>NC_140508.1:82189574-83389574 GCF_964339955.1 Pipistrellus hanaki
ATAATTTTTGTGCAAATTTATGCTTTCCTTTACTTGTGTAGTTAGGATAGAAATTTCTGAATTGTAAGGTAAGCATATTAACTTTTCAAGAAAATGTCCAGTTGTTTTCCAAAGTGGGTGTACCATTTTTAATAATTACCAAAATTTAAGTTATAGTCACAGTGTTACTAGAATTTGGTATTGTATCCCACCCCACCCATTCTAATAGGCATGTAGTGGTATCTCATTGTGGTTTTAATTTGATTTTTCCTAATAACTAATAATATTTAACATCATTTTATGTCCTTACTTGCCATTTGAATATTATCTTTGTAATATATCTGTTTAAATCTTTTGCTGATTGTGACAGTATTGGACCCTGGTGCCTGGTTCACAGTATGTGACCCAGAACTGGAAGCTATTGATTTGGTCCAGTTGATCCTAAATGGTTGTCACTTGGCTGCCCAGCTGGCATTTCCTCCAGTGTGTGGAGATGCCCTTTTTCCTTTCCTCATGCCGGATGGGGCTGGTTTTTCTTTCTGGCACACACTCCACAGAGGGACTTGAGAAAGGAGCAAAGACTGAAGAACAAACCAGTCAATTTTTCCACTTTGTGAGGTAGTTCTGTCGAAGGTTGAACAGGGAGGAGTTTGCTGCCATTGGCAGACATGAGGGCTCTTTTGCCTGTCCGTGGACACCCACTAATCCTGTCTCTATTACAGGTCTCTGGCTTTGCAGGCTGGGACATTGACCCCTCCCTTTGTGGTCTGTCCCTGATGTCAGTGCTTCCCTGACTCCTCATGTTCCCTGTCCCAGTTCCATTTTCTTCTATGGAGGAGGCTGGCACAGGACAAAGCCAGAGAGTAGCGGCAGGTAGTCTGGCACACAGAGGGGTGTCCAGCTGTGGCAGCTGCCCAGCGAGGTCTTGGACCTGACAGGACCAATGGAGCCCTTTGTTCCTGCAAATGGGCCCTTCCTGGCAGTGATGGAGCTAGCCCGCTGTCCAGCCTGCTCCTCTTCTGCAGCCGTGGCCATTACCCTAAAGTGGTTCTATTGATCTGCTGAGTCTCTGTCTCCTGCCCGAGTCCCTCTCCTCCCCGCTCCCCCCTCACACCCCAGGATTGAGCTGCAAAATACCACCAGGCAAGGCTTTTTCTTCAGGGGTGAAGGAGGATTTTGAAGTTAGATTAGACGACTGAGCTTGATAGCAGATATTCCCACTGGACAAGCATTTCATACTGACAAAGGGCAGGTCACCATTACCAACCATACCTCCTGGATTTTAACTTTTTGTTGCTTCAGATGTTTGCATGATCTAGGACATAGGAATGGTATGAAAATGCCAATTCCAAGTTTGCATTTTTGGAAGACTAGTATATTTTGCAACGTCTTGCTAATACTTCATTTTCAATGACCGCCAATCATATGAATATTAATGCAGTTTACATGTAATCAAAATAATTAAACATTTTTGCATGACATATGGTTATAATTTCCTTAAATGTTTTTATTCTTATTTTATTCCTACCAATCTTATGAGATAGCTGTTATGAGCCTCATTTCCAGGTGAGGCAAAACAAATGACTTGTAATTCATGAAACCACAAAGCTAGATCATCCGACACAATACTTTATTTTTCTCCATATGAAAAGTTACATTTGTGATGACATGAGATTTTAGGCACACCTCTGATTAAGCTATGCTCCATTGCAGGCAGCTTCTGTGTACTATTTACGACTTATGAAACTCGACAGCCTTCATCTTTCAGGGGTAGTGGCCTGGCTGCTAATCACGTGAGCCCTGGCCCACCATGAAGAGTTTTAACAGAAAGATCCTCATTTCATTCTTTTGTGGCTCTGACAATTATGTTAGGTATTTTGAGAGAGTTTGGAACTGTTGTCCCTCAAAACACAAAACCTGGGTGGTGATTTAAGTCTCCACTCAAAGTCCATGGATAAAGTCTGTTGAGAATCTTTTTTTCCCTGGTAAGATATAAAACCGGAATCATAGCCATGGGAACCTGTCCCTGCATCTGCCAGGCATCTGGTTTCATTCAGATCACTAAGGGATGAAGAGGACCCGAGGTCAGGATGCTGTCATGACCTTTAATTAAACTTATGGTCATTTATGTGTCTGTGTGGAAGGCACACTTAGGAGAGATGTATGTACCTTCATGGTCCTAGAATGAATTACTGCCTTGTTAGAATAAGAGGGAATGGGGGTCTCTGGAAGAATCAGCTTCTGATTATTAGTGAAGGCAGGAGAATGGAGCATCAGTGAGACAATCCCTGTACATAATTATTATTTATTACTATCGAACAGTACTATCTGCTGTGCACCAATCCGCTCACTGCCGTATATAACATCGACATGCTCTTGGCCCTGCCAAATCAATACTGTATTGCAGACTATAGAGATGACTTTTGTCCTTTATCTGCCCCCCACTGCCCATTTTCAAAATGGGAGCTGTTCAGAGTGGAATATCTTTTTCAGGTGTTTTTTTTTTTGTTTGTTTGTTTTTTTCATTTTAAGATGAGTGCCACAGAAGTTCTTTGTTTGATAGAAAAGTTCGGTTGAATTAAATTTTGGTTGATTCTCATTATAAAATCAGCATGTGCTTTTACCTGAAAAAAGTAACATCAGATTTAGGAAAATTTTTGAAAATGAAAGATGAGTGGGGAGAAATGGCCCAGGAGTAGTTCTGAGAATCAGGATGTCTGAGGTCAAACCTGACTCTATGTAAGTAGGAAATGGGATTCTTGTCATGATTTTTCTCTTGTGTGTGCTGAGCAAGTTATCCAGCAATCTTTGAGCCACAGTTTCCATATCTGTACCATGGCAAGTTTGGAGTAAATCGGTGTCAAACATGTAGCATGCATACTGTCACTCATGACTTCTAGGCCGATAGCAGACATAACCGATAGTAGTTCTCTTTTGGATCAAGCCAAAACATAGTCTCCGCACACCCATAATAAACTAGGGCTGTGTACTGAACAGAGTCAAAACCAAAAATGCTTGAATTAAAATGCTTGCTCAGGTTTCCAGACATCCTAGGATCCTGAAATAGTGGCCAGCAGTTTTCTGTAGTATATAGTTAATACTTCTATATACAGGTATGAAAGTTATCCTTTATATAACTTCTTCAGTTCGTTTCACAGAGAGAAGGAATGAGAAAAATTACACATGAAAGAAGACTATTAATGTAATATGAAATATTCTCGTTAAAAGACTATATTACATATTGAATATCAAATTGGAGTCTAAACCACACTCATTCTAGATCTATCCTAATTTGGTCTCCCTCCTTCCTCCTTTTCTTGAACAGCTGTCATGTTCTCTTTCTCCCTGTAATTTTTGTAATTGATTTTTATTGAAAATTCACAATTGTGGCACCAGCCATGTTCTTAGTGCTTTTCTGGGACTTTCTGTAGCCTTTGTCTGAATAATCAACCTCTATCATGGATTGCTCCAGAAGAAAAGACTTTATAATGTGCAGTCACATAAATGCACAGTGAAAAAAGACACGCTCTGTAGGTGATGCCAAACACCATTCCCACTGCTGTGTTATTCCAGAGGTGGATACCAAATGGCTGTGCATCTCTGACGAATATTTGATTTACCAGACATTTACTTCTTTTTGATATCGTGGGGAAAATTAGTTAAGTATACACAAATAAATAATTTTTTATGATGCCATCTGGAAAGAACATGAATTTTAAATGGAATTGGCCTGTTGTTTCTAATGTGATCACATGTGCAACAGGCTGAAAGTTTACCAGTAGCCTTCAATTTTAAGGAGCATCTGTATTTCACATTACATTTCTTCTGTTGCCTAAAAAGATAAATGCTGGTATTCTCATCAAAAGCTAAGTTTTGAGGAAAGATGTGGTAGAAACATTCACTGAAAGCATGAAGTTTTTTGTTTTATGAAATATATGCATCACCCCTCATGAAACACATTTGCTCTTATAGTTAAGGTTACCGGTATTTAAAATCAGGTTTATCTAAAGAAGTCACATAAAAACCCATTGCCATACAGGGAGGGAGGGGCCTGTGAAGGAGAAATTTCATTCCAGATGGAAAGATGAATGAATGAGTCCCTTGACTATGAATGAGAGGTAGCATGACATAACATGAGAAGTCCAAGATGTGTACTTTGTGGGCTTGTGTCATAATTCCAACTCTGTTATTTACTTGTGACCTTGAATGACTTTTTAGATGTTCAGACTTCTTAAACTCTCTAAAAACACTCTAGAAAACTATATGGATGAAGAGTGTCTATGTAAGATTAATCTCCCTAAAAATGACACAAAGATAAAAAACATAAAAGAAAACAGATAGATTTGATTATATAGGATGTCCCCCAAAATGTACACACACTTTAACAGCTGATAACTCACTTAACTTTCACTCTTTTCAAGTTTAACTAATCTGAAATAATGGGTGAAGGCACACTAAGCTTTGAACAAAGAAAATTTATCCTAAAATGCCACTAGGCATTTTTATTGGGGTACATAAAAGATAAAGTTTATAGTACAAAACCATCAACAGTCAACAAATTGAAAGTCCATAAATACTAAATGAAGTGATTCTTGATGTTTGTGATTCCATTGCTTCACATTATCAGCAGTGTCTGGACCAGAATGGTCATCAGTTTGAAAACAGATATTGACAAAAAATTTATTCATTTCTGTAAATTATTTTACATTTTGAAAATGAACTGCATGTTAATAAACACTGAATTTATAATCATTCAAAGTGCATATACATTTTTGGGACACCCTCTATATTAAACAATCATGGCCCCTGCCTGGGTTACAGGCTGGATCCCCAGTGGGGTTGTAGGGGGGGGCATGCAGGAGGCAGCCCATCAATGATTCTCTGTCATCATTGATGCTTCTCTCTCCCTCTCCCTTCCTCTCTGAAATCAATAAAAATATTTTAAAAATAATAAATAACTATTAATAAAATAAAAAATGTGTCATATGAGAACAATATCATATAAAGAACCTGTATGAAGCAGTAATATATATATATAGATAGATAGATAGATAGATAGATATATCTACTCACACACACACACACACACACACACACACACACATACACACAAACACAAACACACACACATATATATCTATTACTTCACAGGAAAAGACCTGAACTGTTTCTTTTATCAAATATTCTTGCAATATTTGGGGAGGGGAAGGGGGTTTTCAGCCTCCTCTCTGACATCCTACCTCTCAGGATAAAAGCGAGAAAACATTTCTTGTTGCTGGACCTCTGGCCATGCCCTCCTCACAAACTCTGCTATAGCACTAAGGAGCCAGAATGTGATGCATGGGCCGTGCTTTCCGAATGGGAAAGGTGACTATTAGTTATATGTCGGGACCCTCAGGAGCCTTCATTTGTTTGTTGTTTTCACATTCTGGCTCCCGGGGAGTAAGAAAAGCCATGGCAGGTGCATTGAATGTCTGTCTCTCCTGTTTCCAAGTATTTCCTTCCCTCAATTCTTTTACATAATAACACAGGGTTGCCCCTTGGGGCTGACTGGCTAAGATGACATTTAAATTTGGAGCAAAAATAAAAAAGTCTTATTTTGACTTTCAATACAAGCTGTACCTGCAGCCCAGATTCTACCAGGGAACTTTGCATTTTGTGTCTCTGCAAAAAAAAAGGTGCTGATTGCATCCTTTGCTGGGTATTAACAAAGCAGAACCTCAACAGAACCTCTCACTTGTGGTGGGGTCTGGCTTCCCAGGTACTATTCTGCTGTCCTAACTCAGGTGAGAAGACACCAATTTTCATGGGGGAAGTGAAGCTACGAAGCCATGATGATGTCACAGACTGGGCGAAGACCTCTCTGACCTTCTAACCCCCATTCCCATGTCTCCATCAGCACCCCTCTAAATGTGGGAACTGGTATGTTTATAAGGCTCTCAGAATCGCTGGCACTTCTTTTCTTAAGTTCACTGCCAAGTCTTTGAGTAAAGGATTGTTTGAAACCACCAAAGATGTTTTTCAATTTTTTATAAAATGTGCTGCTCTTGGCAGATAATAGCTGGAGTCTGAAGTGTAAGATTTGGACTTTATCTTTGTGCAGGTTTTGTAAATGTGTACCTCAGCCACCTTATATCCAAATTTATTTATTTATTTATTTATTTATTTATTTATTTATTTATTTATTTATTTATTTTTACCTAGAGTAAGTTTGTTGAGAATAAACACAATGGTTCTGAAAAGCATATCTCCTATTTTGCTTTTAATACTTGAGTTCTAAATACATCCCACAATTCAGCCCTAACTGGTTTGGCTCACTGGATAGAGCGTCGGCCTGCAGACTGAAAGGTCCCAGGTTCGATTCTGACCAAGGGCAGATACCTTGGATGCGGGCATATCCCCAGTAGGAGGTGTGCAGGAGGCAGATGATCAATGTTTCTTTCTCGTTGATGTTTCTAACTCTCTATCCCTCTATCTTCTATATGATAAAAAATAAATAAATAAATACATCCCAAAATTCAGATGGGGAAGTAGATTAGTTATTCATAGCTCTTGATTAGGCCTGGTCACCTGTAGCAACATTTCCTAATATTAGGAGAAATTGAATGGCATTGGTAACAAGTTATACACCCTGCACAGGAAAGTGACAAGAAGAGGCACCTTCACCTAATGCCAGTTTGCATAGATTTTTCTCTATTAATCATCATTAATAAAACATAAAAGGGACAAAACTGGCAACCCTAATTTAAGAAAAAGAATAGACTGAAGGTGATCAACATTAAGCCTTTGCCACTAAAGTCACCGTGAACCTGAGGGCTTTGAAATCAGCAGAGTCTGTTTCAGGTCCTGCTTCTCTCTTCCCCATGAGGTTGGCATGACTTGCAGAAAGGTGAATGTGTAATCGCTAGCCTATGAGCTTATGTGCTCACCAGCCGTGACAAGAGAACAGGGCTGAGAGGCAATGCAGACCCCAGCGAATGGAAGGATTTGACTTGTAATTCATATTCTTGGTCCTTCATGTACTCAAAACTACAATGTATTGAAATAAGCCAGTTAGAGAAAAAAAAAATATTATAGGATCTCACTTATAATGAACAAAATAAAGTGACAAATAAAATAGGTTCAGAGGCCTGGAGGCATGGAACACACTGAGAATTATCAGAGGAAAGAGAGAAGGGGAGATGGGAAGAGATTAACCAAAAAGTTTATATGCACATGTGCATAACCAATGGACATAGGCCATAGTGTGGAGAAGGCCTGGAGTGGGGCAGAGGTTAGGAGAAGGGAAGTAAATGGGGGAGGGGAAATTGGGGGATACCTGTAATACCGTCAATAATAAAATAAAATAAAGTGTATAATTTCTCATGACTTGTTCCTAGGGTAAAAACCAAGAACTATTTAATTACATGAACCACTATTATAATTCTTTTTTCTAGAATTCAGAAACCAGAGACTCCAAAAGGGTCTTCCATAGTATCAAGGTTGAGGGTCCTCTGCCCTCTCATCAGGATTAATTCTGATTCCAAGGGGTTTTTGCACTCTCCATACTGATAAAACCAGGAGGGAAGTCGTGGAGCCCTTGACTCACTCTCTGAGGCTGAGGACTTCAGCAGAGTCATTTCATCAGTTTTCTGATAACCAGGATTTGAAATGCCCCCATGACAGGAAATTCTAACTGTTATATTTGTGCTTTCCTGTTGCACCCGGTGGATTTTGTTTTCATATTATTATTTAATTCACAGACAGGAAAATCACTTGGATCTGGAGTCCTCTTGATAACGCTGTTAATGCAATTGCCAGGACTTCCCTGTGAGCACTGTCCAAGCCCTGGACACTGAGTGGCCGTCTTTACAAAAGTCCCAAATGCTGGTTTCAAGAGTGATCACATGACATTTCATAATCACATTTACAATGGGGCTCATTAGAAAAACAGATGTCTTCAGCTCACAATACCCAGACAGCTGAAATACTTATTAGTATTTGTTTAATATTAAAACTCTATATCCTCACTTCTCTCCAACAGAAAAACTATTAATAGATAACAAAGCCCAGACAGGAGAGCCTTCAGTCTCTCTTCTCTCAATTAAAGACATGCTATGTGCACAGAGAAATACCTAGTCCTCAGTAGTTCTACAAATTGCTATTTTATAAAAATGCCTTTTATATTAATTTGCTTTCCCTTTTAGAGGGCTCAGAGTCAGTGTTGTTTACCTAGGGCCAAAGGGCTTGGAAAGGCTTGTAGCTCATCTCTTCTAACACAGAGTTGGTGGCCGCACAAAACACATTTTGTGTCCAAGAACACAGAACCATTAAGGACCATTCAGCCTTAAGAAGTGCATTCCTTGCCCTCCCTAGTTTGGCTCAGTGGATAGAGTGTCAGCCCATGGACTAAAGGGCAGAGGGTTCAATTCCGGTCTAGAGCATGTACTTCAGTTGAAGGCTGGATCCCCGGCCCTTCTCAGGGCATGTGCAGGAGGCAACCAATAGATATGTTTCTCTCACATCAATGTTTCTCTCTGTCTCTCCCCTTCCTTTCTACTGTCTCTAAAAATCAATGAAAAAAAAATATCCTAGAGTGAGGATTAACAGCAACAACAACAAAAAAGAAGTGGGTTCCTCAAACTGCAAGTATCAAGCCCCTTCTACCTCCAGGAAGACAGGATAAGCAGAACTATTATCCTAGTCACAAATGCCTTAAGAGATGTGGGCGCCTAAGAAGTTTGCTGGATAAATGAAAATCCCTTTGCAGACATGTCAGGTTTTCAGATGTGCACCAGAACAATACCGTTCCCCTGCTCCAGAAGATCAATACATCAGATTTAAATGTATAGTTAAAATAATGTGTTAAAAATATCAAATTTATGTTCTACCAAAATAATACCCAGTTAACAGTATGGAGAGAGGTGGCACTAACCCCTCCCCTCTCACAGATTTTCCTTTCTGGCTCTACCTCTCTGTGGTCAGCTCTCAGGAAAATCACATGCCTTTTCTGTCCAGTATCCTCTTTTTCATTTTATTTATTCCAGAATTATTAGGCATCCACTAAGGTATCTGCACTTTCTTAAGCATTGGGGATTCACTGATAGGTAAGGCAGGTTTGGCGCCCATAGAACTATTTATAAGCACTGAGAAACCAAATAGTCTTATCTAATGCCAATGAGTTACTGGTTTTGGGAGAAGAGAGGGAATTCTAATTATGATGCTACTTTCAGTCTTCATTTTTTCTAAAACATTTATTTTATTCTTTTTCCAGTTTTAAAATAGCCGTAGCCTTTCTAGTAGAACCTGCAGTAGTGAAATGACTCCTTACTAACTTTTTCATTTATTTGGTCACTTGAACTGTTTCACACCCACCATAAACTTATGTGCCTGTAATGTCAGTTTAATCAGATTTCCTCACAATATTCAATAATTGCAGCTAGCAATGATTTCTGGCTTCATATTCATTTTTAAATTTGAGTGTTTGCCCCATGTCTCCACATTTTGTGTTGTGTTGTGTACTTTAGAAGTCACTATCTCCATGCTTTCTTAAAAGATGGCCACGTGGCTTTTGAACACTTGAGATATGGCCAGTCCAAAATAAGAGGTGCCATAAAAGTAAAGTACACACCAGATTTTAAGAATTTAATGTAAGAAAGAATGCTAAGTATGCATTGATATCTTTATATTGATTACTAATAGCTTTTTAAATTAATTTCATTTCATTATCTAATTGCTAATTATTAATATTTTAACTTTATTATTGAAATCATATATTGAATATATTGTATTACTTAAAATATATTATTAAAATTAATTCCATGAATTTCATTTTACTTTTTAAATGGAGCAACCAGAAATATTTTAAATTATGCAGTGGCTCTCATTACATTTCTTTAGGAAAGTCCTGCTTCATCCTTGCCACACCCATGTTCATTAACACATGAGGTATCATTGTCAACTCTTTTGGCAGATAATCCATTCCCCTACTTCTGCCTTGCAATCTACAGCACGTATTATGGGATTTTTACCATGTCCTGTGCATTGTGATAGATGGTGGGAATGCAATAGTGAGCAAGAAGGAGAAAAAAAAAAGTATTCTGCCCTCACATGACATTGGGATGATCACACATGCCCATACACTTAGCATAAGCAGTCACCAGACTAAGCAGTTGAGGACAAGAGCAACCTGTTCAAATATGAGCCACACTATTATGGCCCACAGTTAATCATATGTCTTGGAATCACAGTGTCTACAACATAACTTATCAAAGCATACACAATGATTATCAAAGTTTGGCAGAAATGTTTGGAAATTGTTTTGAAAATTAATAGGTCATCTGAAAAGAAACAGACAAAAAACATCTGTGTTCAAAGATATTTGGGGAACTCTGGGATAAAAGAAACACAACAGATCTCTTTAGGGTAGGACTTATCAAAGGCCTTGCTCTTCTAAAGCATCTTTATCTATTCCCAACAGTGGCATAATATGAAGAGTTGCTAAACATATCTGACTAAGGATTTAGTTTCTGATGGGCTTTCCCCTTGGGAATAAAATTGTGCACAATAACCTTTTAGAGATGGTTTGCAGCTCATTTCTTATTTAGCTACTGCATCTCAAGTTTCCAAACCCACACCTGTATTCTTTGTACTTCATGTTGCTGGAGCTGGAGCTCTATAAAAAATCAGGAGTAGCCACATTTCAAGGGCTCACTATCCCCATGAGACTCATGGCTAGAGTCATAGTCAGCACTGCTCTTGATAATATCCTGTGATGGTAGAGAGTACATGGGGCACTTTCTGCTTCTATTTTGGAAATTTTGGAGGTCAGGAGTTTTAGGAGGTTGGGGCTACATCTTGGAAATATTGGTTGGAAATATGTATCTCTGACAGTCCTCAAATTGCTATAAAAGTTATACAATTAAGCTCACATTCCTTTCCTTATCCCTCCACAACAGCATTGTGGGGCACAATACAAATAGGGCCCTATTCTGAATCCCATTGCCCTTTTCCTAACACCTGATCTTCTTTGCTGGAAACCTGACTTCTGCTGTAGAACTTGATCCCCTGTTCCAGAAACCTATATATATATATATATATATATATATATATATATATATATATATATATATATATATATATATATCTTGCCCTGGAATAGGCCCCAACCAATCTCTTTCATATGTATGTTTCAAATTCAGCCATAGAGAAATGAAAAATAGAAAATATATAAACACACACACACACACACACACACACACACAGGGTGAGAGAGAGAGAGAAACATCAATAATGAGAGATCATTATTGATTGGCTCATTGATTGGCTGCCTCTCATGTCCCACACTGGGCATTGAGCCTGTAACCAGGGCATGTACCCTGACCAGGAATTGAAGCATGACCTCCTGGTTCATAGGTTGATGCTCAACCATTGGGCCATGCTGGCAGGGCCTCAATATTTCTTTATTGAACTTGTTATGAGCCATTTTATATAGGAGTCTGATTTTTTTTACCCATCTTTTTCTCAAACCAGAGCTTCCCTGGGTTCATAATCTCTTCATATACCCCAATAAGTACTTAATCTTATGGTTGTGACTTTGGTAGAAATCTAAATGGAATTGGTGGAAGTACCCATGTCTTCTCTTTTTCTGGCCTCATTGTCTCTGTTATTAGATAAGACAGAATCTCAGAGATGGTACCATTGGCTTCAGACCATCTTCCTATTCTATTTACTCTGTGTCTTTTTAAATTTTCTCAACTGGTATCATTTGTAACAAGCAAGGGGGGAAAGAAAGCTTTACATATTTTTTCATTAACATATACTGTTAACTATGCCAGTAAATTATGGACAATTTAATTTAATTTAGACTTAATGGTAACATTTTTTTCTCACTAATGAAATGGTTATTTGTTATTAGGAAAATATTTGTTGAAGTGGAATTGTGTGATCTCTCACATCACTATTAAACCTTGTTAAACCATTTTTAATTTCAATTTGGGTTTAATTAAGATTCATTAGGCATTTTATTAAATCTAAATTAAGTTTTAATGGAGATAGGGTATGCTAAAGAAAGATAGTTGAGCCCTTTCTTCATGTTCATTCCTTTCAGACTGATACAGTTACAGAATGACTTATAGTGAAGTGGGGCTCCTTCATTATTGGTGGACTGAAAGGAATGCAGTCTTTGTCAGAGATTGATCATGGTTCAAATTTCGGAACTGCTGCTGACTCACTGTGAAACATGGGATAAGTCATATGATTTTTGTGATAATCAGTTTACTCCTTTGTGAGATGAGGATCATAATATTATGATCATAATATTAGAGTGGCTGTGGAAATGGAAGGGCAAAGATTAAATACCAAATGCATATTTATATCTCTTTTTCCTGTCTCAGGTGTCTGCAACTCCTTAGAAAAAGGAATTAAGGAAGTAAATTCTTTGAAGAAGGAAAAAAATGAAACTGTGACTTTAACAAATGGCAACACACATGGAGTTGTTAATTTGAAGCCTGGTTTCAAAAGAATATGTAGATAGAGGAGAAAATTAAAACTTAATGTATTAGAAAAGGCTGAACCAAGAATACAGGAGCTGGGGGTGAATCCAGGTTAAATGTGATGAGTCTTGTCCACCTGAAAACTCACAAAAGTGATGGCCATTTCTTTGGTGTGAAATTAAATTCATGACCTTGACCATGTGCAGCAGTTGGTTAAAGTGAAGCCTACATGGCATGAATGGATCTTGCCTGACCCAACTCAGTAGAACTCATAGATAAACCCTGGTCCCATAGAAAGTCCTAGAAATGGACGGATAACAGTGTTTAATTGCTCAACCAACTACTGCTGTGGCAAAGGATATGGTGGTCACAAGAGCTTCATGAGTTACTGAGAAAGAGAGGCATGCCAACAACACACCACAAAGTAATAGTGAAATAACTGGGATATGGATAATGTCCTGTGTTAAAGAGATTGTGTAATATGCCAACTATTAAATAATGACTTTATGTGACTTACCAACTTGGCTTCACTTTCAGAGTATCTGTATCTCACTTTAGGTCTCTACTGAGCTATTGACTCAATCCACTTCTTAATTTCACTCCCACATGAAGTTCCCAGATAAATATCCTTCTTTCCTAATGCCCCATTAGAATAGAGTTCTATTCACTACCTGTTCTGGAGGTGGTTGTTATGTACCTTTTCAAATAGAAGCATTCACCTTCATTTGACTTTTTCTTCTCCTGGAGTGAATTCTTTAGAAGCAGGAATAGGTCATTCCTTTTGACATATATCCTTTTTAGATTGAAACCTTTTGCCATCTCATTATCTGAAGATCGTTTTTACACATATACTCCCAGAAGAGATTCTCACTTCCCAGGACGCTGCCTACTCTTCAAGCCCTCAGTAACTAGAATGAGAGAAAAACAGGATACTGAATAACTTAGAAAGGGCAACCAGAGCAAGGGGTAGTCCTTGAATTACTCTTCCCTTAGAGAAAAACACACACACACACACACACACACACACACACAAATATGTGTTTCCATCAGCCTAGCACACACTTATATGCATAAGTGCGTGTATATGTGAGCACAGAGGTACATGCACATGTATGTTAACGCTCCTGGATAAGTTGCATTTGCCTCTCCAGGTCTGTTCACCCATTCTCAGCCTGGTTGGTGACCCAGACGTTTGAGTAGTATTGACAGCTTCAATGGTTTCTCTTGACTTCTGGCTTCTGATTGGGGACAGCCAATGGGGAGCTCCAGCAAGACAGTTCAGAAAAGAATGAGAATGTGGTGAAAGCTTATATTCTGTTGCGTCCTTTCTTATGAGTCCCAAAGCTTGCTGCATCCATTGGCCAAAATGGAACTCTTGTGATATGGCCCTTTCTCTCCAACTGCTTCCCATCCTCATCCCTTCAGGACTACAGGTGGTAACAGAGCTCTGCGGTTCTATCCCCAGGACACTGCACTTCCCTGAGTTTCTCTACAGCCTTTCTACACCTTTGTAAAGCATCTTTTTATTAAACTGCTCAATTTCTGCTCTCTACTAAGATCCTGACTGATAGGCACACACAGAAGCACTCAGATTAAAGATTCCACTCAGGGTATAACTGTTCTGTCTTATAGACACTAGGACATTTGATTGTTCTTGTGGCCAGCCAAGATGTCTCCAACCGTATTACTCAGATATAATAAAAGTATTGGAAAGATTGGCAGATGTGATTTAATACTTTTTCAAAAGATATGTTTTCATTGAGTTTTAGAGAGAAAGGAAGGGAGAGGGATAAAAGAGGGAGATAGACATAGATTGGCTGCCTCTTGCATACCCCTTCCTGGGGATCAAGTCTGTAGCCTTGGGCTTGTACCTTGACTAGGAATCAAACCAGCGACCTCTTGGTGCATGGGTATACTCTCAACTACTGAGCCACACAGGCCAGGTGTGATTTAATCCTTCAGCATGACTTTGTGCTGCTGGGAGCAGGCCAGGCTCTGTACATTTCTGTCTAATAACCTTCCTTTGTCTTAATTTTCAGAAATGGAGAGGACCAAATGGCCCAGATGGAAAGCAGAAATGCAGACAGAGGGTTGTGGAAATGGAAACTTAAAATAACTGAACAACTTAAAGAAAACAAACAAGGATTTATTAGAAACAACTGCCTCAAAAGAGAGAAAAAACACTTCCAGCTTAAGATGAAAGGACACAAAAACAAGTCAGATGAGAATCACTGCAAGGAAAACTGAAAGAAGGAAGAAAGAACACAATCCTGCAGAAAATGGGTCAAGAAGCAGAAGTCCAAAATAAATTAGGTCATCATTCCATGGAGTGGGATCCTGACTTTGTGGAGACAACTCCTGGCCTAATGCTCACATCACACCCACTCCCAGGACCAGCCTGGGAGAACATACCGGGGAGCCTGATCCACAGTTCCACCTCCAACACTTACTAGCTATAAAACTCTTTCCATCTCTTCATTTTCTTACCCTCCATTTCCTTCTTTCCTGTTAATTTTCTTCCTGCTTTCTGATGTTAAAGCACCATCTAGATATTTCATACTATGGCTGTTGTTGGTGGTGCTATTATTATTAGTTATTTGTTAACAACATGTTGTTGGTGTGATACAGTTTTCTTCTTTCTGCTTTTTCACAAAACTGCTATTCTGAAATTCAAAAACCACCCATCCCACTCCAAGGGCCTCACCAAGAAAGTATTCACCCATCAAATGCCCTGTCGTGTATCCTATATGGGCAAGAATGAGGGCACTGGTCATCCTCACTGACCCATCCTAGTCCTTGTCTGGAGGTACCCATAGTCCAGTCCTCTTAGCTCCACCTGGGTCCTGAGACAGGTTCATTGGTATTAATTTTAAACTGCATCCATTAGAGTTAGACCAAGCAAGAGGGGGACATTGTCAAAGGCAATAGATGTAAAATATAAGATTTAATTTATTTTTGTGTTTGTTGGTGGTGGGTATTTTGCTAATAAGTCTGACCATAGCTACCCTGTTTCCTTGAAAATAAGACAGAGTCTTATATTAATTTTTTCTCCAAAAGTTGTGCTACATCTTATTTTCAGAGGATGTCTTATTTTCAGGGAAACACGGTAGAGCTCAGGTTGAGTTTCATTGCCAATCTGACTATTGATAACAAAGATCATCTCTTCAGACCCACTAATTCTAAGATGGCATTCTCCCCTTTAGCTGACTGAATCAAGCAATGGACTAAGAGGCTCCAAAAGGCCTCTGCCAGCGTGGACACAGTATTTTTCCCAACCCAGCTGAACCCTCTCATGTCTCCACTCTGGTGATAAGGCCTATTAAGGCTCAAGCTTTCATCTGCCTGGGTGGTATTAGGATGTTTGAGACATGTGGCCTCAATCCTTGTGTTTGGGTGGCATGTAGCTATGAGACTCTGCTGAATGAAATAGGTTTTATAAAATAGACAATGATGGCCATAAAGATAAAGATATAAAAACAAGTTATGTAGGGCATCTACTCTGTCGTGCATGGCACTAAGGACTCTGGAGAGCTGGTGTCTAATTCTCATGGTAACCATAGGAGTTAGGGACTATTTTTTCCATTTCTTAGATAAGAGGCTTAGGTGACTGAATATCTTACCCATAATCTTATGCCCATTGCTAGTGAGAAGCAGAAATGAATTTTCCTTTACATCTTGTGTTCTTTCTATTAATGAAAATATTTGGGTGGCATTTTTCTCCTTAACACACATGAAGTACCTGTCAAGCCCTCAAGAGAAGGGAGAGGAGAGGAAAAGGTAAAGGAGGGAAGTGGAGCAGGACACTCACTAGTATTTATTATTTATTTATTTATTTATTTATTTATTTATTTATTGGTTAAGGTGTTACATACGTGTCCTTATTCTCCCATTACCCCCTCCCCACTCATGCCCTCACCCCCTGTTGTCCATGTCCTTTGGTTAGGCTTATCTGCATGCATACAAGTTCTCTGGTTGATCTTTCTCCCTTACCCCCACCCTCGCCTATCTTCCCTCTGAGGTTTGATGGTCTGATTGACACTCACTAGTCTTGCTGGGACTGGTGATATCAGTGATAATGAAAGGGAGACCTGAAGGAGATATGCTCAGCTCAGCTCAGCCACCTGCTAAGACACCTTCCTGCTACCCAAACTGCAGGCTGTGTGCTCTATCCATACCTCCATGTCCCTCAAGATACTCTGGAGCCTTCCTGATGGAGGACTTTCAGTCCTTTCTAGGCCTTGCCTGGTGAGAGCCACAGGGTAGGAGTGGAGAAAAAGGAGATGGGGATTTCTAACCCCTTCTCTTACTCTTTGCCCTATTTCTGCTTTAAAAGGTTAGGTGTACTCTGTTTATAACTGTTATCACTCATTTTTTAAATTATGTCAATGGTGGTGAGAGCCCTTTTTCTTCTTTTCTTCTTCCGCTGCCAATGCTTTTGTTTTCCTCAGTATTCCCCCAAATCCTGACCAACACTAAAAAGATTCACAGCTCTCTAGCAGGGTTTGAAGTTATCACACATGTTCTAGAGATAATACCCAGAGAAATGTATTATTGAGACCATAATGCACTTCTCTAGCAAAGTTGTCTGTTCGTTCATTCATTCATTCAACAAATACTCATTGAGTGATGAAGGGATTAAAATGTTAGGCTCTAGAATCTTATTGGATGAGTCTGTATTCCAGCCTTACCACTTATGTAACCTTCAATAACTTACTGAAACTCTCCAGGCTTTATTTATTTCTTCTGTGTAGAGGAGTTAACAACAAGTAAGTGTTGTTAGAATTAAATGCATGTCAGGCATTTAGCACAATTTCCCAGAACATATTTAGTGAAGTCAGATGTTTTGACTTCTCAGGAGTGTGTATGCTCATATGCATGTGTGTATATATCAGAGATAAACTAGAATTTCTATGTAGATCTACCACTATATGTTGATGTGGCCTTGAGCACACCCCCTAGTTTCTCTGAGGCACAGTTTCCTCATTTCAAGGGTTGAGGCTTCAATAAGTATGTACATATTTAAAAATTATATATATATATATATATATATATATATATATATATATATATATATAGTTTGATTTCAGAGAGGAAGGGAGAGGGAAAAGAGAGAGAAACAACAATGATGAGAAAGATCATCCATTCATCCATTGGCTGCCTCCTGCACACCCCCTATTGTGGATCAAACCTGAAACCCAGGCATAAGCCCTGACCAGAATCCAATCTTGACCTCCTGCTGAGCCTCACTGGCTGGGCAATAAATATGTAAATCTTTTAAAACAATTTTGTAATCAGTGTAATTGCTCAGTAAAATGCTGCCTTGCTCTCTTTACCTAGTGTCTTACTCATCCATCAGGGTTACAGATCCAGAGACCTGTTTCAGAGTTTTCAAGAAGCCGCTATGAATTCTCACAACTACAGCCAGAAACATTGTCCAAAGGAGACGATATGCAAGGGGGAGGGCATGCACAGTCATAAGACATTCATTGACTTTTCTGAGAAAAATGAGCTCAGAAAAACCAAATGTTGGCCACTTTTCCCTTCTGACACCTCATCTTTCTCTGAGATTAAGCTAAACTGGTGACCAGGCTCTGGCCTGGAGCAGGCCGCTCCCCTGCCACAGTTAGATCTAGAGAAATGAGAAAAACTAGCCGAGAGGAGGCAGACAAGCTGTTTTCACCCAAGGAGCGGGGGGGGGGGAAACTCAGGCCCTCCTTCCCCACCAAGTATTGCCCGGGAAGCTAAACATAAAGACACGAGTTTATGTCTAAATGAGTCCATTGTACAAAGTCCTCCAAAAGCTAAAAATTTCATTTGCTTTTTAAAAAATAAATGTTTAATTTTATAATAACTTTAAATGTACAGAAACATCTCAAAGCTAATGAAGAGAGTCCCTGTGTATATTTCACCCAGCTTCCCCTAATGTTAACATCTTGTATAACCACGCTATATTTGTCAGAACTAAATAATCAGCATCGATAACTTACTATTGACTCTCTTTGAATTTCACCAGTTTTCCCACTATTGCCGTTTTTGTTGTTGTTCCAAGATCCGATCCAGGATACCACATTGTGTTTAGCCTATTTGATTTAAAATGTGCCAATATTTATATTTTGATCTAAAGAGTTCTGTGTCTACTTAAAAAAGTCTAGAATTTGAGTTTTGACTTTAACATTGTCCCTGCTAGAATATTCAATTCCTAGCATCTTTATCTTAGCTATATGCCAAGAATGGACAGGATGCTTGAATTCTACTTGATACCTTATGAGAAATTGTTTTGAGTAGTTATTATTGAACTACATGGTTAATAATGAATTCCTTTGCCCTACTACTGCATGACTTATGGGCCAGGCAGCATGCCAAGTGCTGGGTGCTTGTACAGATGATCTCATTCAATGTTCATAGCACCCCCTTGAAGTTGGTACTATCATTATTACTATTTTCTAGATGAAAAGACTGATTCAAGAAAGGTTTATAGTTTTCTCAAAATAAAACATTTAGTAAATGGTAGGATGAGTATTTGAACCCAATCTCCTGACTTCAAAGGCAAATTTGCTCACTGATGTTTCCATGTTAAGGCATCTGTTTTAAAAGCTTTACCCTAGAATGCCTACCATTTCTCTTCTGTGTTTCTAGTGGAACGGTTAACAAAGCTAATGCATAGTACCCATTGTTGGAATTAGTTCGGGATTAAATGATTCAGAGCTTCAAGAGGTAGATATCAGTGGCTACAGCTTATATATCAAACATAGTGAGTAAATCTGGAGTGGTATAGCATGCTCCATATAAGAGCTGTCTGCATTATCCTCCTCCTTACGCACACACACACACACACACACACACACACACACACACACTCTTACAAAAGCATGGGATTTCTTCTCCTGCATGTCCAGCATTCTATGCACACATTCCCCCAAGGCTGGTCATATATCTTTGGGAAAATAAGAATCACAAACAGTATGCGAAGGGATTAGGATGTGGAAAATCTGAGTTGAGCAGAAAGATTAGGATGGGGCATTCAAGGAAAGACCAGGCAGACTGGGCAATTGGAGAAAGACTCAATAAATCAGCTTTGGGTGTTTTGTGTGTGTGTGTGTGTGTGTGTGTGTGTGTGTGTGTGTAGCCACACACAAATCCAGTTCAAAGATATATAGGTAGGACAGATACAAACATAGATTTGTAGACACTTTTAGGCACAAATCAATCCATTCATTAAGGCATTTACTAGTCACATAACAGTATTCATGTGCTAGACCCTATGCCAACACAGATTTCTGATCTTGGTATACTCTTCAAAACTTCAATTAAGTCCTTCATGGATGTGGCTATATGCAAGCCTCAAGAAACTAATCTTTCTGGAAAATAACACCCCCTCCTTTTTTTTGGTCAAAGAAGGAGAAGTTTGTTTCTAAGGGATGTGAAACTACCAGAGGAATCAGTTCATAGCACTTTGCAGGGAAGTCCATTCCTAATTAGCAGGAAGAAAACACAGCCCTGTTGTCCTTCAGTGACCCGGAATTCCTCATGGAGCCACTGCAGGGCTCCAGGACCATCTGAGGCTTTGTTATTGCATCCTCTCCCTCTTCCTTCCTGTGGTTATTAGTGATTAAGTTGAAAATGAGGAAAATTCACATCTAAGTGTCAGGATAAAGTGAGCTGTCTGGAAGGGATGCCCTTTTTGTCTGCTAGGTGGGCCATGGTGAACATTGTCAGGAAGATAAAGAACAGGTGTGCACACTGGCACTAAAAGAGATTGTACTAGTGTAAAAAATGACTAGCCCTGGGGCCATCAACAGAAAGAACACATACTCTCATGAGAAACACCCACTGCAGCAGTTGAGAGGGGAGAAGGCAATAGAGATCCAAGAAAGCACGATGGTGAGAAGCACTCAGAGTATTCACATTGTCCCTTTAGGTCCCCAAGAACAAAACATGTGTCAGGAATTCCATTGGTGTGTGGATTGTATACAAGGAAGGGCACCTAAAATTGATTTCTGGGAAGGCTGGTTGGGGAGCTGAACAAAGTCCTAATCTTTTTATCACCTGGAAGTCAGGTAAACACTTGAAGAGTGAAAAGCAAGATGATCAAGGCAAGGAGGGAGATGCTTTGTGGTGAAGGGAGGGAACATCTGTGGTGTGTCTACTCTTGGCTCAAAAGGATGTTCCAACAGCCCACAATGGGAAGGTGTAGATGCACTTGGCGCTTTCTGCTTGTCTCTGTGAGAGAGGACTGTCTTAAGAAGAGAACTGTTCAGCTTCATGTCAGCAAATACTTCCCTCCCAGGAAGAAAAATTTGAGCAGGAGCTGGTATTCACAGGAAGTGGTTTATGCCCTGTAATTTATATAAAAATAAAAATAGTCTGGGATATAGAGCAGGGAGGAACATATGAGGGTTCAGCTGTATTTTTCTTTGTCTGCTGGGTCCTAGTAACCCTTGGAGGAGTCAACACAGATTCAGCTGAGCTCTGAGTTCAAGGGACTGGATTGATTGACCAGTGATGACAAAATCAGGGACCCCAGCACTTTTTTTAAAATCAGAAATTTATAAGAAAATTGACCTGATAGGATTTTGTTTTTTGATGATCCTGGCTATTCCTTGACCAAAATCTCTGTGACTAGACTGGGCTGTGCTGGGTTCAATACTGCAATATGACAGGTAAGCTGGTCAACAGACACAACTGGCCAGAGGATATAGCAAAAGGCAGCATCTGCAAAGGTTTATCCTGTGTGTTATTTCTCATCACTCCAGCAACCATGCCAGACATCACTAGTCCATCTTGGCACTCTTTCTACTGAGCCCAGGCATAACATCATGATCCTTAGGAAGACAAAGCTCCAGAGAGCCACCATGTATTATACATAGTAGGCACTAGAGATGAAACCTGCTAACCTTCTTGGAGATAGAGGCAAGTATGAAGAATGGGGCCCTGCCATACAACAGAGGGCATTCCTTCATTCATCTTTTTATTGATTAGTTCAGAAAATACTAAAAGTCTGTGATATACAAGGCTTCCTGCTAAACACAAAGCACTGTAATAATGAAGTTTTTCTCTATAGTAAATAATGCACTATTATAAGAGAAGAGAGAGAAAGGAAAAGCGAATTATGGGATTTCAAACATGTTGCAGAAAGATAGAAGATGTAGCCACCACTACATGAAAGGATCATAAAAGGTTTCATAGAGGTGGTGACATTTAAGTTTGGTCATGAATGAGTGAAGGAATAAAGAATGGGAAGATGAATGCATAGTTTATGCAGTTGGCAGTGTAAAGGAGATATTTTTATTATTCTTTTTTCCCCATTTTTTTTTATTGATTATGGTATCACATAATTGTCCTCATCTCCCCAAGCCCCTCCTTACATATGCCCTCACTGCCACCCCCCCCCCCCCCGTTGTCTTTTAGAGCATTTCATAGGCTATGTATGGCCAAATTAGGTATGTTTCTTATTCTTAAGATAGCCATACTGATTAATAAACACAACTGACAATCTAGTGAGATAGGAGGTAAAAAATATCCAGGAATAGAAGATAAGAGTAGAAGAGACTTTCTTTTATGAAAGCTTCTTAAAATTATCAAGAGAGGAGTCAATTCATAGTTTTCCTCCACTGGGAAAAAAGTAGGAAGGGAAAAATATTATGTTCCATATTAGGAAAAGCCATTGAGGAGGACATCTATTGAATTTTTCCTCCCAGTGTCCATTTACTCTCCTTATAGAAATTCTATCAAGATTGCCTACCGGAACCACACCCTTTCCTCAAAGCCTGTGATTACCAGGGCTCGAACTCTGGTTTAAGGATGTGATGGAGGCCTGAGTCAATCAGAACATTGCATTTAGCTAAGTCTTACTTTTGAATCAGTCTGACAATCTCAGCCTTTTAGTTCAGGTGTACAAGTCATGTACATTTATAGTGCTTACTAATATAGAAAGATCTGTTATCTTTCTCTTAGTTTTCTGTCTTATGTAATTGTTCTGTTCCTTCTTTTATGTTTTCTTTTTGATAAGTGAGTATTCGTTATAATCCCATTTTGTTCCTCTTAGTTATCAACTGCTGATCTCTATTTTTTTTTATTTTCATATTGCTTTAAGGTTTATATTACACATTCTTAACTTATCACATTCTACCTTCAATATTATTATTCCTCATGTACATTATGAGACTCCTAAAATAGTAGACTTGCATCTCTCTTGGCCTTTGTGCTATTGTTATAATACATTTTACTTTTAGATAAGTTGTAAACTGTGCATTACATAGTTATTAGTTTTTAATGATTATTTATATTTTAATGATTTAAATAATGAGAACAAAATCTTGTATGTTACCCATACCTTTGCTGTTTCTTGGGCTATTTATTTCATTGTTTAAATCATGTGTGATAGGCAGAATAATGATGCTCTCTTCCTCCAAAAACATCCATATACTAATTCTCAGAACCTGTGACTGTGTTTTAGCATAAACGACTTTGCATATAAGGTTAAGATTTCAGACATTGAAATGAGGACAATATCCTGGATAATTCAGATAGATCCATCCTAATTACATAATTCACTGTAAGTTAAGAACCTTTCCTATATGAATTCAGCGGTGGAGATAAGAGGGATATATGACTATTAAAATAATGGTCAGAGAGTTGTTAACATTATTGGCCCAGAGATAAAGAGAAGTTCATAAGCCAAGGGATGTGTTTGACCTCTAGGAGCTGGAAAAGGAAAATAAGCATTCTCTTCTTGAGGCCTTAGAAGAGAGCACAGCCCTGCCAACATCTTGATTTTAGCCTAGTGAGATCCATGTCAAACTCCTGACCTCCAGAACTGTATGTTAACAAATCTGTATTGTTTTTAAGCAAGTTATTTTGTGGTGATTTTTTTAGCAGCAATAGTGAAGCGATACATCATATATTATCTGATAATATCATCTCCAAGTGAGTTAGGTTTGTTTTTGGAGGGGGGTATCACATTTTAATGTAAAAAGCACAGATACACATGCCATAAAAATACCATATATACAATGTATATGTGATATAACATTTTTATGAGGTGGCAATTAGGAAAAAAATAAAAAAGCCTCTGTAGAGGGATGATATTGAAAAACAATTAAAAAAAAAAAACAACACCACACTAGTTTACATGCATATTTCCATCTGATGCAACTTTTCTTCTGCCTAAAGTATCTTTTATTACTTAGTGTAGTGTAACTTCACCATCTTCAGGTAATAAATTATTTCAGTGTTTGTATATCTGAAAAAAGTCATTTTGCCTTTATGTTTGAAACCATGTTTTTACTGGGTATCAAATTCTATAGTTGACAGGTTTTTCCCCCCTTTTAGTACCTAGAAATGTTGTTCCATTGTCTTTTTAGTTTGTTTTTTATATTAATTTTTCTATAAACCTTATGTTTGTTTCTTTATGTTTAACATGTCTTTTTTTCCTGGATATTTTATAATTTTTTTAATAATTGATTTTAAGAAATTTGATTATGCTGTGTTTTGCTGTAGTGTGTGTGTGTGTGTGTGTGTGTGTGTGTGTGTGTGTGTTTCTTATGTTTGAGGTTCATAGAGCACCTCAGATCCATGTATTTATAGTTTTAATAAAACTTGCCATTATTTTCTCAATTATATTTTTCTGTATTCTCTCACCTGTTGGGGACCCAACAACAATGCCAAATGACATTTCTAATGAATAAAGGTCATTTGGTATTGTCCTACAGTTATCAAATGCTCTTTTCTTTTTTAAAAACTTTTTAACTGCCTTTTTTTTTTTAATAGAATTTCTGTTTCTGATTTCAAGTTTACTGTATTTTTTCAGTTATGTCTAATCTTCAGTCATTGTAGGTTTCTCTCTCATACATGTTAGATTGGATTAGAAATTTGATTTTGTTCCTATTTATATCTTACTAGTCATAATTTTTTAAACATGAAGTAGATTTATAATAACTTTTAGTTTTCTCAGCTAATTCTAACATCTGGATCAATTCTGATGAATTTAAATTGGTTAATCTTTTAATCATTATTTTAGTTCTTATTTGCATATCTTACCTGGTAGTTATGAATTGAATGGCAGACATAAAATTTACTGTGTTGGGTATTCGATAAATAAACATGTAGATAGATAGATAGGTAGGTAATGGATGGATAAATAGATCGATCTTTTTAATCTTAATTTTAATATTTGTTAGGTGAGACCAGAGCAGTATTTACTCAAAGGCTAATTTTTTTCTTGTTACTATGGTAAGAGTTTGTGTTGAGAAAATAAACTGGGGTTCAATCTGAATTCAGCAAAAAAAAAAAAAAAGAGTATTGCAATTTATCATCTGTGCTTATCATGGACAGCAGATGGAAGTACCAGGACATATACTCATTATTTGTAATCCCTATTATAAAATTTAATGTGATAAAGAACAAAAAATGAAGTATCAGACAACAATGGCTATCTTGAAATTTTCCTAGTAAGTAGGGATACTTCAACTAGGACAGCAGGGAAAATGACTCTTCACATTTTAAAGAAAGTAAGGTACAACAAACTTAAAGGACTTTAAGGTCAATCAGATTTAAGTGAAAGAACCAGAATTTGAATCTCATTTAGAATGAAATTTTCCCCATTTAAAAAAAAAAAATTACCATGTTAATAAAAGAGATGGCAGTAGATGACAGACAATTAATGGGAAGTTACAGGAGTTTTTCAGTATCTTCCAGCTGCATTATATGGGCTGTTGCTCCACCTACCCATTCTAGTTTTGGACCAGCCCTGAAAAAGGGAAGCTGAGGAGGTAAGGAATCAGCAGTGCATAGGTCTGATGGCTGTGACAGGGCTTAGAGAAGATGTCAGAGAAATAGAGGAGATGCCTAGACACTATTTTAAAAGGCACATTTGGGCTCAACAGGGAGGAGTGCCCTAAATGATTATCAATATTTGCTTTGAGTGTGGTTAAAGGGAGGTGAGGGAGTGCAAATAAATCTCACTGTGCCCTCAACATAGTCCTCTTCTCTGGAGCTTAATAAGTAAGACCTTAGTTGGATGAAACCCTGCTGGGCATATTTTTCTTCTGTTTGTTTGTTTTTCCAATGTGAAACCATCTTTCCCCTTTTTGACTCATCTTAGTGAGACAGTTGACGTCATTCTCACACTCCTTTGCAGTTGTAATTAATCCATGGAATGGGCAATTATTCATAGAACCAACCAGAATCCTCCCCTGGAATGGATATACAGATGGATGGGGGAAAAACTCCCTCTAGCTCTGAAGTCAACCCAAGGCAGGGAATGGGGTCCTCCAGCAAGAATGTCAAACTATAAACATCATCATCTCATTTTTTATAGAGGAATCCTTCAGGGCTCCCAAAAGTAAGTCAACTGGAGAAATGTCCCTTACCTCAAGGGTTTGGGAGCATTGTCCGCAGTGCCCAGTGGTTTCTAGATGCACCTCTAGGTTCAGACATTACCATCCCTGCTTTTTCTGGTTTTCATTTCCCTTTCTTGTCTGTGAGGCTTTTGAAATCCATATTGCAGCCACTTGTTGCCCTGTTTTCCAAGCTGCCTTGAACTGCTGCCAGGGGCTGTTGCCAGAGGAGCTAATGACTCAGTCACTCTCCTTTCAGCCTCTGGCAAGACTGGAAATTCACTTGGGGTTGGGGGTGGGTAGCAAAGGCCCAGCCACCCTGAACCCATCAGATAAACCACAATAAAAGTGCCGACTGGGGAGTCAGTCACTCACCCTTGGAGCCCAGCGCTGAGCTCAGCAGGAAGGTGATGACCAGGATGAGGATGCTCTAGTTTACTCCTGTGGAACCACATAATAAGCACAGACTTGAGCTGGTCTATCAGCACAGACTTGTGATGATGGGGGATAGTCAGCAAGGAAGAGATGCTCACTGTGTTTCTGAGCCAGGAAAAGCCATAAAGGAGCAGAGAAACAACCGGATGTGAGCCAGAGCAGGCAAACACAGGTGAAATAGACTACAAATGATCATAATAAAATAGCTAACACCTATGGGAATCTTACTTCATGTTGAACCTTATTCTAAACACTTTTAAAACACTACCTCATTCAATCCTTCTAATAACTCTATCATTTAGGCTCTATTTTTATTTTCACTTTCAAAAGAAGAAACTGAGGCAAGGAGAGATTTTTTTTTTTAGTTGGTTGTGGCCTAATGTTTCCCCATAGATCTCTTACCTGAATAATTACATCATAGTCACTGGTCATCCTGCTCTGTAAACTCTTTTCTCAGATGGACCATGGGTTCAGAAGCAGTTTATAGGAGATTGGAATTGGGCTTTCCCTGGTCCAGTCTCCAGATGAGCATTCAACCCTGGCTGACACTCTGATTGCACTTTGAGATGCCATGATGCCAAGGACCCCCCTTAAGCTGTGCCGGGATTTCTGACCCACAGGAACCATGAGGTGATACATGTGCATTGTTTTAAGCCACTACGTTTGTTGTCACTTGTTACACAGGAATAATGAATACAAGGAGGTTTAGCCGACAATGCCATTTGGGAAAGATTGGACTTGATAGAAAGATAGAGCCAAGGGAAACCTGAGAGAAAGGAGGAGACATTCCAGGTTTGGAGAATGCGAGCAGTGGCTATTCTAGAAGGTCCTTGAAAAAGAGTTCCAGACAAACTTGGAAAGGGTGACGGGGAATTGATTAGGGAAGGCCTTAGAGGAGTTTGTAAAACAAGAAGAAGGGAAAATTGTGGAGAATCCAGAGGAATTATGAAACAGGGAGGGAAACATACTTTTAGCAACATCCAGAAGGAGCTACAGGGAACATACTGCAGCCATACGACACAATCTTGATTTTCTGTTTGCTTGTTTTTTAAATTGATTTTAGAAAGAGAGAGAGAGAGAGAGAGAGAGATATTCCTGCTCATTCAATCAGATGGCAATCCAAATCTAAAATGGTATGATGGCATAAAGATTTCCCACTTTTAGATCTGCCAGGAGGGGTGTAAGAGTTTCCGACTTCCAGCTGACGGGTGATGGTGTGCTCACATTGATTTTCCAGGCCTGGAGAGCTCAGCCATGATCCTGGGGTACCGAGGATCATGTGTATGAAAGAACCACTCTGAAGGCACCAACTATGCTTCTCTCATGTTTGCTTTTCAATGGCTAGCTATGTGTTTGGCAATGAACAGGTGCCTGGTCATACATGTCACATTTACTTACTTTATTTTAGATGAGCAAACATTCTAGAGACGAGCCGGAATTAGTTATCACTGATGCATGTCAGAATAGAAAATCTGAAAAGTCCAAACTCCACACAAACTCTCTTCTCTCTCCCACTTTGCTCCCCACACACTAAGGAGGCCAACTTCCCCTCCTTCACTACCTCACAGAAGAGAGAGGCCAACTCTAACAGCCTTGGCCCCAGTTTGCTTGTATAATTAATGTGGGATTTTTCCTCCTGTAGTAAAAAATGACCTTGTCAAACCAGAGACGACAAAATCTTGGTTCCTGAGTGATTGTGGGCTCTCTGCTGGGATGGCATCCCGGGCCTTGCACAGAGAAATCTAATAAAATCGGTGTCAGGGCTCCCTGGGTGCCAGGTCCCATGCTGCCTGACCCCACGATCCCAATTTATTAGCCAAACCCAAGAAAGCAGACAAACCTCACTGGCTCCAGACAGGAGACTTCCAAGCGGGAGCTAATGTGGGGGCTGGGGCCAGGCTTCAGCAAAAATGACAAGGAAAGTGACAGGAGGTGCCAGCCGGACCAGGGAGTCTGGGGAAGCCCTATTCAGAGCATCTCGCTGCCTTGACAGGGCCCATTTTAACTTGGTGGAGGGATGTATTAGAACTGCCCATCGGGAAAGAAAACTGTTCTTTTCTCTTCACACTGTTATTAGCTGGGCCACGGACCACATGCCTTGCATGAGCCATGTTCCCGGGAGTCAGCAGGCGTCAGTAGAGGGATACCCAAATAACAGTATTTGCAAGGGGAGTTTCCATTTTGTAAATTGAGCACTTCATCCTGTGCCAGGGAGTTTTGAATGAACTATCACTATTTATCCTTCCCCATAACACAAATTCCCCATGATGGGAAGCACTGCTTAGCATCCTACACTAGTTTTTAACTTCTTTACTTATAAAATGGGATAACAGTACCACTCTCATAAGATTGTTTGTGAGGATTACAATATGGGGGGTGGGGGAAACAGAATGAAACCACAAAAATAATAGCATTTCTCTATACCAGCAAAAATCAACCAGATAAAGAAAAACTAAGAGAGAAGAGTATATTTCAAATTGCCAGAAGAAGTCCTAAGTGTCTGGGGATTTGTTTAACAAAAGATGCATAAACCTTACAGAGAAAGTGCTAAAATTCAATTAAAGGATATAAAAGATGGTCTGCTCATTCGAGGGATATCCCGTGCTTAGGAATGAAATGTCCTCACATTGTAATGTACTGATTATCTTTAAGTTAAATTCTGAATGTGATGCTGTCACAATAAAACTTCCAGCTGGGATACTTTGCAGCTCTTACAAACCATGACTGTGTGAAATACATCTTAAAAACATGGAAAGGTCTTATAAAATGATGTCGAATGTAAGAAAGAGAGAAGCAGATGCAAGTTTGTAGCACTATAACTTTTATGCAATTAAAAATACCTATATAATAACTACACTACACATTTTGCAAAGATGTACAGAAGGCCAGTTATCATCCAAAAGGCATTGTGATTGCTCAAATGAGGAGTGAGAACATTTGAGAATAACACATGATCTTCACATGAGTCTGATGATAGAAGTGTGTTCTACAATGAGAAGAATGATTTGCTCATGCCTCCATGTCTAAGAACCAGGAAAATACATGTGGAATGTGTTTAGTACAATGTTTAGCACATTGGTAATTTTCAAAAAGTATGCATTGTTATTTTCATTATCATCATCATCAGCAGCAGCAGCAGCATTTTACTATTAATCTTTTGAAAATGAAATCCTGACCATAGAGCTAAAATTAATGAAGAAGAACATGCTTCAGAAAATCCTGACCACTGAAACCAGTTTGGCTCAGTGGATAGTGCATCGGCCTGTGGACTGAAAGGTCCCAGTTCGATTCTGGTCAAGGGCATGTACCTTGGTTGCAGGCACATTCCCAGTAGGGGGTGTGCAGGAGGCAGCTGGTCGATGTTTCTCTCACATTGATGTTTCTAATTCTATCCCTCTCTCTTCCTCTCTGTAAAAAAATCAATTATATATATATTAAAAAAAAAGAGAGAGAATTCTGACCCATCAGTAAGCCCAGAATAAATAGACCAATAGGACTCTCTTCATAGGAACCCTTTAGAGGTCAATTTAAGTCTGAACCACATGAATAGATGGGGAGGGGAAAATGGCTTATTTACTGCTGTAGGCATTTCTGCTCACCAACTGTATCTGGTCCTTTGCCTTCCAGATTGCATGTCTTTGTCTTCCTGATAATTTCTATGTTGGAGAAAAGTTGAGTCTAACAAACTTTATCAGATTTGAGAAATGGAAGGGCCTTCTCTTTCAGAGTTGACAGCCAAAGCAGATTAAGATCTAATTTTCAGTTGCAGGTTCTTTGCTAAGAATCAAGTAGTCATTGCCTTATTTAATTCTCAAAACAGTCTTATAAAGAAAGGGACTATTATTATTATTGTTTTATAGTGGAAAAAGTGGCATTAACAGATGGTTTACCAGTGTCACCCCAATAAATTCAATAAAAAGGCATATATATATATATATATATATATATATATATATATATATATATGGAACCACAGAAAGTTTAAGCTAATAAATGTGTAATGTTTAAAAAGAGAGAGAGGGGTAGAGAGAGGTTGTTAAGCAACTTGCCCAGTTTTCACAGTGAGTGAATGAGGGAGCTGGGCTGAGACCCAGGCAGCCTGGCCGTGGGGACGGTACCTAGGTCTCTGCTATACTATCACCATGAAGACATCTATCTGCATGGCCCTCACTGGCCTCTGGCTTGGCTGTGTCTGGTTCCAGGTTCAGAGACAGCCTGGAATGTGTGGACACTGTCCTCGGAAATGAAAGGACTTGTCAGCTGATTTTTGATGGATCACATTTCTTAGAATAAGCACAGAATAAATATTTTCCATTTGCCGAGCGATTTTATCATGCCTCTCTGGGCTGTGCTTCGAAGGGAAGAGAGGAAACAGGTTTCATGGTTAAAGCCTGAGAAATACCTTTCAGGCAGTCACGGGTGAGGGGTTAGTAATGGATGACTTCGGCCCCTATTCACGCTCACCTGGCACAGGAAGCTCTGGGTGGTTTGGCCCGAACTCTTAACAACAAGTTCCCCATTTGTCCTCCTGAGTTGATCTGGTGGAGAATTTGTCTGAGGAAATTTGTTCCAGGAGACAGCCAGCTGCATCTGAAAGGGAGAAAAGAGAGACAGAAGCATAAATCTCTGGCCTGCTGCCTCTTTCTTGGGGATCTGTTCCCTCCAGCACAGAAGAGTGGAAATGAGTAAGTAGTGAGTCTCTAAGTTTGGATGAGTGTCATACCCCTGGGCAGACAAGTAGGGCCCCCTGAAGAGAGGACTGTTCCTGTCGGTGGAACCCATCCATATCCAATATTACACATTTACCTTAGCTAATAGGCTCATGGAAAAATGCTCAGCATCATTAGTCATCAGGGAAATTCAAGTCAAAACCACAGTGAGAAACCACCTCACACCCACTAGATTGCTATAATCAAAAAGACGGACAATAACAAGTGTTGGTGAGAATGTAGAGAAGTAGGAACCCTTATACACTGCTAGTGGGAATAAATTTGGGACAGCTGCTTTGGAAAACAGTCTTCTAGTTCCACATCACATTAAACATGGGTTTACCCCATGACTCAGTAATTTACTCCTGGGAATATATCCCAGAGCATTTGAAAGGGGTTGATTAGATATATTCTCTTGGGATTTCTCAACCATCTTAATAATCAGTGTCCCCAGGAAAGCCGTGTCCTATCCCTGTTTATTTTATGCTATATTCCTTAATGATACGAGTCTGCTTTAGATTTACCTATTAGAGGCCCCTCTCCCATCTCCTCTCCACTCAGGCTGCTTCATTCAGTTATTCTAACTGCCTGCTCTCTGATGGCATTTGAATTGGTTACTGACTCCTCCAATCAGAGAGAAGCATTTGTGGGACATCACAGAGGGAAGAGGGGGCACTGACCTTAGACAATACATTTATAATTGGCAGCTATCAGAACCGTGGTGTGGTCCTCAGGAAGTATTAATGAAAGATAAGATATTGGGAAACAGATTTCAGAAAGCAATGGTGGAGGAAAAAGGAAAATAAATGTTTTCAGAAGGGTCTACCCCTCTGGGCCCAATCAACAGTGGAAGAAGGCCATTGAGTATGAAGGAACAGCAGCAGATGAAGCCTCATACTCCTGGGCCTTGGGACTCTATCCCTTAGATGTCTAAAGGCTTTTAGTTACCTAAAGGTCCTTAGAAAAAGGGGCAATTCTTTTTAAAGAGTTTTCTGTTTGCAATTATTACCTTTAAGTAGGATGTTTACAGTCATCCAAGAGTGGGTTCCAAGCAATTCATCACACTTGTCTGCATGGGTCTGAACTTGACTCAAAGGCAGGCTCAAATTCTGCCCCATGGGAATGCTGGGTCATCTCATAGACTTGAAAGAATGAAGAAAACAAGGATGGGTGGCCTCTAATTCCACATGCTGATGTATCTGGCCAATAGAATTCTTTCTAGTAGCTTTACTTGTCTGTCTGTTTATTATTATTTTTTTAAATCTTCACCTGAGGACATGCTTTTATTGATTTTTTTTTTAAGAGAGAGGGGGGGGGGAGAGAGAGAGAGAGAGAGAGAGAGAGAGAGAGAGAGAGAGAGAGAGAGAGAGAGAGAAACATCAGTGTGAGAGTAAAACATTGATTGGCTGTCTCTCCAATGAGCTCTCACAGGGGGATTGAGCCCAGGACACCCTCAGCAGGGGATCAAACCTACCACCTGGGTATGTGCCTTGACCAGGAATAAGACCAGTGACCTTCCAGTGCATGGGAGGACACTTCAACAAACTAAGCCACACCAGCCAGGGAAAGTTGCTTTATTTTTTTAAAGCTTTTATTTTCTCTGACAAAACCCTCTCAAAATCAAAGTTAACTAATAGTCTATGAATGCTTGCTTTTCCTGACCATTTATTAGTATTTCTAAGATTTACTATGATACATACATTGCTTACTGATGTGTAATGCATGAATTTTAAATTTCTATCAATATATAGGTTTGAACCAATATCCACTGTGTTTTCTATTACTATAAATTTTCTTTGTGAGTACCTGACCCTTTCCCATTTCCTGTTTTCTCTTGGGTTGCTCTAGCTAGTTTTATGTTTTAGGGTGTTTTTATTTCCCTCCCTTTTTCTCTCTACTTGTTTGAAATTTTTGTTATGCCTATTATTCTACTTGTTACTCTTAAAGTTTTTAACAAACATAATTATCTTAACAAAGTCTCAAGTTAGGCAACCTGTCTGCCTCCTTTTGTAGCACTCAAAGGACCTAGAAAATTCTTTAATTTGGGTCTTTACACTCTCCATTTTCTATATTACTAATTTCAAACATTTTACTTTTTTCTCATTATCAGCTATCCCTTAAATAAGACTTTCTTATTATAAGTATTATATTTTAAATCAAATTTTTAAGAATTTACCATTACGTTTACCACTTTCTTAATATTGCTTCTATTGATTCCTTCTTGCATCAATTCCCATTCTCCTGAAGCATATCTTAGCAGGATAAATAAAGGTACTAAACACATAATGTACATCATCTCCTGTATTAATTTCAGCAACTCTGCAGAATCTGGATTATTATTCCCACTTTACGGATGAGGAAAGAGGTGTGGAGAAGAAAGTGACACACTTAACCAAAATCAAAGAATTAGCACATTTCAGATGCAACCAGATATTATGTTCAAAGACATCGAGGAAGCAGTATGCTTACAGTCAAATCGAAATATCATGGGCTAATCAAGAAGCAATTAGTGGGTTGTGAAGTAATTATAGGGAGACCCTGGTGCTTAAACTCAAGTGATTTGTACAAGAAACTTACTTACAAAGCATCCATTACCCACTCCACCACCACCAAATCGGTTTCAACAAAAAGTTTTCCAAGCCTGAGGATTAGATGTGGCCTACAGTTAATCTGGGGATGGGAAGGGTGCTGTGAGAGGGTGAAGGTAATGGTATCCAATGGCATGCTTGGCTTTACTCTTTCTAAGTATCTGAATCTTACAGGGTAAGAGAAAATGTTTGGGGGCAATCTTTTAACATTTCTAGCCGCAGAGTAGTTTTTTTTTAAGACTATTTTTATAGAACAGTTTTAGGTTGATAAGAAAATTAAGAAGGAAATATGTTTATATTACACTCCCTACCCCACACATGCACAGCCTTACCCATTATCAACATCACTCAATGGTAATTTTTTTAAACCAAGGATGAACTATATACATGTACACATTATAATTACCTGAAGTTCATAGTTAACCTTAGGGTTTACTCTGGATATTGAACATTCAATGGGTTTGGAACAATGTATAATGACACGTATCTATTATTATAATATTGTACAGAATATTTCCACTGCCCTAAAAATTCTCTCTACTCTGCCTGTTCATCTCTCTTCCCCCAGCCACAGTGTAGTTTTTTTTTCTTTTTCTTCTTCAGTTTCCTGAAGAAATTTTTGTTGGATAAATGTGTATTCATTTTTAAATTTTTTTCTTTGTTGATTAAGGTGTTATATATGTGTCCTTATTCCCCCATTACAGTTTTTAAGTTTTTAAAACATATCTGAGTCAGAGCCTGGGTAATACACATGACACCAAAACTTACATAGATTGGTACATGATAACTGGTAATACTTACAAAGATGACATTATAAAATTAGTAAAAATCAGAAAGGAGTCTTCAATAATTTGTCATCGTTAGTCAGTGCCTTTGGTGATGTTTGAGGTTGTGACTTCAGGCTCTTTGGGGAAAGTAATTTAAAAATTCACCAAAGTCGATATTAAGCAAACAGTTCACAGAGAAAACACAACACACAACATGCAAGATAATATACTCTATCTCTCCATACGGTCCACATTTCTTACAAGCCTGAGATTTGCTTCCACAATTAAAACTAAATCATTAAAACTTAGCCTGTTGGTGGTGACACATATTGTAGCTCAAATCGTCTTAAAAAAAAACAAAAACTTGCAGTTATTACAATGGTGACAATGTGCTGAGAACACCCACACTCACCCTCCCTTGGTACCCTATTCTTCCTAGTTTGCACTTTAGCAAGTTGACACTCTGGTTTAATGGGCCATTTTGGTAGACTGCCAATTCTAGAGACCACCCATCCTCAGATGAGCTAAAGCAGAGATTATTTTTACCCTAAATGAAATGTCTTACCTCATTCGAGAGGCTTTTGTGTGGAAGCTTCAACATCCGTAGGGCCTGGTGCCCACAGACCCATGGGTAGTGTGAAAATACCAGTCAGGAGGATTGACATCACTGATGTGCCAAACCACACTTTTGTTCTAATGCTAGCTAGCTGTGAGACCTTGGTCCCATGACTCTGCCTTGATTTATTCAACTGTAAAATGGAATTATAATACCTTCCCCATGAGAATGATAAGACAGTTCAATGAAGAGAAGTCAAACTCTTATTAAAGGATCAATAAATGTTAATTATCATCAGTTTATCCTCTCTGAATTAGTTGGGGATTGACATCAGCTTAGGATGGTTCAAAGTCAAGGCGAGGTCAAATAGGTATCTGTGAGATGACATTGAGTTACTCCTGGTGACCCTATGAGTGAATGATGCTCACAATGTCCTGTCCTTTACAGCCCTGCTCATGTCTTGTATATTCATGCATATGGCTTCCTTTATGGAGTCAATTCATCTCATATTGGTCTTCTTATTTTCCTGCTCCCTTCTATTTCCCTCAACATTATTGTCTTATCCAAATGGGTAGATGTTTTCAATGATAGAAATTTTGTCACTGGACTTTGAACACCACTAACTTACTCTCATAGCACTATTATTCTATTACCATTACTACTAATGGTGATTTATAATATTAATAATTCTAAAAATCGCACCAAAAGGAACTAACCAACCAGCTGCACTATTAAAATGTATATAAAGTTATGCCGAAACTGGTTTGGCTCAGTGGTAGAGCGTCGGTCTGCGGACTGAAAGGTCCCGGGTTCGATTCCGGTCAAGGGCATGTACCTTGGTTGCGGTCACATCCCCGGTAGGGGGTGTGCAAGAGGTAGCTGGTCGATGTTTCTCTCTCATCGACGTTTCTAGCTCTCTATCTCTCTCCCTTCCTCTCTGTAAAATATCAATAAAAAATATTTTAAAAAAAATGTATATAAAGTTAGAAGCAGATGGGGCCACCTTCTCATTCCCTTTCACTGCTCCATAGTACCACTCTAACAATTTGTTGTACCTCATCTTCCTGACTTTACAGATTTATCCATCTCTTCATCTAAATGTCTATATCTAAATAGATTTTCTACATTTTCAACTACAAATTTTGCCAAGGTTCATGCAACAAATAATGACCCCTAATTTGCTTATCTGTTAATATCATGAACTTCTTAGCCTATTAGTGTACACAAATCTTCCTAATTACTGCTCATGATTGCACATCGCCTTCTCTTCGTAATCTGAGCTTTCATCTAACAGTTTTTATTTTCTGTGGTTTAATTCGTTTAAATAGTGGTCATAAGAAAGCTGCAGTTGCAATCATCTTGAAAAAAAATCTGTTTCTTGAATTAAATGTATCCATCAGCATCAGGGGAGAACATTGTGCTGCATTGTGTTGTTTGGTTTCTTGGTGCTCATGCATCTTCTCATTCCCGGTGTATAGTGCATTGGTCAGGTGGGCCAATGTGGATAACTCTGCTTGAGAGGAACCTTTGAGGACAGAGCCCCTGAAGTGTAAGCCCAGGCAGGCTAAAATATCAGGCTGTCCATCTTCAAAGTTGTGTGGCAGAGCTTAAACTTCTACTCCATGAACCCCAAATGCCCTGTAACAATTGATTTTAAGATATACTTAAATTTATCCAGAGTTTTCAAGATTTACTTAAGTTTAAAAATTCAGTCTTATTTCCTCTTTATTTTCCTTGAACTTTACAGAGCCTAACCTTGCATTTGGGAGTTGAAAAATAGGGACTGAGGATTCTAGACAAGGAAAAGAATGCATTCACCCAAATTAATATATGTTACTTTGTAGACCACTACCAAACAAGAGATTTATGACACTGATGCCTCATGAAGCAATAAAGAGGAAGAGGAAGGCAAGAAAAGGAATGGAACCTCTGAGAACACTGTGATGGCCAGTATGGTAGCTACCAGTCACATGCAGCTAGTAAGCCCTTGAAATGTTGCTAATCTGGATTGAAATATACTAAACATGTAAAATGCATACCAATTTCAAAGACAGAATGAGAAAAGTTAAATATGTCACTAATAATTTTATAGTGCTTTCATGATGACATAATATTTTGCATATATTAGGTTAAATAAACTATATTATTAAAATTAATTTCACCTCCTATTTTTCATTTCTTAAAGGTGGCTACCATAATATTTAAAATTACACATATGGTGCCCTATCCAGCTTGGCTCAGGGGATAGAGCATAGGCCCTCGCACTGAGGGGTTCCGGGTCCAATTCTGATCAAGGGCACATACCTTGGCTGCTCCCTGGGCCTGGTGGGGACCTCTCTCTCACATGGATGTTTCTCTTTCTCTCTTTCTCTCTTCCCCTCCTTTCTGCTCTTTGTAAAAATCAATGAAAAAACATCCCTGGGTGAGGATTAACAAAAAGTAAAATAAAATAAAAGCCACATATGTGGCTTACAATATACTTCTATTGGATAGCACTGTTCTACAGCCTTCTTTCATGAATTTGATAAGGGTCATTTCTTACTTAGTGTATGTAACTAGCATCTTTAGCAGAATGAGAACAGTGTATACATCATTTATTTAAATATGCTACTAAAATATCCATTTCCCAAAAAGGTCTTCTCGCTCTCCCTGAAGTCAATGTGGACCTGGCCCCTGTTGCACACTTACAAATTATGAATTAGTGGATTCCAAATGAAAGCTGGCTCACCACGCAGAGGCATGAGAGAAAAAGAAATTGGTGTCACTCCTCTGTAATCTTCCCTTTGATTTAGAAAACCAGTGATTAACATGACAGCCCTTCTTGCTAAAGAGACAAAGTGGAAACTCAGATACAAAATGATCTAAGTGGATTTCCTATGTTGGTCAGAGAGTCTCAGGTTTTGATGGGAATGTTATGATTCTGGCACCTGGAAGTGCACCAGGTGCTCCTTTATTTTCACCAAAGGGGTTTCTTGCACCGCCCATGAGGTATTTCAATGGTGATTTGTGTGTTTAGCAAGGGGGGGGGTTGAGGGAGGGTGTGAGTTGTGGGGGAGGTGGCAGAGCTCTCTCCACTCACAGCTGCAGGAGCATAGAAACTGTCCAGGTGACAGAATTCCTTGGGTCAGGCCTGATTAAGTTGCCAGCCTCTGTGGTTCCATCTCCCAGTCCATCAGGAAGCTCTGTCAGAGAACCTGTCTTTGGCCATCCGTGGCATCCCAGAGCTTATTCTGCAGATTCTCTTTATGCCTACACCCCCAAGCCAGCAGCAGTGACCAAGAAGCCAAAGCCGGGCTGTTCAGTGTCTGGGGAAGAAAACACTTGGCTCAATGACATCTGCAGCCTGCTGCCAACTGCTAAATTACAGTCCCCTGGGCCAAACCCAAGGATACCCGTTACAGTAACACACTGTATCTTCACAGGAGAAGGCACACCCATGACATAGCTCTTTGTCAGAAACTATTACCAGAGGCAAGACAATAGTGGCAGCAGAGGGGGTGATCCAGGACTCCCAAAACGGGGTGTTATTGCACAGTCTTATCTTTAGCTGCTCAGGAAAAGCATGTGAAATGTTCCAGAAAGCATAACTATTATGGCCTCAGGAGGCAGAGGCAGAGAGTGGGAAGCAGCGGAGCAGCAAGTATCCTAGTGAGGCAGTGAAGTGAGTCTTGAGTGGGTGGAACGGTGCTCAGGAATGGAAGGGAGGGCGGAGGTAGCCAGCAGGGATATCAATGATATCACTGACAGCAATCACTGGTGTATTAAGACCTTTTGGGGCCGAAACCGGTTTGGCTCAATGGATAGAGCGTAGGCTTGGGGACTGAAGGGACCCGGGTTCTATTCCGGTCAAGGGCATGTACCTCGGTTGTGGGCATATCCCCAGTAGGGGATGTGCAAGAGGCAGATGATCGATGATTCTTTCTCATCGATGTTTCTAACTCTCTATCTCTCTCCCTTCCTCTCTGTACAAAATCAATAAAATATATTAAAAAAAAAAAAAAAAGACCTTTTTGGGCATTCAGTACTATAAGTGCTTCACAAGTATTGGCTTATCTACTCTTTAGAACCACCCTGCTGTTGTCCTATCCATTTGACAGATAAGAGAGCTGTAGCTTTTGGTGATTAAGTTGCCAGGGATCACACAACTAGCATAGGTAGCTCCAGGCTGCAAACGCAAGCGCATCTGATTCCAGAGCCTCTGAATGTTCCACTGTGCCAAGAGGCCACATCATGAACACATCCTGTTGCATTATTCTTCCCAAGGTTGAGAATTTGGCATGAGTAATGTTCATGTAATTATGATAATCCATGTTTGGCTGAACCATGGTTCACAGAAAGTTGATTTTCATGTTGTAACTCCAGAAAAGGACTAGAGAGCATGCACCTAAGTGAATGTGTGTTCGTTCTTTTTAAAACCAGATGGATCTCAGTTTGGAATATCTGGAGACATTTTTATTGCACTACTGGAGTGCAGACTGCTTTGCATCCAGTGACTGGAGGCGAGGGAAGCTGATAAACAGCCTGTGAAATAGAGGACAGCCCTCAGGAGGAAGAGAATGAGCCAGTCCCAATGTCAATGGTACAGAGGTCAAGGAACTCTGCTGTAGGGGAAAGCCATGGCTACCTGTGTAATCATCTGCCTCATCCCGTCTCACCCAGACCACTTTATACCTCAGTTTGGCACATATTCATTATATGTGTATATATATCCATCGCCAACAACTGTCCAGCACAATGTTAAGTGGCTCTGCGGACAAACATTATTAAAACCCCAAATTATTCGATTCAAAATTTGTCAAAAATGTAGTTGAAACCCACAGGCCACACATTTAAGTAATAGAGGAACTTTCTATGAAGAGGCTGTTAATATTTTTGAGAATGCAACCCACCGATCTAGCCTTTAAATGTTTTGAGAAAGATAAGGGAAAAGATTAAAGAATGTTTACATATCAGTCGGCAATAAAAATGGAGAGGAGTGGGTGAAGTCAACTTGCATTTAAAGTTAAATTCATACTCATTCCATATCTTGTCACTGTAATGTTATGTTTTTCTGTCACAGGAATTTACTAAAACATACAAAGAGGTTTCCTAAAGCAGTGAGAGGTTTATTTAAATATATCTGAAAAGAATATTGACTTGTAACCTTCAGACTTATGTGTAGGTATTAAAAATTACATTTGTTGAAGTGTTTGTTGTAAAGAACTACATCTATTCACTTATGTTTTAAGAGCTGAAGCGTATTTACCTATCTTGTATTTATTAACCCACTAAGACTGCTGAGTTTGTGAAGAACAATGATATTAAGCTAATAACATTTTCAAAGTTCTTTCTCCTTGCATCAAGCAAAAATACCAAAGCACCGCAATGGGTTTAATTTTATAAGAATCTCATAATTTTCCCAGCACTAGGAGTTCAATGGTTAGAAGAAATCAGATCCAGTTTTCTCACTCTCTAACCAGGGAGACAAAATTCAAAGAAATAAGATGTAAAAGATGTAAAGATGTAAAAGTATGACCGTGATTGCTGCAATGACAGAGCTTCATAGCACAGTGGAGAAACACAATCAGGAATGAGGCCCCAACTTCTGAGCCAGGGGAAGCTTCTCTGAGAACTCACCAGAGTGGGCAGTAGTTACTCCATTTCAGGGAAGAGCTTGTGTAAGAGCCTGGAGTCAGGAAAGAGCCTGGTGGGTAGTGTGTCTGGAGCTAAGGGAGTGTCAATGAGTGAGTGCAGGGGGCCATGGGATTGGATGGGCAGGTGGGGGATGCACATATTGAGCCCAGACAGGCCATGGTACTAAGATTACATTTTCATCTTGTGATCAGTGTGGAATAACTAAAATGTCAACATGAAGAGAACAAAGTGAGAAGTGTGCATTTTGAGAAGCTCGCTCTGGCCACTGGGTGGTGAATGGATCACTGGAGGAGTAGAGTGAAGGCAGAGAGACCCTTTGGAAGATAACTGTGTCAACCAGTATAGAGATGCTGATGACTGAGAAGAGGGATATGTCAATCAAAATGGAAAGGGGAAGGAGAAGTCAAGAAAAGGAGGTAAAACTCATAGCACTTCATCTATATTGGATGAGCTATGATGGGGCAGATGAATGTATGGAGGACTGACTTACTTCTGGATTTGGGGGAGGGGGTTTGAATCACACATCGAGGGCAACAGAAACTGTGGCTGCTGATTCAGTAGACGTTCTGTGAGGCACCTGCACTGTCTCCTAGGACAGGAAAGGGGTAAGGCCCATCTCCCTATAATGGTATACAATATTGCCAAGTGTCTGATACGGCCTTTAATCCAGAGGAAAACAGCCATCTGCTCTGATGCAGGAGGGGAAGTCTGGGACATATAAATATTTAACCTAAGGAATTCAAGCCCTGCCAAGTCCTAATCACAACACAGATATGTATGCCTCCATTTCCTTCTGAGCCAATAATGACATTTGAAAGAGGAAGGAGAAATGTACTGGAAGCAAGATCCTCCTCAGTAAGCACACTGGTCAGTCCTTGCTGGGCTGTCTGATTCAGCTGTTAATTTGCACAGGAACAGCTTTTGGGCTGATTCTGTATGGGTCTGTTGCCAAGACCAGCCATTTAAAGCTTACTTGCATTTCTGCTTTCTGCACGTGACATATTTACAGGGCCAAGAAAGAGTGAATAGATGCATAAACCACAGCTTCAAAAGTAAAGAGATTGGATGCTGGCCAAAGCCAAGGCAAGGAGCAAGAATGAGTTGAGGAGAGGTAAGGAGCAGGCATTAGCTTGAGCTCAGGCAGAGAACAGCCACTCTTTAAGGGACAGAAGCCTGACTCTCTAAAAGGAATTTGGAGTCATCCTTGCTATGAATCCCAGATTTTGCAAGTTGTAAGCCTTAAAACAAGTCACTTCACCCCACTAAACCTATGTATCTTTCTTTTTAATTAAATGTATTGGGGTGACATTGGTTTCAAGTGTACATGTCTATGATACTTGATCTGTATATTGCATTCTGTGCTCACCACCCAAAGTCAAATCATCTTCTGTTACCATATATTTGGCTACATTTACCCTTTACTACCCCCACCACATCCTACTGATAACACCATACTGTTGTCTGTGTCTATGAGTTTCAGTTTTATATTCCATACTAGTGGCCTAGTGCATGAATTCATCCACATTGAAAGGAAATTAATCAGAAGGAATATTTTAATATAGCTATTCGCCCTTTCTCTGTAATAGAAGTGTCAACCAAATTCACAATTGACAATGACAGACTGAAACACATGCATACAATTGGCACCAGAGAAGGTTATATTTGTATTGTGTATGTGGGAGTTAACTTAGCCTTTTATAGATATAGAATAAACTTGCTTAATTAGACCTGCTTTCTGATGTAGCCAGACTTTTTCCAGACCAATGAAGCACCCTAACTCCTCTTTCAGGTAATTGTCAGCAACACAGCAGTAAATATCAACATGAAACAGTTTATTATTGTAGATCACACAGGGAGAACAAAGGATAAATATTTAACTGCAGCAGTGTTTGATTATATTCTGTACAGTGAGAAAACCTGAAGTCATTTTTAAGGTCCATCATTTCTTACTTATTTTTAGTAGGTCAAGTTTCTAAGCTTTCTAAATCACTGTTTTCTGGCTAATGAAAAAAAAAAATAGGATTCCACTGAATCTCCTGTCTACCTACTCCAGGACTTCTGTGAGAATCAAATGAGATGAGGCATGGGAAAATGCTTTACAGACATTTGGTTACAGTGTATCATATTTCCACCTGACTATGAAGCAATTCATATTCCTGGGCTGAAGAAACTCCAAGGAGGCTAGTTGTCGTTAGGGAGAGGAAGCTGAGCACTGCTATGTGACATCATTACCCAGATGGACATTTAGCATATTAGCCATATATATATTAGAGGCCTGGTGCACAAAATTCATGCAGGCTGCCTGCCTGATTACCCCTAACTGCTGCCCCTGCGAGCCTGATCACCCCTGCCTTCCTGCCAGCCTGGTTGCCCCTAACTGCCCCTATGCTGGCCTGATAACCCTTAACTGCCTCTGCCTGCAGGCCTGGTCACTCCACACAGCCTACTGTTCAGTTGTTTGATTGCCCCTCACTAATCCCCCTGCTAGCCTGGTTATCCCATACAGCCTCTTTAGTTGTCCATTTGGTTGAGATGATCGCTTAGGCTTTTATGTAGATAGATATCCCTAATTAAATTGATCATAAATGTTCTTGATAATATACAATTAGTACTGAGCACTGGAGAAAACACACACACATACAATGTAAATGTTTTTTTCACTTTGACCTCTACCTGATTTTTGGCACATCATATTTAAATAGAGGCCCATTGGACATCATTCATGCACGGGTAGGGTCCTTAGGCCTGGCCAGCAATCAGGACCAATCAGGGCCTTCTGGCCACTGACTGGGGCCTTCCTTCATTCTGCACCATCCCCTTGTGGTCAGTGCACATCATAGCAAGCAATTGAACTCCTGGTCTCATGGTCAAACTCCTGAGGGGACACTTTGCATATTAACCTTTTATATATATCAATATGAATGAAAACATGTGGTTCTTAGATTTTTTGATTGATTTATTTCACTTAGTGTAATATTTTCACACCTATGTTCATTACAACATTATTCAAGGTGGCCAAGACAACCATAGTGCCCTTCTATGTAGGGTTGGATAAAGATGTGGTATGTATATACTATAGAATACGACTCAGCCATAATAAAAGATGAAATACTGCCATTTGTGACAACATGGATGGACTCTCAGGGTTTTTTTTAAATTTATTAATGTTTTTAGAGAGGAAAGAAGGGGTGGAGAGAGAGAGGGGGGCAAAGGAGATTTGTTGTTAAACTTATTTATGCATTTATTTGATGATTATTATATGTATTGCCAATGGGGATTAAACCTACGATTTGGTGTATTGGGATGACACTCCAACAAATTGAGCAACCTGGCCAGGGCCTTCAGCTTCTTTTGAAAATAGAAATCATAATGTCTACCTTGGATGGTTATGAGGAAAAAGTGATGTTGCCATAGGTTTTGGAAAACCCTTCACTTGATTCTAAGTCTGTTTGACTTTTAAGTAGTGAAAGGCTACCCATGAGAGCTTAACTCTAGGCCCCTTTTTTTTTTAATCTCTTCCACCCTCCTGGACCAAAACCATTCAAGCCCCTAAATGTCCACAGTCTTGGGTTCAATGCATTAAATGAGTTAGTAGGTTTCTCCATTGACCAAAGGCAAAGTAGCTGAGGTGGACATTTAGATGAACCTTCTGTATAGCACACTCTCATCTCCCTGAGTCAGCTGGGTGAGGTAATGGGGTGTTAGTCACATGCACACTGAGTAGTTAGGGGATTTTAAACTAAATCATTCCAATTGTTATTATTTCCTCTGTTAAAATTGTTTTTTTTTTTTTTTTTGCCTGACATTGCTTAGTGACAATACTCCTGGATTTTCTTCCAAAAGCTATAAAGATGGCCTCTCAAATTTAGAAAATGCTGAAATTGTTGGAAAGTTTTTATTAAGCTGTTTAGAATTTAAAACAAGGGCTTACAGCAAAGCAGTTAAGAAATAAACAGCTCAGGGTGTTTCCATTTCCTTCATGAAGCAGTAACTCAAAATCTTGTCACATTTGGAAAAGGAGACAGATCAAGTGTCTGAATGTTCTAAGTGTCTTTAAGTCAAACACTTCTCCCTCCGGAACAGTGAGTCCAATGCAAACAACCTGGCTCCTGGTGAGTTTAATCATAGCATCTCAGACTTGGGAAGCACTTTACAAGGCACCCCACAGTCTTTTTCCAAAGTAAAAAAAATATTTACTTTTTAAGGAAGACATCAAGTTTACCTTGTAAACATTTCCAAGGCAAGTTGCACCCATTACAAGCCAACGCTAGTCTGTTTTGTTTTCAACCCTCACTTCTATCTGTCCCTATCTTGCCCAGATATCTGAAGACAGCCACTTTCTCATCTAAGAAGATCTTCCCTTCTCTTTAACATGATTGGGTCCTCTCCTCCATAAAAGTTTTTCTTATACTCTTCTGTGTGAGACTACTTCCCCACCTTTGGAGAAACCATACTCCTACCTGTACTGATTAGTCTTGCAATAGTGTCCATACTTTACCCTCTTTAGTTTATTTTCTATTGAATAAATTCTCCAGTCTAAGGTAATGCTTTGGGAAGCTTCAGATGGACAATCAATGATGGCTGTTGACAGTGCTATAAAGCACTGAAGATATTGTGAAAGCATCCTCACTTTATGGAGATAACCAAGGTTTAGAGAAAAGAAGTCATTTATTCAAGGCCATGTAGGTACATAGTAGCATAACTGAACACCAGACCTGACTTCCTGACTCTCAACTCAGGATTTCCTCAATTATGATGGCATGTCAATAAGTCTTCAGTTGATCCTTTTTTTGTAGAAGAGCATGGCCCCCATTTCTCTTTTTAAAAATACATTTTTATTGATTTCAAAGAGAAAAGAAGAGGATAGAGAGATAGAAACCTCAATGATATGAGAGGATCATTGATGGCTACCTCCTGCATGCTCCACACTAGGGATTGAGCCCACAACCTGGGGATGTGCCATGACTGGGAATTGAACCATAACCTCCTGGTTCATAGGTCAATGCTCAACCACTGAGCCACACCAGCTGGGCACCCCCATTTCTTAATAAGCATTCTAGAATTTGTATCGGGTGAGTGAATGTATACTGAATGAGTGAACAAAAATATTTTCTTAAGAATCAGTAAACAAATATTCATGACAGTCAACATGGCAGCACTCATGGTTGTTGGATCTTATTCTCAAATATGAATGTTTGTGGAAGTCCTCCAGGATAAAAATGAGTCTTTAACCCTAGAACTGATTACAGGTAGGTCATTGAGAATCAGGAAGCTTCTAATTCTGTTTTGATTCCAAATCATATTTGCCAGGTCCTCTAGGTTACAAATACAGAAGTTAATTAATTTACTAACTCTGTCAAAGCCACTGACTTTGGAAAAAGTCAAACAACATTATTAGATTGAAGATAAGAAGACATATTCTGAATTCTCCTGCACTTAGTGGCTCAAGCTTTCCAGAGGCTTCCTATTCCTGCTCAGGTACCATCACTTTGAAAAACGCTCTTTGTCAGCTTCCAAAATGCCTCTCCTCCTTCTGAGCACCCATTACTTCCTGATATGCAGGGGTACTCATATTCCCTTACCTCAGTGCACTCAGTGGAAGTTCTTAGAAACATTTTTCTTCATGTATATAGGCCTCTGATTCAATCCCTAGTAGATACCCATTTCTCTTTTCTTAGAGAACAGTGGGTATACTTATGGATTGTTAGAACAAACAAATAAGGTCGAGGATTCATTAATGGGAACCCAATTCCACGAAGCTTTTAACAGAGGGAAGCTCTTAAAAACACAGGGATCTTTTCTAGCAAAGAAAGAGGTGCTCAGTATGGCTACAACTTGGGTATAAGTAGTCAAATGGCTTAATTGGAGTTCACAATCTGAGATAACTACAAATTAATAAATGGATATGCAGTGGATGTGTGATCTATGAGCCAAATATATATATATATATATATATATATATATATATATATATATATATATATATATATAATTATCACCCAAGGACATTTTTTTCCTATTGCTTTTAGAGAGAGTGAAAGGGAAGAAGGAAGGAGGAGAAAAGAGAGAGAGAGAGAGAGAGAGAGAGAGAGAGAGAGAGAGAGAGAGAGAGAGAGAGATGTGTTAGAGACACATTGACTGGTTGCCCTGGTTGCCTCCTATACGTGTCCCAACTAGGGCCAGGGATTGAACCTGCAACCCAGATATGCATCCTCGACAGTGAATCAAACCCAAGACTCTTTGGTGCATGGGTCCATGCTTTAATTATTGAGCAACATTGGCCATGGCACCAAAGACTTTCTTATATCAACATGGAGCAACTAATTTGACTTTTCAAAATGATAAGCCTAAATATTTTCCATAAGAGCTAAGAAAGCAATGAGTTTGTCCAACTCACACTTAACTGTTTTTTTTCTAGAATGTCTATTCTCTTTTACTTCCAGAAATTATCATCTCCTTTGTCCTATTGCACCCTATAGTTTTCTGAACGATATTTGTCTCTCTATGGTGCCTTGAGGTACTTGATGGCAGAGGCTATTTCTTCCTTTTTAAACTTTTATTTTTAACTTGCATCTTGAAATGCTTTCAGATTTATAGAAAAGTTTCAAGAAGTGTACAAAGAATTTCTGTATGACCATCTAGATTCTCTAAAAATGTTAAACATTTACCACATTTGTTTTATCATTCTATTATCTATCTATCTATCTATCTATCTATCTATCTATCTATACACAAACACATTTATTCTGAAATGTTTAAATAAAGGTTGTACACATAATACCTCATCATCTCTAAGTATTTCCATGTGAATTTCCTAAAATCAAAGGCATTTTTGTTTTTTTAATAGTTCATATCAAAATCAGGAAATTATCATTGACTCAATCCTATAATCTTACCTGCAGGCCTTATACAAAGTTCACTAAATCATCCCACTAAATTCAGGAATTGGTCTAGAAAGCTAATCCCAGTCACACTCTTACATTTGAGATGCTTCTTTAATCTGTCATGTCTCTTTGTTCTCCTTTGACTTGAAATAGTCCCTAAGTTTTTCTTTGTCTTTTATAATCTTGACATATTAGAATAACACACGTTATTTAGTAGAATGTCCCTTCATTTGGGTTTGTCTGAAGTTTCCTGATAATTAAGTTCAGGCTATGCAATTTTGGCAAGAAAATCACAGAAGAGATGTTATGTCTTTCTCAGTGTATCATATCATGAGACACATGATGTTTGTCCCTGGTGTGTTTCTTTTTTTGTATGTGTGTGATATTTAATTGCTTTATTTAAGTGGTGTCTGCCAGGCATCTCTACTATAAAAGCATTATTATTCTTTTTTTGTAATTAATTAGTATCTTGTGGGGAAATACTTTGGGACTATGTAAATATCTTATTTCTCATAATACTTTCACCCACTAGTTTTAGCATCTATTAATGATTCTTGCCTAAAGCAATTATTATTCTGGTGGTTGCCAAGGGGTGACTTTCTAATTCCATCTTCCCTCTTATATTTATTAGTTGGAATTCTAGCATGTCTTTTTCACCCGTGTCCTTTGCCTGGTTCAGTCTGGTCCAAGGAAAGCATTATTCTGTGTGTGTTGTTTCAGTTAGTTATTACTTGGTGTTATCATTAAAACATTTAAAGCAAGCACATTGCTTCAAAGAAGAAATTCTGCCGACATAATAGAACGTGCTATTCAATAAACTTTAAATGGATTGCAATTTAAGTGGGTGTTTTAAAAAATTAGCATGGATGAAGGCATTTTGCAAAAGTTGTCAGAATAAATAAACTGATCCAAGATCTCTTTCAGAAGCTGAGTAGGAGCTTCAGGGTGATATCTTCCATCCTCTCCTGTCTTAAGTGGGGGTGGGTGATTGGCTCTCCAAAAGGAAGAGGACTGAGTCACACCAGGCACTTTCTTTTGCTTGTGGGTCAGCAAATTACCCAAATGAAACTTGTCACTGTGATGACACCATTGAGGAAGAACAGGCTATCTTTATAGACAGTTCTTACTCTCTCTGCTCTTGGACTTCCTGCTTTCTTGTTATTCCTTGATGCATATACAATGGAATTGATTTTTATTTATATTGCCCTGGTTTTGATTTTTTATTCTTTTATAGACATATTGTGGTGCCACAGAGAGGTCACATAAAGTCACTTTATAGACGATACAATTAACTTCTCAGGGTCCTACAAACACTTTCTTCCCAGCCCTTTCTCTGTTTTCTCAAGTTCCTTAGGCAGTGTTTTGTTGTCCTAAACTTGACCCTAGCTGCTAACCAGTTTCTCCCATGACTCAGCCAAAACACTGCCCAAGTCTTTACCTTCACCCCTCTGGGGTTTTGCATCTGGGCAAGTGGCTCTTGTTCCTGGCCAGCCTCTGATCTTTCTTCCTGGAATCCTTCACTGCCACATCTGTCAGCTTGAGGTCTCTGACCCCATCTGGCTTCTCTTCTGGGCCACTGGCCCTCTCCCAAGGACAGCCAGAACTCCCGAGTTAATGATCTGGGGTCACATTGCTTCCCTGTCTATCCTGACTTAATAAGGAAAAAAATCCATTTCCTCTTTGGTTTTCCAAAGGAGGTAAGAATTTATTAAAAAGAATTTCCACTGAGAAACAAGAATAAAACAGAGACCAAAAGGTTAAATAAGTAAATAGTTTAAAGAGACCCCGAGTTTCATACCAAATTTAGAGTATAGGTATGTAAAGTAGTTCAAGGAAGGTAGAACCCACAGTACTGATGCCTACACTATCCACCAATTCTACCTTTAAGGAGAAGCTCTTGGTAGGAGACACATTTTTGAATTATTTAGTATTTCTCATTCTACCTCACAGACAAGGGACAAAAGTATAATCCCACAGTCTCCCTGGATGCCCAACTAAATGAGAACCAAGACTATGCTATGTGGTCACAGAAAGATCACCTGGGGCTCGTGTAACATCTGGAGTAAAGGAGGTAATCTAGTGAACATGCACTTGAATTTTTTTCAAGACATCTTGCCCAAAACTTTGATATTTCTTCAGGTTTCTGATATTTAGGCACTAGAACTTTATTTTCCAATCTGGAAGGCTAGAAAATAAAGTTATGTGCAAATGGGCAGCTTCCAGTTGGCATTAAGGCCATGCTCATCATAGGTCCATAGGAGGCAGGATAAGGAGACTGGTGTCTACCAAGGACATTTCTTTCTACATTGTTGGAAGGACTTGGGGTATTTTATAGCTTATTGTGCATAAAATCCTAAGAACTGCCCTGGTTGGTGTGCTAAGTGGTTAGAACATCTACCTGCACACGGAAGGGTCTTGGTTTTGATTACTAGTCAAGGGTATATATCTGGGTTGGGACTTGTGCATGAGGCAATGATTCCATGCATCTCTCACATCAATGTTTCTCTCACTGTGTGTCTCTGTTTCTGTCTCTCTTCCCCTTCCCTCCCTTCCACTCTCTAAAAATGAATGGGACAAAATATACTTGGGTGAGGCACAACAACAACAGATCCTAATAACTGAGATTACCAAAGGGTTGAGAGAAGAGAAGTGGAAATATGGAAGCAGGGATGATATGGTGGATAGTTGTCTCTGATAAGCTTGCCAATGACATCATTGTCTATGAAAGAAATCAAGCCTTCAATTACTGTCTTATTTTCACTTATGTTCAAACAAATCTTGGAGTCATCAATTAGATTTACAAACGCTGAGACCTTGAGAACATTGTTCAATGGCTGAAGAGCTTCTCTATCCATAGAATGGAAGCATGACTTAACATATAATGTGTTGTTATAAAGACTGAATGAAAAAGAAAGAACTTGGTATAGAAACAGCCTGAAATAACTTGGAAATTGTTTCATTCCAGAGTTTCCAGATAGGACCTCAGCTCAGCTGGCACACTAACTTTAACCTTGTGAGATGCTCAAGAGAAACCAGTTGAGCCCACCTGGGCTTCCAAACTTAGAGAACTTTGTGATAAAATAAGTCTTATTTTAAGACATTAAAGTTTGTAGTAATTGTTATGCAGCAATAGAAAACTAATACCCATTCCTGTCTTCCTCCCTTCTTGCATTAATAAACATTTATTCTTAGCATAGTATGTTCTGGGTACTGCTTCAGACACCCTATAAAAATCAGGTCATTATTCACAAAACACTTCTAAGAAGTAAGTCTTAATATCCCCATTTGTACAAGGGTGAGCATAGGGTTATAGTATTTGGGAAACTGTCTGTTCTCTAACCCAAATCCATCTGTAACACCACGTTATCTCTATGTTCACCTCTTCTGTTCAGGGTTTGGATTTTACTCTGCCCACGTGATTGAGTGGGGCAGATGAATCTGGTGACTGAACATTACTGCTAAGGTTGCCATGGAGATATGTAGCATAACATCGGGAGCTCCGAGCAGCACTTAGGAACTTGTGAAAAACTTTGATTACTGTCCAGTTTGCTTTCTCCATCTTCCTCTCACTTCCTAGAACTGTATCTGGCACAGTCAGCCGGAAGCCCTAGTTCTGCTTTGGAGCTCATGAGAAGGGATTGTGATAACAGTGATAACAATAAATATTTAATAAGTATTTTATACTGTTCCAGGCATGAATGAACCTTCCCTCTGCTCAGGAGACTGTCTGACGTGGAAGGAAGCATGTGTGCCCTGACTGTAATGAAAGGAAACCCATCAACAATATTTTCAAAATCTACTTCATTGCTTTTCTCATTTTCAATTGAGGAAGTGTCATGTTGACAATTTCTCTTCATCAAGTGACAATCTTAAATCATTTTTAATTAACTTAATTAAGCTTAACTAAAATAACCATAATTTTTATTGTGGTATAAATAAAATACTTAAACTAAAAATACTGTCAGTTTTAATATACTTATATTTAAATTTTCAATATTTTCCCAACTGCTTTAATGTTCTTTTAAAAATTAACCATTATTAAAATACATTAAAATGTGTCTAGGGACACACACACTTCCTTTTGCTTCAGGCTCAATATGGCTCAACAGAGCAACTGTCTTTATTTGAAATTTTTGATATTGTGTTTATTATGGATATTTTTGGATTATTTTTGGTTTGTTAAAAAGATATTGCATTAAATTATTACTCATCTCGATTGCTGACTTTCCTGGCACGCTCTCAAATTTTATATCTGGGATGAGTGCCTCACCTGCCTCACCCTAGTGCTGGCTGGACAAACACCCAGGTAAACAAACTCTCAGATAAACAAACACCAGCTTGTACATACACATTTTCAGATCATTCTGTGCATTGGAAAAAATTCGGACATCTCAACTGCCTTTTCCTTGGAACATAATGATGGCAGGTTTTGACATCAAAAGTCTCTAAGTCTCTTTTTTGGTACATTTAGCCTATCCTCAGCTAAATTAGAAAAGCACAGGGCTTTGCAAAGCTTTGGTTTGAAAAAGCAAAGACCATAGTTGCACTAGTGGAGCAGGAATTATAACTTTCATCTGAGACGTGCTCACTCTAATGTGTAAGGTTTTGAGAAGCCAGTCTAGTTGCATGGTAAAGAAGCCTCCTGGGAGAAAGAGAATCCAGGTGTGTAATTTTCCACAATGAGCAAGTGTTAATTGTTTGACTAACAGTGTCTGTATCATTTTGATAATCATAGAAAACAGCTTCAATGCAAACAGATTCTGGATTATAGAAATGATTACTGTGCAACCTGATACTCCTAGGTACCTTTTATTTCCCTGTGCTTTCATTGTGTCCCCCTCTCCCACCCACTTCCCAATGAGAGAAGGTTTTACTGCCTAAGGTGTACATTCCATCGAAGTGAAGGTCAGTTGATTCGAATAATGGCCCCAATCTATTAGTATGAACAGAGCTTTAGTAACAGTTCAAATGGGCCAGTTCTGTGAGAGGGTAGGGATGGATGCACATTGAATTATTTACACAGTGCATTGTAGTATCAGCTTGTCAGACAGAAAAAATTCTGTAGGAGCATGTCATGTTCAAATTTCAAATGGCAATTTAGTTTCAGGAACAAAATACAAGATGCCACATTGAATTAATGTTTTAATTAATATTTTAATTCAAATGTAATGGGTATTGTCTGTTTCTGTTCAAGTTATGAATATGTTTTATATTATCTATACTAATAAAAGCCTAGGTGGCCCTTGTGTCCTCGTGTGATGCCCTCACTTCATCACAAGATGGCTACCTCATGTTATCACAAGATAGCACCCTCACGTTGTCACAACATAGCCCCCACAAGATGGCTGGCAGGGGAGGGCAGTAGTGGGCAATCAGGCCAGCAGGGGAGGGCAGTTGGTGGCAATCGGGCCAGCAGGGGAGAGTTATTTGTCAATCAAGCCTGCAGGGGAGCAGTTAGGGGCCAATCAGGCTGGGAGGCAGGCAAGTGGTTAGGAGCCAGCAGTAGTGGATTGTGAGAGGGATCCCAGATTGGAGAAGGTACAGGCCAGGCTGAGGGACAATCCCCTCCTGTGCATTAATTTCAGGCACCAGGCCTCTAGTTGTATATGATTCATGAAGAAACAGTTAATGTAGAGCTTTATATTTGTATACATTGAAGTTATGCTACAATAGAAATTATATCAACATTGGACTTAAATTTAGTGGGAGTTTTTTCATCTTCAGGAAGGGTCATTATGTTACCCAAGCTTAAAAGCCTAGAACTGTATGCCATATAGAGAATATTTGGGAAGGAGAGAGAAGGCAGTCCTTAACCCAAACAGGCTAATGGCTGTGGCACACGGTCTTTTATCTATGATGGAAGCTAGTTTAGGGAGCCCTGAACTATCTAGACACTTTCCAACCACAGCTGCAGCCTTTGCTTAATGATGACGCAGGTCTGAGCAGTTCTGCAGTCAAGTCACTAAATGTTAGAGCCAAGTTAGAGCATCTCTTGCTTCCTCCTCACACCAAACAGTCTAATGAGGTTGTTAGCATCATTGTGAGAAGTTATGATCATCTTAGCAGGAAGGTGGCCATGCTCACGAGGTATGGAATTGTCACTGCTGCTGCACTTCCAAATTTGGAGCTGAGAATTTAACTGGGCAGGGTCTGGGCTTGCAGCCAGCCGAGCTGTCCAGGTAGATGACAAACTAATTAGGGGAACTGCAAACCAATTAGCACTTGAGCTGGGATGGCTGATGTTTTTAGAGACTTCTTCCTTGAATGTATTATGATAGGAGCCAGCCCAATGCACCCTTCCCCCATCACCTACATGGGTCTCTGTCCTGGAAAGGTTTGGGGGTGCTTCAGCTCTAGAAACATTGCTAATTTTGCAGAAGAGGTTTCAATCCTAAAATGTTAGCCTTCCTTTTTAGAAGGTTAACAATTCTCTCCTGAAAGTTGACTGTCATATTCTGGGGCAGGTGGACTATGTCAGTCTCTCCATGGATAGGAGAGGCAAAAACAAAGCAAGCTTGCTTAGAAAACTGGAAGCTACATAGTTCTGTGGTCAACACATTAATCTATATATGCGTTACCACCTGAGATACAAATTTCAGGATTGGGAGTGTTTTCAACATCCTTGCCCCTCACCTTCTGCAGATTACAGATAGCAAATCCTGCTTTTCTCCTTTGTGATAAGCTGAGCCTCTTGCCTTCACTGGGTGGTTCCCTTATACTAGTGGTCCACAAACTCATTAGTCAACAGAGCGGCAAACCACGGCTCTAGAGCAGCAGTTTGCTGACCACTGCCTTACACTAACCCTGTCCTGTTCTCTTCTGCTGGCCATGTAGCTGAGGAGGAGTGGGATAGCTGGGACCAGCAAGGAGGAGAGGAACTCCCCAGAGGGGTGTCTTCTACCTAACTGTGTTTTATTTTATATTTTAAGATTAAGATACTAAGGAAAGTATTCACTTTTATAAGTTAACAACAAACGGAAAACACTTTTTCATTAAAAAATAAAATAAGTATGTGGGTGTGTTAGTATATAAACAACCTGAGTGGCAATAAAAATCAGAGAAAATGAACAAGAGACTATCCTAAAGTCCTTCTTGCTCATCTCTCTTCTATGAATATATGGTTCTATAATATCAATCACCCCTGAGTGCCTGATTCTAGATATCTCCCTGTGAGTTCAAATGTGTGTACACTGTGTGTGTGTGGGTGTGTGACATAGAACCACAGTCTTACTTCTGGCATGGCAGCCATTCCATCTGAGTCAGAATTTGAACTCTCATATACCTAAGGAAAGGTGGTTTTACAAGATGTCCTCTTTGTGAATAGACATAACATAGAGTTCAAGACAAGGTTTCCTTTGTTCGTGGTTTGTGTGTGAGATTATACCAGTTTAACTAACAGACAGAGCAAAATAATGCTATGTATAATTCAAGTGGTGATTCTCTCACACCTTTAGATCAGCAGCTTCTGCTGTCCTTATCTTACAACCATGGCAAGTCTATTCAAGGCTGTAAAGTTTGCATGGTTGGCATCAGGACCTTGGACTGGGGACATGGGAGCGTCTTGGGATAGATTTTATTCTACATGTGATTTGTTTTATTTTCCAAATGCAGTCAACAGGCTGTGGGTCACTGGATTGAGAGAAGTTCTGAAGTATGTTTCAGATCATTCAAAAACATGCTAGACTCTATCCACCATAATAGTCATGGTCATAAGAGGTGGAGATGGTGACATTTTTTGTCTCCATCTTAGGGACAAGAGAAAGTCAATATATAAAGGATTGATTATGGGTTAGATTGTATTATAGCCCTGTTACCCACCCTTCTCTGTGCCTCCACAGGTGTCCTGACCTTATCATAGGTGGAGTACATGTCCCTGAACTTTGACTTTTAATTTGACCATATGATTTGCCGTGGCCGATGGGTGGAAGTGAGAGTGGGCTGATTTAGAGACAAGGACTTTAGAGTCCTTACTTGTTTATCCTCAGCATATTATGTCTTTGCCATTACCATGTGTTAAAGGTGCCCCTGATTCCAGAGGAGGTTGAAAGGGAGAACCACATTTCTCTGGCCACATGCAGCAACCTTGTCCAGCTGAATTCCAGCCATTTTACAGACTTATGAGTCTTGGGATAGTTTGTTATCCAACAGGAGTTAACAATATAGTCCACAAACAAGCCCTTGGTTACAAAATAAAAGTGTGCCTCTGAATACCAAAGAGTGTCATTTTCCAGTCTAGCACCAAGAGACTTATGTCTGAGTCCCAGGGTAAAGGGACGGCTAACAAACACGGCCAATAAAATGGCAAGAGGTGTTTCATTAATAAATCATAATAAAGTCTCCAAACCTGCTAATGCCAGGCAAAGCAGGTTTTTAGCCCATGTTGCAGAGTGTAATACTCATGGGGATGGGTGTAAGGGTGTGCTGGTTTCAAAATGAGTCTGTAAATTCTTGACACTCTTACCACCAAAAGGCAGAATCTAATTCCCCTCCCCTTGATTACGTGCCAGTCTTAGAAGTGACTTGCTTCTAATAAATATTGCTCATTACAATGACACTGTGTGGCTCCTGAGGCTAGGTCATAAAAGGTAATACAGTGCTCTCTCTGTCTTTCTGTGTATGTGTGTGTCTCCCTCTCTATCTGTCTTTCTCTCCTTCTTTCTTTATTTCTCTCTTTCATGCTCTCTCTATATATAGTACATGCATCATTGCCCATGGAACTCAGTCCATGCCATGGGAAAGCCAACCAGCTGCATGTACATGCTAAGGCCACATAGAGATATTCCAGCCCAGCCCCAGCTAAGGTTCTATCTAACTGTCAGCATTAATTGTCACTAATGGGCATGAGCCAGCTTCCACATTATTCCAGTCCTCTGTCTTAGATGCTGAGTGGAACTAAGATGACCTGTCTACCTGAGCCCTGTTCAAGTTGCAGATAGATCAAAATAAATACTGTCATTGGTTAAGTACTAAGTTGGTGTGGGGTGAGTTTTTATGCAGCTATGGGTAACCAGAATGAGGGCATTTTACTTTTAAGGGGTACAATTGGGATGGAGAGCTACTTGGACTAGTAAGCTCTATGACCAGACAAAGAAGAAATAACTCTCCAAAGCTCAAGAAGAAGATGGCTCTGACAGCATGGGCTCCAGACATGCACCAATTTTCTTTGGAACTTGACAGCACCAGGAGCCTTAACAATAAAAAGCAAAACAAAACAAAACAAAACAAACAAACAAAAACAACACAGAAGCAGAAACTAAGAACATAAAGAATGCTGTGATATAATGAGGAGTCTATGCTTGCAAGAATCCAAAGGGTCAGCAAGCAGGACTCCACACTCCCAGGTGAGGCAGAGCAGGGAGGTCCTTGTATGTCCTGCTTTTCTCTGAGATGGTGTGTGTGTGTGACCACTTTTCTCCAAGGGCTGCCCTGGAAAGTCAGGCTCTCACGTTTGTTACAACACTTTGGTCTCCCAAAGCCCTCACATGCCTCCTCTGTTTCAATGCTCGCATTAACACCTGTGAGGTGGAATTATTATTCCCAGGTCTCAAAGCCCGTAAATGGCAGCTCTACCAGGAAATCGAGTCCTGGTTTGTTCCCTGTACCACAGCTGCCCCAGCAAATTAAAACTTATTTTTAATGTAAGTCCATAGAGAGCTCCCTAAATTAACCCAGGAGTGAATTGTCCCTCACACTAAACCCTGCTGAGTTTTCTATCCTGTGAGTTCACCAGGAGCTGCATAATAAAATCTCATTAATTCGCTATTCATGAATGTTGAGTTTGAGGGAGGAACCAGATACAAGGTCTCTCTTTGGTAGCATAAAGACACTTAGTTTGACCCATCAACCCAAAGGTTTTATATTAAGGCCATTCTTTAAAAAGGAAGTCACCTTACACATAAATACCTTTCATCTAAGCCTAAGTCTTGGCCGTGAGTTTGCCTTGGTCTTGTCAGTCTGGCTTCTGTGCCTGCTTGAGGAGCAGACCTGCCCACAGGTTCCTTATCATTCCACCTTGGTCCCTTGACTCTTATGCACTGTGCCCAGGATCTTTATGTAGGGCACTGACTCCTGCTCACAGGCCTTACCAACCTTAGAATTTTGCTTCAGAGGCCAATTGACACCCTCACCGATTCAGATTCTCCTTCTAATGTTCAGATCTCACATGGTACTTTAATGGCATTGATCATATACATGTGTCCCAACTATCTGCCAGACAGCATGGGCCAGCCATACTAAGTGCATGCTTGACCCTGGTTTGGCCTCTCCATTCTCAGAGAACTCCTCCAGTGGGCCTACAACTAGGATTGTTCACTAAACGATCACGATTGTACTGACAAAGATGGTGCCTCTGCAGAAATAGAACCTGTGGCGGGCAAAGGGCACCAGCCCATACTGAAATCCCTCCTTTCTTAGCTGAAGTGTAGTCATTTGAAATTGATGCCACCCAGTGCTGGGGAGGGTGCAGGGAAATTGGCTCCTCCTAAACTATTTGATGTGTGAATTGAAGGGCAGTTTGCCAATATCTATCAACTTTTTAAATGCACATGAACTTGATTCCATTAGATTTTCAGGAATTTATCCTAAATCTGGGTGTCACAAACCACCTGAGGAAGCTTTGCTTCCAATAACAAAGGATCAGTAGCAACCTAAGTAACATCTATGCAACCTAGTTGAGTAATTTGTTCCAGTAGGTAGGAAAATGCCCAGGCTCTACAGAGTGAGGTAAGCCTTTACAAACTTCATAAGCCATATTTTCAAGTAAAAGGGAACTGCAAAACAAACAAATAAAAATATCAAATTCTAAGATTCAAAAGAGTGCAAAATAAAACACGAAGGACCCACACAAGTCAGTCTTACAGAGAAAATTTTCAGAAAGATAAAACCAACAACTATAGTGGTTACATCTGGCATTCAATCATGGGAAGAAAATTTCCTTTCAGGACACTCTTTTTGCCATTTGAATTTTTAAAAATCTTTTCCTTTACCATGCACATGTATTAATTGTTTAAATTGAAAATAAATCAAAAGCTAAAACCAATATTGACACCGAAAAGTCGGTTCAAGATTGTCAATATGTAAAGTTTGAAAGCACAGATTTTTCTGAACAGGACCACTTCAGGAAGGTCACGGAATGTTCACACTTTGGAATGCAAACATTCCAGCCCAGGGATGAGTCCCTTAAGGAACTAGATAAATTTGATTTGATAACTTGAGACTTGGGAATTTTGACACAAAACATGTTCTTTACATCCTACAGTGTGCATGGTCCTTGGATTGACTGCACTCAACTTTTATCATTTCACATTTTTTCACAGTATGGAGTGATATCATCTAATACTGTTTTAAAATCAGATTTGAATCAGCTGTGAAACCGGCTTTATATGGTGCTGCCTGCTGGTCAATAGTTCTGTTCTTTGTGTTTCTGTTTACCTTTTTTTTTTTTTTTTTTTTTAGACTCTTATGGAATTCTTGACCCAAAGCTTCCCTGAGAGAAAACATAGGTGTAGTTGAGGGTTTGAGCAGCTGCCAAGATCCTCACACCCTCTTCCTTCCCCAGCTCCTCCTTCTCCCAGGACATACCCCACCCCCCACCCCTCCTTCCACTTCAGTTGAAAGATCAACTTTTTATTTATCTTAGGATTCAGAGTAAAATTTTATTTGAAATACTGAATTCTGCTACTAAAACACACTTGGAAAATAGTTTTTTTATTGCAGTTTGCTCATAATATTATTTCACAATAAATAGAAAACAGACAAATTCAGTGCCTACTAATAATGCTAGTATGGAAAAATAAGACTCTCCTACATGCAACACAATTGAGGTAAAGGAGGTGATTGTTAATCCTGCAAAAATATGGCTATTTAAACAGAAGAAGTGGGCTTAAATGCATACATTTAAGAGCCAAAATGCCTGGGTTTGGATGCTAGTGTTGCTCATCACCAGCTAAGAGACTTTGGGCAATCATACCTTCTGTGCTTTCATTTCCAAATATACCAGTACATGAAAATTATCATGGTGGTAGTGAGAGCTCAGAGCTTTGTTATGTGATTACATCAAATACATGAATGACTCAGGCCATATCCAATGCACAGTAGGTGATACATAAACATTAGCAACTGTCATTACCTTGAATCAGATACTCCTCATTGGTCTTACCATGATGTTCAAATGTGAATGTGTAGAAAATATCAGAAACATTAAAATTATTTGGAATTTTATGATATGCTTTGGCTTTGGGGAAATTCATGATATGGAAATTAACTACTTAACTTCTAAACATTTGAAATCCATACACATTTTTAGGAATACACTAAACAAAAAGTAGAAGCTCAAGCCTCTTAGTAATTTTTTAGACATCATTTACTGAGTTTTACACATATAAACAACCAATTTTTTTCTTTTCATCTCCTAAAACAAATTCCACCATTTTCCTCCCAGGTTGGGGGCCAGCCTTCTGACAACATCGGGGCAGAATGGCCTGTGCTGTGGATAAATTTAGAGTGAAGAATTCTTCATTTCCTAGAGGAATATTGCAAGAATAGACTTGTGGGCTGGAGACCCTAAGTTTATGTTACTTTGTTAGAGCAGCTTGAACAGTCCAGACAGTTGCATTGAAGTGTGTAAAGTTTCTTGCCCAATTCATGGCACAGAGTGGCCCTCAAAAAACAATAATTTCCATAGCCTCACTTTTATCCAATCCCCTCCAGTCACAGCAATCAACAACTTATCTTAAAATAATCAAATAATTGCTTACAAGCATGAGCTATTATCCTCAATTTTAGAGAATACATCGAGTCAAGAAGACATCAGACAGAAAATATAGTCAATTGTATAATTTTCCAACCAAATGCAAAGTGATTCTTTTTGGGAAAGTATGAAGAGTCACAGCCCTGGGACATAGAGCACAGTGCAGAGGAAATGCATCCTACCTCACCACTGGAGGTCCATCTTGTGCCAGATCTGGGCAGATAATGATAGAAAAGTAGGCATTGGGCCTGGACCTTTGGACCTTATATTCCAGTGAAGAAACTGCATGCTTGAAATGCTCTGGCAGAGAGTGATCCTGGAAGGCCGTTCTGAATGGATGGCATGTCAGTTGAGACATAAAGTGTGAGAAAGGACCAGCCAGGCAGAGATCTTTAGGAGGAAAAGTCCAAGCATAAGGGCCAATATGTATATAGCCTTCCACTGTGAAATGGAAGAAAGAGAAGCACAGATACCATAGGTATCCAGAGAGGACAGACGTGGCAGTTTACAGCTGGCAAGAGACAGGATGTGGTTATGGAGAGAGGTTTGCAAAGGATCAAAGGTAGGGGTCCCCAAGGAGGGGTATGTGGCTGGGACTGACTAATGCCTTTAAACCCTGGCCAGCAGTGACCACAGAGAGGCTGAGGCTACTGACACCGGCATGACCCAGGCCTGGCAGATGCTAACATTCCTTCACAATGTGGTTCCTACAGTACTGGAGCTTTTCATCAGAGGTGAGCATTATTAGTGACCAGATGCAGAGGATGGATGAGGACCTGTGTGCAGAGAGTGAAAGGAAAGAAAAAAAATGTGGGAGAGAAAGACAGGAGGCCACATCATGGTGCCAAGGACCCAGGGCAAAGGGTGTGGAATCTAGAGGCTCAGAGGCATCAAGTTAAACCCTGAGCTCTTGAACTTATATCCTCACTGCTATTCCTAAAGGGGGGAGGTGCCAGGACATTGGGGCAGGGGACTTTGAATTGGGAGGCCTTTTTGGTTATGGGGACCTCACTTGCTTCCTCTAAGAGGTACAGACTGTGCTTAGGTGGTACCACCTCAGCCTGGGCATGACACTGCTCCCCAAAGAACTAAATATATTTTGTTGAAATATAAATTCAACCAATATTTTGCATGAAGCTACATTCCAGGTACTACAGCCAACAGAGCCTCTACATTAAGTGATCATATGATGTGTCATCTAAACTGGGACTTTTAAGAATAATTCTAGTGGGATAAATTCTCAACCCCTTGAAATATTGAGAAGCTGGCCTTAACAGGGAAAATTGAGGTAAATGGTGGCTTTGCCTACACCTCCCTGCCCTTAGGGAAGTGGTTGCTGACTGCTTTATTAATATGTGATGAGTGTAAAGAATCTCATCATGTAAGAGGGGAGCCAATGGTAGAACTGAAGAGTTAAGAATATTCTGGGGACTCCATACTGAAGCAATATAGCGTTCTGTTTAGAGTGTAAACCTTGACTTAAGATTCCCCCTGATCCAAATTCTACCACTACTATTTACTCTGAGCAGGCCATTCCACCTCTGTGAGCCTCAGTTTTCCCATATCTAAAATGGTAGCAATAATGATAACATGTACCATACAAGGTATTATAAATTCGAAATGAAGTAATGTGTATAAAGAGGTTAGCATGTTGCCTGGTGTGTATAAGTAGCAATAAATGGTAATTAACTGGATTAATTCCCAGGGATGGAGGGAAACCAATAAAAAGTTGTAGGAAGACTTTGCTAAATACATCTCCAACAGAACCATGTCATCTATCCCCAGGGCCTGTTAGATATTTCTGTTTTATAAAGGAGACACACACACACACACCCCCGCCCCAGCCCTCCCCAATGCATTTCTCCCTCTGTTCTCCAGAGGAGAATGTCCTGATCCATTTTCCCTTCTGGAAAGCTGAGTGAAGAAGTCAAGGGGAGACCTATGGACACCAGCCCAACAACACATAAGTTCCAGTTCAGTCTTTCCAGGGAATCACTCTGGATTCATTCAACACAAAGTGACAGATGAGAACAATTTAGTAATTTGAAGGCGTGGGGAAAGAACACATATTCTGAGATGTTCCCAGTGCTGGTTTGGAATTACCGAGCCTTGCTCGTTTCAACATTGAGCAGATTGTCCTGTCCTGAGTGATGTTGGCAGGTCTGGGGAAGTCCTGAGATTAACCAAAAGGCTGAAACTGAAGGCCAGGGATTCACTTCCCAGAGGAGGTTAAGCCAGGATTCAGATCATGCCTGTTGGCTTCTCAGCTCTTCCAACACCTATGTAACCAATCCCTACTGTATTTTCTTTCTTCAATAATTATAGTTTCTGTTTTAAGACACAGCCACAGAATAGGATAAAGGCAGTTAAGAGAGCTTTATTATACCACAAAACACTGCATGGGGCAGAATCTATTTTGCCCAGGTAGAGCTAAATATACAAGAGATGGCATATGAATAAGGCTGTGGAGGATGAGTGTGAGTAGGGAGTTTATGGAAGAATGGGAAAAGAAGGACATTGAAAACACAGGAACAATATAAACACATGGCTAGAGATAAGGAATGTCTGGCAAATAGACGAGTGTCTACACACGGGTAACATCTGGACTTGAAGAAAGATGCTGTCTCACTTTGCTCTCTCTTATAAGTTAGATTAGTGTCTTTCTTGATCATAGACTACGGTATCTGGGCTCTAAGATAACCTTCAATGATCCCTTCCTCCTGGCTTTCTTGTCCTCATGCAGACCTCTCTGTCAGTGAACAAGGCTGCCTTATGTAAGTAATTGCATGTTGTCAAAATTAAAGTGACCTTTCCATGATAGGTCATAAAATATTGTTTCCACTTTGCTGGCTCACTAGCTGTGGTAAAGTCAACTGTTATACCATAAGGATACCCAAACAGCCCCATGGAGAGGCCTATATGGTGTAGAATTAGTGTCTTCTGCTGATAATCAGCACTAATTTGCCAGGTGGGTAAATGAGACACCTTGAAAGTGAATCTTCCAGCCTAGCCAAGTTTTCAGATAGAGGCCAATAACTCAATAGCTCAATTGCTACTGTGGGAGCCAGAAACACTCAGCTAAGATGCTCTTGGATACAAGGCTGCTGGAAACTATGTGAGGTAGCAAGTGTTTATAGTTTGAAGATGCATGTTTTCATATAATTTGTTATGCAGCATAGGTAACTAATACATCCACAGACCACCAAAGTTATCTCTAATTTGAACTCTAAATCAGAATAGTTCTATGCTATGTCTTTTTGGTTGAAGTTTCCAATGAAGGGATCTTCATCCTGGGCAGTATTGCTGCAATAAATTGAAGACCTCCCAAAGTGGCATATTAAAGGGAAATGTGTCGTTAGACAACCTGAATATTAAATGTGTTTCAACATAGTTCTGTATCTTTGCTTTGCTTTGTACAAAGACCAGACGCTCCTGTGTGCAGGACACTTTCTCTGTAAGGCTGTACTTTACTTTTCTTTATAACTTGGATTGGCATATGGTTTGTTGCAGCAACACTAGCTCTAACCTCATATCACCTTATTGACAAGAGTCAATCCCAATCTTCTAGAACATTTTATGAGGCTTAGTTCCTATAATCAAGAGTGAAGCTGATATGGCTCCACCTGAGACTGGTACCTACCCATGAGATTTTTGGGTAGGACCAGGAAGTAGAGTCACTCAGTACAAACATGGCTTCTCCTTTAGCGTGGATTGGGAGAAGCATTTCAAATGTGTCTAGCACATGTGGCCCCAACTAAGAATTCCCCAGAAAGCCTGCTGCAAGCACAAGATCACACAGTCTCTCCATCTTTATTGACTCACTGGAGTGTGAAACCTTCTCTTCTGAATCAGAAGAGACAGGAACCATCCTCCTCAGCATGACAACAGCCTGTTGGCAGCAAGGCATTAGGATTCATGACTCAAGCCCCATATTTCTACAAAAGCAATTCCCGACTCTCAAAAGCAATTATACATCTTATTATATTATCAGAATAAAATAAATATAAATCCCCGGATTACTGTGAAGGCATAAACAACTGCTGACAGTCCATAAATTGTATTAGGAATACTTTGATAAACTTCCAGCTTTCTGTACCTCCTTGAACCTCATGACAATTGCTATTACAATTCAACACATATTAGGGGCATATGTAGTAAGTGTCTTGGTGGCAGTGGGAAGGAAGAGGGCGGTGTGCGGAAATTTAAAAAATAATAATAAAGATAAACCAGAAAGAGATGACGTCATGAGGGGATGATGGTGACTTTAAGGGGGGCAAGGCCAGAAAAATAAGTGATCTGGGAGCCTGGGGAACATCCCTTCACCCCCATGACCTCTCTATAAAAGTGGCTATTGGAATCCTTATAACTTTTCTCTTCACATTTCCTCTCCAGCCTTCAGCAGAAAGGAGGTAATTCTGAATGGGTTATTATTTATTCAAGAAACTGAGCATCCATGGACTGAAAAGAATAAATGGGGTAATAATCTTGTGCAATGTACTGGCATTGAAGTACCTCACCCTAATTCATATGTTGAATTCCTAACCCTCAGTACCTCAGGTTGGGACCTCTTTGGAAATAGGGTCATTACAGATATAATTAGTTAGGATGTGGTTATTAGGGTGGACTCTAATCCATGTGATGGAAGTCCTTATAGAGAGGGGAAATTTGGACCTGGAGACATGTGCAGATGACACAGAGATCTGGTGATGCTTCTAAAGCCAAGGAATGCCCAGAATTTTCTGCAAACTGCTGGAAACTCTGCAAGAGGCCAGAGTCAGGTTCATCTTCAACATTTGGAAGGAACAGCCCTGCTGAAAGAGACCTTCATTTCGGACTTCCAACTTCCAGAACTGAGAGGGAATACATTTGGGTTGTTCAAGTCACCCAATTTGTTATAGCAGCCCCAGCATTTTATAGTTCTAAATATTAAAAGGAAAGGTCCTGTAGGCTTGGGAGCTGGAATGGGGACTTAGTTGTTTGAAGAAATGAACTTTAGGAAGCATGGAAAGATGCCTCCTGTTGCTGGAGTGAATGCCAGAGGGTGATAGGAGGTGGCTCCAGAGAAGACAGAGGTGGTGGTGGTGTGTGTTATGTGTGTGTGTTGGGGGACAGGGTGTTGTAAAGAGATGCTTTCTGAGGTAACAACATTTTATTATAAAAGCTGGTGAAAAGAGAGGAACTAATCAAGGCACTGGGGTAGCAAGAGGGCTGTGATGTGCCCACAGCATGCTTGTTATTAACAGACACCCAAAAATTGAATAGATAAGAACTGGCTACTACCGTGCACATAAGCAAGACTTTGAACTCCGGGTGTATCCAGTATCCATCTCTACTAGGTAGCCTTCAGTTGCTTCTTAATCCCCAAATGAAAGATGAACCCTAAAGGCAGGATGCTATAATTATTTCTGGGATGAAGAGGCCAACACTAATGTGGGTCCTCTCTGCTCCCGTTCCCCAGCAGCTCTGCCTTTCAACCCAAAGCATGCATAATATGTAGTTTGGAACCGGGGGTTGCCAAAATTCACCCTAAACTCAGTTATATATTTTGGCATTTGAAAGTGTACAAAGTGTTGAGAAGCTAGGAATAAGTAACTAGAGGGTGGAGAGTGACCAGCAACTGGGTCCCTGACCTTGCCTTACCTCCATTCTGAGCTGATATTCTTAAACATGTTTGATTTCTCCACAAATCACATTGCGGTGGCAGCCAGAGGGGGGCAGCCTTGTAGCAAAATGCCAGAGGCTACATGAACTTCTTTCCCTGGCAACTCTGAAGGCAGCTAATTTACAGACTACTTCCTATTAGTTTGGGGGGAAAATATGACTAACAATAAGAAAGAGAATGCTATCTATTTCTTCAGCTTAAGCAGGCCTGCTTCAGTGGTGAACGGTTGATCTCTAAGCTCACTGTTTTCAGGCTATAAAAGCTGTTTATTTCCCTCTATAAAAGAACATTTGAACTTATATAGCAATCTAAGTTTAAATGTTTGGAAGGGAAAAAAAACGCTAGGGGAATTAGCAAAGCAAAGCTGAAACCCTATCTGTGCGGACTGCGGTGTTTGCATAGAAACTCCCTCACTGGGATCCCTCCTCCCTGCCCCCAGCACACCCCCAGCAGCCCCAGTGCACAGGAAATGCGTGCAGCTAAGTACCTTCCCACATTAGCAGTCCATTTCAGCAAAGCTCTCCCAGTCAATCATTCTTCAGGCACTGGTGTGAGCCACATCCACTGGGGACCCCTTGCTTCTTAATAAAAAGCTGCAGCTGCCCAACGGAGGTGACAGACATTGACAAATCTGTGTTGTTTTTCTCCTAGAAGCTGTGAGTTTGTGTGAGTGCTCTCCGTCGAAGTGTGCTTCCCCTGCATACAGCATGCTGCTTTTCTGCGGGCTCTGGGAATGGGAGGCCCCAGGTTCTGACAGATGAGCTAAGTATCCCTGCTTCCTTCTTTTGAGGAGCTCACCTGTCAGCCACTGGGGCTCTGACCTAGACATCTCATTGAATGCATCTCTGACACAGCCTGGTGGTGCCTCACAGTGTCCCAGCACAGTTCCGGTGTGTGCCTGTTGTTCTCTTGGTAGACTTTTGCCTCTAGCTCATTTACTTCCTTTTCTGGTGATGCCTGCTTTTCTTTCATGTGCGGGCTATTTCTTTGTCTCCCCATGGTCTCTCTTTTCAAGATGTCTGGTTATGTGGTTTTCTTTCTCCTTTCCATGGGTGATTGAAGAACTCCCTTGAATCCACTTGTTTGTGCCGATTGGGGCATCACAGCTGTTCGATGGTCTCCTCTGTTGTGGGTTTTTCAGGCCTCAGAGAAGATCCTCTTTTCTTGGTAAGATGGCGTAGTTTTCCCTCTGAGCCCATAGCTCCAGGAGAGGTCTCCCCCGTGGCAATGCTAGCTGCTTGGTCAGGAAATCCTGTCCAGCGGACCCTTAACTTCTTTTAGAGTTCTGCTACCCTTTAGCTTTCCAATTAATACTCCCTGAGTGACTTTCAGACACTCCTTCTATCTGTTCTGGGACTAGGCTCAGAACAAGTCCGTCTGTTTGGCCACCTTCTTGTCTCTGACCCCTCTTGGTGGACTTTTAATGCTGCCCCATTCACCCTCCAGAGTGTTCTGCTTTAGATCCTAGATTAGATCAAGACTGTATTGCTAGAAGTCTGTTGGGTTTTTAGGCTCCATTGTGTGCCCAACGTGGGGGGATATAAGACCTTAGGGGCACACAAGAGCTTAGCGAGAGATGAACTCTTTTGGTTTAGGTTCCCAGACTTCAGTTCAGGAATTGGGTGCAAGAACAGTTGGTTCTTGAACAATGTGGGGGTTAGGAACGCAGATCACCTGCATAAGCAGGCCTGTTGAAGCTGAAGAAATAGAAATATATATTCTCTTCCTTGTGGTGAGCTATGTTTCCCCCCAAACTAATAGGAGGTAGCCTGTGAGTTAGCTCTCTTCTAAGTTGCCAGGGAAAGAAGTTCATGCATCTTTCGTGTGTGATTGGTGTTGGCCTTCCTCATGTGTGGATTCCTAAAGCCAGTCAACCCTTGAATAACATGGGTTTGAACTGCATGGGTAATTGAAAAAAAAAAAAAATCCATGTGTAAGTGGGCCTGAGCAGTCTAAACCTGTGTTGTTCAAGGGTCAACTGTAGTTTATCTGGGAGGTGCAGAACAGTCTAAACCTGTGTTGTTCAAGGGTCAACTGTAGTTTATCTGGGAGGTGCAGAAAACACCAGAAAAGGAGTGGAGAAGCAAGAAAAAGGGACAGCAGCCAAAATAGGTATGCTAGCAAACCACACTGTGGGCACCTGGGGCTTAATTCTACTGAGGAAACTCTGGCAGACAATGAACGGCACAGAATTATTCCACGTGTGGGAGGAAGACTGCTCCCAGGCGTGCTATTTCTAGCACTTCCTGTCTGCCTGCAGGAGGGGAAAAGCTATAGCAGATTTGTAGACACTGGAGCAGGTTCCAAGCAAATGGAAGGGCTATGGCCCAGTAAACATGGGCAGGCACTGATATTGTCTGCTACAGGAGTGAAAGGTGGACCAGAGAAACAACACACGAATGTTACTGGATACCCCTTTTCCCCTGATTCTGCAGCTTATCTTAATTGACAAACTCCTTCAGTAGGTTCATCATGATAATAGTGAAATTACTTTCAGTACACTGTTTAATGTATGTCTCCCCTGCAAAGTGATGATCTCCACAGGACAGATGGATTCATTTTTTTTAAGTATGTTCTTTCAACACAGTAAGATAATAGCTTCAAAATGAGTCAATAAATGAATGAATTGTGCTTATTTCTTTCATGTATGTCATCAATCTATATTTCCCATTCTCTTTATGAGGTATATATTATTATCTCCAACTTCTAGACAAGGAAATAATAAGAAATTTTCTCCCAATATTGCATTGCTAAGAAATTCAAATCCAGGTCTAACTTCTAAGTTCACTCTTTCCCAGAATAATCTTCTGATAAAAGGAAAATAGAGGTACATGAAGATCTCTTTTATCTTCTTTCAGATATATATATGTTGTATAACACAGCCCCAGATTCTGCCTGCTCCTACTTCCCATCATTTCACACTCTCTTGTCCCCTCTCCAATTTACCCCCTTAATTCAAGATATGCCAGATTCAAGCCTGTTTTAAGTGCTTGACATCTTAGCACAAAAAGGATGATTTTATTTGTTGGTTTAAACCTTTAGGCAAGTAAAAGAAAGCCAACATTTCAGAAACCAGTGCCTGCCTTTCCCTTGAATGATTCTGCTTATCAAAGAGGAAAAGGCATTTAAGGATTTTTGACATCATTATTTTTCCTTCATTGTTCAGTCGAGCCAAGCTTCAGTGGGGAAGGGACACTCCAGTGTTGTGCTGGTAAATGTTCAACAACTAGCGCTCTTTGAAAAAACAAACCAGGAAACCTTGATTTGTAAAATATGCAAATTCCCATGGTGTATATCCTCCCACTATGGCCAATGTCAAACTATCAATGTGGAACCACTGAAGGTGGAGGCAGGCAACTATGTAGTAGCCCTCACAGCATTTCCACCACATAGATAACAGTACAATCTCACATAGTATTTCCAACACATGAATAAAATAGATGTGAATAACATAGATATTAGTAAAATGTAGTAAAGAATTAGAAATCAATGAGTTATATTTATTACCTTTGTTTTTCTATACAACTTATTTAATTGTGAGCTTGTTGATTTTTTTTTTTTTTTAAATAACGATTGTATCTAACAACGGGTACATAAAATTCTGAAAGTGTAACAATCAGCTTTGATGACCTGGTACAAGCTGACTCCTACACATCATTTTAGAGATTCCCTCTTGAACAAGTTCTTCCTATTTGGATTCTACACAAATCCTTGTCCTAAGTCCAGAAAAGGAAGGTTTTCAAATGATAGTAGTCAATGACGTAAGTCCAAGATTTTGGCTAGTGATAGATCATATACCAACTATCATCTTGATGTTATCAAAGTCTGAGAGCCTTTTTAAAATGTTGATTTTTAGAGGCAGGGAGAGAGAAAACATCAATAGGCTGTCTCCTGCATTCCTGGTACTGGAGATTGAGCCTGCAAGCCAGGCATGTGCCCTGACCAGTAATTGAACAGTGCAGTGTCTGGTAAAACTGAGGTATTCAGACACAGGCCTGAAACAGGTGGTTTCCCCTAATGCTATGCATCTAAATTTCCCACAAAGATTTCTAAAAACAGACTCCCACGTCTGATCACTTGTTAGATGAGACACTGAAAATCTATTTTTTAGAGTGTCCCTTGTATACTGTGCACCAGCCAGATTTAGAGCAATTCTCACTGCTGGCACAATAGAAGTCCTGAGATGGAAATCACTGGATGCAGATGGAAATGAAAACAAAACTCAACCATCAGAACCAAAAAGAGTTTTAGGTGAATTCCGGGAATTGGGCTATCTGATTTTCAAATATTGTGATTCTCTGGAGCAGAAGAAAGGAATTGCCTATGCCCAGTGTTGTTGGCTGGCTGTGTCCTGGGACTGCTTCCTTTCCCAGCCTCCACCCTTGCCTCCTCAGCACTCCACATGACAGCCCCTGACAGTAACCAGGCAATTCCAGAGTCTGGCCGGAGCTCTCTGCAGTGGTTGTCAGATAAAGTATAGACTATCCATTTAAATTTGAATTGCAGAACAGTGAACAACAAATAATTTTTAGTATATCTATATAATCAAAGCCTAAGCGACTGTTACTGTGGAAGGCCAGAACGACTGGTTGCTGTAATGCGCACTGACCACCAGGGGGAAGATGCTCAATGCAGGAGCTGCCCTCTGGTGGTCAGTGCGCTCCCACGTGGCAGTGCCACTCAGCCAGAAGCTGGGCTCATGGCTGGCAAGTACAACAGCAGTGGCGGGAGACTCTTATGCCTCCTCAGCAGTGCGAAGGAGCAGCGAGCCAAATGGTAAGTAGCAGCAAGCAATCAGGCAGTAAGGAGAAAGGGATATGGATTTCAAGAGGGTTGTCTGCCTGCTGGCTTTGGCCCAATCCCCTTCAAGCGCACAAATTTCATGCACTGGGCCTCTAGGATAAGTATATGTTCTGAAATTCAAATTTTACTGGATGACCTGTATATTTTATTGCTGCACTTGGAACCATTCTCGCTATATTTGTCTAACACCAGCAGGTTGAAGGACTAACCAAGAACATGCTCTTTCCTAAGAGGACATTTTGACCTTTGCTTCTGTGAGTCATTAATGGTGATAATGTCCCTCTTTAATAAGCATGACCTTCTATAAGGCTTAGCATTGATAGATTCCATTTTGTATCCCTTTATTAATACCTGGAGCTAATGTTCTCTGGGCTCCAAGTCCACCGCAAAGACCATGAAGGCAAATTCCCAGGTATCTGGGATGACTTGGAGGAGAAACTTCATCTATTTCAAAAGAGCATCATCATTTCAGCTAAACACACTCAGTTTTATTAGGTGTCTAATTTGTTTTTTCCATTTTTTTGGTGATGGGGAAAAATGTTTAACAAATTTGTTAAGGGCATATCCCACCTTACTTTCTCATAAATATATAACAAAACTGTAAATTTTCATGAGTAATGGGATTATTTTCCTAGACTTTGAAAAGCCTCTGTGTTTGTCATTTATTTATTCATTCAACAAAATTTTTTGAGAGTGTATATGTACCACAGGCTGTTCTAGGTGTATGTTGAAATGAAAAGCAACAACAAAAAGATGGCCTTAAGAAAAGGAAGGAGGAGAGATAGGGTGTGCCTCTGGGGAGGTAATGGAGTAGCAATTCTAAAATGCTCATTAGGTAATATTTAAGTAACAATACTGACAAAGTGACATTTAAGTAATAATTTAAAGAAGAACTACTTTTAAGATTTTAAGAACTTAGTGAGTTTGCTTAATCTTCATTCATTTAAAAAAATTATAATTTGCCTAATAGGTGTTTCTGATTTTTTGGGATATATTCCTAGAAGTGCAATTACTAGATCAAATGGGAGTTCCTTTTTTTTTTTTTTTTTGAGGAAACTCCATACTGTTCTCCAGAATGGCTGCACCAGTGTGCATTCCCACCAGCAGTGCACGAGGGTTCCTTTTTCTCCGCATCCTCACCTGCACTTGTCATTTGTTGATTTGTTGATGATTGCCATTCTAGGAATATATCCCAATAAATTAGAAACACAGATTAGAAAGGACATATGTACCCCTATGTTCATAGCAGCACAATTTATAATAGCTAAGATTTGGAAACAGTCTAAGTGCCAATCAGTAAACAAATGGATTAAAAATCTGTGGTACACCTACACAATGGAATACTAAGCTGCTATAAAAAAGAAGGAATTCTTACCATTTGTAATAGTATGGATAGATCTGGAGAGCATTATGCTAAGTGAAATAAGCCAACTGGAGAAAAATAAATATCACATGATCTCACTAATTTGTGAATTATAGTAAACAACATAAATCAATGAACAAAAATAGACTCAGAGACAGAGAAACATTGAACTTATTATCAAGCTTCAGAGGGAAGGTGGGGGAGGGGATGTAAGAGATCAACCGAAGAACTTGGATGCATTCATATAACCAATGGAAACAGTCATTAGGGTGTGAGAGCACATGCTGGGGGGTTGGGGGTGGGAGTGGCTGGAGAGAGGCCAATGGAGGGGGGAAAATGTTACTGTAATAGCTATGTATGGGCCAGTGGGGATACTTGAAATATTAGGGGGACCACTCTGTAAAGTATATGATTGTCTACTACTATGATGTGTTCCATGAAACTAATACAGAATAATACTGAATGTCAACTATACTGGAAAAAAATAAAATAAAATTAGTTTTAAAAACAAAAGCAACAACACAACAAAAAAAAATATGTATTTGCCTAAAAGAGAGAACTTCATACAAATTCTACAAGTATAAAAACACCATGTTTGTAAAATTATATTGGAATATGGTAATCCTAATGTAAATTCCCCTTTTCAATCTCAAATGGACCAACTCAGCAACACACAGTGTGGTAGAGTGGTTTCCAAGGAACGTTCGACTAGGCAGTATGACACTTAAAGTGCAGACTCTGGAGTGTGACTGTGGGGTTTCAATTCCTGTCTGCACCACCTCATAATAATAATATGTGCAACAAGTTGCTTTAACTCTTTCTTCCTCAGTCTCCAAATATGACTAGAAATATTTATACTAGTTACCTCAGTGTTATGAAGGTTAAATAAGACAATGTATAATCCATGTCACAAAGAAAGTTCTAAATGGTGTGCTGAGAAACTGGCTTTCCAAAAGAAAGGGGGAAAAAAGCTCCAATTGTTGTTGCTACTTTGTATGGTGTAAATATCTCCACCATGGCCAATTTCAAACTATCAACATTGTCTTTGAATATGGAATTGGGAAGAGATGTACATAGGAAGCCCTAATGAGCTAGTACAAGCTAGCTAGAACACACTACATCAACTCAATGGTTTGTTGTGCCATGTTAAGGATTTATTTCTAGATATAATAATCTGAATAAAGTATCTTTATATACATTTATTGATGGCTTTAGAGCAGTTTCTCAACCTTGATTAGTATTATTGACCTAATGACTGAATATTTTTTGCTGTAGAGGGTTGTCTTGTGCATTATAGAAAGCTTAACAGAATCCTGACTTCTACCTGCTAGCTACTGGGAACTACCTTCCTGCCCCCATGTTGAGAAACAAAAAATGTCTCTGGACATATTGGCAAATGTTTCTTATTGGATAAAATGCTCCTGAATGAGAACCATTGCTTTAGAGAAATACAAACATAAGCTAAAAAATATATATAGTTCTAGAGGAGATATTCTTAAAAGAAGGTAAAATTAATAAAATTATTACCTTGGCAGGGTAGCTCAGTTGTTTAAAGTGTTGACCTGATATGCCAAGATTGTGGGTTTAATCCCTTGTCAGGGCACATATAAGAATCAATCAATGAATGCATAAATAAGTGGAACAACAAATTGATGTTTCTCTCTTTCCTTTCTTCTCTCTCTCTCTCTCTCTTTCTCAAATCATTATTTTAAAGAAAAGATCCTCAGATGGCTGCAAATACATCAAAAAGAGAATTTGTTTTTAGGTAACTGCTGGTTAGACAAATTGAGCATTGTGTTAACATTAGGAGAAGAGATGGGCTCGGGGATCATAGCTGGAAAGCAGCATTACAGACTGGCTACAGGGGTCAAGGTGCATTGTTGTGTGATGCCTGCAGCTCACCGTCTGTATCATCCAGGCCTCAGCTCCTACCTAGACTTTGTACTTTATTAGCTGTGTGATTCTAGGGAAGTCACTTAACCACACTGAGCCTGAGCCCTCATTAATAGAAAAATGATGAAGACTGACTTGAATGGGTTATAAAAAGTAATACTCCAAACTCAGAAATATTTAGTAAAGAGGAAAGAAAAGGGTCCTTGTTAGCTCTGGATATGGGGGATTGGTAGGCCTAGGGCAGGGACTGATGGAGAGGGGAAGGTAAATGGGTGGGGTGGCCTGGGGAAAGCAAGTTGATAAAGTGCCTGCCCCGTCACACATGGCTGCAGGTCACTGCTTGGAAATCTGAGAATAAAATGTGACCCCAAGCTAATGACTTTCAGGTGTGCTGGCCCAGTTTTCTGGCCATTGGGGAATCATGCGGAGGCCAAGGCTAACGCTTTAGGGCTGCCAAGGCAAACATCTAGGCTCACATCCAGGCCCACCAGAGCCAGGGCCCTGGGCCTCCCACCAGACTGCAGAGCACCCTGTGCCTGCTGGTGCCCCCACCTGCCCACTGTGGAAACATCTGGTACGGCCTAACTGTCCCTGCTCCCAGAAGTCTGACCCTGTCACCTGCCCAACCCAGGAATGCTGTGATTCTTTCCTCTTTCTCACTCCCAACCTGGGCCTCAGGGACAGCCCTACTGGTTGGAATTATACATGTAGATAGAGAATCTCTCCATCCTCCCTCCCCAGTCCTGGTCCATTCTTGATGCCCTCTACTTTGCTTCAGCTCTTAACAATATTTCATCACGTTCCCTTCTTCCTTCCACCACCCTTCCACGGAGATGGACTCATCCAAGCTGCATCCTACCCAACCTTTGCTCTGCTCACACTCATTGGCTGCAGAACCGAAGGAATGCCACAAATGCCACATTTGTTACTCCCAAGGACATGATGGAAGGTTACCAGAAAGGTGGCCAATGCTTGGGCAGTTGGCTCAGTTCAGGGACGCCTGCATATACCACTCAAATTCCACCTTGCAAGTACCTAACCTTGCAGGGCTTACAGGAGGTTCTGCTCTGTGGCCACAAGTAAGACTGCTGAGTGTTTTTGCTCTGGGCCTTCCAGACATGGGTCAGAATCTAGTCAACACTGCTTATTTATTAGCTGTGCAAACATGAACATTATTTAATCTCTTCATGTCCGGTTCCTCATCTATCAAGCTGTAATAGTATATTCTGTCATGTGATTGTTAGGAGGATTGATGAGATTACTTATTCTTCCTTTCAATAAGTGTTTATTAAGCATTGACTATATTCCAAGAACAGTGCTAGGCCCTAGGGCTACAGATATAAATACACTATAGCCCCTGGTCTGTAGGGCCCACATTCTCAGAGAAAGACAAATGGGAAATCACCCCCAGGTGGTCTGTTATATGAACATTATATATGAATGATCAAAATGAGAGCAAAGAGTTAAATCTTTCTGGAATATGCCATTCACAGTCCTGCTTCAGGGCCTTTACACTTGTTGTTCTCTCTGCCCCTAAACTCTTCCCACCAATATCTGAAAGTCTGTTTCCCAACATTCTGCAACTCTCTGCTCAAAGGTGATTCTGTCATAGACATCTCTCCTCTATATAATACTCTCACACTCTGTTCTCCTTGTCCTTCATTTTCTTTCTAGTCTGAAATGTTATACTATTTACTCATCTTCTTTCCCCTCTCTAGAATGTCATCTACATGAGGCCAAAAATGGCATTTTGTTCATTGCTATAACTCTAGCACCCAGGACTATGTGAGTGTAAACCAATTAAACTCAATAAATATTTGTGGATTAAATAAATGAATCAACAAATGAATAAATAAAAATCAAAGGTACAGGTGGGAAATGTATGTGAAAAATAGGCTGGGAAATAATTTCACTTAATTCTATTTTGGAAGACTAGACTTGGTATAGAACCTAGAACCCAAATTTATTTTTAAAAAGTAGCACAGTTCCAGGCACAAAACCAAAAGATACTTAATTTCCCCCCAATATCTGTTCTTCCCTATATCAGCCTATGTGGAACAAACACATAGAAACCTCCAAGAGAATAGAGGGTTCTACTGACCAGAGCTGGCCCCCCAGTCCCCTGAAAACACAATGGTAGGTGAGACCCGGGCTAATTGGTGATTGGAATGGATCACTCCACAGGCCATCTAGTTCATTATCAGTATGCAACTCAAAAACACATTTGCCTTTATCAGAATTCTGCCAAGGCCAGAGTGCCCCAGTCCAGCCACTCATCATCCCATTTTTGAAGTTCTTCATTCTAAATGTGCTGATCCCAAAGTGTGCATGAATTAGGGCTCAATTATCCCAGTTCCAGTCCACTCTGCTCTGGTTACAGTAAATAAACCAGAGTCTGTTTAAATGGGTTTCTACCATGGGGAGAGATCTTGCATAGGCATTTTACTGAAATAGTATCGCTACTTTGAAGAGGGCCCAAGTTTTATAAACGAGGTTTGTGGCAATTTCTCCCGTGCTCGGCAGACGTACTTGGAGAAAAGCGGAAACTGAGTGCCCGTGGTGGGCTGAATGAGGGAAGCTGAAAATATCAGAGTCAGCAGTATTTCTTCTTTCTACAGTTCCTCACACATGTCTAGGATTTGGGAGAGAACATATATAGTCTAAGATAAATCACAGTGTATTATGGAGATGTCTATTGTTTTTTAAATGAATTTTTAAAAATGATATTTCAGAAATGAATGGGCACAGTCTCTATGGTGTGGCAGCATGGTGTGAGGTAGGGATGTGTGTGTGTGTGCACATTGTGTGCTAATGGTTATAAACTTCAGGAAATGACTTCTTAGGTCAACTCACCTGTAAATGGCATTACAGTTTGCCCATCACCTCTCACCCAGGGCAATTGTCCCTTAAATAACCCTATGCCTTGAAACTCACCATGGTCAGTCTATCCAAAGATTTCACCAGCAGATCATCAAAGATCGTCTTTCTAATACACAAATTGTACACAGCACTCTCTTGCTCAAAATCCTTTCAATATAAGCCAATATTCTACAGAATAATGTTCAAACTCCTTAACCTAGCAATTATAGGTTCCTCCCAAATACTTCTGTTACCCTCATGCCCTCACCCTAAGTTTCAGCTAGAGGAAATCAAGGCCTTCTGTTCATCTGCCAGAGATCTACCCAACCCATTGACAGGATGGTCAGTGAGTATTTCTCTCCTAAAAACAATAAAGGAATTATGAAGAAGGTACACAAATACAAACATCTGTTTGTGTTTCTCTCTTTTTTATCCCTTGCTTTTTCTGGATTCCTACATTTTCCAGAAAACATAACTTCTCAGCTGGGACCTGTGAGTACACAAGCCAAGGTTAGAATGCAGGACATTAAAAGTTAACTTCTCATTCCAGGGCCAGGCATTCTCAGAGACAATGGTCCATGGCTTGTAAGGAGAGAATTGTACCACCTTTGGGAAATTATGAAATGACTAATCAAGAGACCTAGGCTGAAAGAGGGCGATGAAGACCTTGCCTGACCCAGATGAGCAGAGGGAGGGCTTCTGGTGTTTTTATTCCCACATGGGAATGAACCACCAGGACTGCAGTCAGCTCAAATGACCAACATTTCTGTACCAGCTGCAAAGGAAAATGCTGTGTTTTTTGTTGTTGTTTTTCAGAGAACCAAGAGGATAGCAACAGGCTGTAAATGGACCGCTAATTTTAGAACTTTTTAAAACCTATTTCTAGAACCCAAATTAAGCCTTTTATCTGGAGTGATGCTTTGAAAAATATCTGACCTCTGTTCCAATCAGGTTGGATCCTGGTAGCCTGCGATGCACTGAACTGTGAGATTCACTAGAATGTTGACATAACTGAGCCCCTGGGTTGTGATGAAGAATCACTGAAACAAGGCCTAGATGGCTGAGAGCTTTTCTTTGTTCCCACTTAAGGCCTGGATATATCTCAGAATCCAGCTGAACACAGGAAGGTTAACAACAGTGGAATAAAGTCCCTGGAAGATCAGAACTCTCTCTCATCTCTGGGCTAGGTTACTCTCTTGCAAATCAGAAATAAGAAATTCTAGCTTTGGGTATCTGGATAAGTCAGGGTGTGAATTCAGGTCTTTTAACTCCAAATCAGCATGTACACAAGCTGAGCTATGGTAACCATGGTCCCTCCTTAATTCCACATTGCTGCTGCTCACTGTGTGAGACCATGGCAACAGGAACCCTCACGCCCTGAGTCCGGCACACAACACCCAATAGCGATTCCAGAGGCTGTGTCTCTTTGCCTTTGGTTGATTTGAATATAACATGAAGGGCTGGGAGCCCTTCTTATTCCTTTTATTTATTTTTTTAATGGCCTAAATTCAACTCCACTAAGCAAATCAATTCAGTGCCAAGGCTGAAATTTACAATACACCCACCAATACTATGGCTCAACAGGATCCATTAAGAGGCTGGTTAAACACCAAACGCTATATAAATCTCAGCCTTATAGGTGTGCTGAAAACATAAATAGCTTCCAAAGAGCTTCAATCAATACCAAGATATATGTGCCCACTCAGAGTGTGCAAATAATTTAAATTTTAAATTATCCCCTCCTTAGTACACCCCCTCCCCTGCAATTTCTGCTAATGGTACCACATTTCCAATATCTAAATATTGGTTTTTGAATTTCTATTAAGATATCAAAATGGGGACAGAAACTGCATCAGGGTCTGTGTGCTGGATGGAATCTGGGATAGAAATGGGAAAGCCCTGAGAAGGAGGTCACGGGAATGAATGCAGAGTGGGACCGCAGGACATCTTGAAAGGTACAAATAGGTAGCCTTTAAAGAGGACAAGTAGCTGTCCTAGCTGGTTTGGCTCAGTGGATAGAGCGCTGGCCTGTTAACTGAAGGGTCTCAGGTTCAATTCTGGCCAAAGGCACATGCCCAAGTTATGGGGCTTGATCCCCAATAGGAGGCATTCAGGAGGCAGCCGATCAATGATTCTCTCTCATCATTGGTATTTCTATCTCTCTATCCCTCTCCCTTCCTCTCTGAAATCAATAAAGAAATATATATTTTAAAAAAAAAGTTTAAAAAATAAATAAATAATGAGGACAGATAGGCAAGTTGGTGTTGAGAAATCTAGAAGCAAGCAAAAGGAGCTGGGTCATAGGAAAAGAGTGTCTTGGCAATGCCAAGGGGCTGAGCCTGATTCTGAGCATGGACACCAAGTGAGGCTCCACAGGGAACTCCAGACACTGTCAGGAGATCTAAGCGGCACCAAGAACAATGCAGACCCAATGCCCACTGTTAAGTCATGAAGTCATTGCTTGCTTTAGACTGACGCCTTTGCAGCCAAGTGGGGCTGAGCCCACAGGTGAGTTGGGGCTGCAAGGCTGAATTTACCTGAGGAAGCTCCAGTGTGTCTTCTCCAGGAGCTGACTCTGTAGCCCCTGGCTTCCCTGGGTTTTGGGGAAGCAGCATTTTTACGATTTACCCCTAAAGGGAGTCACTCTGTACACAGCTCAGATTACAAATACCTGGGTCTGAAACTCTTCTTTTTACCTGGGTCATGCAGGGGTAGGAGACCTTCATTCATCTTCATTTTCTCCCTGGGGCTTTGGCATGGATCACCTGCTCCTGTGAATTGGAGTCGGGCTACCAGCTCTGCTGCCCACTGGCTGTGCCACCTGTGCACGTCATCCAGTGACTGAAAACTTCCATTTCCTCTTTGGAACAATGACAATGTGCATCATCAAGGTGAAGGAACTATTAAATAGCTTAATGCATTTAGTATGGACCATAATAATGTCTCCGCTCATTCTTATATCCAGCAAGCAACTATTGGCTGCCCTCCACGAGTGAGCTGCTTTTTGAGCCTCAAGATTACAGGGGAAAATGATGGCAACAACAAATTTCTACCTTCATGGAACTGAACATTCTAGTTGGGAAGGCAGATAATCAACACTAGCCAAAAGAACATGTGATATGTAAGGGGGTGAATTTTATGAAGAGATAAAATATGGTAAGGCAGCAGACAGCAATGGGACGTGCTCTTTCAGCTAGAGAGACCAACCTGAGAAAGCCTTTCTGTGGAGCAGACATTTGAGCAAAGACATGAGCAGCATAAGGGAGAGAGCTACACAAAGTTGTGCAGGAAGAAGGTCCTAAACAGAGAAAACTGATGTGCAAAGGTCCTGAGGCTTTTGGCATAAGAAGCAATAGGATGGTTAGAGGGATTGCAGCAGAGTGAGCAAGAAAGACGGGTTAGGAGCCAGAGCAGGTGGCCTTGGCAACCGTGGACTTCAGGTGTTAGTCTGAAGGAGATGGAACTCATCAGGGGATACTGAGAAGGGCATCTCCGCAATGTCAATTCTGGTCTCAAAGGGTAGTTGTGGCCACTGTATGGAAGGTTACACTGGGGGCATTAGGAGCTCCTTGAAGTTATCCAGGGGAGAGGTGAGGAGGCTGGTAATTGTCCTTCCTCATTCGGTTGTCACTGGTACATTGTCTGTCACAAGTTAAGACCAAGGGAAATATTGTCTACCCTTATTTCATTCTTATTAACTCTCCCTTACTTGTCTCTCTCTCTCATTTGCTCCTGTGGCACATGTGTCTTCCCAGTTCCCTCTTCTTTTGGTGCCAGTGCTGCTGGATTATAAGAGCATCAGCCCAGCTTTGGGGACCATTGCCAGTCCCTGTGTAATTGTGCCAATGAGTGGAGACACACAATTCAATGTACAGAATGTCTCCTTATCTACAGAGCATCTTTCTTCCCATGCTCCTTGCTGCTCCCCAACCCCCTGGATGGTGGGACTGACCCACAGGTGGCTCAGAGTTCCAGGGAGAGGTAGTTTCCATTGGACACCAGTTCCTGTAACTGCTGGGTTCTGAGTCCTCATTATTCCCATGTTAAAAGAGTAGTCCTGGCCAAATTAACAACCAGAGGGAAAAGGTGGGAATGGATGTATTCCAAAGACAATATTCTCTGGGAAGATGGTCTGGAAGGCTGTGGACTTTTCCTTTAGTCTGAGCTGCCAACCTCCTTGGAACTCACACTTTAGGTCAGAACCTGGCCCCATCTTCTAAGTGCTGCTGCAACGGGAAGGTTTGTCTCAGCTTCCACAGCTTCCCCTGGGACTGACAAACAGCTGGCAGGGAGAGGAGCCATAGGTCCATCCTGAAGAGTTTCACTAAGTGTGTTTGCTACTCCAAGAAGCCTCCATTGAGCAGATGTCTGCTGTGCAATGAGTTCACCAAGTCTTTCCATCCAGCCTTGCAAATTGACCTCCAGCCTTTCTCCCTGTACCCCAATGCCCTGCTAAGATGAGTCCTTATTTTCTCTGGGAGGGGCGAATGCTCCAGCATGTTCCACTTGATGTCATTCTTGCCCCTTTTCAATGAAAACCAGGACACGTGCTCTACCCCCACACCCTGAAGTCTCTGATTCTCCAAGAGCCTCAGAAGAAAGTGCAACCAAGTCTGCATGGCTCCCCTGGCACCTGCCACTCCGCTCTGAGGTGTCCTACAGTCCAGTCTGAACCCTCAGTTCCTGAGAGGATGCTGTCTCTTGAGAAACTTCTTTCATTTACACATGCCCTCCCTCCTGTCATTTTCATGACGTGTACTCAGCTCAAAAGCCACTTTTTCCATGAAACTTTTCATGACTAGCGCAGGAAATGAGATTGCTCGTACCCTGAGTAGCCCAGATACTTTCCTGCCTTTATTTCTATTTTGCAAATTGTTTCCCAATTTCTGTGTGTGCAGTGTTCTCTTGCACTAGCACATCAGCTCTTCGAGGGCAGTGGCTGTTTTATGTTGCCATGCACTGGGCAATGGGCATTGTCGGTTACAGAGTGTCCTACTAAGTAGATTTGGGAAACCTGGTGAGCAGAGGGTATAACAACCCAGTGACTTATAGCTACAGTGGGGAAAATCACAAAACACATAATAATAATAATACCCTGTTTCCCCGAAAATAAGATAGTGTCTTATATTAATTTTTGCTCCCAAAGATGCGCTAGGTCTTATTTTCAGAGGATGTCTTATTTTTCCATGAAGAATACAGTACACATTTATTGTTAAATGAAAATAAAGGAAATTAATTACCTATATAAGGTACGGTAGTACCGTAGTTGTCAACACAAACCAGACAAACTGTGAATCCTACAGTATCAAGAATTTACTCATTTATTCAATGACAATCATGTCATCATCTTCTGGAACATCATCATAACAATCCAATTCCTGAATTTCCTGGTGAATTTCTTGTGACTCCATTTCTTTCAGAATCAGTGGACCAAATCTCTCATGTTTAGCCTAGGAGGGCCTTATTTTGGGGGGATGCCTTATATTTCACTCAGAAGGAAACCTGTAAGTAGGTCTTATTTTGGAAGATGTCTTATTTTCGGGGAAACAGGGTACCAGCAAGTTTTTTCCCAATCATCAATTCATTTACTCTTCACATATATCCCACAAGGAAGGCATTTTTATACCTCCTTTGCAGATGCCAAATTGAAGCTCACTTAGAGAGATTAATGGGCTTGCTCGAGGTCTAACAAAGTAACTGGTGGTGTGGACGTCAGAATAAAACTACTCCATCCAGTTTAACACATGAGCTCTTAACCATTAAACCTATCCCACCTTAACTAGTATATGACTAGCTCCGAGGCTGGATTTGCAGTGAATTGGAGAGGTATGTCTGAGAGGTGACTGCAGCAGAGTCTGCAAATTGTCTGCCTCCAACAGAGTTTACAGACTTGCTCCTCTGATTGTTGACAGTTCAAAGCACTTAATAGAAGAGCAAAGCACAAGGATTTAAGTGATAGCCCAGCGCTTTGTTTAGAATTCCACATCATACTAATCAACCTCCCCATCCAAGTCAGGCCCTTTCTTTCCCTGCATAGAGTTTTCAGACACAATCTTAACTAATTGACAATTGTTACGGAGCCTTCCTTTTGTCCTGGCTTTGATTTAGGTGCCATTATTTGTGTTGGAGAGCAATAGGTGAGAGTAAAAGGAACAAAGGGATGATGTCACCAAGGACCCAGGACAGTCTATGGACAGCTTTTCCACTGGAAACTCTTCAAATCAAGAATCCCATCCCATCGTCCATGCAGAGCTCTTTTGGACATTCATGTATCACTCAACAAACACTCATTAACACTGAATATACCAAACCCTGTTCTGGGCACTGGGCTATGGTGGCAAAGGAGAAGGCTCTTAATACCATGATATCCATAGAGGGACAGACCAAAAAATTAAACTCATAAGCAATATAAAAAGAAAATAACTTAACAGTTCTCTAAAAGAACTTAATGAGAGTCCAGGAGAGAAAATAATAGGGTTGCATAAATGTAAATAGTGTGTTCTTGAGGAGCCTTCCTGGAGGAAGTGTCTTTAAGTAGAAACCTAAAGACAGAGAAGCCAGGCATTTGAGGGTGGGAGCAAGGCAGGACTTCAGGCAAGGCTGCAGACTTGAAGAGCTTGTGGAGGTGGGAGGGTAAGCATGATCAGGACAGTGTCCAGGTTGCCTCTGAAACTTACTCTGAATACCACGGTGCCTGCGCATTGAGTGAGCCAGGAAAATCATTTCCTTCCTCTTCTCTTCAATCTCTACTACATGAATGAAGTCTCCCTTCTCATAGCGTTCTCTTTTGTCCCAGGTGTTCATGGGAGCTGAGAAAACACCCTTGGAGAATCCCCTTGGTTCAAGGACACCAAAGAAGAAATGACTCTGATGCTGCTCTGAAGCCACACTGCAGTAGCCAGGGCTTCTGTCTCAGGTCTGCAGTGAACCAGAGCAGCTTCCCCAATGTGGGGGCCACCTCTTTGTAAAAACTTAGAGAGCGAAACAAGCTAATTCCTATGACAACATTGAGCTCTTCTCTTTCTATGGCACTATGTGGCTCAGTGGCAGTCAGGGAAGTCTCCTGGAGGAGGTGACACAATAATGGTGAAAAAAAGAAAGATGAACAGTTCAGATAGAAGAAATTAGCTTCCTAGTTTAGGAAGTGTGTATCATCTGATTTGTGCACAGGTGTGGATGAGCCAGTGCAGCACAAGTCTGTGCTGGCGAGAAGTGAAGGTTAGGGACACAAAGCTAGAAGATTAACATTTCAGAGTCCTTAAAAGCTACATCTAAGCACTTCACCCAGCACCTCCATTTCGTCTTCCCTCTTCTTTCTAGTGTAGAGAGGGCCTGTCCCCCAATCTCCCCATGGGAGATTTCACAGCTATCTTGATACTCTCCACCATCTTGGGAAGTATAATTATTCCCATTTACTAGATAAGTAAACTGAGACTCGGGGATTAACTGAGATGTGCTGGAAGTAGAATTTGGACCCACATCCCACAGCTCCATTCTTTCCTACCCTGTGCCCTGCCGCATATTACCGCATGCATGTCTAGCTCCCAACCAGCTCTACCAATTTGTCCATATGAGTCTCAACTCAGGTATCATGATTATCCCATTTTACAGATAAGGAAAGTGAGTCTCAGGCATGATGAACAACTGTTCCAATGTCATGCTGCTAGGAAGTAGCAAATGTTTTACTCAAACCCAGGAGCTTTCTGCTCTAAACAACACATTCCACTGCCCCCAGTGCCTAGCAGTTGGGACTGTTAGATAATTATTCACGTTAATAATAATACAGCTATTGCTCTGGGGCAGCATCAGAAGTGCAGCAGTGAGGAGGTGAGAAGGGGACCAGGCAGCTCGCTCAGCCAGGCCTGGCTTGTGCACCAGGGACCCTCCGAAGCCTTTGAGCTGTCAGCGCAGATTCCACCAGGGAGCACGCAACACCCCTCGCTTCCTCGGGCCTCTCTGAAACCCAGCCAAGGAGCAGGCGCTGAGCTCAGGCTCAGACAGCTCCCGGAGCCTGCAGCCCTGGGCATGGTGCCCTCGCTTTTGGAGATGGAAACAGGAGGCCCGTCTGACTCAAAGACGCCTCATTGCTCCTGACACCTCGGACTTAAAATCCACCATCACTGTCATTCAGCATCCACCCTGCGGGGCCTGATGCAGGAAGAGAGGCAGAGAGAGGAGGAGAGGGGGCTGTGGAGCCAGGGCAGAGGCAGGAAGGAGGCTGGTGGAAAGAATTAGGAGCCCGCTTGTGGGAACCCTTCGGAGGGTTGGGCTAAGAGCCCAGCTGTGTGGGATCAAAGGGAGCCCCCAGCACAGCCAGGGCCAGGGGATCAGTGCCTAGCAGGCCTTGCTAGGCCTTGATCTCCTTTCTTCTGGGCCTTTGGGGGTGAACTGCAGCCAGGCCTGAGGAAATGCTGCCTCGGGACCCAGGGCTCACTTGGAGCCTGACCAGCCTTCGAACCACAGGCCCCTAAATAGCAGGATCATAAATCTGGATTGTTCCACAAATAGTGAGATTAAAATCACATTAAAAATAAAATAAAGGCATTTCCTTTTTAAACCTCTTTCAATCACTCAGATAACATAGAGGAAAATGCATCAGCTTAGTCTTAGAGTGTCTCTAACTCCTAACCTTTCTCTAAACTCCCTTTTCAACAAAGAAAGAGCCCAGTTTCTGGCAGGCAAAGGCATCTAGGTAAAACATAATAAAAGTGTCTAGTTTTCATTGTCCTTATCTTTACACGTTACCGCTTAGCACAGGAAGTGTTCATGTCTCTCTCAAGTAAGGATATGAACTTTCTGTTCAAACCTTGGTACTTAGAGTTGTTAAACATGAAAGGAAGTAGCATCTCGGCCCTTTGCAGGTAGTCTGAGTGTCTTGAGGCGATTCGGGATCAGCTGGTGGTAGGGAAACAGCGCTGGGGATGACAAGCTGGCCTCTGCAGGCTCTGGGAAGGTTCCAGAAACAGGACAGCCTCAGGAGCTGTCTGGTGGAGACCCGGCTCCTGGCACCGCTGGGGCCCCCTGTGCAGTGGCCTTTCTCCAGAGCAAACATCCGTCTCTCTCCTCTTTGTCCTTAATGACCACCGCCAGGGGGGGCGGCTTTCACTCCCCAAGAGGCTGTTTGTATCAAGCAGGCCAGAAGAGGCCTAAATTGGCATTCCACATCATAATAAAAAAATTCCCAGCAATTATTAAAAGATTCTTATCTCTTGCTCCCTACGTGGATAATGAGGTCCTTCTCTGCTGGACTGAGACAGGCTGTCTCTGCTCTCACTTAATGAAACAGGACCATGTTTGCAAATGAGCCTGCCCCGGCTCTCCCCTTAACCTCTGCTTGTCGCGTTGTACATCAAACCCCTGGCTTCTGTCTTTCCTTATTAACAGCCCGTAATCTTAGCGGGGCCCTTGCTTGGGCACTTCCTCTTTGTGTGTATAGACCTGGTTTTTCCCTGGACATAACAGGGGGTTGGGGGGAGTTTGTCTTTGTCTTCCTGGGATTGAAGTTTTAGGAGGTCTGGGTGCTCCCGGTTTCTCTAACAAGAATAGCGGGGAGAGAAAGAGGGAGAGAGAGGAAGAGGAAAAGTTTGAGCTGAAAAGTCACTAGCACTTTTTTTCTGGGAGCCATTGGGGCTGGAAGCGGGGATTAGTAATAATGGTTCTGACCCCAAAACTCTACCTGTGGTTGTGGGTTCCTGGGGTTCATTTCCCCCAAAACCCAGTCTATTCCTGAGGACAGGATCAAGTTCACTGAGTCATCATAAGAAAGTCAGGGCATCATACTTTCCCAAGTGACCACTCTTGGACTCCCAGGGACTTTCCTTTATTTTGACCCCATTTCAACAAGAAACCTTTAAGATAGAAAGAAAGAACTCTTTTAAGTAGAGTGTTTGACAGCTTTTCCTGAAAGGCCCATTCCTGCTGAGAAGGAAGGGATGGGTGTGCGTTGTAAGGACTAGGTTGATCCATTGGGTCAGGATCGTTTTCATCAGGAGGCTGATAGACTCTTCCCTCCCAGGCGTTGACCCTCTCTGTTTCTTCACATAGATGTTAATTGGCATATAACCATCCGCCCTTTCAGGAGGGTTCCCTTAGACTCCTTGAGACTCTGTTCCAGTTATCTATTGCCACCTAAAAGAGTATCCCAAAGCTTAGTGGCTTTGAACAACCACTGTCTTATACCCCCTGATTCTGTCATCAGAATTCAGAAGCAGTAGCTCCTTCCTTCCTACCAAGTCACCTTTTCATGCCTGTGCTCCTGCTCCTATGGTCATCCTCTGTTCAGCAGGTTACAAGCACTCCGGAGATGTGGCCTAAAGCAATTGTCTTCACATTTCCTCCCATCTCAACACCTAGAGCCCCCTCTCTGCTTGATTATCCTTGGAGGCACATGAGAGGGGAAGCTATATTCAGTGGTTCCCAAACTTACTGGTGCATTAAAAACCATGGACTTAAGAAAAAAAAAAATGCAGATTCTTGGGACTCCCTCAAAGAGATGCTGATTTGGGAAGCTTGGGTTGGGACTTATAGATCTGTTTGTCCACAATTCCTCTCTGTGGTTTTGATGTGTACCTTTTTGATCTGAGATTTTTAACCAGTGTGCTGCACAAATTTTTAAAACATGCAATGGCTGATTATTAAGTCAAGGGCACTGACCTCTTTTCCCTTAGATTGTGAAATTTGAAAATGACAACAGCCAACCCAACAATAGCCATCTGGTGTGAACACCATCTTGAACCATAATAGAGTTAAATCTGATTGGTCACATCACTTAATAAAGTTGTGTCTGATTGGTTAATTCTTGGTACCCAAAATCCATATATACAAGTATAGGCACCTGGTTTTGTAAAAAGTCACTTTGGAGCAAAAAAGGGTAGGTAATTACTACTATTATTTTTGTAAGTCAATAAAAATTAAACCTATTTTTTTTGTCAGATTGGCCAAAATATATATATATATTGATGTGCCGCAGAATTTTAGCAATTAGTTTATGTGTGCCATGAGATGAAAAAGGTTGAAAATAGCTGTTCTAGATACATTTTATTAACTTCCAGCTATGCTGCATCCTCCTTTCAAAGGGACAGGGCAATTAGCCCTCTCAGTGGGTGAGACTAGCTCAGTTATTGAGGAGACAAAGGCCTGGGGTGTGTTTTCTATAGCCAGAGCCTGACCCATGACCTTAGCCAGCTGCCTTGCAAATGCCATTGGTCACCAGAGCAACGCAGCTGGAGAGGGTTAATGGTTCAGAGGAAATCATCTTCACTATTGGTTAGGAGAGGGGGAGGGAAAGACAACTGTGTTCTAAGAGCAGGCCATCCTGGATCTGTCACCTCTGTACAGCATCATCTTTTATTCAGAAGTATATCATGGAACTAGATACCTCCTGGGCACTTCCAATGAAGTTGGGACAGTGTGCCATCCCAACAAAGGATCCCACCATAACCCATTTCTCCCCTAGGAGATCTTTGTTCAAAGTGAGATGAAGTAATACATCTATGTTACCTAGTGGTTAAGATACAGGCTTTAAGACTTTAATGTGGAATCTTGGTTTTAGTATTTGTGAGTGGTGTGTGAACAAGCAAGTAAAGGCACCTTTGTGCCTCAGTTTCCTCATTCTGCAAAATTATGGTAAAACTAGTACCTGTCTTGTTTTTAGGTTAAAATATGAAATAGTACTTATAAAATATTAAACTTAGCATAGCATGTGCTGCATAGTAGGCACTCAAGAAATATTCACTATTGCTATTGCTGTAATTATTTTTAAGAATGATACATCTCTTTTTCACACACCTTCTTCCAGTCCCCAGCTTCAGTGTGAAAGGCACCATCATACTCCACTTGGCCAAGACATAGCAGGGGCTTCTTCTTTTCCCTTTTTTACTCCTCTCCAGCCCGCAGCCACCATTCCATTGTCTCTCTAACTTAGTCCATTCTTCTTATTATTCATAAAATAACCACCTAACTTTGCTTTTATCACCTCTAACTTCATGACTGATGATTCTTATGTGTAATAAAGTTTGACTCTACATATCATTCTGAAGCCTATTTCTTCCACTTAGTAGACCTTAGACAACTTTTCATGTCATTAAATAAATATGTCTGATGCTTTCTTTAAACTGTCACCCAGGCCTTAGTCATATGTATGGGGTGGGCAAAAGTAGGTTTACCGTTGTGAGTACACAAAACACAGCTTATTCTTGTATTGATAGTCATTAATTATTGTATTATCTATTTGTATTAAACTATATACCTATTTTTGCTTAACCCTGTATATCCCACAATCTATTGGAAAATTCCACACTCTCATCTATTTCCAAGTTCCTTTGGTATCATAAGAAAAATTAAAATAAAAAGTCTTATGTTATATTTATGTGTGATATATAGGTAGGTAAATAGATAGATAAAATAAAAAATTATCTATGACAAATTCCTAGAAGTGGTATAGTTGAGTCAAATAGAAGTGCATTTTGAATATGGATAAATTTGATAAGTTCTCTTCAAAAATATTATTGGGGTTTAATAGTAGGTTCAATCTTTGAAATCTGCTTTTATATTGAGCATTATTATTAATGTTTAAATGTCACTTTGATGGGCTAAAATCATTAGTCCTTTTATACTGCATTTCTATATTTATGAGTAATATTAATCACTTTTCATATTTTTATTGACTTTTCCACTCTAGGAACTGCCTTTTTCAGATAACTCCTTTCCAAAATGAAGATTTCAGCAAAGAGTTTATTCTGACTCATTGGGGGTGTCAGTTCAAGGTTTGAAGGAAAATTGCATTATTACCATCCTGCCAAATGGTCTAAATGTTTTATAATGATTCCTGAGGCATTATTGGTTATAATAAAAAATTAATCACCAGTCAGCCATAGTAATTAAGTCATAATCATATTTGCATATATGTGATAATTTATGCAATTTTTAAAAAACATTATTGAATTTATTGGGGTGACATTGGTTAATACAATTAATTATGTAGGTGTCAGGTGCACAATTCTATAATACATCACCTGTATAGCGTATTGTGTGTTCACCACCCCAAGTCAAGTCTCATTCTATCATCATTTATTCCCTTTTACCCTCTTGGCCTCCCTCTACCCCCTTTCCCACTGTTAATCACCATAGGGTTGTAGGTGTCTATGAGGTGTGGTTTTTTTTTTTTTTGTCTTTCTTAATCTCTTCACCATTTTTACCAGTCCTCCAATCCCCTCACTTCTGACAGCTGTCAGTCTTTTCTCTGTATCTATGAGTCTATTCTATTTTGTTTGTTAGCTTATTATGTTCATTAGATGCTACATAAGTGAAATCATGTAGTATTTTGTCTTTCTCGGAATGGCTTATTTCACTTAGCATAATACTCTCCAGTTTCATCCACACTTTCATAAAAGATAAGTTTCCTTCTTTTTTTATGGCCAAGGAGTATCCCAGTGTTTAAGTGTAACATGTAACACAGCATTTTATCCACTCATCTACTGATGGGCACTCGGGCTGCTTCCAAATTTTGGCTATTGTAAATAATGCTGAAATGAACATAAGGTTTGCATATATTCTTTTGAATTGGTGTTTCAGGTTTCTTGGACTACATTTCCAGAAATGTAATAATTGGATCATAAGGCAGTTCTATTTCTAAATTTTTGAGGTATGTAACTTCATTCTACTTTCCACAGAAGCTCTACCAATCTGAATTCCCACCAACAGGGCATGCAATTTCCCATTTTCTACATCCTCATCAACACTTTTTGTCTGAATAGATAAGTTACAAAAATTCCCAACAAACAAAAGAATTGGACCAGATGGCTCCACAGGAGAATTTTACCAAGCATTCAGAGAAGAATTAAGACCTATTCTTCTCAAACTATTCCAAAAAATTCAAAAGGAAGGAGGACTCCCAAGTTCATTTTATAAGACCAGCAATATTCTAATTTCAAAGATACTGCAAAGAAACAAAAGTATAACCAATGTCCCTAATGAACATAAATACTAAAACATTACCTCAAAATATTACCAAACTATATCCAGCAATACATTAAAAAGATCATAAGCCATGATCAAGTGGGATATATCCCAGGGATGCAAGACTGGTGGAATATCTGCAAATCAATAAATACGATATACCACATAAACAAAATGACAGATTAAAAAAATTCACGTGTTCATATTAGCAGATGCAGAAAAAGCATTTGATAAAATCCAGCACCCATGTATGATAAAAAACTATCAGTAAAATAGGAATAGAGGAAACATCTCTCAACATATTAGAGGCCAGATATGACAAACCCATTATACTCAATGGGCCAACATTATACTCAATGGGAAAAACCTACAAACATTTCCCTTAAGATCAGGAATAAGACAGGGATATCTGCTTTTGCCACTCTTATTTAACATAGTACTTAAAGCCCTAGCCACAGCAATTGGACAAGAAGAAGAAATAAAAGCATACATATTGAAAAGGAAGAACTAAAACTTATTATTTGCAGATGACATGGTGCTGTATATAGAGCACTCTACATATTCCACCAAAACACTAGTAGAACTGATAGAACTGATAAATTCACTATAGTAGCTGGATACAAGACAAATACCCAGAAAGTAGTTGCATTTTTATACACCAATAATACTATCTAATAAAAGAGTAATATGCAAATTGACCATTACTCCAACCCACAAGATGGCTGCCCCCATGTGGTCAAAGATGGCCACCCCAAGATGGGCAGCAGGGGAGGGCAGTTGGGTGGGACCAGGTCTGCAAGGGAGGGTAGTTGGGGGTGATCAAGCCTGCAAGGGAGGGAAGTTAGGGGTGACCAGGCCAGCAGAGGAGGGAAGTTGGGGACAACCAGAAGGGCAGTTTGGGAGACCCAGGCCTGCAGAGGAGGGAAGTTAGGAGTGATCAGGCTGGCAGGGGAGGACAATTAGGGGTAATCAGGCTGGCAGGGGAGTGGTTAGGGGGTGATCAAGCTGACAGGCAGAAGTGGTTAAGGACAATCTGGAAGGCAGGTAGGCAAACAGTTGGGAGCCAGCAGTCCTGGATAGGATCAAGCCAAACGGGCAGTTGGACATCCCTTGAGAGGTCCTAGATTGGAGAGGGTGCAGGCTGAGCTGAGGGACAACCCCCTCCCCATGTATGAATTTTGTGCACCGGGCCTCTGGTGAACTATAATAAAGGAAAACTAAGAAAATGGTCCCATTTACAGTTGTATTAAAAACAAACAAAAAAACAAAAAACAAAAAAAAACACACACCTAGAAATAAATTTAACCAATGATATAAAAGAACTATACTTAGAAAATTATAAAATAATAAATAAAAAATTAAAAAGATACAAATAAGTGGAAGCATATACTGTGTTTATTGATAAGAAGAATTAGCATCATTAAAATGTCCATACTACCCAAAGCAATCTATAGATTCAAAGAAATTCCTAACAAAATACCAATGGCATATTTCACAGAATTAGAACAAATATTCCAAAAATTTATGTGGAACCACAAAATACCCCAAATAGCCACAGAATTCCTAAGAAAGAACAAAATTGGTTCTAATATAAAAAATACTAAAAGGCCACAGTAATAAAAACAGCATGGTATTGGCATAAAACAGAATATAGATCAATGGAACAGAAAAGGGAAACTAGAAATAAACCTACACTTTTATGGTCAATCAGTATTTGACAAAGGAGGCAAAAACATACAATGGAATAAAGATCGTCTATTCAATAAATGGTGTTGGGAAAATAGTATAGATACATACAAAAAAAGGAAAACTAGACAACTTTCTTTTACCATATACAAGAATAAACTTGGAATGGATTAAAAACTTACATGTTACACTCAAAACCATAACAATTCTAGAAGAAAACACTAGCAGTAAAATCTTTGACATTTCTCATAGCAATATTTTTTCTGCTATGTCTTCTCAGGCAAGGGAAACAAATGAAAAAATAAAGAAATGGAACTACATAAAAATTAAAGTTTTTGTGCAACAAAGGAAACCATTGACACAATAAAAAGACAACCTACTGAGTGGGAGAACATATTTGCCAATAATACATCTGATAAGGCGTTAATACCCAACATTTATAAAGAACATATAAAGCTCAATAAAACAAACAAACAACAACAACAAAAAAACACACACACACCAAACAATCCAATTAAAAAATGGGCAGGAAAATAATTAAAAAATAATAAAAAGGGCAGAGGACCTGAATAGACACTTCTCCAAAGAGGACATACAGATGGCCAGTAGGCATATGAAAAGATGTTCAACATTACTAATCATCAGAGAAATGCAAATTAAATCCCCAATGAGACATCACCTCACACCTTTCAGAATGGCTACCATCAATAATTTATGCAATCTTCTGAAAAGGAAATTTAGATGGGAGTTATTGATTGTGGAAGATATGCCAGAGGTGTCAGTAATTTCTACCACTGTGTGGCTGGATCCCTCAGGGTTAGTTCACTGGACTAAAGGTATAGTCATCTCAATGACCTCTATGAGGTAGGTATGTTATATAGATATGGAAATGGAGGATTAGACCTTGGAGAGTTTAAGTATGATTTTTAAGGATATACAGACTGAAAGTGGTACAGCAAGGATTTGATACAGGCCATTCTAATTCCGTGGCCTGATTCACTTTGCAAATCTGGAAAAACTCAGAGAGAAAAAGTCCAGTGGAGTCCTCTCCAACATTTACTTTCCATCAGCCTGGGTAAATGAGAGGTAATAGAAAAGTAGGATATTGACAATGCAGCAGTTAAGAGGGAGAGAAAAGTCCAAATGGACAGGTGGTTATTTGTGGGTATTGTTGATTCAGATCTCGGGTTTTAGGTCTGAGTCATCTGTTTGTCCTCCAATGTTCTGTGCTTAAAAGCAATCGAGGTGCTGGCCCTGTGACAGCTTCCCTGAGTGTGAGCTCTTTCCCTGAAATCACGGGCTTATTATCCTGCATGGCAGCCCTGGTTATCAATCAGCCCTTTCTTCATCAGGATCCCGTGAAAGTTGTGAGAAACACACCGCACACCAGTATGGGGGCTTGGGTCCACCATGATGGGCTTCAGCAGACAAGGCCAGGACTAAGTTCAAAGGTTAACTGGAATCAGAAACTTGGAACCTGTTAAATTGCTCTATTAATTATGCTTGACTCATCTGTTGTCCTCCCCTTTTTTCACCTTCACACTTGAGCAGTGAACAGTGAGGCAGGGGCCCTTTCTGTCGGCAGGTGTTCACCTTTAGCCTGAGTAGTCAGCAGTGCTTATCCATCACTGTGGTCACCCAAGAAAATAGAAATACATGTTCTCTGTGCTCTGGGAGATAGATGTTGCCTCGGAGACGAGAGAGCTTGAGACATAACCTCAGCCCAATCTAGAGGATTCCAAGCCATGGCAAGAAGCTGGAGAAAGAAGGTGTCTGAGGAAGAAAATTGATACTTGACTCCCAGTGTGGCTACAAGCAAAGGCTGAAGAGACAGACCCATTTGGGAGTTCTTCCTGGTTCCACACTCTCCAGCTCTATGCCTTTGAGAATGTTTGTATCTTCTCCTGCCTTATGTGCTTGATCTACAAAATGGGGATGATGCACAGACCTTAGGGTTGCTGTGAAAATCAAATGAAACTGCATCTAAAGCCCTTAGCACTTGGCGACGTAGCAATTACTGAGTAAAGGCTAGCTCCTGGTGGGTGCTTTGCTGTTGACATCTCAGGACTTCTCCATTCTCCTGACTCCTCTCTGTTGTGACAAACTGGCAGACAGTGTCTCCAGGTCCCGACTGATCCCTTATGTGAATGGCCCTGACTCCTAAGACAGCTTCCCAGGTGCCGTGAGACCTCAGCATGAAATTGTTGGCTTAGACTTCATTCTTTACAAAAAGAAGGGTCCCATGTGAGATGGATCTCAGCTTCCAGAATGCACTGTGGGGCCTTTTCCTGCTCGTTTACTAGGTGGGCTCCCATTGGCCTGAGGGAGTGAATATGTTTCACAGCCTGTTTTGTAGATTACATCTGGCCAGATGTTCCTCTGTGTGGGTTCCCTAAGCAATGTGGGAGGGAAGGAACACCCTCGTGTACATGGAATTTCAGCCAAGAGGTCTGGTGTTGCACCTCCTTCCCTTAGACCAGCCACCTCCTTTGTTGCTCTCAGGGAGCAAGACTGGCTTCCAGGCTGAGAGCTCAGAGGCACTAGTTCTGAGACCACATTTCCCCTTCCCATTAGGTACATGCCATTGACTGTTTCTTTTGGTGACCCAGGCTTCAGTGTCCTGGACATCTTTCAAAAAAGGAGCCCAGTTGTGTGTCTATTACAAAGCTGTAATAGGTATTCCTCAAAGTGGCCATGGAAGAGCTACTGTGGCCAGGGGGACCATCCTTGCTTATAGGAGACAGTGCCATCCAGCATCTCATCCAGTCTTATCCCCTGTCCCATCAGTAGTCCTCCCTTCTACCCAGTTTTAATCTGAACATCTTAGTTATGGCTCAGAGTCCATACCTTTCCCCCCAGTGGTCCAGTGTAGACACCTGGTTTTCACAGAAAGCCAAGGGAAAATGCATCATTCTTGACTCAGAGGTAGAGGGCAGCTGTAGAAAGTTATTGAAGTTATTGTCTAGATGTCAAATACTTAATAAACAGGTCTGCTAGATGCCCAGTGAACAGAGAGGGAAGGACTTGGGACAGGCAGAGAGAAGGAAATGCCAGAGTGACTGTGCTCCTCTCCCTTGATTGAAGAATTTGGGATGGGTGCTGAGCTTGAGTAGGGCCTGGTGGAAGGTGATGGAGAGGTCACCCCTGGCCTACCCTTACAGGGACAGTGCTTCATCAGAGACAGGAGGTTTCAGTCTCATAATTTTCCATGTCATACTAGCTCAGAGAGGGTGATTTTAGGCTGGGGATAGAGTAAAGGGACAAGGGACTACAGCCACAATAACAACAGACAGAATGGGAGATAAACTAGCTGTGAGTGGGGCACTTAGAATATGCTAGTGGTGCTGCATTCGTCACAAGCATCATGTTTCATTGTCACATAGCCAACTGAACTAGAGCACTGGTAGTAAAGATGAGAAAATGGAACTGAGAGATAGGAACTGACCTGCCCAAGGTCACACAGTCAGAAAGAGGTGAATCCAGTTCTTGAATTCAAAACCTCAGCACTTAGTCACTATGTCACTCTGTCTTTGGGGAGTTAGCCTCCCAATTTCTTTCCTTTCTAGGAAATGTCACTCCAAAAGTCAACTGGGTTAAGTCTCTGCTCTGGGCTGCTGTTGCACCAATAAAAACAAAACAAAAACTCCTCCCAGTTTTGCTGTGGTTGTTCTTTCTTCTCCAAAGCATAAGAAATACCCTCCCTGAAGAAAAGCTAAAATAATTTTATAGTAATATCAAATGAGGATCATTTGGTGGTGATAGCAGAAATGGTTGCAATATGGATGGTTGTGGTAACAGTAATAATAAGAAAGAATGGCAGTTATAGGACTTACAGAAAAACAAGCATACACAGTGTTTACTGAACACTTATTCTGTACCAGTTCCTATTGTGAGCCCTTGATATGTAATAACTCATTCAATTCTCACCACATGGCTCAAGATGAAGTGAGACAGGCTCTTAGGGACAAAATGCAAAGGTGCTCACCGCCAGGGTTGTGAAGAGAAAGTCCCCCTTAAATGTGGCACCCCAGGTGCCCCACTTGCCTCACCCTAGTCACAACCCTGACCTGCTATAGGGTGGGATATTCACAACATACGAACCTCTAAAAAATAAACTAGAACTTGCAGGGTGTTGGTAAGTATTTTGAGGTCACACAGACCACAGCCAAATCCTGGGCTCTTTTAACCAAGTCCTGCTTCCTGCAGTTTCCTACAGCCCTTTCCAGAAACTTGGTAATAGAGTGAGTTCTAGGACCCGTTTGCTCAAGATCTCAGACTTACCTAGCTGGTTTGGCTCAGTGGATAGAGCATTGGCCTGTGGACTGCAGGGTCCCAGGTTTGATTTTGGCCAAGGGCACAGATTGTGGGCTCGATACCCAGTGTGGGGCATGCAGAAGGCAGCCAATCAATTATTCTCTCTCATCACTGATTTTTTTTTTTATCTCTCCCTTATTCTCTGAAACTATATATATATATATATATATATATATATATATATATATATATATATATATCAAACTTGCATAGAGAATAGTCTTAAGAAATGTCAAAGGAAAAAAGAGGGGATGAGAAAGAAAGAGAGAAAGATAGAGGGAGAATAAAGGAAAGGAAAAGGAAGGGAGAAAGGGAAGGAAGGAGGGAGGGAGATTACTGTTTGTTCAGAAGCCAATGTGACAAGCTATATCGTCCCTGTCTGAGATTAGGCAGAACACTATTTTTTGTTCATATGACAGGAACCTAGTTTATACTGCTCAGGCAAAGGTGGGATATATGTTTAATATTCTACATGAATTCTAGCATGTAATAAGAGAAGAGCTCAAAACCAAGTTATGAGTAAGGCACAGACAAAGCTGGTTTCAAGGATAATTAAAAATAGGGAACTGAACTTCCTCCATCATCAGCCGCAGCAGTATGGGCAGCAGCATCTTTCTACAGCCTGTGGGTCTGTGCTCAAATAGAGACGCAGCCAACCTCAGTTCAGATCTCACACTGGAATTCTCCTGTTATATATGCAGATGGGGCCTCATTACCTGTGTGGTGACAATCATGTTACCAGAAAGATATGATAAGGGCACACATTTTTGTGCTGTAGTATCTTTAGGAATGGAGAATTAATATCTGGTGATAAATCAGAAGGAAAAGAAAACATCAGGAAAAATATGACATGATAGGATGGGTGGGAATTTGACAAGTGAATGTGTAAAATCAGGACTTTGAAAGGGAGGGAATGGTATTGACAAATGCCTGGAACATGGAAATTTCAGAGCACAGTCAGCCTGTGTGATTGTCTGGATTTTAGATGACAAGTTATGGTGTCATGGGGGTTTAGGCAGAGAAAGGAAGTGAAAATACTGTGATGGATAACTTTGAGTGTATGGGTGAGGAATTATATGTATTAAACACAATTTATTTATTCATTTATTCACTTACTATTGATTAATAAATACTTATGGAACACTTACTGGGCCCCTACCAAGTCTCTAGATGCAAAGAAAATCATGAAACATGAATAGTTTCCTGTTTAGAGAAGTTGCTCATGTGAATGAGATGTGAGTAGCGGAGAACATCTCTTATTATTCAGACGGTGTTAAATACCCTAATTTGAAGTCTTTGTAGAATATTGCCATGTGACAAGGGGGAAGCTCCTAACTTGCCTCTGGCTTTGATAAAAGGCTGTTGTGGGAAGGAATCAGGGGAACTGGGAAGCTTATTGAACAGGACAGTGACATGACAGAGCCCAATGTGAAACAACTCTGATAAATGTTACACACTCTAGAGAGCTTCCCACATGGTTGACAAGTCTTTGTCATGCTAGCTACCACGAAGTGACTTGTCCATCCACTTGTCCATCTAACCTTACTTGTTGCCTCCAAAGGTGACCATCCCCAATAGAACACTGTGTGACAAAGTGTGCCTCGGCATCTGCTTATGGAGGCTTAGCCAGTGACCCCCAGAATCTAAAACAAAATATAACATGTAAAAGAAGACCTATGCCTTTTTTTGTACATAAAAAGAAGCTATTACCAAAGCTACATATTTTATTCACCCATTCAATAAAAGCCAAGCATCTATGTACTGTGTCAAGTTCTGCTGTAGACTCCAGATTTTGACATAGGTGGAGTTGGTGTTTGGTGTCTTTGAGAGCAATAAATCAGGGCCGGGGGGAGGAGGGAGTGGCTGATACAAATGTGAAGGGGAATGAGAGTATGGGAACTGTAACACATGATACAGAGGTTAGTCACTTTTATGTTTCTTTCAAAAATGACAGAAGGAAAAACATTTAAGGAGGTGTTGCTTGAAATGGCATGTCTGAAACTGACGATGCTCATAACGACTGGGCTCGGCACTCTACTTGATTACATATCTCCTCATCCTTGCATAACTGGGACAAAGGAATCACATATTGCTGGCCATTGTAATCTTAGTAGAAGCGATGTGCACCATTCTAGGCCATAAAACTGTACACTGAGGATGGTCCATTTTATCTTTCTCCATATTGCAGCAGAATAGAGAGGAAGGCAAGATTTAAGGGCAGGGCAGAACCACAGGATTATAAATGATCCTGGATGCCTGGATGACTGTATGGCACAGAAACGCTTCACATCAATCTGCACTATTCTCCAATATAAGCAAGCAGTAAATGATTATTGTGCAAAATCACTGACATTTTGGAGTTTTTTGGGGGGGAAAGCAGATTGTCTACTACAACTAAAACATAAGGTATAGAAGTTAAGGAAAGATTTTATTCCTCGTATGAGAGTCTTAACTATTATATATTTTGAGGCTGAAGAATGGTGTCATGGAAGATAAATTGAGAAAGCAAGCAACAAAGTGGATAATAATTAAAGTAAGTTCCCTGTGGCACTGAAGGAAGTGACTCAGAACAGGATCTTCCATCCTCCTGTGTTTTGTCAGAATGAGAAGAATATTGGTCATTTTTGTCTTAGTGGTTTTCCTACTAATTATTAACTAGAGAGAAATTTTGAGTAAGGAACAGGGAAAACAAACATGTGGCAGTAACAAAGGTTCAAGAATCTTTTCATGTTGTTACAAACATGGTTATAGGCAAATAAAATTTTATAGTAAGGCACACATGAGTTTAAGTACTGACTTTGCTATATCTTAGCTATGAAATATAAATACAATTTGCTCTGAGATTATTCATTAGATTTACCGTGTTTCCCCGAAAATAAGACATCCTCCGAAAATAAGACCTACTTACAGGTTTCCTTCTGAGTGAAATATAAGGCATCCCCCCAAAAATAAGGCCCTCCTAGGCTAAACATGAGATTTGGTCCACTGATTCTGAAAGAAATGGAGTCACAAGAAATTCACCAGGAAATTCAGGAATTGGATTATTATGATGATGTTCCAGAAGATGATGACATGATTGTCATTGAATAAATGAGTAAATTCTTGATACTGTAGGATTCAGTTTGTCTGGTTTGTGTTGACAACTACCATACTACCGTACCGTATACAGGTAATAAATTTCCTTTATTTTCATTTAACAATAAATGTGTACTGTATTCTTCTTCATGGAAAAAATAAGACATCCTCTGAAAATAAGACCTAGCGCATCTTTGGGAGCAAAAATTAATATAAGACTGTCTTATTTTTGGGGAAACAGGGTAGTTGTAAACACAGGTAAGCTGGTAAATACCTCACATGGAGTGTGTGTGTGTGTGTGTGTGTGTGTGTGTGTGCGCGCGCGCGCGCACGCGCTCGCACGCATGCATATAAAGACAAAATGATTTGTCATGTAAATTGCACAGGAAAAATGTTTGAAATATTTTAAAAAGCAATAACTAATCTTTATTGAGTATTTATTCTATGTCAGATATTGTTCTCAGCAAAATATCAGCACCGAATCACTTATTTCTCATAACAACTTAATAAGGTATATTCTTTCATCATCCCCAATTTTATAAATAAGGAAGTACATTGAAAAAGCATTAGTGCCAATATTTATCTGTGGGTTGAGAGATTATAAGTAAATGCATCTTGATATTTTCTTTAATATTCATATTTTATAAGATGCATATTTTATTTTTATAATTAGAAGGTAACTGAATGTTATTTTTATTGGTTTCAGGGAGGAAGGGAGAGAGAGAGAGAGAGAGATAGAAACATCAGTGATGAGAGAGCACCATCAATTGGTTGGCTCCTGCACAACCCCAACTGGAGATCAAACTCACAACCTGGGAAGGTGCTCATGACAGGAATCAAACCTGGGACCCTTCAGTCCATAGGCCAATGCTCTATCCACGGAGACAAACCTACAGCTGAATATTCTTTTTAAAACACTGAAAATATTGTTACATTGAGAAGACCAGAAGTGTGGTTCTTGAAGGTGATATTTACTGAACCCCAACCCTACTAATCCTCTTACACAGGTCCTGAGGCTATTCTCCAAAATATCTCCCTGGCATATAGCCCTACCGGGAGCATCACCACAGTTGGAGCAGTGACTATTCTTAGTTCTTTGAACCCTTAGTTTGGGTAGTACCTGGTCAGTATGCTTCCAACTCTCCAGGCTTCTCCCTATAGAATGTCTCATGGGTGGTTCCCCACCATCCTCCACTGCATAGCTGAGTGTTCTTGGAACTTGCCATTCAACTGAGGATCCTCGGGGAACCTGTGCAAAATACATCTCAGAATTGTCCTGCTGAGGGTCAAGAGACTTGGAATATTTGCTCATCAATTTCTATCCCTGACTGTTTGGAGGTTATCCTTAGTGTTAACAGCTTGGTCTTTCTGGCTGTCTAATGCAGTGGCCAAAGTTTTTCTGTGGTCAGAGGACACCCTGCAGCAGAGACACAGTTCCCTTTGACATCAAAAGAGACGGCCAGATAATGACCTCTGAGCTAAGCCAAGGTACGGCACCAGGTACCAATAGAACCTGCTACACGTGTTTACAAGATAAATAAAATGATCCATTTGAGGATTTAGCACATAGTAAATGCTCAATAATTGCTAGCTGCATTATTAAAATTATAGCATTGGTATCATCAGAACTAGTGCAGAACCCATATTAAATTCCTAGGCTTTTGAGTCCAACTCTCAGAGTATTTTAATTAATAAGAGAATCTTTAGGTTTCTTTTAAATTGCTACTCTTCCCCCTTCCCTTATGCATGCTTTGGCTAACCCTTAATTTCTCATTCTCTGGATAGAAATAATTAAATGGGAACCATTTTGCAAGCTAAAGTTTCCATCTCTGAAAGTCAGTACTTTGCTTCGGGGAAACCCCCAAGCACACATTAGACTCTGTTATTGCTGTATTTCTTTACGCTGTGCCACTTATGGCGCCAGGGTCAGGAGATAGACATCTTGTTTGTATGAAGGTCCCCAAGGGGTGAACTACAGTCAAACGATGTTACCCTGGAAAACTTTAAGCCCTTTTAGCTGCTCAGTGGAGAACACATCCCAGGATGCAGGCGGACTTCCAAGACAACTGGGGTTTGATGCTTCATTGAAGGATGGCCAAAGCAGCTGCGTGTTGGGGCTCAGGAAGCCACACACTACTCCGCAAGAGCTTTTGGTTTAGAAATCCAAAACATATTTTCTACAAACATTTTTCTCCTTAATTTTTAATCACATATATATTGAAAGGGAAATGTGTCCCATCTGGGTTGGTTGTTTTTTGTTTTTTGTTTTGTGTTTTTAAACTCATTTTTACTTATATCATCCAAAAAATTTTTTTGAAATTTATTTGATGTTGCACATCAGAAAAATACCGGAAGAACATATTTGGTAAAAGGCAATGTTTTTGCTCCTCAGGCAGCAGGGATGTGGCCTCGAGTTTCCACACAGGGAATTGGCCATGTCTTAATTCCTTCCAGGGACAGTTCCAGCTCTCTTGATGACAGATACAATGAGCAACAAAGGGCTCGTCTAATTCTATTAATCACACAAACTTGGCAGAGAGAAGAGCATGGTCAAAAGAGGTTAAAGGACCTCAGACATCAACGGGTCCCTCCTCACTGTTATTTTACAGCTAAGGAAACTGAGCCCCAGAGGGAAGAAATTCTTTGCCTAATGACACCTGGTTAATTAAAGGCAGATTTAGGGTCATAAACTCAGGTCTCTGGAGCCTGGAAGCAGTGTAGCAATGTTCTTTCTACTCTATTGTACACCATCAAAGCATCAATGCCAAATCAGGCTGCAAAACCCAAATCATAAGTGTGCTCAAGAGGCACAGGCCTTAATGAATTTGGGGTGGGGTGGGGGTAAAGGGGTCTCAGAGATTTTAAAAACAGGCTCCCTCCCTAAAAGGGCACAGCCTCTTAGTGGATTGATTTCATGTTGCATTTTAACTATTTCCTTGGTGATAATGACCTTGAGAATGTTACTTAGCAGTCCTGAGCCTCTATTTCTAGATCTTCAAAATGGTTTAAAATAGCACCCATAGGTTGGATTTTTGTGAAAATTAAATAAAAGCCTGGATGTAAAAGCACTTGGTATAGTAACCACAGAGCAAATGGGGAAGGGGGGAAATTGGGGATATATAGGCACATGTAATACCTTAATCAATAAAAAAAAACAATAGTGTTTCTTAGTATTGCTATTCTCACCATTACTCAGTGGTCCCGCTTTCTAGGACAGTGTTTCCTAAACTGTGTTCTCTGGAACACTATTTCCTAGAGATGTAGATTGGTCTTATGAAAAATAAATAAACCTGAGAAAAATATTCTATATTTTCATATGTTTCCAAAAGATGACATATGACACCATTTTCATGGAGATTCTTTTTTTTTCCTAGAGGGGGAAAGGAGAGAGAGAGGGGGGGGGGGTGCATACTCCACTGGCTGGGCTCATGGAGATTCTTAAAGCATAAAATGCAATTTGTAAAATCTCTGAAAAGGCATGCAGGAGAGAAGCCGGTCAGATTCTGATGAGTGCAAACATTGCCAAAGGTTTCTGACTTTTTCTTCTAAGAACACACATAGAACGCTCTATGGAATGGTTCTCTGTTGCACATCAGTTTGAGGATGAAGCTTTGAGAGTGACAGGTAGATGCAAAACTAATGTACAGGGGATCCTGACCCATCTTGAAGGGATGAATAAAGGTGAGTGCTAAGGAGCATTCATCTTTGATGGCGACACTCATAGGTACCTTCATGGAGGAAGGAATATGAAAGCAGGAGAGGGGTGGTTGGAGAGTCAAGTAAGGAAGTTCCTAAACACAGACTCAGAAAAGTGCTGAGGAATTCCAGGAAACAGCAAGAATCCAACTTGACCCCTTTAACTGTGGGTGTGAGTGGGAAGAAGCACTGGGACCAGCTTATCTGATTTTTCCTCCGAAGGACAAAGCATCCCGGGTTCATTTACATGCCTAGTGCAGGGCCTGGGACCGGCAGGACTCAATGCATGTGCACTGAATTGAGACCAGATCTAAGTGGATGTGAAAAGCCATGATAAGGAATCTGGATGTTGTTTGGCAGACAAGGAGGAGCTGCTGAAGCTTTTTGCCCAGGGGAGTGACATGTTCAGAAGTGCACTTGGCAGCATGTGGGGACGGAACCAAGGAGAGAGCAACTGGAGAGAATCAACCTAGAATCCACGCACGGTTTCTAACAAGAAGCACTGAACACAGGGTTGAGCCGTAGGACCGGCAGTGCCAATGAAGAAACAGCTGCAGAGGTAGAAGATTAACAAAACTTCTGTGACTATAATTCATTTTTAACAAGTTACAAGTTAGTGAGAATTCATAAGTGATGTCACATTGTGGAAAGGGAAGAAGAGGCAGATCTGGAAGCCCCAAGGTTTGGACACCTGGAAACAGAGAATGACTTATTGTGGACAGACAAAAGGAAGTGAAGAAGTTGGAGCATGCTGGGTTGGGAAGAAGGATTGCTCAGCTCTGGCCTTGAGTTAAGTTTGAGTTGCTTGCTGGCAGGGTGTCTGAAGGCACACACCAGAAAGCATTTGGGAATGTGCGATGGAAACCTGAAAGAGAAATGAGGAGAGGAGACTTAGACTTGGGATCCACTAGGGTGGAGTAGAGATCGAAAGCTCTGTGAGTACTGAAACCGGTTTGTCTCAGTGGATAAAGTGTCAGCCTGTGGACTGAAAGGTCCCAGGTTCGATTCCGGTCAAGGGCATGAACCTTTGGTTACAGACACATTCCCAGGAGGGGGTGTGCGAGAGGCAGCTGATCGATGATTCCCCCTCATTGATGTTTCTACTCTCTATCTCTCTTCCTCTCTGTAAAAAATCAATAAAATATATATATTTTAAAAACCCTTAAAAAGAAAAAGAAAGCTCTGTGAGTGTGTAACACTGAGGATTGAGAGACCTGAGGTAAAGGAAAGAGAAGGTCAGAGACAAGTGTCCCACAAGCACCGCTGTCCTCTATTGTCCACAGCTGCCTGCTGACACACTTGCTCCCTGCCCACTCAGGAAGGAAGATGCTCCCCACAGTCACACTCTTCCAGTCCCGAGGCAGCCCCATGGCACTGATTTAGCTCCCACGCAGGTGGAGTCTGGGCTTGGTCTTGCTCTTTTGTGTGGGAGGGGCTCCAGACACCCCCTGCCCACCCAAGTAAATTAATTCCCTGCTTTGGTGGTTGTCTTAGGAATGCAACCTCCAGAACCAGACTGCTTGGATTTGAATCACAGTGTTAAGAGAGTGGAAGAGGTTTTAAACCCCTGACTTTTCTGTTTTTCTGCAAATTTGGAATAGTTATAGTATCTGTGTGTTTGGTTATGAAGAATGAATGTAAAGACATTTAGAGTGTTCTTGACATACAACAGGAGCTCAACATATATTGGTCATTATCATTATTTTTCAATCATCCTAGTCATTTGCACTTAGTGCTGATGACCGGGCTTGTGCCTCAGTTTACCTACAATGATTAAAAGCCTGCAGCCCTTTTCCCTGCAAAATCTTAAAGCATTTAGTGCCACTTGTACCGGGCATCTCCTCAGCCGCTCCCTCTTCTCTCCAGATGCCACCATCCACAGCATCACTGTCTGTAGACATCAGCTGCTACATCTCTCCTACCAGTCATTCATTTATTTTTCTGAATCATTTATTCAATTTTATTTCTTTATCGAGCATCCACTTTCTGTTAGGTATTCTCTCCACAGCCACCAGATAGCACTACCTGGGAATGAGAATATCCATGTGTTTGTCTTTCTGGATACTGGACTTCCCACTGCAGCCACTGAGAGAACCAGAAGGACCGGAACCATGCCCTTCCCATAAATTTCTAGTGTGTACTGAGGCCGGGCCATCAAACTCCTCCAGCAAAGAAACTATGCTTTCCTGTGTGTCTCCAGATTTGTGAGTAAATGGGCACAGAGTAAAAACCCAGTAAATCCATGCTCATGACTGGGGAAGATATACAAAGAGGTCAGCACTGCTTTTACCCCATGGTGACACTGCCTGGAAGACATGGTTCTCCCATATCTGCTCACATCTGCCCTGATACCTCATAAAACCTTGCCCCAGGGAGTCATTAACGAGGTGGCAACATGGATACCAGAGGCCTCCTGGGAGATGTGCTGTTTGATGTTCTGCATGAAGGAAATGCAGAATTGCTCTTTGTGAAAGCATGGGGCTCACTCTGAATGCATGCTTGACAGTCCCTCCCTATAAACTCAGAAGTGAAGTCAGAGGAATACAACCGTATGGGGGAAGCAGAGCAGTGAAGCACTGGGATGGGAAGGTTGGGGGAGGGGGGAACTCTCAAGGGCAGGAGTGGGAGAATAATAACAGATACACAACTTCCATGTGGCTAACATGAAATGGTGAGCAAGATTGCCATCCACAGAACGCTCCCCCTTTGTCCCTTGTTCCTGTGTGCCTCCCAACTTCTGTGTACAGACCCAAGCTTCTGACTTACAGTGAAGGACAGGAAGGGGCACTTTTGATGCAGTAAACATATACACATGTATCTGCACATGCCGTTTTTCCTCTGTGTTCATGTGTAATCATGTCTAGTATGTGGTGAGTGGTGAGAAAATCTGTTGAATGAATCAATGAATCAATGAATGGACAAACAAAAATCAGGGCCATTTAGTAGGGAGAAGGAACCTACCAACTTTTCTCTTTTCTGTACATAACATCAGAGGAAGGAAAAGGATGGGAATGAAGCACTTTAGAGCTTCATTCTAGGATGACTTTGTAGACCCTATTTGTTAATGGGGCTGATTCCCAGCAGTTCTGGGAAGGTGACCTTCTTCCACCAAAGATGACTAAGCCCCCAGCACAGGGTGATGTATGGCAGCCAGACCTCACTCCTTGGCCCGGGTGTGGCACATCTTTTTCTGACCCCTTTCCTGTCCTACACAAACACACACACACACACACACACACACACACACACACACACACACTCAGTGGTGGGACGCAGACCCTGCTTTGGAATGAAGAAGCTGCTTCATCCTACCCACTGCGGGACCTACCCACTGGGGGACCATCTAAATCAGATCAACCAAGGCCGAGCTGGGGCATCTGAGCATGTCTTTGTGTTCTCCTGTCTGTGTTGGAAACCAAGCATGCCTCTGCTTTCTAGAAAGCAACCGCAACTCAGTGGAAAGATCACTGAAGTTGCAGTATCAATAGCAAATAGCTTTCGAGCACTTATTTGCATGAGGCACCACAAGCTAAGAAGCAGAAACGATTCTCTTTATTTAATACCTCTAGGTGTAAGGCCTGGAGAGCTAAATTAACTTGCCTGGGGTTCCAAGCCAGTCAGTGGCAGGGCTGGGACTGCGTCCAGGCAGGCAGCAGTCGTAAGCCTTACAGTAAACAATTACACCTGCGCCTACATCTCACCAGCTCTAGTGACAGTGGTTTTAGATCTGTTTCATGCACTAGACTCCAGTTTTCTCATCTAAAAAAATGAGAAGCGAAAGCCTCATGTCCCCCAGTTGTAAGGATGAGGTGTGCTGTGCACCTGCTCACACAGTGCAGGGCCTGGAGGTGGTCACTATTGTCCTCACCATCATGATCATAAGACAAACTCCTGAGGGATGCTCCTGCCACAGGCTCGGCAGTCTCCCTCCGCCTGCATTGGAGAATCCCTTTCCCTGGCACGGGAAGGGCTGTGAGGAAGCTGGTGCCTCAGGATAAGGGATGAGGCATTCTCGAGGCACGCCCAGGGCAAGCTCATTCGGAAAACAAACATCGACAGAGCTTCAGCAAGAGGCCAGGGCAGCAGCCGCCGCAGCGCCAGGGCCTTGGCAGCTGGTTTATTAGAACCTGGAGCCCCTTGGAGGCCAGCAGGGAGCAGGGCTGCAGGGGGGAGCAGTGCAAAGGCCAGCTGGCTCTCCGGCAACAAAGTCAACATCGCCCCAGATGTCTGCCCTGGGGTTGAGGCCATTAGCTCCAGTTTACCTGCTCACTTCATTTTTCAAAATGAGCCACCAAAGCCTCGCATGAAAACACAATGGGCAGAATTTCTGCGTGGGAGCGGGGGGGTGGGGGGGGTGAGGGGGGTGGGGGTGGGGGAGAAAACAAAGTGTCTTTTCCGTGCACTTGCCTGGAGTTTCTGAAAGTCCTCCAGAGCCTTGGCAGGCAAGCTCCTGATTGCTCCCACATGGATGTCTGGGAGCCCCACTTTTCTTTCTGCTCCCAGATGCTCCCCAGCTAAGGCCAGGCTGCTGACCTCTCCCCGCCCCCCGCTTGCCACCCTTGCCTGGGCACTCAAACACGTAGCCCAGCAAGGCACTGCCTTTCTCATTTTCTTGCTCCTTTTCCTGGGGGATAATATTACAGTTTAAATTCCTGGGCTCACTTTGAGGGTTGCTTAGAGATGGTATTAGCTTTCAACCACCTGATTTAATCTCTTCTCTCACTCCCACCTTCCCCCAAGGCTGCTCAGACAAGGCAGAGGGCAAAGGGGAGAGGGGAGGAGGTTAAATGCTTGTCTGCAGTGACATCTTTTCATCAGACTGTGCTGAGAGCAGGGCCAGACAGGAGTGGCTGGGTGTCAGTGGGGCCGTGATGGGTTGCCTGTCTGTCTCTTGCCTGTACAGCCCAGTGTGAGCTTAAACGGGAGAAAGAGAGAGGAGAAAGCTCAGAGGAAATAGACTGATGAAAGGAAAGATGAACAAAAATATAAACACTAAAATACGAGGCTGTGCAGTGGGAGTGGTCTGGGCAAAGTGCATTTTTACCCTGGGGAAGTGCTTTCGAACCTATAAATAAATAGGAAATTATGCAACAACCTACTGTGTGCTAAAAAAAAATAAATAAATAAAAAAAAAAAAATAACTACCCCAAATGAAAAGGAATTGAAAAACCTTGTAAGACAAGATTCCAATGCAACCCAGGTGATGATAGAACTCCCAGATGTGATTTATTGCTTTCTCCTTTTAACCTTCGGGGAATCAAGGGAACAGGAGAGATGCCAGAAGATTGGAAACGGGCCCCATGGAAAGATTTTATTTACACATAATTTAGTGATTAATTAAGTCACTAACTGTCTCTCCTGGCAGACAAGGATGTTTGTTCCATCTTCTCCAAGGGTGCATCCCGGCACTCAGCAGTGCCCGATTCCCAGGAGGTTCAGAGTAATATTTGCTGAGCAAGTACAAAAGGAGAACTAGAGATGAGCCCACAGCTCCCCGGAACAGTGCTCTGTGCAGCCACAGCGTGCAAGCCAGTGACTGGAGGTTCCCTGGGTAGCTCAAAGCTCCACTCAACTTCCTGAACGTCTCCTTACTTTGCGTGTGTGCTTGTGTGAGCATAAAATATATTTTCTTATCCTCCCTAAAGAAGATAATGGAAGATCTTAGTGTCTCCCCACACATCTTCCTCCCCCTTTTAACAGCTCTTCCTCCTACAGTTTTTGGCTCTGGATCTCCACTCAAGCAATTTTTGGTGGTGGGGTAGGCTGAATAACAGCCCCCAAATAGGTCAGGTCCTACTCCCTAGAACCTTTGATTGTAAGGAAAAGGGGTCTTTGCATATATGATTAAGATAAGGAGCTTAACTTGTGGGGGGAGGGATATCTTATATTATCCACCCTGGTGCTTACTCTAATCACTGGTCTTTATAAGAAGGAAGTAGAGGAGATTTGATAACCATAGCGCAGAGGGCAATGTGAAGATGAAGACAGGGATCTGCGTGATGAGGCCATAAGCCAAAGAAGGCTAGAAGCCACTGGAAGCAGAAGAGGTGAGCAGCAGGTTCTCCCTTAGAGCCTTCAGAGGGAGTGTGGGCCTCTACACACTTAGATTCTGGCCCAATGAAACTGAGGTTAAACTTCTGGCCTCTAAAGCTGCGAGGGACTGTGTTTCCGTTGTTTTAAGCCACCCAGTTCATGGCAATGTGTATGGCTGTCCTGGGAAATCAATACAGAGACCAATGATGACATGCCTGTATCCTTTGGAGCAGAAGTTGGGGCTTATTTGGGGTAAGCTGGTCAGGCCAGGAGAGGGGCTTGGACAGGGGACAAGTTGTAGTAAAGTAGAGCCAGCTGTTTTAAGAGATATACATGAAACCACAATTCTGTAACACATCAGACATTTACATCTTGCTCTTATAAAATAATCTGGTTGGCAACAAAGGTGAGGGTGGGTGTCTCTCCCATGAGAAGGACTAAACTGATGGAGGCTCAGCCACCTTTAAGACATAATTTCTGAGGTGGCCTTAGCCATCCACATCCAGTTGTCAGATGGAAAGAGAAGAAAATTACAATTGATGGGTTTTTACAAGTCGAGCTTGTAAATGATGTACATTACTTCTACCCGTATCCTATTGGGTGTAACTTAGTCATATTACCCAAACGAGGCCAGGAAATCTAGTTCCTGATTGGGTAGCCACATTCCAGCACTATTATGGTGAGAAACCCTGGATTTTTGGTGGACAACTAGTCAATGAAAAGGAGAAAATCACCTACAAAGACAAAGGGATAAAAACTAGTGATTTAATTCAAAATTAGAAACCATTTCATTTTAATACTGACACAAAATATTACAAATGAGAACATAAAACTCATGTTAATTTTTAAAACAGAATAAAAGCAAACTTGCTCTAATTATGCATTTTGGGGATGGCCTCTGATCCAGTAGGCATATGCATTCACTCCTCCCTGACTCGAACTGCCAAGAAAATAAACACAGACTTTGAAATCAGAGAGAACAAGATTCAAATTCTAGCTCCTCTATGCATTTGAGTAACCTTGAAAAAATTATTTCACTGTTTCCTTAGTTTGGAAAAAGGGTGTTACTGGAGGTAGCCCAATCTTCAAGTTAAAAACAAAATGAAGAGAAGAAAACTGCCTAATGTGTTTATTTTTGCACCTGCAAGAGTAGGATGAGGAAAGATCACCCTTCAAGTTTGTAACAGAGTTACCAATAGAAAGTATAACACACATGCCTCACTTCCTGATGAATAGACCTCCCTTCACATGGAATCATATAAAGAAACACTGGTAGTCTGGTGAGCGACACCTAGGGGATGTACTTGGGAAGAGTCTGTGGTCCAAAGAGATGAGATCATCACTTCTGTTTATAAATAAGAATTATCTTAAGGCTATATGCTCAAAAGAGCTTCTAGTTACTGTTGTTTTGTTGTTTCTTTTATTTTCTTAAGTGGATGTAGGTAATTAATCATGAAGTTGGGTATCCACATTCTATCCCTGTTTAACTTGTCCATGTGATTTAATAGAAGGAATTATGATGTAATAAACAAAATCCTTGCTCTCTATAAAAGATTCGCCTGGAACTAGAAGCATAGGAGATCTGCGGCCTATACATATATTTCTTTCTCTTTATTACTACCCAGTAGGGGTGTGTTCTTTAAGACTGGCCAGAGGGGAAATAGATCTAAAAATCATCCAAAAATCCATAAGTGAAAATCAGTGAGTCAAAATTTACACACACACACACACACACACACACACACACACACACCTCTAAGAAATGAAAGAATATGACAATCTGGAAATGTCTATAAAATGCAATTATGTTAGTTTGTGGTTAAACCTAAAATGATGTAATAGAAAACATGGTGTAAAAAAATACATATATTTATAAAAGGACCAAGCAATACTTCAAGAAAAGAACAAAGAAAATAAATAGTAAAAGAAAGCCTTAATTAACTAATTAAATACTAAAATAGACATAGCTGAAGAGAGAATCTATGAACTGGAAAACAGATCTGAATGCAACACTGAAAGATAAAAAGGTGATTAGTGCTTACTGTCTAGTCTAAACTGCAAAGAGTGACCCACATGGGCGAAAAAGCAAACCAATAAAAAGCCTGAGAGCTGCACTGAGCAAAACACAAGGTGTTCAGAACTAGGACTGGGAATGTCAGTGAAAGTTGGAGTTATTTTTATATATTGCTGCATAGTAGAGACATTCTCGAACTTCAATTCTGGGTTGCCATGATTGTTTTTCTGTACTATATGATATTTTATAGAATTACTTTTGACTGGTGTTGTTATTCAGAGAGAATACAAATTGAATTGTTTATTCACTTAATTTTTCTTTAAACATAAATCTGTAAATTGTTTTAAAGCAACATAAGATTAACAAAAAAAATATGTTTTACATGCTTTCCTGACAGGTTTTCAGTCAGACTTAGGATATAGTATTTAAGGTTGAGTAGCAACCCAGTTTAAACCCTAGTATAATTATAGCTATAATTCCTATGAAAACTCCATAAATCTGTCCCTCCTTCACTTCTCCAGCTGGCAAGACCTCTCAGGAGACTCCAGGTGGGTGGGGAAATGGGAACAAATAAGTTTATCTCCAGTAGTTGGTCTCAGAAGATGAGGCAAGACACAATCTTACTTAATGTCTGGTGGGCACTTCCTTCTGTATACAAACACTGGTACATGAGAATAAAGTGCTTGGATGCCAGAACTTCAGCCAGACTTTTTCTGATGGAACATCTCAGAAGCCCCTCATCCACACCTCACACTACCAGGGTTGCTAGTTCCAGCCCTCACTCTGCTCTATTTGCCTTTATGCCCCAGAAGGCAGAGAAATTACAGGCAAAGCTTGAACTGACAAATGGTAATAAAACTGAAGAACTCCCAGGCAGGATTTTTGAACTTGACCTCAGATCTGTTGGTCAAGCTGGAGATATATTTTGAATGTAAATATTCCTGGTAACATGAGCTTGGGACTCATGCCAGCAAAGTTTCTCAGGGGTCCTTTCTTACTCTGTATTCTGTGCAAGAGTTTCTCCTTCTTAGAGCCTTTCCTTTCCTTTAGAAACAAACTTTGTATTATGATCCCTGAAGAAGTAAGCAACCTGATGACTTTTCCAAAGTCAAGACTGAAGGACTGTAAAGCAAATTTCAGAGATTGAGTTGAGCCCTTTGGAAAATAGCTGCTGGTCTAGATTTGGCAAATGTTTGTGAACATTTGGTTCTAGATTATTGCTAAGCGTTAGAAAAGGCCTATTTGCTTACATACAATATATTCTAAAATGGACTTGAGCTAGTTAAAACATATGGCATATAAGAAGGAATATTAGAGGTACATTCATAAGGATTTGGAATATTTGGAGAATTAAGTAATTATGCTAAACTTAAGAGTAATGTAGTTGCTATGATTAACGTATTTTGAGTTTCTTGACAGTTAGGGTTAAAAGTCTATCAGTCAGGCTAGTGTTGCTTGGTGCTTGAGCATCAACCCATGAACCAGAAAGTCCCAGTTCAATTCAGGGTCAGGGCACTTGTCTAGGTTGTGGGCTCAATTCCTAGTAGGGGGCCTACAGGAGGCAGCTGATGAATGATTCTTTCTCATCATTGATGTTTCCTACCTACCTCCCTCTCCCTCTCCTTTCTTCTCTCTGAAATCAATAAACATATCTTTTAAAAAACAAACAGAAAAAAAGTCTATAATAAAGGAGGGGATAGATTGATTTCTAGGGAGAAATAATAGGTTCCATTTCATTCTATGTATTTTGCTACATTTAAAAATAAATATGTTACATGAAAACTTCTAATGGGGACATTGATAGGCACAATAGAAAGTGCCCTTATGGCAGCATTCAAACCAAGACTGGAGTGTTTACGTAGTTATTTGATAAAACAGCTTTAAAAAGCTTCAAGGCAAAACCCTGAAGCAAGATTTGGTGAAGAAGCTCTTCTAAGAGACTGAGCTCTGATGGACTAAGTTTATATCTATAAGTGATAACTTTTTATAAAGTGAAAAATAGAGTTTAGACTATTTAGAATGATGACTAAATAGGCTGCCTATTGGTTTATATTTCTTCAATGTTATTTGTGAATAAGTGAGTGCTAACTTTGGGAGGAAAAGAGAAATAAGTCCATTGGTTCAAAGAGTGGGACGTGATATGAAAATGGGAATCAGGTAGCATCTGCTTTAAAAGTTAAAATATTAATGTAAGCCTTAGAATCTAAGAACATTGGAAAGCTGTGGAAGGGTTCTGATGTATGAATGGCATTAATGCTTTGTATTTGTAAAACTTCACATTGGCTATACTCTGAAGAATGTGTTTGGCTGATGGAGTGTAAAGGGAACAGTTGGGAACTTCTTGAGATTGAAAAGACCAGTTAGATATGACACTAATTGAGGCAGAAAGGAAGCGGTTCTGGAATGAGTTATGGACTAGTGATAGAATCAGTAGAAACTTAAGAAGGCTTTGACACTGAGTAGACCTCCTAAGAAAGGCAAGTTCCAGATAGAAAGATTATGCAATTTGAGAAATCCTATTAAGAAAAAATAAAATTACATGCACAAACTTAGGTATAAAATGTAAAATTGATGTCAGAAAGCAAGTCACACATATTACTGGCCACTTGAAGATCTAGAGCAATGGTTCTCAATTTTTCTAATGCCGCTACCCTTTAACACAGTTCCTCATGTTGTGGTGACCTCAACCATAAAATTATTTTTGTTGCTGCTTCTAACTGTAATTTTGCTACTGTTATAAATCGTAATGTAAATATCCGTGGTTTCCGATGGTCTTAGGTGACCCTGTTAGTGGTTCTCAACCAGTTGCGACCCACTGGTTGAGAACCGCTGCAGTAAAGTCTTTTCTTAAGATTTCTTTAGGCATCTTACCAAAGATGTGTACATCAAAATGCTCCCTAGTTATAACTGGTATTTTCCTCCACACCTGGGACATTCTACAATTCCTAGAAAGTTGCAGAGGTCTGTGAAAAGAAGGTTCTCTCTGTCATAACTACAGCAAGCTCTCATAGCTATGTGATAAATCTGCCTCTAAGCTAGATTAACCAGTTTTGGCATTATTGGGATTTGGTGATGGCTAAAACAATGAGGGATATACTAGTATATAGAATACCCACAAATAAGGGACAAAGAAACAAAAAGGAAAGAAAAGAAAAAGAATACAAAGAAGAGCAAATTAAAGCAAAATCCTTAGGGACTCCAATATTGAGTAACCATGAAAAAAGGGGGAAAGAGATGACAAAGGACACTGAAAAAAAATGTCATTTAGAAAAGACAAACAGGTTTATCGGATTATGGAAGCCAAGGCTGTCCCAAGCAGAGAATCGTCAAGTTAGTTGAACTCTGTTGAGTGATCCCTTAATGAGACAGAATATCTGATTTTACTTTTTAAATTTAATAACTATGACTCTCCTCTAGAATGGAAAACTCCCAAAGAACAGGGGTTCCTGTCAATTTTGCTCACTGCTGTACCCCCAATACCTACAATAGAATTTGTGTACATAGCAGATATTCAATAAATATATGTATGCATGCATGCATGAATGAATAAAAATAGATTGAAAAGTGTCCGTTTTATTTAGTGACATGGTTGCCTCTCATGGTATTGAAAAGAGACTATATCCTGGAATGACCAGAATGGAAGCCAAGTTTGGCATGTTTTGGAGATGTCAGTACAATTTTAGAAAATGGATGCAATTGTGTAGATAATGTTGCTATTAAACAGCAAAAACAGTTAAGGGAAGAGTAAAATGAAAGAAGATTGTTTTTTCTTAAAAATAGAGTTGAGAAAATGATATTCCAGAAGATCACACTACAGAGAAGGCAAAGTTATTGGGGGAAAAAAATCACACACACACACACACACAAAAAAAAAAAAAAAAAAAAAAACCCACAACAACACAGAAATGAATGACGTCCAGGGCACAGGTGAAGGAACTGCCTCAGGTGGAACTGCAGAACCTCTTAGAGTTACATTTAGTCTGGGCTGGATAGAATTACCATCACTGTATGCACACCTATCGCGTGAACAACTCATTATATGATTTTTTTTTTTTGCACAAGTTAGATTTTTTTTGCACAAGTTAGACTGAACTCTGGTTTAAGATGCCATTGAGGCAACTTCAGGGACAATAGGGCAACTTTCCATTAATCCTTAACAGTCAGACGATTTATAATGAATATATTTTACTCTTTGGATAAATATAAATAATCATAATATTTCTGGAAAAAGCCTGTTCAATCTGATATGCTCTTCTTTGGGGCTGGGTTTACACATCCTCAGTGGTTTGCTGAGGCCTAATCACCTCAGAGTCTTTGAGGATAGCACCAATTAGCTGCTCAAATGTGGTGATAGCATGGATTATCTGCTCAAACACTGCATTGCTCTGCATTATCGAGCAGTGAATAATTCAAATACCATTTTTTTTTTATGTTATGGGATATAAGTCTAAGAAATATACTATGTGAAAAATATGGGTGTGTATAAGGAAGGAAATTTTTACAGTATCTATAGGAGTGCAGCTGCAACAGGCTCAAAGGCTGGAGACTTCTCACTTCCTGATAACCTTGGCTGCCATAATTACTTACACTGATCTTTTTTTTTTTTTTTTTTTTTTTTTTTTGTACAGAGAGTTGGAAACATCGATGAGAGAGAGTCATCAATCAGCTCCTCTTGCACACCCCCTACTGGGGATATGCCTGCAACCAAGGTACATGCTCTTGACTGGAATCGAACCCGGGACCCTTCAGTCCCCAAGTCGATGCTCTATCCATTGAGCCAAACCGCTCTCGGCTACTTACACTGATCTTAATCGTTTTATTTATTTATTATTATTATTATTAAGAGAGTAACGTTATTTCAAACAGGAGAAACACACTGGACCATGGGTGAAAAGGAATTGTAGTTAAATCCAAAGTGAGTCCTTGAAACTGTAATACTTTTTCTGTAAACACAGAGGCACAATTTGGTAGGCACCAACTAGTAGTACTAGTTACTAAAGTAGTAAGAAACAAAGGGATGAAAATGATTGATATTCTCAGTACTGATCTGTATGTTCTGTCCCTGTGAATTATGAAAAATGTTTCCAGTTTCAAATCTCAAGCCCTTCTGGTAGAGGGAGCAGTGCAAGCCTTCCATGTCTGTGCTCAGTGTCTGGGCAAAAGTGGAACCTGCTCAAAGGGATCATTTTGTATAAATATTATTTGTCCTTAAGTTGCTGTGGAAAGTCTATCTCCACTTTTTAGCTGATTTTAGGAATGCCACTCTTGTAGTCATCAGAACCATGCCCGGACAGGTAACAGAGGAAGCTGCTTACAGCAGACAAGAGCCTTCGTCTGTCCTACAAAAGGGCATAGTGCAGGGTTCCCCGCCCCTCCCATGTGTCTGAGACCCTAAGATTGAAGGCTGACGGAGTGTGGTGTCTGTGGTTTTTATCTAACCTGCCAGCCATAGGCAACCTGAAACCAGGGAGCAAAGGAGAAAAAGGTGTCCTAGTTGAAAAAGTCTAGACAGAAAACGAGAAAGTTGTGCACAGGTAGGAATGCTGTGTGTGCACTTCTGTGTGTGCATATGAGTGCAGCTTGCGGACCAGTGGCAGTATAATTGACAAATAGCAGAAATTCCTACCTCATGGCTTCTCCTCCTTTGCTAAGACCATGAACTTACCTTACAAGCTCCATAGAATGTCTTCAATCCCAGTTTTTCCCAAGATCACAGCACTTAGTAGGTGGCAGCAGGGGGCAGTGTGACACAGTGGTTCAGAGTGTGGACCATATGCTTGCTCTGGGCCTCTTCTTCCTCATCTGTCACATGGGGATGATCAGACTTTTCAGTCCTTTATGGATTAAATTAGGTAACAGATAGCTAAGCGATGGCACGGAATATTCAATAAATGGCAAGGTTTATTATTTCTACTTTTTAAATTATTATTATAAAATGCCTGCCTCCAGCCTAGTACTCTCACCCAAACTCTGGACCTGCGTATCTTTTTCTGGGAGGCAGGAAAGGCTTCCAACTCAAAATGCCCAGAATGTACCTCATGATCACCCCCACCCCCAATTCGATATTTGTCCGGTGCTCACTGCTTCAGTCAAGTGAGCAGCAACCAGGAAGTTAAGTAAACTATTTGTCAACCTTAACATCACCTTTCCTTCCTTGAGCTGGTCAGCTGGGCTACTGAGTCCTAATGATTTTACCACTTAATTATCTCTTGAAACATTCCCCTTCCCCTTGTTGCCACCCCATCCTACCCTCCCCACCACACTATGTTCCCTACCTCGGGGAACACATCACAATCTTAACTGGTCTGCTCCTCACATCCTCTCTTGACCTCTCCAATCTTTTCTCCACATTGGCAGAAAAATGGCCCTTTTAGGAGCACAAATAAGTCCCTGTTGCTCTGAGAACAACCCTTTATAGTAGGGGTGTCGAACTCAATCAGAGAAGGGGCCAAAATCTAAAATCCAGCCTAAATCGCGGGCCAAATGGTTTACTGAACAGTCATAAACTGACAATGTCATAAACTGACAGCGGAGTGCAGTGATGACAGCGCGGTGCGGGCCACATTGCAAGGCCTGGCGGGCTGGATTTGGCCCGCGGGCCTTGTGTTTGACACATGTGCTTTATAGCTTCCCAGTGCTCAGCTTAGAAGTCCTGCTTCCCCTCTCCCTTCTCCGAGCTCCACTCGCTCTAGCTTGTTTCAGTTCCCCAAAGGGTATTCCTTCCCCAGGTCACAGGACTTTGGCAGAAGCTAGGCCACCCATCCCTGATCACCCCCCACCTGGGGCTGATCTAACCCCACCCGTCCCCTAGTTTTGTTGTTCTTCAGAAAAAGCTTTCTGCTTAGATCCCTCTCCTTTAAAAAAAAAAAATGTATCACGTATACCTCTGATTCATGAGCATTTATCACTGTTTTGATATAACATATATTATTATGGTTATTTGATTCCTATCTGTTTCCCTTCAAGGTGTAAGTTTCACAAGGGCCAGGGATGAGAAGGAAAGACATAGCCTGTTTTTGTTGAGTTTGGATCTACACTGTCCAGCATAATGTTCAATATCTGTGTGTTCACACATGTATATATGCATGTACTTACACGTATGTGTGTGTGTGTAGATATAATAGCTGCCTCTTGAACCCCAGGTTTTTATTATTCGCTGACTTCCATTTTCTCCCATTTATCTGAAACCTAGTGAAATTGAGGATTTCATTCTGTGTTGATGACAAAGGAAAGCTGGATGATAATTGGGGATTTTTATTTAGTGATAAAAATGGGGATTTTTTATTTAGTGATAGCCTTTAGCATATGTTACCCCAGGCCAGACTTCTGTTTGTTTCTACTTGAATTCAGGCTCCCAAACTCCTTAACTCCCTAAAGATGGCAGGCCCCTTGAGAAGAAAATCAGAGGGAGGAACTATTATCCAGAAGAAGCTGGAATAGCTTCTGTGAATCGAATAAGGAACAGTCTCGGGTCCCATTAAGCCAAACATCAGGTGATATTTCCCAATAAAGGCCAAGAACCAGGTAGAAACTCCAAACCAGAAAATAACTCAAAGTAGGCATGTATATGAAGGCCAAAATAGTGGTGCAGGATTGTGGAGAGATGAAGAGAGGCTGGTAATTCAGAGGGCCTTGATTCAAGGGTATGTTTTAGAGCCTTATCTAGGCATCAACCCAGCTGGGTGGGTGGCACACAGAAAGTTGTTTTGGATATTTTCACAGGGGTGGGTATGGACTCCTCTGGATATTCATGAAGAGCAATGTTTCCCAAACATAATGTGTACACACTTGACTTGGGGATTCACCGATTCAGCAGGTCTAAGGTAAGAACAGTGGTTCTGTAGTTCTTACAAGCTCATAGGTGATGCCAGTGCTACTGGTTGGAGGGCTGTGGTTTCAGCAGTAAGAACAGAGAGCACTTCCAACAGACTTGGAACAGCTCCTTTAGTGACTGATGCTGTCTGATAATTCCCCTGCTGGGATAAGCCCTAGCCCAGGCTGCTAATGGTCTCATCTTCATGTTCTCATCTCTCCTACTGCTCTGTAAGTGCAAGTCAGTCTTCACAATCAGAAAAGCAAACTGGGGCCACCATCAGTTTGAAATGCACCCAGGTTGGGAAAGGGTTTCTTGAAATATTATGGTGTCTAGAATCTTAGGTATCATAGTCAAGACAATGCTCAGGACTCTTTGAAACCTGCTGAGAGGTTGAGGTAAAGGTGGTAGAAGTAAATGGATAAGAAAGAATAGAAGATACTTGTTAGAGATAGATATCTAGAATAAATGTCTAATGAGCTCTCTGCTCTCTGTGCATATGCTACTTCATTTAAACATCATGAGAGTATTTTGAGGAAGGAACTTTTTAACTTTTCTCTCCATTTAACAGATGTGGCAACTAAGGTCTGCAGAGATTAAGAAACTTTCCTAAAGTTGTGCAGCTAGTAACTGAGTAAGTCCAGATTCTGACCCATAAAGACCCACTTTATATCTATTGTTCATAAACTGCCTGCCCATTATAATTTTTGAGGAGCTTTCAGAAAATACCCATCTCTTAACCCTCAATAATTCTGATTTCACTGCTATTTAAAAGCCTGTCTAATCAGTGTATAGCCAGTGCTGAGTGTGATTTCCTTGGCCCTGACTCTAAATTACTAGGATTTATTCCCTCCAAAAAAGTAATTCAGCATTCAAACAACTACGAATGCTTGATGGGGTATTTTGAGGAGGCTGCACCTGGGGTCACACAGCGCCCAAAACTAATATGTGGCTCACTGCGCACTGATCTTAGGACTACAGGATGATTTGCAGACTATTGGCTGGGATTCTACATGGTAGAATAACAGCTCTGCGGTATTTATCACATCCCAGGACAGATTATTCTAAGTACTTCACATACACTGCCTCCTATAGCCTCTCAACAATGTCCTACGTAGATCTCCATTAACATTTCCCATGTACAGATGGGGAAACTAAGATCCTGAGAGGGAGAATGCCTCACCTTATTATGGGTGGAATGAGGATTCAAACTAGAGCCCTTTGGCCACCCACTCTGCTGCACTGTCTGTGCTTACTTTTCACTGCTCAGATGATGCAGGTTTTCACTACCTTGCATGAGGTGAAAGCAGAAGGGCATGAAAAGGGATTGATTGCATCAGGAAATGGAGCCCATATGAATGCATGGGTGTTTGGGAAATGGAGCTCAATGAGTGCATGGGTGTTGGGAAACAGATTTCCACGTATAACCAGGAACCAGTTTTTATCAGGCAAAGCCATTCAGGAAAGGAAAGGGGTTCCTTAGGCAGGAGTGAGTCCCTCCATCACAGGTACGTCAAATATGTCTCAGGTGCTGGGATGGCAGTGATGCTGTAGGAGGGTTCAGGGATCACATGCAGAGTTGGCGTGGGTGCTGTCTGAGGTTTCCTCTCAACATGACTCTCTGTGATCCTCTGATCTGACTTCCGTCCTCAAACACTCAATCAGCAAGCAAGGGCTTGATCATTTACAGTTATGCAGTGAGACGTTTCCAGGAATGATTTCCCAGTGGCATTTTAATAAGTACTCTATAAATAATAATTTATTGAAGTTGCCTACTATGTTAGAAAAGGAATATATTAAAGGAGCCCGGCTAATTGATGCTGGCAGTTAAGTTCCCTGAGTCGAAACCAATCAGTTTATCTACATGACTTTAAAGATTTGGGATGAAAAGTGCTCATTATATTCCAACATCCGAATACCCAAAGATCCAGATAGTTCACAATATATTGACATGGCCTTCCAGGAAACCTATGTGCAACACCGAGTCGAAAATGGTCTGATACAATTAAAAATAAATTGGATCAGAAAGAGCCTGTACCAGCCTGTGTTCTCCTTAGGCTGAGAGCTGAAGTTGAAGGATGCTGAAAGCTGCGTGACCCAAATGAGCGAGCTTGCTGGTTTTAACTCCGATGACCACACAGTTCGAGTTGTCAGTAACTGCCCAATTCATATCTGTGGTCCCAGTGTCATGTTCAATAGAGCACCCATTTCTTCCCACAGGGAACTGGTTTGGACAATAAACAACACAGTCACTGTGTAATTTACACACCTAGCTACAAGTACAAGAAGAAAGCTTTGATGAGCCTCAATCTAACTGGGAACAAACAGGCCCAGAGGAAGACCGAGTTTCCATTGGTGACAGGCATATAGAACAGGAGGCAGAATGGACCTTAGGGAGAAACTACTTCTTACCATTTTGTGAGCATTGTGTACTCTTATGTGATTCAGGCATTTCACACAACTTCTTCCTTGAGCTCAACTTTTGCCTGAGTGTATGTGCCCATGAGAACACAAAAATAAAAAATCTATGCGGTCTGTATCTATGAGACTGTTTTGTGTGTGTGTGTGTGTGTGTGTGTGTGTGTGTGTGTGTGTGTTTATTTTTTTATTTTTTTATTTTTAAAGAGGACCCTTTCTTTTTTAAAAAAAAAATATATTTTGTTGATTATTCACAGAGAGGAAGGGAGAGGGATAGAGAGATAGAAACATCGATGAGAGAGAATCATCAACCAGCTGCCTCCTACACACCCCCTATCGGGGATGTGCCCGCAACCAATGTACATCCCCTTGACCGGAATTGAACCCAGGACCTTTCAGTCCATAGATAGATGTACTGGTTTTGGCTGTTTTATTTTTTATTTTTATTAAGATTCTATATATAAGTGAGATCATCAAAAGGTACAAGCTTCCAGTTGTAAAGTAAATAAATCATAGGCATGTAATGTAAAGCATCATATTCTAGTTAATAATTCTGTATTGCAGATTTGAAAGTAGCTAAGAAAGTAAATCTTAACAGTTCTAATCACAAGAAGAAAAAAATTTCACTATGATCAATGTTATTGTTGTAATCATTTTTGTAATATATACAAACACAGAACTAGTATGATGTACCTGACACTGATATAATGTTATATGTCAATTATATTTCAATTAAAAATTATAGTCATCTTTTATTTCTTTCTTTTCCCAAAGTTGCATTAATATAGGATGGTTAGGGACTAAGATACTAGAGTGAGACACATGTACAAAATTCTCTAAAGATTTTTCCTTACCTAGGAAAAAATTAGTGTGAATCAGGCTTAACAATTTAGTCTCTCTAATCTTTTCTCAAGATTTTATAATAATGCCTAACATTCCTGAGCATTTGTTTGTTAATTTCAACTATTATTTTTTAAAAATATATTTTATTGATTTTTTACAGAGAGGAAGGGAGAGGGATAGAGTTAGAAATATCGATGAGAGAGAAACATTGATCAGCTGCCTCTTGCACACCCCCTACTAAGGATGTGCCTGCAACCAAGGTACATGACCCTGACTGGAATCGAACCTGGGGCCTTTCAGTTCACAGTCTGATGCTCTATCCACTGAGCCAAACCGGTTCCAGTTGCAACTATTATTTTTAATACTCATGGAAGTGCTTCACAATAGATATTACCACTACCTTCATTTTACAGTTGAAGAAAATGATACTGGAAGAGATAGACCAATTTGCCCAAGATTCTACATTGAACAGGTGACAGTGTCCAGATTCTAACCCAGCAGGTCTGACTAGTGCTCTGTTTTGAGGAGGATGTTGTGCATAGTTCATCAACAAATACTGAGTTGAATGGGGCAGTGAAAAAAGTATGAGCTGGCCTCTGCCGCATGAAGATCACAGTGCCGGGGGTGAAATGCCAAAGTTCAGCTAGCACAGATATGAGGCAGAATATAGATGTGATCTGAGAGGTACCAATGCCTATGGTGAGATGGTTGGTTGCCCACTCAAGGAAATGATCAAATGAGTAGAGAAGAATTAGGGGCTGGTTCTGAGAGTGGTAAGAGTATGTTAAAGAGATGGAAACTAGAAGAAGACTATGCATGGCAGAGAATAGCCTGATAAATGGCACTGGCCCTAAGAATAAATGGAGAGACTGGGTCTACAGAAAATCCATTTTGGCTGGACTACTGTTATCAAGTTCAGATGCCTTCATACAACTTGTATGGACTTATCGCCATGGCCTCCGCCCCCTACATCCCATCATACAATTCTCTCCCTGTGTTCCACACTCCATCTGCAGCTTTTTCTATTACTTCTCTATTCTCCACACTACTTTGATGTCATGATTATGTTCATGATTGTCTGTCACACTGGAATACCCTTCCTGTATGCTTTCTTCATCTAGTTCAGTATTGTTGGCATCAAATGTTGCTTCTTCAAGGAAGCCTTCCCAGACAGCCTGGGCCAGGTAATGCCTCTCTATCATGCAGGTCAGTAGCTCCCTAGTACATATCCACTGCTATGCACAGTGCTTGGCACAGGATAGAAGCACAGAAATAAAAATAAAATAAAATCAGTTGGAAAGAGATACGTAAATTGGAGACATACACTTTGAGGCAGGGGTCAAGTTCAATGACTGTTTCTTCAGTGGTCCTAGTAAGAACTAATAGAGTGTCTGTGTAAATAACAAGGGGGGCGTGGAGTGAAGAAGAAGGATCACTAACATAATCCTGGCACATGAACAAGTTAGAAGGACTTAGAATTTCAGACTGCAGAAGATGGAAGAGTGTTGGAGTCCATCTAATCTTAGAAATCTCCTCCCTGCATTTCTCAAATTTTCCTTAAGAGTCATCAGCCATTTTTTCATATGAGAGTTTCTCCTGTTATTGAAAAAAAAAAAAAACTGTGCTAAGAATTACATTCATTCAGTCATCCATCAAATGAGCACATGTAACTCACAGTGTACACTTGAGAGCAAAATATTAGGATCCAAGGAAGAGCAAGGCTCTTTTCCAATCATAGAAAATATGGGAGGCAAATAGAGGAGATAGAGGTTTGAAACAGGGAATAAAACCCTATTTAAGTACTGAGTCTCCTCATTAGGCCCATTTTGGCCTTTGACAGTGCAAAATTGACCAGTCAGCCTTTTTTTATGTGAAAACATCTATCTTGTCTCCCCAAAGATTTGCCTACACGTTCTTCTGATATGAGGCAATTATTTCATATTTTCTGCATTAGTTGTGGCCACTGATAATCTCATGAAGATTTATAAAATGTCAACTTGTTCTTTCCACATGTATCTAACTAGTAGATGCCTTCTTTAGATGTGTGTGCTGAAGTGGTGGTTATGGAGGGGATGTGTAACTCACAGATGCAAGGCGACATTTGGTAAGAACAGACAGAACCGTTCATGTTTCTCAATTATAAGTTAAAAGGCAGAGCCTCTGGAACTGGATTTTCTTAACTTTGGGGAAAGTGTGATGTAATAATCCTTCATTCCTTCTTTCTTAAGAAATGAAGAGAAATGAGTGGTTTGTTCAGTTCCTGATATAAAAAAAAAAAAAAAGTTGACTTTAAAGCGATATTTTATTAGAACCATAAGTTTTGTTTGAAAAATTTTAAATCCAGAGTTTATTTTCCTTTGGTATTGCTGCAGAGAGTCAACAGGAATTGAGATAATTTTTTCTTGCATTTGTGCCTATTTATTAAACACACGTGTGAGCTAGATTCCTTGCATAGGTGCAAAAGGGATTAGGAGCTGGGGGTGGAGGTAGGAAGGTGCAATTTGGTCCATTGACCTGTTTCCCTGCCCTCAGGACTCTTTCAAACAGCTGTGAGAAAAAGGAGGAGGAGGAAAGAGGTAATTTGGCAGTTCGAATCCAGATGTTCATTTCAAACACACCCTGAACAACTTTTGCATGGTTTATTTCATTTTCTGAGACCATTTTTCACAAGCCTGTTTTCTCAGCTGGGAAACTTCTGGTGTAGTCTTTTCAAACAAATATTGCATTTGGCATTAAAAGAAAAAAAAAAAAAAAGAGCTTTTGAGACATTCAAAGGACAATCTGTTTGCCTTGGTCCGCAGAAGCAGGACTGCAGGAATGTAGGCATTCTGTACCACCCGAAATATAGGTAGAGGAAAGTTCCCCCTTACATTCCATTTACATGGAAACCTAGCTTGATGATTGTCACATTCTATCATTTTTTAGGTTGGTCTGGAGTGTCAGAGACAAGAAACCTGGCTGGAGGCAAGCAGAGCCAGTGGAGGGATCCACCCCATGAACACTAAACCAGAAACTTGCACATGGCACTTCAAACAGCAGTCCACTTTCACAAAGCTCTGTGCTATTCTAGTTCTGCCCATCTTCTTAAGTAAATTAGGAAGAACTAGAAGAAAAACAGTTCCGAATGTCAATGAATCTCTTAAGCAAAATATCATAGGTAGGATACCCTCTCCATGATTGGTCCCTTCACTTCACGGTCAAGGTCCTGGATAGAGATTGTTTCCCTAGAACAGTGGTCAGCAAACCGTGGCTCCAGAGCCACATTCAGCTCTTTGATCCCTTGAGTGTGACTCTTTCACAAAATACCACGGCCTGAGTGAGTCTATTTTGAAGAAGTGGTGTTAAAAGAAGTGAAGATTAAAGAATTTAGCTCTCAAAATAAATTTCAATTGTTGTACTGTTGATATTTGGCTCTGTTGACTAATGAGTTTGCCGACCACTGCCCTAAGTCATAGGATTTGGTTCTAGAACAGCCCTTGCCCACACTAAATGTGGAGCCAGTTCCCTGAACAGCTGTAGGAGATGGAACCATTCCTCATTCATAGTTTCTTTGGGTTGAATCAAACCTGGAAAGGAATGGACAACCCAGAAGGCTGAGTCTAAATGGGAAACCCAAGATCTGAGTCTTTAAGGAAAGATCAAGCCATGAAGATAAATAGAATCTAGGAGAAACAATCCAGCAAAGTGTCGATGTGAGTAAAATAGAATATTCAAGGGTTTAAAACCCAAACTGAGTCTCTGGTAAGTTTCTAAACCTTCTTGAGGCTCAGATTTCCAACTTTGAGGGTTGTCCACCAAAGACCTGAGGATGTAAAAGAGGCCACATACTAAACCTGACAAGCTCAGGGGAGACCTGCTTGGCAACCTTACAAACTCTGAATGGTCTGAAGTGAAAACTTCCTAACTAAAAGCAAGTCATGGGGGAAGATCCGGTTCAAAGCAGTTATCTTCCTTGGCAAAGGTCAACCTTTATCTGAGGTGAGCCTGTCTATTGTCTTTTTGCATCTAGGATACATAGCTTTGGAAAGTCTAAGTAATCTTTTCTTCAAGACCCCTCAGGGCACAATCACCCAGTAGAACACAAAACCAGAAAACCATTGTTATTTTGTCTTTATGCCATCTTTTGGGGCTGTAATTGTTACTCAATAACTATCTGTACCTTCCAAGGTAAAAGAAGGATGTGTCAATCCATTTTACTTTTTATCCAGTTCCAGAGGTTTCTCTGCTTTGCATTGTCCCGCCTCCCTAATCTACCACCAATGGATTTCAGGTAAGTCCCCCCCTCCCCCCCTTGATTCTGATGCATAAAATATGTGGTGAGACTGCCATTTCCCCAGAGCATTTTCTCAATCCATTGAGATTTTGCTTCCCAGCAGTTGTCAGTTTGGCTTAAATAAACTCATATAAATTCTCTACTTTAGACCTGAATGTTAAAATGGGGCTGCAGTGCCAGACATTTAGCAGGCCCTGTAGGGTCCTCTCTCTGCACTGAAGTCCCCTGACTCATGCAATACAACCTAACTCACCTCTGTGCTTCTGGAAGGCTCCTGCTGGAAGGCCTTGCTCCCCAGGCTGCCACCCCTGGGGAGCTTGGTCCAAGAGGATGGTGAGGGAGATGGGAGAAGGCACCTCCTCTCTGAATACCCCAACTCTCCAGCTACATAAGGAACATGTCCTCTGAAAAAGAGCCAGAACTGTCCACTCAGCTTCTTCACATCGGGCAGCAGCCAGGAGAGCCACGTGGAGGCAGGTAGGAAAGGTTGACCCAGCCTCACCATGACCTTCCCCACCCTGCTTTCCCAGGCGACCAGGACCCTCACTGGGGAGGGAACTCACCCTCCTGGGCTGCAGCTCCTCCGGAGGAGTGAAAGGTTGCAACCCCGCTTCAGGTGCTCCGATTTTAAGACCTGCACCTATGAGATGTGGCCCAAGTGTTGGCTTTGACCAGCAATGGCTCCTGGTGTCCAGAGGCCACTGGGCTGTGGGAACTGAGAAATGGTTCTCAGTTCTCAGTTCTCAGTTCTCAGTTCAGAAAAGAGCTCCCTGAGGATTCATCACCTCAAGGCCAGGGTGGAAACAGGCCTGTGAAAAGCTTTCAGGTTTTCTGTGATTCACTTGCTAATCTTAAAGCTTTGGCCTCAGGGCTAGGAATTTGTTAGGATAATTACCCAGGATGGAGGCCTGGTGGGAACCAATTTCATTTCACCATCTTTCTCTACCTTGCAAAAGCCAAAGCTGTCAGGTTAATTTTTCCCCCCTATTTCATTCTTTTTCCCCCCATCTATAACTCTCCCCCTCCCCCTTTTTTTTTTCCTTTCTCTCTCTTTTTTTTTTTTCTCTCTCCGTGGGTACCATGTTCCTTTTCTTACTCTATCTGGCTGCACCTCCCCAAAAGGAGCCCTGATTTTTGTGACTCTTGCTCAGGGGAAACCACCAGATCTGGTGACCAGCAAGGATTATACTTGTCCTTACAGACTGTATACACTAAAAGCTGTTGTCTGGGGGGTCTGGCTTCCAGGAAGGGTGAATCTAGGTGGTAACTGAGTGCCCCCCACTTTGGGACACTGTCTAGCTTTGGCAGAGCCTCGACTATTGGGAGATAAAATATAAAATAGGCTGGTTGGACAATCAGCAAGATCAAAGAGACCACCAAGAACTAGGGCAAGGCTAAAGGTTACGTTTTATCTCCCATATGTGGCTACTCTTTCAAGACTGGAAGGAGATGACCAGTAAGGATTTGGTTACACAAAACTCAGTATCTGGGGAGGAATTCATTCAGAAGGTAGAGATCCAATAGTTATAAGCACCAAGGTGATGAGCAGAGGCCTGAGAGCACCTAAGAGATTGTGGTTGAGAGGGAAAAGGGCAAAGAACAGAGATTCAGGGACATAGGCATTTGGGGAACTGCCACTTAAGAAGACTCTGAAAAGACAATGAAAAAGAAAATTGAACAAGAACATTTAAAGTGGAAATTCATAAAACAGGCCAAGAAACTTCCTAAAAGAAATAAGAGCTAGGGTTTTCTAACTTTTAATGTAAGTGTAACTCAAAATATAACATATCTTAAAAGTGATAATAGTTGTTAAAAACTAGATATTATACCATGAAATACTGGGAAATGGGAGAAGGAATGAAACATAAAATGTGCTAAATTTCTCAATTTCAATAAGATAGAGTCAAGAACTATTGTTTTTCTTTGACCTCGATAATTAGAAGAATATCAGATCAAGTATGTTATTTCGCAAAATTCAGTAGAAACAAAAACAGGATGATTCCTCCCAAATTACTGCTGGAGATTAAAGAAATCAAAGCAGAGTTCAACTAGCAAAAGACAGGAAATAGGGGAAATGGTAGGAAAGCATGAAATACAAAAAAAATAAAATAAGGTCAGAGAAGGAAGTACAAATTTATATCTTTATGACAGTAAATGTAAATGATTATATTTGAAAGCCATCAGTTCAGGTGAGAAACAAAAATACACCTGCTGGATGTACAATTTTTAAAAAACATGAAAGTATTTGGAAAATGCAAATACAAACAAATAGATGTGCCAGTATTAATATCAGATAAAGTAGAATCCTGGGTTGAAAAAAATATACAAACGGGACAAGAGTTAATTTACTTGGGGTTGTATTCCATTATGAATCAATAACTATAATATACTTTGCTATTCTCAATAACAGTGTGTTAAATAGATATGTAAATTAATCTTTTTGAAATTCAAAGGAAAATTTCTGTTTGGAATATATATATATATATATATATATATATATATATATATACACTTTTCTCTCAACTAGCCTTATTATAGAGACAAAATAAATTGAGATAGATAAAGCTGGGTTAATATAATTAGAATATACCAAACTTGTACATTACACCTAGATAATGAATACTCATCTGGTCAGCTTTGTTTCAGATATTTCGCCTCTGAATTTCAATGAATGCTTCCTAGGACCAACTTCAATTGCCTTTAGAATGTGTTTTCCATGAGATTATAAAATTATTTCTCCACTTTGTCCTACCTTATGGTCATACCTGTCAGATGACATTCTGAGCTCAATACTGTGAGTATGTTCCCACATACTAGTATCCAGCCCATTTTATTTTGAAGGAACCTAAACTCCTTTTTCTATGATTGAGGACAAGCTCTTGAGAGACTCATGGATTCTTTAGGTTCCTATTTTGTAAGTAGACTCTTGGGAATATTGGTTTAATCTACCTTCCCAGAATCTCTAGAAAAACTATCTTTTAATTTCTTGTCCTATTAAACATCTCTCCAGGACTTAACTTCCAGCAGGCTTTTAAAGGGACTCACATTGTTCACACTAGAAGCTACAGGTGAGGGTGTGTAGCCATCTCATACACCAGGGTCCTATCAGTGCCTTGGCATTGATTACAAATGAGCAATTGGCTCTAACATCAGGAGTGGTATTGGCTGATGGTCCTTGCTAAATACATCTGGATAAGTCCTCAAATTCTCATCCTTATTTTTTTCTCCTGGCTACTTAGTCTTAAAATATCTTTGGACATAAGAATAGTTTTAAAACTGCTCTTCTCTGACTCATTGCCCACATGCCAGAATGGGGATAACTCTACTCAAGACTTTCCTACTCTGATCAGAATGGAGTATTTCTGTCATTATCATCACCATCCTCATTCTCATCATCATGTTTATTATTACATGATCACATGTTGGGATTGTCAGCCACGTTGAACACTTCTTTACATCAGAGGAAGCAACTTCTCTCTTCTCCAGAGACACTCCAGATGGATGCCTATTCCATCTCTAGTTACATGGGCTTCTCCAGGCCTCTCAGAATGTCTGCCTCTTTGAGGGCTTCCAGAATATGTTTGCACTTCTCCTCACTTCTGTCCTTCAATATTCTTTTGTAGTCAAGCTGTTAATGAGAGAAATTACCCCAAGCTCTCTCATTATGTATTATTGGGAAATTGATCTAAAGCAAGAATTTTCAGTGTTGTCCTAGATTACAAATATTTGTATAATTTTTTTTGTTATTTCATTTTATTTTCAAATTAAGAATTTCTATTTGTCTTTTGTTTTTTGTTCTCCCCCTTTCTTTATTGATTAAGGTATTACATATGTGTCCTTATCCCCACATCCCCCCCCCCCCCACCATGCCAGCCCCACCCCCCTGCTCATGCCATCACCCTCTGGGTGTGCATGCATAGAAATCCTTTGGTTGATCTCTCCCCTTTACCCACACCCTCCCCTACCTTCCCTCTGAGGTTTGACAGTCTTATTGATGCTTCTCTGGATCTGTTTTTGTTCATCAGTTTATGTTGTTCATTATATTCTACAAATGAGTGAGATCATGTGATATTTATCTTTCTCTGACTGATTTATTTCACTTAGCATAATGCTTTCCAGTTCCATCCATGCTGTTGTAAATGGTAGGAATTCCTTCCTATTTACAGTAGTGTAGTATTCCATTGTATAGATGTACCACAGTTTTTTAATCCACTCGTCTGCTGATGGGCAAGTAGGCTGTTTTAAAATCTTAGCTATTGTAAATTGTGCTGCTATGAACATTGGGGTACATATATCCTTTCTGATTGGTGTTTCTAGTTTCTTGGGATAGATTTCTAGAAATGGGATCACTGGGTCAAATGGGAGTTCCATTTTTAGTTTTTTGAGGAAACTCCATACTGATCTCCACAGTGGCTGCGCCAGCCTGCGTTCCCACCAGCAGTGCACAAGGATTCCTTTTTCTCTGCATCCTCACCAGCACATGTCATTTGTTGGTTTGTTGATGACAGCCATTCTGACAGGTGTGAGATGGTACCTCATTGTTGTTTTGATTTGCATCTCTCGGATGATTAGTGACTTTGAGCATGTTTTCATGTCTCTTGGCCTTCCTTATGTCCTCTTTGGAAAGTATCTATTTAGGTCTCTTGCTTGTATGATTTTTTTTTCCCACTTGAAATTATTTTTTACAGTGTGTTGTCACCAGTTCTTAGGGATAGGGGAAGCCAAAACATCATTTGAATAACTCATACTGCGTTGTATTCAAAATGACCTTCCCTTTATAAAGAAAACTACTTTCCTTGGGTCAAACTTGTGAACTTTTAGCTCTTTGTCATTTATTTATTCATTCATTTATTCCATAGGTATTTATCACACATTTTCTCCAGGCCAGGCCCTCTATTGGGTTCTGGATAAATACTAATGAAGTAGACACCGTTGAAGACCTCAGTGAATTCAGCACTTAGGGAAGAACCAACAGGCAGATTAGGACCTGCAACAGCCTAGTGTAGTTGCTCTATCAGGGCCATAGGCCAAATAGGGGAAAGAATCATAGTTTGGAATCCCACCCATAAGGCTCCTTGGCTAACGTCCCACTTGCCTGGCTAGTCCTCCAGGCATTCCCGGACATGTCTGAATGTTCAGGATGTACACACTTTAGGCTCCCAGAGTAAGACCCTGCTAGACTGGGAACAATGCCAGACACCTCTTGGTTGATGGTGGATACTGAAAGAGAATAGAAAAAGAGAATGTTCTAAATGTGCCAGAATAGAGATTCCACCCCCAATCCTCTGGAACTGAGTGCTTACCTGTCCACCACACACCTTTCGAAGCTGGGGTTTATGCTAAGCTACAATTAGTGAAGTGTGTTCATGGGGAAAAAGTGTAAGAAAAAAGAAGCAGTGACCCTGTTAGGATAAAACTACAGGGAAAATTTAATTGAAGAAGAGGTAAATATTAGCAGGTAAAGGATTTGCTTTGTCTTATAAGCTATGTCTGTGGGAGGTTGGTAAGGAAAGTTCATTTTGTTTCAGGAGGACTTCAACCTTTTAAGTGTCTTACGTGGCCTCTACACCTCCCGATGCATTATGGTCCCTGGAGTGGAAAATAGTGACACCAGTAGCTAATTTTTGGATTTGATGCTTGACTGAGCACTTATGTTCAGACTACACTAAGTATTTCACAATTAATTTCATTGCATACTAAAAATAACACCGTGGGTGGATACCATTAGCGTGCCCATTTTGTAGGGCAAAAGATACAAAGAGAAAAAGAGCAGTTTGCCCAAGAAGCCAAAAAAATGAAAGGAGAGTTTGGAGTTTAGTGCTCTCTATGCACTTACATTCTGCACTCTACTAAATGAACAGCATTCTCTATTACTGGTTATCTGATTAAATTTTTAGTAATAAACCGTACTGTACCTTTGCAGACTCCTAAAGTACTAATTAAAACGTCAGATAGAAACAAGGTGTCATCCTTGGGGCCTTCCACTGTGAGATGTATTGTGAAAGGTGGGTTTTCAAAAGGCTTTGCTTTGGAGAAAAATTTAATACCTATAATAAAAGATGAATAACTTGAACCACAAAAACGTTGAATGTCATCCACGTTCATCAGGCAGGTCTTAATTATGAGGACATAGTGTCAACTTAGACTGGACATGAGTGTGGACAGGCAGATACGCAGATATACGTGGAGGAGAGAAATAGGGCTTTGACAGAGCCATTAGTAAGGTTTAAAGAAAGATCTCAGAGGAGAAGGAGTGTGGGGCTGAATCCTTAAAGGTTCTCAGGCGTGTCCCTGACAGGCGAGGTGAGGAAAGGCAATCTCAGCAAAGAGAACTGCTGTGAAATGGTGAGAATGAGACTAACCTTGGCCGTCTTAGAGAACTGCAGAAGGATTGTACCCCTGGATTTAGAATCCTCAAGGAGTGTATTGCTACAATGTGAGCCTGGGAGAAAAGATGATATTGTGGAGGAGGGTCTTTAGGACTATTCTGTGGGCAGTAGGAATCTATGAAAAGATTTCCAGAGCAATACAGCAAACTATGGTTTGTTTCTGGTTTTTTGTTTGTTTGTTTGTTTTTGTTCATGTTCAATTGATTTTTTAAAATTTCATTTTTTTAAATTTAAATATATTTTAAAAATGTCCTTCCAGTGAATGAAATATTGTATAATCATTATAAACATGATGATCTAGAGAAAAAGTATAAATAATATTTTTGAATTATCTAAAATTCCACAATGTTAGGGAAATATCCACTAACATTGTACTGAGTATCTCTCAGAATGTACACATACAGTTTCAATGAACTATTGATACATTATTTTATAAGTATAATATATTAAACATAGGTATGACAACTTTTCCATATCAATAAGTAAAGGCATAGACTAGCCTTTTAATGACAACCGAATTCTCAGTTTTGTGGAGGCAATGCAATTTATTTACATGTCTTTTTTGATAAAAGAAAAAAGTTTCTTTAGTTCTCAACAATACAAACAATGTTTCAATACCCAGCTCAGAATACAATGCAGCAAAAAGGTAAAGTGATGGTCAGATTAGAAAACATCAACTAGATTGTTTCAAATTAAAAGCAGCGAACAAAACGTACCCTTTTGACCTGCTGTAGAATGGAAGAAGAAAGGCAGGCCATGCCCAACCCTCAAGTGGAAGTTTATTTATTCAATAATTCAGTTCTTCATCTCTTATTTATGGAGCATCCATAATGTGTCTGGTCCTGTACTGATAATGAGATACAATGGCAAATGAGTCAGAGGGTGTCACTTTTATTATAAATTACATTTAATAGGGGAAACAGAAGAAAAACCAATAAATAAACAAGAAAGTACTCTAGATCACCAGGAGCACTAAACAAGGAGTTGACATAGGGTGGCGTGACAGAGTAGGGGACTCCTTCAGTTAGATCATCTAGAAAGATGTCTCTAAGGAGCAATCATTCAGGTTGACAAATGAATGATCAATGGACACAGGCAGCTAAAGATCAAGAAAGAAGAATTCAGGGAACAAGTGGAGCCCAAAAAAGCAAAGACTTCAAGTGGGAGATGAGCTTAGCAGGTTCAAGGATGAGAGAGACCAAGAGGCCAATGCAGCTGGCAGATAGTCAGCAGCAAGGAAGGTGGCATGAGGTGGGAAGCACAGACCAGGTCCGGGGCACCTTGCAGGACATGGAGCACTTCATATGTTACACTTACATTGGAGAGTTTCAACCAGAGAAGCTGATCTGAGATTTCAAAAAACTACGTGGGCTTCCCTAAACTATAAGCTACTTAAAGGTAAGTTGTTGTCTTGTTCAACTATAAGATCTAGAAAATACCTAGTAAATAGTAAATGTTACATCAACATTATAAAATGTCAGTAAGCATTATGTACAGAATTTAATGTAGGGAAGACAAGAGTGAAAGCAGAGGTTCATTTATTAATCAAACAATATTTATTAAGCATTTACTAGTAAAGATATTGTACTAGCTATTCTGGCTAGAATGGTAAATGAGGCTTAGACTCTGCCCCCAAGGAGCTAGTTGGCAGAAAGAACTGAAACAAATAAATACATGGGTGATTGTTTTGGTTTGTCACTTGGAAATTTACCTTTATTGGGAGAAGGGTCATGTCCTTTCTTTGACACTTCAGCCTGTGATCTATTCATTTGTAAATTGAGAAAGGCCAAAGTGGATAGCCTTTATTTTCCTTCTCAGAAAGAAGGTCTTCTACTTGATCAGAAAGTCTAAGAGAGAAGGGAGCCCTAGGGAAACAATGAGCAGTCTGTACTGGGGAATGTTGTTGGCTTCCTGGTGCCTTTGTCTTTGTGGGTGCTGATGAGCTCAGGCAAGAGGGTTGGAGATGCATCATGGATAGGTGGAGACCAAGTACTAACTCGAGGCAAAAGCAGTCTGTGAAATAATTGTCCATATTTGTTTCTCTGCCTGAGCCAGACTTATTGTTCCTCACTAGTACCCCCTGAGGACTATAATAACATTTAAAGAACACATGCTCTGGGGTTGTACTGTCTGGTTGAGCATCAGAGCAACATCACAAGTAAAACACCTGTGACCAGATTACCCTGCCTCTTGGAGCTTCAGATTTCTCATCAGTAAGATGTGGATAATGATAGTACCTATTTTGTACAGTGAATGCTTTAATAAATTTATAGCCTCTGAGTCATATTAAGTGCTTAGTAGATATCATCTAATATCTCTATTATATTCAATTTAAAATATTTATTACAAGGCTTTATCTCCTTCTAGAATCTAGATCATCATTCCTTGTCATCACCTGTATATTATCAATGGCAGTCAAGATATTTTATAAGAAGTGTGCTTGATAAAAATGTTCTTTAAATGTGTCTTATTAGTGTCCCTGTTTATCGAACATGTACAAAATCTCTTCATCATTGAAGACATTGTATGCAAAAAGGCCATAGAAGTGTGAGTGGCATGCTCTTCTGTCTGGTTTCATAGCATCAATAATGTTGGGATCTAATATATCCTTTCAGGGCTGAGGTTTACAGGCTTTAGCTGAATCACATGCTATCTGTGGATTCAGGACTAGTTGGAATCCTCAGTGCAAAGTGTGTCAAAGAGGGGCCCACACCATCTGCATCATAGCCCTCTGGGTCAGAAGGAAATGAGACTCCTGGACCTCAACCCTGATATTCTGGTTCATGACTTAATTGGTGAGGGTTGGAGGAGAGAACAGCCTGCCTGGAGCTACCTCCACAGTGGCTCTATGTGCCATCAAAACAGAGGAAATCAAGAAGGAAAAAAACAAAACAAAACATTTATATTCTTGCTGATGGAAATTATTTCTGGAGGTCACGACATAGGCTGGGTCTGTGAGATCCCGGAATCAATGTTTGTCTTCATGTAGCAATGTTCCTTTTTTGGTGGACATGGGAAGTAGGGAGCACACAATGCCTCTTGGTGGCAAGCTGAGTTGGCGGGGAGCCCCTTCTTCTGGGCAAAACTTCTCTGGGGCCTACAGAACCCTCTCTTAGCCTTGACCAACTCACCCATGCATTAGGCCCTGTCTCCTATCTTTGGAGAGAGAGCCTATGACTGTTCTGACCCTTGGTCTCTTCTAGTTACAGGGCATATAATTTAGCTGGATTAAAATGGAAGAATTTATTTTTTCCTTTCTATTTTTCCCCCCTCCTTTTTCTCTCATTCCCTAACTGAGTTCCTGCCAAAGCAAACTGGTACAAACCAACACCATCAGGAAAGCTCGAGATGGAGGCCAGTTCTCTTGAACACTTCATACCCAAGTGTATTCTTGCTCTAAAGCTCTATCCAACACTTAGTGAAGCATGGATTCCTGTAAAAGCCTTGTGAAAAGGAAACACGGATTAAAGACACCCTCCATGTGGTGTCAGGTCACATTCAAAGTCTATGTACAAGGAGCCAGCCACCACTAGCAGCTGGAAGTCAAGCCCTCCCGTAGACACTTCATTCAGAGTTCTCCCATGGGGCCCTTCCACCAAGATAGAGCCCTTGAGGTCCTTTGCCACCTTCTCAGCTTGTGTTCTCCTGTGAGAAAGGGCGAGAGGAGCCCCGGCAGAGGCCCTTCTCCTTGGCAGCACTCTGTGTCAGCAAAGCATCTCCAGCTAGCATTTCCGTGGGAAGGTCTTCCATCTGGAGCTTGGCAGAGAGGGGGAATTTTCTTTGAGGTCCTGCCACCCTTTCCCTTCAGCTCTCATAGGTGCAGCTTGGCGACGTCCCAGCTGATTTTCGGGCTGATGCTGGTGTGTTTCATGGAGTCAGAACTGCTCTGTTTCCTCAGCCAATCTGAAAGGCAATTAGAGAAAGAATGTTGTTTGTGCTGCCACCGCCTCCCATCTCAGTGTGCAACAGGTCACAAGATGTGACAAGTTCATTTGCTAATTCCTTCCTTTTCAGTTAATAGAATAACACAGATGGGAACACTTATCCTGGAAATGGACATACGTTGGAGCAGCAGTGGAAGGGAGATAGAGGCGGCCTGGCCCATTCTCAGGCCTTTATGAAACAGAAATGATTTTCAACAGCATCATCACCCTCAGCTGGGCAGCTAGCCCTGAGAAGCTCCTTCTTGACAAGGAAAGCACAGGCCTCTGGAATGGGCCCTATTCTCAATGAACTCATCCCACAAAATTCTCACAGTATGTGAAAGAGATAGTAACACCCAACGGCAGCTTCATTGCTTCCCAGGAGACTTCCCTGAGACTTCCTCAGCAATGCCATGGCAGCAATTTTGAAACTGCCCCATAGATGCCTGTGAGATGATAAAGGAAACTATGAGGGAAGAGGGATGTTGAGAAAGAAATAGTAGAGGCATGAACAGGACCACAGGGACTTCTGTTGTCCATCTTGGCCACTGTGCACCTTGGATATTCAGGTAGACAACAATTTCAAATGTTTTATCCTTTGCCAGATCATGACCTAACTTTTGGTTCAAAAGTGACAGAGAACCTTTGGTAAGCAAATGCTCCTGGTTTTGAAGTCTAAGAGATATATCCAAAACCCAGGCTGCCACCAGCCAACGATGAGTGCTTGAGCAGATTATCCAACTCTTCCTAAGCCCCTAATCTCTCACCTGTGAAAGAAATCAGGACAATACTTTCTGCTTTACTCAGTTGTTGAGAATCAAATAAAATGTCTGGGAACATATAAATAGTAGCTAAAATTTATTGGTATATTTAATATGCATCAAGCATTGTGCCCAACACTTTATAGCATATTTTTATTTATTTATTTTAAATATATATTTTATTGATTTTTTACAGAGCGGAAGGGAGAGAGATAGAGAGTTAGAAACATCAATGAGAGTCATTGATCAGCTGCCTCTTGCATGCCCCCTACTGGGGATGTGCCCACAACCAAGGTACATGCCCTTGGCTGAAATTGAACTTGGGACCCTTCAGTCCGCAGGCGGATGCTCTATCCACTGAGCCAAACAACTTTCAGCTATAGGCATATTTTTAATTAAAATTCACTACGGTGTTCTAAGTAAATGCTATTATTGCCTCATCCACCATATTACAAATGAGGAAACTGAAGTTCAGTGACAAGATCCTACAACCTGAAAGAGGTGGGTCTTGGTTTGAAACATAGAAAAATCTATCTATGACTTTAGTGTTCAAATTCATAATCACATTGTAGGTGCTTGGTAAATGGTATTTGTGGTATTTTCATCATCATCACTGCCACTAAGCAAATCATAAGGAGCTAGAGAGTTTGCATGTCAATATTTTAGTATTGGTATAAGAAAATTAATAAAGATTACAGGTAATAATTCCAAACTTGAAGAAAACCAAAAGTTTTGGAAAAAAGAAAAATGGGAAGAACATATTCTTCTGGGAATTTAACTGAGGTTAGGTCCAAAATGTATCACCGTGGACATATGTAAGATATTTTCTGCTTTGAACCTCTCCCTCTTTTTACAGTAACAGACTCCTCTCTTTTTCATGAAATATAATCCTTCCCATATTTCATATAGCTCTGATGGGGTTGACAAGTCACATTTTCTCTCTACACTAGACCATAGAATTTAGCTGCCACTAGTGGGCCTTATCCATAGAGATCAGTATTTAGGATGAGCCTATGAGTTGAAAGGGTGAATTGCCAGAGGTCAGAAACAATAGTTAACATAATAAATGCAGGAGGTCCATCAAAAGGTTGATGGACAGCTTGGGGGGGGAGGGGGCTGTAGATTTACATTATTATTGCCTGCTGCCAGACAGCTGAGGGCAGTTCCCCCAATCTGATGGTCCTTTATTGTTTACCAGGCCTTACCTTTGATGTGTATATCTGCTTTGCTATAGGGAAAAATATGGGAATAAAAAGCCCTAGGGGCAGAGATTTGAGGAGTTTAGTCACTAGAACTAAGTCTTCATCTGGCCCTCCAAAATGCCTTCCAAATTCATATTTCTTGTCTAGTCTTTTTAATCCATTTATGCACAGCCCCTTTTCCAGATTCCTGAACCCTTGTAGATGCTGAGACAGGCTCTGGCAGTGAATCAAAATCACTCTGTTGCTTTTCATGGCAGAGTAATACTCCAGTGTATATATGTAGCATTGCTTTTTTTCTCTACTCATTTATTGATGGGATCTGGGTTACTTCCATATATTGGCTTTGTAAATTACAGTGTAATGTAGCATGAATGGACCTAGAGGGTACTATGCTGAGACAGAGATAGACAGACAACATATGATCTGACTTATATGTGTAATCCAAAGAACAGATGAAATGAACAAACAAGGAAACAGACTCATAGATACAGAGAACTGACTAATGGTTACCAGCAATGAGGGGACTTGAGGGAGGGGCTGGGTAAAAAAGGTGAAGGAATTAAGAAGTACAAATTGGCAGTTACAAGAGTCACAGGGATTTAAAGAACAGTCAATAATATTGTAATAGCTATGGATGGGGTCAGGTAGGTACTTGAAATATCATATACATTGTAAAGTATATGATTGTCTAACTACCATGCTATATACCTGAAACTAAACCAAAATAATATTAAATGTAAACTTTAATTGAAAAATAAAATAAAAAAATATTATTCTAGAGGATTTCATGTACTGATACTAGAGAAATGAATGTGTATCTGTCTTCTACCTTTGCAAGACTGACATGAAGTAAGTCTGTAGTATTCTGTAGCCATTTGTGTTTTTCTCTTGTGCAAATAAATGGAGGATGATAGCAGTGGGAAAGAATGCAACCAACATAGGAAGAAGTAGGGGATCTAAAGAGAGGAAGAAGGAGATGGAGAGAAAAGGGAGGAGGAAGAAATAGAAGGGAAAGTAAAGGAAGGGAGGGTGAGAACACCATTATTTTCATCTTAGGATACACTTGCATGTGAGACCACTGCTATTGCTAGATTTCCACGTTGAGTTTCCATCATGAAAATATTCATGGGAGAATACTGGTTTCCACATAGTACACTGGATTTGTCTACAGTGAAGTCATGATGAACTTGATAAGAGGGATTTCAACAGTGATCAACATTTTGAGGCCTCTCAGACTAAGTCTCTCTCTCCAGAACATCTGTCTGTCTCTCATGGGTCATGTAGAAGCACATCCCAGTGAATTCCTAATTGGCTCTTTATTTGAGTTACATGGTGGGATGGAAAGAGAATGAGCTTTGGAAGCAGAACTCATTTTTAATATCAGCTTTGCCAGAAAGTAACTCTATGGCCTTAAACAAATTAAGTTCTCTAAGCCTTTATTTTCCTATCTCCAAATGAGATGTGGGTACTTGTATGTGAGAAGGGGGTTCCTGACATAGTATCTGGTTCATATCATGCACTCTGAAAATGTTCTTTGTATTCTGTGTAGCTCAAATCCACTCTCCCCGCCCCATGAAAATATGGCATAATAATTGAAGATAGGTACCTGAAGTCTCCGGGAATCTAAGTACCGTCTGTAATTCAGAATAATGCTGTTTTCTTTTTGTTGGAAGTTGTATATGATCATGCTATGTAAAATGTCAAAAAAAAATTTCTAAGAATAAGTTGCAAAAATTAACAAAGTATGTGAAATGTTCACTAAATGAACAATTACTACACTTCACACATCCTTTTTACTTTTCCCTGCTGCCTTGTGCCTCAGAGTCACAGGCTTACAGCTCTCCCTGCTGTGAGATTGGTCATATTGATAAGGTGGACTTTCTGGGACCTCAGGGTATATCTCTTGCCAAGGATAGCTGGGCAGGTCCCAGGGCTTTGCTAGTGACAGTCCCTTGGTAGCCGATTTGCTTAAAGAAGGGAAGCAGCATGTTGCTGGAGGTTTAGGGAACTTTATAGTTGAAGTTGTTTTGTGCCCTTCTTACTTTCATATCCTCTATATCAACATATTTGCAGAGCTTTTCTGTGTGTCTGTCTCCCTTCCTCTCTCTCTTCCTTCTCTTCTTCATCCTTCTCTCTCCCTCTTGCTTTCCTTCTCTCTCTTCTCTCTCATCTTTGTGCCTTAATTCTAGACAATAGGGAGAAGACCAACGAATAAGACTGAATAAGGCACATCCTCCTGCCTCAAAGAGCTCCAATCTCTTTGAGGACACAGACTGTGAGCAGCTTATGATCACTGTTCCTTTAGCTCACAGCCAAGGAGGTGGAGTCGCAAGACCCATGCCAGAGTGCAGTGCTGGCTTCTCAGCCTGGGAGAGGTGACATTAAAGGGTGTCTGTGTCTCACATGGTGCCCAGATGGCTCCCTTTGTACCCTGTGAGCCACTTAGGAGGGAACTATCTTCTTATAAAAGCAAAGAGGCTTAATGCCTGGCAGACCCTGGATGTAAATTTCAAAATGATGTGATTTAAGTAAAGCTTATTTAAAGTGAAAGTTGTGGTTATACTGAAGATACAACCATCTTTGTTTTTTGCCTTACAAAGTTTATATGGAATTCCTCCCTTTCCCATTTGTGACACCCGTTGGGTGTAGGTATTCGTTCAGCTGACTTAGAACATTCATGGAGAAAATTAGAACCAGGGCCTGATCTCTTCTCCTGAAAACAGTTTCTCCTTTTCAAGTAAGCCTGCTGGTAAAATTTTTACAAGGATAACATTTCAAACGTGGAGAAAGGGATCAGATTAACTGTAAGAAAGAGGGATCCGCCACCTCCTTTGAGAAACATCCCTGATAGTTCTGGCATTAGGTGTATGAAATCTATGGATGCAGAGAAGGAGGGGAGTGAGTACAATGAAGGACTCAAAGGAAAATTATACCAAGAAAGAGGACCAACTCTCCATCTGAGTCCCAGTCTTTTGTGGGAGATATTTACCCACATGTTGTCATTTTTAATGCAAAAGTAGTTTTTCCCTCCTGACTATCTAAGGAAAATAAATTAATACTCACTTAGCATCTACTGTGTTTTTCAGGGGGGGAGAGAGAAGAAGAAGATGAGAGAGAGAGAGAGAGAGAGAGAGAGAGAGAGAGAGAGAGAGAGAGAGAGAGAAGAAAATATCCATGATTTGCAGCACCCCATGTGAGAGTCTACAGTTCAAATTCCCTTCGCAAATTTGTTGTTGAGGTCTCATCTCTATGAAGGGATTTTCCTTACTAAGCATTTCCCAGGTCTTTTTCAGTCTCTGTTTCCTTAATTTCCTAATTTTGCAAATTGTCCACAAGGGACCAGGACTGAGAGGACAGAACCAACAGAGTGAGGCCATGTGGGATTTGGTTGCCAAGACTCAAGAGGGTCTTGCTCTTACTGGAGCCTCAAGTTCAACAACAGTCTTAGTAACAAAACAAAAACAGTTCCCTTGACACTCATTTGAAGGGGGAGGGTGGGGTATGGGAGCAAATGGCTCATCTTCTAATAGGACTGAAAACAAAATTCAAGTGAAGTCAATTAAATCTACGAATAAAGTAATTTTCACAGGACTTACCCAGTAGAGAGGACCGGTCACATTGAAGATCCATCTGGGGAACTGGGATCAGGCATTTCCAACTGGATTAACCAGGACTTACAAGGGCATTCTGGAATCCTAGGACTGAGGAGGATAGCAAAGATCTATTAAACACAAAAGTTATGTCTCTTGCCCAAACCGGTTTGGCTCAGTGGATGGAGTGTCGGCCTGCAGATTGAAGGGTCCCGGGTTTGATTCTGGTCGAGGGCATATACCTTGGTTGCTGGCACATCCCCAGTGGGGGATGTACAGGAGGCAGCTGGTCGATGTTTCTCTCTCATCGATGTTTCTAGCTCTCTATCCCTCTCCCTTCCTCTCTGTAAAAAATCAATAAAATGTATATATTTTTTTAAAAAGTCTTGTCCCTGGGAGTCTGGGGGCTGTGGAAACCCCTGTCCCTGTTCACTGGGGAATTGGTCCAAGATGGTGAAGAGAGGTGACATGACTGGGCTTCATGTCATACTGAGAGACAAAACAAGTATCAGAAGTGTGGACTCTATTAAAGCCTCTGGAGTAGAGAGAGAGAATAAAATATTCAATTCAACCAGAGACATGATAGAGATTGTCCAATCCTGGCCAGTAATCAAAAGTCAAGATACGCCGGGAGGAGGGGATTTGAGTTTGCTTGAATAAGCTAACCTTCTGATCTTGGGAGGTGCAAATAGAAACCCCAAGGTTCAAGCAGAGCATACCATCTGAACTGAGGGAAGGAGAGCAGGAGCCTGGCCAGCAGAGGCTTGCAAAGAGAGCTGGATGAATCTGGTGCTGTGATTTGCTGTGATATAAAGATCATGTCAGGGGATCCGGGAGCACTTACTGATCACTTACTATGTGTCAGACACTGTGGCAGAGATACAATGCTCTAAGACTGTCAAGGAGAGAGATATAAGCTAAACCAATGTAGTGGGTAATAGGAAAGAGAAGTACAGACAATGGTAAGGGCATGCATAGTTAGGCTGTATCAGTGGGAAAGACCTCATTCCTGACCCATTGACACCACCCTAGTTTAGGCCACCATCATTTTTCATCTGGGCACTGCAACAGTTCTGTACCAGTCTTTTAACATGCACTCATTTATCTTTGCAACACACCTACATCGTCATATTATATGTCTCCCTAAAACCTTATAATGGCATCTCACTATAACACAGGTACATTCTTGATCTAACCGGCATGGCTCTGCTATATCTGACTTGTCTCTTTACATTCATCTTACTCTGTCATGCCACCTGAAATGAGGACATGCTAAGGACAAGATACTTGTAAGACATCCATGCAAAGATGTGCAGGAAAACACTAGCTATGGACTAGAGATAACTTGGGATGATGGTAGGAAAGAAATTACATGTTTTCTCTGAAACCCATGCTCTTGAATATTCTGAGAATGTGTGGTAGACAGACTTCTATGATTCTTCCCCTCTCCTCCCAGATATCTGGCCTCTATGCACACTCATCTACTCCAGGATATTAAATCAAACACTAATATAGGTGCTGATGTGAAGGATTATGCAGATAAAATCAAGATCCAAAATCAATTGATCAGGAAATTATCCAATGAACCTGACCTAGTCACATGAACCCTCTAAAAACAGTGTTTCTTCCAGCATCATAGAGGGGAAGTCAGATGGAAGGATCCTTACTGCCAGGAATGTGGGCAGCCTCAGGAAGCTGAGAGTGTCCCCTGGCTGACAACCAGCAAGGAATCGGGATTTCAGTTCAACAACCACAAGAAAATGAGTTCTGCCAATGAATGGTGACCTTGGAAGAGCCGCCCTGTTGATGCCTTGCTATGATCTTGGTGAGACCCTGAGCTGAGAATCCATGCATGCTCTACTTGAACTTCTGACCTACAGAAAGTGTGAGTTCATAAACATGTGTCATTTTAAGCTGATGCACAGGAATAGAAAAATAATACTTGAGGCAAAAAGAAAATTTAGCTTTTGAAAGACCTAAGTGACCATCTTCTCCATCACTTGCCAGTGCCCCCTGTGAAGTTTCATCCAGACCATTGCCTAAAGCAGTGTTTTCCAAACTTTTGACATATGTGTACCCCTTCTATAATTTTCATAATGCTGAGTTCCCCTTGTAAAAAAAAAAAAACGGATGTATTAGGCACAGCTAAGCATGGTGCAGTGCACATCCCCACCAAATTCCAGTGCAACACGTACCCCCACCAAACTCTTCCTGTACCCCTGGGGGTACTCGTACCACACTTTGGGAAACACTGGCCTAAAGCATTGAGGAGATGCATATCACCTGTGCTCTTAGAAATAGGGCAGGGGTTGTGTTGTTTCCACTCTCAACTGCCACTTGCAGTTAAAATGTGATTTCTTGACATAAGGACCAAAGTACTTGTGGAAAATTGAGTAAGTCAGAGAGCCATTCATGGCTATCTCTTGCCATATAACACACATGGGAGACTTACATTGTCTATTAGAAGGGAACTGGGCTGATGTTGACATTAGACCTGTGGAATTGCCCTCCACATATACGCAGCCAATATCAAGAAAACTCCATGCCCAAAAAGCATTGCTGGTCCTATGCCCAATTACCAGGCCCTACTTGTTTTAGAGAAATGTATTGCCACAAAAAAAAGAGAGAAAAATTGTAAAACTCAGACTGAAGTGTTAAAAAATTAACTAGGCATTTGGCCTTCTTTGCTGAGCTTTTGTAAAGAATTTCCTTGTATACTTAGCTGGTTCAGTGATGGGGGTTAAATGGATGTACCCTGAAGATTAATATTCTTGTTGGAGCTTTTTCAAGAAGGACACTGTTAGAACCAGGAGCCCATTTCATATTTCCAAAGAATGTATCAGAAGGCAACTAAATTTGCTGGCTGGTTGTCAGGACAGGCTTCCTACTGGAGGCAGCACTGGGGTGAGAGGAAGAATGGTTCATATGTCAGGCAGGGGAGAGGCAAACAGAGGTATTAGACAATGGCATGAATGAGCATGGTGGGTTCAAAACACTGAAATCCAGATTCAACATGCTTGGAGTAAAAATTATAGCCAATGGCCTGGCTGGTGTGGCTCTGTGGTTGAGCATTGATCCATGAACCAGCATGTCACAGATTCGATTCCTGGTCAGGCACATGCCCAGGTTGCATTCTGAATCCTCAGTAGGGGGCTTGCAAAAAGCAGGTCAATGTTTCTATATATCTCTCTCTTCCTATCTAAAAATCAATAAAAACATTTCAAAAAATTCTAGCCAATGGCAGGAAGAAAGAATTCCATCTAAAATCAAAAATGGAAAACTGGGTGTGAGTCATAATAAGAATAGTCCTGATGACTTCCTAAGTACTGAAGGGTCTTTAGCAAGGACATAGCATAATCACTCTCATTTTAGAATGGTGTCTATGAGGTGGCAGTGTGGAGAATAAACCAGAAAATCAGAGATGATAGCCCATTTTCTGGCTTGGACAATGTCATGAACTGAGATAAGGAATTAAGTTGGGGATGAAAGATAGATTTAGCTTTGGACATGTTAAATTTGTGTACATGTGTACATGTCCTATTTCTCAAGACCTGGACTATAATTACAGATTCAGACTGGAGAGTTGTCACACTTAGTAATGTTTAATCATCAGCTTGCTAAGGAGCAGAGGAGTGCAAGATTTTTACCTCTGTAAATCAGAATACTCTTTTAACTCATTTTGCATTAGCCAGTGACTCTTCAATTTTTGTTAATAAAGTGATTTACTCGTTATTCATCAATCATCAAAAATTTAATGAGTGATGTGCACTGTTCCAGGCATGGAGGGTATTATAGGAGACAAGATGGATGAAGTTCCTGGCCACATAGAGGTTCAATCTTCAAAGACATGAAGACAATTAACAAATCATTGAAAAACAAATATCAGAAAGTTATTAATTCTATAAACATATGTGATAAGTGCTATCAAATAATGATGAAAATATGTCAAGGTGATGGCAGTCCACTTTTAGGTAGACTGGCCAGGAGAATTTTTCAAGAGGAGATATCATTTCAGTAGAAGCCTGTGTGAACCCAGAAGACAGCCAAGTCAAGGTCTACAGGAAGAGAGGGCAGCTCTAAAGGGTCACCAGAAATGAGGCATTCAAGGAGAAGAGAGTAGGTTGAGTGTAGCAAGAGTCAAGTAAATGATAGGCAAGGTAGTGCCAGATTAGTATTGGCAGGCAACTGATCAAAAAGTGATCAAAAAGAGGGTTGGGGCCATGGCTAGTGAGTTTGGCTGAAATGGAAAACCAGTGGAGGGTTCCAAACAAGTCAATATGGCAACTAATGTGAATTTTAAAACATTTTATTGGTATCCATGGTGAATGGAAACTGCTGAAAGATTAAATTATCATTATTATTACTAGAGGCCCATTGCATGATGATTTGTGCAATAGGCCTTCCTTCCCCTGGCTGCCGGCACTAGTTTTCCTCTGGCACCTGGAACCCAGGCCTTCGCTCTGGCCACTGCCTTCTGTCTTCACTTTGGCCAGAGTCTTCAGTGTTTGCTCCTGTAGCTCCCTTTGCCCCCCACCCTCCCCCTCATAGTAGGCATCCTGCCCTGCCCAACTGTTCTGCACCTGCATGAGTGAGGCCCAGAGCAGTTGGGGGGCGGGGCCTCTGCCATCTTTGTCAGGGTAATTTGCCCACTCACTCCTGATTGGTTAGTGGGTGACACAAAGTGATGGTCAATTTGCATATTTCTCTTTTAATAGTGTAGATTGATTTAGTCACTCACTCGTATATTCTAGAAATAGGTTCTGAATGCTGCCTCTAAGCGAAGCATTGTGATGTATATTGGGGATAGAAACCTGTAAGACATGATTTCTTCCTTCACTTACAAGCATGTGTGCTTATATTATGTTTATGCTGAAGTTTCTTCAGTGTATTTCCCACCCAACCTCACATAGAGAAGGTAGAATTATTTAAATGTTATAGACTTTGGCATGTGCTTATCATCTGTACAAGACCCTTCACTTGATTTACTTATTTTATTATTTGGTTTTATTCACATTCCTCATTTTCATCCCCTCCCCACCCAATGTCCTTAATATATATGTTTTTTGTTTATATAAATTCTTTCAAAATGTGTGTTCTAATTTTGTGACAACTTTCAAAAATGCGTGTTCTAATTTTCCTTCCCAAATATATGTGCCAGAAAATTATAAAGATTGTAATGCATTTGATTTTATGTGGAGGCCAATAACCTGTATTTTAGAGAGAGAAACAATCCCTAAGTATTGGTGAGACCTATCGCAGTTTAGAACTTTTCAAAATGGGAGGTGCTAAGGTCCAGGGATATACTATTAAACCAACACTTCTAGCGGGATACAGGCCCTGACTTGTAGTATTTGCTGATTTTTATGGTGTAAAAATTCCCTCCATGACCAATGTCAAGCTAATATTTAATATCCAGGTTTCAAAAATCCTAAATATTTGGCTAGTGCCATTTCCAGCATACCCTTATTTAGTCCTTAAATTTCACCTGAAGAAGGGCACTGCTCTGTTTATGAAAATAGGCCACCCCAGGTCAATTTGTCCTTTCTGTGTCCTTATGTAAAGAGCAAGTAACATGGGTGTTCCAGAAACCCCAATGAGCCCATCTGGAAGTGAGTGACATGACTACACTTTCCTTTCAAGGACAGGTTAAGAAAGCTTGTTATTGGGTCAGCTGTGAGCCCCCATGTTGGAGTCTCTTGTGTGCACATGGTACAAGCCAACTCTTTAATCCTGACATTGTGAAAAATTCCTAGCCAAATTAGAGGGATGGCTTGTGGCCATTCTAAATATTGTCTCAGAAATGTTTATAACCCTTGGGTTACAGTGCTTATTGGAGCCAATATCTGCAAGCGGGCAGACAACAGATCTTGAGGATATAGGAGATGCTTGAATTAAGAGACTTCGTAAAGAGAGGAACTGAATTTTTTCTAGCTGGTCCACAGGGGACTTTTTTTGAATTATGCAACTTCCATATGGGTGGTGACATCTTTTAAAAAAAAAAAAAAGAGTATTTTTCCTCCTTTAAGGACATAATTTTGAAATGTAGCTGCTGAAAAGTGGAAACAACATTAATAATGCTATGGACAGAATTGTATGACCCTCCTAAAAAAAAGTATGTTAAAGTTCTAATCTCCAATATGATGGCATTTGGAGATGGGACATTTTGGTGGTAAGTAGAGTTAGATGAGGTCATGGGGATGGAACTCGGACTCAATGAATTAGTGTCCTTATGAGAAGAAACACCAAAAAGCTTGCTTACTCTCTCTGCCATATGAGCATGCAGCAGAAGAGAGCTGTGTATGAGGCAGGAATAGAACTCTCACTGGGAACCTTAACTAAGCCAGACCTTGATCTTGGACTTTCCAATCTCCAGAACTGAAAGAAAACGCATTTCTGTTGTTTAAGCCATTCAGTCTACAGCCTTTTGTTATGGCAGAATGAGCAGATGACTATTACTACTACTATTACTACTACTACTACTACTACTACTACTACTATCCTATCCTATATAATAAAGAAATAATATGCTAATTAGACCAGAGGGCAGAACGGCCTTCCAGAATGACCAGTGGGCAGGGGTGGGGCCACAGGGCCATGAGGCAGCTGGGGCTGCGAGGGCCTACTCTTGCATGAATTTCGTGCATCAGGCCTCTAGTTATTAATATTAATATAATAATATAATATAATATAATATAATATAATATAATATAATATAATATAATATAATATAATATATTATATATTATAATATATTATTAATATAATAATAATAATATAAGCATCTTATGCATATACTCTCCTGTTATTCTCATAATAGTTTAATAACTTGGTTTTAGCATTTTTCTCTTCTCATAAATGAAGAAAGAAGATTCATAGACATTAAGGAACATGTGAAAGGCCATGCAAGATGGCAATCGGTAGTTGGGGTTTGAACCTATCCTGGCCCATTCTTTACTGCCTGACCTCAAGGTTTCCCAGTGGACACCATGGTGCCTGGCACAGTGTATGCCCAAATACATGTGAGATGATTGAAAATGAATGAATGGAGGTTAGACTCCCAAGACTAGAAACTGAGTTTGGAACATACAGTTTTAGAGCTTTTAATGTAGTAGAGACTATGTCTATGAAGTCACAGCAAATTTTTCTGCTATGAACCTTGAAAATTTAGTTCTTACTTGGAAGTATGAAAAAAATGGAGTGTAAGTCTAAGGTAATTGTCCTTTCATGCTCTTATACTTGTCATGGTGCCAGTATCCACATATTTCCTCTAGGGATAGAATTAAAATGCCAAATTTTCACGATTATGAGATGATTGCAGAATAAGTGCTGAGGGAACAATCATAAAGCAGAAAGCAGCTATGTGCCTTCACGGCTGGACAAAGGCAGGCCTGATGCTTCCTGTTATTTGCAGGAGACTTGCTGCATATGGATTTTCTCATATTCCTGATGCATGAATTAGTTATTTCTTAATTATCATACTGTCCCTGATTGGCTGGGACATGTGTCTGTCAGAAGGAACACTTGTGAATGCATTAGCACTATTAAAGAGGCAGTTTATCCGAGTTGCCCTATGAAAGTTGCACACTGAAGATCAGTTAACCTTAGCATTAGGTATGTGTTTTGAATAAAAATACACATTCCCCATCACTAAGATCTCTTTCCAGTGATTAGAAAGGGTTCTGCCCAAGAAAACGTTAGGCAAAGTGTGAAAAATGAGGCTTACATTATACATACAAACACAATTCTCATATGAAGCTTAACTGTCCAATTTATTTACTTGTTCATGACATGTAAAAGAGAAAGCAATAAGGGGAGAGAAAAATCAGGTTCTGATTGTCTTGGTTTAATCCAGAAAATTCATTTTCTATTGGGAAAAAAAAAAACTACCAAGAGAATTACAGGCATAGAATCCACCCCTAGCTCTTTCTTTCTTTCTTTTTTTTTTTTTTTTTTTTTTTTTCCCATTTCAGTGGGATGCAGCCAGGTCTGTGAGGAGTGTTCTAAAAAGCCAGCAAGAGATATACAGGGTTCTCTCCTGGGGCTGACTTTTGATTTTATCCTTGCTGACCACAGAGGAAGCAGATGAAAAGGATGAGCGTGTTCTGATGGAGTTCTCCGTTAGTTCTCCCTCTGGGGCTGGTGGGAGGGGACACGTCCATTTGTCCTGTTTTACAAGTGCAATGCCTTTTTCTCTTAAAAGGAAGAGCTTGCCACATGTCATCTAGCCCACCATTAGTCAAACAGTGGAAGGAACTCAATACGCTCTAAGAAGTACAATGCCCAAAGGGACAGCATCAATCCCTCATTACCACAACTTCCTCATTCCTGAGTTGTTTATATTGATTTATCTTTTGCTCAGGTAGAGTGACTTAGAGTAATTTTCTCAGCTAGAGAACACGGATTGCCTCTGTAGTAAGCCCATGCCTGTCGGAGAATGTTTTCCATCGGCCCTCACTCGTTAATTGGGTGTGGGATATGGGGACAGTCTTTCCCCTCACACTCCGTGGTTTCTGTTTATTCAGACCTGTGTGGGAGATACAAAAATATAAAGCTATCATAATCTGGTATATTTAAATCAAACTCCCTTTTATTCACATTTTCATTTAGCATGTATGCTTTCTATATGAATTGCCCACATCTCACCTGGGTAAATCTTGGGTTATATTCTGTTTTTATTAATTTTTCCCAGGATTGATGAATCATTTTAAACAGTAGATTGTTTACTTTTTTTTTTTTTTTTTTTTTTACTCACGAATGTGTTCTATTACTCCTTTTATTATTTCTAACCTATCTTTTTTAACTTTCCCTGAGATACCTCTTTTATATGGTGTGTATATTTACATTCATGTATATTATATGTAATACACACATATTCTCTTAATTGCTTAAAATTATTATTTGTTTGCTTCTAAATTTCAGAGGTTTTTTTCTCTTTTATATTTTCTATGATACACATTATTTTTAGGACAACATCTATTTTTTTTTTTGCCACTTTTACATGGGTCCTTTATGCAAAAATTAAAAAAAATAATAATAATCCTTTTCATTCTCCATTGTGTATTTTTTCTCTTTTGATCATTTCACTATATGTGTGCCTACTTTAATTTCATAAATGTCATGCATCTTATAGAACATTAACCATAAATGTCCTAAAATTTCAATTTTGGAGAGTTTTTCTCTAATTCCTGGAATCAGTAAAACATGGCAGTTGTCTTTGAGCCCAGCTGGGGGGGCCTTTGTTTTGGGTCAGCTTTGCTCTCACTGTCCTGGAAGAGAAACTACCCTCTCTTGTGTCCTTATCTCTGGTATATTTTCCCTGGCTCTTTCTTAAACTTGTATAATTCCTGATTTTTTATATAACCAATAAAATGGTGTTAGCATAGAGAAGGCAAAGACCCAAATCAATCTTCTAATATTCATTTTCTATTTGAAAATATAATCTTGTAGTTTTTTCAAAAATAATTTACTAACTATCATAGAATAAGCTCTGGGTTCCAGATTATGATCCCCAGAAACAGTCCTTCAGAAAAAGAGATATTTCTATAATAAAATATTAAATAGCAAGGCATTCATAGCACTGGGTGTGTCTACCTATCTCTACTGGTATAATCTCTGTGTCATTGAAAAATAAAGACCCCTCTTGAGATTTGCCTCTTAGTCTAGGCCACTGTGACTGTTGGTGCCCAATGCAAGAATGAGGATATCAAGACTCATGGATATTGACCTTCATGCTATATGAATGTATGTGCACTAGATAGAAATAGCAGGTTAGAATACAGTTTAAATAATGGTATGACTTACACTGGTATTTGCCTCTTGCATCTTATGTAAGTAATGCCTCCAAGATGCTTTCTTTTTCCTTTCATTTGAATATTTGAAAATGTATCCGCACTTTCCTTCACCTCTAAATTTGATCATCTGCCTATGTAATTACGTTTCTTGTCATGTGGCACCCAATAGATGGTGGACATTAATTCATTTCACAATCAAAATCCTATATCCTGTTTTTAATTGCATTTTTACAAACAACAGCATTTACTTTTTTTCTCTACTTTCTGCAAAGCTTGAGGATATTGGTCTCCTGATATCCCACCAAAAAAGCTTTCAGTAACACTTACTGCTTAGAGGAGACTTTAGGTAGCACTGTGCTTTCTCTTTCTGAAAAATAAGGTGTTATTTGGTTAGACATATTTTAATTGACCTAAACTTTTTATAATTTTTAAAGACTCAGTTGCAAAGGAACATATGGATGTACCTAGCCCTGGGAAGTCTGGTGTCCTAGAGAAAATTCTGTTTTATCTCAAGATAGGGTACATGATGTTCAGAGAAGATCTGGCTGTAGCCCAAAGCCACTCCTCTGACTTCAAGAGTAGGGAGGATGTCTCTCACATCTAATGGCCCATCTAACAATGATGAGACCATGACTGACGGGAATTATCTCAAATTTGTCAGGAATGAACACACATTTGCTAATGGCCTATTTCCTTCCCCCACGCGCATCCCTGCAGAGGAAGAAGGCAGAGAGATCGAGACCCTTGGCTCAGCTTGTGCCTTTTCTCCTCTTTCCTTTCCCAAACACCCTCTCCTTTCACCCCAGGATCATTCTGGATTCTCAAATTCCCATCAGGTTTCAGGGGAAGGGGAAATACTCTTTCTTAGACTTTTTGTTGGCGAAGAAGAAATTGATGCTATCTGTCTCCCATTGTTCTCCCCACCATCCGGTTTGGACCTGACTGAGGGCAGGAATGAAGGTGTGCATCCAGTTGTGTCCCATGTCCTTTGTACAACTCAGTACTTTGCACAGAGATACCATTTCAGAGTCTGCTCCCATTTACTGCAAATATTTGTAGCAACTTCAGAGTCACTTTGAATGTATACAAAAAACTAAAAAGATAATCTCAGGGGAAAATGTCCTCAATATCTTTTATTAAAAATATATTTTATTGATTTTTTACAGAGAGGAAGGGAGAGAGATAGTTAGAAACATCGATGAGAGAGAAACACCGATCAGCCGCCTCCTGCACACCTCCCACTGGGCATGTGCCCGCAACCAAGGTACATGCCTTGACCGGAATCAAACCTGGGACCCTTCAGTCCGCAGGCCGACGCTCCATCCACTGAGCCAAATCGGTTTCAGCTGTCCTCAATATCTTGATTAAACTTTCAGGTAGCTGTAGACACAGAGGATAGGAAACTAGCAGAAAGAGAAACAGGAGTGAGGCAATTGTTCCCTTCCAGTGACAATGGTTTTGTCACATTATATATGTAACATTTATATAGCACAGTTATGTCATTATTCCATAGTCACATGATAGCTGCTCAATAAATATTTGTATCAGCACCATAATCCTAGTGTTCCTGCCTTTCTAGGTAACTGAATCTAAAGGAGAAGTAACTAAAGCGAATTTAGCCTAGAGCTAAGAAAAGGTAAACTGCAGACGTTAGATTCAAGCAAACTTTCTATTTTAGAGTTATTTTAGATTTACAAAAAAAAATAAATAAATAAAAAATATAGTACAAATTCCCATATACCTCTCACTCAGTTTCAATTTTCCCTAAGGTTACCATCATATATTACCATGGTATATTTGTCAAAACTGAGTAACAAACATTGATACTGTACTGTAACTCCAGACTTTATTTGAACTTCACTTGTTGTAAAATGCAGGCCTATGGTATTATTGATTTAATGGAACATATAATATAGATTTGTATTGTCAAAAATCACAAAAGTAAAGATAGTGAAAAGCACATTGTATTTAACTTGAAAGTTTGATGCATTAAGAGTTTCCCAGTTGGTCACAATATCACTACACATTAGAGAAATGAGAATTAAAATCACAATGAAATACCACCTCACACCTGTAAGAATGGCTGTCATCACTAAATCCACAAATAGCAAGTGTTGGCAGGGATATGGAAAAAAGGATACCCTCACTGTTGGTGGGAATGCAGATTGGTGCATCCACTATCGAAAACAGTATGGAATACCCTCAAAAAATTAAAAATGGAACTGCCTTATAACCCAGTGATTCTACTCTGGGTATATATCTGTAGAAACCTAACACATTAATTCCAAAGAATATAAGTATCCTTATGCTTATTGCAGCATTATTTACAATAGTCAATATATGGAAGCAACCTACTAGTAGATGTCCATCAATAATTGAATAGATAAAGGAGATGTAATACATATACTGTATACAATAAACTATTACTTGGCCATAAAAAGGAATGAAAATTACCATTTCGACACATAGATGGCCCTAGAGGTTATTATACTAAAGTAGAGCCCCAGTGCATGAATTCATGCATCAGTGGGGTCCCTCAGCCTGGCCTGCAGGATCAAGCCAAAACTGGCCCTCCAATATTCCCTGAGGACCCAGATTGTGAGAAGGTGCAGGCCAGCCGAGGAACCCCACCAGTGTATAATTGGGGTTGGGGAGGGACACAGGAGGTAGGCCAGCTAGGGAGGGGCCGCAGGAGGGCTCCAGAGCCTGTCTAGTCTGTCTCTCTCAGTACCAATTAGCCGGACCCCAGTAGCAAGCTAACCTACTAGTTGGAACATCTGCTCCCTGGTGGTCAGTGCATGTCATGGTGACTGGTTATCTGGTCAACTGTCTGCCCCCTGGTGGTCAGGGCATGTGATAGTGAGCAGTTGAATGGCCCTAGCATATCATTAGCATATTACACTTTGGTTGAACAGCAGACTGGTCGAATGGACACTTAACATATTAGGCTTTTATTATATAGGACAAAGTCAAAAGAGAAAGACAAAAACCATTGTTTTCATTTATATGTGTAATCTAAACAACAAAATAAGTGAACAAACAAAATAGAAACAGACTCATAGATACGGAAAACAGATTAATGGTTGCCAAGGGGAAGTGGGACTGGGTAAAAAAGGTGACGGGAATAAGAAGTACAAATTGGTAGTTGCAGAATAGTCATGGGGATGTGAAGTACAGCAAAGGGAATATAATCAATAATATTCTAATAACTATGTATAGTGCCAGGTTGGTACTGGAAATATCCAGGGGCAACACTTTGTGAAGTATATGATTATCTAACCACTATGCTATACACATGAACCTAATGCAAAATAATATTGCAAAAAATAAAGTATAAAAATAATAATAAAACTCCACAAAAAAGACTTACAAGGATATATATCCTTATATAGAAAATAACATAGCAGTAAAATATAAACATTAGGTTAGAACTCCCAAAACATGGTAATTTGTTAAGTTGATTTGGAAATTTTCAGTGTAACTATTTTAGAATATAAAAATCCATGTGGGTAAAAATAGAATATTTGAAGAATGCAATCAATAAGCACAATTTAATAGGTTTATATAGAAAGTATTATCTTAACAAACTATAAATATATGCCCTTTTTATGTCTTTGAAACACTGCAAGAAAGATAACTAATATACTTAGACACACACACACACACACACACACACACAAAAACAAAACAAAACACAAAACCCTTACATTTTTAAAGGATGGATTTTATAGGCCTTATCCTCCTCCCCCGAAATAAGAAAAGCAATAACAAATGGTGTCTGGCCTTCAAAAACACAACTAGCTTATTTCTATTTAGATTTATTTTTCAGACAGCACCTAACTAAAGAAGGAAAATATAAATCACAAATTATTTTTAAGAAAATGAATGGGGAAAATAAAACCCATAACAAAATCTGTGGGTCACAGCTAAAGTTGTATTTTTCCAGAGGAAACATGTAGCCTGAATTGTATTTTTAAAATTTTTATTAAAAGAGGAAGATTGAGAATAAACAAACTTTGATTTTAACTTTATAAAGTATAAAAAGAACAATGAGTAGCTCACAATAAATATCATATAAATTCAATGTGAAGTGTTAAGAGATGATTTGTGATGAGCGAAATGGATAAAGTGGTCAGGAAAGCCCTCTCTGAATGGCTAATGTTGACCAGAAAATTAAGGAAGTAGAGAGAAAGTCATGTGAAGATCTAATGATGACCCACTGACATGGACTACCAGATATTTACAGGGACTTCCCTTCCGGGTCCTTGTGATTACTTAATTTTGGTTTATATTGAAATAGCCAAAAAGGTTTATGTAGGCAACTGGGAGAAACAACATTTTCTTTCTTCCTTATTTTTCAGCAGTGAAACTAGCTTTACAGGTTTGTTTTTTTTTTTTAATAATTATGTAGTTAATACTTTTATTATAAATATAAATATGAAATATAAAAAGTAAATTTATGGTCTCTTCAAATCCTGCTATACTGAGATAATAAAAATTAACACATTATTGGACATATTTTATGAATCTCTTTGTATATGTGCACATCTATACAAATATTAATTTATTTCTTATTTTAGACATTTTAATAGTCTTTCATTTTTTTTAATTTTTGATATGTGCCTTCTAGTTTCTCTTTCTTATTTCCCCATTCTGTCCCAGATAGCTAGTATTAGCTACATGCTGCTATTGAATGCTCACATGATTAGTGCCTGTAATTGTAGCTTTAAGTGTTGATATGGATTATATTATTAATATAGATATAGATTGAAAAGGTTTTGCCATTATTTTTTTTAAATATCCACAGTACCACATGCTTCTCTGCGTCTTGATTCTCAGCCTTCACCATAGATCATGGCAATTCTTTCAGATCAGTTCTTCTGAATCTCATCTGTTAGAAAGACCATAATGCCCCCTGTTTGGTCCATAGTCTACTCAGTCTGTATGCTTCTGAATAGTATTCATTCCCTCACCCCAGTGTTCGTTACTCTTAAAACTCCTGCAATAAATACTTATTTCCATATATATATTCTTATATATTAGTACACTTATTTCTATAAATTGAGATTCTCAGGAGTGGAATTTATGGGTAAACAAACTTGTACATTTTAACGTTTAAAAATATTTCAAAATTTCTGTACAAAAAACTATACTACTGATTCACATTGACATCAGCAATGTATAAGTTCTATATTGTCTACATTCCTATTAGCAAAAAATAAACATATTTTTAAAATTTTATTTGCATTTCCAGATGTTAAATACCCATTCTTTGTATGTTTGCAACTTTCTGTTCATATAGTTTGTCCATTTTTTTTCCTGCTGGTTTCTATGTATTTTGTTGTCAGTTTGTCTTTAATATAGTTTAATCTTTAATGTAGCACACATGTAGCAAATATTATTCTCTTTAGTATGAATTTAAAAAATATTTAAATATGGAAGTTAAAGTTTTAGACCGCCAAATGTCTGCCTTTCTTTAAAAGTTTTGGGTTTTACTGTTTTAGTTATAAAGGTTGCCCAAGCCCTTAGGTTTTAACATACCATTTCTAACTTTTCACTTATTATTAAAAAATATATATTTATGTTTTTATTACACATAGAATTTTTTTTTTAATTTGGCATGAAGTAGATGTCTAACTCTCTTTTCTTTTTTGATGGAAAACCAGTTTTGCTGGCCTCATTTATTAAATTTCCACTGAATCGAAATACCACTTCTTTTATTTATTAAATGGTCATATCTGCTAGAATCTGTTTCTGGGCATAATATTCTATTTCTCTGATCATTTGGCCATTTTTATGCCAATATAAAACTATGTGTTGTTGTTTTTATAGTAGCATTATAGTATATTTCAATATCTGGCAAAGCAAGACCCTTTTCTCTCTTCTGAACTTGAAGCTTAGTGTTGTCTCTCCATCCTGATTTAATCCTTTACCTTTTCCAGTGGTTTTGTAAGCCATCCAATCCCTTCTATAAAACCATTTTTTTCTTGAAAACCTGGAGTGGTTTATATATATTCTTGGCTGAACCTAATAAGATGCAGTGACTATAGCAAGATAGCTGAATATCCAGTTAATATATAAAAAATCTGGTATCCATACAGCTAAGCAAAAGATAGATACAATAATTAATTTCAAGGATATCATTTTCCATAGCAATATGAAATATAAGCTGTCTATGAATATATCTAAAAAACACATGTGAAAGACATTTATGGCAGATTTTCTGAGATATCAATAATGAAAAATGTTTGATATATTAAAACATTAAAATCAAAGTAGACTGAGCAGAACATAAAGGATAAAAATAAAAACATGATAAGCCACAGATTGGACAGTGAGCTTGGCCAATCAAATAACCTACAAAGTGTTAGTAGCTAGTATCTAGTTCACCAGTTTGTAATAAGGATATTTAAAACAATAGAGATATTGCAAAGAACATAGATAACGCCTTCAGGTTTAGTTCCAAAGGGTCCTGAGTGCAAGAGCTTCTGCTCCTATGGAGTTGGGTTGCATCACCTTCCCAGCACATACTAGTAGATGCATTCACCAACTCAAAGCTCTCCAAACACTCTACTTTAGAGATTTTTCTGAAGGCTTCATTGCATAGGCAATATTGATGATTAATTCAACCACACTGCCCATCTGCCCTCCCCTGAAGGATCAGGGGTAGGACTGGAAGTTCCAAGTTTTAATCCTGGCTTGCTCTTTCTGATGGGCATCCCCCAATGAGGAGTTATCTAAGAGCCCACCAAACATTTCCTCCTTAGGAAAAAACAACATTCTTATCATCCAGGAAATTCCAAGTGATTTAGGAGCTCTGTCAGGAACTAGTATCAAAGACCAAATGTTAGAACAAAAGATGTTCCTAGTATTCCCATCACTCTGGAAATGACAAGGGTTTTAAGAACTCTGTGTCAGGAAGCAGGGGCAGAGACCAAATGCATATTCCCTATCATGTCACAGTTAGCCAGGGTATAATAAAACTGTTACATTCCTCAAAATATTCTTAAGCCTGACAGGAAGGATCACTTAATTCTGAAAATGTCACAGTAATCTTATTTCAAATGAAGAAAATAGCTAGAATAGTTTCTTAGAAGTGATTCTTCTATGTCACATGAAAGTGAAATCGTGTAGAGGGCAGGAATGCATTTTCTTTAATCAGGTCTTCTATCTGATTCAAAGTTTTGTCTCTTTCACAATGACCATGAACAAGTTAGCTGATGTCTGTAAAGCTCAGTTTTCACATCTTTAAAATAATGACATGTCTTAACCCATACTGCTTTCCTTAAGGTTAAATGTAATAGTTATTGAAAATAAAATGCTTATTCATGAAGTAACTGATACTTAACAAAGACATGACAAATATCAGCTAGTGATATTAGTACCATACAAACATAGAGTTGATACAACAGGAAATGCAAAGCTTCACATTTCTGAATGGGCTACGAAACCAAATCACCCCTTTTGGATGAGGCTGCCTTGATTCCCATTGCTATCAGAGAATCTGGGTCCTGGAAACAACTGAAGGAGTTGGGGCAGACCTATTGTTGTGTGGACATATCTCAAGCCTCTGGTGCCTGTAGCATTCATGCCTCACCCTTCCGCCAATCTCCTTCCTCAGTTATCAGGCCACCACTGCTTGGGTTTTCTTCTGCTGCATCAGCCTTCTGTCTTGGCAACAAGGCTACTGAGATTTTGTGAACTGCAGGTTGGCTTTGTAAGAGTAGACTGTGCTTTGGGACACATTCTGAGCACTGTGGGGCAGGTTCCTATCTTGATCCTTCCCTGGCCCAGGTACAGGAATGATTGCTTCAGTGGAGAGGCCCCCCATCAATTTTCCATTTTGGGGGGACCTCTCAGTTGTCAGCCTGAGAAAGACAAATATGGTGGTCCCTATGGTGTGTGGGAAAATGCAAATTTGCCCAACTGGCTGCCACCCAGACTGGAGGCTGGAGTGCGGGCAGGAGCACTAGAACCTGAGGAGGATGGAGGGATCTCAGCTGTGGGGGAAACTGTACCCTACAGTGTGGCCCATCAGGATGTTCTGAGCCAGAGAACAGGTCTGAGGGGGAAGTGTAGCCTGCATAGGCTCTGAGCCTCCACACACTTCTCTTTTGCTTCATTGAAGTCTGAACCCTGCTTCACCCCTCCTCACACTAAGCAGGGAGGGCTCACTTCTGCCATAGTTATCTTAATTGTTTTTATGGATCATTTCTTAAAAGCAATTATAGCTTGATTCCTGAAATGAAGACAACTTTAGGTGACAAAGTCAGAGAGGAGGGGGCTGCAAATCAAAGGTGTTCTTTCTCTTATGGAGGGCACTCAACATGTTCTTACTTTAGTTTTTGCTTTGCATGTAATTTTGTGATATAAGTAACAAACAGATAGGGAGAGAACTGCAAAGGAGCAGAGTTTGAATGCTATCGAAGTTAAATTCAAAGTATAAATTCAAAGTTAAATTCAAAGTATAAATTCAAAGTAGAGTCTTATAACTTTAGGAACTTAAATGTAATTCCCATGGTAACCACATAGAAAATAGGTATAGGACACAGAAGAGGAAATGAGAATGAAATTAAAATATCCAATATATTTCCAGGGCCAGGGAATGACTCTGAAGTGAAAGTTGGTTTAATGCTGTGTCAACTGTTTCCTTCATCAAGTCCTCTCAACTTCTTCCTTCTGGCCACTGAAACAGTCATATCTCCCATCCTCACCTGCCTCCCTCTCCTCTGTGAGGCAGTCCCCTGACTCACTCAGTCCTCAGTGCTTGTGCTCTGCACGTTTTTTCTTCATCTTTGTCCTTCACCAGCTCCCTCCATTTCTTCCAGTATTTCAGCTTTTTCACTGTGTCCATCATTCAAATGGAATTCCTGAGTCTCTTTTGGGACCCCCCCTTCTCCCATGGCCCTTGTCTCAGTCTGCTTTTCAAAATTAAATTCGGAAGCCCTCTCAAAGCCTGTATGCTTTCTGAAGATTTTCCCAATTGTCCTGGAAGTTTAGAATCTTACGTTACTCAAAACTCCCATAGAACCACTCACATTATATTTGTGGATGTGATAGATTTATTTGCATTGCCTGTCAGGAAGTTCCTAGGCCAGACATTGAGACTAAATTGTTTTTGTATCCCTATCACTGCAAACATAATACTGAACACATATTAATTTATATGAATTACCAGACATATATTTATATGAGGCATCATATATGGGAGGAGCACATAAAAAGATGGCTGATATTATTAGTTTATTAGGAAAATGGATATTAAAATCCCAGTGAGATACCCAGTAGACTAGGTAAAGTGAAAAAATTACTGACACCATCTAATTCCGGCAGTTTTACAGATCTCTCTCATCCTCAGTGGTCCAGAGGGAGAAAGTGATCATCCCCGGCACCTGATTCAGCTCCCAGTCCTAACCAGAGGTCAGGGAGCTGGTGAAGCCGGGGCATGACTATCACAGTCCACCCCTGAGTGCAGTTAGAGGTGATAATGACAAACTGTTTTAAAGACATAAAGGTAGTAGAGGGAGTTGCTCAGGTTTATCAAATAAGTTTTCATCCAAAATACAAATCCAAACATTTGAGTGACATCAATTATATTGAGCTTTTTTACATTAACCCAACCCAATGGACAGAATGCAATAAAGATAATGTCTGTCAAAAGATTGACATTTTTAATTTTAAGACAGCTAATCAGTATTTCCTTTGGACTCTCATGGCCCCCTAGAATACCCCTTGATTATGGTATTTATTAAAATGTATTTTAATTATTTGTTTTTATCTCAGTCTTCCCCAATAGGACTTAAGGTGCTTGGGGTCATGGATTTTAGCTTACTTATTTTTGCATGTCAGGTACATAATAAAGTAAGTGTTCAATACATTTCTGTTGAAAGAATAAAAGGATGAAAGAAGACTTGTGATTTCTACCACCATCCTTCATCTTCTATCCTCTACTTCTTCATAATTCATCTACTTACACATCTATAAAGTTAACAGACCTATTCCAAGCTATCTTGCTTCTCTCATGACTATAGAAATAGCCCTCCTGTTGCCCACTCCTGACTATATCCATATACCGAACAGAGTGATATTTCTGAAATATTAATCAGATCCTAACACTCCCTGACTTAAATCCACCAAAGGTTTTCTTTCAGGCTTAGAAAAAAAGCTAGATTCCAGAGTTGAGCTTATAACATCCAACAATTTCTGGTCCTTTCTATCACTCTTACTTCCTGTCTGACCACTCTATCTTTGCCCAATATGCTACAGACCACTGTTTTGTTTTTTTGTTTGTTTGGTTTTTTTTTTTTTTGTGTGTGTGTGTGTGTGTGTGTGTTTACAATGCCTCAAGACATGGTTGGCAGGGTCCATCTCGAAGCCTTTGTGCAAGCAGCAATCTGGCCTAGAATGCTCTTCACATTACTAATTTCTTCTCATCATGCATATCATTGCTGTTGTCTCTCCTCTGAGAAGCTTTGCGAGACCACACAATTTAACCTCACTTTCACATAACCTGGTTTAACTTCTCTGAACAGCTCTCACCCCAAAGGTGTTATGTTCATTACACATTTGATAATATTATAATTCTGCCTCCCCTCCTGGAGTGTATGCTCTTAGAGAACATAAGCACTCGTCTTCCCACGTCATGGCACATGGTGAATGTTTAATGAACACTTGTTTGGGATGGATGAATGGATGGACAGATCAATTCATGAATGAATGGTGTCTTTCCCTGAAGCACAGACAGATGATTCAATCAACCTGACCCACAGAAGGTTTCCCTAAGCCTGCATTACACAGAAATGTGTGCCTGACAACCCCACTGATGGCTGAATTCATCTGATGTGTTATTGAATTAAATAGTTCAGAGGTTGGAGCAAGGAATCAGACATAGCCTTCAGCAGGGTGGGGAGGGACCTCTTTTAAAAAATATGGCAGGGTTTTATAATCTATAACACATATGAGAGTGTTATAGATTATAAAATTCTTACCATTATCCCTGATCTTTACAGCTTCCAGTTTCCTCTTTGGTGGTTATGGGAGGCATCTGTTTGCTGTTTTTATCTTTTATCTTTGTGAGAACAGTTCTCTTCCTTTCACCTTTTCTTCTGGCCTGTGCAGGACACAGAACCTCCATTACCATAGAGAAGGCCATCTAGACTTTGGCTTCATTACGTCAGCTAGGCCATCCCAAAGTTCTGGATAGTCTTGGCCTGAAACACAACAGTGCCATCTGGATCCCAAATGATGGTTTGCCTTTTTGGGGGCCTCCAGAACTCAATATGGTCTCTTTATCTCTGCCTTGTTCAGAAGTAATTCTTTGCTTGGTGTTTTGTTGTAACTTAAAAGTCAAAAGACACATTTTTATTTAGAAGAATTTTGCTCTCTCAGCAACTGAACTGGAAAAACCCTCTGCATCTCACATGAACTATAAGTGCACTTTGGCAGTGTTAAAATTAGAATTTCTCCGGAGCCAAAGTCAGACTGAGCAGGTGACCAGATGCCAGAGTTTTTTTTTTGTTTGTTTGTTTTTTCAGAATGCAGTTTCTAGTGTCAGATTGCCTAAGTTCAAACCCTGCCAGCTCAAGTTGGGCAAGCCACTTAATATCTCTTTGTCTCAGCGTCCTGATCAATAGAGAGCATCCCAGTCCTTCTCTCAAATTGGTGTGGTGAGAATTCCATGAACAAATGCACGTGAAGCACTTTGCAACAGTGACTGGCTTGTAGAATCTGCTTAATGCACTATATATTTCCTAAAATAATTATTATTAAGAAGTGCATTGGCTCAGATTTTCTTTAATTTTTCTTTTCTAAATAACACCCACCCTACTCCCTGCTTTGAAGCAGCCATTGCTAAAAAGTATAATACTGCAATTTTCTTCATTGATGCTTCCATTGTCAACAACCTCTGTCCTGTTTTAACCTTTTGTTGGGTTGTTTGCTTGTTTTCCAGAGCCTGTAGATGGTGGTGGTGGGGATGCGGACTGTAAGATAGGAACACTCTTTGCCTCATCCATTGGCAGCTGGAGTGAAATTCTAGCAGTCACTCCAAATCCATAGCTGGTCTGCATCCAGCAGCAGAGCTGTGCAGGAAGTAAACAAGTTCCACCACTCCCGCTCCCCTCCTTTCTGCATCTGGGACCCACAGCCACCCCTGACTCTAGAACACCCTCACCCTACACAGTGGTCACCTGGCAGAGGACATCACTGCAATGAAGGGCAATGCATTTGCTGCAGACAACAAATGATTGAGTCCAAGGCAGCACCGCATCAAGGTGGTCCAGGAACTTTAATTCTAAAGAGCCCTTGGGAGAAGCCAGTGTCTTCCTCAAGGGAAAGGATGGCAGATTGTATCATTTCAATTCACACCCATGAACGATGCCTCTGCAGCTGGTTGAATTAATTCTGAAATGCAAGCAATCTCAGTAGGAGTCTGTGTCTTCATAACACAATTCCCCACTGAGTTGATTCAGCAAGCTCTACCCCAGCCTTTCACACACCTCAGCGATGAGGGCATTTACGGGACAGAGTCATTTTGGCCTAGAGAAGCACTCGGTGTCTTGGAATACCCAGCTCTCCTCAAGGTTAATGCATCTCTGGAGGTTTCCTCCCTGCCTGACACAGAACAGAGCTCCAGAAAGGCATCAAAAAACATGAGTAGGCACTCCACATTGAGGATCAAGTCCTGGCTTCAACTGGGTGGGGTTTCTGTGAACTCCTGCTTCCCAAACATCTTTCACTGACGCTCCTCAACTCAGAGTGGTTGCCTCTGACAGTCCAAGGTCAATCGGTGGTCCACATGCACATACTGCATTGCCATTTTCTGCAGCATTCCCAGTCGAGGTATAGAAAATGCATCAGGTTTTTCTCTAAGGCAGTGGCTCTGCACTACACTGCAGACCCCTTAGCTTAGTCCCTCACTCATGCATATATTCTTATGAAGTCTTTACTGGGACCATATATTCTTATGAAGTCTTTACTGGGACCATGATGAAGTCTTTACTGGGCCCTGACATTTTTCCATTTAAAAAAAAATATGGTAAAATTCACATATTTACCATTTTAACTGAGTATACAAGTACAATTCGGCAGTATTAAGTGCATTCACATTGTTGTGCCATCCACAAAACTTTTTCATTTTGCAAAAATGAAAACTGTATACCCATTTATAGGCAACATCTCATTCTTTCCTCGCCTCAGCCTCTGACAATCACCATTCTACTTTTTGTTGTTTTAGTTCTTTCCCCAGGACATTTTCCCATTGAATTTCAGAGAGAGTGTAAGGGAGATGGAGAGAAACACCAATGTAAAAGAGATACAGCTAAGGGTTGTCTCCCACATGGACCCCCACAGGGGTCAGAGATCAAACCTACAACTGAGGTAAGTGCCCTTGACCAGAATCAAATCCATGACCCTTCAGTAAGAAGGGTAATGCTCTAACCACTGAGAAAAAGTGGTTGTGGCCACAATTTTATTTTTTATATCTGTAAATTTTACTTCTTTACTGCCTCATATAAGTAGAATAATACAGTATTCATCTTTTGTGTGACTGACATTTCACTTAGCATAATGGACTCAAAGTTTATTTATGTTATGGCATGTCAAAATGTCCTTCCTTCTTAAGACTGATATTTTCGGCCGAGACCGGTTTGGCTCAATGGATAGAGCGTCGGCTTGGGGACTGAAGGGTCCCAGGTTTGATTCCGGTCAAGGGCATGTACCTTGGTTGCGGGCATATCACCAGTAGGGGGTGTGCAAGAGGCAGCTGATCGGTGACTCTCTATCATCGATGTTTCTAACTCTCTATCTCTCTCCCTTCCTCTCTGTACAAAATCAATAAAAATATATTAAAAAAAAAAAAAGACATATTTTCTTTTTGTATATACCACATTTTGTTTACCCATTTATTTATCAAGGGACACCTGGGTTTCATTAGCTATCTATATTTTCCGGCGTATAAGACGACTTTTGAAACAAAAAGAAGTCAACCGAAAATCGGGGGCAAAAGACCAAAATTGCACAAAAATTACCTGCAGATCTTGACAGCAAAGTAAGTCTTTTCTTTGAAGTGGGGGGTAGTCTTATACAGAGAATATAGGCCTAAACCTATGTTTTAACTGTAAAATTAGGGGGTCGTCTTATTCACCAGAAAATACGGGTATATAAAACTCTAATATGCAAATAGACCGAATGGCAGAACAACCGAATAGTGTGATGTTTTTGAGAAAACATCATACTGTTTTCCACAGTGGTTGTACCATTTTACATTTCCACTGAATGTAAAACATGAGTAGGCACTCCACATTGAGGATCAAGTCCTGGCTTCAACTGGGTGGGGTTTCTGTGAACTCCTGCTTCCCAAACATCTTTCACTGACACTCCTCAACTCAGAGTGGTTGCCTCTGACAGTCCAAGGTCAATCGGTGGTCCACATGCACATACTGTATTGCCATTTTCTGCAGCATTCCCAGTCGAGGTATAGAAATGTTTTACATTTCCACTGAATGTGCACAATCAATCCAATCGCTCCACATTCTAACCAATACTTATGTTCTGTTTTTTGTTTGTATAGTTATAGTAGCCATCCTAATGGGCATGAGGTGGTATCTCATTGTGGTTCTGTATTTGCATTTCTATAATCATTAGTGATACTAAGTATATTTTCATGTGCCTATTAGACATTTGTAATTCTGTTTTGGAAAAATGTCTATTCAAATTCTTTGATATTTTATTATAGAATTGTTTGTACTTTTATTGTTGAATTTTAGTAGTTCATTTAGTTGTCCCTCACTAAACCCCTGCCAGCTTGGTTGCCCCACGCAGCCTGCTTGTTCAGTCCTTGGGTCAACCCTCACTAACTCTCCTGCTGGCCTGGTTGTAGGCAGCCATCTTGTGAGGGCATGAGGGTTAATTTTCATATTACCTCTTTATTATATTGGATATTTTAATTTCATTCTCATTTCCTCTTCTGTGTCCTATACCTATTTTCTATGTGGTTACCATGGGAATTACATTTAAGTTCCTAAGTTATAAGACTCTACTTTGAATTTATACTTTGAATTTAACTTTGAATTTATACTTTGAATTTAACTTCGATAGCATTCAAACTCTGCTCCTTTGCAGTTCTCTCCCTATCTGTTTGTTACTTATATCACAAAATTACATGCAAAGCAAAAACTAAAGTAAGAACATGTTGAGTGCCCTCCATAAGAGAAAGAACACCTTTGATTTGCAGCCCCCTCCTCTCTGACTTTGTCACCTAAAGTTGTCTTCATTTCAGGAATCAAGCTATAATTGCTTTTAAGAAATGATCCATAAAAACAATTAAGATAACTATGGCAGAAGTGAGCCCTCCCACATTGGTCATATGGAAGCTGCTATCTAGGTCAGAAACCAAATGCTCTTTCTGTGGGCATCTTCAAAATAGCAGTGGTATGGCCAAAAAACGATATGATGTCATGACCATTAAAAACTGGGATACATAGCTGGGGTATTCTCTTTCTGCCCTAGATAGAAAGCCTAGAGGTCTTAGATGCCTCCACAACATCATTATTTTTCCTCTCTATTAGAATAATACGAAGGTATCAATCATTCTATTATAATTCTGGTGTCTTTTCCATGTTGCTATTGGCACACTCTGTGCTTCACAACAACAAGAACACAAAACATCCCCTGAGAAACCCCAGGTTAAGTTTATTTGACTTTCTTTAAAAAAATGAATAAAGCCAGAAATTAATTTGGGGTTATGTGCAGGCATGTTTTTCTGGCTGAGTTCAGGGAGGCAGTCTGTGGTGAGACCAGAGACGGCAGGGCTGGCTGCCAGTGGCAGCTTCTTTCCCAGTATCTATATGAAAATGAGCTGAGTATGGAAATGGGCTCATCTGGTCTGGCAATGGGGCTTGGAGCCTCTCCTCCTCATTTCACAGAAAATGCAGGAGGTTTCTGGTTCATAACAGACTCCCCAAACTGTGTGGGTTTGGTGATTTTCCTAACCTGCTTGAGTTCATAATCTTTGGGTGTTTTCCAGGGCCAGGGAATGACTCTGAAGTGAAAGTTGGTTTAAGCTCAAGAGAACACATTTGATTATGACTGGTAGGCCTTTTGCAGGAAAGAGAATGGGGAGATCTCCCAGATTTGATTGGTTACTAATGGCAGTGTATAACAGAAAGAGTTAGCTCAACAAAGCAAGCAAGAACTCAGATTCCCTGGGGAGACTAGACAAGGGGAAATATGTCTAAATTGCTCACAAAAGAGGAAGTCAAAGAATATGGAGTCAAACAGTGCTTCTATCTTCTCCACCTTCAAAAGAGTTCAGTATAACATGAGGAAGTTCCTCCTGGAAATGAGAAAAACAAAAGTATTGGGGTAGAGGATGATGTGGACAGTGATTATGAGAAAATCTAAAACAGAGACAACTTGAGTACCTGATACCTCACCAGTTTACTTCATGTAGCAAACAGAATCTCCTATACTCAACAGCACCAGGACTGAGATATACAAGTGGAAAACTGGATATATTATAGTCAAATAATAAGGCAGAAGCAAAATGCATCAGTTCTGAATGGGGAAGCCTTCAAGTGTTCATGAACGGGAATCTAAATCTTAGGTCAAAGCCACATATAGTCGCAAGAGAAGCCATGTAAACAAGGGGTCAACTTTTTAAATTTGCTAAATACAGCCTCTATGCCTGAAAGTTTCTGATAGATCTCAAAAACCATAGCATTCTGAGTTCTGATTAGAACCTTCCCCTGTTATTGTCAATAGACTGAGACTAGAATCTGGAGCAGAAAGAGATCATTGAATTGCTTAGCTTTTGCTGCATAACAGATCACCCCCAAACCTCTATAACTGTAAATATTTATTATTTCTCATGATTCACTGAGATTCATTGACTCTCTGGCTGGAGGGTTCTTCTGGTTGGGGTTGACTTGGCAGATGCTAGGTGGTCTAGGATGGCCTCATTCATACATCCAGTGGTTAGCACAGAGTCAACTGGGGCCACGGGGATGACTTGACTACCCCTCTCTGCTAACTTAGGTGATCACAAGGATCTTAAGTATGGCCAGAGAGGCTCACTTAGGTGATCACAAGGATCTTAAGTATGGCCAGAGAGGGCCCAATGTGCTTTCAACTTTCCAAGCATCAGCTTGGGTCACATTAGCTAAAGAAAGTCATAAAAGCAGTTCAGAGTCAGTGTGGAAAAGCATTATCAAGGGCCATGGATAGAAGAAGGGGTATCAAGTTAGCCATTTTTCATAAACTACCATGTTTGTTTGCATTCTTCCATCCATCCCATTTATTCCTGACAGAATCACCTCCACCTTCCATCTACAACTGGCCTGAATGAAACACAGTCACTAAAAAGGAATCTCTCAACACACGTGATGAATATTCCGAGATTTCGATGTCATTAGCTAATAAGCTTCTCTCATGTGTCAGAGGTTGGATTAGATGGAATTGGTCAGCATTTTCCTAAAACTTGCCGTTTAAACAGGAAGGATACACCAGCTTTAGAGTTAAGTCACAAGCTCAACACTAAATTTGCTTTCCGTGGGGTAATTGCTAAAGCCACTGCTTTTCCAAGAAGAATCTTTCTGGAGCCGTTTTTCATTTGATTGAAATTTAATCAGCTTCTTGTTTGACAAAAATGACAGGCTGCATGAAAGGGGAAAGAGACTTTGGGTTTTACCAATCCTAATTCCTATCAAACATCAGGAGAAAATAAGCATGTTCTACATAATGTGCTCCACTTCATGTTTTAGACTCAAATTTGTCACTTAAAGGGAGAGGGGACAGGCAGGGAGAGAAACCCTAACTGTTCACACTTTGAAAAAAAAACACAAAACAAAAGAAAGCTAACTCCTTCTCTCTGGGTTTTTTTCACATCAAGTGTTTTCTTAAAGAGCCAGACCATTTTTTGGGGGGGAATGGGGGGAGGGGATGGGAAGAGGGGGACAAAAGGGTAAACTTTCAGGACATCACTTCCAGATGATGTGTCCTGAAATTAGTTTGCCTTCTGGTCCAGAAGGACTACCCTGAAGGCAAAGTTTGCTGTCTTCCCAGTTTCCCTCAGTTTCAAGCCATTCATTTAGGTTTTTGTTCAAAAATATGTGTTGATTGTCTGTGAATGCCTTGCACATGGTGATTGTTGAAATAAAGCAAAGCTGTTAGAGGACCACAGAGGAGGTGGCAGTGAAGTTTGTCTGGGAGAGTGAGGCAAAACTGGACTCAAGTCTAGGTCTCATCATTTACATGGACATGACATTCTCCAGGTTAATTGAATTCTATGAACTGCAGTATCCACTTTTGTTAATGGGTGGGTGCTAAACTGCCTTCTGATCTACCTCTCAAGGTTAGCATGAGGACTAAGTCCAAGCCAAATGTGAAAGCACCTAACCCAGTCTAGCATGAGGTAGTCAGTCAATATAAATTCATTAAGAGACTTCATAAAAGGGGAAGGTCACTGTGCACAGGGACATTTTCAAAGGATCTGGGAGGAAATAGAACTCAGGCTGACGACTGGAGGCAGGGAGAAGACATGGATCATTAAGGGACGGGACCAGCAATAAAGCTTGGATGAAGAAGACAGTGGCAAAGCAACTCTGAGAAGTCCTGCCTAGCATTTAGGAACCTTAGAGGTGAATCTTCACCCTGACGTTTATGATTATGGGTCTGTAGCCAAGTTGTTGAATGCATGTGAGCCTTAGAGTCCTCAACAGCATTATAGAGGTGAGAATGGCTCCTTCCAAGTGGGTGTTGAGGTTGAATGAGGTCATTCATGCAGATATCATCTTGACGCTACTTGTACATGGGACATATGCTCGATGAGCAATGTCCAGTATATTTATTGACAGCAAGAAGCATAAGGAATGGGAGGAGGCCAGATACTTTGTGGGGCTTTGGAGTCTCCATCTGAGCCCCAGGCTAACTTCAGTATCCAGCTGATCATGGTAATGCTGACTTTTCTCATGGTCTCAACTAAGTTCTTTGGATTCCAAATCAAGGGTCAAACCACAAGCAACTGTGCCTCAGTGTCTGTCTCTGATTTGACTGGATACGTTTGATGCCTGCAATGCCCTTAAAATAGCCATTTCTTCTCATACACATAGGAAACCATGTTTAGTCAGCTTAAAATAGAATCCCATTGCACAGAGGCCCAGTCCAGATTGAGAACTTAAAGCCATAAACACTACAAAAGTACAACTTAGAAACCTCCCATCAGAGTTTCTTTGTTCAGTGCTCCTCAGAAAGTCCTGTCCTTGGGTTTGACTTCAAGCAAGTTGGTCCTGAATCAAGCCTAGCCTGGCATGAGTGGCACCTGCCTTCACAGTCCACCCTCCATTCAGATCCTTTTATGCTGCAATGGCTTTAACTGTTTGTGGATATGTGTCCCCAACTAGACTGTGCTTTGTTTAATTTACCTGCTCTTTCCAAACCTGGGCAGAATCAACTCTCTGTACATAATGCCTGAACAAATAAATTAATGAATGTAAACAATTAATCCCAGAAACCCTCCTATTGGGAGGTGCTCCCAGAGGCAGCTGGTGTCCCGGGACATGGGTTCTTAGGAAGAACAGAGTAATATACAAGTACAAGCAGATGAGAGCCTAGGAGCTGGATGCCTCTACCAAATAAAATGTGGTCCAAGTCATAAAGTTTCAAGCCAACACCAGCGGGAAACAATGTTGAGTCTTTCTAAAGAGCTTGGCCCACCCAGGACCCACCATCTATTGTCTTCTGCTCTGCTGGCTACTCCACAAAGCCAGGGGAGGCCAGGCCAGGAGTCCTGGATCTGGCATGAGCAGCAGGCAACGTGGGGGTATGTGGCATGAGGAGGCCTAAGGAATCTCCTCCTGTTTCATTGGGTGTGTCTGTCTGCAATCATGTCTTAAGACATGGGGATGGCAGACAAGGGGAAACTGAGATAGGAAAGTTTGGGGATATTACCTAAATTAGCAACAGACTCTAGGGCCAATGGCACTGAATCACTGAATTGTAAGTGGAAACTTTTGTCTTGTATCAGAGTCAAGACAGAGATCTTATTCCCATAGGTAAAATGACAGATCCTACAATGTCTACCTCTCCGGAGGTGAGGGGAAAGAAAAAAGAAAGAGAGGGAAAGGAAGGAAGGTGGGAAGGGAGAGGGACTTTCCATCAAGCCAGACCAGGAAGAAAAAAAGAAAAGCCACAGCAGCTGAAGCTCTCTCTTTCCTTTTTAATCTTCGTTTAGATGCTCTCCTGGTAAAATCATTACAAAGGCCGTTTATTTTTAAAATTGAAAGATTGGGGAGAGTCATAATGAGATATTATGTGTAAAAGTTGCACATAAATTTCCTCCTGTCATATTTTGGGCTTCGCTAACGCATCCCCTTGGCAGGATGGAGGGACGTTGATCGCTTTAGTATAGATTGTGTGTGCCTCAGAAATATTGCCCTAGGAGGGAGCTCCTGGGTGGCTGAGCTGGCTCCATGCTGATTTAGAAATTAGCCGGGCTTTTATTGGCCACACTAAATTGTCCTCAGGAAGAAAAAAAAAATACATTTTTATTACAGAACAAGGGGCAGATGATTGAAACAAGCCTGCCTTCTCCTCCCCTTTGAGCTGTGTTTTAGACTGTTAAGTATACTTTCTTCTCTGGGGTTCTTGCTGCCAGTTAACGGGGGCACACAATATCCACCAGGAAAGTAATTACCTCTTTTTGTCCTCAGAGAATTCCTTATCCCTGAATAATGTTCTGTTTGAGTTCTCCCGGGCCTGTGAGTGGGCAGGGGGAGGAAAATGGAGACTCTGGACAGTATTTTTATTGCAAGTTTCCAGCATAAGAGGAAACAAGGAGTTGTCCTTACAAAGGGATGAGAAAGACTGAGAATCTGGCTCTGCCCATGAACTCCATGGTGATATCAGGAAGATGCATGGCCGCAATGTTCTACCCAAAGAAGCTCAAGGCAGAGGCTGTGAAATGGACTTGCCTTCAAAGCTGAGCCAATTGGAAGTGATCTGGGAGCAAAGGAATCAATCATTTGTAGACAACACTGAAACCAATCCTTATGCAGTGGCCTTTCTTCTCTTGATGACCAGCTGTCTCTGCTTTTTGACTTCCACTTCCTGTTTGCCATGGGACAGCAGGTTCCTCTTTGATTCTGGGAAGGCCTTTCAAGCATCATAGTGCCCCCCACTGCCCTCCCACACCACTGCCCCCCCTCCCTGGTTTCAGGAAGAGTGTCTTACTCAGAATCTGCTCCAACCCTGGGTAACCCCCCAGGAGAAATACTGTGTTTGTGCAAATGGAAACAACTGGCTGATTTCTGGAACATTTTGAATGATTAGTTTCATGTATTAAAAGCCAAAAATACAATCATATCCAAAGTAAATTAATAGAGTAACTCAGAGCAATCAGGGTGTTTGAAGAATGAGTTCCTTGGCCAACTGTACCATCTCATTAACCCTTCAAATGCAACCCTTGATTTTGCTTTTAAATAATTCTAAAATATATAGTTGCATCTCCCTGCATTAATACAGACTAAGATGAAGCAATTAAGATCTTGGACTTGAGAGTTAAGTGAGAATTGAGTATGATAAATTTGCTGTCACATGCCAGATTTGGGTACTTAGGAAAACTACATATAACATTTACTGATCTTATTTCCTCATCTATGTGTTAGGGATGTCACAGCCCTACCAATGAGCTTTAAATATACATGTGTATGTATATATATCATGTGTATACACATATAATACATGCATATGTAGTATAATATATAACTATAACAGGATATAATATATTTAACAGTATACATAATATATAACAGTATATCATATATATAATATAATATAATATAATATAATATAATATAATATAATATAATATCAGCATGTAAGTACCATGTACCATGCCTGAAACTTACCACTGAGAACTCATTAAATATTAGCTGTTGTCATTGCCCACCATCAGCACTCCTTAGCTGAAAGGTAGATTTATTTCCCTCTCAAGCTAAATTCTACAACAGAGCCAAGTCTCACAAGAAGTTAGTGGTTGAGCTAAGACAGAAAACATAACTTTTGATTACTTATCCTCCTCCACTAGACTTCAGACCACACTGCCTCCTATTAAAATTAATTTCTGTTCCCTTCGGGTAGAGATTTAAATTTGTCATGCCTTCCTAAGCCACTGGACCCCAAGCCCCATCACTGATTGTTCCTCGGGGAAGCCAGAACTGCTCGGTAATTAATCCACTGCAGGCTCCCCTACCAGGACTGGGAAGGAAACACCAAATTCTACTTGGTTTCTTTCTAATTAGTACCAGAGAGTGGGAGCGAGGGAGAGAAACAGACCGAGGACGGAGAGAGGCTGAGCTAAGTGGGGTGTGGTTCACATGTGTTCCCAATCATGACCACACAATGCAAATGTTTTCTTTCTGGGGCAATCAGGCAAAATCTTGGAAAAAGAAACGTTTTCCCCCTGTATGTACAATTATAACAATGTCCCAAACTTGAAACTTTTTCCCCCCAATCTTGGCACAGTTTGGCTTTCAAAAGATTTGGAAAACGTCCAAACTCTGATGACCTGTGTATGACCCTTTTCCCCAAGGACCAATGCACTCATTTTCTAAAAATAATAAGCAAACATGTATATGATACATATGATGTGCCCTGCTCTGTTTCTAAGTGCATTACATTTATTGACTAAAATTCTACTTCTTTTAATAACCCCAGAATCTGGGACTATTGTAATGTCCATTGAGCAGATGAGGAAACAGGCACAAAGAGGATTATGTGTCCAAAGTTAATGAGCTGGTACAGGGCAGAGGCATGATTCACATGGGGGGGTGTCTGGATTTCAAGTCGGTGTTCACCCACATTACCCATCCTCCTGGCATGCAGCCTCCATGGTGGAGGAGTCAAGGCAGAGCCAGAGGGGCAGGACCTGAAGGAAAAGTCAAAGATGGGCCATGGAAAGTAAGATGAGAACTCTCAGGAAAGAAGGCCACATCACCAGGCAGCTGGGAATCAGTCAACCCCTCTTTGAAATGGGGCTGTGCCTTTCTGGTTCTGCTCTTTTCCAGCTCATGAACCAGAGAGGTGTCACTGCTGCCCAGCTCACTGTTTCCCTATGCTTTTCACTTTGATTGACATCCGGACTTCTTTTTTTTTATACATTATCCTTGAATTCCATTTCTAGCCTGTGCTTCCCCCAGGTCCTGACCTTCATATCTCCAGCTCCAGCTAAGTACCCCGATGCTGACTTCTAATTGCTCCCTTTGCTTAACTGCCACCTAGCTTAACAGTTCAGACCCTGAATTGGCCCTTGACTTTGATTAATTGCAGCCTGGGGCTCAGCAGCAGGGGTCTGAATATCTTCCCAGTCACTAGAGTAGCTAGACTTTACCTCTGGTGGCTAAGGAATGAGGACACCACACCTACATGTTGAATATGGACGCTGCCCTACAACATACTTCAGGTGTTGGTGGGTGTGTCACAGACATGATTCTGCCAGCAGGAAGACCCTGAAGGCTGGCTGTCATCTGCCAAAAGGCAAGCATGAATACATGGATAGATGGATGCCTGGTCTCCAACCGCCCCTGATTCCTTCCAGGGTTAGAATTCTTGGGTAGTGGTGTTCAGGAGCCTGGGGAGACCACCATTCCAGGAACAGCTGGCTGAGCTAGCATTGTTGAAGCAATTGATGGCTTTTAGGGGCAGAGATTATGTTTAGGCCAGGAAGAGAGGTACAGGTCTAGGATACCGAGCAGTGATTCAAAGATAATGGTTATGAGCTAACTGAAAAGAAGGAAAAGTATTTAATCTGTGAGGGATATTGATAGTGGGGATATTCCAACATGTAATTCCCAATAAATGCACACAGTTCAACACAGAGGCCTGATCTTTCCCGTAAGAGTAGAGGGTATTGGGAGACATATTAATCTCTCAGAGCAGCAGGGAGCAGCGGTCTTGCTCTCTGGATTCTCCAGGCACATCTCGAATGTAAACTCATTAGAAGCGACATGCAGAAAGCTCAGAGGAAAAGAAAGTATGCATCTTATATGTGCTGCCTGTCTGCTATACGTGTTCAGCTGTTTTGGATATACTCATTGGCTTCCCAGATGGGCCTTCTAGAAATCACATACACACATAACATCTGTCTATATTCTAAACCACACAGTAAAAATCAGCTCATTTAATTCTACAGTTACCCTATGAGGTTAGGGCTAGTATGATGATCATTAGCCGGTTTTACAAATAAGGGACCTGAAGCACAAATAGTTAGGTGGCCTGTCTGAGGTCAGTGGCAGAGCCGGTATATGAATCCTTTGAACTCTCTGCTCTACTGCTATCATGATGGCCAAGATGGTCATGCATTGCCTTCCACATTTCCAAATCCTGTTGCCTATCCCGACAGTTCACTGGGAGAGGAAGCCCATAGGAGCAGGTTGGCCCAAATGAAGAAGTGATGGATGACTGGCCCTCCATGGAGTGAGCAGAGCATGGGATAGATGCAGAGTTAGGCTTATGTTGACAACAAGGCCATACACAACCACATGTACCTGAGATTCCTGGAGAAGAGGAAGCTATGAGCCCTCCCAAAAGGACAAAAGGATGGGTGGTCTGTCCAGGGCAGAACAGAAGCCAAAGGCATCTCACAGCACTGAGGAGATAGGGCTTTAGCTGCTCTCTCTGGTTTCAGTCTGAAAGCTCTGTGATCTGACTGATCTGTGCTTTCTGCTGTGGGATGGTCATGTAAACAATCAATAATGACTAAGTAAATTGGTCCTTGACTAAGAGAGGAACTACTTTACAAATGGAGATTATACCCAAACTAGTATGACTATCTGAGATTAAAAATATTAACAAATAATAATGATCATAATTTATTGAATGTTTATCAGGTAGTAAGTACTATGATAATACCTTAAAGGTATTCTCTCAGTTAATTCTCAGGATAATCCTATGAAGAAATCACTGTAAGTACTCCTTTTTTAAAGAAGAGGAGATTGGGATTTATGGAGGTGAAGAAATTCATCTGTTCTTTCCATAAATATTTATTGAGTGTCTGCTCTGTGCCAGTCACTTTTCTAGACTTAGAATATATCAACAAATGAAATAGATAAATATCATTTTGGCCTCATAGGGATAATGTTTGAGAGGGGAAATGAGAATACAAACAATTACCATAACAAGTTAACTTATATAGGGTATTAGATAGTGGGAAGTGCTGTGGAACTATAATGAAACATCTGGGTGAAGGCTATGTGGATTGTCAGGGTGGCTGTGGGTCCTGGATTATATTTGTAAATATTGAGATCAGAGTGTGCTGCATTGAAATAGGGATATTCTATAAGAGGCTTAAAGGAGCTGAGGAAAGAACTGTGTTTGTATCTGGGAGAGGGAACAGCAAATGTAAAGGCTCCGAGGCAAGATCGGGAGCACAGAGCCCACTGTGGATGGACTAGAAGGGCTGATGGAGAGAGTGATAGGGAAGGGAAGGAGGCCAGGCAAGTAATGGGATCAAATCTTAGGGCATTTGAAGGCCTTTTTCTTCCAAGTGAGATGGTGATCCATCAGAGAATTTTGATTACATGAGTACTTCCTCAGACTTCGTCAAGATCTAGTCTGTAAGGTCATCTAAGTAAGTGGCAGAGTCAGAATGCAAGCCAATTTTTTCTCCTAGGCATTACATTCTATATTCTCTTTAGTCAAAGTTCTAAAGCAATGGCGGGCCATTTCCAATTATTTTCCCTTCACTACATGTAGTATCTTTCCGCCTTTGCTCTGACCGATGAAGCCTCTGCAGACCTCTTACTCTATTGAACTGTCATCAGCCAGTTAATATTGATGATATATAGGTCTCTTACTATTTATTTGCCTAACACCGAATTAAGTTTATAAACATGCTGTCTCATTTGACCCCCACAACAAAGCTATGAAGCAGTAGTGCAATAGTGATCTGGCTGTGCAGATGAGGGCCTGAGTCTTAGAATCTTTCTTTATCCACCCTGGCTACCAGGAAACTCTCCAACTTAAAGATTTCCCAGAAGACCTGTCTTGGGAGAGGAATGGTCTTTCAAGCAACTTCTCACTGAGAAGTCTGCCAGCTCTTTAAGGCCAAGTCACGTGATTCTCTTTATTAATCTCTGTTCCCAGGACAGTATCCTAGACATGGAAAAAGTTTAAGATATTTATTTTGGATGATTGACTTATAGCAATTATAACATTTAGCTTAGTTAAAATAGATCTTAGAAACACCAAGTATTTTCTTAGAAGGTAATTTTAATTTCATTAAAAGCCACAAAGGAGTGTGGTTAATATGGAGTCCTTGGACACCATGGATTAATGAAATTTTGAGTAGGGAATGGATTTTCATTTACCTTGATACATACTACCGTGCAAGGTCCTGGGCCGCTTCCTTCAGTAAGTTATTTAACCAAGCTGGATCTCATTTTCCTCACTTGTAAAAATGGAACTACTACTCAGGTTGCTGTAATCAAGAAAGGACATAACACATACAAAGTATTTACATACTGCCTGTCTATAGTAGGTGCTCAAGAAATGTTACCTTTTCTCCTAGTATAAGCTTAGAATTCATATCTAGGGGATGCTCAGGTAGATCTGAGCCAGACAGGAGGAAAATCTGCTGAGAGTCAGATACCCCTGTAGCACCTTTTAGGTGCTATAAAGACAGTGCTATGTTTGTAAACAACTGGCTCTTTAAAACAAAACAAAAACACGATGGTAGCATATGCCTGTTTCTGAGGTGTACTGGTAAACACTCCCACTGTGGCTGATTTCAGGGTACCAAGGTGATGCTACCGAATGTGGGATTGGGGAGATCATGTGCTCAGTTGGCTCTTACCAATCAGGCGCCAGGTTCCACTGTGACTTTTTCCCCACGCTAGGCCTTTTTCTCACCAGTTCAGAATGCACCATCAGCCCAAGACGTGCAGCCTCAGCTTCTAGTTGGCTCCACAGAGGGAATTATTTTTAATGTCCATGTGTATACAAGGCAGGTTTTACTTTATTTAATAAGCACTGGTAGAGTATTCTAGTCTAAGCACATTGCACATCTTAACTCATTTAATGAATAAACACCCTCAGAGATAACTGTGGTTTTTATTCCTCTTTTATGGATGAAGAAACTGAGAACCAGAGAGATTAAGTAACTTCCCTAGGGTCACACAGCTAGTAAATGGCAGAACCAAAATTCAAATGAAGCGACCTGGCTCTGAGTCCATTCTCATATCTGCTCTGCTGGTCCAGGCACAGGACTGTGATGGAGCTGATCCAGGCCACTGCCCCAAAATAAGTCCAGGGAATCCTATTGGTCACTCTCAAACCTCCCTGCTGGGTTAAGACCAGCCCAGAGGCTGTTCTCCTAAAATGTTTCCTGCTCCTGTAAACCCATTCTATTCAGGGCTGATCCCAGGCAAGTCAGCATGCACAGGAGCCCAGAAAGTGCAGCCCAAGCTCCACACCAGGGCTAAGGTTTGGGGTCTGGGGCTGAGGTACTTCTGTACACATTGCTTTTGCATTTCCCATGGAAGGTGCAATCCCAGTCTTCCTTAACTCGCCTCTCCTAGGCCTGAGTGGAAACCCCTGCTACTTCTGGGACTCGGTCTCCCAAGGTTCTTTTGGCAGCCAGAGCACAACAGCTGCTCAGCAATGCAGTGATCCAGCAGCCCCAGAGGAGGAGGGTGTGCGGAGGCCTGAAGCCATGTGCCAAGCCCAGCACCCACCAGCTGCCTCCTCCCCTTCCATCAGAGCAGGAACTGCTTTAACCCCTTCAGCACCAGAAGGCCAGGCTCAGAGAAGGAGCTGGGTTTCCTGGAGGCTATGTAGCCTATACACACATAACTAGCATCTTCAACTCATTCGCACCCTTTTCACCCTGTGATATTTCTCTAATGTTCTGGCAGAGCATTCTCAGCACTAGGCTGAGCATTTTCTCTCTTCTCATCTTCTTTCTCAACCAGCCCTGCTTCCCTTCTAGCTTGCAAAAGGCAGCCATTTACACCACAGTCTAATTAGCATGTTATAACAGACAGAAAACATATATTATAACAAGTTAAGTGGATTCTAACATTTAGCAGAATCTATAATGATTAGAAAGCCCCTTATTATGTCATTTCTCTATCTTTGCACAGAGTCATTAGCATTCTTGGATAACACAAAGCAGGAGCAAAAAACACAGTGAAAGTCTGGTAGACAGAGAAGAGAATGTCTTACTGATATTGATTCTATACCAGAAAAATGGGATGGAGACTTTTGGATTCTACCCCTAAGACCCAATGGTGCATAAGGCATTTGGGGCAGGGCCTGGCTACCCAAGGGCAAGAGGCTCTTAAGCGAGGCAGAAAACAAACACAATAAAGCAATACAGACACAGACATGATTAAATAAAGCAGACAAATCCCCATATGGAAAGGATCCCCTCTTGTTCCCGGGAGGCAGGCTCCCTGAGACCTTGCAGATGTCAGAGCAGAATCCACTTGCATGTCCCAAGTTGTACAAACCTACTGCCCAAACTCTAGAAAAATCGAAATGGAGAGACAGGAACATCTTTGATTTAAAAGAGAAGATCCCACCCACCCCCATTATACACACCAGAGCAATTGTGATTTGCATCTCATTTCACTGAGATTGGCCCCAATTATAGCTTTTTAAAAAATTATTTCTCCAGCTGTTGGCTGAGTTGACCATTTGCCCAGCCTCAGTGGAGATGGCAGATCCTGGTCCATAAAGTGAAGGGTTGTGCAATTGAACTGTGATCTCCTGGTCCATAAGTCGAAGCTCAACCAATATGCCACATTGGCCAGGCTCTACAAATCTTTTTTGATCAATATACATGTTGGGAGTACGTGGGGGTGCATGGTATCTTATAGGTAAGTGTCCTCCACCTTTATCAACCAACCATGAATTTAGCACTGACCCTGGGCATCTCAGACTTATCCTCTGAGAAAATGCTTAGTCTTGGACACTCCTTCACTCTCTGGGGTAGGTTTTGCCTCCTTCTCTTTTGATATTATTTGACTTGGGAGCCAAATTACACCTTTAAAGCTTTCACCACCTTTTCCAGAAAAATCACCTCATTGACTAGGAATGGGCCAAAAATTACACTCCTAGTGGCCCACTCTGCCATTCCTGGTTTTGTCCCAATGACATGCTGTTGAAACTGCCGAGGTGTTCACAACAGATGCTATCACTGCATATCCACCAAGGCCAGAGGTCCAGCCCAAACTCCACACTTTTGCCAGGGCAGCCCACATGAGTGTATGCTCCTGTTACAGCACTAGAATTAAAGCAAACACTTATCCAACTCTCCTTTGGTTCCATGGGCCATATTTTCAGGAAATGGTAAAAACACTTATCAGACCAAGAAAGGTCTTGAGTAAAGCCATCACAACTTGGTTTAAGTAAAAAGATAAAGAAAACATATCAAATATGTTAACTCTGCCACAATTTTAGTTTGTTCACTTTTCAAATGAATGAAAACATAGAAATTGGTAATATCAGGACTACAAAAGCCTATGGAAGACACTAGCTTCCCCACCTCACTCCAGTTGCTTATTTCAATCACTTTTACATGGGCATGACATTATACTTTAAAAGGTTAAAAAATACCGACTAGGTATTACTCTGGTTAATTTCTTTTTACACATGTTTTTAACATAGGGTCAGGACATCAGAAATGCCTGGGTAGCTAGTTAAATGCCAATTCCTAGACTTATTCCAGGTATACTAAAACAGAATTTTGGAATGAGGGGTTGGGAGTTGCAGATTTTAAATTTATTCTTATTCATTCTGAAGTTTGAGAATTTCTGCTCCAGCCTCTGCTTCACTCTGCCAGACCAGGCTCGGGTGAGCTGGATGCAGACCACATGCCAGAAACATTGGAAGCTGACCTGGCATAGACTCCCCTCCTCAACTCTGGACAGATTTCTGCCCCACTTTGGATCTTCCTACCTTCACTTTTTCCATAGGATTCAATTAAGTCAGGAAAGAATTTGTAGACTAACTATAACACAGAAGACTTCTAAGAACCTATCATTGAATAAATATTTTTATGAATGATTTAGAAACACCCACAGTGGTCTTCTTTCAGTATGAAAATGGAGGGACAATGAGAATGTAGTCACTGATGTCCTGGGAACTCAGGGCTAGGCGAGAAGCACAGGAAGGTAGAAGTGGTCAGATAGAATAAGACAGCCTGCCAGGTTCTCTGGTAGAAGCAGCAAGTTACTTGTAATTTCTGGAGTTATGTTTTCTCATAGGGATGTAAAGTTAGATTTTAAATAAGACTTACATGAGTCATCCTTGATCTAAAAAAAATTCTATAATATGACCTCCTTCATGGTATTCAGTCCTGTAAGGCCATAGACACTGGCTATTTAGAAAATATTATCATAGCAGTTTTAAGACATCTCTGAGCCCCTTACCTTGTTCAGCTTTGTTTTGGAGACATACAAGACTGCAAGGTTATTGTCATTTTGATTCCTTGACATGGAAAGTCCTGCCTACCTTACATACATCTAGTTTCTAATTCCATTCAAAGGCTAGATAATCAAACTCAACAGCATCTGTAATTAATTATTTATTCACTCTTGTATTCATTCACTTGGAATGTTCCTTTTTTTTTTTTTTTCAAACACAAATTTATTTAGAAAGTCACAGAAGTAGAAGATGTGGGCCATATAGGAACTGAGCCAGCATGGCTGTGTGGGCTCAGGAAACAAGTTACAGAGGCCAAAGAAGGGCCTTTGGAGATTAGGAAAAATAAAGACAGAGAGAATGCACTTGGGGGAAGAAAAGGGGAAAAGGCATGAACATGCTCCAGGGAGAGAAAGAGCAGTGCATTGCCAAATTTTTGAGTATTTATTATATGGAGCATAGATATTCTCCTAGTTTCCTTAGATAGAGCTTGTGGTCTAAAGGGGGAGTTTATAAGAAAACAGGCGATTTTAATATAGAATGAGTGCTAAGATACAATAATAGAGTCTCAATGGGAAGAATCCAATTATGAGAACAAAGAAGATGCAAACCAGAGGCAGGGGACTTAGAAGTCTTTGGCAACCATCCAGGTGAAAGAGTGGGACCAGCGAGCATGGAGAGCCATTGATCTCCTTTGAGGTATATTGCTCATTTTTCTTTCTAAGTATTAGAGGTTAGGAGGAGCCTAATCATTCACTTCTGTTCATGGGTTTTAACCAATTAATCAATGACATAAGGCCAAATGTGAACCAAAATATAGTATGATTTAGGAAAGCTGTACCTCTCCTCTATCACTCTACTTGGAATTTATCTCCTAAGTGCTAGGACAGTACAGCAGGTCCTCAGGTTATGTCGGAGATCTGTTCCACCTACATAAACCCCTACATCACTCACATGGAGCACATACACAGCAGTAAGGAAGTGAAACAGTAAAAAAAAAAAAAAATAGAAGATAACAATTTCTGACCTTTACTTATGACTTATGGTAAATAAATAATAAAAAACATAAAGAACATATGTACATAAATCAAAATGACAAAACTTTTTTTTAAAATAAATACTGTAAATGGGAGATGGTGACATAACCAATTTTGTCAGAGTTCGACATAACCAAGGACTGCCTCTATTGTAGGTAGTTTGGGTTTCTGAAACAAAGTACAGTAGACTTTGTGCACATAAACACAAACTTACTTTTCATATTTGTCAATTCTGAAAATCCAAGTCAGGATACCAACATGGTCAAGTTCTGGTGAGGGCTCCTTTCAGGGCTGCACATTGCCAGGCTCTTATTGCAAGCTCACACAGTAAAGAGCAAGATGGAGAGCAAGCCTTTGTGCGACTCTTACAAGGGCATTAATGCCTTTCCTGAAGGCTCCCCTTTCACTAGCTCACCTAATCCCAATTACTTTCCAAAGGCCTCATCACCTAATACATGGGGAGAGATATTAGAGTTTTAATATGGTATATGAATTTTAAGGGGATATGACATTTAATCCACGACAGTAGAAAACAGACTCTTCTAAAGTAGAGTTACATTTCACATTCCACTTCATAAAGTCAGGAAGTATTGTGGCCACGATTTTTCATGCCTTCCTGTATTCATGCCCTTTAGTTGTGCCCTCCCATAAGACTCTGGTTTTGACCTTGTGTCAAATTTTGACCAATAGAATATGCTAGAAGTAGTATGGCAGATTCTGAGCCTTGGTTCAAGAAGACTTATACTCTCCTACCAGACTCACTAAAAAATGCTGCTATCAAGAGCCTAGGCTACGTTTCTGGAAAAACCATGAGAAAAAGAGCCCAGCTATCCAATCCAAAGTCACCTAGATCAACCTCAGCCAGTTGAACTCCCAAAACACATATAAAAGTCCAGCCAATATGCCTTCCTGACCATAGCTGACCACTGATGTATCAGTGAACATAGATAAAAGCAGAACCACCTGGTTAACACATAAACTGGTAAGTGATAATAAGTGCTATCATATTTAGCCACTGAATTTCTATGTGGTTTGTTACACTGTGATAACTAACTAATAAATCCCCTGAGGTCCAAGAGATCCAAGAAGTAGAGACCAAACAAAGAAGGACAGATTTTAACACTTTTATTGCCATGATTTTGTAGCTTATTACTATGGCCCAGTTCACATAAGGTTCTCTGGTTTAATCAACCATGAAAAGGAAGTGAACACATTGGAGATAAGGGTCAAATATTCCCTCTGGAATTTCTTGAGTCAGGGTCTGAGGACAAGCCTTACTTGAAGAAAGAACTTCTTTCTTCTGGTTACCAAAGTCACTCACCATATCCAGATTATGAACCTCTGTATGGACCACTCCTCAGATAAGCCACTCTTTGGAGAATATTAAAAGGTCAATTGAGGACTGAATCAACAAACAAAAATACAGGGGGAAAAAAAGATCATAAAGAAAAGCCAACTAACAGACTTTTCATCTTATTTTCCCCTAAAAACAGTACCCAAGCTTAAGTGTAACAAAATATATATAAAAACAAGCTGTCAGGTTTCTGACACAGTCGATGCCTGGAGGCAAATGTTTCTGCTAAACTTTTGATGGAGCCCTGGGGAGAGTAGGAAAGGGTTCCAAACTGGGAGGGATTGGCAGCTGGGCTGGGAGCGCAACCTGACTCTCTCTTCCCTTTCACAAAGAAGGTTTTGTTTGGATTGTGAGGCATGGTGAGTGACTCCTCTAGAGCCATGGGGATATGCCATGTTCTGGGGGAACATCTGGGCTGCCAGCTCAAGCCAAGTTGAAACCCTATCCTGGCCAGAGCTGCTCTAATAAATCAGGTGTAGGTGTATTTTTCCAGGATGTTCAAAACCACATCTTACCCTGAGAAACAGGGTTTTATCCATAGAAGTCTCATTCCAAAGGACAAACGACCCTTCTAGGTTCCCACGAAGCACATGTTTACCGAGGCTTCATGCCCAAACAATCAGGTCAAAAGACTGAGAGCATGGCCCCCACAAGTCCTTCTTCAAAGTGTGTTGGGAATCTTCACAAATGAAATCTCTATTCTGATCAGAGGACTCACTCCATGCCATGCCCACCTTGAGCTTATAATATGGTTTTAAATCACTTTGAGCTAGAGCAGTGGCTGGCAAACTGCAGCTCACGAGCCAAATGCGGCTCTTTGGCCCCTTGAGTGTGGCTCTTCCACAAAGTATTGTGGCCTGGGCATTAGAAGAAGTTTAAGTTTAAAAAATTTGGCTCTCAAAAGAAATTTCAGTCATTGTACTGTTGATATTTGGCTCTGTTGGCTAATGAGTTTGCCGGCCACTAAGCTAGAGGATTTCATTTTTACATCCTTCTTTCTTGTTTGCTTTTTTCCTAAGATAAATTTTTATAATACTGTCAGGTTCTTGACTTCTTATCCCACCCTGATCTTGTGCTATTCCTATTAGTAACACTTCTATTTTAATGCATTTATTTTAATATCTGCCATAGATTCCAGGGATACAGTATGTTATTATATTAGAAATATCAATATTCTCATTTAAAGAACTCTTAATGTTTAAAGTAACTATCTATGGGACAGTTTAACTTGATACTAATGATGAATTTACAAGAATTTTAAATATCATTGCTGCATCTTTCAGGAGTTCTAATGAGATTGGTAGAGAAAGTGTTATTATTTCCAATTATAAGTGAGGTAACTAAGTCATGGATAGTTTGAAATGAACTTGGGACATATTCCAGGGACTTGATGTGAATTCTTAATAGTGGGTCATTGGTGGTTAGGAGATGGTCTGCCCAAGTGGCAAGGCCAGGCCAGGACTAGTGGAGCAGAGCAGTAAACAGGCTGATGGGGAGAATATCATGCAGAGCAGGGACCTGCACTCCTCAGCATAGAGCTGCAGTTTGGTCTTGGACCTCTAGGCTAAATAAAGATAAAAGACATTGTGGTTTTCTTGCAAATGATAATAACTGATGTAAAACTACCTTAGGAGCTGTAATCTATGGAGAAAAACTTACCTATATAGAAAACCAAGTGTTACAAAACATGAGAATATGGCTGTCATGTTATGAAAGTTTTTAGCATGCTAATTTCAAGAGGTAACAAAAATCTAATGCTCTTAGGTATATGTAAGTCTGAGTAGGTCTATTAGCATCATCTTTCTTTTGTAAAAACTGTGTTAAACATCTGCTATTTGCTGTCATAGCATTTAGTTCTCTTTGATTACTCTGTGCCTTGATTTTACTTTGGGGTATTAGCCACTTTTTAATTCTTACCTTTGTAATTAGATAGGGATGAAGGATGAGCCCCATCCTCAACTGTGGGCATGGGTCCAAACTGGCATAATCATATTAAATACTGTTGTTTTTTATTCCTGTGATTGGTTAAGAGATGGGCATATGACCAAGTTCATGACCAATGAAATTCAACAGGAAATTTCCTGTGACTTCTGGAATGCACAAAGACTTCTCATGAACCCTTCAAACAAACATTTTTTTTTTTAAATAAACTGGGTTTCTGGTCAAAGGATTAAGAGATATTGATGGACTTTACCCTCTCCATACTTGCAATGAAGGAGACAGAACTATGAGTAAATAATTAGAATAACTAGCACTACATCAAAGGTATTAATAGACTGCAATGAAAGCAGAGAGGGAGAATTATCCTTACAGTCATGTTTGAAGAAAAGATAACAGAAGATCAGATAGCCAATCACTTCAGATATAGACACCAGAATCATCTTCAATGGGATGGTGTGAGCCTCAGCATTTTCTGGCTTCTCATATGCTCCAGCCACTTTCTTCCTTGACCTTCTGAAGTTCTGGGGAGTTTGCATCTCTGCCTGTGAAATATTCTTTTCTTATTAGCCCAAGTAATTTACTTCCCAGACCTTGTTTTGTTAATATATAGATGTTTGAGGCCTTAATGAGAAATCTCATTATCTGACCAAATAATGTCTATTCAAGGAATGAATACTAGAGAGAATATTTCAACATCAAATGCAGAATTAATAAACAGAAAGAAACATTAAAAACAAAAATTGAGTTAAAAACTAATCAAATAATATATTGATATGGAAATACCTGAGACTTTCTGGGAAGTTCACTGAGGTGACTTTGAACTTCAAGAAATGCTACTACAATAGCAATACAATAACAATGCAAACAAGAAGCAGTAATATTAATTATTTTGAATGTACAGATATTGGATATTGGAATGTTAACCACAAAAAAATAGGTATGTATTGGAATCTAACAAAACATAAGTTAGTTAAACCGTTCATTGATTTTTCTTGTATTCAATAAATATTGATTGAATATATGTGCTATGAATTGGTAACTGACTCTTGAACTAGCAACCGTAAACTGGCTGGAATGTAGACGAGTGAAGGTTATTTTTTATAGAAAACTAAAACATAGATCAAAATATTTATACCAAACCATATATTTATAAAGAAACTTTACATAGATTTTTAAAACTATATTTTTATTGATTTCAGAGAGGAAGGGACAGGGAAAGATAGAAACATCAATGATGAGAGAGGTACATTGATTGGCTGCCTCCTGCACACCCCCTACTGGGGATCAAGCCTACATTCCAGAAGATCCCCTACTGGGGATCAAGCCCACAACTGGACATGTGCCCTTGACCTGAATTGGACCCAGCACACTTCTATCTGCAGGCCAATGCTCTATCCACTGAGCTGAACTGGTTATGGCACCTTTACATAGATTTGACTCAGGTACCAATTTTTCATTTTCAGTAATTTTAATCAGTTATTAATAGTAAAATATATTTATACTATATGATCCTACTGAGTACTGGAAAAAGTCATGGCCTGGTCATCCCTAGATTTTACATATCATCTGTTTGATGGGATATAGTACATCTATAATAATAAAAGTATAATATGCTAATTAGAACAGATAGCCAAACGACCTTCCAGACATCATTCTGGACAAAGCCGCTGTGGTGGTGGTCAAGGCAGAAGTTGTTAGGGGTGATCAGTCAGGCAGGCAGAATGGTTAAGGGCAATCAGGCAAGTGGTTAGGAGCCAGTGGTTCCGGATTGCAAGAGGGATGTCCGACTGCTTGTTTAGGCCCAATCCATAATTTTTTCCCCATTGACCTCTTCTAAACCATCGGTCAGACATCCCCTGAGGGGTCCCAGATTCTGAGAGGGTGTAGGAAGGGCTGAAGGGACCCCCTCCCATGCATGAATTTTTTACACCAGGTCTCTAGTATGTATAGAATGTAAACTGGAGCTCATTTTCCATGAGCTTATGATTAAAACTCATGTTGTGAAGTCAGCTATATCTAAACTAGCATCTCTGGTTAGATAAGTTACTAGGTAAGAAGAGTTATTTAAACTTCCCAAGCCTTTATCTCTTTATTTCTAAAATGACTGAATAATTTATAAGTTTCAGTTATTAAAATGATTGAGTAAGGCACTTTCTAAATATATATATATAGTACAGTGCTTGGCACATTGTAAGGGCTCAATTATAATTAAATGAATGAGTGAACAGATAAAGAATAAATGATAGAAAGAAATAATACAGCAAAATGATGCATGACTAGATTTTTAAATTTATTTTGGGAACCCATGTTCATCATGGGAAAGTGTTAAGCACGTTGCAGGCATGAATAGATGTCTCAGAATTCATGGTACATCCTTAATTCTGGGTAATTTATTCTGTCTAATAACAGTTATACATTAAAATTATCACAAAATGTGATTTAAATTGTGTCATGGCATACTTTTTCACACTAATGAATTTATTTTTCATAGTAGAGTATCTGTGAGCATATAGCTTATTTACATATTTAGATATATTTCCTAAATATAATCAGAATTTAAATTACTATGCCAGTTTTTAGCTGAATAGTTTATAGTCAAATTGTTTCTTGATAAGTTTGCTATTTTTTATCTATGAGAGAGCTAATTTGTTTATATCCACTTTAAATTAATTTAGGCCAAGGGGTATATCATTGACTTAACAAAAGGTGTTTTTTTTTTTTTTAAATATAGATTATATAAAATGAACTACGACTATTTATTGTGGTATATGAAACTGGTTTTACTAATTTTCAATCATATTTCAAATAACTTTCCTTTATAAAATACTTAAATTCAATTATTAAACAGGAAATAGGTAATATTAGCAAAATTTTAAAGCAATAGATCCTGATGTTCTAATTGGCATCTTACTAGCTATGAGTCTTTAATATCTACTTTTATTTAAGTTTTAAGCAAGGAAGCAAAATAAGGAGAAAGAAGAAAATATTTTATTAGTTCTTTTCAGTTTTACAGTGTCATCCTTCAAATCTTTAAGCCATTATTTTGTGCTTCATGGATCACCCTTAGGGGCTACACATAGTTCCCAGTTCCACAGAATCACTTACTGCTATTTACTTTTAATATTTCTTTTTATTATTGTTCTAAGTATTACAGATGTCCCTCTTTTTTCCCCATTGACCTCTTTTAACCCACCCTGTCCTTCCTGTCCCCTCCCCGCTCTTGTCCTTAAAGTCTTGATGTACTTCCTCAGCCCATCCCTACCTCAGTGGGAGACAATCTACTCAAGGTTGGAGAAGGAGCTGGTCATAAGACTTAGCATTCCCTTATCTGGAAGCAGGAGCTAGAAAACAAGCAAAGCAACCTGTGCAGTTGTCTTTCTCAAAGGAAGTTGAGTCATTTTTCTATAATGTTGTGGGGGGGGGGGGAGAAATGTTTTTAATATATTAATAGCACTGTAACTTGGAGGAATTTGTCCTTGTGAAAATATTTTCAAGAGCCAGCTTGGGGTGGCTGAGACAGTATGGTAGACAGATTACAAATATAACACAAATGTTTCCCCTTCCTGTATTCACTCCCTTTGTGATGTGACTTTGCAGCCCCTCCTATTTAGAGGTAGCCTATCTGCCCACCACTAAATCCAAAATGATCTTGTGATCTATTTTGGCCAATAAAATGAGGTGGAATGACATTCTACCAGTCCTGGGGCTAGGTCTTAAGAGACTTTACACATTTGTTCTCACTCTCTTGAAACTCTGCTCTGCTGTGTGAATCCGTGCAGGCGGGCATTCTAATCAGGTCAGACCCGTGGCCCCAGCACTATTCAGTAACCCAGGAAACTGATCTATTCTAGATCAAGCAACTCCTAGTTGATCAACCCAGCTGGCTACAAATGCCTGAACAATGCCAGCCAAGAGCAGTGCATCTTAGACTACATGACTCTAAACATCTAGCTGATAAAAAATAAATAAATAAACATTTTTGTTCACTAGTCTATTTAAGTCATTATGTTTTGTTTTGGTTTATTGTTTAGCAATACTTACTGGATATACCCACCTGAGCAATATCAGCAAGTATCAAGATATCAAAGGCTGTGGGAAGCTGATATGCAAGAGCAAGAGAAATAATTTATTTATTTGGCCGAGAGTGAATTCCAACGACAAGTGGAATTCTGAAGGAAAAAAGTCTGAAGGAAAAAAAGAGGAGGGATGGGAAGGGGAAGCAATCTATCCAAATGGAGAACATATGACTGTGTGCGAGTGGGTGAGAGATTTCACCTAGCTGGTGAGGGTTAAATCGTATTTTAAGTCCAGGATTGCTTGACCCTAGCCCAACAATCTTTCAATAACACAACTGCCAGAAACATTTACACATATCAGGTGTGGTGTACCCACAGCTGTTTTGTTTGCTGTTGCTGAAATTTAAGCAACGGAGAAGGCCCTTCTTTAACTACTGGTGATGTATGACAACCACTTTTCACATAAACACTTCTGAAGGTTATCTTCTACCAGAGTGGACCCGTGAAAGCTTTTCTTCAGGGTGGTGCAACAGGAGGAATGCTCAGGCTGAGGTCTGGGCAATGGCCTGGGAGGGGCTGGTCGGATGCTAACCTCTGGGAAGTGCTAGGGACACTCATTACCCAGATGGCTGAGACATTTCTCTCACTGGAGCATGAAGTATAGAATCAGCCCAAATACGCAATCTCTAGGAGGCAGATGCAGATGTTCTGAAACTATGGTTTCCAACTTTTAGCTTTCAGATCTTTAGGTTTAATGGAGGTTCCTTAAGGACCACTGAGAGAGTGGCAAGGGAGTAAGTAAGAAACCTAATCAATAGCAACAACAGCAGGAGCTAAAATTTGTGTTGTGTCAGGCACTATTCTCAACAGTTTGTGCATATTAACGCATTTAGTTCATTTTTCATCCATATAGGTTATAGATGCTATACACACATGTAACTAGCCCCATTGTGCAAATGAGGAAAATGGGGCCATCTTGGTTAAGGAATGTACTTCAGGTTATACAGTAAGTGGTCCGCCAGAATGTTTACACAAGTAGTTTAGTTCCATAGCCCCTAGAATATTGTTTTCTAGGCAGCAAAACTGTTTTTAAATTGTGCATACACATACCTCATGGCATGAACAATGTGCCTTGAGTTGAATTAGAAGAACTCAAAGGACGTAATTATAAAGCAACTTTATTTCCCCCCATAGCTGCTCTTTCAAACCTGTCCCTTGGGGCCAGACCACCCACAACAATGTATGAGCTCCTATACATTTTCCCTTATGAGATAAAAAAAAGGAATTCCAGACACTTTACCAGCTAAAACCGTCTCCGTTCAGAGGTAAATGCGCCGCATAAGTGTAATAATTGAATTTCTGAATTTCACTCCAAGTGGAAGCCTCTCACTTTGCTTAATCCTGCAGCAGTTCTGGGAGTACATTGTGGGGTCAGAGGGACTTATTTCTTCATTCTCCATCCCCACCGCTCCCTGGTGTTGACTTTTGAAAAAATAAACGTGTTGGGATAACAGAGATTAATAACACCATGTAAGTTTCAGGCATACCACTTTATAAAACAACATCTGAGTACCCCATTGTTTGCTTGCCACCCAAAGATTAGTCTCCTCCAGTCACCTTTACCCTATCCATTCTCCTCCCATCTCACTTCTGGTCTGTGGTATGGATCTCTGTGTTTTGTTGTTCATTTGTTGCTTTCTGTTTAATATCCCACATGAGTGAGATCATACGGTTCTTGCCCTTTCCTATATAACTTATTTCACTTAGCATGATTCTCTTAAAATTTATCCATGTTGTCCCAAATAGAAATAGTGCATCTTTTTGTATGGCTGAATATAAATAAGAAGATACATGCCGTGTCTTCTTTATCCAATCATCACCAAAGGACACTTAGACTGTTCCCATGCCTTGGCTATTGTGAATAATGCTGTAATGAACACAGGGGGACATATATATATCTATAAATAAGCATTTTCTAATCTGGGCAGTAGATTCCCAGAAACTGGGATTGCTGGGTCACATGTGGTAGCTCTAGTCTTAATTTTTTGAGTAGCTTCCATTATGTTTTCCATAGTGGCAGTGCCAATGTATGTTCCCACATGTAGTGTACTACTGCTGAACCTCCTGGGTGGGGTAGAGAAGGGAAGAGAAGTGAGAGGCTGGAAAATGCCTGTGTTGAAGAGCATCATATATATATTTGGTTTCTTCAGGCCGTGGCAGACATTTAAAATTAACTCTTTCTCTTGAGGGATATTTTTGTGGGATTTTCACCTCCAAGTCTTTCATTCAAATGATGTACTCTCCAGGTGGTTCTGTAAGGGAGCCCTTTAGCCTGCCTAGAGGGTCCTTCTACTTGGATAGAAAAAAAACCCCACCTGATTATTTATTTACACACATCTCCAACTGAAATGTGTCATGTCCATCAAATGTAAATGTGCAACCTAGTTGACTTAGCACTTCCTTCTGTTTCTAATGTGGTTTTATTGGTTGTTCTTAAAACTATCACAATTAAAATTATAGATAGCTACCCACATACTACATTGAGATTGTGAAAATATTTCAAAATGTTGCTTACTATTTAAAAATTACGAATATTAGGGTAGTTATAAGAACTGCTACTGGATCTCGTTATTGCATGGCTTAAGACTTGTAAAACATTTGCTAACTCTTCTTAGATATAATTGGTTTCCTTTGCAACTCATGAATTCCATGTATGCACTTGAAGACAATCACCTGAGAAGAGGTCATGCGTAGACAGACTGCCAAAGGGTCTATAGCACACAAAAATATCATTGTTTATTGAGTTTCCCCACCACCATTTACTTTCTCTGCTATTGCCCCATCTCTCTTCCAAACAGCCTTTTTGGGCAAAGTCCCTTTAATGTGATAAAGGCCCGTTCTCTTTCTCCTGCACCCATGACTGACATCTCCTCCATGGGAACCAAATACCTTTCCCAGTGTCCCCCAGCAGTGCAGGTTCTCCCTAACCACAGCCCCTACACCCTCTACGTTCAGGTGGGCTAAGCAGCTGGTATGCACTATCAGCCCTACTGGCTGTGGTTGATGTGCTCTCACAGCAACTGTTTCTATTCTGAGCAACTGCCAATCAGATGCCCTCGCCTTCCCAGCCCTCTCACAGGGCCCCTAGACCTCCCATTCTACAGGAACGTGAGAGCCAATACTTGGCAAGCGGGAACTCTGCAGGAGCTGACTGACTCCCTTTGCATGGCTGATCTCAGTTCTTATTTGTCAGGGCACATGCCTCATTGGTTGTTGTGACCCTTTGGAATATCAACCTTGTTCAGTGTATCCAGGATTAACAACCTGGCTCCCTAAGTGGGTCCTTCCAACCTCTCTCATTAGACTTGAGCAAGGGGACCCCATCCCCTCCCCCTTCTTGGGATGGCAGGCGGGAAAATACTCCCATACATTTTCCCAAAGAAATTCTCTCTTTAATCTACCACCTCAACCTTTTTGTACCTTTCAGCTGGCTTTTGAACCCTATATATGAAGGGTCCATATTAAATTTTCATTCATAGAAATTGCTACTGACAACCATTTCCCCTTTACCTCTTTCCCTACCTCTGCTTGCTTAGAGACTTTCCATAGGACCAGGGGTCCTCAAACTTTTTAAAGTGGGGGCCAGATCATGGTCCCTCAGAGAGCTGGAGGGCCGGACTATATGAACTACTAATTCCTACTGTAACACCTCGGCTGCACTCACTGCCCAAAAAACCTGGCGGGCCGGATCAGACTCCTCTGAGGGCCCCATGTGGCCCCCGGGCCGTAGTTTGAAGATCCCTGGCACTAGACTATTCAACTACAGATTTTTTCAATGTTAGCATCTGGAAAAGACTCAGACTTGAAGGCAGAAAAAACTAACTGCCCAGGGCCTCCAATCTAAAGATACAGTCTCCTAACCTGAACCGGGGGACCAGATTGTCTCTCTCCCATCCAAGTGCCATTTTAAGAATGAGAGTCTACAGCATAAGATCAACAGAAAGAGGCCCCTACTTTAGCCTTTGTTCATGTGTTTTGTTCTGTGGGTTTGACTCTGAGGGGCCATGGTCTCCTAGCTGTGATCCTCCTAACTCCATGGCATTTTACAGGATCCACTTTCAGTGACTCATCCAGGGCTTCCTTAGACAGTAAACAGCCACTGCTTGCCTTTTACATCACCAAGAAAATGAGATTACTTCTTGAGCAATCAGCAGCCCTGCTGCTGTCAAAAGGGGCTTTGCCTGTTTGGCTGCGAGGCACCACACAGCTTGTTTAAAATTAGCTTCCCTCATAAATCACTCACAATGTAGTGCCCGCCTCTGCCCTCTGACATATTTGTGACTCTGTTTATTTTTAATGATGACATGGCTTCTTCTGTCTCCATTTGGCTCTTTATCCTTCACGCTCCTGAACACTAAATCCTATGCCAAAAGTGCAAAATCTAAGGAACTGCTGGGAAAAAAAAAATTCCCTTTCTGGCAGCACAAAGGGAGTGGGGAGACTGAGTTAGCCTGGGATCTTTCTGATGGAAATTGCCCCTATTTCACTCTGACCTGAATATTATACCCTAAGAATAATGAACTCTTCATAAAAATATGCATGCAAGAGTATTTAAGAGAAAGGGGACTATTGTTTACCCTGCAATGCATTCAAAACTGTGATTAATTCATTGGTGGATAGAAAAGTAGATACATGATAAAGGAAGTGTAGTAAGAAGTTAAAGGCAAAATATGGGTGGGAGGCACAAGTCAGGTGGTGGACATAAAGCTGCTTTCAACTTCGCTGCATGTTTGAAACGGTTAACAATAAAGTGTTTGTAAAAAGTTTATTTGGGAACCTAGGTTGATTCCTTAGGGGCACAAGAGGGCTCCAGGTTCTAAAAATCTTATCCTTAATCCAAAATTTAACTTTTAAAATCCATAGCTATATACATAAAAGCCCAGTGACCAGAATGGTGAAGCAACCAGAACAACCAGAATGACCTGTGACAATGAAATGCATTGCTGGCAGCCAACCAGCCTGATCCAGGTTCTGATCAGCCCCCCACTCTGGGCAGCCCAGCCCACAATCGCTCCCCCCCAATCTGGGCCTGGGCTGGCTAGCCAACTGCCCTCAGCCCCTCCCCTTCACCAGACCTACCTGATTGGCCCCCATCGGGGCAGGCTGGCCAGACTCCACCCATGCAGGAATTTGTGTACCAGGCCTCTAGTTTTTATGTATAAAGTTAGAATTCAATAATTTACAATAACAAGGAAAAAGGATCGTTGACTCAGTAAAATGTCTAAAATACAGAATATTATAAGAGTTACATTTTACTAGTTAAAATGGTATCCAACTAGAAGTTTTTGACCCAACTCTTCAATCCATCACAAATGAAAAACAGTTGGTTGAGCATCACTTCATGAACCAAAGGGTTGCTGGTTTTATTCCTAGTCAGGGCACATGCCTGGGTTATAGACTCGATCCCTTGAAGGAGGAATGCAGGAGGCAGGGGATTTATGTTATGCTCTCACGTCTATGTTTCTCTTCCTTTTCTTTTCCCTTCCTCTTTCTCAAAAATCAGTTAAAGTTTTTTATTGTTTTGTTTGTTTATTTGTTTTGTGAAAAGAACCAGGAAGGTATCACTATGAGCAGAATTCATATAAGAGAAATTCACACACCTATCGTTCAAAAGAGAATGAGACTAGAGTGAGAAACTCCAAAAATGGTGGACTCTTAGTTTCCTATTGGAAACAGAGAAAACTTACTAAAAATATCTACACCAAAGAGACAATTGGGGAATTCCTTTCTACTTTATGAATACTACCTTTTTGAGGAAATCAGAGTATTTTCATGTCCTTATCACAACTTTTAGAGACTCCAAGTTCCAAAAACACCTGGAGAATTAGGAAAGGACATGTTGCTATGGAACACTGCAGAAGAACACTGACTTGGCAAGAATGTAGACAGATGAACTCAAAGTGGCAAAATCTAGTAGCAATAGTTGTTTGCATATATTGATTTCTTTAGAGTATTAGTTGGAGTTGAAGAATCCACCTCTGTTCAGTAGTGCTCAATTATATAATTCTGATTCAATATTAGGAATCTGTCTAGATGTGCAATTAACCTGCCCATGGAGGCAGGGAAGTATTCTTCTCCCATGAAAGAGTATGGGGGAAATCAAACAATAAATTAATCTACTGTCATAGCCACCTGAGGAGATTTTTCTACTGGTTTTTAGAGAGAGAGAGAGAGAGAGAGAGAGAGAGAGAGAGAGAGAGAGAGAGAGAGAGAAGAGAGAGAGAGAGAGAGAGAGAGAGGCATGGATGTAAAAGAGACACATTGATTGTTTGCCTCTTGCATGTACCCTGACCTGGGGCCAGTGATGCAACCGAGGTATGTGCCCTTGATCAGAATCAAACCTGAGACCCTTCAGTCCTTGGGCCAACACTCTAACCACTGAGAAAACTGGCTAGGACTTGACTGATATTTTTTAAGTATTTAGTTAGATAGAAGAACAAAATGACAATGAAGTCTGCATTCTAGCCAGTGAAGAGCTGAATCAAAACAGTTTGAACTTAAGAAGATGTGGACATGAAATATAATTTGAGAAGTTGTCTAAAAATGCAGATCCAGAGGACAAAAGGAGAGAGAGAGAGAGAGAGAGAGAGAGAGAGAGAGAGAGAGAGAGAGAGAGAGAAACAGGATGCAAATTGTAGCCTTAAATGTATTCCTGAGGAAGTACCCAAACAGTTGGAAAGGAAATAACAATAAAAATAAATAAATAAAACCAGGGAAACTGTTTTTAGAGTACATTGCCAAGGAGTTCATAACATTTCAGGGAAGTCAATGAAAATGATCCAAATGTGGTTTTCTGCACACTAACCATGGTATAAAATAGGTCAAAGATAAATACAATGAAGATTAGAGAGTTTAGGTAACTTGATCAAAACCAAAAGCTGGAAAGGGCTCCCAGAAACTGACTCTAGAAGACTTCATTGTAAGGATCATAAATCAAAAATATCAAGTCTGTTATTATTTGGAAAGGCCACAATGCTATAAGTGATGATTTTGAAGCTCAGTTATTCAGTCATCACTCTCTCTGAAGGTCATTGCTTTGTAATGTCCTTGCCCCATTACCAGGGCACAACTTGCTCTGTTCATTCACCCATCTGTCTCTGTAACAAACATTGACGTAGTAGGGCCTTAGTAGACACTTTAATAAAAGTCTCTGACCAAAAGAAGTAGAAAGTTCTGTTGTGCTGGTAAACAATTTCAACATAAAATGTGAGCTGCAATGTTAAATTGTTAAGAGAAACTGATAGAAAGCAATAGAAATATGGAGTGAAAGAGACTCCACAATTATTGTGTTTTAAGTATATTTTTCTTTAAATTTGTACACACATTGTTTTCTTTGTTCTTGTTTCCCTTTGCATCTTTTTCTATTTTAGATAATTTTATAATGGCCATTGGCATTATCTATAATGCTAAGGTCTCTGTTTTTCTAGGTATTAAAATGCCCTTATTTAGCTTACATTCTTAGAGACATTTTATCTGAGCATGGAGTTCTGGGATGAGCGTTACTTTCTTTCAGCACATTGAATATATCATATTTTTCTGGCTTATATTGTAACTATTGAGAAGTTAGTTCTTCATCTAAATGCTACTCACTTGAAGGCAGTTTATCATTTTTTTTCTTTCTCTCTCTGCCTAATTTAAATTATTTTTCTCTTTGTGTTTTATTTTCTTAAAAATAACCATGGCATACCTAGAATATTTTTTTATTCCTAATAGAGATTGTATGGATTTTTTGAAATTTTAGATTGGTATCTTTTATCACTCTGAAAACTTTTGAACCATAACCTCTTCAAATATTATCTCAGCTTCATTTAGTCTCTTCTGTTTCTGGCATTCTTCTTACATACATGTTGGACTTTCTATATGCATACTCTATATTGTCACCACTTATATAGCCTCTAGCACAAGTGATTATATAAATTTAAATGAAATCAACCTAAATTAAAAGTCAGCTCTTCAATATCAATAACCACATTTTATGTACTCAAGAGTAATTAGGTTACTATATTAGTCTAGATATAGATTAGCATTATTATTATAGAAATTTCTACTGGGTATTATTGCTTTATATCCATTATATGTTCTTTTATATTTTATACTCTTTTTTCTCTTATGCCTCATTTGGCAAAGACTTCTGACATATCTTCTTATTCAATGTTTCTCTATTCAACTATCCAACTCTGCCTAACCTGCTGTTAAACTTATTTATTTAGTTATTTTCTTTCTTAGTTCTAGAATGCACATATGTTTTCTTTTTATGATTTATAGTTTTCTGCTAATATTTTAAAGCTTGACTTTTATCTTATTGAACATAGTGAGCAGAGTTGTTCTATAGTCTGCCTGGTAATTCTATTATTTGGACCTCACTGAGTCTCTTCCTATACTTTATTATTTTTTTAAATATATTTTATTATTTTTTTTACAGAGAGGAAGAAAGGGAGGATAGGGAGTTAGAAATGTCGATGAGAGAGAATCATCAATCAGTTGCCTCCTGCACACCCCCCACTGAGGATGTGCCCGCAACCAAGGTATATTCCCTTGACTGGAATCGAACCTGGGACCCTTGAGTCCACACACTGATGCTCTATCCACTAAGCCAAACCGGTTTAGGCTATACTTTATTATTTTGTTGTTTTTCACTTTTATGATATTTCATGTCCTCATGTGTCTGATTATCTTTGATTATGCGATGGGCATTGTTTTCAAACAATTACTTTTAGTAATAATTTGAGCCTTGATTAAAATTACCTCCATGAAATGAAGATTTTTATTGCTTTGTCAGAATCCTGGGCATCCTGGTTTTGGCCTCTTTTAATACAGTTTAATGATTAAATACACATATCTTAGATTCCTCTCTTCATCTCAGTTCCCTAATGCCCTCACCTATGTGCATGGGTGCTGGTGAATGGGAGGGGATAATGAATTGACATTGACCATGGATAGAACTTATAAGTCTTAGTATTTGACTCTTATAACCAGTTCCCTATGTGACCTGGTTTATGGTTTCAAGACAAGCGATTACTTTTAAGTAACCAACTAGCAGAGTTTATATATTTTTGAGATTCTTAGAAGAAGGTTAGTTGTATAAATGCTAACTACAATAGTATGGATTTCTCAAAGAATAAAAAAACACACAGCTGAATAGACTATTTATTATTCCTTCTATTCTTTACCATTACAAGAAGTTTCTAGGAATGAAGATTTCAAAACTATTAATATTACAAAAATTATCACATATATAGCATCCCTAAGTATATAAGGCCATAAGTAGGAAAAATAGGCTGAGTTCACCCACATGCTCCATAAACATATAGTTAACACATGATCCAGATATTTTCACTTCACAGAGTTCGGAAAAGAAAGCTTTTGTTTATGGTGAGTCTTCTTATGTGTTGAATATAAAGTGCCAATTAAAGTGTAATCAGAATAGCTGTTTGACTGTCTGGAAGCACATCAGAAGGAGTTACGGAAAGTAAGGCCTTTCAAACGATAGATATGATTTTGCAGAGGTCATGGTCTGGTCTGGATAGGGCACACCTGCCATGCTTTCAAACCATAATGCATGCATATCTAGTTCCGTGAATCATATTGCAGGGCCCAGATCCTCATTGCCTTGGGGCTGCTTTCTCCATTCCCAAAGTAATACTGGTCCTCCCAGTATTTTGCCTGGGACCCAGCCCCTACATGCTAAGGATACCCACTCAAGTCTAGAACAACTAAGATGCTAGGCATTTTATTTGACCATTGCCACAGTCCACACCTTTGTAGGTTTTGATTTGGAAGAGTGCTCCGCCCCTTGGAACCTGAACCTCTCTCCTTTCCTAGATTAAGCTCTCTTATCCTAAACTTCCACAGAAATGAGTTCCTCATATTCAGAGCTTTTAGCAATTTGTACTTGTGCGCCAAGGGAATGCTACAAAGGTTTCAAACTGGTGGTGGGAAGACACTGAAGGATTTTATGTAAAGATGAGAAATGGTAAATAAGCAGAGAAATAAAAAGCAACGAGGCAAATGAGAATTGGTGGCATGAACATGGGACAGGAACTGCAGAATTAGGTTTCGGTTAGAACAGCTACTAGTAAGTGGGACAGTCACGTTAGAGTCTCAGTTAAAATCGAGAGAGAGAAATCTGACCCAGGGTAAAGGGATAGTCAGTGACTAGCTCAAGTTGTAACAGCTTCCAAAAGCCAAAAACACACAATTGACCTTGTAACTAAGACTGCACATGGCACCCAGCCAAAACCCACCAGCCTCTCCAGGGCAAAGAGTGACAGCTTTGCTGCCCTGCAGCTGAAGCAGGTTGGAGCCCATATAAAACGGTGCCAAGGAGGGTCTGCCACTAAGCTGAACACCTGTAATTCACCCATCTGTGTCCCTCAAGTGCTCACCCCAAAGTAAATTGATTCTGAGCTCTAACAGCTGTCTGGGGGACTCTGATGGGCTGCTCACAGCAGGGAAGGCTTTGGGAGATGACAAAAGCTGTGGGTTATGTTTTCAAGGTCAGAACCCAAAGAGGGAAGTTCTTTGATTCTTTTATGTTCTTTTATGTGTGGAGAGGACAAAAGTAGAACTGGGTGGGTTCTATAGTTTTCAGGCCATTTGAGTAACTGCTAGCCATTATTCATCCCATAATCTGATTTGAAAATAATCATGGCTGATGAAAAGGAGAAAGTTGGGGCAATGATAGTTCCTTTCATCTAGCAGTACAAAGTAAAGAGTCAGGGGATGGGGTTCAAACTGGGGAAATAAAAATCATTTGCAGTGTCTCTATGAGGCTAAGGGAGCATAGGAATGTTGTAAATACATATTCACTAAAGGTCTACTATGTTCGTGGCAATAATAGAAAAATAGATGTGCATTTCCTAGTAGCAATAAATTTAAGATTGTTTGGAACAGAAGAAAGGAAAATTCATGTACTCATCCCGTACTATGAGTATGTATGATCTTAGATGCAAAGTACTTTATAACAGCAGACTTGCCAACATCAGCAGCCATTGATATTTCCACTTACAAATAAGTGAAGCAGTTGTGTTCTCTACAGGTCATATTTCACAGTAAACAGAATCTTAAAGGCCAAATAGCTGATGCTCCCTTGTCACTGAAGTCATATCCCTTTTCTTTTTTCTTTGCAAGCTTTCATACTTTTTATTTCTTGATTTTTTGGGGGGTGGGGAGGAAATGGGGGGATTACTTTTAATACAGTCCTTATTTGTTTATTTACTGACTCTTATTTATGTTTTATATAATGTTTTATCTGCTCTTCTAAAGTGAGAAATCTTCATTTATTTATTCTTTCAGAGACTAGTTATACACTTGGTAATTTAGTTAACAAATGTTTATAGACCAAGTACTGAGAATATCATGTTGAGATAGTATCGATGTGAAGGCTGGCACTCAGCTAGTGGTGACTCTCAATGGACCATCTATGTATTGAGTGCATGACAAAACTGGAAGCAATTGACATGCCTTTTTTAATAAAAATTTGCAAGTTTATTTTAACATTTACATGGAAATTCAAAGCATGGCCAAAGGAGTTTTGTAAAAGAACAAAAAGTTAGAGGGCTATTTCATACAATATTTGGTTTCAAATTTTTCTATACAGTTACAATATAGTATGGTATTTATGTAAATAAAGGCAAAAGTATAGCTCAATAGAGAAATAGAAAGCCCAGAAATACACCCAATGGTATATGATCAATTGATTTTTGGTGAAGATACCAAGGTGATTCAATGGGGAAATAAGTCATTCAAGGAACAGTACTGATCTAAAATCCACATGGAATATAAGTCCAAACCTTCTCTCACTTGTATACATAAAAATTCATTCTAAGTGGATTGTAGATCTATGTATCTAAGGCAATGAAAGTTCTAGAAGAAAATAAAGAAAATCCTCAAACACTTAAATCTGACAAAAATTTCTTAGACAAGAAGTGATATGTTCTAACCATAAGATAAAATCAAAAGCTGGACTTCATCAAATTTAAAGGCTTCTTTTTCAAAATATTTTATTAAAATACAAAGAAAAGGTGAAGCTATAGACTGAAAGAAAATACCTGTGATACATGGATCTGACAAGGGCAGAGTAAGAGTGCAAATGATTTCCACATTTCTATTTTACATCTAAGGTGTGCCCCATAATAATGGGATCCAGCCTTGTTCTTCATTCTTGCTACTCCAAGTGTCATCCATGGACCAGTAGTGTCAACATCTCCTGATAGCTGTTAAAAATTAGGACTCTGAGGACCCAACTTACACCTCCTGCATGAGAATCTTCACTTTAACCAGGTCTCACATTATCCCCAGGCATATTAAAACCTGCGAACCTTTCTGCTTTTGATCACATAAGAAATCAGCTTCCTGCTTCTGGTACTTCTGAAGGCATGAAAGTGTATCCTGGGAACGTCTGGCCTGCACCAGGAAGCCAGGTAGTTCGCTGAGAGAGCATGGGGTCTGATTCAGGCTATACATGGATTTGAATCTCAGCTCTACTACTTTTCTAAACTATATGTGGAAAACTATAGGCAGGCCATTTAGCATGTCTCAGCCTCAGTGTTCTAGCTATAAACAGAAGATGGCTCCATTGTCTTTCTAGTCTTCTTGGGAAGATTATCTGGGATAACGTTTATAAGTCACCCAGGACAGTACCTGAAATGGTGTGGATTCCCAATATAATATATGCAGTTTTTTTCAAACGGTCAATAAAGAATGACTTTATTTCATAAATCACAAAAGTCAATGCCTCCAAGCCAATGGAAACCTCTGACATTTCCCCACATTACGGAGCAGGATTGTTTATTTGCATCTCTTTCTCCATGTGCTGTCTTTCTTGGCTCAGCAGTCTCAGTGGATGGGGGAGGGCAGACAGTGTCAGGAAGCGCCCTTGCCTTGGGATGGTGGCCTCTCTCCCGTCCACCCACATTTCCAACAGCCCACTTAATAACAAGAGTAATAACGGGGTTCATTATGCATGCCACTCTGCGACCTTGCTGAGGAGAAAATTAGTTTGATGCCCTGAGCGACAGATGAACTCCAGAAGATGCCTAAATAAGATAAAAAAGGAAAATATATACATGTATGTACATATAATAAAGAGCATGATGAGAAAAGTTATGAAGAGGCAGGTCACACAGCTCACTTTTCCTGATGCTTTCTGACTCCTCAGAAGGACACATTGGTTACTAAGAAGTCTATGTTATTAACCAACAGCTACTTTCTCCCTGGACTTGGGTGGGATGGTTGGAGGAAATCTGAGAAGCTGAAGCAGTGTGCATATACACATTTCACACATTTTCCATACTTTTATATTGGGCAGAAGAGTTGCGAAAATAGTACAGTGTTCCTGTCTAACCTTCACCTAGCTCCCACTAATATCAACATCTTATGTCGTCATGGCTCATTTATCCAAATGAAGAAATTAATGTACATATAGACTATCAACTAAACTGTAAGCATCTATGGATTCCCCTTCTTTTCCGTATTCTGTTCCTGGATCCAGCCCTGATTGTATTTAGTCCATATGTCCCTTTACTCACCTTCAGTCTATGAAAGTTACGTCTTTCCCGGTCTGTCATGACCTTAATACTTTTAAAGAGCACTGTTTGGGTATTTTATAGAAGGTCCCTCCATTTGAGTTTGTTTGGTGTTTTGTTTTTGTTTTTTGTGTTTTTTTTTGTGTGTGTGTGGTTTTTTGTTTGTTTGTTTGTTTGTTTTAATGAATAAACTCAGTTTATTGAATATTTGGAAAGAATATCACAGTGGTGATATACTTATCACATTTCATCAGAGGCACATGATTTTCATGTCTTATTACTAGTGGTGTCAACCTGTATGACTTGGTTCATGTGTTTGCTAGTTTCTCCACTGAGGCACTGACTTTCTCTTCTCTATTTTTTTAGAAGCAAGTCTTGAAGTCCAGCCACACTCTAAGAGAGAAGAGTTAAGCTCCACTTCTTGGAGTAAAGGGTTATCAAATGTTAAAGCCACCATGAAAATTAGCAAACTTGGGGAAAGATATTGTGAGATGATGGGAATACCCCATTCTTCCTTAAGGCTATGCTCGCTGATTTTGGAATCCCTCTGTGGGTTGTGCCTGAAGCAGTTATCTCCGTGGTGTTTCGATGGCGAGTTTCATCTCCCTCATCCTTCTGCAAATATCAATTAGAATTCTTTTATAAGGAAGTCTTGTTCCTTCTCCTCCATCTTGTTATGTATTTAATCATTCATTTATATCAGCATGAGTTGATGGGGCTTTTGCTCTATTTGAAGGTGATAATCCAATGCAATCATTAATTATTTTGTTGCCCAATCTCTTCCAGCATTGGCTCTCAGGAGCTCTTTCAGGTTGGCCTCTGTGATACAACCCTGTCCTTATGTTCTTTGAGCACTTTCTTACTTTCTGGCAAGGCAAGACGGTCTGAGCTCATCTTATAGTTTCTTCACCCTATCCTAGAATCAGCCATTTCTCCTAAGCACTCTGGCTCTTTCTGAGGAACCATGTTTAAAAGCCAAGATCAGGGTGCTTGGTGAACATTTTTAGTCACACTGTTATTGAGTATATATTGTACTTAGGCTTGGGGTTTCTGCTATCTGTTTACATATTCATGGCCTGGCTAAATTCTCAGCCAAGTCCTCAAGACATGGTGATTGAAGTGCACTCTTTTTTCTCTCATGGAACCTCATTTCTTACAATAAGACAGACCTTCGTCTCCACCCAAGCAATAGACTGGTCCTCTTCATAGAGTATCTTTCCTGTTACGTATATTGTCTTTCCGGATCTGCAAATGCTCTCTCTTCTTCCTCTAAGGCCATTTCTACACCTGCCCCTTTATTCTGCCCTCTCCTTTCAAAAGGGACAGACCCACACCCATGTGCACACACAGACACATGCGTGCTCACACGCACATACAGGGACACACTACTTATCCTCCTGTCATAACTCTTACCCCCAAACAAACCTCCAAAGATTAGGAGCATGAATGTGATATTAGTGGTGACTTTCAAGAGGGCCATTTCAGTGATAGAGAAACACCAGACTATGAGAAGAGCTCACAGATTGTAACAGGGGCTTACTCAGAGTGAAGTGTGCACTCAAGGAATGTGCTCAGTAGTTTTCAAGATGGTCACAGGCCTGATGGGTGTCAGAACATTGGAATCATTTATGAATTTATTCATTCTCCCCCCAAATTACAAAGGGCTTAAAGTGCACCCGTCATTAATTACACAGGGGCTGGGATGACAAAGACCTGTGGAGCACTTTCCATCCTTCAAGGGGCTTCTGGTGGACGGAACTGTAGGCATGAAAGGCGCTGGGCACCACAAGTGGTCTCCCAGTGTCTTGGGAAGACTTCTGGGAGGAGGCACATTGAGACAAGGTCTTTTCTAAAGGCAAGATGCATGTTTAAAAGACCATGAGTTCCCTAAGGAGGCATGGGCTTGGGAGTAAAGTAAATAAAGGCCTAGGGTGACAGACATCCCATGTGGGAGGGCCTCTCATGCAGGCAATAGTGTTGTCCTCAATTGAGAATGTTAGTTTCCCGCTTTCTAATATTTTGTGGTGGTTGTTGTTTTAATCTTCTGGTGAATTATCATGGTGATAGCGGTTTATTCTGCCTGGGTTTTTGCCTTGCTAAACACTGTGTTATAACACACACACAAACACACTTCTGCTTACTTTCCAACTTTTTTTCTTTTTATTTAAAAACCATTCAGTTTCCAGCATGCATCCTGCTGTGAATAGTATTGTATTTACAATATATTAGATATTTCAGTATGATTATTTAACCTCTCTCACCTGAATTGTCATTTTAAAGAAATAATATCTAGCACTGCCCTGCTGAGACCAGTGTTAGCTCACGTTATTCTTCTACACACACACACACACACACACACACACACACACACACACACATACACACGCACTTCTAGGTTTTGAAAATTAAAGCCTCAACATCAGATTTGTGTTATTATGGAACTAATTGTTCAATATTTGTTTTCTTTCTAAAATGCTAAAATTTGTATTTATTATCTTAGCCAGACAGACAGCAGGTAGGTGGATTTTTTAAAACTGTTTTTGGTGGTTTACAGAGGGTAATTTTTTTAGTTCACCTTTATGTGATATGAAGTTTAGTCTCCTGTGTCATAACCAACAGAAACACATTTTCAAGATTTATTTATTGTCCCCTCTTCCCACACCTCTGCTCCCTGCCAAGAGGCAACCATAAATAATGGATTTTTTTATTTTTGTTTTTCATAAAGAATATATGTTTTTTCTTGAGTGTAACAACTTGGCTGCATACTTATAAAGTAAAGCAACACACACACACACACACACACACACACACACACACACATGTGCACACACAAGTACACAGCATATCCCATCAAAATTCCATATTGTCATGGCTACTTTTTTTTCCTGCATTTCAGATTTAAAGTCTCAGATTTGGTAGATTTTGTTCCTTCTAGGTATAAACATATTTATATTGTTGAGAATTTGCTAGTTTTTATTAATTTTACCCAAATGATTACTCATTTAAAAATCCTTGTGGTTAAAAATGAGTGAGCAATGTACCTGTGACTTTCATTTTATATTTTTGCCTGATTCTCAGTAAATCTCTTCAATTTTCAAATGCAGTTTCTCCCTCATAATACAGAATTTTATTTTAATATAAATATTATTGTCCCTTTTTTTTTATTAATTCTGATCTTTTCCATTCTTTCCTAAAGAGAACCTATCATTTGTATTTAGATTGGTTGTCTATCCCATACTTTTCTTTCTTGCCATTTTTATCTCACTATACTTTTTTTTTAGATGTCTTCTCAAAATATCCACCACACTACTCACTCAATTCCTACAACATAAATTATACTCTTTTCTGTACTCAGTGTGAATTTCACAATTTTTTTTTAATTCTACTAATTTTTGCTTAATTTATTTGCTTGTTTTTAATAATTTCCTCAGATATCTATTTGTGTAAAACTATATATTTTTAATTGATTATTTTCTCAAAATTTAAGGGGCATAACTTTTCTACATATTTGAATATAATAGTTTCTTGAAATTTTATCTGGATGCAGTAGATAATTTGTAATAAATTATTTTTCTGTAAGATTTCTGAAACATCTTCCTACCTATCCAGCCCTATTGAGTTGTCCTTATATCTAAATGTAGATATATGTATCTCTCTATTTTTTCTAGAGAGAGGGGAATTTAAGTTACTTAAAAAGAGTTATTGGATAACTATTAGTTTTTTTTTTCTTTCTAAAATGCAGTTTTTTCATTGAAAATATTATTGGTGAAAACTGGGAATACTATTTAAATATGATCTTATTTTAGTTTTTAGCAGTATTAAAATTGTTTTACATTTATTAGCTTTTGAAATTTCTTCTTCTACCAATTGCTTATGGGTATAATGCCCTGCTTTTCTACTGAAGCGTTCACATCATTCTATAGCTAATTGGAAACGTTCTATGCTTTTCAAGAATGTTAATACCTTTTCTGAGAAATACCTGACAAATATTATTTGTCCATTTAAAAACATTTCACTGTTTTTTATAAAATTTATAATTTAACAACATTTTAATGTTTATATACTCAAATTAATTAATCTTTTCCTTTTTCCTTAGAAAAAATTTTCAAGACAAGTTAAGTAGCCATTTGTGGGAACGATATTGAAGGCCTAGGCTAAGATGGTAATAATGGGGACAGACCAAAGACCAGCCTGGTAGTGAATGTTGTTAAGGGGGTACAGCACATGGTGAGTCATTGGAAATACTGAATAAATCATTGGTTTCTAACCCTAGATGTCTAGATAGATGGTGGGTACCATTGACCAAAGCAGGACAGTTTTGAAAACTAAAAAAAAAGTATTTCCAATGGGAGATATTGAATTCAAGTTAGAAAATAAGACTCTAAGGTTTAGGGGGCACAGGCACATTTACTGGCAGAGCAAGCAAAAACATCAGAAGGGAGGGTAAGAGGAAAACTTAGGAATAAGAATGTACAAATATTAGTTGAGGTTTGAGTGGGGACAGGTCATTATACAATTTAGATCCTGTGGGGATCAGAACAAGAATGTGATGTGGAGCACAATTAGAAGAAAATTAACAAATATTTTTCAAGAACTAGGCAATATGAGAAATGTTACCTTCATGCCAATATTTTTGCAACAATAAAAATGTTTTTTTCATCCTCAGTTTTGCAAATTAAGTTTAGGGAAGACAAATTCGCTACCCAAAGCCACACAGTCTATAGTGTGGCATCTATTTAAGCTCAGATCTTTTTGTCTTTAGTACTGTTGTCCCTGTCACAATACTACCTCTCAGTAAGATTTCTGCTTCCCACAAGGTCCATCATTACACATCTGGTAGGTTTGATCCCCTCCTGTATCAATATCTGTCACCCATTCTCACTGCTGGGGAAGTTGGCATCAGAGCATTGACAAGAGGCCCGTTATCTTTAGGTTAAATTGAATATGTTATCATTACCCAGTGCTAAGGAATCTGATCATTGCCCTGAAGACAATTTTGTTATCTCTCATTGCATATGTGATCATTACCCGGAGGGCAGAGATGCAAGACCTGCAGGAATACCTATCATTATGGCTTGGCAAGTGGAAAAGGGATAATTAGCTTGCATAAATAGATGCGATCATTGCCCCATAGATAGAACTGTTATTGCATTTCTCCAAGAAAGGCAATCTTTAGTGTGCAAAAGGCAGTGTGTTAATTACATTTATGGTAGAGATATGCTGGTTATATTGCCCATAATGATAATATCAATTGCATTTTAGGTAGAAATTGGTATCCTTGCATTGCTGATAAACCTGTTATAATTACATTACAGGAGGAGATGCGATCATTCCCTTGCATATGGTACATATGGATATGGGATCGTTATAGGGTAGGTGGAGATGCAACCATTATGGTCTATAGCAACCCATTTTCATGGCATGACATAGCCAATGAAGATGGGACTCTTGCTTTGCTGGAAAACTTAGTACCAGTTAGGGTGCAAATGATGTGCTTATTGCCCTAAATAAAATTTTGGGATCCCACAACTATTGAAAGTGTGTTGCTCATAAAAATAAAAGCTTAACATTGAGTGTGGTGGATATGATGCTAGCAAGTTGCAGGCATATGCCTTACAGTTTCCACTTTTATACCCTTTATGCCTTGAGATGCCTTGTGAGGAAATCTAGGATAGACTCCTTAAGCATGAGAGGCCGTGAGGGTAGGGAGGCCCTGAGGATGAAAGAACTGAGGTGCCAGACAGACCTGTGCATGAGCTACCCTGGGTCATCCTAGAGCTTCCAGCTGATGGTAAGCACATGAGTAATAGCACATGGAGCAGCAAGACACCCGCATGAGCCCTGCCCAAATTATAGAATCATGAGCAAATAATCGGCTGCTGTTGTTTCCAGTCACTACGTTTTGGGGTGATTTATTACACAGTCATAAACAACTGAAATACCTGTGTACACTTTAATGATATGTAATCAATCCATAGTGTTATGATAGACTCCTTAGCAGAATTGAAGTGATAACTCCCCTGTTTACAATGCAAAGCAATCTAATGGTAACAGCTACAAAGGCCCTGAAATGATCTAAAGCCTCATGAAGTTGATTTAATATATAGCTATCCAAAGTGCCTAATCACATGTCCAATGCATACATAATGATTGCATCTCTATCAGAAATATAATCTTAAAGTCTCTCTCTCTCTCTCTTTTTTTTTTTTTTTTTTTTTTACCTTTTTTTGAGTGTGTGTGTGTTCATTTGAATGATCATGTTTACATTCCAAATAAGTTGAAGGTCTTGCCCTGCAGTTGTCAAATCTAGGTTTAAATTTCAGTTCTATTCCTAGGTACTTGAGTGATCTTTAGAACCTCACACTCTTTAAGCCCCTATGTATATTAAGGGAAGATTCCAAACTAACAGTTCGATTGAAAGAACTAAAAATTATAACTTATGCAAACTATCTGCCACAGTTGCTGGCCCATGTAGTAGCATTTAAATTGTGACTCTCACTCACCTTTCTGATGTAATGGTCGATGATCTTACTATTCGAGGACTGATCTGATAGATATTTTTGTCAGACAAAAAGACCAGTACATGTCCCAATAGAAAGTTCTGATGATCCCTTGCTATAATATAACTTAATAGCATAATAGTTGGTATTCTTTCATTTTATTTTGTTTTCTTTTAAGTGAAGGTCCATTCAATTAATGATTCATCTCTTCATTTATCACACACTGCATTAACAGAGTAACACCTTTTTATTTTGTGGTCTTCTGTGGTTAAAATGGATGTTATACAGGGATGAAAATATTTAATTACTGCCCACAAAGAAAGAAAAAAACAAACAAACAGGGAAATAAAAGGTGTTCGTGAAGAAGGAAGGAGAAAGCAGTAGTTTGGAATCTCCTCTAGCTTTGAAAAATGTCTTATAGAATAGCTAAACTTCTAGCTAAAAGATAATAAATATATTGGTGAGGATGTGAAGCAATGTTTTAATGGTATATTCATTATAGAGTAAAGGAGAACATTGGTTCAACCAGTTTGGAAAACTGTTTGTTAATACCTATTAAAGTTAAACCTACTCCTGTCTTATACTCCAGATATGACCTTGGCATATATCCAAAAGAAATAAGGGTGTATATCCTCAAAAACATATGTACAAATATGTCATAGCAGCCATAATAAGAGTAGCTAAAAACTGGAAATGACTCAAATATTCAACAGGGTAATGAACAAATAAATTATGATATCATACCTATATAATGAACTGGTATATAGCTGTAAAAATAAAAAAAAAACTATTTATATACTCCATATATGGATGAATCTCATAGACATTATACTGAGTGAAATAAGAAAAAAAATACATAGTGTATTATTTCATTTATGTGAAGTTTCAAAACAAATGTTATTTATGGTGATATAAACCAAAATAGCAGTTTCCTCTGGTTAGAGGGTGGGTATTGACTAAGAATATGCATGGTTGACACTGGTTCGGCTCAGTGGATAGAGCATCAGCCTGCGGACTAAAGGGCCCCAGGTTCTGTTCTGGTCAAGGGAATATACCTTGGTTGAGAGCACATCTCCAGTAGGCAGCGTGCAAGAGGCAGCTGATAGATGATTCTCTCTCATCCATGTTTCTAACTATTTCTCTCTCTTCCTCTCTGTAAAAAAAAGCAATAAAACATATTAAAAAAAAAAAAAAGAATATACATGAAAAAAAAAAAAAAAAAAACCTGTAGGTTGATGAGAATGTTCTATTTCCTGACCTGGGTTACTAGGTTTTATGCATACATTCTATATGCACTTACGATTTATGCCCTTGACTATATGTGTGTTATGTATCCATTAAAAATAAATTGATAGATAAAATTTAATATCTTTGGAGTTCAGGATGGGGAGGACTGATGAAGCCAGCATTGGGTCCTGGGGATGTGGGTGAATTTGGTACCCATGGAGGCATGGGATATTAGAGAGAACTCTATTTGGTCTTTCCACCCAGCTGAGCTCTTCCTATCCTTTCTGACAACAGAACCATCTCCAGGCTGGGAAACACAATAATCCTTCAACTGAAAGCTGGATTTTCTTATGTTCTCACAAAGAGGTCACCTCACACTGACCTCCCAGTTCTGGCATGTCTGCTTTACTTCTTGATCAGGCCTGGAGGACTTTCAGGACTGAACAACCACTCAAACCAAGTGGCAAGAAGCATAACCTGCTATTAGACTCTTGTCACTCACTGGGTAAGGGCTGTACTGCTCCTCCTGTTGTGTGTCCTCACTCAGGCTCTGGCTTTCTCTGGGATCAGGCCAAGCCCTAGTGGTTAGTTCCCTCAGGCTGGCCTTCAAGAGAACTCAGGGATGTCTGGATAGGACTTTGGAGACAGTGCCGTGGGCCAGAGACTTCTGATCTGAAGGCCAGCAGTTACCACACAGACAGAATTATGAGCCATAGGCAAAAGGGCTGGTCATCCCTCAACCCCTTCCTTTCCATGTGACCATATCTTTAGCTAGGTCCTCATGTCCTTAGATAGCTGCTGCTTTTTGGTAAATGGGCAGGCAATACGAAAAATAAGAGCTTTTATCATGGCCTTGTGGTTGCCAATTTTGAACCTCCTTAGTCTGAATTTAGTAGCATGTACTCGAAGAGAGCATCTTCTCCTAACCAGCTAAAATTTCCTCCTCAGGGGGATCTACTTCTAGGATTAATATGCTGAGAAGACTGCTATTTTGTTGGTGTGTTTTCAAGGAAGAATGTAGCACCTAAAAGTCAGATTAGCCTATCTTAAGTCTTTTATCTTCTATTTACTGGTTTTCTAAATTTGGGCAAATAATTTCACCTCTCAGTGTCACTCTTCTCATTTTTTAGATTAAGTGAGATAATATATGTAAAGTCCTTTTCAGGCAACTACAAAATTGAAAGTATCATTCATGTCATTTTTCAAATTTGGAATTTTTACATATTAAAAATAAGAGTCATTTACAACTCTATTCCTTTATCCTCTAAAATGATTAATTCTCCAGTTCTTTTACCTAATTACTAAATTCAAGTAATCATCTTCCTTCATAACACTCAGTTTAGATTCTTGCTCTTGTTCACATCCTACATTGAGTCAGTCATGATGGCCACAATACCTCCTGGTCAGTATCCCTTCCTTTTCTTTCCAACTCTCTTTAACCACACCTTTACCCTTGCTGTCCCATACCAGGATTACTGTCCTCCACTTAGCATTCCTTCTCCTCTAATGACATTACACATCCTTCTAGTCTCGTTTGTTTGCCCTAATCTTATTTGCCTTATATGTGTGTCCTTTCAGGACCTATATCACTTTCTTATCCTATAGATAAAAATCTGAAATGAATGTCTACTTTCCAGATCTGCCTAACAACTCTGAAGGTCATTTCAGTCCTTTTTGGAATTGCCTTTTGTATCTTCTTCCTTCTATGGCCATCAACAACCTTCCATTGACAACATTACCACAAGCATTTTCTTGTGAATACGTATATGACGGGAGTCTATTGACCCATGGATGGACATGTGATGAGTCAATTAGAATATTTCTAGAGAATCTATAATCATCAATTCCTACCCTCAAAGGATCTCACTGCACCCTCCCTGTATTTCCTCCCTTCTCTAAATCTGATCATTTTGCCTGTTAAGTAGCACCTTCAACCACTAAGATACCCAGACTCTACACTTCAGTAGATCTTGGTGAGGTATTTAAGGATGATTTATAAAATATATCTACAGTGGGGAAAAAAATAAAACTAACGGTTACTTTTAAAATACAAACCATATTAGGACATTTTGATACTACTAATCTTCAATAGATTTTTCAAAAAATTCTATATTAATAAATTTAAATGAATAGGACAATAAACTACTTTCAAATAAGTTATGGTTTACAAAATAGGTAATGGTTAAATCAGCCACCCTTCCACTCTTCAGAAACAAATAAATATTACCAGAGCTTACCAGGCCCACCTATTGATTGCTATAATTTTCCTGAACCTTAAACAAAGGGAAACTGGTACAACTTATTATGAGAATGGCAAGCCTGTCCGATACACAGAGATGGGAATGAGGTCAATGAAGAGGCTTTGGGAACTTTGTCATGTGTGTTTTTAAAGGGGTATAATTCATATGCCATGAAAATCAGCCATTTTAAATGTTTGGCTCAATGGCTTTTAATAAATATATAAAGTTTTGCAACCAAATTCAATTTTTGAACATTTCCATGTTCCAACAATACATGGAAGTTGCAAGGAAAAATGTTTACAGAGGTCAGTCAAGTTTGTCACCTGTATCTTTTTTGGTGAAATGTTTATTCAAATGTTTTGCTCCTTTTAAATTTGGACTTCATCAAAATGAAAATATTTTGTTCTTCATAAGACACAACTAAGAAAATGAAAATGTACGTTAAAGACTGAATCAAAATATAAGAGTTTCATATATATCTGCTAAAGGACTTATTTCTAGGCTACATAAAGAATTTTACAGTTCAATAAGAAGACAATCAACCTGAATTTTAAAATGAGCAAAACATTTGAATATTTTACCAAAAAGATACAAATGGATAATAAGGCCATGAGAGGTATTCAACATTATTAGACTTTAAAGAAATACCACTTCACACTCATTAGAATGGCTATAATCCATAAGGGAATAAATGATAATAGAAAAAATAAAAATAAATAGATAACTACAGCAAAAGAAACCAAAATAAAAAGAATGGCTACAACCAAAAGTTTGATTAAAACAAATGGTACTGGTATAGAGAAACTAGAACTCTCATATATTTCTGGTGGAAATACAAACTCTTGGGAAAGAGTTTGGAAGTTTCATTAAAAACTAAAATTATAGTTATCTACAACCCAGTAATTGCACTTTTAGGCATATATCCAAGAAAAATGAAAAGGTGTTCACAAACTTGTGAGTGAATATTCATAACATTATTAACAATAGCCTAAAAATGAATATAATCCAAATGTCCATCAAACAGTGAATGGATAAACAAAATGCTACACTAGTATACCTATACATTGGAACACTACTCAGCAATAGAAAAGAACAAACTCTTGAGAAACAGTACAATATAGATAAACCTCAAGTCAGTATGCTAAGTGAAAGAAGCCATACATAAAACTTAATATTGTGTGATTTCAGTTGTAACAAATTTCTAGAACACAGAAATCAATAAGAAAGAAAATAGATCAGGGGTTTCCTGGGGCTGAGGTTTACAGTGCGGCCTGACAGCAAATGGGTGCAAAAGTTTTCTTGGAACATGGAAATGTTCAAAAATTGAATTTGGTTGCAAAACTTTATATATTTATTAAAAGCCATTGAGCCAAACATTTAAAATGGCTGATTTTCATGGCATATGAATTATACCTCTTTAAAAAAACCACAACAGTGACTAAAAGGGATTTAGAATCCCACTAAGAATATGGTTAAAATAACTGGAGGTAAGGTTGGTTTTCTCCAGAAACATTCTAGAATAATGTTCTTCATTCCCATTAAGCAATGTCTAGTTTATTTCTATTCAATATATGGTCAGGAGATCATTTGATTACTTTCTTTCTGCATAGTCTAGATGCACTTTTGACTTAATATCTTCATTTTACTCCCTTACCTAGCTGATTGCTGTTTTCTTGAGACCAGGTCTTTAATTACATGATCATCTTGAATTTTATTCTCAACTCTTAGATTTTATCAAAACCACCATGTTTTAAATATCTTACAGTTTATGTCAATGAAACTAAGAAACATGTTATTGGCTCCCTCTTACAAATTTATGACTAAAGAGATAAGCTAGGGAAAGCCAATGATTGATTCTAAGAGATACCAATTGCTCTATTCCTCTACCTGGTAATGAGTCCCAACCAGAGGGAATCGGCCAGTGTTAAATCTCATAATGACAAACAGAAATGCACAGTATCGTTATCACTAAGCCAACACCATTAAAGGCCACTGTTTATTGACACTTCAGGTGACTGGATGATGCCTCTCTAGGCTGAGCTAATGAGAAGAACCTCTCCATTACCTCTTATCGAGATTAACAGTGTCCACAGCTACCCAATGAAGGTGGAAATTACTGGGCAAGCATTGACATTAGCCATATGTGGCCTTCAGTCATAATGAATGCACTCATGAACAGATTTGTAGACTCAGAAATCCAGCTGATCGAAGGTTTTGTTTTAGCCCGTTGTTTGCAAAAAGCCTAGGCCCTCAAACATTTTGCTCCCTCCAGAGTCTATTGCAGGAGTGACTGTTTTCATGTATATCTCTCCTGTCACTTGTCTTAGATGCAAAAAGACCAGAACACACATTTAAATGTCTTTTTGATTCTCGTATTTCTTAGAATCACACAGCAGTTGTTATTTACTGATGGGATTTGCTTACTCAACTTCGTTCATCCAAAGACCATCTCCGTAATTTGTTACTTCTACATGCTACCAGCAACCATTGATTAATTACTTCTTTTCTTGGAGTCAACTCAAATTTAAAAGATCCTAGCTGAGCCACAAAGAACAACAAAATTTCACCATTTGCCACAACATGGCTGGACCTAAAGGGCATTAGGCTAAGTGAAATAAGTTCGAGAAAGGCAAAAACCATATGAGTTCACTCATATGTGGAATCTAAATAACAATATAAATAAACAAACAAAGCAGAAATATACTCATAGATACAAAGAACAGACTGATGGTTGCCAGAAGGATGAGAGATAGGGGGACTGGGTGAAAAAGGTGAAGGGATTGAGAAGTACAGATTGGTAGCCACAAAATAGTCATGGGGATATAAAGTACAGCATAGGAAATATAGTCATTAATACTGTAGTAAGGATGTATGGTGCCATTTGGGTACTGGAAGTACCCAAGGGGAACACTTTGTAAAGTATATGATTGTCTAATCAATATGTTGTTCACTTGAGACTAATACAAAATAATGAATGTAAACTGTAACTGAAAATAAAAAATTAAAAATAAAGATATAAACAAAAATAAAAGCTTCTATTTGTTCATAAAGAAATTGTAATCTTACTACCACTAATAAAAGATAAGATTTTAAAACATTAAAATAACTAGTAATTGCTACTTGCCTGCCTAATATGCTTTCTAACCTTCTATAATAATAGAAAGCTTCTATATTAACAGAAGCTTACTTTTTTTTTTTTTTTTTTACAAAAAACAAAAAACAAAAACAATGTATCCAGACAGAAAACTACATTTCCCAATCTCCTTTGCAATTATGTTGGCTTGGCCTTGAATATGGTTCTGGCTAACAAGATTAAGGAGAAGTTGCTAAAAAGGGATTCTTGGGAAACCCTGTAAAAGGGGGTGAGGCAGCTAACATATGTTACACCTTTGCCTGTCCTTTTCCCCTTTCTGGACACGGGGACTATGATAGAGATGATGTGGCCATCTTGGGTCAGTGAGGCACCAATCAGGAGGTTGAAAGCTATACTCAAACATGGCTAAGCAGAAATCTCCACAGACTAAAGTCTCTAGTTATTGTGCAAGAAAGTCTGACCTCTCAACTTATTTAACTTTTAAATCAGATTTGGTCTTACTAGAAGCCAATACAGTCCTGAGATATGTATTTTTGTTCTCCTTAAATTGGTATGGACATCATATTTCGATAAACACACTGCTAGTTGTGTGCAGTCTTTGCTGAGGCCAAGGATCATTTTATTTTTCACTATCTCCAATCAGCCAGAGCTAAGTTTTGAGGGCTCAGAGGGCCATCTCTTCCATTTGAATATGTATTATGTGTGGGCATTTCTTACATTCTCTCTGTCATTGAAAGAGATTTAAATAGTTATAGGATGAATTAAAATTTGTTGAAATATAAATGATTACAACATTAAAGAGCCAGTCCATAGCCAGCCTTGTATCCTAAGGCTGCTTTTCTACATAGAAATGTAGGCATACAAGTGTCCTTGTTGGTTGTTCTATGTTTTATCTGTAGATACTGCTTCTCTCTGAGCTTTGAGGAAGATGATGTCTTGGTTACTTAAAGTTTTGCTTACTTTTAGAATAGAAATTTTAGAATTCATAAGCCAAAGAGCAGTAATTTGTATGGTCAATGATACTTAGTAAACTATCTTTATCTTATTTTATTATCATAAGCAATGAACAGCAGAGCATGTAAAGTTTTTCCTCAATAATAGGTAAGATAAATTCTTTGAAAAACACTGCAAATAATTATAATAGTAACACCAGCTACCATTTATCAAACTTGTTCTATGTATTAAGTGTATATTCATATTTAATCTTTAATAAACCCCACGAGGTAGCTATTATTATTGTTGTTTTTGTTGTTGTTGTTATTTGTTATTATCTCTAGTTCACATTGAGGAAATAAAGTCTTAGAGAAATCAAATCCCTTGCCCAAGCTCACATGGTGAGTAGCAACAATTAGAAATAAATATTTTCCCTGTGTAAACCTAAAGCCAGAGTGCTTATCTATTGCTTTCCTTGATAGATCTAAGTGTGAAAATACCCTGACATCTCTGCATGTTTGCTAATTTCTATTAATTATTTATACTTAAATTATTATAAAATATTGATGAATATGTATATTCGTATTTCATATTAATTCAATAAATCCCTTAATAAGCCCTTAATAACAAGAACCAATTAACTTATTGACCCTGGACAAGTTATTTCTTTATATTTATTTATGTTTCATTAACACATATGGCCTCACAAGTATTACCATTTAATTCAAATTTCAACTCAATGAACTAAAGGAACGCAAGAGGAAACTGAGGTACTTGCAAAAATTCAGCTTGTATCCCATGTGGCTATAACTGATAAATAAATAACCACCTCCCAAAGACAGAACTGTGACAAAATGTTATCTTCCCAGACACTGGAGGACAACCTCCTTGACAAAGGTTGGGGTGTCTTTGTGCCAACCTGGTAAACATCTTCAGATTCAACCACAGCTTTAAGATCTCATGGGAGACAAAGCACAAAAACAGATGTCCGATGGCCTGACACTGTGTTGACCATGACCTGAACTAGAGCATGGCCCTCAGTTAGCTTTGGGAATCTAAGTGCCATTGGTTCAAGCATATATCCCTAGTAAGATTGGCAGCTTCTGTGTATTAGGAAGTTACATATTATTGCTGGTAGAGGAGGGGTATAAATTACTTTCTTATGATCCTCTCAATGTGTACAGAGATGCCTCCCCTAAAAATAACAATATCACTAGATGGCAAGATGCTATCTTATGGGGCAAATTTTTTTAGTAATTACTAACATCTGCTTGGAAACTTGTATTTGAACTACGGATGAGCTTCATTATCTGGCTAGTAGGTTCTATTGCATGAATTCATTTAGCGAGGTTACTTTAGAAAGGTGCTATTGTGAAAGGTGGTGTTGGTTCTCTACCTAGTTTCCCTTTACCAGCTGAAGTCCTTATCTTTTACCAATGGGGAGTGTTGGCTGCTAGAGACTCACACATCCTCTTCTGGGAATGTTTTCTGCTGATGGGGATTGCCTTGTCTTGCCAGGAGGAATCATGGGAAATTATACTTATATTTCTCTTCTTTCCTGGGAAGTTATGATTCTTTCTCTATTGCTAATAACTAATGATGGTGCACAAAAGTCTAACCTCTGTGCCTGGGGTGGTCTGTCTTGTTCCCTCTCTGCCTTATAAGTTCCCCTTGAAAAGCAGTCCCTCAACATCAGTTACACATGGCTCTGAATCTACCAAGGAAAAAGGGCTTATCTGAAATTCCTAAGATTCTTGTCTTTAATGACTGAATCCCCCCACTCACCCTTATTTTTGGCTCACATGTGCTCATCTAAAAACTCACAGTTCTTTGAATACTATCATTATTTTCTTTTCCCTCATATCCCTTTCAAACAATTAAAATGGTTTTCATTGATCATAACTAGCCAGCCCTGCTATTCCTACAGAAGAAGGAAGAACAGAAGTACAATCTCAGAGGAGAAAATATTCTGCATCCCCTGTGAACCAATGACCAGTGGAGATGGTATTCAAAGTAACCAGGAGCATCAGAAAATGATCCACACTATTTCAGAGCAAGGGTCAACTCCAGAATAAGGAAATCAAATAGTTTTTAACTCCAAGTTACTAGCTACATTTAAGAAGGAAGGTCAGATTGAAAGAAAATTGATTTCTGTGATGGATAACACATTTTCTGAGATATCTCTGAACATAATATCGATAGTTCTTAAAGAACTCAGAAATACACGGGGCAAAAGGAGGTGACATATGTGCACTCATTTAGAAACAGACCACAAGGCTTCCTGCTTCTAACCATTCTGGAATCTAGAGACTTAGAACATTTAAGTAAGCTTTTTTAGCTCAAATGTCTTGCTGCTATTTGGACATGAAATTTGTTTCCTATCATCTGTCAGATTCAATCTACACTTTAGTTGATGAAGAAAGCAGAGTGATCGTTAGCAGTTAGTCTATTATAAGTGAAAACAGAGATGAAATAAAAAGAGGCTCACGGAAGGTATTGGGTATGTCTATTAAATTTCACCCTCAAAAATCAAGGAAAAGATTTAATGTTTCAAAACCACTTTTTAATATAATGAAATACAATTTGCTCATGTGATTTTGAAATTTCGATAATAAGAACTCTATGGGCAAGACTATCTCCTTTAGAAATTGGCAAAATGAAAAAGCAAATCATATTGCAAACAAATTTAATTCCAATAATTTTCAAATGTATTTACCAAGGGATTATTTAGGGCTAAAATATTTTTAAAGCATAAAAAAAAAATGATAAACTGATACAAAGAGTAGCAAGCATGATATCACTGTTGATTGGAGAATATAAGATGCCGTGAAGGAAATAATAAATGATGCAGGCCATTCAGAATAGGTAGGATTTAGGAAGGTATAAATAGATGTTGAAAGGAAGATGTTAGTGACAAGAAATAGTAGAGCCATATGTTCATAGGAAGGAAAGAGTAGGTAATGTTCAGGAAGAGAAATAAGTTTTATCTGGCACTTAGGATACTGAAGAGGAGTGTGGAGAGATCATCTTGAAAAGTATGTTGGAGCTATGGAAAATAATTATGGGATTTAGTGGTGCAGACATTGTCAGTGTGTATGGGTGTGTGTATGTTAGATTACAATAAAGAGACCTTAAAGGTGAAACACCAGGAAGAATAATATGGAAATGATCTAATCTGAGCAAAGGCATGAGCATACAGGAGATAGTGGAAGTCAAAGGAAACTAGAATTTGAATAGAGAAGAAGAGATCAAGACTGCCAACAACTATAGAGACAATGAGAAAGGGGATGGTCAAAGCAAAGTGATTGGATTTGACAAATAGGAAGGTGTTTGGTCAACCAAAACCAATACTTTTTCTATATATTCAGTATCTTCAAAAGCCAACCAGTTTGTTTGGGAGGTGATTTCAGAAAATACAATGGGGGAAGTGGGGACAGTGAAGCAGGGATGGGAAGAAAGTTAGTAAAAGGTACATCAGTGGGCAAATTATATCTCTGAAGGGATGTGTAGAATGTGTCAAGAATTGGTCCAGGGAAAGAGGTATTTATTCAATGACTCCAGCCCCGAGCCTTTTGGGTGTTATTCTTAGAGGCAATTTATCCTCTCTGCTCTGGGTAGAGAATACTTCTATGTCTCTCTCAGATAGAGAAGCAGAGAAATGTAAGCACTTGAATAATCCAAGAAATCACCCACTGAAGCCTTGGGCAAACTTAGAAGGGATTTGGAGTCAGAGTGTAAGTAGGCCACTTCTCCAAGAATCTTATGAGGAGTTGGTACTTATAAGTGACTTCATCTTCAAGGCCACCAAACAGTATAAAATGGCTTAGCTATCACATCTATTTCATGGGAAAGAAAAAAAAAAGACACTTTTATAAGAGTCCACTTCATTTAACCATCCTTCTTACAAGTATCACATAACATCTCATTCACCAGAACGTAGTCATATGGCCAAATCTTGGTGAAAGGAAGGCTGGGAAATGTAATATTTTAGCTGGGAACATTACCATTCCACATAAAAATATGGTTTTGTTATTAAGGAAGGAAGGGTGAATAGAGATTGGGAGGCAGCCAGCAGTCATTGTCATGCCATATAAAAAGTATATTTAAGTCAGAATTTAATTTCCTTTCTAGTTATCAATCCTGGGTCCCACCCACTAGATTTCTAGTTCCTTGAAGATGAGAATGGGTTTAGGCTTACTGTGTTATTATTCCTTGTGACTCACACACTGAGGTTTATTTTTTCCCCTGCACAGTCTAGCCTACTTGATTCTTTTTGGCTTTTTAAATAAGGAAATCAATATCATTACTCCAATTAAAGGGAAGAGTGAAGATGTCCAATACCTGGTCATAATGAAAAGTCAGGAGTTCCCAAACCTCAATTTTGGGCTTCATCAAAGCAGCAGGTGGCCCTAGAGATGGAAATTGTGGGTTATTTGACATATTTAATTCTTCAAAATAATAGATAAGTACACTGCCTAGAACCCATTTAGAATAGTATTTCTTCATTTCCCGTTATTTACTCTTAACACACAAACCTACCTACACCACTGCCTTCCTTAGGTCTGAAGGTATTTTAAAAATATTTTTCCATAATACTGGACACGGCTCCCCAGTAGCAATGGACTTGGACTCAGAGTAGACCAGGATCTTGATTCCATGTTTTTGATCACCAGCAAACATTGACAAGCCATTTACCATTTCCAAGCTTTAGTCCATTCATTTTATATTATATTTCTTTTTATTGAATTTATTGGGGGGTTACTACTTAACAAAATTATACAGGTTTTGGGTGCACAATTCATTTTCAAAGTAAGCATAATCACACTGTAGAGGTTACTGAAGAGAAGGGGTCTTTGAAAAATTCCTGCATAGCTCTTAGCCAGTAGGCAATCAGAATATGAGCTTTAATATGAATCTCTTCTCTTGTGTCCAAGACTACAGAAGATTCACACTTGGCTCTTTGACATTGGGACATCACTGTTGCCACTCATCACACCTGTGAGAAATCTCCCAAGAATCCTACGGGTTTTCTGCCCAGACTTTTGGGCAATTGGCCCTGACTTTCCTGAGATGTATAGGAGGCCTCCAAATGACAGACCTCAGAGAGAGCATTTCTGAATGGTTCTTCCAGGCACAACGAATCAATTTCTTTTCCTCGCATATTCTGAGAATTAGCAGAGAGCCCATACATATTTCAGAGTTACTTCTTGATACAATTATAGTTCATTTAGCCAGCAATTACAGTAATAGAAAGATTGGCAACCACTACAAATCAGGTTTAAAGGAATTGATGGCCTGAACTGCTAGAAATTCATTTGCCCACCTCTAGTGATAGATATGATGGGTTTGATACCCTACCTGGGAAGTGGGGGGTGAGAGAGACTGGGCATCCCAGTGGGGTAGATTGACTAACCATGAGGGTCATTTTAAGCTCTAACAAGTATGGAAATCTTTACCTCCTACAACTATTAACTGTACCAGCCAAGAGGTCTGGACCCTTTGTTTTTAAAAAACTGTGAAAAACCAAATGTGTACAGAGCACTAGAGTAGAAAGGTGATTGTATGTGGGGTGGCAGGGAGAGCGCTAGAGTATAAGTAAGCCCCATACTATCTCAGCCCCCAGATAAATGTTCACTAAATTTTATGTCAGCCATTGAAACTAATTATTTCTAACTATGTCTCATTCTTTTAAATTCAAACCCATGTCTGATTTATTTGTTCTTAAATTTTTAAATGCTTATGCCCGGATATCTTTAAATGGCATCTGGCTGGAAGATCTCAATATATGTTGGTTTATTAATAGATAGTTATGAAGAAAATTATTTTTAAAAGGCAACAAAGACTGAAAAACTAAAGATGAAACACTAAAAATAAAAAGGCAAAATAGTGTCAGAAACATGAAAAATTAAGCAGCATTTGTAAGGTAGATATGTCTAGTGAAAGAAGAAAGGAAGAAAGGAAGGAAGGGAAAGAAGGAAGGAGAAAGAAAAAAAGACTGTTTCCAAATCTTAGCATTTGTAAATTGTGCTGCTATGAACATAGGGCTGCATATATCCCTTCTGATTGGTGTTTCTGGTTTCTTGGGATATAGTCCTAGCTAAGATTTGGAAACAGCCTAAGTGCCCATCAGCAGATGAATGGATTAAAAAACTGTGATACATTTACACAATGGAATTCTATACCGCTGTTAAAAAAAAAAAAAAAAAAAAAAGGAACTTTTACCATTTGCAACAGCATGGATGGAACTGGAGAGCATTATGCTAAGCAAAAAAAGCCAGTCAGAGAAAGATAAATATCACATGATCTCACTCATATGTGGGATATAATGATCAACATAATTTGATGAACAAGAATAGTTCCAGAGGAGCGGGGAGGGAGGTACAGGCTGGGCTGAGGGACACCCCCGAACCCCCATGCACGAATTTCGTGTCCCCGGCCTCATATATATATAAATTTAAATATATATAAATAATTTAACCAGTTGTATACTTTGTCATTAAATGAAATAGTTTAATTGTGCTTGAAATCATGGAACATGAAACCAACATGCAATCATATTCACTATAACAGGATATAACTAAGACATTGAGTTTCTACTATTTTTATTGTTTTTCATAACAATCCTATTTTACTGCTGATATTTATTGACATTTACTTTATGCAATTCCTGTACTAACTTTATTATCCCTAGAAAGTTTTTATTTTATTTTATTCTCACAACAACCCTGAGGGCTTGATGATAACATGGTGTGCATTTTATAGCTGAGGAGACTGAAGGTTGGTCAAAATTGTATGCATTAGGGTTAGAATCCTATATCTATTTAAGGCCAGATTCTGACTCTTAAAGCATTCACTATATGCTATCTTACAGTAAGTGTATTTAAAGCATTTGCTTGGGCCTAAGCATAAATACAGCCCAATTATTTTTGCATTTACTTCCAAACTGAATGTATTTCAATTCAGAACTCTTCCCAAAGGAACAGTTCGGAGTATAAATCTTTGATTAATTGTCTCTGACTGTGTTTCAAAAGACAAAGTATCTGAACACTCTTCCTTGCAAAGACAGGAAATGGTTCTAATAGGTTTGTGTTTTACAGAAGTATATGCCTTAGTAACCAGAACTCTTTGATTGGAACATTCAATAGACTGTCATTGGTCTTTCTCAAAGAAGAAATGAGGAATGGGTCACTCATTTTACTGAAAAATATAAAAAATATTCAAATAGTGTTGCCTAATTTAAAAAATTGCTTGACAAATAGATAAATGATATATTGATAAGGAACCAGATTCCTGCTACAGTGGATTGGTTTTGCATTAAGGTGTTGGTGCAGATGATTTTAGTTGACTTTCTTACTGATCCATTCATCCAAAGTTAGTATTTGGGGACTGTGTCCTGGTGGAGAAAGGTATCTTAAAGTTGGATCACATGCTCAGAGGCCCTGCCTCCCTGCGTTAACACACAGCACCACTGCCATACTTTAGCAGGGTGAGAACTTCTTAAATCTTTCTGCTGCAATCTTGCTAAGTTAACAATAGTAAATGCTTGTTATTGACACCCCAGTAAGAGAACTCAAAGGGCAAGCACCAAACCACTGACTGCTGTAATCTCACTCTGAAAAATGTTGAAAGAGAAAGAAAACTGATATTGCCACCACCGTACCTCACTGTGGAGCATACCAGAAAGACATCTTAGCTTAGACATGGGCACTGTGCCAATATTCATTCATGCACTTAGCAAACATTTTGAGGCCAGTTTTACCAAGTGCTAACTCCTTATATATATCCTGGTTTTGTTGGAGCTCTCTCTGGGGGGAAACTTCCTGATTAATATGTCTATAATCATTGCACTATGACCTCTAATCCACTTGTCAGCAGCAACTGATCTGCCTTTTGTTATCACAATGAAAAATAAGCTTTGGGATTTAGAGTTGCTTACACTGACATCTCATTGCTCTTTGGTAAACATCCCTTTGATTTTGAACTAGAAAGACAGGCACCTTGAATAAAAGGATTACATTTCCCATATGTAGTAGTAATGTATAACCATGTGACTAATTTCTGGCCAATGAGAGGTAAGCAGTTGTTTTGTTTTTGTTTATTAGAATGTTTTCTCACTTACCCCATCTTTTGGTCTTTAGCAAATAAAATTTCAGGAGATCTAGCAACCATCTTAGACAACAAGGTAACAAGAAGCCTAACTATAAGAACAGTACAGAAAGGAAGGATCCTGTGTCCCAGATGTGTGTAAGTCCAGAATAGGCACAACTGTTTTAGAGTGAAAAAAGGAACATTAATTGTTACTTGGATCTGGGGTAGGATAAGAAGTTTGAGTGGGGTAAAAAAGGTATAAGAAAACATTTTTGGTTTATAGAAATCATTTTGTATCATGATTATAGTCATGGTTATTGCAGTGTATACATTTGATAAAATTCATTTGACTGTATACTTAAGATGGGTGTATTTTGTTTCATGTAGATTATATGCCCATATAGTTAGTTGACAAGAAATCACACAGGAAATGTACTTAATTTCACAGTATTGGAATTTCTTAATTTGGGGCAAGAAAACAATGGCCACCATCATAACTCCTTACTATAATATTGGAGATCCTTTCAGTGGTGTTAATAAAAAGTAAATGAGATTTAGGGCTCTAAAAAAAGATACAAGATAATATTACTCACAGACTTGATTTATTTGTTAAATTTAGATTGTAGCATTCAGTATATTTGATACTGTTATAATTAACCTAGTTATTAATAACAGGAAAGGAGCAAAGAGAAGGCCAAATATTATAGGCATGTCCTTTGGGTAGCTTTGCCAGGAAGCTGCAACTTTATATCCCCAGGGAGCCACCTGTCTCTTCCTCTCAGATCTCTGGGGGAAAGGCCTGGACAGGGAGGAGAGCCCATGGCCAGTAAAGTTGGGGTGACATTGGGAAAGTGCTTGGCTGGGAACAGATAATTGGCCAGAATGGGCCTGGCCACTACAGGGCTGGACATTGTAGATATTGAATCACCTAAACAAAGGAATTTGATCTCTTGGTTTCTCCTCAGTCCCAGATCTCTCCTGGGGCGGGGCGGGGGTGTTTGTGTTGGTTTATTTGATTCTTCTTCCACGTTGAAGGGAGTAACAGGGGAGTGTCTGCCAGACATGGTTTCCTTCTGCTTGCCCGCCAGAGCTGCCCCACATGATGCCCTTTTCCTTCCTTCCCTGCTGCCCAGAGCCAACGTGCACAAGATCGCCAGGGGAAAAAGTGGGGCCCTGTTGTATTGCATGGAGATTGCACTGCACAGGAACCAGCCTGTTTCAGGCAGGGTTGGGATCTTTCAGTGTGGGAAAGGCTCAATTTAAATGAAGCCGCCACTTAGATAGGCACCGGCTGTGCCATTTGGAGAGGGTTTATCATCCCTTCTGGCTGTTTCCTTGGAAACCACAAATTCAAGATAGCAGAGCCGGGCCAGGCAGCCTCCTGGCGGGCAGCACAGTGGGCCTGTATGTGCCTCTGTCAGTGGCTGCCCCCAGGCCAGGCAGCCTCCAGGTTGGGCCAGGTGGGGGCCACCTCTGCTGGGGGCTGCCTCTGGGCCAGGTGGCCTCTGGATTGGGCTGGGCCACCTCTGTCAGGGGCCACCCCGGGCCTGGCCACATGGAAGCCAGGCTCCTGGTGGTGGCAGTCCCTGCCAACCTGCTGTACATGTCTCCTATGAGCGGTCTTGATGTTGACATCCCAGCTAATTTGCATATTTCTCTACTGTTATATAGAATTAAAGCATTAGCCAATATGAAATGTTAGATAGACAGAAAAAAAAAATCCCATTTACAAGGAACCAACAGTGCACAGATGTGACATCAAATGAACAAAAAATACTTGAAAATTATAGAAAATGAAAATACTCAAGATTGAACAAAATAATTTAATTGTTCATTACTATATTCTCAATGTTGTCATATATTATATGCTCAATAAATATCTGATGAGTGAATAAACATAAAAGAAACAAGTGAATATTGACAAAGGGGCATTTAAAGTTTGTTGACAATATATTAAGATTTTGGTTAACCATTTGGAAAAATATATTTCGCTTAAACATAATCATCTGAAAATAATGATTTTTACCTCTATCTTTGATATTCATAATATCTTTATGATACTAATGGAAATTTTTTCATAATCATTTTTTTGTTAATGAATTAAATAGCATTCCGACATAAGAAACCCTAAAAAAATAATAAAGATGCTTGGTGTCATTTTCTTTCTCATTATTTTAATAGACAAGCCTATATTGTTTCAACCTTAACTATGATGTTAGCCATTGATTTAAGAAAACCCTATTTTAGATTTTTAATTATACTTTAATGCCAATTTTACTAGTAATATTTTTGTTATTGTTCATTACTAAATCATGTATTTTTTCCTTTCATCATATGCCTTTTTACTTTGCCCAATAGGATCTTTTTTCTTCTATTTTTAGAAAACAAAGTGTCTTTTTTGTTTTCTGTCAGTATTTTAAGCAGAATTATAGCAAGTGCATTAAATTAATCGAAAAGCCCATCTTTTATGGTTAAAATAATTTATTTAATTTTGTAATTGTCTATTTCAAGTTTAAAATTATCTGTAAGAAAAAAAAGCAGCAGTGATTATTCTATAATCAAGTAAAACTGAATTGAGGCAACAAAAACATTAAGAGAAAATGTCATTTATTTTATAAACATAACAACTATAACTTGCAGTGATAATGTGATAGTTATGAAATTTTATGTGCCAAATAATACAGTATAAAACTATATAAAGTGAAACCTATAAGCAATCAAATGAGATCAGATGATAGAAAATAAAATTATACTAACAACTTTTAAGATAAGAAATATAAAATAAACAAAAATAATTTCACATGAGAATATTTCCAACATTCCTGTTTATGACAGCAATAAAATTTAAAGGCACAAAAGAACAGTCTTAATTATAATACATCAATAATTTATGATATTATGTAGCTTTTAAAAATCATTTTCTAAATAACATTTATAGATAAGAAAATATTATAGTAATACCTTTAATTTTAGTCTCAGATTTTAAAGCTACAGAACATTATAAAATGAACAGTATAAAACCATCCAGAAATGATAAATATAACTCTTTTCTCATATAAGTCTCTTTTTTACACAACTGAGGAATCTCTCTCTCTCTCTCTCTCTCTCTCTCTCTCTCTCTCTCTCTCTCTCTCTGTATCTCTCTCTCTCTCTCCCTCTCCCAGTTCCATTTCCATTTCCATTTCCATCTTCCTCTCCATTCAGACAAGTAACCACTATTAAAAATTTAGTTTATATCTTTTTTACCTTCTTTTTCATTTTATTTGTTTTTATTTTTTTGTTTCTGGTGTATATCTTTTAATCCATTTATATATTCAAATGTAACTCTAATTATGCATAATGTTTCTTTGTTGTTTTTAATCCATATTGATCTTAATATACTTATTATAATAGTATCAACCATTATTTTTTTTTCAAATCAAATTTCTGAGATCCAATCACATTAGAATATAGTTCCAACCATAGATATGGATTTAAATTATAATTGATATGTATTTTAATTTCCATAGCGCCAACTTGTTTTTCAAAGTGGTTGTGCCAGCTCACACAGCAGAGTAGAAAGGTCCCTTCCCTCGCAGCCTAGTTAAATCTGGATATGTCACACTTTCTGAATTTTTTCCCCATTCATATGGGAGTAAGATGTATTCAATGTTTTTCATTTGATTCATTTTTAGTAAATTTGTACCATTTCTAATGTACTTTTTGTTCTAAGATTCCCAACTCAACACCCTGCCTAACCCCTCCCTATGAGTTGCAGGATACCAACTCTTCCCATTTTCTTAATAGTTTAAATGGATTTTAGTTCTTGGGATAGGCTGGATAATAATTATTTTTCTTTTATGCACTAGGAAATTATTTCCTCACACATAATAGGGCTTTCTTTTGCTTTACTTTTTTTATAGTTTTATTTTTCATCTCATAAGTTTTTCATTGTGATATAATCAAATGTCCTTTTCTTTTGTGGTTCATACTTCTTTTTCATGCTTAAAAGATCTTTTCCTACCTTCATGTTATAAAGACATTTTCATATAATAGATTTAATTTTGTTTTTTACATTTAATTAATATGAAAAATATTTGGATTATTTCATTATTTTTTCATTTTGTAATGTCACTTCACTCATATACAAATTTGGATATGATTTATTATAATTTTATAATGTCTTAACAGGGATAAAGCCAGTTTTCCCTCCATTTTTTTCTTCTTTCACTATTTTTAAAGTTCAGATGTGCCTTGATTTAATGAGTGCTTTTTCATATACCAGTAAATTTTAGAATAAGCATGTCACATTTTATGAAGAAAAATCCTGTTATAATTTAATTGACATTACACTAAACTCAGTGATAATATAGGGACAACTTTTCTCTGGTAAAGTTCCCTTTATTTTTTACATTTATTATTATTTTTTAAATTATTATTATTTCTTTAATCCGCACCCAAGGATATTTTCCTAGTGATTTTTAGGGAGAGCAGAAGAGAGAGGGAAAGACAGAGAGAAATATCTATGTGAGAGAAATACATCGATTGGTTGCCCCCTGCAGGAGCCCTGACTAGGCCTGGGCCAGGAAGGAGCTTGCAACCAAGGTATGTCCCTTGACTGGAATTGAACCTGAGACTTTTTGGTTTGCAGGCTGACACTCTATCCACTGAGCCAAACTAGCTAGGGCTAGATTCCCTTTCTAAATGATTCCATGATGATCTCACAAAGATCATTTTCAGACATATTTCTTGCAACATGTATAATTAATTTATTGTGATTAAGAATAAGATTTAAAATTTTTCTTTTTTTACTGATTATTGCTAGTATGTAAGAATTCTATTCTGTTTGAAATATGTACTTTCTGTCCAGGAGCCTTTCTGGACTGCCTTCAGAGTTGTGAGAAACTATACATCCTCCTAGGTGTAGACAATCAGTCTCTGCAAATAATGACGTTTATTATTTTTTTCTTTCTGATCCTCTTTTTCTTATCTTTAACATGGGCTGGGAATCATACTAATATATTGAGCAGAATGGCACAGAAGTCATTTATGTCTTTTTACTGGTTTAATGGAAATGCTCTTAATGTGCACTATTACGTGTGCTGAAATCTGAAGTTATTAGGTCAATATAATTTATCAGGTTAAGAAAAAATTTTTTTTCTATTTTGTTAAACCATGTAAAATCACAAATGGAAGTTGATTTTTTTCTCACTTTATTACATCTATTCAAATAAACATATTTCTGTCTTCTCTTATAATTGATTAAAATATTAGAATGTTCATCCATCATTACTTACTTGAGATATCTGACATGTCCAAATCTGAGATAACTTTACTTCTTTGTTTTCAGTTGGTCTTTTAAGTTTAGACAAAGTGTGAATTTTTACTTGCTGAGATTTACATTGAAAGTTTTGCATGAATGTTCATAAATTTCATTTGCTATTTTTGTCTTTTTGAAACTGCCTTTGCCTGGTTCTGGATGATGCTTTACTATTCTCTCAAATGGTGAGAGCCTTTTTTTAACTTTACCATGTTCTGAAACAGTTTGTAAAAGAGAGGCTTATATTTTTCTTCAGTGGTAGGATATTCTTGGGTCTAGCAGCTTTAAAATTTTATAATGCAAATTTTAAATTTTATTATTCATTTTAAGTTTTTAATGTTACTCTTTCAATTATTTTCTTTTTCTTCCTGATTAAATTTTAGAAATTTACTTTTTTGCATTTTAAATTTATCTGTTTATTTTTTAAATTATTGCTGCTTAACTGACCCACTGTTATTTATTCCTCTTCATTCCTTTTAATAGTTAATTTATAATTTCTACTTATTTTTTCCTAGTCTTTGTTATTTCTTTTTCATTTGTCTTTTCTATGAAACTGTAGTTTTATTGATTATATCTACTACAGACATATATTTTAAAATTTTATTTATTTCTACTTTTCTATTTATGATTTTCTTTCTTCAGCTTTATTTCCTATTCACTTTTTAGAAACAATTTTAGTTGAATTCTTAATTTACTAATTTTGAAAGTTCTTGTTTCTATCTAAAGAATTCCATTAAAGATCTTTGTTTCCCTTTAAATGTCCATTTAGCTACATCCCACTGTTTTTGATATCTAATAATCTCACTTTTATTAATTCCTAGATATTTCTCTAATTATTCTATTTTCTTTCTGTTCTTTTTATTTGTAATGATTACCAGGATCTGCAAAGCTAATGATGTTTTAATCTTTCATTCTTTCAAAGCTCTTCATCAATTGATTCATGTCTATTTGCTTAGCCTATGAATTCCCAAATGGCAAAATTTATCTTCTTTTAATGCCCTGCCTCAGGCTCCAGCACAGTCCTAGGCATATACATAGAAACAGATAAAATATATGTCAATTCTTCAGACCCTTTCCTATATTGATTCATTCATAAGTTTCTTCTTTTATACAACAGATATTTATTAAATTTCTAAGAAGCAAGTAATGGGGAATGTTCTAGGCACTTAGGCTTGTTATACTCTGAATATGGTTGGCATCTAGCTCTCTGGGACATGAGCTGATGTTTAATGGGGGACTCTAGATATACAGGTGAATTTTTCTCTATAAAGACTTTTCCTTAACCCTTTATTTTATGTTGACTCCACATTGGTAGAATGAGAGTCCATATTATAAATTAATGATGTGACACTGCTGGGGAGTTTAAAGAGAGGGGCAATGGATCCTTTTAGCCTTTCTCTGTATTTGGATGTACATATACAGCTATTTGGTTTCATTCAGGGTCTCCTTTTTGCTCTGCTGCCATTAGAATGATCTAGAATGCTTTTCAAAATACTGTTATCTAGTCACAAGTCTAGATTAAAAGAGATAAAAAATGACAAGTGAAGTGTGGGCCTGGGCATCAGTATTTTCTCGCAGATTTCAAAGAGATTCTATAGAATACGCATGGCTGTAACAATTGAGACATATTGGTTGTTTAAGCTATAACTTAAGGCCTTTATTCTTATTGTCTACTCTATTGTCAGGTTGTATTTATGATTCCTTGTGTGGTTTCTGAAGAGTTCTAAAGGCCGGGAATATGAATGTTGGATGCATAGAATATGTGGGCATTGGTAAAAGGTTTTTATTTTGTTTTAAAGTAAGCATGCTTGTTATAAAACTGCTTGTGTGGACACATGCCTGAGGTAAAGAGCTGGTCAGCCCCTGGTTCTTTTCTATATTTAAAAACAATAAAGCAGCGTTGCAGCCTGAAAGCCTCCAAAGCAGACAGGCAGGTGAAATCATTAAGGTGGGTGTTTCAGGAAAGTTCCAGGGACCTCAGAAATATAAAGTAGCTCTTCAATGCCTCCCCTGAGTACCTGGAATCCTGTAACTGTGGTCAGTCAATAAGGTCAATATAAGAAAAATACATTTTCATATTTCTGCTGTTTTCAGCCCTGGGGGAACACCAAGCTTTAGAGCCTTGGGTATTCATGAGTACCCCAACATGGGGCTCGATGGTGAGGCCAGAGCAGAGCTATTCTGTTCTGCTATTTGACTATTGGATCTTAATAAATGAGCCTTTTGCTTGGCTGGCATGGCTCGGTGGTTGAGCATCAACCTATGAACCTAGAATTTTCATAGTTCAATTCTAATCAGGGCACATGCCCTGGTTGCTGGCTCAATCCCCATTGTGGAGCATGCAGGAGGCAGTGGATCTATGATTCTCTCTCATCACTGATATTTTTATTTCTCTCTGCTTCTCCCTTCCTCTCTGATATCAATAAAAACATATTAAAAAGTAAAATAAAATAAATGAGCCTCTATTATGCAGAACCTAAAATGCAATGGGCTAATAGCTTCTTGTTATACTAGTTCAGCTATAACGACTGTTATCAATAAAAACAATAGCAGTAGAGTGCTGAATCCAAATTCCACAACAACAACAAAAATAGAAATCAATATAGAACTAGCAGCCAGTATACTCTGCAAGCCAGGGCCCCTCATAAGTCACTGCCTGGATATTTCCCCCCTGCAATGATCAGTAAACCTGTCCTCCTGAGAGTCCTCTTCCATCACTGAAGCCATTCTCTGCTGTATACCCTTAACAGTAAGCTGCTGTATCCTCAAGTGACCTTAGCCTCTCCTCACAATAAGCATTTCTAAAACCCAAACTGCCACAAAGAGGGTGCATTTTATTGAGGTAATTAATAAATTTTTGAAGAATCAAATCAGTGCTAACAAAGACAAAGCTTCATCTGGAAAGAATCATCTGGAAGGTGTTTGCTTTCTTCCAAATGATAAATACTGTCTCTCTTCTGAATCACTTTTTGGAAAAATGTTTAATGATATCTTTGGGGGATCAGATAAGGTCAATTAAAAATGTTATAATTCTATCCAAATAATTTGTTCTTGTTATAATTCAAACCTTCAGTTGAACATTCTGTACTTTTTCTAAGAGAAAAACAGCATTTTCCTATACAGATGTGGCAATTTGAGAAAATTCTTCCATCTAGCTAAGGTAAACACATTTTATGTCATTGTTGAGTCTAGGACACTGGATTCCCCAAATTATCCCTCTTGTAGAAATTTATTTGTTAAGTAAACTACAGTCCACACTACTTCCTCAGCCTTGCCCAAAGAAACAGTTCCTGAACAAACAAGAGACTTGCAAAGTAGAAAGGAAGATTCAAGTTCATCTTACTGAAGCAACCACCAATAGAAGCCACCCTTTCCGCTAGAATTTGGTTTCATTTTTAACTAGTATGTTTGTTGGCATTATTTCTGCATTTGGAGTTTTTATATTCTTACCTCCCCCCTCTAAATTGCAAGCAGGCTTCAATCTTATATCAATGAATGTGTTCCTAAGGGTAAGCAAAAAACATGTCAAAAAGTACAGAAAATTATTACCAAAGACCCACACTATTAATGGACAAATGAATAATTTTTACTTCTGTAACTATTATAATCCAAGGTTCTCAAACTTCATAGACTGAAGAGCTTTAATTTTATCTATTGTTAATCCAAGGCTTATTTGCCTGGAAAGTTTGAGGTTAGATTTTTTTTATTTTGTTAATCCTCACCCGAGAATATTTTTTCCATTGGGTTTGAGAGAGAAGAGAAGAGAGAGAGAGAGAGAGAGAGAGAGAGAGAGAGAGAGAGAGAGAGAGAGAGAGAGACATCGATGTGAGAAAGACACATCGATTGGCTGCCTCCTGCACTAACCCTGACCCCAACCACGGTTGAGGATTAATCCTGCAACCCAGATACGTGCCCTTGACTGGGAATTGAACCCATAACCCATCTGTGTACAGGCCAACTCTCAACCACTGGGCAACAGGCTAACCTTCTACAACCATCCCATCTGCAATAAGTTAGTAATTGTGGCAGGCTAGGGAGGTGGAGTCTGATGGGCTTGGAGACATTAGTTCTGAGCATGGGGACTTCCAGGCCTGCTACAACATGTAACTTCAGTGGACTGTCCCTGGTTTTGTTCACCCTGCATTAAAGACCAATCAGCCCTCCACCTGTGAGATGTCCGAGGGCTAAGATAACCTATCTATGAGCCCAACAAAACTTGAAAACTCTTCTCCTAATTTATTATGAGGACTTATATCTTAAGTCTTGGATTTTATAGCAAGAGATAAACACATCACTCTGACAAAAACATTTATTCTCTGAAAAAATTACAAAAGATTTATGATCCTTATTTCACTAGTTATTAAAACTATTTGATTCTAAAGTTATTTGAACTAAGAATAATTTATTAACTTAAAGGAAGCCAATTATCAATTTTTAGAACAGATTCACTCTATAATTTACTAACTTTTATGCTTGATGTATTTTCCCAAACCCTGACTTAAAAATAACTAAGTCAAAGGCATTATTATTAAAGGAAGGAATAAAATATTTTCTAGTAATTAGAATTTTTTAAAAAGACATGCCTTTTCAAAAATATATTTTTTAATGTAGTAGATGAAAAACTATATGCAAGATGCTCATCGCAATATTGTCAATAGTTAGTTGTGTGTGGGGGCATATGTTCACCCTCTAACTATGGAAACAAACAAAATAACTCTTAAATTGGGGAATCTTTATTTCCCAGCAGTTAAAGGAGAAGGAACTCACCCTAAATAAGGAAGTCACAAATGAAACAGTAAAAATTTTTGAAGAAGATCAAAATTGAGTCAGAAAGCTAAGTAACTGAAACATAAATCATATCTATCCTAATAAAAGGATAATATGCTAATTCGACTGGGTCAACTGGACATCTTCCAGTCCTCTGGTCCTCATTTCAGACAAAGCCATGGTTGCGAGGGCCAAATGCAGAGGCAGTTAGTGGCGATCAGGTTGGCAGAGTAGGGCAGTTAGGGGCAATCAGGTCAACAGGCAGAGGTGGTTAGGGGTAATCAGACCAGCAGACAGATGTAGCTAGGGGAGATCAGGCTGGCAGGCAGAGGGGTCACGGGTGATTAGGCAGGCAGGTGAGTGGTTAAGATTGTGAGAGGGATGTCTGACTGCCTGTTTAAACCAGCAGTCAGACATTTCCCAAGGGGTCCTGGATTGGAGAGGATGCATACTGGGCTGAGGGACCACCCCACCCCATGCACAAATTTTGTTCATGAGACCTCTAGTATAATTATAAATATAAATCATATAATTATATAAGTATATACAATCATGCCTTTAATTTTCTAGGCCTTACAAAAACCTTTGTCCTCTTTGTTTTGTCCTTTAAGAAGCTTAGAATCAAATGTACATCCCACCTATTGTGATTGAAAATTCTTTATAAAATTCAGACCCGTGTGACTCATATCTAGCCTTCTAATTCCTAACCCATAGATTCTATTTGTTTCAACTTACTGGGCCAATAATTGTATTTTAATGTATTATTTTTAATAACTAACAATGACCCAAATTCATGAAAGAAAAAATGAAATTATGAGTAAACAGCTAATGTGTCATGTACCTTTGTCCATCTTCCCAAGTATAATGTATTGGGTTTTTAATTTCCCTCAGATGAACATGCCTTCTCTGTACAATAGTGTATATGCTGATATACTTGCTGTCTCTGAAGGAGGGCTACCATGTGCTATTTTGATCTCAGCAAAGTATTTTACCTCCAAGGATATTAATGACCCCTGGGTCCCATTTGAGACCCACAACCATACGAGACGGGCAGAGTCTCAGGGTAGGTTCCTCTAAATAGACACTGAGTGAAAACTGTGAATGTAAGTAGTTCACCATGTTAAGTCTCCTCACCATGTTAGGGCTCAGCCTCATGGGGGATAACCTCTGGGTGATGATTACAACATGCCTGAGAGAGGCCCTACCAGAAGGCCAGGAAGCTGGGCCCTTTCCCCACCAACTCCCATCTCTTATTCATAGAGGACTGTTACAGGAGGAGTAGCAGTATGTCCTGTGTGAGGGTTCGCCTACTTGCAAGTTCTCTGTAGCTTTGTAGGCATTTGCAGGAGGAAACCTTTGGTAGGAATAACTAATGCCCAGGAAATTTGGAGAAGGCACCAACAAGGACTGCTACAGAAAGCAAGACAAAACTGGAGACAATGTGAACTTCAAGACAGTCCTTTTCATGTTCACATATTTTGCACAATTTAGTGATTGATATTATTCAGTTGCTCTGGAGAATAGACAGAAGGAAAGCTGTTGTTCAACATTAGGACTAGGCTATCCTGCCTTAGACATCAGTGCAAGAACATATTTCAGACACATCTTAGACCTGCCACTGTGGTATATCCCTGCTTCCTCTATTTACTAGTGTGATCTCTGGACAGCTAGTTACTATCAAAAATCATGCTAAATATGGGACAAAGGGGAGCATTAGACATGAGCCCTTCCTGCAGTTACTTCTTTCAGTGCCTGCTACCAGGTACAGTCAGCTGGATTACATCTGCTTCCCATGCATTGTAACATTTTCAATCTTTGCCCCAACTCTCTCCTGAGATGAACTTATGGCTAACTTTTCTTAAGGCGTTCTGGCCTGATCCTTTTATATTTCCAACAGTCAGCTTCTGTCAAACTTGTGGGAAATAAAGGATTTTACAGATGCTCAGAAAAGATCAGAGGCACAAACCTAGTTAAAAATTCCAAAATCGATATTTTAAAAAAGGGATGAAAAACCCCAGGAAGCCCAGGTTGTCTAAGAAGTCCTCAGTTCAAAGGTAGTAATTCAGGGATGAATCTGAGGATCTGAGTGTCAATAAGATCTTGGTTTGATAGGGAAAGAACGATCTTTATTAGGGAGCCATGGGACTATTTGACTTTATGACCGTTGTGCAAGGTGAAACTGTAAACTAGAGCATTGGGGCCAATGGAAAAGCGAGCAGAGAAAAATCATTCATCCTGCTTCCCTCCAATGTTCACTCCTTAATCTTCTGGAGGGTACAAAGCAAACTAGAGAATAAAGATGTCAGCAGTTTATCCAAAGGTTTTATTTGACTACACAGCCATGCGGGAGGTCTCAAATGACCAAATGAATAAGGTAATTTTATATCTGTATATCTTGACTATGTATCTTGAGGCCCCTTGCATGTGGTCCTCAGGGTTCTGCAGAAAGGGTAAGGCTGGAGTGCAGTTTATATGAAATCATCTGGAACCTGGATTGTAAGTCTCCCTCTTCTAAGCAAATGTATTTCTAAGCAAATTATTCACTTATAGGGTGAAGACATTTTGTCTGCTTGATTTTGTCTTGGGCCAGGTGGGGCAATCAGATTGTTACAGGATACTCATGTTGGACATACATCTTCCCTGAATCTGTTGAAACAGCTCTGAATCCAAAAACCAGGTCTATTCACTACGTTAGTCTATCTTATAAATGGATCTCAGACTATTTTCCAACCAAATTCTCCTATAGGTCTGAAACTGTGCCCTGAATAGGGTTAGCTCACTTATCTTTGCTTTGCAGATCTTTCTCTATGACCTAGGTTCTCCCTACTCCCCCAACCTCTGCCTGAATAGAAAACTTGTCTAGATATCAACAGCAGTATCTGGCTAACATAAGAGTTTTTCTGATACCTGGAAACAATTCTCAGGACACCAGGTCCTTGCTCTCACAGTTTTCCCTAGGTGTTGAAATCTGTACAAGCCATGCCCTCGTTCTCTTATTTGTCTGTATGGAACTGGCTGGCTGCCTATGTTGGAATAATTCCTGTAAACCAATGGTCCAGAATTCTCAACTGCCCGTGTGGTTCAGGTTTCGGCATAGCTGATGCTTGAGTGCAACTTGTTTATGCCAGAGTTTGCTATGATAGGGAAATAGAGTCATATGATGTGCTCAGGCTACAGAATGCAAATTCCTGGTACTTGTGACACTTGTTTCCTAGCAGGGCTCTAGCAGAAACTTTTCTAATCAATTAGTATGCACTTGTACATCTAGGACAGACATAGCCACAGGGTTCTTCTTGTTTTATAATTTTATACAGCTAGTGACAATAGGTCACAATTAAATGAAACCCTCATTCTATCCCTGGCAATAGCTTTGTGCTAAGCCAGGCACTCAGAAGAGATGGCACCATGAGTTGACAAAGAGAATAAGTTTATGTGGAGGAACAAAGTCCTGGGGGACATGAGAGAGGGAGAAAAAATTAGCTGGAACACTGAGGGCTCATGAAGAAGGAAATTGTTATTGTGGTGATGGCCCAATGGCACTCAATTCTTGGTGGTGTTGGCTACTTCAATTCTTTAGAAATCTTCACTCTGCAGGCCAAGGTCAGAGAAAGCAGTCAAATGCACTGATCCAAATCTGAGCATCTTGGGATAGCTATATAAGGGGCCACAGTGACTATGTGGGGAGGAATCTCATCCCTTCCTACTGAGTGTGGGAACCTCTCCCTGCTACTCTTGTCATGATGGTAAGCAGAGTTTATTCAGAGTTCTGATTCATTTCAGAGAAGCCATTTTATCAGCATCAGAAGTGACTCCCCCTCATTATAGAAAGGAGAAAAATTCAGGTACTTAAACCAAAATGCAAACAAGATTGTTGTAATGTCACATTAGCAAAGACTGGGTGGCTCTTACTGTAATTTACAAGTTCACCAGATTGGCAATGTTTACATATTGAAGTCTACCTAATTATTTCAAGATCTTCTGCTCCTAACACTTTATCACTGGGGTCACTGATGCACCAACACCAGTAGACTCAATATTCTTCAGATCTTGAGCCAATATTGATCAATCAGGCAATCAGGAACAATCACAGTGCCAACATGTGTCTAGGCTTAGAATAAAGTCAGAGTCTGCACTCCTCTCTTCATATCCATGACATTACCCTTGGGGCTGAGGAACACACCCCTTAATTATGCTCCTTTATCTACCCTTTATTAACAATCCTCCACCCCAATATAAAGAAGACCCTTTGACCTGAATGTTCAGAGAGTAGGATGTTCTTTGGGCCATGATTTCCAATAGATGCTAATACAGCACCTTCAAGATCTGACATCAGAAAGCATCTTCATCTTTGTGTCTGCACAGTGAACAGACCTGATGGGCCCTGCCTCACCATGCCCGGCTCTCTGCTCTGCCTCAGGTAGGGTAAAGTTGACACTGACATGGATGCTTGGCCATTTAGGGTTCACAAGAGGAAGCATGAGGGCCATTTATGCCTTCTTACCTAAAGAAAAGTTGTAAACTTATTTTTTCTTACAAAGAAATTCTGCATTTTAGCAGAGGGGGAGTTTCAAAAAGTTGCCTAAATTTCTAAAATTTCAAATATGTTGATGCTAAACTTGGTATATACATATATAGAATAAAATATTTTTTCATAGTATAGTTCAATATTGCATAGCATTGCAAGGCTCTAAATTGCAAGAGTATTCTGATTTTAGCATGAGAACACAAATAGCTGCTTCTACAGATGATGTGTGTGTGTGTGTGTGTGTGTGTGTGTGTGTGTGTGTGTGTTTGCATGTGCTTGCGTGTTGTTGACTCAGGAAACAACACTTAACTCTTAGTTGTATATAAAAGTGTCAACATATCTGCAGGAACTTATGAAAACAACCTCCAACTCAGAGTGTGCACATGCACACACACAAACACATGTTCTTTTAGCTAAATAATATGTTTAACATTTGTACCTGATTTAACAATTATAATAAAGCAGTGCACATAGAATTTATTCTGCAATAAGTTTAGCAATGTCTCCTCCCAAACTTCATGTTGAGGTCCCAGAATAAATGCCCTATCATAATGCAACTGAAGCCTCAGCCAATTCTGCAAATGATCCTGGAAAACTCTTTAAGAATTGCACCTCAGTGGAAGGTTTCCTGGTAGATGGAGCAGCGATACAGGAGACGGTTTTGAGACCCATAAAGGGACAGAGGAGGAAGTGAAAGAGTAACTTGGAACAGGTGCCTTCAATTTCTCTTTGCCCAGTAGTTCTGTTTCGTTATTAACAGCAACAGTTTCCATTCATGTAAAGAACAGTTTTGTATTAGTCCATTCTAACTCGCAAAATGCACTGAGTCCAGGGTCTGAGTCCCAGGCATGTTACTGTGGGGCAGTTATTCCCATTTATTATAGGAACAAAGATTTTCAATTTTGGGAACTGAACTCTATTGAAGCTGACTCAATACATATCTGAGGCCCTATCACCTTCCACTCTATATTTATCATAGATGAATCAAGATTAAGATTTATCACACCAAAATATATGAGATAAAACAAGATACCATGGTCACATTAATTAACAAGATGCTAGGATGTGAGAAAGATCTCATTCAAATGATGTAATCAGGAAAGAACGGAGGAAGGAAACTTCATTTATTATTGATCCAAAGAGATGGTAGTTTTTAGTGGAAAGAGAGAGGTGCTGATTCTTGGAGAACTTCCTCCAGCATAATAAACAGAAGCAGAGACTCAAGGAAAGCAAGATTGCTTCACTAGGTTAAGATTATTTGGGGATACTTCTAAAGGACCAAAAACGATGAATTTTAGTGCAATCTATTTTTTAAATAATTTTCCATAAGTCACAGAAGATCTTTTCTGATCACACTATAACACATATAGGCATTAATGAGAATTTAAATAACTGGGTATTACTACTTTAAATATGACTTTAAAGAAAAAGAAGTCAAACATTGAAATTTAATGAAAGTGAGGGTGCGACTAATCCAAAATGATTATCTATGGCCAAAACTGGTCTATCAGGGAGTATCACATGTATGCGCTGTTCTCCTGAAAAATAAATAATAATAAAAAAAGACCTAACTATTTAAGTCAAGAAATTAGTATTAAAAACAACTAAACAACTAAGTAAATGAGACAACTATATAAAAGTAGAAAATAGTGAATTGAAATTTTTAAAAGCAAACAAACAAGCAAACAATATATATGTATGTGTCTATCAAAGAGAGACACTAAAATAGAAGAAAACAACACAATATGTAAAATTTGTGTTGTTAGGTATCTAATACCAGCTATTAGAAGAAAAAAAAATCACAAAAATCTCATGCATCCTTAGGTTACAAATTTTAACATCAAAGAAAATAATGTTTTTATAAAAATATAAAGTACCAGAATATGCTTAAGTAAAGTTAAAAAGTCTAAACAGACCAATAACCCTGGGAAAATGGTGGTAGGAATGTGGGTACAGTGGGAGGGTTAAAAGTTCATCTGGGATCATGGTGTTTTCCATTGGGTTACTGGAAATTTCAGGGAAATAAAATTCGCATGAGACAGTAGTTATATTCCATGAAATATGCAATGAATCTCAATTAAATTTAATCATGTAGAAGAAACAAAGATGAAAGAGATAGAAGACTTAAAAGACATGATTAAAAATTGAATTAAATGGGCATAGAGAGTACATTATACCCAGTAGTTCAAGAATACATTTCCTTTCATATACACTTGAACTATTTACAAAATTTGACTATGGGAATATGTTACAGAAGAAGCTTCAATGCACATTAATAGACGCCCAGTGCATGAAATTTGTGCATGAGGTATAGGGGTGTCCCTCAGCCCAGCCTCCACCCTCTCCAATCTGGGACACCTCAAGGGATATTAAACTGACCATTTAGACCTGATCCCGGTGGTCTAAACAGGCAGTCAGACATCCTTCTCACAATCCAGGAATGCTGATTCCCAACTGCTTGCCTGCCTGCCTTCCTGATTGCCCCTAACCGCTTACGCCTGCCAGCCTGATAACCCCCTAACTACTCCCATGCCAGTCTGATTGATGTCTAACTGCTCCCCTGCCAGTCTGTTTGCCCCCAACTTCCCTCCTCTGCCAGCCTGGCCACCCCTAACTGCCCTCCCCTGCAGGGTTATAAAAAATCATAATAAAATTATAAAGATAAGAAGTCTAAGAGAAAAATCTAATAAAAGATCTACAAAAAATTTTTTGAAAATGTATATGAACTTTTTTTAAAAAGACACTGGAGAAGACTAAGATAAGAGAGAAAATGAGTTGATGACTAAAAAAGCTCAATAGTAGAAATACATCACTTCTAGTTCATCTATATATTGAAAAAAAATGCATTAAGCATGTTTTTTTTAAGGAATTTTGCATTACATATAAGGAAATCTAATTATAACTTGGAAATTATACTTTCACATCTATTAACATAACCTATTATAATCATAGATGAACATGATATATTTACCTGTAAGTTCATCATTATATTATTCATACTAGTAAAAATCAGAAAACAGCTAAAAGTAAAAGTAAAAAAGTGGTCTACACCCATACCTTTCATTCTTTATCAAATCTTTAAGTTTTGTTGTCTTCACAGAACTTATCACTAGGTGAAATTTTTTATTTCACATGTATTTATTTTTCATTTATTTCTTCTCCTCTCCATAAATGAACACTTAAGAAATTACTCTGCCTAGAAAAATGCCTAGCACATAGTATAATTTTTGCTGAAATAATAAATGAAAGAATTTTATCTTTGTTTTGTAATAAATAAATAAATAAATAAATATAGAAATGGATACATGTTAAGACCTTACATTCCATTAAATCACACTCTTGAATATGTAATGACCTGTAAATATTTCTGATATGATTCAAATGAGAAAGTTAAATAAATAAGACACACACAATTGCAATTCTATAAAAATCAAGTTTATGTATATGCATAGGAAATATTTGAAGAAAATTATTAAAGTACTAGATGCCTGGTGCATGAAATTCATGCATGGAGGGAGGGTGGTTGTCCCTCAGCCCAGCCTGTACCCTCTTGTAATCTGGGACCCTTCTGAGGATGTTCACTGACAGTTGGACATGCCTCTGACAATCCAGGACCACTGGTTCCTACCTGCTCACTTGCTTGCCTGCCTGATTGCCACTCACCTGCCTGCCTGATCGCTTCTAACTACCTCTGCCTCAGCTCCTGCCACTGCAGCTTCTTCTGGAAGGACATCTGAAATGATGTCCGAAAGGTTGTTCGGCTATCTGGTCTAATTAACATATTTCGCTTTTATTATTATAGATGTTAAGAATTTGTCTCTAATGATTAAAATTAGTGTAGGAATAAAGTTTAACTTCTGTGTTTTCTAAATATGTTTATCCTGATAATATTTATTTTAAACAGATTCCTCACTCAAAAAAGAGTATTAGTTTTATTTATACTAATGTAAAAAAAAAAAAAAAAAAAAGACATCTTTAGGATGTCAACTTGCCTCAGTTTATATGTGAATCAGGATTTGCACTTATGTTTGTCTGACACGTCAGTATTTTCCTTACTATAGGCCAGCATCCTCTCCACCCACTCAACTCTGAGCCACACCAACTCAACCCTGGACTCCCTCCCCTCGTTAGCCTCAGCTTTCTTCTCAGTTGACGATGACATTGACAGTAAGATGGTTGTCATCATCTCTCCATTCACATTTATCCCCTCAGCTACCCCAGGGGAGAAGAATTCCCTTTTATTATCAGTTCCAACAGAAGTTCCAGAAAATAATTTCATTAATAAACAATGAAGAAATGTATGGTCAGTCGACAAAGACTACGAAGAAACTAGATGGGGAGGGTGGGTAGGTTTTGTATGTCACCAAGATCCATAATACCTGGATACCTAGAACGCTCCGGTATTAGACAGTCACAGCCTGGGCTCCTGGATTCTCTACTCAGGTCCTTAGCTTTCTCATCTGTAAATTGAAGGGGTTAAATTATGTTATGTGAGCACCCAAATCACCTTGAGTCTGTGATTCTGGTTCTTTCAGAAGCCTTTATTCCTGGTGGTTTTGTTTCTGGCTCATGTGCACTCCCCCAGCCAAAATCCTGAAAGCTGAAGCTCAAAGGTTGGAGGCTGTTCTCAGCTCCCTGGGAAACATGCAAGGAAAGCCAAAACTATATTGTTTTTATTTTTTTATTTTTATTTTCAGTTGGATAAACTCTTAACCTTTAAGAGTAGGGTATTGATTTTCCTGGCCTGGCTGCTGAACTCTGGTAACACTAGACTCCCTGTCCCTGGGGAACCGCATTGCACAGCATGTCTAAAATGTGGCTTGGAGCTGCGGAAACCTAAACAGGGTCTTCCATGTTCAGCACAGACCAGGAAATGTCTGATGTTCTCCTCTATTCCTCTGCTCAGTACCAATCCCTATACCCACTCCCTTCACCCCTCACCACCACCACCACCAAAGACCACGCAAATGACACATGTAAATGGCCTGGGTCTGGTTGCCAACACTCCAAATGCTTCAGAGGAAATGTGACCACTCTGGGTACCTAACTTTGCTTTGAAAGGTCATAGGCAAATGTGGGCTATAAATGTCCTGGCATTAGAACTGGTCTGTTACCCCTGCCCAGAATACCCAGTGCTCAGACAGATTTACTAAATTTGCATTGGTTTAACTTCCCCGGCTTTACAGTTTAAGCCTTGGGGTGTAAGAGGGGAAGGAAAGGGGTGGTTGGAAGTTATATGTAAGATAAACACATACTATGCTGTCAGGGGCAGTCATGCTTTTGTGCCCATTTTTCCTGATGCAATTATCAATAGAACCAATTTTTATTCTCAGATGTGTTCTGGTTTGAAAGATAAAGTATCTGGTCACCCTAGACATAAAGGGCTTGCCCAGTGTAGCGCAGCCAATCAAGTTCAAATTGAAAATTCAGATCACCCAATTGTAGTACAGTATTGTTTTCCCTGAGCCATAGGCCTCTCTCTCGATAAAGCACTACCTTTGTCCCTCAAACCACACCTTATAGGCTTAAAGGTCCCATCTTTGCTTTACAAATGTTTGGAACACAGCCTTATTTTTTCCTGTTTCTAGCTGGGTAGGCAAGGGCTTGCTCAAGGTTATATCATTTGCACCTTGGAGCCATTAGTCCTGCTGAAATGCAAACATACAAATTTTAGCACATGCTAACAATTTCCCTACTGTAATTGAACCTGATCTTTATCTTTCCCCAGGATCTGTTTTTGCTGTGATTGCTGTTTGACAAAGGAAGGTAACTTAATGCTTTTGTTGAGGATAAGGAGGAAAAAAAATCAGACCTTGATTTTAGGATATAACTTTTGTCAAAATGTAATCAGAATCCTGCACATATCCATGTGTGAACACACACACACATACTCCCACCTGTTTTATTTCGGTAGCTGTGTACATAGGAGTTGCCAGAGAGGAGTAATTCATTAATATCCCTTAAGAAAATTAGCCAATAAAGTCAAACTCATTTGCTAGATCTGGGTTGAGTCAAGAGGGCAATTCCTTGGATCTGGAGGAGGACGTGTAGAGGCAACGTAAGGAAGCCAGGCTTACAGATGGGAGACTCCGAATGAATCCATAAAATTGCCACACAGAACTCTTTTCAGAAATGCCACTGCTCCCTAAGTGAGCCAGAGTATCAGTTATCACCCTCTTTTGTGTTCTGAGATCATTTCCCACATGAGGGGTTGGAGGTTCCCCATACCAACAAGCAATTCTCTAGACACCCCTACAAGTCAACTCAATTCCAACACCATTTACCAGGAGATAGCATCAGATTCCACAGGTGAAGAGTTCAGTCCAACAAGACAGCTCCCCCATCTTCAGGTGTCAGTCACAAGCTCAGGTTATTGCCTTTGCCTCTGACCAGCTGGCTACAAATCATAGGGTCCCAGGAGTCCCTCCTCAGCTTGAATTAATTTGCAAGAGCAGCTCACAGAACTCAGAGAAACATTTTACTTACTAGAGCCCTGGTTTATTATAAAAAGATACAACTCAGGAGCAGCAAACAGAATTGATGCCTAGGGCAAGGTGAAAGTGGGGGAGGGCTGGGCTTCCCTCTCCAGGTGTGTCATCTCCTCCCTCCCCTTCTAAAGGAATCTCCATGCATACACCAATCCAGAAGCTCTCACAACCCTGTCCTTTGTTATGGATGTTTCATATATAGTTATGGCTAATTAATTCACTGGCCATTGGTGATTGATTCAACCTCCAACCCTATAAGGGCTTTCCAAACATCGCCTCGTTAACATAACGAAAGAAACTTTTAGTGCTCTTATCACAGAAAGTGTCAAGGGTTTCTTTGTGCCAGGAACAGGAATGGGTTGAAGACCAAATATATATTTCTTATCATAAATCACAATACTCAATATCATAACTCTAGAGGATGTTTGATTTGCAGGACACTATCAAATTTCTGATCCTGTCCTTGCCTTCTGCCATGAGGGCTCTGAGGAAGAGCAAAGAGCTGAAATGATTTCCTAACCATTCCCAGCTAGGAAAGAAGGAAGAAAATCAAGTTAAGGGACGGGCTTTGGAGTACTTAATGCATAGCATTTATTCTTATAAAATAAATAAGGTAACTAAGTTAAAGAAGACAAGCAACAACCCAATATCCCCTGAGTAGTTAGTATCAGAACCAGACAGCCCACCCTCATTGATAGGTCCTTCCTAGACTTTGTGGTGAGTCCAGCCTACTAGTGTATGGGGATGGATATCTTGATGTGGTGAAGAAGTGTAATGAAATGGTACTAAATTTAGAATCATCTCTTCTATACATTAATGGTATATAGCTTTGGGCAAGTCATGTCAGCACTTTGAGCCTCAGTTTCTTCATTTTTCAAATAGATAGAAATTACTCCTCCCTCATAAAGTCACTGTCAAGTTTAAATGAAATTATCGTGTTATCAAACCTTCCTGGTGCTTGACCATGTGCCAGGCATTGACACGTGTGTTTTATATGTGATCTTCACAATGTATCTACAAAGTAGCTACCAAACTATAAAGGAGGAAAGTAAGACATAGAGTACTAAGCAGGTATTTAGTAACAGAGAGGGGATTCCAGCCTAGATCATCAGATTCTGTACTCTTCTGCCTTTTTAGCATACTGGCATTCAAAAGGAATTAATAATGTTCCTTAGTCCACTGATTTTTTTTTCATTCAACATATAGAAACTCAGCACAGAAAATATGCAATATTGGACACTTAATATCTATTCCTAATTTGAGCCAGAGGTAAAGTAACTCATAAGCCATTCCGTTTCCTATCACTGATGTTAGCTGATTGGGCTGTCAGTCTTTCTCTGGGAAATAAAGCAAAGCTTTATTAGCAAAGCTTCTGTGAACCAAAGAAAATGAAAAATTATCAGGTCTCATTGAGTCCTTTTTGATGTATGTTTCAGACAATAAGAGACAGAAGCATGTGATAAGGCCTATCACAGGCTTGCAAACAATAGGTGCTCAAATCATATTTGTTTAGAAGAAATATAGTTTACATGGCCAACTCCAAGAGGATGTTGATTCAGGGATTATCTCCTAGATGCTCTCAGATTAGGGGATGGGGAAATATCTCCTATGGCAGAGTTCATGCTGCTATGACCCCATTTGCAAACATCACCATGAAAGTTTTGCAGATTGGTCCCAGCACTTACCAGTAATGACCAGAAGCAGTGAAAATGGCATGAACTCTTTCCCTTTTCTTTTTGTTCAGAGATGGGGGAGGGGTCTCTTTCCTCTGTTTTTCAATGTGCCACATGAGGTGATTTTTAGCCTCTCCTAGTAGACACATCAGTCTGCAAACTCAACCAATCTCCCAGTCAGACACAATCCACTTGCAACTTACTGCCAGCCATTCTGACTTTAAGCATAGCCCATCATGAGAATTTCCACCGTAAGGAGATAGATGTACTATATATATTATCTCATGAGATTCTCACAATGATCCTGTAATTTGGCCTGGATCATTATTTCCATTTTACAAAGGAAAAATTGAATTGCAGGAAGATTGAACAAACTGTTTAGGGGCCACAGTGTATTTTTGCAGCTGGGTTGTGAGTGTAGATCAAACCCAACCATGCCTTTTTCTTTCAATGAGCTATTTTCTTAAGTGAGGCACGGTCATTTCAATGCACTTTTTAAATATACATATATTTTTGTTGATTTCAGAGAGGAAGAGAGAGGGCTAGAGAAATAGAAACATCAGTGATAAGAGAGAATCACTGATTGGCTGCCCCCTGCACACCAACACTAGGGATTAAGCCTGAAACCTGGGCATATGCTCTAACCGGAATTGAACCATGACCTCCTGGTTCACAGGTCGATGCTCAACCACTGAGCCTCACCAACTGGGCTCAATACACTTTTATTTAAATGTGAAAGTCTTTGATGTAAGAAACAAATTGGGGGTCATTAACTTACCATATTTTCATCTCCCATGACATATTGGATTCAGAAGAACTTCAACAGGTGGAACTCCAACAGGTGGAAGGGATATAGGAATGGGAAAAGAGTTAAGAAACTTAGAATCATCACTGAATTTCTAATTCTGTCCCAACAGGCCCCAGTAAAGCCAATTCTCCTTGTTCAGGAATCAGGCACATGAAGGATATACGATCACTAAAGTGAAGGTGGAGATCCCAAGTGATTAGGTATGTCCTTACTAGTTAAGGTAACTACAAACCACATAGATTTTTGGCTTATTTTGTATTTGTTGTTCTGCATCCCATAAATGCAGACTACATATTTGTTTGAAGTGAAAATGGAACATTTACCAAAATGGACCAGATGCTAAGCCATAAAGAAAGTTTCCATAAATTTCAAAGAATTGAAGTCACATCAAGTATGTTCTTTGACTAGAGAAATTAAGCCAGAAATCAATTAAAGGAGATAAGAAATAAAAATATCCAAAATGCTTAGTGAGGAGGCATTTTAAAAATGTAGGTATAATTTACACACAATGAATTTTACCCATTTTACTGAGCATTTTGACAAATACATATAGACAGGGAACACCACCGGAATCTATATTATGGACTAGTTTCATCACTCAAAGTTCCCCCACCAAGTGCCTTTTCATAGATACCTCTCCTCCCCACCACCCTATCCCCGGGTAACCACTGACCTGATTTCTATCTCATTAATTTTATCCTTCAAATATGATTTCATTAAGTCTGGCCTAATGCATTTGAGTTTCATCCATGGTGTTCAAGGTATCAGTAGAATGTTCTTTTTAATAGCTGAATAGTATGTTAGTACATGGATGGGCCACAGTTTGTTTTATCCATTCACTAATTAAAGGGCATGTCCAGTATTTATTTCCAGTAGTTGGTAATTATGAATAAAGTCAAAATAAACATTTATATACAGAATTACTGGGACGTAGGGTAAGTGTATGTTTAATTTAATAAGAAGACGCCAGATTTTTCAGTGTTGCTGTGCTATTTTGCATTCCCATAGCAATGAATGAGAATTCCCTTTGCTCACATTCTCACCTGTATAGGCTATTATTTGTTTTTGTTTTTTTTAAGCCTTTCCAATAAGTATGTGGTTGTGTCTCACTGTGGCTTTAATGTGCATGTAACCAATTATTACTGACATGTTTGTGTTATTTTTTGGTCATCTTGTTACAGCTTTGGTGGAATGTTTGTTAAAATGTTTTAATTTGGGTAGTTTTTCTTATTTCTGAGTTTTGCGAGTCCTTTATACAGTCTGAATATCCTTTATTAAATATGTATTTTCTAATGTTTTCTTCCAGACTGTGGCTTATAACCTCATTTTGTTAACCAAACTGAGCAAAAGCTTTTAATTTTGATGAAGTCCACTCTATAAATTTTTTAAATTTTTATATTTTGTAATATCTGCGTCCTAAGAAATCATTGCCTACCATAAGGTTGCAAAGCATTTCTTTTACTTATCTATGTGATCTTATTAAATTACAAGTGCATGAATTCATGCATGAGTAGGGTCCAGCCCAGCCACCCCAACTGGGGTGGGGAGGGGCCAATTAGAGGTGGGGCTGGCCAGGAGGAGGGACCGCAGACAGTTGGCTGCCCAGCCCCGCCCACTGGTCAAACTCCCTATTGAATTCCTGGTCGAACTCCTGGTAGAGGGGACAATTTGCATATTAGCTTTTTATTATATAGGATTCTCCAAATTTCTTCTTTCCATCATATATCTTCTACAAATGACATAAGACACAATACACCACTACTCTTCTTTTTCTTTAGTCAATTATTCTTTTTTTTTGTGTGTAAATCCAAGTTTCTTATTAATGTTTCTTCTCCCTGAAGAGCTTTTTAGCATTTCTTTCAGTGCAGTTTTTCTGGCAATACAGTGGTAGTCAAAAGTAGATTTAGAGTTGTAATACAAATAAATAGTATAATAATTAACAAATAATACAGGAATAAACTGTGTTTTGCATACTAAAACTATAGCCTACTTTTGCTAACCCATGTAGATTCTCTTGATTTATTTTTTCTGAATGAGTATTTACCTTTCATTATTAAATCGGGGGGCAGGGCTGGGTGTAATAGTCTGAGTTGAGAGTGTTTTTTGCTTGCTTCTCTTTTGTTTCAACACTTTATGGGTGTCACTTGATTTTCCTTTTGCTTATGTAGTTTCTGACTTTAAGTTGCTTAATTCTTATAGCTGTTCTCTATATATAACAGATCCATTTTCTAGTGTTTTTCAAGATTTCTCTTTGTCCTTGAATTTCAACGTTTTGAATATAATGGTTTAAGTGTGTGTGTGTGTGTGTGTGTGTGTGTGTGTGTGTATGTGTGTGTGTGCATGAGTATGAATACTAAATATATGTTTCCTTATTTATCCTGCTTGGTGTTCTCCAAGCATCTTAAATTTCTGGATCAGTATCTTCTCCTTCTGTGATTCCAATTACATCAATATATATATATACACATACTAGACATTAAGGTGTTGTTTCACATGGATAATATTTTTATTTGGGGGGGGGGGTTTCTTGTTTTTCTTTGTGCTTTTATTTAGATAAACTGTTAAATAGCTGTTTCTTGCATCCATATTAATTTATATCCAATTTCATGCTTATAATTTATTCTGGCCTATATTTTAGTTCTTTGAATCTTTCATTGGCTATTCCAAGTGTATTAATGAACTGATTAAAGACATTCTTAATTTCTGCTCCATGTTTTGTTTTTTGTTTGTTTTGTTTTGTTTTTATTTCTGGCATAAAAGTGCCCTTCACTCTTGCTAAAATTCCTCACCTATTCAAGTACGGTTTCCATTTTTTGCACTAGAGACTTTACTCCATGACTAATGTTTATTTTATATTTCTAATTGTTCAGACATCTGAGTGACATTTGAATCTGGTTCTCCTGAGTGTACATTGAGAATACTGTAAGTCAAATATAAGAATTTCTAGATGCAGAAAAGAAACCTGACGAGTAGCTCAAAATCACACATCTGAGAACTGATACAGGTTTCATGTTCCACTCTCCTCTGTCCACTGTCATGTGCTGCTCCATCATATGGGCCCAACAAGCGCCTACTGAACAGATGATTAAATTACCTGGTGATCTCAAGCATGCACAATCTGTCCACAGTCTTCCGATAGAGATATCTCAGATGATGATAACTTTGGGACATAGCTGAGTGGAAGCCAATAGGATCATATGCCTAAGTTCTGATGGTGCTGAACCATTACATTTAGCAGAGGAGTGCCGCCTTGGCCAAGTGAGGAGTATGCCTGTGTCTTTATTCCCATGCCAGTCTTGCCCACCTGGTCTGAGCAGTATGGCATCAGGTGCAATCAGAGGACAGGACAACATTTGACATGTCATTTAGATCTCTATTTTACCCTGACTCTTTCCTGGGAAATGTTATTTGTTTTCTCACTTACAAAATAAGCCCTGTGATGTGTCCCTTTGCTTACTAAAACAAATAAAAATCGCAACCCCGTTCTTACTCACAGCTAGGGAATCGATGGCTATAAGTCAACATTGTGGCTCTGCAAATTCAGGCAGTAATGAGCTGGGATGGGACCTAGGGGTTTTCCCAGCTCCAAAGGCACAGCTGTCCAGATTCCTTGTGGATCAAATAGCTTAAGGAAGGGTCGATGTTCTTGCAGATACCTTCTTCCTATTTAAGCCAGTGGGAGGTACAACACACAACAAACCTTTCACACAAGGTTGCCAGGCCTGAATCATCCATTGAATCAGACACATTACCTGCAAGGCAGGTAGAATAGAGAAGGAAAGTGAGTCCGGCCAATGTTGCTCAGTGGTTAAGCATTGATCCATAGACCAGGAGGTCAGAGTTTGATTCCTAGTCAGGGCACATGCTTGGGTTTCAGATTTGATCTCCAGGATCGTTGATGTTTCTATCTCTTCCTCCCTCTCTAAAATCAATAAAAACACATTTTAAAAAAGAAAAAAGAGACATGAGCCTCACAGGTATCTGACATGATCTGCCTCTGCAGAATAGACACTGCAACTGTGTCTTTGTGACCTGAATTCCAACAAGAAACCATCATAGGCCTTGCACTTGCTTCTTCAATTTGGAAGACACTTCAAAGGGTTCTCATATAAGAGGTCTCAGGCAATCTAAAGAAAGGTTTTCTAGCCTTGGACCTAATAAATATTATCCCTGAGGAAATAATTCAAGAGAATAATATGCAAAGATGATACTTATAACAGTGTAAGTTTATAACATCCCAGCCCTGACATACCTATGTCCTTGACTGTCGTTTACCTGTTAATATAAATCTGCCCCATATTGAAAGTTCTAGAAAAAATGAAGCTAGGAGAGAAGTATCAAAATTATAATATATGAGAATTTCCCAGAGAAATAAAGGTTGTAAACATTCATATTGAAAGGATGGATATATTAAAAGTCTGATGTGATAGGAATGTCCAAACCTGGGCACATCACTGTAATCTTTTAAGCATTCAGAACAAAAAGGCCATCCAAAAACTTCCCAAGGTGTCCAACAGTCACTGGCAAAGTAATGGGTTAAGTTGACCTTAAACTCCTCATCAGCAATATTGGATGCTTACTGCTATTTATCTCTTCAACATTAGGACATAGTGTATATGGCCTATGAGTTTTTTAAGTTATATGATAATGTTTTATAGAAGCCAACTTTATTATAGAAATACTAGAGGCCCGGCGCATAAAATTCATGTGCGGGTAGTCCCTAGGCCTGGCCTATGATCAGGACCATCTTCCCCTGCTGCCCACAGCTGCCCACCTCCCACCTCCTGCTACCACCTACCCCCAGTTCCCTGTTCACCATCGAGTGATCAGTGTCTGAGGGCCTAGAGACGGGACCAAGAGGTAAGCTGTTCCCGCCCGCTGGCCGGCCCTGCCCCTGCTGCAGTTCACCCTTTGTGTGTGAGGCTACCGGCACTCCCCACCACCCACCCCAGGTTCCAGGTTCACTATCAGGTGATCAGAGCCTGCTGGCTGGGGAAAGGGACCAAGAAGTGGTCAGTGCATCTCATAGTGACTGGTCCAGCAGTCATTCTGGTTGTTCTGCCATTAAGGTTAATTTGCATATTACCTTTTTATTATATAGGATAGGATATCTATACATATAAAGTGCAAAAACATAAATTACTATATACGACATATATGTGTGATATAATATACATAGAAATATACCTATATATTGTATCTGCATGTATATGCTGAGACAGGGAAACTAAAAAATAAAAACAAAGATAAGATATTAAATACTTCCATATAAAATATAATATATGATGGTTTTTGTGTTGTTTCATATCATGAAAGGTGGGACTTTCAGCACTAAGATATCTAGTATCTACAAAAATTCTAAAAGTCTTGCAAATTCTTTAACTCTAGGCCTAATAACCTAACAATTATAAGATAATTCCCCTCCCATAGTATCTCCAGCCAAACTGTATATGATCATATGTAAGGACTTAATGAAGAAATTTTTACATGTGACAGAACTAAAATTTTTTAAGTTAATTTTCAGCTGCTATTGGGATTTGAAAGTAAAAATTAATTACACCTTTCACCTCTCACCAAGTTAGTATCCAATTAAGAAATAGACACTGGAAGCTAAGTGATATGTTTAAAAATTATCTTTATTGCTGATAGTACTGAACTGGATTTCTGTATGGCCACTGGGTCCTTTAATATACTCTAGTTGGATCTGAAATCTAGAGGTGAGGACCAATCACCTGAATGAAGGTTTGCTGAGTAGACAACCTTATTAGAATCCTTGTTGTGTTTCCTCTGAATATAGAAATGCCCCCCCATATATACTTTCAAAGTTGGGTTTGGTCGCTGACTCAGATGTGTGGAAGGGTCCAGAGTGCCAACAGCCAGTTTGGGCCAACTTGAAAGAGAAATCTTAGAAGGGGCTGAGCTACAGGTACTGATGAGTTCTTTTTGCATCATTCTCCATGAAGTCAGACCTTCTTCCCTGGCAACAAGGGAGTGAGTGAGAGAGAAGTGTTTCTCCCATTCAAATGCTTCATCTCCTAGTGCAGTGATGCTCCAACTTGGTCCTTGAACTAGTAGCATCAGCATCACCTGAGAATGTGGCGAAAATGCATATTCTCAGGCTTCAGCCCAGACTTAGCACGTCAGAAACTCCAAGGGCACACCCAGCCATCTGATTTTCCACAAGCCCTCCTATGAGGTTCTGATCACAATTACGTCTGTCTGAGAAGCACTGTCCTGAAGCATGTAATGGAAATTCAATGTGTGTGAATTTAACTGTAGTCAAAAACTTGTTTTTAATTTTTGAAAAGAAAAAAAAAAGTTAATAATAGGTATCATATAACCCGCTATTTGATTTCTAAATGTATACATACTATAAATGAAAACGATCGCCTGTAGCTGTTGTTTTCTGTAGTGGGGTGTGTGTGTGTGTGTGTGTGTGTGTGTGTGCGCATTCTAAGCACATTCCATTCCAAATTTCTGTTTGTGCCTTGAGAAACTGTGTCAAGATTACCGTCCAGCCACATACCCCATGAAGGTACTCTGAGAGTCATGAGACTGCCCTCATCATACCTGAGGCCATTCTCTCCATGTATTGTGGGAAGCTTAGCCTATTTTTGGAGCATCGGAGTGTCCACAGTGTGGTGGAGCCCATGGCCAAGAGGTCAAACACCTTCTTATTTCCTGTCCCTTATGAATTTTGATAGCTCTCTTCGAGGTTAAATTAGCAAAGCACCTTGCTGTCCATTCTTTTTTTTTTTTTAATATATTTTATTGATTTTTTTTTTTTTTACAGAGAAGAAGAGAGAGGGATAGAGAGTTAGAAACATCGATGAGAGAGAAACATCAATCAGCTGCCTCTTGCACACCCCCTACTGGGGATGTGCCCACAACCAAGGTAGATGCCTTTGACCAGAATCGAACCTGGGAACCTTCAGTCTGCAGGCCGACGCTCTATCCACTGAGCCAAACCGGTTTCGGCATTGCTGTCCATTCTTTAGCCATGCTGTATCCTGAAAAATTCTGAGTCCGGTAGACAGATGAGCTAAATGCTTACTGTTTTCCACAGAAAGTTCAGAAGGTATTTACGTTTGGCCCCCAGTCCTTTTGGCACCTGCAGTGACCGGTACTGGCTGGCATGTTTTTCCCTCGATCGTTTTTCCTGCGAGTGCTGCTGGAAGACTTTCCAGACCCTGCATGCAGATGGCTTTTGAAGGAAAAATGTCTCCCAGAGCACCTCCTCGTAGGAACCACATATATCAAAATCCAGCTCCCAGACCACCCCTCCAGCCAAACATTCATAAATGTCCAGGAGGGAAAGAAGTTATGCAGGAAGACTATATCTCTTAATAAAATCTTGAAAGAGTTTCCATTTCATTTCTCATAAATCCTCTGTAAGTGAGTGTCGTACAATACTTTCTTAAGAGGCAAAATCGCCTCCAAATCTTTTCCTGGACGGAGGCTACGGGCTCATTTGTACCTGTCCAACGCATCGTAATCCATCTCTGGCTTGACAGTAGAAGACACTATTTTTTATTTTATTTATCATAATGTTATTCAAGCTCATGTTTAATAAAAAGAACACAGCTTCTTTTTAATATGAAAGTCTAAGAAAGTTCAGCATCAATGTCACCACTGGTTCCTTAGTGAAACTTGCTCCAGAAGGCACGGTGCTCTATTTTTGCTTTCTAGAAAGTGGTAGAAATTTGGGGGAGTGGACAGAGCATTGTGAGTCAGAATCACAATGGAATTCAACTGGATGGGTCAGATTCAAATACCTCTATGTGATCTAGAGAAAGTAAATTTATTTTCCTGGGCATGATTTTTTTTCTTTAATTTTTATTGATTTTATTGGGGTAACACTGATTAATAAAGTTATAGGTTTCAGGTATATAATTCTATAAAACGTTGTCTGTATATTGTGTTGTGTATTCACCACTCCAAGTCAAGTCTACTTCCATCACCATTTATCCTCCCATAACCTTTTCTACCTACCTGTGACTTTCTTAGCCTCAGTACCCTTCCTCTTATCAGTACTAGAAAACTAGTGGCATTCTTATAACACCCTCAACAGAAAAATATGACTGAACTGGGGGTCACAAACATAGTTCTGCCTATTTTCCTTATGTGAGAAATTCTTCACTGTACCACAGTTGCATGTGATCGGTTTCAGGGAATTTAATTGAAATGGCATAGTATGTTGTCAGTTACAGGCCTCCTAAATGACAGTTATGAGGTCGTCCAAGGCACCTGCTGAGGAACTGACTTTGGGGTCCAAGAGTTCCAGCGCAGCCCTCAATTGAAGCCACTGCCACATCACAGCTATGACACATCTTAGAAAAACCTGAGCCTTAATTTTATTTTCTACTCATGCAGGGCCTCCAAACTTTTTCTGTAAACAGCCAGATAGTACATATATTTAGGGTTTGTGGACCAAGAAGCAATGTATTCAACTCTTCCAACAATTGGGCCACCAAAGGGCCACCACCCAGCCTAACACAACAGGCGATTTCTGAGGGTGTAGTTGGACAACCCTGTCCAGGGTGCAGCGGCTGAGCGCATGCATTCTGGAGCCAAACCTCCTGGATTTGTGTCTACATGTGTCACTTTTTAGCCAGGTGACCTTGGGAAAATGGTTGAAACTCCCTCTGCCTAGGTTTCCTGCTGTGTGTATAGGGAATAAAGATACTATGGGATGCTGGGTTGGATGAGTGAGCATGTGGCAGGCACTTATGCAGTGTGTCCCCTGCAATACAGGATGTTTGTCTTTATTGCTACCATGCCCCTCCAGCTCTCATTTCTCTGTTTTATAAAACACGCCCAGTACTAGCTAGGCCTCACTTTGTAGTGCTCTAGCTCTCCCTAGTCCTTGTGTCAGGGTTTCTCTCTGTGTGTTTTCATGATTCTCTTGTGTCTGAACCACCTGGGACACATCCAAACCACCTGTTACAAACACAGATTCCTGGGTCCTTCCCCAGACTTGCTGGATGGTGGCTTTTGGAGGTGGGCCCTGGGAGTGATCATTCCATATACTTACGTCACTGGTGGTTGCTCTGCACATGAAGTGTAGGGTCCATTGCCCGCAGAGGTCCCTATGCCATTCTTCTGATTAAATTCCAGGCTGGAAGATGAATAGAAAGGAAGAAGGCCAAGCACTGAATGAACATTAATTCCAATTCATCAGCAGCCTGGCTTGAGACTCAAAACCCAGTAGTTGAGTACACACTTCTCAATTTCCTCCAAGACGAGGAGGGAAAGTAGTAACTGACGATTGGGAAAACCAAGAACGGTCCCATCCAGGCTGTGTGGTTGAACCAAGGGAGCTAATGCCATGCAGAAATGAACTCAGCTGAACCCTGTGGATTTGGAACTCAGTGTGGAAAGGCTGACCTTACAGTGTCCCGGGCCTCCTTCCAGAACAGTGGGTTTGGGAGACACACAAGCACCTCCGGACTTCCCCAGCTTCCACGATGAGAAGCAAGCACCCCAGTGTGCAGCTGCAGGGAAAAGCCCCCGGGATTACTTTTTCTAAGTGCAGCCATCTTCATTTGTCTTCAATGTATGCAATAAGAGTGAATATGTGGGGGTAGATGACTAGTTGATTGTTATTTGTGTGTTTTTTAAGGTAAAAAAAACTTCAAAAAGTGCAAATAATGTAAAATTTAAAAGCTCTCTTCCACACTCAATCCTTCTCACCAAAGATAACTATAATTATTATTTTCTTCTGTGTCCTTCTAGAAATGCCTTAAGCATATGCATAGCCTTACACATATGCATAGAAACTGGCTGCACGTATTTACTAGAAACTCATTTTGTTTACAACTAAGAAAATCATATAATATTTACTCTATGCAACTAGCTCTTTTGAGTTCAATTATATCCTGGGCCAAAGTTCACTTTTAATTCTAAATGTCCACTTCTAACACTTTTATCCTTTCTAATACATCCACCTCCTTCTTCCTCCGTTCTGTAATGTCATTCTCTATATTACTTAGAAATTAGATGGATGGGTGTCTTATCATCCCAGTAAGGATGACCACCTATAGATGAGAGATATTTCTTAAAATGTAACAAATGCATAGACCAAGCTCTCTGCCACTCTGCAAATGAGCCTGATGTTTTCCTGTGCTCTCTCAACAAAATGCCAATATCACTTCCCACCCTTGTTTTCCTTTCACTCACAAAAGCTGGGGACAGCTTCCAGAATAGTTGATGAGGCTACCAAACAAAGAGGTGACAAGTGCTTGCTTAAAGATCTACATATCCAGGCACCCTGTCTCCTGGATGTCTCTCAGCTCACCTCTAGCAACTCACAGTGAGCTTCAAAAAGCTGTTAGGTAGGGTACAACATTAATTTGCTCAAAAAATCTACAGTGGCTCCATCCTAGCATGGCTCATTCAGGGAGTCAGTAAAATAAATATCTCTAGTGTAGAATATGAGAACTTCCAGAGCACTGAAGACAAGCAAGCACGTAGAGTCTATAAAAAAAAAAAAAAAAAAAAAAAAAAAAAAAAAAAAAGAGAGAGAGAGAGAGAGAGAGAGAAAATGCAGGTTCCCCAACCATAGACCAGCAGGCCTGATACAGCATATCAGAAAGAAAAAAAAAAAATTGGCAGTGGGCAAGGAAAATGGAGCCTTGTGGACACTTAGTAAAAGAGGAACCAGCATGAAGTCACCAAGACAATGCCATCCTTCAGTACCCATATAACCACATTCCCTTTGTTGGTGCAGTTAACAGACTGTCAGACCAGGAAAAACACCATAAACATAGGGGATCAAGAGCTCAGCAGAGGGTTTTACAAAATCCTCGATGAGGGTACGATGATATTTTATTTCGTTGAGCTTCTCAGAATGTCTGACTGGCCAGAGGTAATTAGTGGTGCACCTCAAGATTTGCTGTGATACTTCTGGGCCCCATGGATGACACAACCTCAGGGAAAGGACTACTGGGAATTCTGGAAGAATGCAGAGGTCCTAGGTAGGGTGCTTATTACAAGACTGTGTGCTTTGGAGCTGATACGAATGAACAAAAATAAGCCAGAGCCATACTCAATGATGGAAAGACACAAGGGATGCTGGGAAACTTAGGAAAAAGGATAAAAGATGACAGAGCCCTTCTCTGCCTGGCAGGTGTTGGGGCAGAGGCAATTTCCCTCAGGGTCTATGATCTCCCAGTATCATTAGTTTGGGGTAAACTTCATAGAGAAGAAAAGAAACCCTCGAGTCTAGATACTTAGGAGAAAACCCTTACATGCTCATTAGGAATAGAATATATTCAGTAAAAGAAAGCAAATAAAAAGAGAGTTCTCATCCATTTTCTAAAGTTCTTCACAAAGAGCAGGCTAGACAACCTGACCCCAGAGGGTCAAGTGGGACTTCGGCATTTCCTTGGAACTTGACTTCTTGCCTCTCCAGAAATAATGATCTCTGAGTGGATGAGCAAGGGAGTGAGAGTCATTCATTTAGTCTACTCTCACTAGATACTGTCTGCCTCAGACCTAGCCTTGTGACTGGTGCTGGGCAGATAGACATGTATAAGACACCCCTTGTCTTTAAGGATCTTGTAGCCAAGACTATATTTCCCAAGGAACTGTGCCTGGATTACCTAAATCAGAATGCTTGTGTTAAAAAATAATGTAGATTTTTTGAAACCCAGCCTACATTTGTCAAATATACCTTTTGAACAATTTCCTAGGTCATGGTATTGAACACTGCTCTGATAGAAGCATGCAAGAATCTAAGTAGAGAGTGGATGCATGTATACGGTCGTGGTGAAGATATGTGTATTCATACATCTGAGGACATGCTGTGAGAATCTATGGGTGAGCATATATGAATGCACATGGTGGAGGAGTGGTTGCCTGGGAAAAGACAAATATATGCATTGTGTTCAATTACCTAATCAGAAAAGAACAAAGGACCAGACCCTGAGTTTCTGAAACTAAAAGCAGCTCATGCTCCATTGAGAGCAAGTGATCCATGGAATAGAAAATAAGCAAATGCTTTTATACTGTCAGTGTGTTGTGGCAACAGCACTTCTAAGAGACACAGGGATCTGGACTTGTGTTTAGACTGTAACACTTACTATCTGTGTGACGATGCACAAAAATCATGATTGTGGAGCCTTGATGTTCCTTTCCAAAGAATGGGGTAGCAGCACCAGTTCTTCAAAGTGTTGTAATTCTGGCATTGTGATTCATTGTAATTCATTGTAATTCATGTCATGCAGCCCTGGTGACCAGATGCATGAGACCTGGAAGAGTGCAAAGTGGCATGGCTTGAGGAGTGAGATCCAGGAGGTGGAAGGTTTTCCCTCTAATACTGCTCTGGGGGTATTGGGCATCAACTCAGGAATTCACGATGAAGAAAGCTGCATTTGTCCTCTTTCATCTGATGAAAGCCTGGCTTTACCCTGTCCTTTACAACAAGAGCAAGCCATCAAGCCATGGACTTCCTTAGGAGATGCTGTGTTTCCTGTTAGCAGAAGTATTTGAGCACATACTGGACCATGAGATGCATGCCCCATCCACCAGCAGGACTTTGACTTTGAGCATCTGTCATGTCCCAGAATGAGGATCCCATAATACTGAGACCCTGGATTTCCCTAGCACCCCAGGATCTTATGCATTGTTTGACCTGATGACATGCTCAGATTCCACATTGGAGCGTTCTTCTTGTCCACTTGTACCCCTAAGAATAGCTCTGAGGAGGCCGTCGGAGGTGGTCCTCAGAAGGTCATACACACAAACACGGATTTACATTCAACTCCTCTCTCCAGTGAAGGTGCCACCCGGGCTGGAAAAGATGTGGCCCTCACCACAGGGCCTTTCCCAAAAGCACCCCAGAACAGGCTGGGGGCAGCGCTCTGCCCGACTTACTGTGTTTCAATGGCTTCCTACCTACTGGGTTGCCATATGTTCAAGATCATTCTATTGCCAGATGTATGTCAAAGTTTTCCTTTTTAAAATGTAATTTCCTCCAGAATTTATTGGCATCCTACAATGCTGCTTCTTGGCTGCAAAAGCAGCTTTTCTGCCATTTGGGCCCAAAATAGAAACCACACGCAATCTTGACAGTAATCATGACCAAAGAGAGAGAATGCACGTCTATTTATAAGGCTCCTGAAGGTGAGTTCTTCTTTTGTGCTACTGCTCTGAAGATAAGGTCAACCTAGCTGGGAATATCATCCTATTGACTATGCAACTTTACTTAAAAATTAATTCAATCACAAATATATAGTGATTACCGAAATATTAAAAATCATGGATAAAGTTTGTTACTATGAATTTTTAAAAATGTGAGATGTTCATGAATTTGAATTTTGTTTAGAAGTCATATATTTTGTTCTTTGCCTTATCATTTATTTCTTGCTCTCAATGTCACATGCATGGTGAGATCTTAACATCTCCTTACTTCATGGATGCTACAATACCCAGGCATGTGTTCATATGAATGAGTATGCTGCTTAAAGAGATGGTAGAAGAATGCTCAAGAATTTTACTGGTATTCAACAAAGCACCAACATGTGTGTTTGACATCCAGAATGCACTTCAAGGAATGGAAATCACATTCACGTTTAAACATTCTTACTCATTTTCATTTGAAGAGTTTGGACAAATAACCAACAGATTTGTTTTCCTTTTCATTTCCTGTCACTTGGGATGGCAGCCTTCATGGGCCCAATGGGAAATAGTCAACTCAGCTCTGAGAATAAGAGTGTCCGTATATCATCCCAGGATACTAATATTCACCCCCACCTCACTCCTTCTCAAAGCCGATCTCTTCTTTCCTATCAGCTACCCATCTAAGTTCGTTGCATTTCTGGGTTGTTCCTTTGTTACCTGGTTTATTTGTTCAAATAGTTTTGGATAGAAAACATGCTGCCTATTCAAATCTGCAAATTAAAAAAAAAAAATACTGCTGGGTCCTCCTAGGGTAGCCATTGGAAAATTCACTCCTCTGGAACTCTATCAATGCCAAAGTAGAGTGCATTTAAGGTGGATCATGTACACAGTGATATTCTGGGACTTAAGATACTATCGGTCCTATTCACACTTTCACTGCCTCTGCTGAGGATTTTGCTGGGGATTACTTCGGGGGCTCTAGGACAGAGTCTGGCTGCCAGCTGGTGTTGAAATGGAGTTTTCCCTGTGGAGTAATCAATTATCGTTTCCCAAGACGAGCTCATGGAATGCTGCCAGCACAGTGGGTTGAAGAATCCTGGAGCTGGAACTCTTTCCCAGATGTAGAGGTTGTCCCATGTGCATGTGGTGGTGATAAACCAGAGAGGCAGAGAGAAGAAACGGGGACTATTGAAAGCAGGTCTGATGAGAAGAAAAGTTGTAAAACAGGTAACAGTGATATAACACATATTACATACAAGTTGTTATCAGCTGAGGATGTTAAAGAAATCAGAGACAGATTTCCAGGGACCAGTGGAAGAAATGGATCTTAGATATAATCTGTTTCAATCCCCTAATTAGTAGGCAGTAGCTTTGATGGAGAAGCTATTATGTGAAAAACACTATCCCACTGCAAAAAAAAAAAAAAAACCACAAAGGGAACAACCCAAACTCTTTCTCCAAGGTCTGTACAGGAAAATAGCATATTAATAAATAATAATAAAACAAAGTATTACATATGATGATAATCACTTTTTTGAGCATTTATTAGGTGTATCAAATGCTTTGCTAACACTTTATGCACACAATTTCAATTAATTACTTTTAAAAAAAAAACTTCAATTACCTTGCAGAAATATTTTAAAAAATAAGGAAGGCCCTGTTACGATTCCCACTTTAAAGGTGGAGAAGCTGAGGTTCAGGGCAGTGTTGACACTAGTGAAGCAAGAGGCACTTGCCTTGGGTGTGAAATTAAAGGGGAACACATTTTTCAGGTATTAAGCGAAAACAAAAAACAATATATCACATAGACACAGACATGAGCGTGGTGTTAGCCAGAAGGAAAGCTGTTGGGGAATAGGTAGAGGTGAGCATAAGAGGGGATAGGAATGGGGACAGAAAGAGACTGTGTTTGGGGCAATGGGTGGATGCAGTGTGCAGATGATGTTTTATTGAGTTGTACACTTGAAACCCATATCGTTTTGTGAACCAATGTCACCTCAATAAGTTCAATAAAAAGGGTAACCTTTCAAAACAAACAAACAAACAAACAAAACACAGTAATTACAATTTGAAGCAATCAGGTGTAAAAACATTCACAATGGACAAAATATCAAAATTTTAAATCAAGACAGTATTAGTATAGCTGAGTTTTTCCTTTGCCTGACTCGGGCTCCAGTCTAGCGTGGTGCTGGCTCGGAGCATTGATTAGAAGACTTCCCAAACTCTATGGCATGTGGTGGTGATTACCAGAGAGGCAGAGGGAGGAAACACCCATGGGGCATATGGCCTAAGAGACTTGATTGTCCAGCTTGAACTTTCACCCACTGCTCTCTGAGTGTGAAGGTCCAGGGTCTTTCTTGTCTTGCTGATGTGGGTCCTGGGCAGGAGCTATCAGGGGAAGTCTATCTTGCCCAGATCTGCAAGTGAGTTAAGATCGAGCAGATGTGAAAAATCAAGAGAAAAGTGGCTGTGTGCCAAGTCCTGTCCACTGGAGAGGAAAAACCAGCTGGGTTTCAGGAAACTGATGGTGAAATACTGATATTTGAATACTGTTGTCAGGATCAGGGGGACAGCAGTTGAGTGTGCAAGTGGGAGTCAGGACTGGCTACATCCCTGAGTTAGGAAAGTGTTTTATGAACTCCAAGAAAAATGGTGCTCAGATGAGCAAGCACACCCATGAAAGGGCCCAGGGAGTCACTGAGCATCTTGGACCCAGGGCCACAGCTCAGATTCATTCTAGGTTGGCAATTGATAAAACCAGGCCTTGCCACTTAACAACCACCTCATGTCTCCAGAGAAAGGGTGATTCGCCTTATTCAGTTACACATTTCAAACCACACCCCTGCCCCCACAAATATTTGAGCCCTGGTCTGGGATAGGGTAGGTTGATAGCTCTTTGGGGACAGGGTGGATACCGGCTTTTGGACACAGAAAGATTCCTTTCTCCTAAACCTCTGAAAACTTGGTAAGAGCATTGTACTAGTTAGGGCTCCTTACCTACTTTTGCTTTTGATTTTCACAATCTTAATCATTTGTAGGTGTTCAGGCAATTGAGCTTGTCTTCAGAGTGGCGAATGTTGGTACTAAGATGTAAGGACAGATCTGGCAAGGGGTTCAGTTGTAGAATGAAGCAAGAGGCACTTTCTTTGGGAGAGTGTGAACTGGATGAATTTCTGATGGATGAAATACGGAATTTCACTTACAAACTAATGGAATGAGAAAGCTGTTGGAATTTCATAGCAGGGAGAACCCCTGAGAGCCCTTCCCTAGTGTCCTCACATTACGGTCTGTTACAGTAGTATCTAGTTTAATGCAAGAGATGTTTCTCCAACTCCAGGTAATCTAAAAAATATGTTATTCTGATTTCAGGGGGATTCACCTAACAGGCTTGGAGACAGGAGATCCTAATGTTCTGCTTTTCTCACCAGTACACTGACTTTCCCAAAGTAAGTGACTTCCATGAGGAATAGTTCCTTTTATTTTGTGTCACCACTTCACACAGCTCTCAAAACTACCCGAAGCACTGGGCCTCTCTCCCTCTGGGCCCACCTCCCACATGAAGTGCTTAGGCATGGAGCCAGCTAATGTGGGTTGGCTATTGGCACCTTGAAATGGACGTAAATCCCTAATCTTCTGATTTATTATTTCCTTTTCTTCAAAGAGGGGGGAAGGCAGAATGCTTGAAGTATTTAGGCAGTTAGTCTCTGTACAAATCCATCTCTTGTCTCACCCCCAATTCAGGGGAATAATATTTTTTCCCCGAGTTACATAAGGCATGATAGAAAGCATTTCAGAACTCTCTCTGCCCGGGGACCGATTTCTTGCAGTAAATCTCTAGAAAATCTTTCACAGTTTCTAAAATAAGTGCCCTGGCTTTGGAAATAGGTTTTACAATGTGAGCAAGCTTGAGTTCACTCATGTGTTAACCTTGCCATCACTTCCTCTCTTTTCATCATCTTTCTGTCTTCAGTTCCAGCGCAGTTTCATTCAAATCACAGGTGCAGCTGTCTGTGTTTGTGTAAGTAGAGCTATAGTTAAGACCTGGGGATTTTTGATATTAAAGCTGAATGTGAAGTAAAAAATAAAAATGCCACGGGAATGAGGTGAAATTTAACATGAACTGGACAATTTCACAATTAGCCAAAGAACTGAGATCATTACCAACTAAAATTTCCCAGACACACCCTGTGCTGGCTGAGCAAGGCATATGGTATGATATTAACCCCTTACAGTGTTGTTCATGTCTGTGTCAGTTATCAGTAGATGCTGTCACTAAATGAATAGAAGATGCACATAGGAACCAAAGAGCAGTTGGTTACATCTGTAACTTAGCCCTGCTTATGGTTGTAAAATGGAGACGGGGGCAATCATTAGATACGTTTTTTGTTCTTGAGCAAATTCCTGATAGCTCCTGGCTTTCATCAGGTTGGAACCATGGTCCATCTTCTCTAGTTTGGCCCTTAAGATCTGATCTCATGCTCAGCTTTAAATTCACCTATTTCCCAACAGCTCATCTCTTGACTTGCCTGTGTTCTCTGCATCTCAGAACCAAAGACTGTGCGCAATTTCTGGATAGTATTTCACAGATTAACTCATTTTCTATTTTCTGATCTTTTAACATGACCAACTTTCAAATGCCATTTTGGGTATCTGCTTCTGGCCTTCTCTTAAGATCTGCTTCTTGATTCTGGGAATGCCACTTCCTGTCACAAAAGATCCAGTTGTCCTTAATCTATTAGCCTGCATGCATTAATAAACATTAGAAAGTTTAGTGTACTCTCACTATATACATGCACATACACACTGACTCTTAATCATGAACAGAACATATATAGACAATACCTGACTGAGACATACTCAATTTCTTTATGTAAATAGAAGGGGCAGCCCCCATGTTTGTGAGTTAATGTATTTAATCCTGGCAGTGAGGCACTTTAATGCCCAATTCTAGGCATATGGTTCATTTTTTACTCCAAGTCTGGGACCAAATTCCAAAGCTATTGAGACCTCAGGTTACTATTTATACTTCATTATATTATACTTCAAGTACGTCTTGAACATCTCTCTCCTGCTCTGACTTTGAAATCAGCCACCTGAGAGATGGTGGTCACCTACTACCGACCTCTATCCCTGATGGACATTTTCAGATTCCAGAGATACACTGCTGTTATTTTTTCCTACCTTCCTTCATTTTTTCCATCCTTCCTTCCTCCCTTCCTCCCTATCTTCATTACTCCCTTTTTTCCTTTCTCTCTCCCTTCATCTCTCATTCCTTCTTTTTTTTTAAATAAAGATAACATGTTAATTATATACTTTGTAGAAACTTGCAAATATGATTAAAAATAACTTCTTCCACCCCCAGCTTTTGTGTAGAACACACACACAGAGTGAGGAAAAATATTTAAAAGGAATATAACATTAAGCACCAAAATGAATAATACAAACAGTCCTTGTCATTGAGAGAAAGGTAAAGAAAATAGAATCTGGATCAAACTTAGAATAAAATCAATAATATAAATAATTATCTATACATTTTTGAGTGTTTATATATCTGAATTAGACAAGGTGTTGCTCTATGGCAATCACTGCTCAGGTATAGCCAGTTCTCCAAATCGTGGCTGTCATGGTGTGTGTGTGTGTGAATGTGAGTGCCTAGTAGGGTATATTTTAAGATTTCTTTATTTATTGGGTGTTTTTTTTTTTTAGAGAAACATTTATTTTGTTGTTCCACTTATTTTTGCATTCATTGGTTGATTCTTGCATGTGCCCTGACTGGGGATCAAACCTGAACCTTTGGTGTATGGGGATGAAACTCTAATCAACTGAGCTATCCAAATAGTGCCTAAGATTTCTCTAAAACTCACATTTTCCTGAGGTAGGAATCATATTTAACTCATCAATGAGGAAACCAAGACTTAGAAGTATACTATTAATTAATTTTCAAGACTAGTAAGTGGCAGGGTTGAGTTTGACTAATCTGAGGAAGCAATGAGCATGAGGCTTAGATGCTGGGATGAAGAACCAAAGGTAGTAAGGAGCCCTCAATAGTGCTTGGTGGAGAAGTAACTCAGTGACTTCTATCTTTGAAAGGATAAATTCAGCCCAAAAAGCTAGATCCACCGGGGTAGAAAAAGAAACAAGAAAGTTAGCAACTGACAGATGACATCCATTCTAATATGATCTTCTCCCTTCATCATTCCAATTAATTAGAAACAGAGCACATGACTTTGGTAGCCTGCCAAGGAAAATTCTTCCATGTTTGCTTCTTCAGTTGTTTGCCTTTAAACCAATTCCTCAGAGTGGTTTTCTTTTCCCTCCAACGTTAACTACTAAAGTGTGTAATGATAATCCAGAAATAAAAAAAAATAATAAAAGGAGAATTTATCAAAGCAAAATAGTAGTTCTCTCTGATCTGACATCATTTCTGAGGAATAATTTTGGGGCTAGAGACCCTGTACTAACAGTGAAACATGCTAAAAATTTCACCAACAGAAGATGGAATTTTGCCAGGGGCTGATGATTATTTGTTATTGGATGGAGAGTGTTCTGGGGGGATATCCACAGGTGAGTCGGGGGAAGCCCCCTTCTGCTCAGGCTCTTTGTGAAGTCATAAGATGGGGTTTCAAAGGACAAAGAATGGGTTAGTCCCAATGGAAGTCAATCCTCTTCCCAGAAGTGTTAAACCCAGTGGTTTCTCTGGGGAAAGGAGAAAGAAAAGTTAGGGATGGATGAGTATGTGACTAATCAATATCATCAGTGCCCCAGGAGGGGGCAGAAGTTGAAACCATTTATTTATAATTAGAGATGCAATGGGTTGTGTGACTTGAGATTTCATAATTCAATGTTCTTAGTGAAGATGCCTAATAATAATTCAGAAAACAATCAAAAGCTTGGGCAAGAAATATTTGAGTTTGTACCAGGTATCCTCTTTTCAAGAAAGACCAACACAGATCTTCTGATAAATTACCATTTTGAAGACTAAACCATAATTTTCAAATTCCCCCTGCTGGATGGGTACTATTTAGGGCAAGAGGCTAGCTCCCAGTGAGAATGGGGCTCCTGGAGGTAGGTCTGAGTTCTCAGGGATCCCACCCAAAACTTCCCTTTGATAGGTACCCCTTGGAATTCCAGAGTCTGGAAATAAATATAACTAATTGATTTGCAGCAGCATGAATTAGAAACCAACTCAATGTCTACCATTAGAAAGAATTTTCAGACTTTGAGTCCAATGTTTTAATTGAAAATACAAAACATGGAAGCATACTTACAACATGATTTTTAGTGTGTGTGTGTGTGTGTGTGTGTGTGCGCACGCGTGCGGCGGAAGGACAGATGGAGGTGAGAATCAGAATGTGAGCCTTCTGATTTCAAATACAGATGGGAGGGGACAGGACAAGGATGACATTTGAAAATATGTAAATATTAATTTAGGTTTAAGACATTACATTGAATGCTGCTGTTTTGTTGGTTTTACATTTTTCAAGTAGAGCAGAGAACCATCCATTGTATAGAATTGAATTATCATCAAGATACTGGTTTTGAGGGAGCTGGGTATACTCTTCAACCATTTCTCATCATAAAAATTTGTCATGAAAAGTAAGTAAGTTAGCAATGTAGAGTGCTTAGCACAGTGTCTAGCACATGGTGGGCCATCTTGTCATGTTTTTGTTGTTGTTGTTGTTGTATTTTAATCATTTTTACTAGTATTTATTTCAAGAAGAGCGAAGGTAACTATGTCCCTTAAACTTCTCTACCTGATTTGGCTTCCCTGGTGGTGGTATTTTTCCCCTTTCATTACTAAAATTCCACTCAGGTTTTCATAAGCCTTCCTGAGTGAATTTTGACAAATCTGATCATTCTTGGTGCTGCACATGTGGTGTCACCCATAGAATGACATTGCAAATGTAAAGAAGTAAGAAATACAGGCTGAGAGAACATACATTTCATGAAATACCCACATTGCCACCACTACATATGTTAAAAATACCTAGAGGAATTTTCTGTTTGCTGAAATGTCTGATATTCTGGACATCAGAGTCCAGAGACTGTGAGAGTTTCAGATGTATCAGTCTTCCAACCTCCAAAGCAAGGGAACCTTTGCAGCCCTCATTTGATATCTCTTACAGGGGATTTTCCTGTCATAGAAAAGGCCTCGGCGGAAGCTCCAAATTCATCAGTACATATCTTCCCTACACTCCAGGGCCTTTCACTCTAAAGACCAGCTATTTAATAAAATGAAATATTTTGTTCTTTCTCACCCTCTCTAGAGGCCAAGCATTTCACTAAAGCTGCTGGCAGGCAGGAGTCAGAAGACAGCCTGTTATTAGAACAGTGTTTCTTGTTGCTGGGACTGTCTCAGATGGGACTGGGGTCCTTTCAAGAAGCACAGCCCAAGGCTATTTCTAAGCTTTCCCATCATCAAGGTGTGTGGGATGCTATAAATGCATTGGCATTGCCCTGATTCTGGTACCCTCTGGAGGAGGCTGCTGTGTGGACTTCAAAGTAGAAGCATTATCCACCTTTCATTCATAATTCTTTATGGGTCATTGCTGCATTTTACAGGTCCTAAGACACAATTGTTGTTGTGTTGGTTTGTTTCATATTTAAAAATTTTTGAATTCAGGAGTGTTTGGGAAAGTTAGGCAGTTGATGGACATATGTAATTACTGCCTGTGTATAACCATCAACCCTTTTTTTATGATCAACATTTTTGTAATGAGTATCAGTGACTTGGAGGAAAATCCCAAGGACAAGAGTTGGGCTCTTTATAATTTTTTTTTTGCCAATATGCTTTAGAAACCCAAAATACAATATTGTGTGGGGAAAGAAAACAATGAGTAACTTCAGAGATTCTGAGTCAGAAAGTGATTCACAAGACTCGGACTCAAGTATAAAACATGTTAAGAGCACCTTAACCAATTTATTATGCAATTATTTTCCTCTTCATGTGTGCACAGGCATGATATATAGCAGAGATCTATATCTAAATAAGTCTAAAAAGATATTTAAACTAAATATCAATGATGTCTTTAAAATAAGAATAACCTAGTTTAAAACAACAAAGTCTAGTTTTAGAATAAAGTTTATTCTATTATTCTCCTATGAAAAATAGTATGTGGTCAGGTTTAAGGACTATACAAGTCCATGGTATGAAAAAACGTGTACATTACACTTGGTTAATTATCTCGAATAAATCAGATTAGGCAATACAGTGGTCTTCCTATAGGTATCTTACACCTGAACAAGCAGGGCTGAAAATGATCCATGGTCTGATGAATCTTCTACCTGATTGAGCATCAACCTCTGAAATGAATTTGGAAGCAACACTCAAAATGCACTGATTCAAAAAAAAAACTGAAAGAAGAAAAAGATCACTTATATTGAACATGTGATAGACATTGTGCTAAGCATTTTGTATGCATTAGCTCATTCAATCTTAACAAGAAATTGGTGAGGCATATACCCATATCCACAAATTACAGATTTTAAAAAAAAATTGACCAGAAGCGTTTTCTATTTGCTCCAAGTTACACAATTGGTAAAGTGCAAATATGGGTTTGAACTCCAAATACGATGTTTTTTATTATATAATCTTAATACAAAGTATTGAATTATCCTGTAATCAATCTACGCCAAGAATCGTCCCACACACAAACACACAAACTAAATTGCTAAACCCACAAACTAAGAGCTAGTAATGAAATGTTTATATAAGTCAAAAGAAATATTGAGCCAAGTAATCACTTATTTCATCAGAGAATGCATTAAAACATAAAATGATTGATGATGATGTAAAAGAAAGTGATCAGTGGACCTTGGGATCTTGACATTGCGTGATACATGAGCCAAACTTGTTATGGAAAGTCCTGAAATTGTTTAACCTGTGTGAGTGAGGGGTGAGAGGTCATGCTTTTCAGGTTGGTGACAAATTTTTCTATTTAAGAGAAAAAAAACACTTTCATATATGCTGTACTCCCCTCTCGAACATAAGCTCAAGGGGGAAACAGTTTTTTAGTGTTCATTTAACTTCCATGAAGAATGCATTCTGATTGTAAGGTTTTAGAACTTAAAATAGGCTTTCTATAGAATGGCCCACATTTTAAACACCTGGTACAATCACTTCAAGAACTTAGCATTCAGACCTTTTCTAAGAAGTTATTTCTTTTTGCCATCTTCTTTATCACTACACTCATTTGTAGAAAAATATCATTTTCATGGGAAGCTCATCTCCATCACAATTTTGGGCCTAATAAGTAAGAGAAAAAGTTTTAACAGAGGACTCACTTAATAGGTGATGCTATTTAAAAAGGAAAATTAAAAATATTCATCCATGATAGCCTTCAACGAGGAAAATTTGAAACAGCAAACATAAAAAGATGAATGCACAACGCAGATAAGAATGCAGTGAAGCTTACATGCACAAGTTTATGTGAAGGAGAATGCACCATATTCTTCATAAATACTGTTGTTAGAATTGAAACCTAGAATTTCTAGGCCCATGTCATATCCTTCACAACACACTGCCTCTCTGCAGCATTGAAGAAAGGCAACGATCTATATCTAAATTAGTCAAAAAGGCTATTTAAAACAAATATTGTTTTCTTTCACGAATGGACATAGCCAATAGTTTACCGTGTTCAGTAAAAAGAGTATAACAAACTCAGGCTTGGTTACGACTGGTCTGAATCAAAGAGGGAAGGTGTAATCTATGAAAGAGGAAAAGCAACAGGTTCTAGGAAGATGCTGAAGTGAGCTGGGACACATGTCCATGCAGCCAGAGATTGATCCACGGCACCAGGACCTCATTCTGCGGCTTCAGATATAAACAAACCTGTGCAACTCTAGAAAGATGGTTGCAAAGAACCAGGAGGAGGGAGGCTCAGGGTTTGGCTAAGTGAGCGTGGCCTTAAGAAGCTCATAAGGGAAATGAAACGCTGACCAGAGAACATATTTGGAAGCCCAATTGCAGGGTTTGGCAAAAATAAATAAATAAATAATAATAATAATAAAAAATGGAATGTTGTAGAAAAAAGGCTCAGATAAGCCCACATACTGGCTTCCAGGCCAGCAGTGGCATGACTCACTCTCAGCCTCTGTGCGCCCTGGTGCAGATAAGCGGCCTGCTGATCTGAGGTTATCAGAGGGACTTCAGTTGCTCCAAGAAAGAAACACGTTGTGGGACTATTCTGAATTCAAGTATCTCAGACGTTATCTCTTTACTTTATGTGCCTTCTGGAATCGCACCCCTCTGCTCTTTTGTTCTTAGCTGACCTCTGGTGTTTTGGTGGGAGACCATATGATGCAAAAGCAGACTGAGGCCTTGGCCACGTGTTTTGAGGGAGGAAAGGGAGGCTTTTATTGCCTTCAAATTCCTACCACTGATATGCTAGTGTCTGGAATTTCATTATCCCTTTGGGTTATTGTTCGTTTCCAAAGATCTTCCTGACTATCTCTTTTTATCTATCGTCTGTTCTGTCTTCCTACTAAATATATCTTAACTTGCAATAACATCTGAGAGGATGATCCCTTTCGCGGACATGTGATTTTTACATGGGAAATAATGTATCACTTGAGAAGACATCTGGGTTTTTTTAAATAGAAGTGGAGAAAGGTTGAAAGCATAGAATCCACGATGAAAAAGAGGACTGCTGTGTTGTTTAGGTTATATGGAGGAGTTGTAGGAATAGCAAAAAAAAAAATAATAATAAATAAATAAAAATAGTGCAGTCCCTGTCTTTTAGGGCATGGCTCTGACATGCCAGACACGTGCCAATTGCTTTATACATAGCATTTCATGGACAACTCTTTTGTGTAGCTTTGGTTTTCTCCATTTTAAAGATGAAGAAATTAACTGATCATCTGAGAGCAGAAGACTAGTGACTCTGTTAGTGAGCAACCAAAATAAGGTTCCAACCCAAGCTCTGTTTTTGCTTCCCCAAAACTCTTTCTCTTTTCTCTATGGTGGCCTCTGTCCAAAGTAACTCCCGAGATGCACCTGACTTCTGGAAACATAAATGACAGCTCTAAAAGAAAATGTCGATCCCCATTTTACAAATGGGAGGCCAAGAAAATGGTGTGCCAAGTGTACTCTTCACTTCCACTCATGTCTTCTCCTTGGATCTCGAGGGAAGAGTAGAGACTGGAACTGAGGGAGACTCCCAAGCCCCACCCAGGATTTCATGCCATCCTCCTACTGTGGTATGCCCGGATTAGAGGGATGAGTTCAGGAACGTAGCACTCAGACCTTTTCTAGGAAGTTATTTCTTTTTGCCATCTTCTTTATCACTGCACTAATTTGTAGACTATCATTTTCATTTTTTTTTACTTTTGCCTGTATAAAATATTATATAAGTATTGACTCTACACAAAGCAAACAAACAGTGCCAACAAGGTCCAAAGAAACCATATGGCACATTTTGCTACTATTGTGTCCTTGCTTTTAAGTTTGTGTTCTCTCTAACCACCAGTATTATTCAACTTAAATAAAAAAAGGAGGGGTGTGGGTTTTTTTGCAACTTTAAAATTTTGCTCATGAATGCTTTGAATATGTTTACGGGGAGAGGGGTAAATAAAAATTATTGCTCAGATGTCATTCATATAAATCACTTCTGTGCAATGGAAATAATTGCAGCTGTGTGCCCTATACTTGGAGGAGTAAAGAAAAACAGCATTGATCGTTTAAACAGGAGTGTGAGAGTGCCCAGCATTTTTAAAGACCATTTCTGTCCATCCATTTCCCCAGAAACACCAGTGACTATTCCTCCAACAATGTTTCCAATTACACAGCAGCCGCATCCCTAGTAATCATCCCCTCCCATCATCACCATAAGCATACCCACACGATCTCACTCATACCCATTTACCAACTCTATTTTCATGCCAGACACCCATCCTGGCAGGAGGGTCAGGCTGAATCAACAGGGGTTGAAGTAGTGGCAAAACCAATCCAATGCCAGATCTGAACTGCAGCCAGGCATAAAGCGGGGCTGGCTTGCAATGACCACATGGAATTGGAAAGTTTGTTCCCAACAACTTCTTCCCACATAGATGTTGCCCATACAAACTTTGAGGTCCACAAGAAAAAATTAATGAAAAGTAAAATAAATAGCTAAGGGCAGATGAGTTTTCTAGAATTCTAATCGCAAGTCTCTGCCCCAGGTTGAGAAAGCTGACCTCTAGCCATTTAAAAGAATGAGTTCACCTGGCTGGCAAGGCTCAGTGGGTGAGCATCAATCTATGAACCAGGAGGTCACATTTGAATCCTGGTTGGGGCACATTCCTTGGTTGTGCGTTCGATCCCCAGTGTGTGTGTGTGGGGGGGTGGGGGGGGGTTGCAGGAAGCAGTCCATATGTGATTCTCATCATTGATGTTTCTCTCTCTCTCTCTCTCTCTCTCTCTCTCTCTGTCTCTCTCTCTCTCTCTCCCTCCATTCCTCTGTCTGAAGTCAATAAAAAATATTTTTAAAAGAATAATCTCAAAACTTGTGCTAATTTTGGGACCCTGTAACCTACTATAGCACACAGGGCTGTAAAAACTATCTTCTTGGAATACTAAGTCATTTTCTTGGTAAGCATTTTGCCCAACTACAAAAAAGAAGCTCCAATTTTTTTCTCTCTCTTCTCCATCTCCTCCCACAAACTTCAAAAGCACCATGAAGCTCAAAATCCCTGTTCTGTTTGCACTCTCTTCCTGCAAGTGGACAAGCATTTTGTGACATCTGAGTAGGAATTTGAGAGAGTTACTATTGGACTTGGCATTATCTTGCACTTTTGCATTCTACATTTGCTACAATATTTCAAACCTATTTTTCTCTAATAGGACCAAGTACCAGACAGCACATTTTCACATTTATAAATGCAATTTTCACAATCCCCGATTTTATGAATGAAACAGTTGCCTCAGAGAGCTTACTAAACTTATGTAAAGTCTTTTGTCATCTACTTCTTTGATATTTTCTATTGATGAGAAGGTGGCCCACCCAGATTCCTCTTCAAAGAAAGACTCGCTGTCCTGCTGCAGAGAATGCAGTTGGCAGAGAGCTTTTCGTCATCAGTAGCTTCTTCGGGGTCTGCCTCGCTTCAGCAAGCCACCTTGTCTAAGGTCTCCCCTTCCCAGGACAGCTGACCTCCAGCAACCGGGCAAGAACAGAGAATAAAGATGACCATTTTGGCTCAACGCATTACACACTGATGGGCAATATTACTCTCACACTCTCTTCTAAGTTGTCCAAGGCTTTGACAAGTCAACATGACCCTTTGACGTCTCCCTCTACTCAATCCTGCCTTCCTTCTTCTCTAATAAATGTCTCACATCCCAGCCTCTATCTCAATATCAGTTTCTGGATGACCAATTGCCGATACCTACACAAACCTTTATATCTCTCTCTCTCTCTCTCTCTCTCCAGATCCAGTCTAGACTCTCTGACTCAGCTTGGCTCTGACAAGGAACGCACAGACAGTACATAGGTGACTTATCACATCCAGCCTCAGCTGGTGCTCCTCAACCTCCAGTGTCCCTGGGCATGGGCTTCTATCCCTGAGGGTGAATGTCTGTTTTTCACCCAGATTTCCAGTGACTCTGCCCTACTGGTCCCCAGCTTCTAAACTCCAGTTTGCTCATAACTGACTCCCCAATATTTACTCTAACACATTGTTTATAATGCTCATTATCTTTTATCAGGGGCCGCAAACTCAAATGCCTGTTGAGAATTGTCCAATAAAACTACTACTTGAAGCTGGTCATGTACAAGACAATAGATACTAAGCTGTTTGTTTTGCAATTAAACATAACAACTTCCTGGTTGTGTTGCCTGACAAAATTCTGTGCATGTGAAACCAAACCCATCCCATGGACCATCATCGATTTACCCCTTGCTTTGATGTTTACCAAGTGGCTAGCTATTAAGACACAGTCTGAATCCTTAACTGGGTGGATCTTCACATTTTTCCTTTATCTTCTGGGTGAGCTGGTGTTCTAATGGCAGATGCCCTTTGACTATGCCCTAAGTGCCTACCTATTCTTGGAATACCTAGCCCAGGCCTTACTCTCCTTACAGAAATATCTAATCTGTAAGAGAAAATTCCTAGTAAATGGCTGGTGGTTGCTGAGTGGTCAAAAAGATATAGTCCAAGATATGAACATTGGTGAAAAATGGTTAAGATCATAAATCTTTGCTGCATATTTGATGATAGCCCAAACTCAGTTCTCTTTTCTTCTCAGCAATATGGTAATTCTTAAGCAATAAACACATTGTGTGTTGAGTCCTTGGTTGTTCTCTGTAACTTGATATTTTTTCACAGATGGAAAATAGGTGATGGTTGCTACATTCCATGAGCTCAGTCTCTGTTTTCAAGTCTATCAACTATTATGGAATGATTCTTTGATTTATTAATTTCATTTATTTGACATATAGTCACTCATAGCCAATTTATGTCCTCCAGTTTAGTTATCTTAACAAAGCTACCCACAATATGATTCCTATGCCAGCCCCTCCCAGAAAAATTCCACATCAGAGTCAACAGGTGTTTCACTTTGAAATGTTCTTCCCCCTGTCAGTTAGAAGGCCCACATTCTCTTAGATGCCCAAGCCAGACACTGGGTACTCAGACTTGATTGTTCCCTTTCCTTTGTTATCCATGTCTACCCATTTATCCATACCCAAATCTTTCAGTTATAACATTCAAATCTTTCCTGAACCTGTGTTCTTTTCTCCTCCGACTCTAGCCACCACTCTGGGCCAAGCCACGGCATCTCTCACTACTGCATTGAGATCAGTTCTGAAACCTTTGCTTCCTATCTGGTCCTCCTCAAATCCACCTTCCACTGAGTAAGCAGACAGAAGGATTAACTTAAAACCTCAATCCATTTATGTAACTTTTTGTTGAATTCAGTTTAATAGCATCTAGTAGCACTTAAAGCAAAAGCCAAATTCTGTGTCAGAGTCTACCTAGTCGTGAGGATCTAGACCTGCTTAACCTCTCTCGTCACTCATCAGCTTCATCCAGTCCTCTGCGGTTACATGACCTTATTTCTCAAACCAGCCAAGCACTTTCCAGCTTCGGTGCCTTTGTGTTTGCTGTTCCTTCTACCTGAAATGACCTTTCCCTGGATATTTCTTATTAGCAGGTAGTGACTTCATTGCCACCTACTCAGAGAGCTTTCTCCAACTGTAGTACCTAAAATAGGCCATGTGGCCCTAACTGGTTTGGCTCAGTGGATAGAGTGTCAGCCTGTGGACTGAATGGTCCTAGGTTCAATTCCAGGTAAGGGCACATGCCTGTGTTGCAGGCTTGATCCCCAGGAGGGGGCTTGCAGGAAGCAGCCAATCAATGATTCTCTCTCATCATTTATGTTTCTATCTCTCTCCTTCTCCCTTCCTCTCTGAAATCAATAAAGATATATTTAAAAGTAAATAAATAGGCCATGTGTCTACACACCCTGTTATCCTTTATTATAACACTTGTTACTTTATAGAATTTCTTCCAATTCGTGATTAATGAATTTATTTGGGTATTCAATCTCTGTCTCTTTTACTAAACTGAATTCCAGATGGTGACGTTTTTCTTATTCAACCTATATTCCTAGCACCTAGCATAGTGTCTTGCCCATAACTTTAGAATGAATGAACCTTCTTCCTTCTCAGACCCCCTTCTTAAGGCTCCATATTAAACTCCCTGGTGTCTCCACCATATTAGATCTTCTTTCCCAGTTCAGTGCAATCCCATTTTAACATTCCCACTATCATTCCCTTCTCTCCATCCCCTATGTCACTGCCTTAATCCAGACCCTTGTCATTCCACACTTAGACAATTACCATACTCTCCATGCAGGCCTCCCTTACTCCACTTTCTGCCTCTCTATCCTCCATACCCTGTCAGAGTGACCTTTCCAATATGCAAATCACTCCCAGGTTTAAAATCCTTCAATGGCTCCCTGTTGCCTACAGGATAAAGTTCAAACGTCTTAACCTGACATGCAAGGTACTCTGAGATCTCACCCTGACTTCCCCTTGGGTTGCTTATCTTCTCTGAAAACTCCCATCTTCACAGTCTCTGAACATTCTTTCCCTGCCTGCCACCATCCGGTCCATTCTACCTCCTAAATACCTTTCTAATTCATTCATTTCTCTGCACCTTCAGTTACCAATCTCACTTACTCTGGCCTGGATGACCACATCCTTCTCTTTAATTGCACATGGCCCTGAACAATCCATTTTTTAAACAGCAGCCAGTGAGCTTTTACACATCCAATTTAATCATGGAGAAACCTGCCTAGTCTCCTCCTTGTTTGAAATCCGTCCATGGCAGAGGTTGACAGCTTTTGCAGATGGTACCTGGGTATCTCTCTAACCTTTTCTCATACCCCCTTTCCATGCTGCCCTTACTCAGACCCACTGTCATTCTCCTTCCTGCTCTTCCTTTCCTTGTCTACCTCCATAGCAGGACACTCGATCCCTATGGCTACCTTTTTCATCTCATGGCTCACTGTTCTGCTTAGCCTAAACCAAGATGCTCTGACTGTCCTCTCACAGCTCACTGCATTATCTTCAAAGCTCTTATCCACCCACAAAGGTTTGAGAGAGAGAAAGAACATGTGCCCAAAAAAGATACAATGAATTTCAGACAACAAGTTTGGAGGCTGTGAGTGCTCTCTGTTCAGTGAAAGGTACTCCAGAGATTTTAAAAACATTGTTATACATTTTCCCCATAATTCCTGGGGGTTTGATGTAGCACATGCTGCAGCATGTGCTCAATTCAATGTCTGGAAAGAATTAAAATTTTGGCATTTTATTTGTTTAGGTTTTGTTTTTTGACATTTTCATTGTATCTTTTTTTAAAAAAAAACACCTTTATTGGGAGGTGGGTTATTAATCAAGTGGATTTTTCATCAACTTCCCAAACCTATTCATTCATTCATTCCTTTAGTCATGCACTAAGCAACCACTCAGGAGATGGCACATCCTTTCCTAGGGGCAAGGAGGAGAAAAATGGCCTTAGGACACTGTGACTAAGTAACAGGGAGAAAAGAAAAAGTGTATTTGCATCCTAAGCTTCAGAGAGATCAGAAAGCAGATAAAGGTCAAGTCCAGAGCAATAGATAAAAAATTCAATTGAAACTGATGGGGAGAATAGGGCAGGTTCAGAAAAAAAAACAGGAGTCCTGGGGCTGGATCCCTCAGCAAGAGAGAGCTCCCTGCAGTGATCTCAGCCAAGTCAGTGGCTGGAAAAGCATCTCTTTGAGGGTTTGGCAGGTTCCTATAAACAAATGAATAAGATCAAGGTCACTAGCCAGTGTCACTTGGCTCCAGGCATATATTGTATTCACTGCAGAATTAAAATCCCTCGCCAAGAATATTGGGGAGTGAGGCCCTTGCTGCAGCAGAATATGGACAAGTGCCCTGGAAGGAGTTGGGTCCCTCTAGAATTCTAGCTAGTGCAACAGACCAAAGGAACAGGCAGGCACACAGGCCAATTTCCAACCCTATGGACGCAACCAGCAGGACACTTACAGGTTTGTAGCAGGAATGCCTAAGACTCATCCAATGCTGGGTCTATTATTATCCCTTAATTCTTAGTACCAAATACAAATGAGTGAAAACTGGATTAGACACTCAGCTCTGAGCAAATCTGGCTCCAGCAGAGGCAAGGTGAGGCTGCAGGTGCCAGGCCAGGGGAATGAGGTGGACACTATGCACGTGCCACTGCCCCCTCGCTGTCCTGTCTTCCTGCAGAACCCCAGGGGGGGCATCCTCTCTGTGAATCAGGGCCCGCTGCCTCCATGTGTTCAGACCTGCCTGTGTCCTTTTTAAATATCACTGTTACTACCCCTCATGGCACTGTCTGGTCCTTTACCCTTTCATCCAGATATTCTTAAAAATGAGTGTCAAAATGGAATTCTCCAAAGACCTTGTAAAAGTCAGCTGTGAGGCCGTGCTCTACAAGAGCTCAGCCCTAACACCTTGGTGAGCCACATCTTATGCTGTGACTTTTGCATCCAACACTTTTCATTTCCACCCCCATGATGGAAAACCTGGAGGTAGCTCACATCCCACTCCGCACACTGCACACTTCCTGGGCTTTGAGCCATGATTAGAATGCCACTTTTTTTTTTTTTTTTTCAAATGTCTATCAGCTTAAAACATACTTACCTTTTATACACACTCTCCCTCTATTTTCAGTCCCAACTGCCCTTCACACACACATGCACACAGTAGTCTTTCTTTTTCTACAGATTTTTCTGGAACAGCAAGGGTATGCCTTGCCCTGGGACTCCAATGAGTGGCCCCTTTAAGACTCTCAAAGACATTTTGGTGCACAGAATAAGACATTTGGAAGGAACAGTTTTAATTCAGCAGTTTTGATGTGGAAACAAGTATATAAAATGGTGTCTATATCTACCATTAGGTAGGTAATGTGTTGTTGTGCCATGAATCCAATCCATAGTAGCCAGGCACAAAAGATAATTACTTTTTTCACAAATTAAATTAAATCAAACTTCAATATGGTTAAAAGAAAAATCAATTTCTGTTAGATTTAGTGACCTTTCCATCTCCCCAAGGTCAGGAAGTGGTCATTGTTGTTATTATTATTACATTATAATTAATTAAATACGGTAAGCATATAGCACTTGCTAAGTTTCAGTCACTCTGCTAAGTGTTTTATCATTACAAACTCACTTATCATCATAACCAGCTTATGAGGTAAGTACTATTGTGTTTATCCAATTATAGATATTGAGGCACTAAGATCTTCAGCCCAAGCCCACAGAATATACAGAGAAGCTGGCATTTGAACCCAGGAGGCTTGTTCTAGAATCCATGCTCCCAGCAATCGTGGAAAACTGAAATCCTAGCACTTAGAAATTATCTAGGAAAAAGGAGAAGATCTAATTCTTAATCCAAGGTGTCTGACATTGCTAGCCTTAGTCTCCTGCTCCATGGGGTGGCTACCTCACTTGAATTCTCTGTCATCTTTAGGACTCCAGTCCCTCAGGGGGTCCTCCCCTGACACAGAATCTTGATTAAAGACTGTAGATCTTACCCTACCCAGCTTGGCTCAGTGGATAGAGCATTGGCCTGCAGACTAAAGGGTCCCAGGTTCAATTCCAGTCAAGGGCACATGCCCCAGTTGCAGGCTCAATCTCCAGTGTGGGGGGTGGGGTACAAGAGGCAGCCAATGAATGATTCTCTCTCATCACTGATGTTTCTCTCTCTCTCCCTCTCCCTTACTCTCTAAAATAATTTAAAAAAAAAAAAAAAAAAGATTGTGGGTCTTGATGTCCAATTATCACTGTCTCCCATTGAGATCCTTAATCCAGGAGCCTTCAGGGCATGGGCCAATAGCTCTCATGAAAATCCCCATTTACCAACTTTTTCCTAATTCACATACCAACCTTTTAAACTGAAAGCACAGATCTCCCTTTCTCAACTCAAAGCATCAGCCTGTATCCTCTCTCCTTCGGAGACAATCCAGAACAACCTCCCCGAGGAAACCTGAAACACAAAGGGCATTTACATGCTTCCTTTCAGCTATGGATTTGGGAGTGGAGTGTGATGAGATCCTAGAGTGGGATGGAGAAAGTACTTGATTTATTCAACCATGGTGAATGTGCATAATTTTTTCCTAATCTTGAACTCTGATATACACTGAGTGGCCAGATTATTATGATCTCTGAATACATAATAATCTGTCCACTCAGTATATGAGTGGCCAGATTAGTGACCACTGGAGAGAGAGAGAGGGGGGGGGGTCTGGTGCATCAATTCGTGCATGGGTGGGGTCCAGCCAGCCTGACCAGGGGAAGGGACATGGGCAGTTGGCAGGCCTGCCTGCTGGACGAACTCCTGGTTGAGGAGACAATTTGCATATTAATCTTTTATTATATAGGATATATACTGAGTGGCCAGATTATTATGCATTCAGAGATCATAATAATCTGGCCACTCAGTGTATATTGAAGATATACTACAACCCTCACCCTATCACCAAACCTGATTCAACTTTATTCTACACACCTTCACTTTCACCTATTCCTTACCCTCACCTCCACCCCAGCACTGACATGCACCCCACACTTTAAGGAGATTTACAAAATTTGCACCTGCATTTTGAAAAATGGTAAATCAAGCATTCTTTATCCTGCTTGTTCTATATGAACTGTTTTTTGTATTTTTTGTTTTTTTCAGGTAACCAAATAGTCATGGGTAGAAAGTATCCATTTAGGTAAGTGTTACTGATAATACATGAAGGTAGGATGATAAAATATCGCCACTTTGCCCCACCAGTATGGCTCAATTGGTTGAATTGTTGTCCCATGAGCCAGGAGGTCATGGTTCCATTCACCCTAAGAGCACATCCCTGAGTTTCAGGCTCATTCCCCAATGTATGAGGCAGTCGGTCCATGTTTTTCTCTCATTGATGTTTCTTATTTTTTCCTCTTCCTTCCTCTCTTTGAAATCAATAAAAACATTTTTTAATCACCAATTTGCAAGCCCTAATGAATTAACAGATCTAAGCAATAATCATAATGGACTCTTGCACCACCAAAAAGAGGTAACCAGAAATGCACTACTTCCTGCCAAAACAAAACAAGTCTGTACCTGATCAAGTCTGTAAACCTGAGCTGTGCAATACAGGAGCCTCTGACCATGAGTGGCTATTGGGCACTTGAAATAAGGCTACTCCTAAATGAGGTGTGTTTTAAGTATGAAATGCACATCACATCTCTAAAAGTGAATCCAAATAAAGAATGTAAAATACCTCAATAATTGTATTGATTACAACAAAGTAATACCATTTTGGGTATATTGGTTTAAATAAATACATTATTAAAACAACAACAAAATGTTTTGCATCTGTAAACCTCATTCCATCCCTTCTGTCAGACCTAGGGCCTCATTCTGATGTTAGAAGCATGGATAAAGCTCAAAGTAAGAAGCAAAGGTTTGAATTGGAGTAAAACTTGGCAAGGTGAAGCTCAGAGTCAAATTTGATTTTTTTTTAAGTTGATTATCTATCAAGTTTTATCAAAATTCTCCTGCTTCAAAATGGAAATATACCAATACCATGTGCTCAGGGATAGTGTGATTTAAAAAAAAAAAAAAAAAAAAAAGAAAGAAAGAAAGAAAGAAAAGAAAAAGAATGTTCAAGAAAGGCCGCAAGGCAATAAGAAAAGGTTAAGGCCAGTAGGAATGGTCTAGAGTCTGTTCAGATTGGGCTGACCTCCTGATTTTCTGTTAGCTCCCACTGGCTTTGGCCTTGAATTCCTTGTTGGAGTTTCATCATCCCACTTCCCAGCTGAGTTCTGAGCCTCTGCCTCATCCCCACCTCTGCAGTAGAAATGTTTCTTGGCTATTTCTCTCAAGACAATTGCAAAATTCAGAGAAGTCAAAAAAGCAAGCAAACAAACAAAAAACAACAACAACCTTGTTTAGTGTGAATATCACTTGAGCAGCTAAGCTCTGTTGTGTTTTTTGTAGTATGGCATAGTGGGTGTGCTGCCCAAGCACCCAGCCTGCCTCTAGATTTCTGCTTCTTCGTTTACCGGATTTTCCAATTTTAAGCCTTAGCTTTCCTAGAGTTGAGCAGAGGGTGAGTTAAAATAATATCTATAGATAGAAAGCCTTCCACAATCCCTGGCTTAGAGGAGGCTTAATGGTAGTGCTCATGAAACTTAAGCTTCAGAACACTTAGCAAGTTTTATTAGTAATTTTGTATTGCATTTCAAAAATTAGTTTAATCTCAGGTCCCATGAAAACCTGAACCCCCTCCTGCTTTGGCCTATTTTATTTCTTAAGAAATGTGTCCATCGATCCCATCTTCCCTCCTATCTCCCCCATCTTTCCCTATTATTCTTCCTTGTTCTTCTGGAGTCAAATTATACCCGCGCTTCCAATTTTCATCCTTCCTCAGATCTGCTTATATATGTCATAAGCAGAATAATAGGTTCTCAAAAATGTGCAAGGGTTTTTGCAGATATGATTAAGGTCATGAACCTTAAAATGGGAGATTATCCTGGATTGTCTCTAAATGGACCCAATCTAATCACATAAATTCTTAAAAGCAGCAGATATTTCCTAGCTGCAGTCAGAGACCACTGTTGGCTTTGACAATGTGAGGATGTAGTCACAAGCCAAGACATGTGGGCAAGTCACTAGCAGCTGGATGGACAAGGAGACGAGTCTTCTTCCAAAGCCTCCAGTAGTAACCCAATCCAGTCCTAATGATACCTCAATATTAAACCTCTGACTTCCAAAGCTATGAAATGATAAATTTACATTTCAAGTAGCTAAGCCTGCACTGTGCTATGATGGCAGTGATTAGAAATGAAAGCAATGTAAATACCTGTTTTTCTCTTTGCTCTTTTAGTGCTTTTTCCTTGTGATTGACCTGAGATGTCTCTTATTTTTCGTATAATCATATGAATCCTTGGCTGAGATGGATTTGCTCAAGTTCCAATTTAACTGCATTTAGCATCCAGATATATTAAAAATCCATTGCCATGAGGCACCTATTGTTTAAGGGAATGCACCCTAAGGTCAATGAGAAGCTCAAGGCTTCAGTTTCAGGTTTTTTTTTTTTAATTTTCTGCCCATCTGACCTTTGGTAATATCACCAACCTTTCTGAGCCATATTTTCTCTCCCAGAACAGGAGACCCACAGAATATTCCTTTCTGTTCTCTAGCTTGTAAGTTCTAGGAAGATACCCCTCCACCCAGTAAAAACAGACATTTTCTAAGACCGTACGTTTAACATCTGTTTTATCTCATTTATATCTTGCTTTGTAACTATGTTTTATGCGTGTTTATAGGGCTCACACAGATGCTAATAGTGAGTGACAGGGTCGCTACTTATTCAGTAAAGTGTCTTTTCCTAGAAACTCTGAAAAGGATCTAATTAAAGTTTGACACCTCACAATGGTGGTGACCCGAGGGTTAGGTAATGATACCAGTGTCGCCAAGCTGTTGCCAAATGAAGTGGGTTAACTCATGGAAATTGTGGGGCGGGCACCTAGGAGGCTTCCTGTGATGGAATTCCAAGTGAAGGAGTAAGCATGTCACTTCTTCTGTCAGGCACGTGAGTGTATTTGAATACTTAATAAAATCACCCCCTTGGCCTTGGCATTCGCAAATAGAATTATCTGAATTCTCTTAGTGGATCCTCTAAGTGAGAGTCTATGCAAAAGTGCTTTGGGAAGGTAACCAATGCTAGATGTTACTGTAAATTCAATTTTCTGATTATGTTTTTACCTTTACAAATCTTCTTTTCCCAGAACAGAAGCATACTGTTAGTAGAGTGTGGTATTAAACAATATGACCTGTTGGGAAGAAAACCTAAGTTTTTATTTATTTTTTTTTTTTATCAGGTTCTCCCTCATGGCATCCAAAGTGTACTCCTGGGACAGCTGAAAGCTTGCTGAAAGTCAAACTGAACTTGCCTCCATTTTTATCTTTCTATATGAATAGGAGCTAAACAACAGTAAGTTCTGAGTTTTGTTTTGTTTTTTTCTTCCTTTTCTTTGAGGCCTAAGTCACTATTGAAGAAGTAATGGTGGGTAACTGGATTTGACATCAGGGCAGAACTGGGATCAAACTCCAGACCTTTATCTTGAAAGATAATGGAAACATTTACTAACCCCTTTAAAGCTCAATGTTTTTTTAGTATAAAATTGGAATGATAATCATAGATTTTGAAAGGATGTTGTGACAGTAATTTATGTGAGAGGTTACTATGGTGCCTGTACAGTGTTTCAGGGGTATTGTATTTTTCCTTTATTTGGACCTCTCTACCCAGATTATTCAATCTACTAATTTTTTGCTTAATCCCTTTGTCACTCCCACCCAAACCCTGTCCCCAGATAGCTGTCAGCCTGCTCTCTAGGAGTGTGTCTCTATTTTGCTTGTTGGTTCATTTTGTTCACTATATTCCACCTATGAGAAAAATCACATTATTTGTCTTTCTCTGATCGGCTTATTTCACTTAGATAATATTCTCTAGGCCCATCCATGTTGTTGCAAAGGGTAAGATTTTCTTCAATTTTACAGTATTCCATTGTGTAAAGGTACCACAGCTTTTTTATCCACTCATCTACTGAAAAGCACTAGGGCTGTTTCCAGATCTTGACTATTATAAATAGTACTGTAATGTACATAGGAGTGCATGTATTCTTTCGAATTAATGTTTTGGGTTTCTTCAGATATATTCCCAGAAGTGAAATCTCTGGGTCATAAAGCAGTTCCATTTTTAATTTTTTGATGTAACGCAATACTGCTTCCACAGTCTGCATTCCCACTGACAGTGCATGAGGGTTCCCTTTTCTCCACTTCTTGCCAGCACTTGTTTTTTGTTGATTTATTAATAGTAGCCATTCAGACAGTAGTGAGGTAATATCTCATTGTGATTTAATTTGCATTTGTCTGATGGTTAGTGTCATTGAACATTGTTTTCATATGTCTCTTGGCAGTCTGTATGTCCTCTTTGGGGGAGTCTCTTTTCAGGTCATGTGCCCATTATTTTACTTGGACCAGCTAATTATTTGTCAAGCATTGTGGACACAGAGGTGATGAGAGCACAGTTCTCCCAACCAGTGCCATGAGCAAACTCAATGTCTAGTGGGAGAAATAAATGAGTACACCGACAATTAAGATCTGGTTACATAAGTACTTGATGCTGTGATCAGAGAACTATCCAGCACCAAGGGAACCTGTAGGCAAAACATCTCAATCACATCTGAAGGCTCAGAAAAGGATCTCTACAGGAAATGAGATCTTAACCAAGACCTGAGTGATGTGTCTGAGTTACCTGGATAAGAGATGGAGCGGGTGAGGAATTATGGGTCCCAAACAGAGGGGTTGTAGGTGGATATAAAAACAAATAAACAAACAAAAAACATAACAGGGCATGGAAGGGAAGCTCTGAAAGGAAAAGAAACCCCTCCCCCCAATCATCCTGCAGTTAGAGGACCTGGTCTCAACCCTCAGCTAGTGCAAAATCAAACTCCTGGCTGGGTCTGAGACACCTCTGTTTCCTGGCTTGTGGAGAGAGGAGACTGATTACCCACACTGCCACTAAATTAAGGGAGCGGGGCAGGTTAGCCATTGATCAGGAAGAGCTTTCTAGAAAAGGAAATCTCAGAACAATCATCTGTCCATGATTGGCAGCACTGTACCTGCCCACTGACCTAGAGTGTCAGAGTTTCCTTAAGATCTTGGTGACTTGTTCGTGGCTGAAATAGATGATATTTTAGCTGGAGCAGGAAAGAATCTATAGAGGAAAATAACAACTAAAAATAATAGGTTAAAACCAGAAAAAAATAGACTAGTTCTCTACCAATTGCTATCTGATATTAGGGCATAACCCCCTGCCCTGCTGAGGGCTCCTGGCTCCTTCAGTGACCTGGGCAAAGCTGGGCCCTCCCTGGGGAGTCAGAGAGTGCAGAGACCAGAGGACAGAGAGGAGAGCAAAGGGCAAGGCAGACTGCTCCATGCTGAGCATCCAGAGGAACCTGGAAAAGTGTAAATCACAGATGCCACTTGGCTTTTGTAGGTAGAGTCTTTTGCTTTCATCCCAGGATTTCAAAGCCCCTCACAGCCATTAATTAGTTGTAAGCAATTCAGGCCTGTCAACTTTTCACACCTAATCAAGGGCTGATATATGCCACCCCAAGGAATCTAATCAATAATCCTCTGCACTCTCTCCCTCCCTTTACCCTTCTCCCAAGTCAGTTTTTATTTCAAGCCCATCCCCACCATTTTTTTTTTCTTACAGTATCTGAAGTCTTTGCTCTTATCTCACTCATCTTTTTTTCTCTCTCCTCTTCCAAGGATTCCTTTCCTTCTCAGTTTGATGGATGATGCTGTGGGGGAAACCAAGGGATTGGAGGCCAAGGTACAGAAGTCTATGAGTCCTAGGCTGTCTCAATGAAAGGCCCAAATGAAAATGAGTTCAAGGTCATGATTTTCCATTTCTCCAGGGGGCAGGGAGTTATGTCCCAGGGAGATGTTGGCCTGTGAGTAGTTAGTCTGTGGCTCTGCTGGTCAGCAGTCAGATCAACAATTTTTAGGGTGCAGGCCTCAGTGGAGCTGTTCCCCTTCTCTCTCTCTCTCTCTCTCTCTCTCTCTCTCTCTCTCTCTCTCTCTCTCTCTCTCTCTCCCCCCCCCCAAACAGGTCCCTGATTACAAAGAAAGGTAAAAATATAGCTCTGTGTCTTTAAAGTGGTTCAAATCCTCCTCATGTCCTCAAAGTCAAAGCTCTTTTCCATGGGAATAAATCATTTGGAACAGAAATGATAAATCTACTGTATAAGTTTTGTCACTCTGATCTCCATGCTCATGCAGACATCCATAATCAAGCATCATTCTCCCCCTGAAACCAACCTCAGACCCAGCATTTCTCTTAGAAGAAAATAGGAACCCTCTTTGTCTGACCAGGACCATCATGCCCTGCTGCTCAGCCTGCTCATAGTCCATTCCCTTTATTTTGTTTTTAAGTTTAAATCTTAGTAGTTTTATATATTTTACTATTATATGTGACACCTTTTAATATAATATTTAGTACAAAATATTAACGTTTTTATACATTATGAAGTATATTTATAGATTGACTACTTTTTAACTTACTAACAGAAAATAAGAACTAGAATATTACCAAAATTTGCACCCATGAAAGGGTTTCTCCCCATCTCACTCACTGATCACTGCCTCTACCCATGAATTAACAGCTACTATCCTGAATTAATTGTGTTGATCATACTATTATTTATTATTGATATACACACACAACAATATATGTTTTAGGTTTGCTTTGCTTCAAATTTTTCAAGAATAGTACACACTATTTTAGACATAGCAATGGTTCATATATTTTTATAGATGTAAAATATTCCACTATGTAAATGAACTCAATTTTTTTCAGACATTATTAGTATCATTAGGCTTTTCCAATTATAGGTCTTTGCCAATTGTTTCTGTCTCACAGATCACAAAACCCTTGGAATTACCTGAAGAGGCCAATAAAGTTGTCTTTTGTTATGTTAAGGAGATAACTTGGCAGGGGGGGCGGGGCATCTGGTTGCAGGAGAAGCAAGCAGGTGATTAGAGGGTTGAAATTTTCAGACCCAGGGTGCTGAACCCCACTCCCTCCCTGCCTAAACCTCCAGGGAGGGGAGAAGGGCTGGAACCTGAATCAGTTGTCAATGGTCAATGAATTAACCAATCATGTCTAAGTTATGAAGTCTTCATAAACACCCAAAAGACAGAGCTTCTGGGTTTGCAAACACATGGCAATTTTGGAAGGCTGTGCACCTGGCAAGAACATGGAAGTTCCTTGCTCCTTTCCACATACTTTACCCTATACAATTCTTTATTTAGCTCTTCCTGAGTTATTTATAAACCAATGATCTGGTCAGTAAAACGTTTCTCTGTATTCTTGAGCAGCTCTAGGAAATTAATCTAGCTCAGTGGGGGGGGGGGGGTAATGGAAATCTCTCATCTATAGCACAGGTGACAACCTGAGATTGTGACTGACATCTAAAGCAGGGGAAGGGGTGTAGGGCAGAGTTGTGGGATGAACCCTTAACCTATGGAACCTGATTCCACCTCAAATAGAAAATGTCAGAATTGAGTTGAATTCTAGGACACCTAGCTGGTGTCCTAAAAATCGCTTGGTGGGGTGGGAGAAATTCCTCGACACACATTGGAATTGGGTCCAAGAACCTAAAAGACCTGCTATGAAAATCCTCAAACATTTTTCATGTTTCAAACATGCAAGGTTGTTTTTAAGGTATATACTTCAGAGAATAATCCTTGGATTGTAGAATTTATGAAGTTTCAAATTTAGCAGATTTTTTTTTATTTCCTGTGTTTTTTCTTTGTTCCAAATTTTTCTATACTGGTTTAGAATTTATACATTTATTCCTAGGTTTTTAATGGTTACTCTTGGAATTTTAGCATATATTTAACTATATAAATATTAAAGGTAATCAATATGCTAGATTATTATAACTAATGAAAGGATTTTAGAACTTTTATAGTTCAGCCATTGCCTTCTCAAGTTAAATACTGCTCTTGCCCATTATCTAAACCTTGCCCTTTTACGCCCATGTACTAAACATTACTTCATTATTATTATGTGATGATAATGGTTTTTTATAATTACATGCATAGTTGTCATTTTATTTATTCACTATTAAATCTTCCTCAAAGATAGTCTTCTCAAATTTTTTTGCCCTAATGTACATTCTTTATCTAATTCCCTTTTTTTATAGCCTATCAGTGAAACTTGCTCAGTTGTCTGTGAATGTGTGTGTTCTACACACACAAAATCAAGGCAGAGGTTGATGTTTAAACAAGCGAATAAGGTACAATAAAAATAATTCAACTTAAAATAAGAAGACTGGTTAGGCTTAAGTTCTTTTTTGGCTTTAGATAAATTATTCAGTAATATTCAAGAATGTATGTGTGAAATAAACATATGGTGTATATCTGCTAATTGCTTGGTTCTGTCCTAGGTATTCATGATTCAAAACAGAAAGTATGGTTTCTGACAACAATGAGTTCAGCCTATAAGGAATAGAAATATGTATTTATAATTTCTACAAAATCATCCCTGGAGACAGTCCCCTGGGTTTGTTTTGCAGAGTGGCTGGTGACATTTGGTTTCCTGAAGGCCATGTGAGTAGGAGTGGGGAAAGTATTCCTGGAAGAGGAGAAAAAAAAGTGGAGAAAAAAAGAAAAAGAAAGAAAAGGCTCAGTAACAAAAATTAGAAAGACATGTATAGCTAATTAATAACATGAAAATGGAGCACACGTTTGAGGTAAGAAGCTGTTGGGGAGGAGGCTGGAGGCTTAAGCACGGACAGGTCAGAAAGGGTCATCGATGCTGTGCGAAGAGTTGGGACTTTGTCTCGTGGGTCGTGAAGGCTCATTACAGAGGTGAAATGGTAATGGCAGGGTCATATTTGTGTTTCAGATGGCTGACTGCAATGAGTGTGAAGAGGCCAGATTCGGGGAGCAAGACTGCTTTCCCATGTGGCTCTGAAACCATTGTATAATCTAGGCAAGAGCTGGGAACAACTTTAAATGAATCAGTAATATTATTGATGGATAAGAAGAGTACAGACTTAAGAAAATAAAATATCAACTGCAGGCTTTACTGCTAAAACCATATGAGCAGTGAATAAATGGGAAGAGAAGGATAATTTCAAATAATCCATTGATTTCTAGCTGTGACATTGAAAAGATGGTGTAGCCACTAACTCACCAACTAAGAAATTTTATAAAGAAATGCAGCTTAAAGCAAAGGAAGAGAGCTCAGTTTGGAGCGTCTTGGGTTTTAGATGCCAGTGGGCATTAGAGTTGAGAACCTTGCAATTCTGGTTTCTAAGACTTTAGTTTTCTGACACAGGGAACCATAGCATTAGCCAGTCCAAGAGCACAGGGAGCCATAGCATTAGCCAGTCCATGAATATAAGAGATTATTGATTTGTAAATTATTGGCAGAATATTCCCCATTAGAGGCTCTATGGTGGCAAAAGGCACCAACAGGGAAAGGAAGAGGCATTTTGTCAGCCAACACAGATGTAACATTTTTTCTCCCATAGTTTCTCATCTTGAGAATTGAATCTCATTGGGCTTAGATGGCCCAGATGGTCACTTCTATTGCATGCTCTGGAGTCTAAGGGAGTGCCTGATTTATCAAGCAGTTGGACAGGCAGAAATTTGACCTGCAGCTGCAATCATCGGGCTTCATGATGAGTCTTTACCCAGCTGCTTGGGAATCGTGTGTGGTTAATAAAACATGGAAAAGGAAATGTTTTAAATGCTTACTTTGATATTCCCTGCAAATGCCTATCATCAGTCCCTTATCATCAGAACAACTCCAGCCATTCTCTCTGAGACATAGAATCTATTCATTTAAAAATAAACCCAGCCCTGACCAGTTTGGCTCAGTGGGTAGAGTGTCGGCCTGCAGACTAGGAGGTTCCAGGTTCTATTCTGGTCAAGGGCATGTACCTTGGTTGCGGGCACATCCCAGTGGGAGGTGTGCAAGAAGCAGCTGATTGATGTTTCTAACTCTCTATTCCTCTCCCTTCCTCTTTTTTAAAAAAATCAATAAAATATATTTTAAAAATACATTCCCTGGCTCATGAGCACATAGGGAGTTACCTAGAATCTCGTTTAGTTGTATTATCAGACTTTACCTGAAATCCTTTCTTCATCCAAAATTTCTTCCCATTCAGTTATTCAAGGCAAGAAAAACGGGGCTCCTTCTCTACTCAGGAGCCAGAACCCAAGTTCATAGTTCTTAGATCTTTACTGTCATTTAGGCATCACTGCTGAGAAAATCTCTGTGACCAAAGCCACCCCTAGAAGTGTTGTTGTTATTTTCTGGAAGTACCAAATATGACTCTTATCCTTTACCTTGTGGGAAGTGCAATAGAAATTGAGAATTTTGATGCCCCAACCGATGTTTTATCTGACCAGCCTCCAAGCAAGAATTTGTTCACTTAAATATTGCGCTTTGATAAAAGTTCTGCTGTGAATCTGTGATTATTGGAGGTTTTTTTTTTTATAGAGTACTTCATAAGCCATTACATAAAACACTAATTACCCAATATTTCTACCAGCAGGGTCCTTTGCACTAATTAAATTAACACTGAAAACTGCTAACATCATTGATTAAAGAGTCCAAAGCACTGTATAATAGTAACAATTAGGACAACTTCATTTGGGGCAAAATTACATTTACTCCTCTTTTATCTCAGGGGATTAATCGTCATCTTTTCCTAATAGCCAAGGCTCTCACCTGGGAATAAAGGCTTTTGTAACTCATCCCCATTTTGGCTCCCATTGTGGAGCCTCATTTGATGATGGCAGTCTTCAATTTCAAACTTGCCTTTATATCTGGCTAAACATATTCAAGCCTCAGCCCTGCCACTGAGCAGGTGTATAATCCTGGACAAAGCATGGCTTCTCTAGGGCTCAGTTTCCTTTCCTGCAATGTATCGATAAAAGTAGTTTCCATCATAAGTGCTGGGACTGTCATTACATGAGGAAAGACCTATAAAAGCGTGTAAAAGAGTTAGTTCTGAGCCTGGCACCTGGAAAGAGCTGATTAAAGGGCGATTGTTTTCATTATCAGCTATATTTCTCATGATGTTATGTTAATGATCCAAGACAGTTCAAATATCTTTCTCGAACCTTGTAGTTGGAAGGGAGGATTAAAAGCACCACCTTCACTAATCTTTAACTTCTACAGAAAAGCAGAAGTGCTAACATTAATATGATACAGGAGAGATTCCCATAGTGAGTGGATCATTGTACCTGGCTACTTCCCTTTCTGTAAAAACTGTGTGGCCCTAGCTAATTTGGCTTAGTGGATAGAGTGTTGTGTTTCAGACTGAAGGGTCCTGAGTTCAATTCCAGTCACGGGCACAAGCCCGAGTTGGGGGCTTGGTTCCCAGTAGGGGGCATGCAGGAGGCAGCTGATCAATGATTCTCTCCCATCATTGATGTTTCTATCTCTCTCTCCCTCTCGCTTCCTCTCTGAAATCAATAAAAAATAAATAAATAAATAAATAAATAAAAAACCTGTGTGGAAAATGTGGAGAATCCAGGGTAAAATAGTCCCAGAGCCGCTATAGAAAAGAATAAAAAACATGGAGGTCATGTCCACCAAGTGGAAGGTCACTCTGTGGAAAGTCCTCATACTCCTGTAAGACTTTTGCTGAAAGATATGGAGAATCCTTTGAGGTATCTTGACGAAGTTGTTTTTGAAAATTACTCTTATAGCATGAGGGTTTGTTTTTTTTTTGTTTGTTTGTTTGTTTTTTAAGCTAAGTTTAAAAGATCATTTTCTTTGTTTCAGTCATTGTGCTAAGCATATCTGCATCACCACATTGTGTCTCCACATGAAGTATTATAATTATCGCCAAAGAAGGTATAATTATTCCCAGTCTACTCATCAGTAAACAGACTCAAAGAGGGTACGTGACTCCTCCAAGGTCATCCAGCTAGACCATGATCAAGATGGGATTTAAATCCATGTCTTCCTGATTTCAGAACCCATGTCCTTAACCACCATGTATATTACCTGCATGTTTCGAAGACCCTCCTCCTTTCCGTGAGCATCCCTGGAAAACCCCCATCAGTACCAGTTCCTTGGCCACCCTGATGCGCACAGTCTTTGAGAAAATTCAAAGACAAGTTTGGAACTTTTTCCAAAATCCCAGCTGCCCCGTTGCAAAACAATGAAAATAAACCATCATTGGAACTCTTTAACTTACCTCTGACCTTCACACCTCTTGCTTTTGAGAAGGCAGTCACTATACAGCACATGTTTGCAAGGGATGCGCCCTCTGCTGGCCCCCCTCCTTTCCCACAGAGACCCTCCCTTTCTATTCCCCATTATCGGCTTTCATCTGACACCTCCTTTCCAGTTCTCTTTCCACCAGAAGCTCCAAGAATTCCCTTCAAACCTCGCCTTTTCTAAACTGACTTATCCCCGCAAGCCCTAAGTCCTGCCCTTTCCTCCACTTCTGCTCCCAGCTCCTTCCCAGCCCACCTTTCTCAGATTCCCAGTCCCTACCCACATTCCAGGTTCTCATTCTAGGCTTCTTTCCCCCCACCCCCCCCCCACCCCCCCCCACCCCCACCCCCACACACACACACGCACAGGCCCTAGAACTTAAGCACTCCATCTAATGGACCTTCTTACTCAGCCTCAATATTTGCTTTCCGATACATTGGATTTATAGAGTGTTTGCCTGAATTAAAATGAGAAATTTTAGAGCAAACAGGCTTCTCAGCTGCTAAGCTCCATCATGTACTTTAAATAAAGGAAGGGGGGAGCGTGTGTGGAGAGAGGCCTGATGCATTCGCCAACCCCCCGGAATCGCATTTCATCCCGGGCTGCTCCCCTGCGAGCCCAGCTGGTGCCCACTGGGCCCCCGCTCGCCTCCCCGGGCTAAGTTAACAAAACAGTTACGGCTCATCCGCAGAGCGCCCGCTAATCGACTCTCAGTGAAATAATATTTGCTCTCCATGCCTACTTTGAATCCCACTCACTTTGTTAAGAGATTGCCTCTGGCTGTCTCCGCTGGCCTAATCTAATAGTTTCTAGTTTGTACAAGCAAAGTGTTTTCAACCACCTATATAAACAACTTAAGCAGAAGAGGACACCGGTGCGACCCCGCGCAGGGCGATAGGACATGACAGATCCCAAAATGACACCGAGGCTGAGCCGCTGGGAGGGCCCCCTCGCTGCTGGGAGCAATTACATATGTACTGGGCTGAAAGGACAGTCTGTCTTCCTGTGGAAAGGCTGATGGGCACAGACAGCCCTGTCTGGTTTCCCCAACTCAGGAGACCAGCCAGAGGGCCTCCCCATCCCCTGGGCCCCTCCATGCTGCCCACATCCGGGATAGCTGGGGATCCAGAGAAAAGGAGGATGAGGAGAGAGGAGCAATCTGTTATTCCCCCTAAAAAAGATTGAATGCAATCAACTTCACTTCTTTTTTTATTTTTTTCACATGTGGTAAAATACATATAACGTAAAATTTACCAATGTGGTCATTTTTGGTGTACAGTTCAGTAATGTTAATATGATTCACATTGTTGGGCAACCCATTTCCAGAGTGTTTTCATCCTGCAAAACTGAAACTCTATACCTATTAAACAACCACGTCTCATTCCTTTCTCTCCCCATCCTCTGTCACCCACCATTCTAGCTTGCTTCTGTGAATTTGACCACTCTGGGTACTTCAGATAAGTGGAATCAAATAGCACTGTCTTTTAGTGACTGACTTAGACAGCCTTGAGTTCCTGTTATGGGAGCCTTGACTTTTCCAAGCAATTTGGATGCTCAGTTTCTGCTCCCACTAAATTAGTTTAGTTTGCCTGCAGGGCGGGGCAAAGGTAGGTCTACAGTTGTCCATGTGGTAAATGATACAATAATTAATGAATAGCAATACAAGAATAAACTGTGTTTCATGTACTCACAACTGTAAACCTACTTTTGCCCCACCCTATATCATCCTACATCTACTTTGGATAGTGCCACTCCCTCAACTCTTTTTTTCTTCTTTATTGATTAAGGTATTACATACTAGTATGGTCCTTAACCCCCCAATATCTCCACAGCCCCCCCCCACACACACACACCCTCATGCCCTCACCCCCCTGGTGTCTGTGCCCATTGGTTAGGCTTATATGCATGCATACAAGCCCTTTGGTTGATCTCTCTCCCTTACTCCCACTCTTCCCTACCTACAGTGGTGCCTCACACAACGAACTTAATTCATTCCAGGAGCAAGCTTGTTATGCGAAAAGTTCGTTATGTGAAACGCGTTTTCCCATAACAATACATGTTAAAAAAAATAATTCGTTCTGTAGCATAAAATATGCTAAGATGACATAAAAAAAATATGCTAAGATGACATATTTTTATTGATACATCTAAAAACATAATTTTTTTAAAAAAAAAAAAACACATTTTTTTAATTTTAAGACAGACTAAGTAGAGTCTACCAAATCTTGCACATCTTCATCCATTTTCTGCTTTTTGGCCGATGGTTTCATGAAAAACCTGTCCAAAGTTCGCTGTGCGAGGCGTTCGTTATGCGAGGCACCACTGTACTTTCTTAGGTTTGATGGTCTGATCAATGCTTCTCTGTCTCTGGATCTGTTTTTGTTCATCAGCTTTTGTTGTTCATTATATTCTACAAATGACTGAGATCATGTGATATTTATCTTTTTCTGACTGGCTTACTTCGCTTAGCATAATGCTCTCCAGTTCCATCCATCCTGTTGCAAATGATAAGAATTCCTTCTTTTTTACTGCAGCATAGTATTCCATTGTGTAGATGCACCACAGTTTTTTAATCCACTCATCTGCTGATGGGCACTTGGGCTGTTTCCAAATCTCAGCTATGGTAGATTGTGCTGCAAATCAACAAATGACAAGTGCTGGTGAGGATGTAGAGAAAAAGGAACCCTTGTGCACTGCTGGTGGGAATGCAGGCTGGTGCAGCCACTGTGGAGAACAGTATGGAGTTTCCTCAGAAAAATAAAAATGGAACTCCCATTTGACCCAGTGATCCCACTTCTAGGATATATCGCAAGAAACTAGAAACAACAATCAGAAAGGATATATGCATCCCTCAACTCTTTCACTCCCCAAATGTGCCCAACACAAGGCTGGATAATAATGACAATACAATACTATTAACAATAATGACAATAACAGGAATGGTATATGCCAGCAGCTGTTCCAAGGATTTTACATATTAACTCACTTGAAGCAAACTCATGTTTGTTGTGTTTATCTAAATACCACCCAAAAAATCACTTAACATTGGGTATTAGACCATTTGGATTCATTTTTCAAGAGGAACTTCGCATGCTGCATGCCTGGTATTTCTCCTAGATCTTTTCTCTGCTCTTACATTTACCCTTCTCCTTTTCCCTGCCTCAGAGATTTCTCAATTCCTGTTACTTTCTCATCCAGAGGATCTTAACTCTTTTTGTATATCACAGTGGCCTCTCAAGGTCTTGCTTGGGGTTCTACTTTTCACATATGAACCAAGACCTTCCAATCTGCCCTCAGTCCCCCTTCAAAGGGAGACTTGGGGACCAGCTGGATACTGACCAGTGTTGCACTCTCCTTCTTACATAAGGGGAGGGAGGCTTTAGGAGGATACATTTTCCAGGGTGTGTGCTAGACATTAGACACTAAAAGCAGTGATTCCATGATTTCTGTTTCATCAACGAAAAAGCAAGTTGTAGACTACTGCCCAATGGAGAGAAGGGTCAGAGGGACTGATAAGAATCCAGTAGGTACTGACTACTCAGCATGTGCTGTACTTTGTATGACCATTCTGTCTTTGAGAAAACCCCATGGGTTCACTACTATTATTCAAGCAGTACAGGTAATAAACACAGGATCACAGGGGTTAAGAGATTTACCCATGTCACACATGTAGTTAGCAAAAGACTAGAGATTTCATTCTTTGCTCTTTCTATTGTATCATACTCCTTTATCTAGATACATAAGAAAGAAGTGGCTTAAAGGCTTAAAGAGCAAGCCTTAATTTGCTGTGGCTATCCCTTGTGACTTTTCAGTTGCCAACACCAACATCTCTTATTTTCCATGTCTTATGCACATGTTCTCTCACTCTCACATCACAGGAGTGAGTATATCAACCCTCCAATGGGACTTAATAGCAATAATTTGCAACATTTGTTTTTTCTAATTTCCCTTCTAAAAATCAATAAATGGTTAGTGATGCTCTTAATAGAGTGAAAGCAGATTTCTTCTTATGATGAGAATTGATATTTGTAGCATTTATCATACACACCACAAAAAAAAGGAAAGAAAAAGCCCACTGAGTTTGTGAAAGATTAAATACTTAGGTTTAAACACCTGCACACGAAAGAGAGGGCAATGCAGGTGATGCAGTTGAGTTCTTGCACAAGGGTCAGAGAGTCCTGAGGTCAAGTTCTAGCTGCACTTCTTCCCACTTCAGAAGATTGTTTTGAAGATTAGCTGACTTCGAACCTTAAAACTATGGTGCCTGCTTCTATTGATAGTAGATAGGCAATGCTGTACTAAGGGTAGTCACAAATGCAGGTGAACTGGTCCCCTTCTGTGACACCACACTTTTCTGGTGCCCAGACATCTCCCCCTTTCCATGCACTCCCATTTTGCTCCTGCCCTAAGTGGCGCCCCCTGCCGTCCCAGCCCAACCCCTGGGCTAGCAGCCATTTCCAGGCCTTGATCCTGCCTCCCCAGGCTGCCTGCTTCCAACTCAGTGCATGACTTCAGGAAAATCAGTTCTCTTCTCTCCACTTTCATTTCCCTCCCTTTTTATATTAGCTAATATTATTGACAGTTACAGCTCAAAAATGATTTCATAAATCCCCAAAGCTAACTTCTGATCTTCCTGAAACAACTCCTGACTCAGTATGAGAGGTTTCAATTCTAATCGTGACAAAGAAACACCTTTGGGCTGGAGGGGGGGTGGGGGGGCGCGGGGATTTTTACAACCTAGTCCTCAGGAAATGCATGGCTTCTAATGAGATATCAGAAATATCAAGTCCACGACCAATGTCAGATGATTTGGAAGAGCCAAGCCCTCCCTTACAATGGAGAACTTCTCGGCCTCCCCAGAGAAGGCTGCATGGTATCAACCAGCAGGATCCTTCCAGAATGCTCAGACCTAGGGGGAAACTGAGCAAGAAGAGCCAGGTGAGATCAGAGACCACAGCCTGTGGGACCTGGCAGCACCATGGAGAAGTAAGACACCCTGCTGGCCCCAGAGGAGAAAGCAGGAATGAGATAGCTTTTATGTTTCCTTTTTTCTCTGGTTAGAGTGAAATCTGACAAGCTTCCTCCAAAGTTTCCCTTCCCTTCCCCTGCAATTCATACAAGGAGCCCCAGGAAACCTGCTGTCCGGGGCAGGACTAGACACAGGCAGAGCTTCAGACACAGGCAGACCCAATCTCCTCTCCTCGCCTTGAGGGGAAGGCGCTTCTGAGTTAGCAGTTAGCAGTTCCAGTTTCTCCCAGCTGGAACAAAGTCAGGAGAAACCTGCCTCCTCCCCACTCAGAATCTCCTGTTACATCTGTGTGGGGGAGGAAGCTAGAAAAACATCACGCAAGGCTGCGGGGAGGGAGGCTGGATTTACTGAGCTCCAGGGATACAGCTGTGATGTTGTGATGAAGCGAGAAATACATATTTTGTCTTCATCCCTGGTTTTGGCACAGAGCTCCTAAAACTCTCGTAATTTCCTGAGCAGCCAGGGCGAAGGGGGCACTTTTTTTGCTCTAATATTTGGTTTTAGGCCCTGGTTCCTGCCATAGGAGCTTCTAAGACCCTTGGAGTCTCCAGAGTGATGAGTAGTTTTTGTATATTAATGAGATGACAGGTGGCTGGGGTCCCTTGACAGCTTCAGGATGGGAACTGTTCCCAGAAAGGCCAAGCCATGATTAAAGGGTTGACATTTTTTAGCCCCAACCCCTGAGCTCTGGGGAGTGAAGAGGAGCTGAGGATTGAGTTCATTACCAATGTCCAATGACTTATGTAATAATAAGTGTGTAATAGAACCTCTATAAACACACAAACAGTGGGATTTGAGAGCTTCTGTGTTGGTGGACACATCAAGGTTCTGGGAAGGTGATGCTCCCAGAGAGGTCCTCTAAGCTCCTGCCCCACCCTCAACGGCTTGCCCTATGCTTTGCTTCTATTTTACTGTTCCTGAGTTGTATCCTTTCACACTGGTCATACTAAGTAAAGTGTTTTTCCTGAGTTCTGTGAACTGTTCTAGCAAATAAATGAACTCCAAGTGAGGGGTGGGAGGAACCCTGTGCCCTTCTTTAGAGCAGGTCGATCAGGAGTTCAATGTGGCCAAGACTTGTGATTGGCATCTGAGGTGGGGACAGAGTGTGGTATTGAGTCCTTACCCTGTGGTGCCTGTGCTAACTCTGCATAGTGTCAGGATTGAATTAAATTGTAGGATACCCAGTTGATATCTGGAGAATTGGTTGGGGTGGAGAAAAACACCCATACATTCGGTGTCAGAAGTAGAATTGTGAAAACAAATAGTAATATTAATATAAAAGAAGGTAGATTCCCAGAAACCACCACACAGCATTATCTATCTCCTATCTCTCCAGGAGCGTCTGCCATAAATTCCCAGCATTGTAAGAGGATTTTCTTCCCATACATCTTAGTTTCTCGAGGTGAAATGATCATGTCACACAACCAGAAGTCTTTGGCAAGGGACGAGAGATAAAGAGATGGGCTCCTGAGGATGAGCATGGATAAGCTAAGCCTTGGGAGTGAGGAGTCAGCATGAGCTAATCTTGCAGTGCCTTGTAATACCAGGAAAAGAGTGTGGATGTTATCTCAGAACAGTAAGGGGCCATTGACAGTTTTAGCAGAAGAACATGGTCAAGACACTCCACCTATGACTGGAAGGGTACATGTCTGGAGGCCTGAAGGTCATTTAGGAGAGTGTTGACAGTTTCCAGGCCAAGTATGTTGTGAGCCAGGACCTAGGCGGTAACAGAGGTTGGAGAAGAGGGGATAGGCAACAAAAATGTGAGAAAGACTGAAAAGGCCTGGGTAAGTGATTACTTGATTTTGTAGCTGAAGATAAAGAGGAGTTGATAACTTGTGAGGCAAGAGGATGAGACATAGAAGGAACATGGGTGAAGGCAAATAGGGAAATCATCATTCCAGTGTTTCTCCTCCTGTTTCCTCTCTTCTTCCGCCTCTGCCTCCTTCCACACCACTCTCCTCTTCCTAAAGGGCTGCAGCCTGTGGAAAGGGCTTTGAACATTGGTGCTTGTATAACCAATGACACTGAGTGAGAGGCAGCTGCCAGCTGGGATGGCTCCAGCTGTGGCCGCAAAGAGTGATGGGATTGCCCAGAAGAAAGAAACTTCAATAAAAGGAGGAAATTCTGCATGGGGTCTGTGGGACTTTCAGAATTTTCTGGTCCAGAAGTCCCTCTGTCAGGCCTTGGCATGTGGTCAGTCAGCTGGAAGCACAAAAGTTCCAAGGCTTCCAGAAATCACAAGAAACAGCTGCAGAGAAGCCTGCTAGTTTGTCAGGGGGTTCTTCTCTGGTAATAGGACATGGTTCATTATAAGACACACACCCAGCAATGGGTTATGGGGGACAAGAATTAGGAGAGGAAAAAAAAATCCCTCAACATCTAGTCAACATAACAATCCTGATGATATGGACACAGTAAAGAATAACACTACCTACTATGGTTCCCCAAAGGTTCTCAGAATAACTGTGCTGACCATAATTTGTTATTGTCACCCTTGTCCCCAGACTAGAGAGAAATAAAGTCATATGGCACCTTGGAATAAGCAGGATATATTCTTTTGCCCCATTTCAGATGAGTTCTGTGGCCTTAAGCAATGCTTCTGCTCTGTAAAGTCTCAGTTTATTTTTTGTATCTGCAAAACGGGGTGAGGATAGTAATCTATATTTCACAGAGCAAAATGTAGGTGAAATGAAAATGCCTGGCAAAAAGTATGTGCTCAGTAACGAATAATTCAATTATTCATTCAACACATACTTATTAAATGCCTACTATGTATCAGACACTGGGATTCATGTTTGGGAACAAAACAGAGAAAGATTCCCATCTGTGTGGAGCTTATATTCCAGCGTGTGTATGCAGAAGAGAAGGTAAGGCAGATAATATTCAATAAAAATAGTAAATTGATTACCTAATTTGTTAGAAAGTGGTAAGTGCCAGAAAATGAAGAAAAAATAGAACACGGTAAGGGAGGTGATGGCAGGAGTGACCTTGAACAAGTAAGTTTATTTTTCTAAGGGTTTTGTTCCAACAATAAATCAGATACTATAATACCTACCTCACATGATATTGACAGCATAAATGAGTAAAAATCACTTAGAACTGTATCTAGATCTTGATAGTTGCTCAAGAGTAAAGGTTTATATCATCATCATTATCATCATCATCATCATCATCATGTTGCAGGATTAATAGATCCAGTCAAGATTTACTGAGAAGGGGATATTTGAACAAAAATGGGAAGGAGTTCAGAGAGTGATCCATGCAGTGTCTGGGAGAGGGCATCCTAGGCATGGAGACCATTGAATGAATGACAAGGCCCTAAAACAAGATCAAGAGTACCATGGAGGCTGTGCCATTGACAGTCTTTTACCTGACTCCATCAGGAAAATTGGGACTTAGTCAATCAGCCCTTCTAGAAGAAGTTGAGAAAGGGAAAGAAGCAGTTGGAGGTGGGCAACTCTGTGAGAAATGAGTGTTAGAGAACTTGGCTATTGCCACACCAACAAAAAGGGGGGAAAGCCGCTAACCACACCCCCCACCCTACTCCCCAACCAGCTGTTGTGAAATTAACTCTAGGACTTGTAGCTCAGCTGATTGTGATGCGTGTAGCCTGCCTGCATTCCTGTTGGGATCCTCAGGTTTCTGCTCCACTGTGAGTGAGTGAGTGTCTCTCGGGTACCTCTCTATGTATGAAGTTATACGAGTTTGTGAACATTGTGTTTACTCTATGTCAATGCATATCTTTGTGTACAGCTGTGCTATCTGCTTGCTAATATGTACAAGTAGTATCTATCTTTGGTTGTGTGTCTGTGTCTCTTGCATGTGTGTGTATTTTTAGAAGTTTGTGTTTATATATTTGAGGGGTTTGCATATAATGATTTGGAGCAGGACAATTCTCCTTGCTAAAGAGATGTGTGCAATGGAGAAGGAAGAGACAGAATCACCATACTACATTTCATATCCACATGTGACACTCAACAATGGCATTACTCCTTTAAGGACCTCATGTTCTATCCCCCCATCTTCTCAGAAATGCAATACTTGTCAAATGCCTAAATATATCCTAGTCTCAGAGTTTCAGAAATTTAAATAGTCATATTGCTTGGCCTTAATGGGATATTAAGCTAATAAAGTCACTCATTCATCCATTTATCAAATTGATAAGTATCTATAATGCTAGACCCCCATGTTAGGTGCTGGGAATGCCAAGAAAATGGGCCATTGATGGTTATAGGTTTTGGAGATTTGGGTTTCAGCTAATGCTCTTTACTGGCTACTTAAGAAAAATCATTTTATTTTTCTAAAGGTTTTGTTTTATATGCAAATCAGATACAACAATACCCCTACCTCACAGGCCTATTGTGAGAAATAAAGAATGAAAATATTCATAATAGTAGCTAGACCCCAATAGATATTCAAGAGTAATAGTCAATAACATAGACATTGGCATCATCATCATCACCATCATCATCATCATCATCTCCATTATTAATGACTGTGGTTTCTTCCCTCAAGTGTCACACTATGAGAGAAGCGACCTTTAAACTACCACAGCCCCTGACCTCCAATCTTTACATGACCTGTTTCCTAGCTTCACTATGGTCATTATTTCTATAACTGTCCTCAGAAGGGTTTCCCACCCACCAACCCAGCAACCTGCTTGATTTTTCTCCCTGCATTTACCATTATATTTGCTTGCTTGTTTATTTGCCTGTCTTCTCCAATGTAATCTCCATCAGTGAATGGCAAACTTATTTCACTCATTTGCTCCGGAATCAAGTGCAAACTGGACCTTCTGTGTCCAGGACAATACTCAGTGAGTACCTGTGGCATCAATATGTGAATTAATCAATTAATTAACATGATCTATGCCACTACAGAGACTAACTGCTGAAACTAAATCTCCAGTGGGGAAGGCTTCTTAGGTACATACTCTTCAATGAGGGACATTGATAGTGTTTTGCAGGTAAAGAGCATACCAGGCAAAAAAAAAAAAAAAGACATGAGCAAAAGCATGCAGTTGTGACTGTGTCAAGTGAAACAACCCAATATGATCAACCTTGCTCCTAACCACCCTGGAAGATGCTACTAAAACTACACTTGGCCTGGAGTCAGAGAAAAGAAGAAATGTCCCAAATGTATGGCTCTGTGTAATCCTCTTCAGTCTTCTAGACACATAAGACTCATTTGCATATAAATGGTCATAATTTTTTAATCATAGGTAAATGTCATTCTGTTTGCTTGTCCTTGTGCCTCCCTTGATGGGGAAATAAGAATGACTTATGATTCATATGTAACAGAAGTTAAAACACACATACACACAATACTTTCTTACTTCTTACATCTCTTAGTTCTCTTTTTCTCTCCTTCTCCTACCCCAGGCTGGCAAATGGCAAAGAGAATGTCAATGCTAAGATAGTGGTTATAAGGGCTCTGGATTCAAATGACTTGATTTCACATCCTAAGTTCTTCACTTACTTTCTATAAAGTTATGGACAAGTCGCTTCATTTCTCTGTCCAGCTTGATCAGATATATAAACACAATATAAAATTACAATTTGCAAGGATGAAAAGAAGTGGTTCATTTAAAATACTGATATAATGTAAGCCCTAAAAAAGAAATTACTATTTTATTACCATATTGCATGAAAGACTTAATTCCAAACAGCAAGAGAAATCAAAGGTATTACTCTCTTATCAGAAAAGAAGAGAGAGAGATGAAGCTACCATATTGGAATGTTGATACAGATTGGACTTCAATGATGCTTACATTGAGGAAGTCCATATTTCATCCCTGGAGCAATCTTTTTGGAAAACAGACTGGCCAGAACTCAAGAGAAGACCTGCTCCCTGGACCTTACTAAAACTTGACTCTGAGAACTAGATCAGCACTAGAGAAATCAATCATCCTGGTTGCCTGGTTTCTGTTTCAGTTCTTTACTCTTGTTCTGAGATAATCTGTGGGGGAGGAGAAGTGTGGGTGGGGTTGGAGGTGGAACTGACAATTACTGGGTCCTTCCTGCAGATGTTTTTTCTTGCTTTATCTCATCACAATCTCACACAACCCTATGAGACAAGAGTTATTATTCTAATTTGCAGACCAGGAATTTGAGGCTTAATAAGGTTAAGTAATTTGCTCATAGCTGATGAGGGAGAGCCCAGGTTTAAAGTCAGACTGCCAAAATACTTCCATCTGTAGCATGCTTCCTATTCTTCATGGAGGTAAAAAGTGTGGGAGTATTTTTGAGACTGTTGAAGGCCATCCTTTTTTCAGAAATTATCTCTTAAGAATCCAGAAGCATTTAACTACATGCCAGTCTCCTGATAATGTGAGGCCCACCAGCACCAAGAACACAACATGTTCAAAACTTAAACCCACATTTCCCCACTTCTCCATTCCTACCCACCTCTCACCATAGCTCTGCTCCGTTTGCATTTTTTATAAATTATTACCACAAGTCACCCTAGAATCCTCCTGTTGCTCACCTCTCAACATTCTATAAGTTACTAAGTCTTACCTACTCTCCCTTTGAAGGCCTGCCAAATTTGCTCCTGCTCCAGGTCCACCATCCAGTCTGTTACAACCTCTCATCTGAAACAGGTAGATACAGCTTTCTCCCTGGTGTCCTTGCCCTGTATATTTGCCCCTCTTGCTCATCCTTTTTGCTCTGCCAGGGTTGTTGTTAGAAAAACAAGTGTAATCATGATCATGCCACTCATCTGCATGCTAAAGATCAAACACTTTAGCAAGGCATCTACAATATAATTTAGCATTACACTCTCATCTCATGTCATCTCCCACGCACCTTCACAAAGATTTCTAATGATTTCTCAAAATGCAATGCCTTGCCCATCTGGTGTGGCTCAGCGGTTGAGCATCAACCCATGACCAAGAGGTCCCTATTTCAATTCCCAGTTAGGGCACATGCCTTAGTTGTGAGCTCAGTCCTCAACAGGGCATGTTCAAGAGGAGGCAGGTGATTGATCAATCAATGTTTCTCTCTCATTAATGTTTTTTATCTCTCTATCCATGTCCCTTCCTCTTACTCTAAAATTAATAAGAACGTACTTTTAAAAAATGCAATGCCTTTTCATCCTCCCATGTTTTTCCCCATTTAAGCAAATTCTGTCTTCAACATCTTGTCTTTTGCATCCTAGTTAATTTCCAGCCCATATTAAATGTTCTATCAGCCCTCTGCTCAGCATTTTTCATACACTACCATCATTGCCCTCACACCGTGATAATTCTTACACACACCTTCCTCCCTCAGGATAGCATGAGCCATAAGCTTATTAGAGATAAACATATTTCTTATTCTTCTTTATCTCGTTAGCACCTAGCCTGAGAATTTTTAGTCAGTGAGAATCATAATGCAGACACCACTTTGCATGTTCACATTAAACCTATCATAAACATATTTCCACGAAGCTATGCAGTCTTTCTAATTATCTTTTTAATTGCTGCATAATATTTCCTCCTGTTGATGTGCTATAATTACTTAACCATTCAATTCATGTCATTAAAGTCAACAAACATATGCCAAGTACCTAAAATGCATCAGGTATTATGCTACATGCTGAAGACACCAAGAGGAGAAAGATATGGCCTGTGCCCCCATAGACCTCATATTCTGGTGTAGATGGGTAATGGATGCTATCAGATAGGTATGTCACAAAAGGGTTCAGATTACCGGGTACAGGAGAACTTTGTGTTTTGTGCAGAGGTTGGGGAGAATAAAAGACATAGGTGAAATTTTGTCTGTGTTTTGTATTTGTAAATGTATTTTATTCATTTTTCAGAGAGAAAAGAAGAGGGAGAGAGAGAAAGAACATTAATGATGAGAAAGAATCATTGATCGGCTGCCCCCTGCACTCCCCACACTGAGGGTCAAGCCAACAACCCAAGCATGTGCTTCGACAGGGTATCAAATCGTGACCTAGTTCATAGGTCAATGCTCAACCACTGAGCCATGCCAGCCAAGCAAACAGATAATGTCTGTGTTCTAGAAGTTGAATAAAAATCTGAGAGAAGAGTAAAACAGTAAATTATTTTAGTCCTCACCACTTATCAGAGACAGAGCTAGGATTTCAACACAAATGGTCTGGTTCTAAGACCCCAATGTATCTCCTTCCTGTTGGTGAACTCCTTCTCCTCCAACAATGCTTGGCTTTAGCCAGCTGCACACTCTTTGTTCATCTCGGTTCTCTTTTTATTCAGCAATTATGCATTGCAGAGCTGGGTTGTGCAGATTTTCTCCAGCCCACAGTTTTCTTGTATCTGATAACTGTGGTTTTGCAAAGTCTGATTTTTTTTTTTAGTTAAAAAAACTGGGTTCAGTAATAGGATGCATGCTCATCCTTTGTTCCTGTTTTCTATAAGACTTGCAATGTTACCAAGAAAACAGGATTCTAGGGCAAGCCTGGTAAATTTTAGATTCTTTGAAGATTTTGAATGAATGAATTATTGACCAAAGGCAAAAAGCATGAGTTGGGTGGGTGGAAAGTAGAGAAGAATTAGTAGAAAGTGAAAAGCAGTGGCAGATTGTTATATTTGCACAAGTTAAAAAAAAAAAAAAAAAAAAAAAAGGTACCCAAATTAGTATCTGATGCCATGCCTGAGGCATTGCTGCTTATGGCATCAGCAGAACCTCGTTTATCAAGAGTTATGAATCAACCCTACCCTTTGAGTCACTCATTAATCTAAGAAATTCAGTTAAAAGGGAGGAAACAACAGATACTATTTGCACCATTTTCTATATTAGTAAAAGTCTGGAAACAATCTAAAATGTCCACAACAGGGAGTGGTTAAATAAATTATAATATGTGAACCGAAAGGAGTATTATGAAGTCATTAAAATGGTAATTAAAAAGATTATGTAGCCACATGGAAAAACATTTACTATATAATATTAAGTGGGGGGGAGGGGGACAGAATACAAAATTAAATCTAGGCCATCACTGCAATTATGCAAAAATGTGTATGCATGAATCAAGACACCAGGGGAAGAGGCATGCATGTGAATGGCTGTTTTAACTGGTGTATTTTTCTTTTGAAAATGTCCTTCCACTTAATGTCTTCTCTCACCCACCCTATGCTGTCTAACCTCTAGGGGGAGCTCAAGTCTTCCCCTACACAGCCTCCTCTATCCACCCTGGGAAGATAGAGAAGGTGGCAAACAAAAATCAGAGACACAATGAGGTGTCCAGGGTGGGGCTTCTGATAGTTGACTTAAAGGGATTATGAATAGAACTGAAAAGGAGCAAACCTTCCCTGGGTCTTTCTTCTCTTTGTCTTTTCTGTTCACAAATTTTGGTCCCTCTTTTGGAATGATTTGCTCTCTTGCCTCTTTTCTCTTCTGGGCATGTGAATGTTTCTCTTGCTTCTCTCCTTCAGCCACTGTATTAAGAGGGATCCAGGGTGTCTTTCATCTGGAAAGCAAGCACCATCTATAGCCCTGTAATAAAAAAGCAGGAACTATCTTCTGGGTATCTTTATATAGCAGACATCTGTACATCAGTGGTCCCATAATTTCTAACTTAAGAAGAAACTAAGTTTCCATAAATAGAATATTAGCTAAATAATTTGGGTGCATCTTTACAATTAAATACTAGGAAGTTATTTTAAAAATAAAGCATGCACATGGGTTCATAAAGTTCTCTGAAATGCAGTATTCATTAAGGAGAACGGAGCAAGACACAGAATAATGTACATCTTTGTCTCTGCCTGAATGTACATAAGTATTCTATGTGTTGGACTGAGTAAGCACTGAACATGTAAGAATTTGCAAGAAACTGATAATAGTAGTTACCTGGGGGAATAGAAATTAAAAGAGGAACAGAAATTTTTACTCCGCATTCTTTTATTCATTCGCTATGTGCACATATTCGTTTTTTTACTTATTTACCTTTTAAAGTGGGATTGGGGTAAACCTAAGGGTAAGGAGACTGAGATAGGTGATTTAGAATCAACATATGTGAATCCATCCTCTGCATCTGTACTTAGGAGCTCTCATACCTTCCAAATATATTCCAGCTCATTAGAAAGCAGGTAGGGATTTGCATCCAAAGCTAGAACACAGAAACCTACCATTCCTAGGATGGCTGATATCAATATCTATAATAATAAAAGCATGCTAATGGGACCTGACAGCCGAACAATCTTCCAGACATCCTTCCAGATGAAGCCACCGCAGAGGGGGCTGAGGCAGGGGCAGTTAGGGATGATCAGGCAGGCAGGAGATCAGTTAGGGGCAATCAGGCAGGCAGGCAGAGCAGTTAGGGGTGATCAGGCAGGCAGATGAGTGGTTAGGGACAATTAGACAGGCAGGCAGGTGAGTGTTTAGAAGTCAGTGGTTCCAGGTTGTAAGAGGAATGTCCATTTGCCAGTTTAGGCCCTACAGGATTGGGCTTAAACCAGCAAACAGACATCTCTTGAGGGGTCCCGGATTGTAAGAGGGTATAAGCTGGGCTAAGGGATTCCCCCAAATTTCATGTACCAGGCCTCTGATTTTTAATAATAATGATAATAAGTGCAACAATAATAAATAAGTGTATAAGAATAAAAATATTCAATAATAATGCAATGATAATAAGTGGATGTAAACCAAGAGATCCAAAATAAAAGTAAATATTTAACCAACAGTATCTAATGAAAACTGTATGAATTATTGTACTTTTATAAAATTAGGACAGGAGAAATTTTACAAACAATTCCATTTTAACTAAGTCACAAAGGAAATGGAAAGTCCATTTAAAATAGGACAGGGCTAGTCCCTGCTTGTGGTTTCAATTGGCTTCCTAATAAACTGTGACTAAATGAGTTTTAGCTGACTTTGAGCTTCAAAATGTGCCTTTCTCAAGTGTCCCTTTCTCCTTAGATTTTTGAGCCCCTCTTAGCGTCTGCCCTCCATGAGGCTTTAAAGTCTAGTGATTTTGCTGTTTTGAAATTTTTGCTTCTGGTAGGGAAGATGGAGCCTGAGGAGTGACTATGGAAGCTGGAGGCAGAGGGACAAGTGAGGATTCATTACTAGAGTCAAGGCCAGAGACCTGATGTGGCCTTGCCCCAAAGCGGAGCCTGGCCTAATCTCTTTTCCATATGTACCCTCATTAAAAACCAGTGGCTTCTCAGGCTTTTAGAAGGAGGTGGCACTCAGTCCGTGAGGGACCCAAATTCTCTCCCCCAGCAGAGTTCAAGTATTAGAAGAGAAGGGAAATGTGGAAAGCACCTAGCATGCCAACCTGGGATGCTTTATGTGAAGGCAGTCACAGCCAAAAGGAGTCCTGTTTTCACATCAGGCCCTCTCCTGGCACATGTGGCCCAGTGGTTGCTCCTCAATGTCACCTCCTGGGGAAGAACATGGCATGGAATCAAAGCTAATATAGAACTTTTGAATCCCTTCATTGCCTTTAGATTCCTTTCCTAAGCAAGCCTGGGACAGAGTCTATAGGAATTGATTATAAGGTGCTGGTCTCCATATTCACACACCATCACTGCCCAGTGTAGAGTGATTAATGCTTGATTTCCTTTACCATAGGGTTAGTACGGGTCTAACTGGTTAAAAATAAAAAACTAAAATAAAAAATGGTGCTAGTCACAAGGTCTTCATCTTTCAATGTCTCTTGTTTGGAATTTAGAGCAACTTTCCGCATATAAACACTATTACAAAGGGATGGTTGAAACTACAGTACAACCCTAGATATAGATATAGATAATATAGATATAGATATAGATATAGATATAGATATAGATATAGATATAGATATAGATATAGATATAGATATAGATACAGATAGAGAGAGATAGAGATAGAGATAGAGATAGAGATAGAGATAGAGATAGAGATAGAGATAGAGATAGAGATAGAGATAGAGATAGAGCCAGCAACCAAATGGCGGAATGACTAGAACCACCAGAACAACCAGTCACTATGATGATGTGCACTGACCACCAGGAGGCAGGTACTCAACACAGGAGTTACTCCTATCCCACAGGCCTCAGGCTAGCCAAGGAGGGTGCCAGCAAGGCCCCCCACTCCTCCCCACCCCAATCACCCCACTGATCACCCTGCAGAAGGAGGCAACCAGCAGCAGCAGGAGGAAGGGCTGGTGAGCAGGTGGTGCCAGACCAGCCAAGACGGGTGCCAGCAGGGACCCCCTTGATCACCCCACAAGTCACCCCACAGTTTGACCCTGATTGCCAACCAAACTTAGGGACTCTCCCCATGCATGATTTTCATGTACCGGGCCTCTAGTAGTATATAAATGCATAGCTACATGTAAACTGCAGGCCTGTGACCAAATAGCCAGCTTCCATGGTCTAATAATCAGTGTGATCTGGAACAAAATATTGAATTTGGATGTTTTTTTCTGCAAAAATGGAGTTGGTAACATTGACCTTTTGAGGCCACTGAGGAAATAAACAAGCTGATGTGCATGAAAGTGCCTGAGCCAGTATTTTGTGGATATTTCCAGGCTGTTTCCCCCACTGTTGCAGTTTGTAAGAATTCCTAAGGTACTGGAACTTCAGAAATAATCCTAACTCTAGCTAATTGGGAGCCTCTCAAATCATCAACAGAATGTCAGCATTAAGAACCAGTTTTCTGTATTTGAACCAATTTTCTATAAGTAATTTTTGCAAGCACCTGGTGCCAACTGACTTGTCGCCGAGTTTATCCCAGATCAGAGTCTGCAAATCTCCATTTATAAAATGAATATCTCGCAGCTAGTTTATTTCAGAAGGGAATTCCATTTGCCTTCAAATGTGAATAATTGCTATATTTCCACTTCTACCATTCTGTAATTTTATAGGCAAAGGACAACATGCTAACTTGTTACCTACCTATTAAACATGTTGGGTAGATCTGGATAGAATACTTGCTCAAGGCATTACCAATTCTGTGATCTTGGGCAATTTATATAATATCTCTGAGCTTCAATTTCTATATATGAGTAATAAGGTAATCATTTATGCAGTTTTTCTTTCCTCTGGTCTCAGATTGATATTCATCAATCTATTTATCTCTTAATCCTTCTCTCTCTGTCTCTGACTGAGAGCACAGAAAAAAAATTTCTGGATCTCAAAATCATGAAACCACTCCGTGACATAGCCATGGTTCAGTGTTTAAGGGTTGCCCTTTTAATTTGTTTAGGATTGAATGCCTCCCCTGAGAGGTTTAAAGCTCCAGAGGCCATGCTTTGCGGCTTTGCTTCAGGTTCAGTAAGGATTTGTTGTAAAGGGTGACACAAAATTGTGAGCTTGAACTTTTTCAGATACTTGGGGTAGTAAGTGTCTCAGGACTTTGAAACATGAACACTGTAACTATCTATACTATAGAAGATCATATTTGCAGAAAGAGGTTATATTTACTTGATGCTGCTAAAACACAAATGGCCTTGTATAAAAATTAAAAAATTTAAAGAAAAGCAAAGAGTGCTTAAATATTTGGTCTACATCAACCCATTCATTTCTGCTCTAGAAGCCTCAACCTACTTGCCTAGTAAAGAGAAATAATCCATTACAATCATTGTTTCATCAGCCTCTTCTGCATTCTTTAAGGAAATAGAGAGCCAGTGGTTAGGAATACTGTTTCAGCTACTCAAAGCACTTCACACCCAGCAGCTGGGACATGGCTCCACAAAAATTCTGCATTTGTTTCCTATGCATGCTGTAGCAAATTAGCCCAAACTTACAAATGTATTATCATACAATTCTGAAAGTCACAAATCTGCAGTCGGTCTCACTGAGCTAAAATAAAGGTGTCAGCAGAGATGCAGTCCCTCAGGTGGCTCTAGGGGAGAATCTATTTCCTTGCCTTTTCTAGTTTCTAGAAGCCACCTGCATTCCTTGGTTTCTGGCCCCTTCCTTGATCTTTTAGGCCAACAGTATAGCATCGTCCCTGTGTGATCTCCTTCTTGCACTCATAAGGACCCTCACATAATTACATTAGGCTTACCAGAGAGCCCAGGGTAATTTTTCATCTAACAATCCTTAATGTAGCCCTGGCCAGGTAGTTCAGTTGTTTGAGGCATCATCCAGATAAGCCAGGGTTATAGGTTTGATCCCTGGATGGGGCATGTGCAAGAATCAACAATTGAATGCATAGATGGGTAGAACAACAAATCAGTCTCTCTCTCTCTCTCTCTCTCTCTCTCTCTCTCTCTCTCTCTCTCTCTCTCTCTCCCTCTCTCCTCTCTCTCTCCCCCCCCTCAAAATAAAAAATAAATAAAATTATCCTTAAAGTAATCACATTTGCAAAGTCTCTCTTGCTATGTCAGGTAATGTATTCCCAGGCTTCAGAGATTAAGACATTAACGAGGGGCCATGATTCTTTTTTACCATGAATGCTGAGGCAAATTTATGAGCAGGCTCTAGATCTAGGAAAATGAGGAGGCAGTGAAAGAGAGGGCTCTCAGCATTGGTGGAGAGTCTGCCTTTTGCCTAGCCTAGGGGTGTCGAACTCAATCAGAGAAGGGCCAAAATCTAAAATCCAGCCTAAATCGCGGGCCGAATGGTTTACTGAACAGTCATAAACTGACAATGTCATAAACTGACAGCGGAGTGCAGTGATGACAGCGCGGTGCGGGCCACATTGCAAGGCCTGGCGAGGCCCTAGCCTATTATTTTGTCATAGAATCCAAGGGAAAGGAGGGTGAAGTGTCCCATTTTCATGATATGACAACTGAGACTCAGAGAGTTTTCATGGTATTTCCAAGGCACAGTTATTCCAACTCAAAATTCTCCCAACTCTTTCCAACAGCACCATACCCCTGGGTCTACCACAAGTATCAGATGTCACATGTGTTTAGCAGGGTTTTATGATTCAGACATGGGGTTGTGCACAAATATTAACTTACCGTTGGTGACTTCTCAAAGCCAAAAGTTGACATTTTTTATGTTATTCCTCAAAGGTGAAACTTACTCCGTGAAATAATTTTTCTCTTTAGGGTGAAGTGAAAACATTCCTGCATTTTTGGCTGAGCCAAAAGAAATGCTCTTTTCAAAGAGTAAGTAGTTTTCACCTGTGAATACTGTATTACATTTCTCTACTTCAGAAGGCAGTTTAAGGAATATCCAAAAATATCAAAAGGTAAAACATTTCTATATGGAAACTTAGTTTTAAATCTTTTAAATAAAAGGTTAGTCAAGGGTGAGAGAAGCAGTTGTAGAATTAAAAAGAGCTGATATCCTATTCACCTGCCTTGTATTTCTGAGCCAAATTGTATTGAATTTTCGAAGAAAGAGGCTTGGCATTTTCACAATATTTGGAAGAAAGAAAAAAAGCATCTCATAGAAATGCTATAAGAATAAATCATGTTTTGCAATGCCTGGCTGGAGAGAGCAGCACCCCTTCTTTACCCCAAATTAGCCTAAGAGGTTTTCTTTGAATAACATGGACCTTTGAAATTTTGAATTATTAGACTAATTCAAATTACATATTTAGAATTCTTAGTAAGGCCAACAATATTTTGTCTTTTTTTATTTTTCTATCATAGAGTATGGTCTTCTATGTGATTCTGGGAAGAGACATGATGGACAACATTTTATAGAGTATTTTGTTTTAAAAGCTTTACATTTTGTTTCAATGCCAAATTTGGATCTGAGCATGTGAGAAAGGCGTCTCAGTTCTACAGATTATTGCTGATATTACAAATAAGTCAATAAGTCACTGATTTCAATAAGAAGGCTAAAAGCTTAATTACCACCTGGTCCATTTGCAATATTAACCAAAACATTCAGCTTATTCATGGACCAAAAACAAACCTCAGAAATAAAGGATATATCTTTACCTAAACTATTAGAGTTTAGAATAAATATGAGAAGGCATCAGAAAGATTAAACCTGGACGATTATGGCCTAGAATAATAAAGGGAAGGATGGGGAGGTACTTAATAATTTTTTATTTATCTTCTAATTGTCCTTATCATTTATGTGAGCCTCACAATCATGCTTTGACATGAGTATAATAACCATTTCAACAAATAAAGGAAGTGAGGTTCAACAAGCTACTTAAGCCAAAATCGGTTTGGCTCAGTGGATAGAGCATCAACCTGTGGACTGAAAGGTCCCGGGTTCGATTCCGGTCAAGGGCATGTACCTTGGTTTCAGGCACATCCCCAGTAAGGGGTGTGCAAGAGGCAGCTGATCTATGATTCTCTCTCATCGATAGTTCTAATTCTCTATCCCTCTCTCTTCCTCTCTGTAAAAAATTCAATAAAATATATATATTTTTTAAAAAGCTACTTAAATGACTTTTCCATGGACACCTTACAAAGGTGGGGAACATCCAGCCCATGGGCCATATATATGGCCTGGGAAATCATTTGGTCTGGCCCAGCCAAGGCATTAGGGGTGAGTTAATTAAATATTTGACCAAATATAGAGGCTAATTTTTAAGTTGGTAATTTTGGGTGTCCCATGAATGATGTTATAAATATCTAAATGGCCCTTAGCTGAAAAAAGGTTCCCCACCACTGTATGATTAGAAGATAGTCAAAGAGGTTTCTGACAACAGATGTTTTCACTGCCTCCAATATGAATACATTTACTCTATTCTAATAAAAGAGAGGTGAGGTTAAAATCCATAAAAGGACACAGAGATTGTATCAAGCTTCTTTACTTGTCAACACTGAAATGTTCCTTTTGGATCAGAAATATTTCCAGGCTGGGCATGAAGGCAATGATTTCTTTTAATATATTTATTTATTGATTTCAGAGAGGAAGGAAGAGGTAGAGATAGAAACATCAATGATGAGAGAGAATCATTGATTAGCTGCCTCCTGCAAGCCCCCCACCAGGGATCAAGCCTGCAACCCAGGCATTTGCCCTGGGCCGGAATCAAACCTGGGACCCTTCAGTCCGCATGCTGATGCTCTATCCACTGAACCAAACTGTCCAGGGCAAGACAGTGATCTTGATGTTCAATGACATTCAACAGGTCAAATTTATAAGGATTCCATGTTCAGTTGATAATTGAACTTACAAGTCATCTCATAACTTACAAATCATTTCATAACTTACAAATTATTTCATATTTTTATACACATAATCCATGGCTCCTCCAATACTATCAGTTATTCTATCTACTGCATTTGAACTAATATGTTCAAATTAGTTGCATATATGTGATGTCCATTTTAGTTGCCAGCGAGAACATCAACTAAAAGATTATTTTAATCCAGAGCTGGGATTCATCTTTGTACATGATGATCAAAACATAGAAAATGTAGAGCCCAGAATCAGATACCAGGAACATTCTGCCCTGTGTATATATAATAACTAATGATCTATACTAATAAAAGAGTAAGATGCAAATTGACTGTACTTTCACAACACCCACCAGCCAATCAGTAGTGAGTATGCAAATCAATCCAACAAATATGGTGGGTTGATTTGCATATGCAGGTGCCGAGTAAGTGGCTGGGATGGGACAGGATGCTTGTGTCATCACCATCGTGATGATGCAGGCATTCTGCACCGCCCCAGCGGCTCCGGGCTTCTGGGCAGCATGGGAAGGCAGAAAGGCAGCTCAGGTCAGCGCAAAGGCTGTGCCAGAAGCCAGAGTAAGGAAGGCCCATTCTTCCATGAATCTTCATGCATCGGGTCTCTAGCATATGTATAAGTATAATATACATAAAGTTTATTGTATTATTTACTATACATTATATCATACACACATCATACAAATATATATATGTGTGTGTGTGTGTGTGTGTGTGTGTGTGCGTGCACGCATATATTATTACTTAGTTATATAAACCAGTTAGAATATACATTATATAAAAGTGTATATCCCTCGATGATATGGCTCAGTTGGTTGAGCATTGTTCTGTGCACTGAAAGGTTAATGGTTCAATTCCGAGTCAGGGCACATACCCAGGGTTATAGGTTCTATCCCTGGTTGGGGTGCATGCAGGAAGCAACCAGTTGAAGTTTCTCTTACATCAATGTTTCTCTCCCTTTCCCTTTCTTTCTCTATAAAAATCAATAAAAACATTTTAAAATGTATATATATATGTGTGTGTGTGTGTGTGTGTGTGTGTGTGTGTGTACATTTTATCAAGATTTCTTACTTGTTAACACTGATATATATAGTCACTACTTAGTTGTATGAACCAGTTAGCCCACATGTGTCAAACACAAGGCCCACGGGCCAAATCCAGCCCGCCAGGCCTTGCAATGTGGCCCTCACCGCGCTGTCATCACTGCACTCCACTGTCAGTTTATGACATTGTCAGTTTATGACTGTTCAGTAAACCATTCGGCCCACGATTTAGGCTGGATTTTAGATTTTGGCCCCTTCTCTGATTGAGTTCGACACCCCTAAGTTAGCCTATAAAAGGTGAGTTTATTATATATATATATATATATATATATATATATATATATATATATATATATATACATATATAATATACATGCTGCTCTACATATATAAATGTATAAAATAAGTTATATTATATATAAAATATCCTTTATATAGGCTAGTTAGCATAATACCCTCCCACAAAACTTGCTCCATGACACGAACTCTGTAGCCTGGTTATGAGATGTGACTAATAACACCTATTTCAGAGTCATTAAAAAGATTCAGTAACAGTGTATCACAATTAAGTTTTGCTTGCTGATTCTTACTACTCTTTCTGATCCAGGTCAGCTTCTAGGAGCTTCTCCTGCCCACTCCCTGGCCCTGCCAAATTGGGCTGGCACCCTTTTGGCGTATCTTCCTCCTCATGGCATGCACTACATCACACTAATTATCTCATTAGACTGTGAGCTCTTTGAAAGCAGGAATAGTGTGTCATTAATCTCAAGATCTTCAACAACCATTCCAGCCCCTAACGCACGGTCTGTGCTGAGTGAATAAATACAAAATGCCTTGCATGGATCCTAGAACATAATGTTCACGCTGTCTTCTTTTATGTTCAGAAAGCACTAATAATGCAGCGAGCATTAACTATTAAAAAGAAATGTTTTAGTTACTTCAAGTTATGGAAGGTTTTTAAATGATTAAAACAGTGGTGTGAAGAATCTCCTGTTTCACTTTTATAATGACTTGTTATTTTTGAAACCCACAGCTTGGGTAGTAAAAGAAATAAAAGAGTTTGAGTTCCAGGACTTTCTCTGCTCCATTACCACATTGCTCAATGCAGAATTCATTTTAGATAATCCTCCTTTTCAAGAGTTCTGATGACCCAAAAAATAAAAATGTCAAGGTTATTTCTCCTTATTGTCACTACTTAACTAGTTTTTGAGAAAACATTAAACATCATTTTTGTATATCCAAATGGGAGGTTTTGGCCCATTAAATCAACCTCCACTGTCCAGGAGGACTGAGTCCAGATGAGACCCATGACTGTATTTAAATCAGGAACCTAAGCCCTAAAATATTCTGGGCAAAAGGCAGACCTGGGGATACCCTCATCATGATCCTGTCTTTTCACTGAGAAAATTCTTTCACCTTTTATGACATATCTATTGACTTTTCCTTTCCCCATGAAGAAGTCCAGTCTTCCAAAGTCTGATGATTCCACTGAATATATTCCCACCTGACTTTCCAGAAAATCCCATAGGCACACTCGTAACTGGCATACTCCAGGCATATCAGGTACCTAACAGGCACAGGATATAGTTAAGTGACCTTTCCTATTTGCAAGGCTAGGAGCCTATCTTCATGGGAACATTTTCTGCTATTTGGCAGTGAGGAAACATACCTTCTACCTCCACTGTGGGATTCTCCAGCCATGAAGGCCTGAAAGCAGTGGTTCTCAATCTTGGCTTGACATCAATAATGATGTCATTTAGGGAGATCTGAAAAATCTTAATGCCCCTCCACAGATTCATGTGTTATTGACCCAGCAGCCTGGGCATCTGGACTTTTAAAAGCTCTCCAAGGTGTCTCTTCTCTGCAGCCAAGGTTGAGAACTTCTGCTCTGAGGTCTATAGCTGTGGCCCTCATCCCTGGTGCACATTGAAATCTGGGAAACTTTGAAAACATCCCAATCCTCACCCCCTTCCCTAAATCAGTGGATCATAAACCTTAGGTACATCAGAATCACATGGAGGTCTTCTTTTTAAAAAAAATATGTTTTATTGACTTCAGAGAAAGGAAGGAAGAGGGAGAGAGAGATTGAAAGATCAATGATGACAGAGAATCATCGATTGGCTGCCTCCTGCACACCACTAATAGGGATAGAGCCTGCAACCAGGGCATGTGCCCTGACAGGGAATCAAACAGTGACCTCTAGGTTCATGGGTCGACACTCAACAAATGAGCCACACCAGCCAAGCACTAGGGGTCTTCTTAAAGAGCTGGTTGTTGGTTTTACCCCTTGAGCTGCTTATTCAGTAGGGCTAGGGTTGCATTTCTAACAAGCTCCCCTATGGTGCTGTTGATGCTTATCCTGGGGCCCACTATGAGAACCACTGTCATAGATATTAGCCTTTTTTTTTTTTTTTTTTTTTTGGTTCAGGAAACTTAATATTTTTAAATTAAAAAAGATCTGAAATCTACAAGTAAGTGCTCTCTCCTAGTCAGTTCTAATTAATCAAGCCCATGTAATGAAGATTAGCTGTGACTGCAGCCTGAGTAGTTTCTTATCATCTCTTCCCCATGACCTTCCAGGGTAATATGCTAGAGAGGGGAGGGTGCACAAAGCATATCTTCTTTCAACTCCTGGCTACGTAAGTGTGTGGGCACATCATCAGCCTTAGGATGACCAACTCATCTTTGTTTTCTTGGTATTTTACCAGTTTTAGCACTGAAAGTCCCACATTCTAGGATATCTCTCAGTCCAGGGAAAACCAGGATGGTTGGTCCTTACCAGTTGTAAGGAAAACCAGGCTGACCTTGAAGAGTCTCTTCATGTGTTTGAGATAGTACATGTAAACTGCCTTGCATTTTGGTCCATAAAAACTATGTATTATGTTATTTTTGGCCATTTATATTACCTAAAAAATCATCTATTTTGAAATAGTATTTTTTTTCAGAAGTATTGGCCTAGATAAAAATACAATGTTTTTAATTCCTCCAATATATGTGTGACTGTCTGTTTCTAAATGCTGGAAACTGAAAGTTAATCCATGAATTCATTTTTTTATTAATTTAATACTTAAATACTTGTGTATAAAAATGTTCCTCAGAGAATTATAAAAAATTTTGATGTTTTAAAATTATAAAAAATTATTTAAAATTTTTGATTAGTTTTATTATTATGAATACCTGTTATGAATGGTACTGTGTAAGATAATTTTAAATGGTTTTTGAGCAATAAAAAGGTATTTCTTTGTTTTCACAGCACAGGAATATATATATATATATATATATATATATATATATATATATATATATATATATATATATATTAGATAGATAGATAGATAGAAGATATTGGGTCGGCAACTAAGTAATTGCGGGTTTCACACATATATGGCTTCAGTTGAATTTTTAGGTTTGCAGACGTAGTACAAATGTAAAACACATTTTGTATTTGATAGTTGGCTATTCAGCTGTTAATCAGTAAAAAAAGTTTTTTGATCTGTTTTGTAGTTTTTGTTTGGCGTTCGTTGAAAAATGGAAAATCAAAAGGAACATTTTCGTCATATTTTGCTTTTTTATTTCCGCAAGGGAAAAACGCATCACAAGCTCATAAAAAGTTATGTGCTGTTTATGGTGACGAAGCCTTAAAAGAACGGCAGTGTCAAAATTGGTTTGCCAAATTTCGTTCTGGTAATTTTTCACTCAAAGATGAAAGACGCTCTGGTCGTCCAGTTGAAGTTGATGAAGCCCTAATCAAAGCAATAATCAATTCGGACTGTCACAGTACAACACGTGAGATTGCAGAGAAGCTTCATGTATCACATACATGCATTGAAAATCACTTAAAACGACTTGGCTATGTTCAAAAACTCGATACATGGGTTCCTCACGAACTGAAAGAATCACAGTTAACGCAACGCATTAGCAGCTGCGATTTGCTAAAGAAACGTAATGAAAATGATCCATTTTTAAAACGACTGATAACTGGCGATGAAAAATGGGTTGTTTACAACAATATCAAGCGGAAAAGATCGTGGAGCAGGCCAGGTGAACCAACTCAAACAATATCAAAAGCTGATATTCATCAAAAGAAGGCTTTGTTATCAGTTTGGTGGGATTACAAAGGAATTGTCTACTTTGAACTCTTACCACCCAACCAAACTATCAATTCTGATGTCTACATTGAACAACTAACGAAATTAAACAATGCAGTTGAAGAAAAGTGGCCCGAATTGACAAATCGAAAAGGTGTTGTATTCCATCATGACAATGCAAGGCCACACACATCTTTGGTCACTCGGCAAAAATTAATGGAGCTTGGTTGGGATGTTTTGCCACATCCACCATATAGTCCTGACCTTGCACCATCTGATTACTTTTTGTTTCGATCTTTACAAAACTCCTTGAATGGTAAAAATTTCAATAATGATGATGATGTCAAATCGTACCTGATTCAGTTTTTTGCTAATAAAAACCAGAAGTTTTTTGAACATGGGATTATGATGCTGCCTGAAAGATGGCAAAAGGTCATTGATCAAAATGGGCAATACATTACAGAATAAAGTTATTTAGTTCCATGAAAAAATTGTCTTTGATTTTCTTTAAAAAATCCGCAATTACTTAGCTGCCGACCCAATAGATTGATAGATAGATTGATAGATAGATAGATATAGATATCATATATATATATATATATATATATATATATATATATATATATATATATTTAGAATAAGTAATAAACCTATAAGTAATGCTTTGTTGTGCATGCTATTTGTTGCAAATTTTACTAGTGTTAGAGAGTTTTGTGAAATGTTTAAACTACAAAACTACTTAGGTGGTAAACACACAATATAATACATAGATACTATATTATAGATTATATACACCTGAAACGTATATAATTTTATTAACCAATGCCACCCCAATAAAATTTTTAAAAAGTAAAAGTAAAAATAAAATGTTAAATGAATGGTTTATTTTCTGATTCTTGTATACTGACATTTGTCTTTCAGCCATTGCTGAAAATGAAAGGCAACTCAAAGGAACATCACAATCCTCTGTCCCCAGAACTGTGGACATTTTTCTGTGTTTCTCAAAGACAACACTGAGAAATTTAAATTCTGCACTATGCTTTTTAGCACATGTTTTGTTGTTGTTTTTCTGTAAGAAATCATACGGTAATAATTGTTACTCTCCAAATAGTAGGTTTTTCCATTTTATTTATTTTGACTAGGCTTCTCTCTCTCTCTCTCTCTCTCTCTCTCTCTCTCTCTCTCTCTCTCTCTCTCTCTCTCTCTCTCTCCCTCTCTCTCTCTTAACATTTTCGTTGATTTTAAAGAAAGAGAAAGGGAGAGGGAGAGAGAGAAATGTCAATGAGAGAAAAACATTGATTGGTTGTCTCCTGCATACTTTCTACTGGGGACTGAGCCCACAACCCAGGCATACGCTGAACAGGAATTGAATTGGTGACCTTTAGGTGCACGAAACGATACCAACCAACTGAGCCACACCGTCCAGGGCGACCAGGGTTTATTTAGGTAATAGACTTTGCTTATTAACTGTTCCTGATACTTGTAATCCACAGATATAGCTGTTTCATTATTTGTCTTTAGAAATACTGGTACTACAGATCAATATATCTCCTTCACATGTATCGCATGCCATTTACTGCAGGAGATTATTAACAGGTCTAGCTTCTCAACTAGACTAAGAAGTGTGTAGGAACCTGTGACCATATTCCATCTCTTATGATTGTTGGTATCATGGAAGGGAACCTGAACCTTTAAAGTGAGACTCTTAAGGACTTCATTGGCAATATAATATAGGATTAGGCAGGACATAGGTGAGGTTCAGAGAGCCTCCATCCTTAAGGAAATTTTCTAGCTCTCTATTCCTTCCTTCCCCCAACAAAGGTAGTCCCAAACTGTATCTTTTCCAGCTGCCAGTCCATACTAAAGGAAAGAGTTGCCATTCCAGTTCTCAAATTATGGTTATGAACCACTTGCAGTAGAATCATTTTGGGGTGATTATTAAAAACTCAATTTTCTTAAGCCTAATCATCAAACCAGAAGAATCACCATCAGCTGGGGGCACGGCCCAGGAATCTGCATTTTTATAAATAACTCAAACAAACGTTGGACTTATGGAGATTTAAGAACCTCGGATGTATATTTCTTTTTTCTGGAAGAATTTATGAAGATTACATGGACAAATTCAAGAGAAATCTCTCTCTAGTAGTGTAAGCAGCATAGCCTGTGGCCATGCTGTGCTCTGATTACCTATCTGAATTAAAATTAGACAGATATTTGGGGGATGGCTGAATGGAAACTATGAGCACTCTGTTTCTTTAGTGGCTTTTAAAGATATTCTATGTCTTCCTAATGAACCTTTATGAATGACCTCAGTCCTGAGGAGAATTAGGCTACTTCAAACCCACCACTTTCCCTACTTATCCAGAAGACTAAGTAACTATTAGAGCAGACATTAAACCCTAACCACCACTAGCTATACCAGATGACTCAACTCAGGTTATAATTAGGGGAAGAAAAAGCCAGAGGGAGACTGGTGAGGATTAGGGCAGGGCAGCCTGCTGGAAGAGAGAATGTTCCAGGCCTTTCCCCAGAGGGACAACTGGCTCTGCTCAGAGGTCAGGCCTGGTCAGTCTCCACAGTCACTCCCAGTACGCCATTTGGACCCCTAAGTATCCAGAATTGCCTGAAATTTAGAAGGCCAAAAAGCAATAGATTCAGATATGATGTTAGAGTCTGAGGCTGGATGCCCAGAACTGTCCTGTGGATAGCATTAAAAGGAGAGTGATAGGCCCCGGCTTTCTCGTGTTTGAGGAGATTCAGGAAGGATAAATGACTTTTGGAGCTAGAAGTAGCCTTCGGATAAGAAGCCCCCATATATACCAAGAAGAATTATAGAGCCAGGAAATAGGCAGAATCTAATTCCTAGGACAGTTCACCTTCAATAATATTAACTCATTGGGAAGGTTGGGGTTGGGGGGAGGGGGAGATTGCAAAGGAGGAAGTCCTGGAAAATCCTTAGCAGAGCTGAAGACTTTCTGTCATCTGACCCCTGGTCATTTCTCTGCCAACAATTCTCTTTCAGCTTCCTGCTACAGCTTAAAGTCCCTGCTTCCTTTAAGGCCCTGACCATACCTGCTCCCTCTAACATCGCACTCTTTGCATATGCTGTTCCCTGGAACAATTGTGCCTTCTACTCCCTCCTACCGAGCATGCAGACACCACTTTGCCAGGAAGCTATGCCTGAATCCAAGGCTGGTCAATTCTCATGTTTCAATGTCTTTCGTTGGATTGGTTTCAGTTTTCTTTCTTCCAGAGCACTAAGCATGGACTAAACTTGATTGCTAGCTAGCTTTCCCACCAGACTGCAAGCATGGTGTGGGCAGAACCTAAGCCCTCAGCTTTTACTTACCACTGTCTCTACTCTGCTTAGAGCAGCTCTATTGTTTACGGAATGCAAGCATGTTTAGTGAATGTCAACCTCACCAACTTAAAAGGACAGAATGTCTCCTTTAAAAATAAATCCACTTTGCCCAGCCAGCTGAGCAGTGATTGAGTGTTGACCTATGAACCAGGAAGTCATGGTTTGATTCCTGGTCAGGATGCAGGAGATAGCCAATCAATAATTCTCTGTCATCATTGATGTTTCTCTCTCCCCCCCCTCTCTTTTTCTCTTTTAAATCAATAAAGATATAGTTTCCAAAAACAAAAAACAAAAAACAAAATTTCATACAGAGGGTGGGCAAAAGCAAGTTTTCTATTGTAAGTTCTCTGAACAGGTAATTCTTGTATTATTACTTATTAATTACTTTATTATTTATTTGTATTACAATTGTAAACCTACTTTCACCCACACTGTATGTTTTGGTTTGTATTAGGAAGTAACATTCAGTTTCTCCTTTCTCCAAAGAAGCTTCCTTAACCTCAAATACTCTTCTGGTTTTGAATAAACTCCATTACCCTTAGAAAGCAATGAGGACAATATACTCCCCACATAAGCTGCCCTGAACTTGTGTCTGTGACCCTTAAGAGCAACATCTTCAGGAAGGAGCCAGGGTGTGATGGACGATGGTAAAAACATAGAGCATCCACCCCCGGTCAAGCCCAAAGCCCAGGGCCTTCCCTTTGTAAGCCTGTCTTCATGGCTTGTGTCCATTGCTCCTTGACCCAGAATCTGCTGGTTAAATAAACCAGGGATTAGCCAGGAACTCACACAAACCCAAACCTACCGGGCCCTTTAACATCCTTGAGAGACCCACTACCTGTTCACACTCATTTAGGCTCCAATAAAATGGCAGTGTAAAAAAGCCTCCCTCGCCAGAACCTCCAGACTCAGAGATTAACTCAGTTTTTCTTTCAAAATGACACTTTCCAAACCGTAGGAGCCAAGTTTCTTTCGCAGAGGCCCCTTGAATTGCAAAGAAAACTAGCCAATGGTCCATGTCACTCATAAGCTATTCTAACCTCAAAAACTTGCCCCAGAAATCATGGCTGTACAAATTTGAAATACCCAAACCTGGATTAAGCCTGTAAGCTTCATTTGACTTCAATTCAAGCCCAGCTCCCTCGTTTTATCATGTATGACATTACATCACTGCCTTGCAATGAAACATCTAATCAAAAAGCCAGATTCCACTTTCCTCTGGGGTTTTGGAAGAGCAATTCCTTTTTAGGGGTAAAAAAAAATATGAGCTGGGACCTTGTTCTTTATCTTATCGGTCAAGTATCAACCTAAATAGTCATCCTTTCAAGGAGAGGTTGCCTTGCACTCCAGCCAACGCCTGGCTGGGTGACCTCTCCCCCACCACCCAAATAACGACTGTGCAGCTCACTGTGCAGGAAGATAGCTCAGTGAGGCAATCCCACTCCTTCTCATTTGACCCTGTTGGAAAGTTCAGGCAGAAAGAGGCAGACTTTGGGGCATCAGGGTTCAGAATCTGTGAAGCTAGATGAAGAGTCAGGGTTTCCGTCCTCCATTTTTATCAACTCTGCTAATTATACTGGATCCACCTGCATAATATAAGGACTCAGTTGCACAGGCACTGGGTAAGGGCTATGAGAAATTACCTTCATGGTACATAATTTAAGGACAGAGTAGGACACCCAGTTTGGAAGATGGATGGAGAAACTTAGAGCACAGCAGAACTGAAGTGGGAGGAACTAGTGGGACCACACTGAGGCAGACTCCAGAAGGAGGTGAAGGGAAAACAGGTCCAGAGAGATGCACAGTTCTTCTGATTGTGAATGAGCCAACTCCTCCCAGACTCCCAGCTCAGGGCCACCGCAAGGATGTGTGCCTGGGCAGGTCTGAGGCCACAGGCCCAAGCATGTACACCCATGTGCATGAAAAAGAGGACTCCAGGGCAGGGAGCCCAGCTCCCAACGCAAGCTCAGGCAACAGCTGCTCCCAACCTCCAAATGAGCATCATAAAGCCAAGCAAAAGACCTGTCATCCCAATAATCCCTCATGATTCACAAGGAGAGAAGGTGTTTTAAAAATTGAATATGAAGAAACTTTTAAAATATGTAAATTATTCCACTGGCAAACAGTTAATAATTTATAATCATCTTTATTTGCTAATAATTTGAATATTGTGAACTGCGGTGTGCTGGAAAGCATACTGATACTGTTCTCAAAGAGCTGTAGATGTATTCATCTAGGAGTTCAGTTTTATTTTACTTTTCAGAAAAGGAATCACCCCAGGAAAGGGTGATAAAACAGGCTGCCTAAATTCACACTTTTCACTTCAATGGGAGTGAGTCCAGTTTAGTCTAGTTCAATCATTAGAGCCATAGCTCATTTCTATAAGATACTGCGGGGCTGCTAGGACCAGAAGGATGAAACTGGCCCAGTTCTCCAGGTGTCCTGGGCAAATCCTAGCCCACTGGCTTGGGCAGAACATCTGTGGCCTCTCTTTGAGGCAAAACAGGTACCTTTTCTCAAAGGCACATTGAGAAAGGGGCGGAGCCAACGTTACCGAGTATTCCCCACTGACCCTGCTCTGCACTAAGTGCTTGACATCTATTGTCTTGCTTAATTCTCATTTGTCAAGTAGGTAATGTAATTACCCCCATTGAACACCTGATAAAACTGAGGCACAGAGGAATTAAATGGCTTTCCCTTGAGCATTAGTAAGTGGGTGTATTAGATCTCTATTGCTGCTATAACAAATTACCATGAATTTAGGGGCTTAACCCAGTACAAGTTTGTTGTCTTATAGTTCTGTAGGTCAGAGGTCTCACTTTGGTCTCACTGGGCTGAACTCCAGGTGTTCTGACCTCCTGTTTCCGTCCTCCATTTTTACCGACTCTGATGATTGTACACTGGATCCACCTGCATAATCCAGGGCAGGCTCCACATCCCAAGGTCAGCTGTTCAGAAACCTTAACCCTATCTGCAACCTCTATTTCTCTTTCCATGAAACTTACAGGAATCATAGGTTTCAGGAATTAGAGGGGTGTCTTTGTATTCTTCCTAACACAGTGGAACACATAGGTTCTGAATCCAACAAATCTGGCTCCAGAAATCCATGCTCTTACTCAAGAGACAACACCAACTGTTTGGGATATGACCATGTTACCAGCATCAACATCCACCATGATGTTTGTACAATGAAAATCCACTCCCTGAACAAACGTAACTCTTTATACTACTGACATTTCCCGATGCATTCTTTTTCAGTTTAAGGAAGTTAACCTTGTCAAACTAAATGCTATTCAGACTGAAACTATTAGACCATTAGACTAACTATTAGACTCTGTTGTCCCCTTCCCAACTACCCTAGAGATTCTGACTCTCTCTCTCTCTCTCTCTATCTTACACACACACACACACACACACACACACACACACACCTTTACTCCAGCTACCTAGTACAACAAACATTGAAGGGCTTCTTTCTAAACCACTGGAAGGAGATATCAAGAAAGGGCTTTGCCCTAGCTGATTTGGCTCAGTGGATAGAGCATCAGCCTATGGACTGAAGGGTCCCAGGTTTGATTCTGGTCAAGGGCACATTGCCAGGGTTGCAGGCTCGATCCCCAGTGAGGAAGGCAGCTAATTGATGATTCTTTCTCATTATTAATGTTTCTATCTCTCTCTCCCTTTCCCTTCCTTTATGAAATAAATAAAAAATATATTTTAAAAAAAGAAAGGGCCCAGTCCTATGTCCATACAATCAATGGAAGATGATGCATGCCCACAGCAGTGTGCCATAGGGAAGCATAATTAGTAAATGCAGGGCACTGAAAATAATAGCATATGGTGTGCAGACCAGTCTGAGAATGGATAGGCACTCGGGTGTATCACCAGCCTGTGATTAGGAATGCAGAGTTAGGCTAACCTTTGATGAGGTAAGATCAAGAGGACATAGAGCATATGATTGCAGTCATGTTTTATGGAATGTAGGAATTATATTTTACCCTGTACGTATCTTAATACACACATACATCAAACATAGGGCTTTTTTGAACAAGGTAGTACCCACAACCTCTTATGTTCCTCTTTTCTTCAGAGGGTACCAAGAGCTAAGTTTAATAGAAGTGGACTGTGGTCTAGTTAACCAGAGATAACACCTGGAGAATATGTGGTTTATATGGCTTTTCTAAATGGATATTTATGAAATCTCTGACTGGAATCCTATATAATAAAGAGGTAATATACAAATTAACAAGATGATGGCCTAGGACTAGGCCAGCAGGAAGGTTAGTGAGGGATGACCAAACAACTGAACAAGCAGGCTGCGTGGGGCGACCAGGCCAGTTGGGGGGCAGGGGAGGGGGGGCATGAGGGGTGACCAGGTCAGCAGGGAGCGCCATGAGGAGTGACCAGGCTGGCAGGGGGTTCAGTTGGGGGTGACCAGGCCAGCAGGAAGAGGGCAGTTGGGATCAACCTCGCCAGCAGCAGTGGGCAGTTAGGGGCAACCAGGCAGGAAGACAGATGAGCAATTAGGAGCCAGTGGTCCAGGATTGGAGAAGGTCCCAGATTGGAGAGGGTGCCAGGTGGGCTGAGGGGACCCCCCCTCCCCTGCAAGAATTCCATGTACCAGGCCTCTAGTAGTTTAATCAAATGCCACAAGTCCCACAGAAATTCATATTTGTAATCCTTACACATGATCAAGAGAGTGACTCATCAGTGTGTCTAGCTGAGTTAATTTAAACTATGATATAATTTACTTATTATTTTAGCAACTATTACATGCCAGGCACTATTTTAGACACTTATTACACATATTTGGGGGGAAGCTACTGGTTTTGGTTTCCTTATGTGTTGAATTTGAAGTGTCTGTGAATTTCCAGATAAATTTGTTCTCTTAGCAAATATTACTTGAGCACTGAATATAAACAAGGCCTTATGCTAGATACTGGATAAACAGAGCTAAAAAATATATGATCCTTGTCCTGTAATACCATGTAGTCTAGTTAGAGTGGCACAAAAATAATTTTAATAATGTGATAAACCACTCTACAGTAATGATTATGACTGTGGCAGTAATCATAATCACCATAAATTTATTTAGCATTTACTCTAGGATAGACATTTTATATAAATGAGTTCATTAAATTCAGTTTAGAACTCTATGAGGTACATATTCATATCCCCAATCTACAGATGGGGAAACTGAGGGCTTAACAGGATAGGTAATTTGACAAAGACCTCACAAGTAGTCAATAACAGAACTTAGACCCATCTGACCCCAAAGCTGTGCTTCTTATTGGCAGTCTATATTACTCACCTTCTCCACCTCCTATTAAGTTTTCAGAGATATGTATTCAGGGCAAAGGATCTTAGAGCTAGAATGGGAAGAATAGAAAGGCTTCCTTGGAGGGTCAGCTTTGAGTGAGGTCTTACAAAACTAGTTGGCACATGCCAAGCTGTGAAAGATAGGTACTGAGTGGCAGTGGAATGGTATGGTAAAGTTTTGCGGTAAAAACAGTTTCTGCCTTTTTAGGCAGCTGGAAGACAGGGTACATACATTGAAATTGCCAGAGAGATACATTGAATCCAGATAGGCATTTGCCCCTGAGGTCCAGCTGTGACTATTTCACAGGGAAATCCTTCCACCCTTTCTAAGCAATGGAGTAACAATGGACAGTGCATTTAGAGTAGGGAGTCACACCCTCACAGTGCCCCCTATAGGTATAAGGTAGGTGCTGGATAATTGTTGATTAAACCAATAAATACACATATTTAAAATAACCCACTGAAGAGCAATGTGAAAGATAGAATGGAGAGGAAAAAGACTAGTGGCAGATTATAAACTAGGATCTTATGGGAAAAACTATGGAAGAAAGATCAGTGATAGTAAAGAGGCTGATGTGAGAGGCATTGGAAGTGAATTGACACATCTTAGTGACAAAAAGACCACATGGGCTCATTCAGAGAAAACAGCTGAGAATAACTTCCAGAATTTCTGTGCACACCTGAGGCCTCAATGGGGAAGACGGAAGGAGAGGTAGGGTTGGGAGTGTTGAGTCTGAGGTGTTTTTGGAAGATTACTGCACAGATTGGGGGCATCCTATGCAGTGACAGAGGAGACACATCCAAAATGACTGTCAGCAGGTCACTGCCATTCAGTGAAGCCCAGAGCCTGGCGGCAGGGAGGGCATCCATGGAAGGTAGCTCCTGGCTCAGTGGTCACACATCACGAACAGCCATGATGAGAAGACAGAGAATTACTAAGAGAACCTGAAGAAGAGATGAATTATAAACCACCAACCTGATCATGGCAAGCATGCTGTTCGCTCAGGCAGAGCCAGAGCAGATTTCGTAGCCTTTTCCTGTGGAAAATTCATGAAGCCAGGTTGGGGAAAATGTTCTAAGAGTCTTCAGGCTGGCATTTTAAGTTGGAATGTTGTCTCAAAGTAGCGCATAACGGCACAATTCAATAACTCTGACCATTGTGGAAAAATGCCATGTGCCAACAGCAATTTTCCATAATTTTGTTCAGAAAATCTGAAAGAAATGCAGAAAATGGATTTGCAGCTCTGGCAGCGGGTAGAGGAACAGTAGCAGAGGGCTGCAGGCCAGTAATTGATGTTTCAAATATCACTGAGTGCTTTGCCTGTAATTTTAGGGGAGAATGATAATAATTAAAAGCACAAACTTACAAGTCATTTCTGAGGAGGGAAAATGCTGAACGCACTTAAAGTGAGGGGGGTTGTTGAAATGTTTAACTTTTTCCAGAGAGCTTTCAGATATGCAATGATTAGTTTTATGTTCACAGAATGACTTTCTCCCCAAATGTTCCAAAATGACAAAAATGGAAGATTATTAACTCCTGGGGTTCTCTGGGAGCCAATGAGAAATGCCCGTATGACATTCCCAAACATTCAGACTCCATCTGATGGTACTGATTTATGTCATAAACAGCATACTCTTTAAAAGGATGAAATTAAGCCTCCCCCACTTCCTCCAATTATGGAGTCAGATGTTTTAATGGTTCATGGTAAGTTAGATGTGGGCCTTTACAATGAGACTGATTTGAGCTTAAATTTGTATTCACCCTAATTATTATTAGCTCCATAACCAACCGTAAGCACCTCCCTCAATTTCTCTGAGATTCCATTTCTTCATCTGGAAAATGGGTATCATAATAGTCCTTACTTCTCACAGAGTAACTATTGGGGATTAGCTAAGGGAATAAAACAATCAGCACAGTTCCCCGTTTGTGATCAGTATTCAACACCTATTAGCTATCTATACTAATAAAAGCCTAGGTAGCCTTTGCACCCTCTAATGACACCCTTGCATTATCACAAGATGGCTGCCCCATATTGTCACAAGATGGCAACCACAAGATGGCCAAATGGGGAGAAAGTTGGGGGTGCCCAGGCCTACAGGGGAGGGCAGTTGGGGGCCATCAGGCCAGCAGAGGAGGGCAGTTGGGGGCCATCGGGCCAGAAAGGGAAGGCAGTTGGGGGTAATCGGGCCAGCAGGGGAGCAGTTAGGCATCAATCAGGCCAGCAGGGGAGCAGTTAGGGGGCTATCAGGCTGGCAGGCAGAAGCAGTTAGGGGCAATCATGCAGGCAGGCAGGCAAGTGGTTAGGAGCCAGTAGTCCTGGATTGTGAGAGGGATATCCGACTGCTGGTTTAGGCCTGATCCGGGAATGGTGCCTAAACAAGCAGTTGGACATCCCCTGAGGGGTTCCAGATTGGAGAGTGTGCAAGCTGGGCTGAGGCTCACCTCCCCCCAGTGCACAAATGTTGTGCACCAGGCCTCTAGTTATTAATAATGTTGTTGCTACTAAAATGACAAAAACACACTATTTGTGGGTACGTATTTGTTTTTGCTGACAGAATGTAATTTTTTTTTTTACTACAATTTTCTTAAATCTTCTTGACATTGAAACAAAAATAATCAGACACTAAATTAAGCCTCTTGTCCTTATCCTGATAGGAGTCCCCTTAGGCTACCAAATTCAGGGCCTCAGTTTTCCATATCTCCAGCTCTGTTTCCTAGCACAGATCCTGGTGCAGTCAGCATGCTATAAATGTGTGTGGAACATACCATGTCTGGATGGACAAATAGTTTTATCCCTCCATTATGGTAAAGGACAGGGGACTGTGGTGCCTTCAAAGCTTCTGATGACTAACCTTGTGCCTCCGACAACACCACTAACTGTAACCTCTGGGTATTTCCATGTGCAACTCTCTCTTCCTTAGACATTGACCAGGGATGACCTTCTGTAACTTGTGTTGACAGGTGAGATAAGAAGCTTTGTCTTTTCAGACAAAACTCCGGGCTGGCTGGGTGCGCTGATTAAGAGATGAAGTGAACATGCTGAGCAAAGGCTATAATTGCAGTGACCCGCCATTAGCACTGCAGTAAACACAGTCATTGTGTATGTCTCTTTCGCACCATCAACCTCCTTCTGGCCTATCAGAGTAAATTTTGTTCTCCAGACCATGTTTACTAAATTCTCTGGGTTTTCACAAATGGGATCTTACTTGTTGGTGCATGATTCTGAGTGTGGACTGGCAGTCAGAGGGAGGTGAGAGGCAGGACATTTCTTCTACAGCCCAGCCCAGCACAAAACAGGCCCATTTATGCTCCCAGAAAATAATACTGGCTCATGAAATAAGTTGGAAAGTATTTCTTCCTATTAAATTTTAGAAGTGTTTGTGTAGGATTAATATTATATATTTCACAAATATTTGGGAAAAAATACCAGTAAAACTATGTTGGTTTGGAGTTTCTTTGAAATAAGGGTTTTTTTTTAAACTACAAATTCAATAAATGTAGTAGATATAGGAGTATTTGGGTTATCTATTTCTTCATGAATGAACATATGTGCCTTCTAAAAAACATGTACATTTTCATCAAGTTGTCAAGTTTATAGACATGGACTTGTTCCATTATCATCCTTGTAATATTAGTAGAAGCTTCAGTAATATCACCATATCTCTCATATTTTATATTCTAATAACAGTTATTGGTCTCTTTTCTGACTAGTCTGGCTAGAGGTTTATCAATTTTACTGATCTTATTTAAGAACTAAGGTCTGGTTTCATTGATATTTTTCTATTGTTTTTCTATGTTCTATACTGTTTATTTCTGCTATAATCTTTATTTCTTTTCTTCTACTTACTCTAAATTAAATTTGTTCCTCTGCCATTTTCTCTTTATTTTTTTTTAATCCTCACCCTGGGAAGCATTTTCCATTGATTTTAGAGAGAGAAGAATGGATAGAGAGAGAGAAAGCAAGAGAGAGAAACATCGATGTGAGAGAGAAGAATTGATTGGTTGCCTCCTGTATGCACTGTGACCAGGTATTGAACCTGCAAACTAGATATGTGCCCTGACTGGGAATCAAACCCACCACCTTTTGGTGTATGGGATGACACTCCAACCAACTGAGTCACCAGGCCAGAGCTTCTGCCATTTTCTAAAATTGGACACTAAACTATTGATTTGAGATCTTTCTTATTTTCAAATATAGGTATTTAATTCTACAAATTTCCCCTCAGTACTGCCTTAGTGGCATTTCAATATTTTCATGTTGTATTTTTTATTTCATTTAGTTTGAAATACATTGTACTTTTTTTCTTCTCCATGGATATTTTTTTAAAAATTATCTTATTTAGTCTAAAAATGTTTGTGGATAATAAAAAGATCTTTAAGTTATTGAATTTTTATTTAATTCCATTTTGGTCTATTTTGTTGACTTAAATCCTTTAAAATTATTAAAACTCATTTCTGGCCCAGGATATCTTCTATCTTGGTAAATATTTTCAATGCATTTAGTAATAATATTTATTTTCCTGCTATTTATAAAGTGTTCTTCATTTAGGGGATTAAGAAGTACAAAATGGTCCTTACAAAATAACCACAGGAATGTAAAATACAACATAGGGAATATAGTCAGTAATATTTTAATAACTATGGATGGTGACAGATTGGTACTAGGCTTATGGGAGGTCACTTTGTAAATTATATAAATATCTAATCACTATGCTGTACACCTGAAACTAATATAAAATAACATTGAATATCAACTGTAATTGAAAAAAATAGAAAACTCGCTGATTCTCTGTTCATTTTGTCTGTAGTATTGGGTTTTGTGGTGTTTTTGAGTTTTTTATTGCTATGTCTTCAAATTCATAATATTTTTTACTGCAATGTCTATTCTACAATTAACCTCAGCTAGTATATTTTTCAGCTCAAATGTTGTTTTTATCTACATAACTTCTATTTGGATCTTTTTAATATGTTCTACATCTTCTCTGAACTTTTTAAAAATATATATATTTTATTGATTTTTTACAGAGAGGAAGAGAAAGGGACAGAGAGCCAGAAACATCGATGAGAGAGAAACACTGACCAGCTGCCTCCTGAATATCCCCCACCGGGGATATGCCCACAACCAATGCACATGCCCCTGACCAGAGTCGAACCCGGGACCCCTCAGTCTGCAGACCGATGCTCTATCCACTGAGCCAAACCGGTCTCGGCTGAACTTTTTTAATACACCAAAAAGTTTGCTGTTCAATTCTCACTCAGGGCATATACTTAGGTTGCCGGTTTGAGCCTCAGTTGGAGCATGTATGGGAAGCAACCCAAAGATAGGTTAAAGGCTCAGATAGATTGGTTTCTCCAAGACCACCGTTGCCATTAAGTGGCAAAGCTAGTGTTGGAAGTGTCTTAGGATGAAGAAAGGAAGTTTAAGTTGTATGTTATGAACAAGTAAATCACAGGAGGACCTTAACATGTACACACCCTAGCAGCATAAATGTCACTCTTAAACATTAGTTACAATTTCCCCTTATGTTTCTAGTTTTAAAAGATCCAAATTTAGACAGTCTGGATTTGAATCCTGCCTCTATCATTTACTAGTTAGTTCTCTGATCTTGAGCACATTGAAGCTTCAATTTACGCATCTGTAAAATGGAGATAATGAGTATCTACAAAATACAGTTATTTTGAAGATCACATGAGATAATCCATGCAAAGCCTTTCTCACAGAGGTAAATGTTATTTTTCCATGTATGAATTACTCTAAATGTTAATTCCAGGATGTGCTATATAAAATTTATTCCTAGCCCCAATTCAAATGAAGTTTTTCTTTCTCTTTGTCTTTCTTGCCATCTTGTCTTTCCTCTTTTGATTCCTAAGATTTTCATTGGAATTTGAATAGCTCTTCTGAAGTTAACTGGTCTATCTGGACTCCATTTAGAAAGTTGTTGCAGAGTGTTTCTTTTTTTGCTAAGCAAGTTTTCTATAATCCTCTCTTAAGATCTTTTCCTACTTTCACTCTCATGGTGTCTACCCAATTGGTTTCTCTAAGTGAAGTACCCATACTTTTTTTTATCATGTTTGTCTAATCTCATTCAACAACTGTCGAGTTGTTCTAATCCATCCTTTTACTTACCCATCCCTTTGGACCCACACAAATGGCATTCTTCCAGCAGACTTTTATGTAAATCACCTCTTAGATGCTCAATGCCAATGTTAACATATAAAAGCCAGAGTTATACTATTATTTTCCCCACTGCAGCCACATGAAATCATAGTTAAATTCACATATGACTGTATTTCTGTGTTGTTGGTTTCATTTTGTTTTGTTTTTGCATCAGTCCCAGATCTTGACTTTAGGAGAAAAAGATAAATAATTATCCTTGATACTTCACACAAATATTTCATACCTGATGTTGCTTCTTTAAGAACTTGGAGGAGAATGAGCAATAGATATGAAGTAAAAGATGTCTATTTATTCATCTGAGGCCTCTTCTTCAGACGAGAGCCTTCAATGTTAAGGAAAGGGAGGTTCCATGATTAGGGGTTAAAGATTTCCACAGTGCACAAAGGCACCCTTAGTAAATGATCTCATTTAGCAACCATCACTGAGAAATCACACCCTGATTTCACACATCTCTCTCTCTCACCATTCACTGGGACACTGGGCAGTGTCTTGATTATATCCCCAGAGAGCAAAGACATATTTACAAAACTGCAAACAAGTCAGCAAACTAGCTAAAAATACTTATATTTTTATAGATGACTCTAAGCAGAAAGGGAGAAAAAATGTATTTAGCAAAACCAGAAATATCCAACAGACAGTGGAGTAGAACTGAACAAAATCTGATATAAAAATATCATTTGAGTCCCATCTGAATTTAGCTATAAAGATTTTAACAATATAGTACAAACCTATCTTATGCAGCATTTGTCATCTAGCTTAGGATATCATACACTTTATAGCATTAGGTAATACAGTTACAGAGAGATCCACTAGCAGAGGGACAGGAAAATTAAAAGTTTTGAAGTCAGGGAGGCACAGCAGTTTGCCAAATGAGATTTATAAGCAAATTGGTAGACTGACAAGGCCCACATGATTTGTAATGTATGTTTTTTAAAAAATGACTGTTTTGGAATGACATAAACTAGGTCCAGAGAGCATTAGAAAAGAAGAAAAAGAAAGATCCAGACCACACACCTGCCATGTGCCCACCATTGCTCCAATACCTTCCACACACTCTAGTCCATTTTATCTTTGGGGGTCTCTCTGCTATTGGCATCATCATCTGAACCTCACCAGGGGGAAATTATACTTGGAGAATGAAAGGAAATATACCCAAGTCAGACAACACGTGCCAGTGTCAGGGTTCAAGGTAAATCTTCCAACTGTGGTTCTTAAACATCAATGTTCATATGGACTTGCACACACACACAACAACCACAACAACAACAACAACAACAATCCCCATAAATTTTGATTCAGTAGATCTGGGGTAGGTGTGTAGAGAAGGTTTGAAGGATTTGGAACTGATTAAAGAAAAAGGTCGATCAAGTACAGGAACACACCAGAGCTGTATTGGGCAGCCCTGGGGCAGGGTTGCAGGAGAGGGGAAGCCCCTCTCAAGCTTGAGATGATCCAGAGACTTCAAGGGAATCATCTTCGAGAGGGGAGGAGGGTAAAAGAACTCCTGGGAAAGGGGACCTAAGAAGGACTTAAGTGCCTAGGTGGTGTCACTCAGCAGCATGGCAGGGGTCAGAGAATTTGAAAGGGCCACGGTAGTTCAGGGCCTGAAACTACAATATTCTATCTTATTAAGGGGTAACAGCTGCCCAGGTGAGTTTCCAGGGGTATGCAAAGCAGGCAGTTTTTAAATGGCTATGAATTCGCTTGTTGTAGTGGTTTTAAAGTAATTGGATGTGTTTAACTTTGGATTTGATGCTAGTAAGCTTTTGAAGTAACAGGTCTCAGCCTGCAGTGAAGAACTGATTACTCCAGGGACAATACGCAGAGGTCATCTTTGAGTCATTTATACAAAAGAGTGGGACTCCCCATTCAAGATAAATCTGTTGCGGTTTGTTGCAGACCACATTTTTTTTAGGGTTAAACAAGATTCAGGTTGAATACCAGGCAAAATTTTACATTATAAGATGGCAAAACAAAGCTCAGTAAAGACCAAAATCAGATATACACCTATTTCATAGTTACTGATATGGCATCTACTAAACCCAGACACTGTGCTGGGCACTAGAGATCCAGAAATCAGCAAGTGGACAAAATGGCACTGGTCTCATGGAATTTACATTATAAGAAAGAAAGAAAGAAAGAAAGAAAGAAAGAAAGAAAGAAAGAAAGAAAGAAAGAAAGAAAGAAAGAAAGAAAGAAAGAAAGTCAATTTTGTATTTTTCTTTGTATTGTGTTTACATGATACTATCCAAAATTCTGCAATTTACTTATATTATTTATATATACAATATGATGATTGCTGGTGGCAATGCTGCTAATTGATGGAAGGTGAGAAATAGTAGTCTATCCATCTCCTCTCTTAGCACCTCTCCTAAGAGCTAGGAAGATCAAGATGAGGAGAGAATTATATCAAGAATACAGTTGATCCGAGATTGATTCCCATTTTTTTAAAAATATATATTTTGCAGAAACCAGTTTGGCTCAGTGGTAGAGCGTCCATCTGCGGACTGAAAGGTTCCAGGTTCGATTCCAGTCAAGGGCATGTACATTGATTGCGGGCACATCCCCAGTAGGGGATGTGCAAAAGGCAGCTGGTTGATGTTTCTCTCTCATTGACGTTTCTAGCTCTCTATCTCTCTCCCTTCCTTTCTGTAAAATATCAATAAAAATATATTTAAAATATATTTTTTTATTGATTTCAAAGAGAGGAAGGGGAAGGGAAAGAGAGAAGCATTAATGATGAGATAGACTTATTGATCAGCTACCTCCTGCACACCCTCCACTGGCGATGGAGTCCACCCACAACCTGAGTATGTGCCCTGACCAGGAATCAAACCCTGCTTCCAGGTTCATGGGTTTACGCTCAACCACAGAGCCATACTTACCAGGCTTGATTCAGATTTTTATTTAATGTGATTAAATTTATTTTAAAAATTCACTTTATTTCTGTTTAGGTCTGATATTCTGCAATCAAAGAAGCCTACTATTATAGAGAGCCTTAGCATGGTGAAGTCCACTGGTGTTACACTCCGTTCTGCACAGCCCTGGAACATCAGTGACTGGAGACGCCAGTTCCCTCCCCGCCACCTTCAGGACACTGTCCCTTAACACCTGCTGTATGTATGGGAGTGCCATGGAAAGCTGCACTTGGCACAGTTGTTCTGCTCCTGAACAACTTTGACAAAGCTCTCTAACACGCTCAGCTTCAGATAGAGAAACCGAGATTCATCGAGATTCACTGACTTGATCAAGGTCACATATTTAGGAAAAGTTGAGTGTAGACAGATGAATCATGCTTGGTTTCTCTGATCTCAGTCAATTACAAAATAACAGACTTTCTACAATGTCTTACTACAGAAAGAAGTTTTCCAGGCTATATTTCCCTTAGTGGGCAGAAGAGCATGACCGAGCCAAGAATCGCTGCCCTTCTAGACTTTGGCATTACAAGTCCTTATCTGGTGATGGAGCATACTCATGCCTCACTAGACACGTTCTCATAAGAGCTAACCAACAGAGACCTAACTATTTGGAAATGTCATTATTCACATATCTCCTACCTTGATGCATACCATCTGCCCTCAACCCTGGTCTATTAGAATCAGGGTGTAGCCAGGACTGGTTTGGCTCAATGGATAGAGTGTCGGCTTGGGGACTGAAGGGTCCCGGGTTCGATTCTGGTCAAGGGCATGTACCTTGGTTGCAGGCATATCCCAGTGGGGGGTGTGCAAGAGGCAGCTGATCGATGACTCTCTCTCATCAGTGTTTCTAACTCTCTGTCTCTCTCCCTTCCTCTCCGTACAAAATCAATAAAATATATTTTTTAAAAATCAGGGTGTATATGTTATTTTGTTTGCTTGCTTTCTCAAAGAGTTTCTAAAATGTTGAAAGCAAACTGTGCATCCAAGTTTAATTTTGAACTCCTTCTTCACCCTGTTTCCAGCCACCAAGATTATGTTCCATCTGTATTATCTTTTTAAAAATGTATATATATTTTATTGATGTTTTACAGAGAGGAAGGGAGAAGGATAGGGAGCTCGAAACATCGATGAGAGAAACATCGACCAGCTGCCACCTGCACACACCCCATCAGCTGCCCTCCAATGTACCTGCCCTTGACCAGAATTGAACCTGAGACCCCTCAGTAGGCAGACCGATGCTCTATCCACTGAGCAAAACTGATTTCGGTTCTATTATCTTTTTACTCTGCCTGCTCAAGGGAGAACTTTACCTCCTTTGTGTTCAAACTTATCAAGATGCCAGGTTTTTCTCTCGTGGGCTTTTTTTTGGCTCAGACCCACTTCTCATACACAGAGATCCAGGCACACATTGTCATAGACCAGCCCTCGGAGTCTCATCTGCTGTAGGAGAAGGTCCTCACGGCAGGCAGCCATGGACTTTCTCATGTTGCCTTCCTACCCCTCCTGATACAACAGTACCTAATTCCCATCAGCTCTTGTTTAGTCTCCAGTGGGCATGTTTACCCATTGCATTGAGATGGTCTATTTCCTAAAGGGTCTTACTCTTGTGTTTGCGCTTACTCTCTTTCCCCCTCCATCTAAACACTTTAAATACATATGAGCACATGGGACTGTTTTTAAACACAGTTGCAGAGTTTTCCTCACAGACACAGGCCCCATGCATTCTGGTAAACCAGTTGGATGACCCGGGTGAGCCATCAGTGGGATTCCTGACAGCCGTTTTCCAACCCACTCGAGCTAAGATGATTACAGTATGGGCTGTCTCAGGGGCACATCATGTGTTTTGTTTTGGTTTCTTTCTTTCTCTCACGGAGCCTCCTAGCTGGAGCCATTCCGCTGGCCTCTCCAATGCCAGCCCACAGGAGAGTTCCTTCCAACAGCTATCCGTAAATTCTGTGTGACCGCACCGGGCACAGCCCCTGACCATTTCACAGCCACCGGGGCTAACCCTCTCTTTACTCCTCCTCTCCAAATAGCCTCGTCTGTTCTTCTGGGGTTGGAACCAGAAACATCGCACATCCCCAAGGCAGCAACAATACCCGTGTTTACATTAGAAGACATTTTGATAAGCACCCAAGTGTTTTAGCTGAAACTGAAGGGTATTTTTGTGAGGGAGCAGATTGTGGGGAAGTTTTATGTTTCAACATACTCCAGGGAAAAGAAAATGACTTTCCTGGAAGGAAAGGAAAGAAAAAAATAAAAAGAGAGAATGAAAAATAGTAAGTTCAAGCGCACGCCACAGAAAGACAAGCTAAAGGAATCCAACCGGCAGAGAATTTGGGGGGGTTGAATGAGGGGAAAGATGGGGAGACAGGGAGTGGTACCTCTCTTATCCTCCACCCAAAGCCAGGGAAACCGTGCTGATGGCACTGGAAACAATGCTTGTTTTGTTATTGGGAGCGAACTGCCCTCTTTCTGTGGGAGACTGAGCCCACAGAGTTTAACGTTCTGCTTTTCTAAGGGGAGCACGCTCCCCAAAAGGAGTGCGAAAAGAATAGGAACAGCTGAAAATTCCAGCCCACAGCTTCAAGTTTTCCGAAGCCTGTTTGCTTTGGCCCGCCTCAGCCATTCCTTTCTCTTTTTTCAGAAGTGTGAAATGGGTTGGTTGCTGGTATTTGTTCTGTGGTCTCTGCTAACTCTTCCATCTGTACAAACTCAGCTCTGCCAGCCGAGCAGCGGAGCATGCTTTCTCTTCAGCTGGCTGAGGGGACGCGGAGGTCCCATTAAGTAGCACTTTGAAGGCTTGCAAATGGGATGCTGGCTGTATGATGGAGGGTGTGAGGCTTAGCTGTGCTGCCCTCCCAGGGTCCGGCCTTTCCTCTAGGACGAGCAGCTAAACCCGATGAGGACAAAGTGAATCCACATCTGGATTGGACTGTGCCTCCCCCAGAGCAGAGAAAGGGTGGAGGTGCCGATCACAGGTTCACAAATCTGAGCATCTGGAGATGGGGCATCGCTCCTCGTGGTTTCTTCCTTTCTCATGTGACAATAGATGTCTAGGGACGAAGAGAATCCATGGAGTTCCGTGTTTTCCCACTTCCCCTCTATATTTATCGGTATCCAGGTTGACCATTCTTCCAGGAGCAGCAGGTAGCAGTGTGCCAATATTTTTTATTTCTGTTCTCACTATAACAACTTAGCCCGTTTAATTAACTGTTTTTCGCTAGTTACTGTTACCCAGCAAAAATATTGTCAAATGCAACAATTTGTCTTGGGGTCAGAGACTAAAAATGTGCAGAGGGGATGGCTTCTGCCAAGCTCAACAAGTATCACTGGGAAGTGTAAACAGCTATTAATGAAAAGAGTAGCCACAGTTAAATAAACTAGGAGGTAGAGGACACAGGTGCCAAGAGAAGAGCTGTTTGCTGGCATGGCTGCTCTAATGGACAAAGGCTAAACCCAGCCCAGTGGGGTCTTCAGTGGAGGGAAGCTGAAACTGCAGAGCAACATAAACAGCCATTACAAAGAAATGGTTTGAATGGTGCCCCATTGTCCAACATGGCATTTAAAAAGATCTCAGCTGTGTCACCAGGAAAGCCCATTAGCTCTTCACTGGGCAGAGATGGGGAGGGCAGTTGAGGGTGACCAGGCCTACAGGGGAGGGCAGCTAGGGGCAACCAGGCCTGCAGAGGAGACCAGTTGGGAAGAAACCAGACCTGCAGGGGAGGGCAGTTAGGCATGACCAGGCCTTCAGGGGAGGGCAGTTAGGGGTGACCAGGCTGGTAGTGGAGGGCAGTTAGGGGCAATCAGGCTAGCAGGGAAACAGTTAGACATCAATCAGGCTGGCATGGGAGTGGTTAGGGGGTGATCAGGCTGGCAGGCAGAAGTGGTTAGGAAGGCAGGCAGGTGAGCAGTTGGGAACCAGCAGTCCTGGATTGTGAGAGGGATGTCCGACTGCCCGTTTAGGCCTGATGGGATCAAATTTTATGCACTGGGCCTCTAATAGATAGATAGATACTGAGTGGCCAGATTATTATGTATTTAGAGATCATAATAATCTGGCCACTCAGTGTATGTTCCAAAGTAACAGTTACTTTTTCAAGGCAAGGCCATACCCTGAGATAAGACCTATCATCTGCTTTTGATTCTCTCTGGAGAATTGTACTCTGAGTTCCTGGAGGCAAGAGGTTCTGTGTCTACAGTGTCCAGGATAGTTAATAGTACACAGTGGGTGCTTAATAAATCAGGGTAGTGACTTGAGTTCACATCTTGCCTCTGCCACTTCCTACCTATGGTGTGTTACCCTCTCTGAGCCTTAATTTTCTCTCCCATTAAGTAGAGACACATATCTTGTAGATAGTTATGAAAATAAAATGGCTTTATATGTTGAGTGCTTATGGAAATGCCTGGTATATAGTAAAGATCTGTTAATGATATTTGATATGATGCTGCTGCTGCTGCTGATGATGATGATGATGTCAATGACATAATGTATTGGTTGCTTACTATTAGCCACTCATTCTTCTTTCTTGCTAACAGAACCATAGTTTGGCAAAATCAAACATGGAAACCTTATTCCCCTTTGCCTGAACTTGATCCGGCATGCGACCCAGTTCTGGCCAACAAATATAATGGATTTCTGCTGAAACTATCTTAATCTACAGCTAGACTTTAATCAGTACAAGGACTGAATCTTTTATCCTTACACTTAGAGTGTAGCCCTTCCAAATCCCCAAACTATGGTGGTGTGTTACTATAGCTCTCCTTTGTTGGCCCTGGGCTCCAAATTGTGCTCCTATAGTCCCATGTAGCTATACAAGCTCAGCTCAGTTTTTCAGCCTCTCAGCAACCTATTGAGGTATCTCCAAGAGCTGCACTTCTCTGGGGTTCTTTCTTCTCTTGAATATTGAAATGTAATTCTTCAATTTTAAAAAAGATTTTTGGTTTAGCTGTTCCAGCTGTTCTTAAGGAGACGCTGACCTGCATGTTGCAGCCCAGCGGAAGCAGAAATCAACTTTGAATATTCTTGAAGACTATGTAAAGACACGCTTATAACACTTTTAGATTCAAAGATTGTGTGATAAGTGAACGAATATCAATCTGAAAGCTAAACAGTAATAGTTTCTGGGCAGGAAAAAACAAGAAAAGGTAGTGGAAGGAAAGAAAAAAGAATAGCAAACAAAAATATGAAAAGAAAAAAAAGCCAAACACCTCATGCTTGGGTATTCTTTCATGTCTAATTTATAATGAGGACTGACATGAAAAGATACTTGCTCAGAATCCATGCAGATCATAATCAGTAGAGTCGGTTTTGAACTTGGGAGTTTCTGACTCCAGACTCTATTTAGCTCTCTTCTCAACATGCTCATCTTGTTTTATACTTGTGATTTTTTACAGTCTTTTAAATTGTGAATTCCAGCAACTAATCTGAGCTTTTTGATTCAACTAAAAACATTTGGCTAATGAACTTGACCATACAGAACCTTCTTTTTCCACCAATAGTGATCAATCCACACTAACAAATCTCATCTCTGATCTCTATACTCTCCTCCTGGGTGGTTCTCTCCCACCATGGAAATTAATATGAGGAATTCATTGGATGATAAGAATGTAGCCATAGTGATCATCAAATGAGTAGAATGGAAAGTATTTGTGTCTCTCCCTTCCTCCTCCCCTCCTTCCTTTCCTTCCTTCCTTCCTTCCTTCCTTCCTTCCTTCCTTCCTTCCTTCCTTCCTTTCTTTCCCTTCTTTCTCCTCCTTCTTCTTCCTCTCTTCCTTCTCCTTCTCTACCTTCTCTTCTTTCTTATCCTTCTTGTTCTTTTTGTTATTTTTCTAGTTGTTCTTCTCTCTCACTCTTGCTCTTTCTTTTCTTAACAAATATTAGGTCAGCAAATTCTGCATGTTAATGGCATTGCTAAGTCCTGGGTATATAATATGGAGAAAGTGATTTGATTTCTTTTAGTCTAAAGAATACAGATGAGTGGACTCAAGTTGAGGCTGTTTTCAAATTTACTGCCCTGAGAAGTGCAGATTCATAGAAGACCAATGAGGAAGAGAAAAGACCAGGTCATGAATGAAGTCAGCCTACCGTTCTCATATTCCCTAGAAATGTGCCCATACCAAATGCAAAAGAAATAATTTCTCCATGACCCCCCATTGCCTTTGAGTAACAATGTCACTTTGGGCTGAATTGACCTAGTTTCTCAGACCCCATTCCAGCTCTCCACTTCCCTTGGCCACAACCCAAAGAGCATAGAGACGTGACAGCTGAGCAGAAGCCCTGCCAGTGACAGAAATTTGCCTTTCAGCAAGTCTGGCTGTTGATGGAAATACAGAACATTTGACCCAAGAAAGAGATATATCCAAATCTTTAAAAATGTATCCACTTTTTTTTTTTTTTAATTCTGAAAACAAGTTACAGCCAAACTGATCAGATGATCAGATGACTAACTGAGAATTGCATGTCTTCAAATGCTTGGATGGAACTAATTAAAATAGTATCTTCCCCTGGTCTCTCATCCTCTTGAGTTTTCTCAGGATCTATGTCCAGTCTGACTCTAAGGGTACTTGAAGGCAAGTTATTTGTGGTTATATATAATTAGACTTCTTGCTTTTAGGGCCATAGTGCTTTCGTTTGCTTTGAAGAAGAAACACTGTCCTATGGTCTTTTTTTTTTTTTCTTTCTTTCTTCCTTTCTTTCTTTCTTTCTTTCTTTCTTTCTTTCTTTCTTATTATTAACTCACAATAAATCCAAGTGCAACATAATTACACATTGGTATAATTCTGATGTGAATGTGACTTCATTGCATCTGATGTTATCTTTGGATGTAGAACCATCCATGTTTGAAAATGAAACATAGATTTATCTCTTTAATGCAGGCAAGGCCTCCATTACTAGAAAGAAAATTTCTGGAGAGGGGAATATGAGTTTGTGGGAGAGTTCTTTCCTGGAAGGACAGGGTTCTAGAAATAAATCTGGGCTGGAAGGAGTATGGGGCAAGCAGACCTTGTGAAGTAGAGAAGCTAGCTTCCTCAGTCTTTGAACTAAAATCCACTCCTTTATAATGTTGTCTATTTGTGGTAGTTGTCTCCTCTGGAATAATGCCAAACAAGTCTATTCCCCATAACAATCTTTCCAATAACTGAACAAAGAGCTCATGCCCTCTTCTCCTTTTCTTGTTTTTTGTTCTAAGGTAGAACACTTTCCATTCTTCAAGTATTTCTGATATGGCAGTTTGGCAGGAGGCAACCGGGATGGAAAATAAAAAGGTACGTGAATAAGTACTCAGTGTACACTTTAGTAATGGCCAATCTCTCTCTGACCTGTAAGCCAACATTCTGACACCAGATCAGAGCACACACTTGGAGTGGCATGTCAGCAGGCAGCATTCCAAGCTTTCTGCCTGTGAAGGGAAGCAAGAAAAACAGGCCAAAATATCTTTGCCCATATTAATTAAGAAATGTTTTCTCTGCATTGATTCTTATATAGAACTGACATTTTTTTTGGTCACTCATTAGAATTATTAAAAGTTTTATATTTTAAGCTCTTAATGAATCTTTCCTTGAGATTCATTTGGAGTTACTTTAGTACCTAAAACATAATTCAGCAAATGTGATTTAGAGCTTCGTGGTCTTTTTTTATTTATTTGTATTTCAGGAAATAAAATAACTACTCTTTATAAATGTCTGTTTTCTGAAACTGTGGAACCAAGGGGAAAAAAACACAGACATTAAAAATGGGCTCCCAAATCAGGCTGAAGTTAATTTTTTTAATTGAATTTCTGGGGTAGAGCTCAGAGCACGAGTCCTGGCATTTTTCAGGACGTACTAGCTGTAATTATGATGGCACACCTCCACCTGTCTTCTCTGGCTTGTGGAGCCTGAGAGAAACCAGACGAGAATAAGGAATAGATCAACTACATGTGCCCACTATTAGGTGGGTTCTGAAATTAAATTTGTAATTAATCTTGTAATCCTAGCACTCTACTTTTGGTTCATGAAAGGTAAGATTAATACATCTGCAAATATTACTACTAATTATATAACAGCAAAAATAGCCATCATGTTTCTGATTGTATAAAAATGGTTTCAGCCGAAACGGTTTGGCTCAGCGGTAGAGCGTCGGTCTGTGGACTGAAGGGTCCCGGGTTCGATTCCGGTCAGGGGCATGTGCCTTGGTTGCGGGCACATCCCCAGTAGGGGGTGTGCAAGAGGCGGCTGGTCGATGTTTCTCTCTCATCGACGTTTCTGGCTCTCTATCTCTCTCCCTTCCTCTCTGTAAAAAATCAATAAAATATATTTTTAAAAAATGGTTTCAATGTTTTACTACTAAGTATGATGTTGGCTCCCACTTTAACACAGATTTCTTAAATCATGTTGAAAATTATCATCTAAATTTTATAAGAAATGCAATGAATTAACATTTTAAAATACATTTTCAAATTGCATTGAATTTTATTTTTTTATTAAATGTATTGGGGTAACATTAGTCAATATGAAAATACTACAGGTTCGATGTATGAAATTAGTGTAAGGGGCTTGGCCCCTGCCACTGTGGCAGCTGTCCTGGTCCCCGCCTGTGACCATAGCCAGGGGCCTCTACCTCGGCCCCCACCTCCGCAGCTTTGTCCTTTGTCTGGTCTAATTAGCATATTATGCTTTTATTATTATAGACTAGTGGCCCGGTGCACAAAATCCGTGCACATTAAAAGGGAATTAATTAAGGGAAATATTTTAATATTGCTATTTGCCTTTTCTCTATAATAGAAGTGTCAGAGATGAAAGAAAATTAGTAAAATGTATATGAAAATCTTCCTCCTTTCAGAATCTGGGGCACGCTGTGGGACACAGAGTCAAGTCCCCACCCAACTGCCCTTCCCTGTAGGCCCAGTTGCCCCCAGCTTCCCTCCTCTGCTGTCCTGGTCACCCCTAACTACCCTCTATTGCAGGTTTGATCGCCCCCAACTGCCCTCTCTTATGGGCCTGGTCCCTCCCAACTACCCTCCCATACTAGCCATCTTGTGGCAGCCATCTTGAATCCACATGGGTGCAGACATCTTTGACCATATGGGGGCAGCCATCTTGTGTGTTGGAGTGACAGTCAATTTGCAGTTTACTCTTTTATTCGATAGGATTGAAATAAGGATTGATGGAGAGCATTATATAATTACACTTACAATTAAAATTTTGAACAAGTTAGGGAGGGCATAGTATATAATGGTTATAAACACTGACAATGTTGACAAAAGCTACTATTTTCAAAAATAAAGAATGATAATCATAAAGAATTTTAGTAGTATGCAGTCATCACATTGGTGGAATAGTATTCATATTGTTACTCTGAGACTCTTGTACCATGTATAACAAAACACATGACAAATTGTTGAATATTCTAATTATATTATCCCTCTCTTCTTGAAAACTGGAATTACTGGTGTGAAGAAATGACATATGGAAGTAACCTAGAGAAATCAAGCCTACCATGCCATCTGGAATGTGATTTGTGACTAACAGTATAAACTCATAAAACATTTTAACTTAAAAAGTTAAAAGATCAATTTTAATTTCATAAAATGCATATAAAATATTAGTGTATAATGTTCTGTCAACTTAAGAGAATTAGAAAGTAACCAAACCAAAAGTACACAGATATTTATGTTGTTTACAAATAATTCTTCCTTTCCAATCATTATCTCACCTTGCCACACAAACTGGAGCTACATCATTAATCTATATTTATAAAAGTCAAGCAACTGGAACAACCAGAATGATCAGTTGCCATGACACACACTGCAGCTGGCCAACTGGCCTGATCTGGGCAAGTTGTCCGGATCCAATCTGTGCATGATTTTGTGCACAGGGCCTCTAGTTTTAAATAATAGGGTGGCGCGGGGGGGGGGGAAGCAGCCTTTGATGTCATTATTTCAATCTTTAGTGGGCATTTTTAAATATGTCATAATTAAGTATAAGTTTGCTTTACATTTCAGTGAGGCAGCAATTTTTAAAAGATGTTTTTATTGAAAACTATCAATTTATGTTTTGCTATAAGAAATGAGGAAATTCACACTACTACATTTTTTGCCATCTTATTTTTCAAATTTTCTTTATTAGATTTATTATTATTTGAATGATGCCAAAGTTTATAACATTAAGTTATATGCCATAACCCTGATTATTAAAATTGTGTTGCTTTAATTTCAAGCTTAAATTTATTCATTACTCATTATCCTTTCTGTCATTTCTAATTTGTGATCTTTTGTTTTCAACTCAAATTTATCCCATGATTAATTTGATTTTATTACTGAACTTTTTTCAAAATATACTGGTGGATATTCTATTTCATGAGTTCTTTGATATTTGAAAATATAGATATATTGCTTTTATAGATTAGTTGTTGTGATATTCTTGAGTCTAGTAATTTGCCAGTGGTGGGAGCAGGGCTGCCAGCAGACAGGAAACTTGTGACCATAGTGGGAGGGCCTGGGCAGAGGCGTGGAGGATGCATATAGACCTGCCCCTGTGCCCACCACAGCCTCACGACCCACAGTTCCTTTCAAGGTGCACAAATTTGTGCACTGGGCCCCTAGTAATAAAATAATTAGGAACTTGTGAGTCTTATTCTGTTTTTTAAAAATAATGCATTTAAATATATGCAATTTAATTTTAAATAATGTCTATTCAACAACTGACTGTAATATTTCTAAAATTTTGATAGTCAGCATTAGGTCCAGTTCATTATTTACTTGAGATCTCTGGTAACAATGTTCTTTTGTTTTCTTGCATTAAATATTACTGTGGAAACCTCTGAAGCTTACATTTTGCAACATGACAACTAAACTAATGGACTTTGATCCCACTTCCTATATTAAGTCCATAGAAATTTTGGATGAAATACTAAATATTAAATAAATCAAAATAAGGCAAGAGAGAACTCCATGTACAAGAAAGAAAAAAGGAAATAGATTCCAGGGCAATAATCTGAAGGTGATTCAGTGGCAATACTGAAGTAGGAGAGAAGGAATAGGTTCTGAGAACTGGATGCTGAGGTGCTAATGCCCATCCAAAGACAATACAATATGAAGCAGCTGGAATTCAAATCCCATCTTGCCTTCGTGGATTATAAAAGCTCTGTACTTCAGCCCAAAACAAAATTCTAGGTTTTTGGATCAAGAAAAAGAAAAGTTGCTGGCCATAAAGAAAAACTGCAGACCCCTACCAGGAGTAAATATATTGTCCAACCTTAATTAAATAAATGGCACATTAATGATAAACCCAAAAATTAACACAAAATCTGGTTCATGGTGAGCTTTCTACTGGGAACCCTCATCATAAACAATCTTAAATCCATATGGTAGCAAAAGCTTTATAAGGCAAGATATGCAGACTTTTACAGAATACTTAATCCTTTCAATGTTAACAAGAATAAAACAAAGGTCCATGAGATCCAAAGGTCCATATACCACCCCCCAAAAAACAAAAACAAACAAAAAAAAACCCCACTAAAACTTAGCAACCCAAGAACTAGAAGTAATAAAATAATATGGAAATGTTTATACAACAAAAATTAATAAAAAGCATTAGGTATCATTTTGAAATAGATTGAAAAGATGAAAGGCAGCTGAAGAGAGAACTGATGTTGTGTAGAATATGGAGAAAAAAAATCATTTTCAAAAACACATAGGACATTTACAAAAGATATTTTATAACAAACACAAAAATAAACAGTACCATAAATTTACTTTATCTAATAACAATGGAATTAGATGAGAAGTAAATTCAAAGCAAAAAATAAAATAATCCACACATGTCTTTAATTTTTAAAGGGTCTAAAAAAGAGTCAAAAGAAATAAAATGGAAATTGTGAAATAGATTTGAATGATAATGAAGATAGCACAAATGAAATATGTAAAAAGTAGCTGGAGTAGTGTTAGGAGGAAATGAATAACTTTGTACACAAATATTAGAAAGAAATAGAGATGGTTTATTAATGGGCTAAATGTTCAATGCAATAATTTAGAAAAGAGCATATTAAAACTAATGAAAATAGAAAGTTGGAAATAATAAAGATCATAGGAGGACTTAATGAAATAGAAAAATCAAACAAAATCAATAGAATGGAAGGCTAATTTTCTGAATGATAAATAAAATGAATGATCTATCAAACTAATGAAGTACAATAAATATTAAGGCGCAAATAAGCATGTTAAAAAAAAGGAGACATAAATAAATATAGGGAAAGTTAAAAAACATTATGATCAATTTTATCCAAGTAATTTTGAAAATTTATATGAAATGGACTTTTAAAAAATATAATTAAAAGAAATACAAATTCAGTTGACTTTAGAAATGACTATTTTTTTAAAGAATAGCTAGTCCATATATTGCATAACTGTTCTAGCCATTAAAAAAAAACACTTTTATTTCCAAAAAACAAAATGATGAAACACTCCTTAAATTCCTTTTATAAGATAGATAACTTCAAAACCAATAATGGACAATGGAAACATGGAACTAATTAAAATATTCATATTATTAATAATTTAAAGATGTTATGGGCTTAATAAGGGTGATTTACATGTATAAATTCTTCTGATAACAAATCTAAGGTAAGGAACATGATAGTCCCCATAGTTACAGATGAGGAAACTTTGGCAGAGAAATAGTTTACACAGACAGAACATGCTGCAAACCCAGAAGAGAACCCAGACAGTCTGGTTTCGGATCCTCTGCTCTAAACCACAGACTCCAATTTCTTCAATAAAATATTAGGAAAACAAATGCAGTACTGCATTTTTAATATAAAATGATAGTGTAGGATTAAGAAGGTGTTCAGAGCAGTTCTTGTTATTCCCTGATTCACATTCCTGTAATATGCAATTCTCCCACCTATTGTCCAAGTCTCCAAAATATTTTATAAACTGGCAAATATATCTTTCTTCTCACATATTTGAAGTCTCAGATTTGTTCCCTTTCCATCACTTTCAGCTCTAGCTTATCCTATATTATAAAAGGCCAATATGCAAATCAACCGAACAGTGGAACAACCGGTCACTATGATGCACACTGACCACCAGAGGGCAGACAGTCAAAGCAGGAGCTTCCCCCTGGTGGTCCGTGCACTCCCACAGTGGGAGCACCATTCAGCCAGAAGCCCTGAGCTGGACTCATGGTTGGCAAGCATAGCAGTGGCAGGAGCCTCTTCTGCCTCTGCGACAGCATTAAGGATGTCTGACTGATGGCTTAGACCTGCTCCCCAAGCTCCCAGACTGTGAGAGGGCACAGTCCAGGCTGAGGGAACACCCTCCCCCCAACCCCCAGTGCATGAATTTTGTGTACCAGGCCTCTAGTAGACATAATATTTGATAATGCTGTCACTCCCTTCCAACACACCCATCCTGTTTAAAACCAGTCAATGGTGCTTATTTTTATTAGCACAGTGAGCAAATATCTAATCATTGCCTACAGGGTCTGTCCACAGCCGATCTCTTCAACATCATCCAGGATCGAATTCTTCTTCCCTCCCCCAACCCCTCCCTTTCTTCCTTCCTTCCTTCCTTCTTTCCTTCCTGTATTTGGCCACACTGGCCTTTCTGTCCAGAACTTGACACCAGGTGTTCATTTGTGCTGTTCTCCTGCCTAGAGCTCATTATCTTGTGCTTCACCTAGTGGCCTCCATCTCTCATGTCTCACTTCTATCATCATTTCTTCAGAGAAATTATCCCTGAACTCCCCTCTCCCAAGACTAAGTTAGGTTCCCTTATTTAATCTCAGCTAGCACTCTATACAACTGCATATGTAAGTTCATATGTACTTATGGGATAATTTCATCAATATTTTTTTCTTGCCGAAACCAGTTTGGCTCAGTGGATAGAGCATCGGCCTGCTGACTAAAAGGTCACAGGTTTGATTTTGGTCAAGGGCATGTACCATGGTTGTGGGCACATCCCCAGTAGGGGGTGTGCAAGAGGCAGCTGATTGATGATTCTTTCTCATCGATGTTTCTAACTCTCTATCCCTCTCTCTTCCTCTCTGTAAAAAAAATCGATAAAATATACTTTTTTAAAAATATTTTTTTCTTTACAAGAATGCAAACAAGAGGTCAAGGACCATGTGTTTTCTTGTCTGGCATTGATTCCGTAGTGTCTACATTAAGTCAATATTCTTAATTTATTATAATAATCAATGAATTATTAAGAAAGAAGAAGGAAGAGATAATGTATTATTTGGGAAAACGGCTGGAATTATTCTCCTCTTGTATCTATCTATGAACCTTGAAGTATGATTTTGCCACTCCTCCCAGGAAGAGGGAGAGTTGTGTTTTCAAAATCTTTGGGTCCAGATTAGCCATGCAGTTTCCTTTGCTCAGGATGTAGTGGTGTGCCAGTTTTGCACCTATGCTTCAAAAGGTCTTCTGGACTTCAGTGTTCTCTACTGACCCCTGTGACTGCCATGTGAACAAGACAAGGCTAGTGGAGAATGATGGACCACAGAGAAGGGTCTGAGTCTCTCTGCCCATTCCAGTCAAGGTTATCTTAGATCAGCCAGCCATTTGCCAACCTGCCAGCTGACCTCAGAAACAAGAGCAAGGCCCACCTTATGTCTACTGATCCTGAACCACAGAATCAGAACAATCCATCTCATCCTTTCATTCGAGAGTGACAAAAAATGGTATTGCTTTAAGGCCACCAAGTGGCCTTTTGGGCTGGGGGAGGAAGAAGAAAAGTTAAGAGGAAGAAAAGGAAGAGAATAAGACATGAAGCCTATCATGTATAAATGGACAAAGATTCCAAAGATTTGTTGTTTAGTTCTAGACAAAGATAATCCAACAAATAAGTTACATGCAAAGAGATCTCAGTATATATTCAGGCTAGACTTGCTAAAGATCTGTGATTTCAAAAAAAGTGGAATAAAGTCCCTGCCATGGACCCATATGATGCTCTGGAAGGAGGGCAGGGAAGATATAGGATTTTAAAGTTAGAGTATCAAATCCTAGTTTATTTTACAAGTTTATGTACATGGATAATTTCCTCTCTAAATGTGCACAATAGAGCCACAGTTACTACATCCACTTTGGGAGGGTGTGGCAAATATTGACAAGACTGCCAAGGGATGTTGGTATTAGCAAATGCTCTACGCTGAGTGGCCAGATTATTATGATCCTGCAGGCATAATAATCTGGCCATTCAGTGTGTGTGTGTGTGTGTGTGTGTGTGTGTGTGTGTGTGTGTGTTAGAGGCCTGGTGCATGAATTTGTGCATGAGTGGGGTCCGGCCAGCCTGGCCAGGGGGAAAGGACATGGTGGTTGGCTGGCCTGCCTGCTGGTTGAACTCCTGGGCAAGGGGACAATTTACATATTAGCCTCTTATTATATAGGATATACACTGAGTGGCCAGATTATTATGCATTCAGAGATAGTAATAATCTGGCCATTCAGTATATATTGTACTCATGGGACACCGCATAGTGTTCTAAGTGCTCAACTTAATTCATTTATTCACATGACCAGCTTGCAAGGTGAGTACTAGTATTATCTGCATTGTGCAGATGAGGAAAGCTAAGGCATAGTGAGGTCAGGTAGCTTACTCAAAGTCACAGACCCAGTAAATGGGGAGGCAGGATGCAAACCCCCAAAATCCCAGGCCAGCCAGCCATGCTTTAAAATCTTAAGCCCCTTAGCCATAGATGCACCAATGCTTACTCCCTGGGATCCTGCCTGGTATTACAGGGATGAAACAGCTTGGCTACCAGACAGGCTCTCCCTGCACATTAGAAACCCCCATGTCTGGTGCACACATGAACCTGGATTTTCCAAATGTGCTTGGCTCCTGCTCCCCAGAGAGAAGGCAGTAAATCGGGAAGACTAGAACTGCCTCGGCCCGCCCTGCTAATTAAACTCGTCCAACTGACACTTTTTGGCCACATCCAAGAGGATATTATTTTTAGCTTGTGTGGGTTAAAGGGGAAGGGAATGTGCCAAATCCAGGTTGTTGGAAAGGGAGAAAGAGAAGGGAGCTCAGAATGCATTATAGTTAAAACTCCTCCTAATAAAATGGAGAATGGGAACTTTGTGCCTGTCTACTGAACAGTGTCAATGGCCTTTACAGCACATGTAAATGGGTGGGATATTTCTCTACTCACACATTCCCAATGGGATAGACACTGCAGATATTAGAAGGATCTAGAAGTTTATTTTTTATTCTTATTAAGATTTGCTGGAACGGGCTGGGATCGAAGGAACTTTCCACCTCCTCCACCCTGTCTTCTTTCAGAACTCTCTGACAACCCCACCCTGGCGTCCTCGGAGGTAATGAATGAGGTACTAGCCCGACCCTGATTAGGAAACTTGGAGGGTCATCTGCAGGGCTCCTTCTGATAAAAATCAGGCCAGACCATGCCGCAGGGCTCAGCCTATTGATAACCCTGGAGCCTGCAGAACCACAGGGAGCTCCACTTATGGGTGCATCTGTGGTCTGGCTCTCAGGGCTCCATCCATCTAAGTCGGTTTCACTCTTCTGCTCACTGCTTCCTTCTTCCTTCGGCCCCTCTCTTGCTGTTTCTGATCTGATCTGGTGATTAAAAATGGAAGATCCCCAGCAAATCCTCAGCAGTCTGAAAACTGCTCAACCCTGGTAAGCTGAGGCATAAAACCCTATAGTCCTGTGCTACAAACCATGAAACCCTTAAGACTCAACTCACAGGAAAAAGAGATTTTGGTTTTGGTCCTGCCCTTCGTGTGATGAATTGATGTTATTGTTTGGTCTGACGCAAAGACTTTATTGTGTGACAAGCCTACCCATTTTGCTCCTGGACAGAACAAGAGAAAAAATACTGCTGAGAGAAAAAAATACTCAGATCATTTTTTTTCAGCATCATACTGGTGGGTTTTCAGCATATATGATTAACAGATACCATAGAACTGAATTAACCCACTAGCTTTGAAAGGTAGCTAATAGGCATTGCAAAAGTGGCTGTGAAGTGTACTAGTTAAGAATGGGTAAGAGCCAGACCTGGGTAGGAATTTCAAGTCAACACTTACTACCTAAATGACTTTGGATGAGTCATGTCATTTTTTGACAAAGATACATTCTTGTGAAGTGGAGTGAATAGTAGATACTTCATAGGATTGTGTAGAGAGTGCCCCTGTGAGAGGATGCTATTGAAGCAGAGTACCTGGCACAGAATGGCTGGCCCCTCAATATCAGCTGCTGTTATGAAGTCATCCATGAGCATGAGGGACAAGGTCTGAGGTAAGGTCAAAACCACATTATCTTGGCATGAGGTAGGCTCTAATTTTCAAATTTCAATAAATGGCTTCTAAAAACCAATGAGTACATAACACAAAATGACCATCGTTAGACTAAAGTAATTGTTCATTGTTGATATCTAACTGTTCCTTCATTTAGCAACTTCTTACTTAAAATATGTCCCCCCCCAAAAAAAACAACAACAATAATGAATAATAAATTCTTTTAGAAGACACTTTGTAAAGAATATAATAAATTGAATTTTAATAGTGGGCAGTTGGTCAACATGTAATAGGTTTTGTAGTAAATGAAATAATGGTTTATTATTCCATGCCTCTCAAGGTAATAAGGAAACTGTTTGACTTGAAGGCTTTGAATGATGGAAAATGAAATGTTCAGTGGTGTTCCAACCTGGGGTCATTTTAAACCTCCCCATCTCTCCCCTCCTCTCTCCCCCCTCTCTCTTGCCCAAAATGACATTTTTCATTGTCACAACTAGGACTAGGAGAATTTCAACTGGCATCTAATAGAGAGAGTCCAGGGATGCTGCTTGACATCCTACAGTGCACAGGGCAGCCCGTCACAACAAAACGTGATCTGACCCCAAATGGCACTGGTGCCAAGGTCTATACAAACCTGAGGAACTCTCATGAGGGATCTTAAATGGCTTCTGATTGTGAGAGGAAATTTAACTAGAGTTTAAAACAGTGGCATTGACTTAGAACACATTTCACCTAATAAATCACAGGAGAATCATTTGTAAACATGGTACTTCTTAATTACTTTCATTTTTTGCACTAAATTTCCCCCCAAATTATCACTGTTTCAAAAGTGACACGAGCTGGCTGTTATGTCTTAGTTTTTTAAGGAAGGAGGTAAAAGCAGAGGTTGAGCTAATGCTGTCTCAATCATTCACAATGAAATGTATCCCTACAAACCTCTTTCCCTATGCCCCCCCCCCTCTAAAAAAAAGAAAAGCAAAAAAAAAAAAAAAAATGAATTGCCAAGATTTTAAAGACTTTCTTCCTCTAAATTCACCACGAGCATGGTTTCTGATCCAAGGATAGGATTTCCCTAGTAGCTGCCAATGTGGAAATCAAAACATTCAGAAGTATGAGGAACAGGTATAGATCCCTTTCATTGTTTAGTTTTCTTTACCTTTCATGCCCACAGAGTATGGCTTCACGCATCTGAGAAAGTCATTAGTGAGAGCAGAGACTGTACAAGCACTGCCTTGAAAATGGGGCATGTTTGCTGTTTTTGGAAAATATCAGCTTGGAAGAGATTAAATTCAGTAGAGGGCAATGCCCCGAAAGTAAAATCAAAAGATTCTTTCATTTCAGAGCTCTTGGTTAGACTTTGACACTGTCCCATCCTCACACTGTCCTCTAAGTTCCACGGGTCAACCAAAGCCATACTTGGCCCCAGGAGGACCTGCATTCCATAAGGCACGTGTAGGTGGAGCAGCGTCACAATCTTCATCCAGAACAGTGGGCAAGACTGGCATTTGTTAGATTTAGATTAGGAGCCAGAAACTGGGCAAGATGCTTTAGAAGCATAGTTTCTCCAGAGGAATCTCAGAAGCCACAAAGAGGCTAGCATAAGAAAAAAAACAATCTGGGTGGATTCTTATTTAAATGAACATAAATCCATATCTGGATTAACAAACAAACTTTCTAAAAGTGTCAGTGCAGTCATGGAGCCACTGTCTTGTTTACTATTATCCCCAGTTGGTTTCCTCCTTCTGAGGGTTGTGATGCCCCGAGCCAAGGCCTCCTAAAATCCAGCAATTTCTTTGCATCTGTGTACCCCCATACCTAGAAGAATGGCTATCTTGTGGCAGATTCTTGAATATTCCAGCTGAATTCTTGCATTTCAGTTCCAACATGGGTGGATGTTTCCCATGATGCCTGGCATATAGTATGGACTCTAATACATAATATATTTAAATTGAATTTACCCACAATCTAATAGAACTAACAAAAGCTCTACCATAGAGTGAGTGCCAGAATATAAATGAACTAACATCAGCAACAGTGCCTAACATGGTTCTTGGTGAATAGAGGGGACTTGGTTAATGTCTGCTAGTGTGGCATTAGTACCAAGAAGGGCTTCGTACAATGCTGCAGCTACGGGTTTGCACACGGATCAGCCAAGTTTTTCTGGCTCTGTGTCTTCTCTGAGAAGCTCTCTGGGATGGAGCACGGTGTCTGTTGTGGAGCCCTGCTCTTCACCTGAGCTGTGTATGGCCCTTAAATGTGTCAGTACCTTCTGTTGGGATGAGACCTGGGAGATGTAGACAATTAGCTTTCCTAAATAGTATGTGCAAAATAAACTACCTATAACTAAGGATGAATTTCTAGGGACAAATAAGCAATATGAAATAAATTTTAAAAAGATAACCTCAATTTAAAAATGAGTATAGAAGTTTATCCATGACTTTCCAACCCTTTATGAGTAGATTCATGTCACTGGGATGTATCTTCAGTAGAATCCCCAAATTTCACAGTACCCCAAGTGTACTATACTTCATCTCCTCTTTTTACTTTCTAAGCTGATTTTCATTTTTAATGAACATTTCTATTACTGTGTTATTTGCCTGGGCAAATCATCACCCCTACTTTGAAGGAACAGCCTAAAGAGAGTAACCATTTCTCAACAGCACAATGTAGACATGGCAATGATAATAACAAGGGTAATAATAGCTGACATTGATTAAGTCCCTTCCATGTGCCAGGCTCTGTGATAGGGGTGTAGAGCTTGGAATAATTCTTTGCAGTTGAGATCCTGGGATCAAGGTTTGTTTCCTAATTGATTCCTGGTTCTTTCCAAGATCAGAAGCCACGTTTCCTTACACTCATAAAGGATCAGGAAAATATTAAGCACCAATGATGTAGTAAGCATCTCACTAAGTGCTTTTCCTGTTTCCAATACACTGCTTGAATCACAAAGATTTGTTAAGACAGCAGGAGCAAGTCAATTCATACTTCATAACTACAACAGTAAATATATTGATCATGGTTGTCCACTCACTCAGGAAATATTTATTTAGCATAGACTATGTGCCAGATACCATTCTAGGCCTCAGATCTATGCAGAGAATGAGGCATAAAACACAAGAAGGCCCTGCCCTCAGGAGGCTGACATTGCAGTGGAAGAAGATATAGGAGAGAGAGAGAGAGAGAGAGAGAGAGAGAGAGAGAGAGAGAGAGAGAGAGAGAGAGAGAGAGAGAACACGAATACCTAAGCAAAATTATTTAAGATAACAGTAAGTCCTGGGAAGGGGCATCAGCAGAGGCCCCATGGGAGAGAGACTGTTCCAGCTGACAGAGGCAGCCACGCCAAGACCAGATTGAAGACCATTCCAGGAAAGGCCTAGAGAGGGCCAGAGGCAGGAAGGAGGTTTGCTATTTGAGAAACAGAAGGAAGACCAGTGTGGCTAAAGAAGAATAAGTGAGGTGATAGTAGTAGAGAATGAGGAGAGAGATCAGCAAGGCCTAAGCACACAGGGCTTTGGGGACCAAGCTAGGGAGCTTACAAAAATCATCATCAGGTCTAAATAGGAGCATGACATGGCTGTATTTACATTTCAAAGAGGTCACCAGGGGTGACATGTGACTTCTGTCCCACATGGTCAAGTAAAAGATCCCATTTGTCATCTTAAGGACCATCTTTTATTCATTTACTCCCAAAGCAGCAACTGTGCCTCTTCTATGTCCAGGCACTTGGCCAGACTCAGGCTGCGATGAGGTGAATGACATATACAGAATCCTTGGCCTTGTGGAGCTAAGAGTCTTGTGGGATTTTCAGTCCATGAGTGGGTACTGCTTACAATGCCGTGGTGCCTCCATTGGGGCTATTGAAGGTGCAGCCAGAGCAAGGCTTTCTAGAAGACCTGACTTTCCAATTGCAACTTAATGATTATCAGAAGTCATCCATGTTAACAGAGAGAGTCAGGGCAAAAAGTCTTTGTGGCATTTCCAAGTCCAGATTGGGAGAGAGTCAGTTTCTCTCTGAGAAAGGGGCAGCAATTGGCAGGGCAGCAGAAGAGCTTAGGAGAAGTGAGGGAGAGGCTTGAGCAGGAGGCTGGCCCACAGCTGGAGGGCCCAGGAGCCAGGAGTGGATTTATGCTGTGCAGAGTCATCTGTAAAGAAGGGTCCATGCAGCTCCTGATTCAACAGAACCAGAAGGCAGCTTGTGGGAGAGAATTCAGGTGAGAATAAAGCATCAAAGGGTTCCCCCAGCTAAATGGTTACTTTAGCATTCAAGGTGTTCTTCCTCCAAGCAACAGCCTTCCAGCCTTTTCCTGGCCTGTATGGGGAAGCCACTCCCTGCTCCCAGACACCTGTGTGTGTCCCCTCTGCAAGGCTGAATTGCGGTGGCTTTACGTCAAGGACACAGATGGAAAAGGAGGAGCTATGATTGATGCCGCTGCTCCCAGGCTGCAGGAGAGCTGTTTGCACAACCCAATGGGCCATGCCCCATCAGCCCTTCCAAGCAAGGAAGCAGCACCCTGCACTTCCAGGAAGGTGTGATGGGGGCTCTGACTCAGGGTATAGTCGAACCAACATCAGGCTGTCCCCAAGAGAAAGCAGAGGAGACAGAGCTAGGGCTATTGAGAATGAATCTTTCAAAAGCTAAAAGCATATGATATGCTCTTTGCAAACCAATGGGGCTTTCTGCTATTGATGAAACAGCATGGTAGACAGGCTAATAAGATCAGCTTTAGAGCCATTTAGCTTGAGTTCAAATCCTGGCTCTGCCACTTCCTAATTGTATGATACCAAGTAATCTGCCGCTTGGTTCCCTCATCAGTATATTAAGGGTAGGAGGCTGTTATAACAACTCAGGGAATCGATAAATATAAGGATCATAGACCAGTGCATGGCATATGATAAGTGCTTGTTTAATGTGAGCTGTCATTATCCCCTATTCTGGGCCAAACTCTGGGGATTAAAAAATGATAAACAACATATTTTAGAACTTCAGAGCCTAGTCAGAGAGAAAGAGATGGCATTTATTGATCACCTACTATGTGACAGGTATTTTGCATATATTAGCTATACTAGAAAATAAAACTTGTTTATTTTTAACTGTCTGAGGTTGAGACAACTTGCCTTAGAGTCAACTACACTTGACTTAAAGCAGCTTTAGCGACTCCCTGCCTCTTGAAGCCTAAAGAATCCATGAAATGCAATGCCTTTTCACCCCTGCCGTATTATTAGTACTCGAGGGCACTACTGGGCGTGATAGATTGTATCCTCCACAGTTCATTGCTTGGGGCCTGGTGCAGAGCAGTCATTTAATACAGTGGATTTGCCTTGTAATTGAAGTTGGGTTTTAACCTATGGTTTAAATCACCCAGACAAAAGCACCCGTGGGAATCTCTCGTCACACATGATGCTTTGTACATGCAATGTGCAGGGCTGGGTGTATAGATAACGGGTGTGGCTTGTGTGGCTTTTCATGTTTAAAACTTTGAAGTTAAAAATGTTGGACACACAGCTTAGTAGATGGAAAGGGTTTCACAGGATGAGCTGTACCAGGAAACATGGATGCCCCAATGCAGGAACCTCTGCATAGACTCTCAGGGAAATTGCTGTGTGAACTATTGTTGTTCCCATTTCCACTTACATAAGACGGGGAGAAGAACACACATTGCACAAGGTGGGTTGTCTAGACTGAGTGACCCAGGATGCTTTGCATTCTTTCAAGCTTGCATTGCCATTTCTATCTGCTGTTAGGAATGACAATACCTCTCAGATCCCCACTGGAGTCTCAGACACAGTGTAATCTCAAGGAGAAATGTTTCCCCATCATTCAGAGTATTCCAGGGAATCCTTGCAGCTCTGGGGAAGACTCTGGGAGAGCTAGCCAAGACTATATTCCTCGCATGCAGAAGGAAAGGGTGCTTCGATTATGAGAAAAAGAAAAACTTGGGGAGTGTCTGTGGATCCTCTAAAAAGAAAGGAGGCAGATTCACAGCTTCAGAGAAGGAAGACAGAGAGGAAGGGCTCCACTAGAATGTGTCTCAGAGCTGGTCTGTGGGTGATGAATCTGAAGAAATTTCCTTTACCTGAGGCATCAAGATGAGGAAGCAGCCAGGAGCAAAACTTTTAAACAAAATCGCATTTAAGCGCGTCACATTTAAGATCTCATTGAATACTAACAACACTGGAGGCTCTGTTTTCAGATGCAAGTGGTCCCATCATCAGCTAGTTGTAAAGTTGGAGCACAGAGCCAAGCATTTCTACTGAAAAATTCAAGGCAGGGTCTCGAATCTTCTCCTGCCCACAGACCAGAAAACTTTGATGTGAAATCCATGATCTCAGTGTGGCTGCCAGGTCATCTCTGCAGATAAGGAGAACTGATCCCTTTTGCTACCACTAAGGGGTCAGGGAGAAAAGAAAAGCATCCTCTAATATCCCTGGCACTCTTGGGTGCACTCCCTGCCATATATGCATGTGGCTGTGTTCTACAGCATCTACTCAAACACAGAACATGCAACATGCAGAGCCTTGCTATTGTCATCATGGTGTCAGTTTTGTGAATGAGATGAGATAAAATTAGAAATAGCCTGATGTGGAGAAAACAAAGGGAAATGACAGACTAAAAAATAAAATAAAATAAAACACCTATTTGCTAATGTAATATTTAACAAAAAAGGGTTTTCTTTATCTGGAGATTTCTTTTATTTATGGGAAATCGCCATGAATTCTTCTTTGCTTGTAAGAGGAAGGCACGTTGTTAGAAAGGTAATTTACCCTTCATTTGTAATAGAGTCTTGAATTTTACCTGTGCCTTTCCAGATCTGACCTCTGATCTCAAGTTGTCAAGCTGCCTGCTCTTAGCCTCCTTCGAGTTGATGGTCATGCCATATGCTTCCGCATTCAGAAAATCAAGCCTTAGGTCAAATTCCATACCTCTGTGAAAATCTATAGAAAATTACCTTTCTAAATAACCTTGGATTAATGGCTTAACTCTTAAATGACTGATACTTCCTTTCAGATGTAGAAAAAAACTGTTTTCAATAATTGCCTTGAATTTTATGTAGTTAGAAGCTTCATTTTGTCTTATTCTACTCTATTGCATTGCTATTAAAATACATTATATAATATATAATCTGAAACATATTGAAGTCTATAAATTGTGATATATTAAATTATTAAAATCATGTTATGGTAAGTGAAATACTTTATACAGTATTTATATTTATAAATATATTTATTGACAAATTGATTGTATATTTATAAATGTATTATAGTAAAAGTGGTGGCTTTTTTAAAAGATTTCTGGGCTTTAGGGAAAAGATTGGTAAACTATGTTCCACAGGCCAAAGCCAACTCACCATTTGTTTTTATAAATAAAGTTTTATTGGAACAGAGCCACACTCATTCAGTTACATGTTGTTTGTGGCTGCCTTTGTATTACAACAGTTGCAAAAAAAGACAATATGGCTCATCAAGCCTAAAATATATATGATTTAGCCCTTTACAGAAAAGTTTTGCCAACCCCTGCCTCAAAATAGCATAGAAATTACAAAATTGACACTCAGTTTCCTCCTCATTAAATGAGTAGTGTTGACAGGGTGATAGCTAAAACCAAGATAACTTTCCTGCAAATACAAATGTAAGACCTATCTTGCCTCTGGTAGTTCAGTAAATTTTAGGGTTATGTGCCCAAATATTCTAATATCGCTAATAATGAGTAATGGATCCCGTAGCTTTACTAAGACTTTTGTAGACAGAATGGCATCTTTTAGGTTAGGACCATTCTATACTACTTGGGTATATACATCCCACACATTACAAACTCTAGGCTTTCAAGGCTTTACCCACTTCCAAATGATCTCACCCATCTCATGCCTACCTCTTCCCACCTCTTATGGCACCAGAGCCATAAATTCTAACACCTTGAATGAAGAAGGTTAGATGTTTCTATTTACCAGTGTGTTCAAGTCATCAACAAGCCAGGTTTGGTGTGATGTTGCACAGGAGAAGAACTAACCCAGTGTGTACACACAAATGGCTGTTGCCTCCGTGCCTACACTTTGCCACCACTGAGTCTTCCCATGGAATACGCTGCCAGTCTTCCATTTCTTCTCTGTCTTAATGGCAACTGGTCTCCCCCAGCCATTATTCCAATGGGTAGATGTATTCTTGTCACTTGGTATTTGGACTGACCCACTGACTGATCTTAGCTCTTAGATTGTCCTTATGAAAACTTACACAGGCAGAAACCAGTTTGGCTCATTGGATAGAGCATCGGCCTGTGGACTAAAAGGACTTGGCTTCGATTCCAGTCAAGGGCATATACCTTGGTTGCAGGTGCATCCCCAGTAGGGGGTGTGCAGGAGGCAGCTGATCGATGATTCTCTCTCATCAATGTTTCTAGCTTTCTATCCCTCTCTCTTCCTCTCTGTAAAAAAAATCAATAAAATATATTTTAAAAAAAACATACATGGTGGCCTCATCCAACCAGACCTGTCTCCACCATGACTCTGGCTCCAATTGGCAAGGGATAAGCAGTGTGGAGCCATAGAGAAGCCAAAGGGAATGGAGCGCGGCTAAGCAGAGGCAGGGCTCCATATGAATTGGAAAGCAGTTGGGCCTATGGGCAGTAACTTGACTTAGAAACATGGAGGGTGCAATTGTTCTGTTGAACATCGTGCCTCACTCCTGTCTCTACAAAGGCTGGAGCCATCTGTGCTTAAAAAAAACACAGTCAGGGAAGGTTATTATGAGGAATCTCAGTGGTAGTCAAAGTAGCAAAACAGATTGAGATGGAATTGTTAGAAGCCAAAAATGCCACATCAAAGCACTTCTGAAATGTCTAGCTAACTTGCAGGATATGCGTTTCATTCTTTTAAACTTCTGAGTAAAGAGAGAGGGGAAAAAAGCCCAGCTCCATACTTTAATGCTAATGCCTCATGGTTAGGAAGATGAACTTTGGAGCCAGACTACCTGGTTCCAAATTCAGGCTCTATTTTTCACCAGATACATGACCTTGGGCAAGTTTACTTGACTTCTCTGTACCTCAGGTTCCCTTTCTATACAGCAGAATAACGATAGTAGCAGTGCTTCTGATGATCATGCAGAGCCCTAGCTGTTACTACTTAGGTTTGTCATATGCCAGACCCTGAGCTGGGGAGTCTGTCTCACTTACTTATCACCATAAGTAGGACAAAGCAGGAACTGTGATCATCCATGTTTTACAGATGTGGAAACAGAGGCTGAGAAAGTTTAAGTAACTTATCAAAGATCAAAGAGTGAGGAAACAGTAGGATTTAGAAGTGAACTCGTATCTGTCTAAATCCCAAGCTGGCCTTTTCAACATTCCGCTATACCACCTGGTTCAAAAAAGGGTTTGGATCAAAAGTGATTCTTTTCTTTTAACTCATTAGATCCTGCAGAGTCTTGTTCCTGGAAATCACCATCTGTGGCCTGAGCTTAGATGCAGATGGTGGAGGCAAGGGTCTGAGCTGGTTTGTATTCAGTCTACAGCTTCCTCTTGAAAAAAATCAACCACATGGAACAAACAAGCAAATCTGAGAAATTGTGGAGATTTCTTTTCTGATTCTTAGATTTTTAATGAGGCACTTATGTATGTTTTGCTAATCTAGAGTATTTACCCTGCTCATTTGCTGCTTCTCCTCTGTTATTCTCACTCCTTTGCCTTAGCAGTTTTGGCAATGCACCTTTGCAGAATACCAGCTATTGTTTGACGTGTCTCTCACAAAGAAGAAAATCTACACAATTCTTATTAACAGGGACATCTAAGAATGCCTAAAAGAAAAAGCTCCATGGAAAAGGAGAGAGAGAGAGAGAAACGAAGAGAGAGAAGTGAAGAGCCGAGTTGTATCAGGTGTCAGTAGTAGATAAAGTGAGGTTTAAGGACAGCTTCAGCTGCAAGAAATAAGCCAGCAAGGTTAAATAAATAAGCAACAGGTAGGAAAACCCTAAGTTTGGTTAATTTGGAGGTTAACTCACTTCACCAAACACTCAAGTGCTTTCCATTTTTCTGTTCTGTTATCCTCAGCTTATTGACTTTGTTCTCAAGATGGTTCCCCTCAAGGCCAGGCAGCTTGAGAATTTACATATGGACATTAAAACATTCAAAGGAACACCATCTATTCTGATGAATTCTTTTTTTTAAAATATATTTTTATTGATTTCAGAGAGGAAGGGAGAGGAATGGAGAGATAGAAACATCAATGATGACAGAGAATCCTTGATTGGCTGCCTCCTTCATGTCCCCTCCTGGGGATGGATCCCCCAACCCAGGCATGTGCCTTTGACTGAAATTGAACCTGGACGCTTCAGTCCATAGGCCAACATTCTGTCCACCAAGCCAAACTGGCTAGGGCCTGATGAATTCTTCTTAAGGTTTAGGAAGCCTTCCTAGAATCCCAATCAGTTCTCTCTTTGTGCTGACAAAAAACTAATAGCAGACCCACTTCTGTACCAGTCCCTGGGAAGGGGAGGAGTCTCCCGGGCTTAAGTTGGCCCTTTGAGATAGAATAGGTCCTGGAGAGTGAACCACTGTGGTCTTTCTGCACCACTTGATACATTCCTGTCAAAGAAGGCACTTCTGCTAAATACCTGAATCACAGACTGCATTGCATGTGAAGAAAAGGGACCCAAGGCCCAACGACCTAAAAGCAGAGGCCCTTGGGGAAGGACTTGGGGCTTGGGAGAACACAGCTCTGCATGCTGTGTGCCCTGTTCCATTTATTCAGACACTGTAGCTAGAGAGATGATCAATAGAGACAAAGTCCTTACCCTCAAAGACTTTACTTTCTAGTGGAGGTAGGAAGAGAGGGGGAGGGGGAGAAATGAAGAATAGACATATAATATATAGCATCGATTTTCAACCTTTTGAACTCATGGTACACATAAACTAATTACAAAAATCCTGTGGCACACCAAAAAATACATTTTTTGCTGATCTGACAAAAATATAAATATAATTTTCATTCATTCAGACAAGATGCTATTGTTGTGAGCCATTGGCAATCCAAAGGAAAAGAGCTCAGTGCTCTAGAGTTATACCCTGACTAAATAGGTATTACATGCTTCAAAAAATTCTTGTGGCACACCGGTTGAAAATCACTGCTCTAGATCACACGAACCAAAAGAACTAAGAAGAAAGTTTATTTGCTCAAGGTTCTATCTCCAGCAAAGGACACATTGCTCTGCATGCAGTAGCTACTCAATACATCATTTTTGAGTGATGGAGTGAGGAACTAAGAAGCATGTGGTATTGGCATTTGGTGGAGCAACAGGAAAGGAACATCTTTTCTGGGGACCACCCACCATTACCTAAAGCAGCACATCAAACCCCCGCTGTGCCCAGCCCAGTTGTCCTGCTCTGAGGAAGTTCCCTGGGTTTGCATGCATTCCATGTGAATCAATGATATCTATATTTTAAAAGGCTAGTGGCCATAATGCCATGACGCCATAATGACCAAATGACCAGTCCCCAGGAGGTGCATGAGCACCTCTCAGTCCCCCCACCCGTGCAGTCTTCAGTGTGGGGAGAGTGTTGTGGGGTGCCAGTAATGTCCAAGGAGCATGTGAGGTGTCAACAGGCAGCAAACATGGCCTGGGTGACAGGCTCGGTCTAGGGGACCCTACACACTAACGATTTAATCATTTGTTGAACCTCTAGAAAGATATAAAGGCTAGATATTACTTCTATATGCTGTCCATTGTGAGTAGCAGACTTGTGTTTGCCTGTGCAGTGTGTACCCTATTAAGATGGGGTACACACTGCACAGAAACAAAAAAACACTCTTTCCCTGAGGATATGTTTCTAAAGACTCTAGAGCAGTGGTTTTCATCCTTTCTAATGCTACAACCCTTTCGTATAGTTCCCCCCAACCATAACATCATTTTCGTTGCTACTTCATAACTGTGATTTTGCTACTGTAATGAATCGGAATGTAAATATCTGTGTTTTCCAATGGTCTTAGGTGACCCTGCTAGCAGTTCTCAACCTGTGGAGTAGGCTCCAGAAACTTTTGAAAAAAGACCCAGAGTGAGAAAGGCAGAAAAGTTCAGCAAGCACTTAAAATGATGCACTGTCAGCATGGGTCTTATAAACTGAACTCTACAACTGCAGCTGAAATCATAGGTGGGCCGGGGATGTGGTACTGGCCACCAGAGCTCCACTACACTCACTCTAGCTCAAGTTCAATTTCATTTCTTCCTCTCCATGACCTTGTGAGTTAGCTGTGAAGGTTTCTGCTTTCCAGTGGGGAAAGATGGAGGCCATGAATTGTCAATGACTTGGCCATGGGCCCACAAATGAACAGTGCCCTTCGAGCCTCCATGTATAGGCAGATTCTTCACATTTGGCTTCCTTTATATTGTGCCACAGTCTATTCAATAAAGTTTGAAGAAGGCTTAATGCACAAGGATACAAGAAACCAGATCAGAGAACGCCTAGCCCTCACTCTCAGGACGGCCACGAAGGGCGTGAGGCAGGAATATCACAACTCTACCATAGGGCGGTGCTCATCCAAAGAAGAGAACACACCAGCCAAACTTCCTCTGAGATATGCCCAAGTGAGCAGGATGGCATCATTAATTTTAGCAACAAAAGGTGAGCTCACAGTCTTATGGGTATTTTATCTTTACAATACAAACTTCGATGTTTCCTCAGTCCTCGGAGATTTGCTTTGCATATTGAAGAAGACACTAGTTATTTTTCTCTTTCATTTGCTTTTTAATCAGCTCCATTTTTTTATATTTATGCATGACATGAGACTTTGGGGGCAGGGGCATCCCATGCATAATGTTTATAAGTCTTCATCAATGTCTCCCCCAGCAAATAAAGCATTCCAGGGCCCCCATAGGTTCCAAGTTTTGTCTTCACTCTCTAAATAAGAGAAGAAAGGACTTGAGGCAAGTTCCTATGTTTCAATCATCCAGGAAGTGATTCTGGGCGATAATAAGAGAGAATAGCAAAGAAGGGGGAAAGAGGGAAATTACTGGCTTGGTCAAAGCTTGCAAAAACGACACCAGTGATTAAAACATCTTATGCTGTCCTCGGGCTGCAGAAGCTATCACTGACAAAAGAGCTCATACACACACACACAAAAGGAAAGAAATTAGCCATTAAGAAATATTTCAGCATAATGCAATTATTACAGCTGTATAATTGAATGGGGAAACCATTGATCTGTAGTAGAAAGGAAATTGCTCTTCTCATTGTGTTCCTATGAATATGTGAACATTAATCTCCATCTATAATCAACGTTCATTTCAAATCTGATTGCGTGCTACTAAACACCCGTAGCTATGCTAACATTATGTTAATATGGTTCAACATCATAGCTCCCAGCTTCACAGCACAAATATTTTTCTTTGGCAATCAATAGTAATTTCAGCTGAGTGGATGGAAGTCACGTTTTAATGGTAATCTTTCCTCCAAGCCTCCAAGTGGAAACTCAGTTGGTGTCTTAACATGGCTGCAGTACATTGCATATAATCAGATAAATTAACCTGAAAAGAAATTAAAAGAGAGAAAGGACAGGAGAGAATGTGGATCAGAAATAAGAAGAGAGCTTGACAAAACTCTAAAGCTCCCTAATAGATGAAAGCACTTCTTAGGTAGGGAAGAAGTAAGGATGAATGGGAAGGTGGGACTGGATGCAGGCATGTTGGCAGGGGGGTGGGGAAGGGAGAGAGCTGTGCAGATAAGGAGCTGGGATTGTTAAGAAATGAGGTTCTATTCCTTTGGATGTAAACCAATGAGATGCAGCAACCAGGTACCTGTGCAACCTTGATTTTGCCAAAGCAAAGGAGAGGTATGAGGAAGGAATAGGAAGCCTTATGCCTGGGTGGATGGTGCATGGAGTCTCCTTTACTTTTGAAGAACCACTCAGATGTCTCTCCTTTCTGTTATGCATTCATTTATAGAGAATGATAGAAAACATAGATCATTTAATACACTTCTGTAATTATAAAAATATAGAATAGTTTGAAGGTGAAGAAATACATGAAGGAAGAATCTACATTTTTAAGCACCACCACTGCTTGGCACCAGGAATATAAAGGTGAACAAAGCACATCTCTGCTCACAGAGAACTGATGGCCCAGAATGGGAATCAGACACCCAGCAACACCCAGTATCAACCTGTAGTCCTTTGGGAGTTCTCTGTACCCTCCTTGCTCCCCTAGACATTATGAAACTTTTCCTCCATGAAAGAGAGAGAGAGAGGGAGGGAGGGGGGGAGAGAGAGAGAAAGAGAGAGAGAGAGAGAGAGAGAGAGAGAGAGAGAGAGAGAGAGAGAGAGAGAATATAAAGTTTTCGTTACATGTACTTGTCAAGCCTTAATTTAGCCCCAAAGACCTAACAAAAATGAAATTCTTAAATGAAATCATTGGCTTAGCTCCTCCAACCAAGACTGCTGCCCTCCACTGCCCCTCTTCATTCACAGCTGTTCTATCGCAGGTTCATTCTCTGAGAAGAATCGAGGTAATGACCTGAAAGTGTGCGTGTTGCTCATTATCAGGCAAAAGAAAAGAAAGTAATACGAGGTGCCCAGCCTCTTTTCTTCCTTTCTCCTGCTCACCAAGGAGGTTTCTTATGTTGTTCCTTCCCATTACCGCTCCCAAAATCCTCCCTCTGCCTTCTCCTTTCTGGGTTCTATTTTGAAGATCAGAGGCAAACATTCTTTGAAAGGAAGGGAAATCCTGGGAAGACATGGCCTGGGCCTCTGAGAAAGGAGGAGGAGGACACTTCTGGTAAAAGACCATCAACCTGAAACACTTGCTTGTTTGACTTTAGAAAGAGGAGAGACTTATGGGAGAGAAACGTCCACAGATTTGGGAAATAGCTGACATTGTAAGTGTGATTCCCCTGGCCTCCTTAGGTTGTTCCTTTTTAATCCTTCACCTACATGAGAGCCAATGAAGCTGGCTCAATTAGGGACAATCTTGAAGACATTTGGAAACTAAGCATCCAGAACATAGAAACAAGACTATATATTTTCAGCCATGATTAGAGTCACACAATACCCAACAAAGTAATTGACAAAATTTCACTGTAAACTCACTGTTAAATGTTTAGAAGCCTATTTTGAGTTTTACTGCTTATTAGCAAAGCCAAAAAAAAAAAAAAAAAAAAAAAAAAAAAAGCCGTTTGGGGAAAATACTCAATCTTCCCAACACAAGAAAAACAGCTGAAATCATATACTGAAAACAAGATGGCTACAAATAAAAATGTATTCCTTTGTCAGCAGATTGTGTTGGAAAATGTGGAGAAAACCTTGCTAAAGATTTAAAGCGTCAAGTGCTAAAAGAAATTACTTGGTGTGTGAGGTTGTTATACTGTTGGGTGGATGTACAGATGTTGCTAACACTTCTTTCCTTATGGAATTTGCCGCATGAAATACAGAATAAACATTTTTTTAACATGAAAAGAATACATGTAAAGGAAGGAAAAAAAGCAATAAATAGTTTTTTAATGAAACCAATATTTTATGAAATAACAATAAGTGGATCTATAAATAAAATAGCTGATTGGCTGAAATTTCTTTTTAATTTTAAGTATGAAGTTCATAGACTAAATCATTGTCCATAGCAAAAAATAGTTGAGATCATAGATTGTGTAAACATGTTTATAGGTTATTATGTGCTTAATTTTAGGAGAGAAAAAGTCTTTAAAATACAAAAAATATATTTATAGTGAGGTAGAGACTAACAATAAAAAAAATTTTCATAATGTAGCAAAGAACTTAAAAGAATTGCTAGGTTGTTTATGGTTTAGGGTTGTTTATTTTTATAAAGTGACAAGTGTTCCAAGTTTACTGAACATTTTTGTCTGTTATTGAAATAAATATTGGTATAAAACCACTTGTCAGGTAAATAATAATAGCAATAATGCTAGTAATAATAGGTATAATTTCTCACTTCAAGGTATAAGAACCCTCATATCTATATCTTTTTAAATACATAACCAGAGTATTTAACCTGTATAAAATTCTTCTAAACAAAAAGTATAGTAGAATTTGAAGTGTTTGCATTAATATGTGGGGGCAATGCCTTCCAATTAATTTCTGAAACTACCAATTGGCATTACGGAAGATCTATATTTCCTAGGTTGCATCAAAAACTACTGCACAATTAGTGAATGAAATGAGATTGACAGATGAGGGGGAAGATGAGGAAAGCAGAGGCTGGAGTGTCCTTCCTTTTCATTTTGATCATTGTATTGATGCTAGCAATCTCTTGGTTTGTAGACAATACACCACTCCTACAATTTGTCATCGTACATGGCCCTGGTGTTGGTACTCCTCAGAGCTTAAGGTCTCTGGGGCAGGCAATCAAATGCAGCTGGGGCTGGGCAACATCTGAAGGCTTCTTTTATTTATTATTTTTCAATTATTTACATTCAATATTATTCTGTATTAGTTTCAGAAGCATAGCAAAATGGTTAGAAAAGCATGTACTTTACAGGGTGGTCCCCATGCTGCTTCAAGTACCCACCTGGCCCCATGCCTATTTATCTCCATATTATTGACTATATTTCCTATGCTGTATTATCCTAAGTGAAAGAAGCCCACCACAGAAAGACAAATACCATAATAATTTTGCTTATATGAAGGCTTCTTTATTCAGAGGTCATGCTTGGTCTGGAATCAGTGGTGTGGCTAAAATAATTGGATATTAGACAGCATCTCTCTCACCAAGCAGCTACCTCGTGTGGGTGGCTTTGCTCCCTTATAGCTCGGTGGGTCCTGGATAGTCTGACTTCTCCCCTGGTGGCTGGTTTCCCCAGTGTGAGCATTCCAAGGGACTCAAGGGGATGCTCTAAGGTTTCTTATAACAGAGGCGTGGGAGCCCCAGAAAGTTGCTTCCATCCCATTTTACTAATCAAGAATATCGCTGGGGCCAGTCTAGATACAAGAGCATGGAAATCAAGCTCTCAAAGCAAGGAACATCATAAGTATACAGAGAGAAGGAATTAAAGACAGCCCTCAACTTCTGTGTCAATCAACAGGGATAATGGATCTCAAATGGTATATTGTTTAGTGCTTAGATTACATGACAAACACAGTCAAATCCTTAAAACTTAAGCTTAATTATGTGGTTATGATGACTAGTTCCTTTTCATATTTTCTTTAACATATGTATGGTCTGACGAAGAATTTCTGTTTCGGGGCATATAATACTAGCAGTTAATGTTTACTGAGCATTTCTAATATGCTGAGATTTTTTTCACAAATGATCCAGTTTGATTTTCTCCCCAAACCTTTCTGTTAATTACTCTGTGTATTTTGATTCCCCAGATAAAAATAAAGCTCAGGGAACTTTGTGACTTATTATGGGTCACATAGCACATAGGTAGCAAATGGATAGAGTAACTCGGTCTGGCTAACAACAGGACTGAGCTCTGATTTGACTCTAGTCAGGCACATACCTGCAGTTGAAAAACCTGTAAGTATAAGCATGTTCAATTCCATTTTATTATATACATTTCAGTTTATTAACATAGACCACAAAAATGTGGTCTGTCCTTTCTACAGGATATATCATTACCACAGAAATGATGTAGGTGCTTATGTATTTCTTTGAAAACTAGTGGCCTGGTGCATGAAATTTGTGCACATTACAAGGGAATTAATTAGAGAAAATATTTTAATATTGCTATTTGCCTTTTCTCTATAATAGAAGTGTCAGAGATGAAAGAAAACTAGTAAAATGTATATGAAAATCTTCCTCTTGTCAGATCTGGGCATGCTGCAGGACCAGAGTCACCCACCCACACATGCCTCAAAATCACATGATACCCAGACCCAGCTGGCCCCACCCCCATTGGGCAAGATCCAGACCTGGCTGGCCCCACACCTGTCAAGCCCCACTAGGCAGGGGCCAGCCTCAGGTCCTCTGTCAAGCCCCTCTAGGTGGGGGGTGGGTGGGTGGTGGAGCCTCAGGTTCCCAATCAAGCCCCACCAGGTGAGGGGTGCAACCTCAGGTCCCCCAGGACACTCTTAGGTCTCCTGGCCTGTCACCAGGGTGAGGGGCATGACATGAGATCCCCCAGCCCAGTGATGGGGCAGGGGCATGGCCTGAGATTCCCCAGCCTGGCACCCAGGTGAGAGGGCACATATTTAGGTCCCCCATCAAGCCCCCTGGGTAGGGTAAGTGACCTGAGGTCTCCCTCTGGGTTCCGGGACAGGGAGCATGGCCTCAGGTCTCCTTGCCCAGGACAAAGGGCACAGACTGCGGTTCCCCGTCAAGCCCTGCTGGGCAGGGGGCATGGCCTGAAGTCCCCCACCCTGGCCTGACACCATGCAGCCTCAGGTCCCTGCTGATTGTTCAGTATAGCTCCTTATGGGAACCCCACATCTGCTGTGTGCACAGCCATCTTGTGTTATGGGAACCCCACTTCTACTGAGGGCACAGCCACCTTGTGTCAGTATTATGGCACGAGGGTCAATTTTCATATTGTGTCTTTCTTATATAGGATGTTGTAGGAATATATACTCCAGATAGAAAATATATATACTGCATATATCTTACATACATACAATAGAAAGATACATTAGAAATTGCTCAATGTAGTTCATACTAGGCCACCTCCTCCTGACCCCTGTGCCTCACTCTTTCCCTCCCTGGTGCTGATGATAAGTCAGGTGGGAAAACAGGAAGGCAGAGAGAGATGAATATATGTATTTTATTATTTAGTGTCATAGCAGAAGTAGTTCCTATACTGCTTCAGCCCACCCATGAAGATGACTGCCTTGGCTGGGTGGCTCAGTTAGTTGGAGTGTCAGCCCATATACCAAAAGGTTGTGGATTTGACTCCTAGTCAGGTCATATACCTAGGCTGAACCTTTGATCCCCAGTTGGGGCATGTAGAGGAGAGAACTGATCAGTGTTTCTTTCTCACATCAATGTCTCTCTCTCTCTCTCTCTCTCTCTCTCTCTCTCTCTCTCTCTCTCTCTCTCTCCTCTCTCTTCTCTCTCTCAAAATTAATTTAAAAAAATATCCTTGGGTGAAGATTAAAAAAAAAAAAAGAAAAAAAGATTACTTACAGCTTTGTCTACAATTCCCATATACATGACTGGTTTTGACTTTAAGGACCTCAAGCCTTCACTTTGTCTCTTAGTCTCTATATCTCCATCTTTATCTCTTGGTCTCTGTCTACCATATGTCCTTCCTCAGCTGGCTTTGGCCAGGTTAGAAGACCTCAACCAATGAGGGGCAACAATGAAGCATAAATACTCTGACCTCTCTGAGGGGTATTCTGCAGATTCTCAGGGGTCCTCCTGGGACTGCACCCCAGTTGCCACAGCCATGCTCTGCCATTCACACCTCTTTTACTGGCATTTCCCCCCTCCTTGTCTTACCTCCCACTTCCTCACCAAATAAACTGCCTGTGTCTGAATTCTTGTTCTAGCATCTGCTTTCAAGAGAACTCAAATAAGGCAACTACTATTGGACTTTTCGCTTTGTGATAATGTAACTTTCACTTAAGCAAACAAACAAAAATCCCACTACATTTAAATGAATAAAACTATTAAAGAGTGCAATGTTTTCAGGCACCAGTGTGGGAGGCATTATATCCATGTACATACTCGGCCTGTGGCCGGGGCTCTGCTTACTTCCACCCATGGACACAAACACATCCTAAGGCCATCACTGAGCCTTCGGAAAACCAGGCTCTGGGCAGAGGGCTGTCCAGTGATGCTCAGAGAGCAGGATTCTGTGTGCACTGAGGTGCAAAACTGTAGCTTGACTTGCTTCTCTGTTTCCCATCCCCACCCCCTCTCACAACCATCTTTGATTTAACGCTGCTTTGTGCCATTACTGAGCGATGATCGCTTCCCTGAGCTCTGGGATGGGCCCAGAGGCCCCGGATTCATTGTCTGCCTCTGACACTGCGCCCTTCGCCCTGGCCCTGAGGAGCTGAACAAAGTCGTCTCAAGATTACAAGCCATTTCAGCCTGATCAGGGGTTACGGCCCCCCTTTTTAACATCCTGCTTTTATTTGCAGGCTATGAAGTGTAATAGTTCACCATTTTGGTTTAAGTATCACCATAAAAGTCAGTGAGATGGAACAGGCAGTAAGTAGTTCTTTTACATAGCGTGGCTGAGGCTGGGGCTTGTGTCCTCATTAACCCACAGAAATGGCTCTGAGATAAAATGCTGGTGGGCGTTCCTTAGCGTCCGGGATCAATCAGCACTGGTGGAGGCCACCTCCACCTGACCCCTGTGCCTCACTCCGTCCCTCTTTGATGCTGATGATAAGCCAGGTGGGAAAACAGGAAGGCAGAGAGAGATGAACATCCAAAGGGGATTCTGGATGTGTGCGGATGAAGCTTTGGTTTGAAAAGTGAAAAACAAGTCCCAATACAGAGGTGTTGACCCAACACGATACCTCTCCTTGCTATTCACTGGGCATCAGATATTCTTAGTGGCCAGAATCTGTCCAAAGGCATGGGATAAGTAAGCATATGCCACAGTCTCTATGTTTGTGTCTGCCTCAAAATTCATGTTAAAATCCTAACACCCCATGTGATGGTATGAGGAAGTGGTGCTTAAAACCTGAAGGTATAGCCCTCATGAGTGGGATTAGTGCTCTTGTAAAGCACACTCCACAGAGTTCCCTAGTCCCTTCCTGCAGCTGAGGACACAGCACGAAGTCTGCATCCAGAGCCCAACCAGTCTGGCACCCCGAGCTCCAGCCTCCAGCCTCCAGAACTGTGAGAAGTAACTTTCTGTTGTTAAACCACAGGGCAGCTCCAATGGATTGAGGCAGCACCACATGACAAGACAATCTCATTCTGCTTATCACGGTGGCATTGGCTTTTGTCAGAATTCCAGGGGAAATTTTCTACGGAACACCCATTCCTTGGTTCTATGAACAAAAAGGGTTCCTTAGTGAAATAATTTATAGAAAAGGGTTTAGCATCATCAAAGAGCCATCTCATTGTCTTTTCCCCCAAAGGTCATCTTATTGGCCTTTCCCCCAAAGGTTTGCCTTCATGGGTACCTTCACCAGCACTTTTCTTTGTGCTTGAGGAAACTTAACTTTCTCCTCCTTGAATTACTCCTCTGAACAGTTAGATGTGTCCTGGGCTTCATATGTGCAATATTAGGATGGTGCATTTTCCCACAGCATTAAGGATTCAAGCTGCCACTATCCATCCTCAGAGACACAATATAGGTTGGTTTGTGTCCTCTTAGTGTAAGACATCCTCTGAGACATGAGTAAGATTTAGCTTACAACCAGTCCTCCTATATCACAGCACAACTAAGAGCTCCTTGACCTGGTGACATTATGATTGCAATCCCTTGTCTTGGGCCTCAGATGACAGAACAAAATAACATTAAGACCAACAGGGCAGAGCTAAGAGCAGTGGATGCCCAGAAATTGAATCAGCCACTACTGCCTTCGTTAAGTTAACCTCTTGAGAACTCCCTAGGGAGATAAATTTCCTTCTTTGGGCACAATGATCATTTCTTCATTGTATATAGTTATGCTGCCCCACTAGAGCTAATATCCCACTGCTAATTTGTGGACATCTATTTGTCCATCTAGTTCCTAAATTATTTACCTGTGTAGCTCATCCAGATGTCTGGGATTGCTGGAAGTCTGAACTCTGAATTACAGAGGAGGTGTTATTTAATTCAACATGATTTAAAGTGTTACACAATCTGTCTATATTTGGAAATATCTACTCTCCTGGCATCACACAGAGCCAAACACCGCCTAAGGCCTTATGTTTCCTGTTTGACTTAGCAACCTGTACAAATGTCTCTTTTCCATATTATCAATGTGTCTTTAATAGTCTGGCAATTCCCGAAGCAATCTCAGTTTGAATAGGAACCATCCTGCAGGCTGTGGTATGTGAGGACCCGACTGGCTCATACAACCAAGTACAATTTCAAAATACACACATGGGCCCAGAAGAGTATCTTTCATGCCTTTTGAAGAACACTCATCCTTAATTGTAACTTATATGTACGAACTTGACATGTGTTTAAGAACACATGATCTGGTAATGGATCTTTCAATTTTGTGTTTGTTTTTGTTTTTACATAGGATGGTGTGCAGGTGTGATTTACTAAAATAAGTGATGTAACAATAATGAACTTTTCTTTTTTGCTATGCCATGCTGTCTTTCACTCTCTATCAGTAAAATATTGGCTACAAATAGTTTCTACTACCCTCCTTGAAGGCTTCCAACAACCAATCACATAGCAGTCTCTATGCACCACATTAGCTATGGAAAGAATAACTGTGTTCATAATGACATTAGGGAGAGGCAGAACCACTCCTTTAGGTTGAAAATCCCATTGGGGTAGCCTTGCTGAGCCCTCCAGACTAGAAATTCAGACACCCTACTGGTATCATGTCTGCCAGCTGGGTAGACATGAAGTAGCAAGGAGGAGTAATATGAATGGAGCCTAGAAAAAAATGGAACAAAGAAGCAAGATGGCCCAAATTATTGTATTTCCCAGACTAGATAATAGTTCCCCTTAAGCTCACCCATCCTCAAGTTCACTGAACAACTTTCTAAGGCCTGATACAGTTTTGTTTTGTTTTTTGTATTTTGGCAGCAAGAAAAAAGAAATGGAGGAAGAGATTCTTGGTAATAAATGCAAGTAACCTATTCACCTGGAAGGTAGAGGTGACTCTGTCAATTGATTCAGTGTTATCTGGTTTATACATCCATTGTTGATGAGTTTGATACTGTGATTTATTTCTAAGAGTTTGCTCATCAGATGAACAACAACCAATCAAATACTTCAGGACATGAAAAGTTGAGGGGGCTATCACTTCTCTACCCTGCCCTCTTTGAAAGAATTTGAATCTTGAGCCAAGTATAAAAATTATAAATCATCGGCACTTTTTGAGACTTTCCATGAGTTCCTGCCTCTGAGATCCCTCCTGGCTTATGTCCTTCTCAAAACCTGGCAGTTAAGCTTTTTCTTCACTTCTCTGAACTATTCACTACATACCTCAAAAAAAATTTTTTTTTCATTTGCTTCCATTAGCCTGATATGGATTCTATTTCTTGCAACCTTGAATCATAAGTCACCCAGGAGCCATGAGGCCTTTCCATTGAGGTACAAACGAGGCACATGGAAGCCACAATTTGTTTAACTGGATTCCAGAACCCAGGGGCAGATAATTAACCTTTTATTAGGAAGGCTATGAACCCTGCCTCCTCCTCCCCAGGCAGAGACAAAGCGTTCTCTACCCAGGCCTGGCTGAGCAATGCGATTGTGTGAGCCCACATGCGTTTGCACAGGAAGGAGCTGCTGGAACTTGCTCAGGAGGCCCTGGCCAGCACCAAATGCTAGAAGGCCCAGGAGGAGGGCCCTGCCTCACCCTGGGCGGTCGGGTGGAAATAAACCGTGTCTACCGCCTGGTTCTGGCAGCAAAAGCAGCACCAGCACCAAAGAAGGTTCGGACTCCAGACCCCCCAAAACCAGGAAATTCCAAGCTGGAGCTAAAATTGTAGCTGGCCTCTGCTGCCGTGTTCCCAGCTCTCACACTCTGCAGCCTCAGCACAGCAGGCATCCACACACCAGCCTGCCCACGTGGGTTGAATTATGGAGGCATAGGATGGCTGAGGCCAAGGCCCTCCGTAACTCTCCCACCCTCTGAACCCTTGGGCGAGAGGGATCCTTCACCCTCCGCATGCTTGAATGCCTGGACTGAGCTAGCCGTTCATTTTAACCATGGCATCAGAAACAGATGGACCAGGCACCGAACTACAGATTTAATGAAAATTATTTATCCACTCTTTCCAACAACATTTTGATCAAAGCCATATTATCCTCATTTTACAGCAGTTGCCCAGGGTTATGTGATGGGTATTTGCCAGGTTAAGAATTTGTGCCCGGGCCTTGCATGTTTGAAGCCCAGGTAACTATTTGATACTTTCTAACTGATGGAATTGAGCACATTTGAACTGATCCTAGGCTCCAGGGCCCTTTTTAAATTATAAAACCAGACTAGATGTTTCTATTGAAAGATCCAGGAAAGGCTTTCTCCTAGGTCGGATTTTCCTCTGTCCTGGCAAGGTCATTGTCATTAGTAGGAATGATGAATTCAGAAAGGATATGACTTGGAGGACAGAGCCTGGATGAAGAATTAGGAACCCAGTAGAATCCAAAGCCACTCCTTGGCTCTGTGTGCATGACATAGGTTCTACCATTCACTTCCCTTGTGTTTCACCCCATTCATTTATAAGACAGGGCATAACAGTGTGCCCTACAATAGCAGTGTACTGTATGAATAAGACAATGACCTATAGAAACAAAGAGGGCGGGGGCCATGTGCTCCAGTTGAGATAAATTGTTACCACTAACAGTATTTAGACATGACAAAGTAGGGGGCTTTTAGTTGCATGATTGTTTTAGATTTTTTCTGTAGACAGTGCAACTGTTCTGACCTGCAGGAGGGAGTGGTGTTGCAGGAGTTCGGACGCCTCCCAACTCTCCTAATTCTGCATGCCCCTAGATCAAGGAATTTACCCCCCCCCCCAAAAAAAATGCAAGGCCATTACTAGAAAAGAAGTTATAGCTCATGAACACCAATTCGTCACTCACAAATCCGGAAACCGAAGTCTCTACAAGAGAAGTGGTTTGCTCAGGATCACATAGTAAATCAGCGGCATGCCAAAGGCTGAAGCCAATCTTCTCCAAATAAAAGGGAGTTTCAGAACAGATGCAAATGGTATTTATCACACCAGTGTCCCAGGGCCAGAAGACAACCCCTGATATTTCCTAGGAATCCAGGCACTTCTGACTCTGGCCCTCAGGGAGGGAGCACTGGATTTGGATTCCAAAGACTTGGCTCAAGTTCTTGGGTGCTGACAATCTCATTGGGGAGAGGAGACAAGACATGAACAGTATTCACACTGTAAGGTAGAAATGACTGCCCAGGTTACCAGCACAGGCAGCATTACAACACAGCACATGATGAGTTGTCGAATCTGTGGATAAGAAAGTAGGAGAGCAATCACTCTCCTCTGCAATGAAGCCCTCCCAGCTCATCTCTGGTCCCTCTGCTTTCTCCCTAAACCCTTCATCATAAACTTAAACAGGCAGTTACCTAGGCCAGTACACTGTGTGGCCAGATTATTATGATCTCTTAACGCATAATAATCTGGCCACTCAGTGTATATCCTATATAATAAAAGGCTAATATGCAAATTGTCCCCTTAACCAGGAGTTTGACCAGCAGGCAGGCCAGCCAACCATCCATGTCCCCTCCCCCTGGCCAGGCTGGCCGGACCCCACCCATGCACGAATTCATGCACCAGGCCTCACACACACATACACACACACACACACACACACACACACACACACACACTCTGAATGGCCAGATTATTATGTGTTCAGAGATCATAATAATCTGGCCACACAGTGTATATGTTTAGAAAACATGATAGGGTAAGGGAAACAATAAGAGATTTGGAGTCCATAGACTTAGGTTTATACCCCACCTCTGCCACATGCCAATTGAATGACCTTGGGCAAGTTTCTTTACCACTGAGACTATGCTTTCTCTTCTGCAAAGAGGGAGCAGTAACCCACACTTCTCATAGTGGTTGAGAGTTAAAAGAGGAGCTAATAGAAAGCATACACCATTGTGCGTGGCTCATGGTGAACACAGTCATTTCTTTTTCTTCAATAGGAGTGCTTTCTCCTTGAGGGTAAGCTCAGGCCTCGCACAACTTCCATCTCTCCTTGCTCCTTCGAAAGTCCATTTTGTTTTAACAGAAGAAAGTTGGGCTTGCCTCACTTTTCCCTGAACATCAATCAGAATCTGAATTTCTTGATAGCTCATCATGGCCCCAGGTCCACTCTGTGGCTCCATCATGGTCTAATGCAGTCATGCCAAAACTAAAGAAGAAAAATTACTCCCTCAAACATCTCAGGACCCCGGTGTTTTTACTGGTAGTCTCTGTGTGATGGCATCTACAGCATATTAATTTCCTCAGGACATATAAACTGATAGGAAATTATGAATTTAATAAAATAAGTGAAATTCTTGTGGTAGAACCCGACAAATTAGTCTCCTTCTAGAAAACGATCACTTATCATTATAGCCATAGAGTGCTATACCACAATTAGTCAAAAGTACTGAACTATTTATTAAAAAAAGATTACTTTTTTAATTACTAACATTTTATTATGCATTACCGTAAAAAGAATGTTTTATCTCTCTATAACGTGTGTATGCATTATATATGTGTGTGGTCATCTTACTAAAGGGCAAAAAGTATTAGTTCATTTTCTGATTATGATGGGATTTATACAAATTGTGGAAAAGACAGTATACCCATCAGTCAGTGTCCAAAGAGGAGACAAAAAAAAATGTAGTAATTTAAACAGGAAAAGTTTAATACAAATAATGACTAAGTTCAACGTGGAATTACTTATATAAAGGGTAAAAATAATTTCAAACAATATAGTGATGGCAGAACGGGAAGCAGCCCCCAGCTCTAGGGTGAGACAGAGAGCCCCAGGAAGGGGCAGCTCTGGGAGACCCTTGCACTTGCCAGAGCAAAGATCCAGATCGGATCTGGTTCACATGGTGCTGCTTTGGTCCCCTGGATGGTGTGCCCCTCTGGATGCCAGGGGAAAATATCATGCCCCGGAGGTAGTGTGGTAAAACGCCCTGGAAGCGAGCGTTACTGGGTGTCCTGCTAGCCACCTAGTAGGAGCAAGACTCAATTCCAGTACCTGGTTCCCTTTCTGGTTTAGTGTCTCTCTAGCGCCCTCTACTGACACATCTTACCATTGTGTTGGTTGGCAAAGGAACAGTAGTATTCCAGTGCCATAACCATGGTGACTAGGAATGGATGGATAGCTGAGAGGCACAAATGGATAACTTAACACATATAACAAAATGTAAGAAAATAAATTAACATCACCAATAAGCCCAATGCCCCACAAAAATTTTTGTCAATCTTTCCAAATATCAACCCCCTTCCAAAACTTTTATTTATTTGGAAGTGGGTGCTATCTTTTCATAGCTCTTTTTACATAACTAAGATTATGTTTTATATATGATTTATCTTTATTGGTTTTTTTTACTTAGCATCATAACATAAGTAGTATTTTATACCATGAAAATTCATTTAATGTCATTTTATTGAGTGCATAATATTCCAAAATGGAATATTTATTTAAGTAGCCTTCAAATTAATATGAAAAATGTAACACCCTAATATATAAAAGGCCAAAGGACTCTTCACTAAATATAAACTACAACCATTAAACGAAGAAGAGGAACTGTTAAACCTCTTTAATAATCAAAACTAACCTTGTGATAAAAAAAAAAAAAATACAGCAATTCGCTTGTGATCATGCTGGTTTTCTTGTAGAAACATCTGCATTATTACTCAAAGAAGTTTCACACAATGACAAATTCTTTAACTCCAAAACTTACTTTTCTTTAAGTGAGAATGCCTGTCAGTCGTAATTTTTCAAATTATGTGAGTGAGACTTTGGTATGTCTCACTAAAAAGGCAGATGGAAACCATACTGGAACATTCATCTCTCCCAGGGTTTCCTCCAGCAAAATGATTTGGAATGGTTTTTAAATGTCTTCCCTGGAGAAGGAGTCCCAAAAGGCTTCTTCTAGACTAAACCTTTGGCTCTTCTTGGCACAATGCCTACAGTGGTCAGGCCCTGGGAAATGCTGAGGATCTCAGCAGGGGAGATACAACTCAAGACAGAGGCCCAGTTCCAGGCCCATCGTGACTCCAAATTTGTTTCTACGCTGGCCTTAGCACTGAGAATGGCCAGTCCCCTGACTCTGCTGTGGACAATGAAAGAGCTGTGTCATTCATTTATGAAGCTGCTATTCCCCTATCCTCAATGCCCATTTATATCTGTAATAATGGAAGTTGGATTTGGAGAGTACCAGCTCCTTCACTAAACTGCTGTATGATCAGGGATAAGTTACATAGTTCCATGAATGTTGATCTTCTCACCCAGAAAATTGGGTCATTTTTATCTATGTCACTTTATCTATGTCACTGGATTGGTTATTGCTTTATCTATGTCAATGAATTGATTATTGAAAGAAATACAACTAATTTCAAGGCAAATGTTTTAGACTCTGAAATGTCTGAAACAAACTAGACAATTTGGATTCAAATCTTGTTTCCACAGCTGTGCATCCTTAAGAAAGTTTACTTTCCCTCTGAGCATTCAATTTTACCATCTGTAACATGGGAATAATTTCTTATAAAATTATTAGAATTAAATTATATAATATATGCATGTCCTATCAGAAAGCCAAAACCTAGTTTACTACGTAAGCATTATTTCCTGCAGTCTCTTCTTAATTCTATCATGTCTTCAATGCTTACTCTCTCAGTTCTACCAAGCAGCATTTTGTAATTTATGTTTTTGGTACTTTTGATATTGTTGGACACATGAATGGAATTTTTCTAGCATAACTCTCACCTCTCTGAGATCTAGGGTTATATTCCCACACCTCTCACTCATTTATTTATTTATTTATTTATTCAACAAAATATTATTGAGAACCTACTAGATCCTAGACCGTGTGCCAGGCCCATGAGATATAATTACAACTTAAACTCCATCTTGGTCACTTACATCCCAGTGCTCAAGTTCTAACTTGGAAGACAGGCAAATTCAAAAAGTAACAAGTAGGCAATAAAATCAAGAATAAGGTTCTATTGGAAATAAAGCTAGATGGGATTAGTTCTTCCTACCAGGATTAGGATGGTTCCGCTAGGTCATTTGATCAGGGCTGTGAATGTACTGGCAGGCAAAGAGGAAATACGGTATCCTAGGCCCAGAAAAAAAGATGGTTCAAGGGCATGAGCACATATGACCTATTCAGGAGGGGTTGGACAGCTGACTCTGGCAAAAGTAAAGGGAATATAAGAAAGAATGGCTGCAAAAGTTGAGTAGGAAACTATATTTTAATGGACCAGTTGAAAATTAATAGAACCTTAACAAGGGAGATAACTGTAGTAACTACTCATTAATTCGTCCATTCATTCATTCCATTTTTGTTAAGGTCTACTATGCATCAAATGCTCTGCTACGTGCTAAGGACTTCAAAAGCTACAGCGCATGGGAGGAGAGGGCTGTTAAATAATCAACCACTCAACTAAATACTTTCAGTGAGGAGAAGGCGGTTGATGAGATACAGTGCAAGTGGGCAGCAGTGAGGGGCTTGGTTGGGATTAAGTACTTCCGGGCAATTAGGGGTGATAAGACTCACAGGCTGCGAGTGTATCCAAAGCCAGCAGATTTCGATTGGTCCTGGCAGTGAGCCAGGATTTCAACAACACTCCCCTAAGGAAGGGACCATGTGCAATAAAGAGGCATGGTCCCCATGTCATATAGCCTTTCTCAGGACAAACTGATGACCCAGGGCTCATGGTGCCATCGTTGGGCACTAGGAAGTGTCTTTTGCTGTGAGCTTGCACAATTTTCAATGGACAGACACTTTTTACCACTATTTGTCCTGTTTTATAGGATCCTCAACTCTTTGCCCCCAAAGTAGATTATATCCCAAGGAAACCAGACACCCTGTCTAACGAACCCTTCATCTCAACATTTTTAAAATGTTTTTCTCTCCAGCCCCCTGCCAATTCTAATCATGATTGGTATTTCTTTGTTACCAGGACTTTGTCAACCAACATTACTTTGGAAATATTTCTTAAAATTTACTTTTTTATTTTTAATATTTGAGTCTTTTTAGATTTCACACTTATTCTAAACTTCTAACTAACCCTTATGTGAGTTAGCGGACTCACTGGAAGAAAAGGTACACATATTTTTTTTTGAAGACGGACTAGCTTTAAAACGGAAGGCTCTAGTTTTAATGGTATTACTGGGGCCTCTAAAAATAAACATGCCACATAAATGTAAACTTCTAATCATAGTTTTTCATGGGGGAGCACACAGCAAAGACAACTTGAAGATAGTTCAGCTTTTCAGAAGGAGTTCTTGCCAGGCTGGATTTGGTTTCAAGAATATTGGTTCTCCAGTCTGTCCACACATGTCCAAAGCCTACATCTGGTGGGGGCCCAGCTTAGATATAAACACATCCATGAGGACTTTTCTGATAACCTTAGCCAGAAATGCTTTCTCCTAGCCAAACTTTTGTTCCTTTCATTTATACCTTCCTCACACATAACCAGGTGAGGGCACATCTATCTCCCCACCTGGCCAACGAGTGTCTTGAAAAAGGGGACTGTAGCCCTAGCTAGTGTGGCTCAGTTGGTTGAGAATTATCCGTGAACCTAAAGGTTGCTAGTTGGATTCCCGGTCAGGACACATGCCTGGGATGTAGGTTTAATCTGTATCGGGGTGCATGCAGGGGGCAGCCAATTGATGTGTGCGTGTGTTTTTCTCTCTCCCCCCTCTCCCTTTATCTCTCTGTCTCTCTAAAGTCATTAAAAAAATACTTAAAACAAGAAAAAAGAGGGGCTGTTGCTGTGTTAGCTTTGTATTTTCCACAACAGAGCCCCCAACAACCCCGTAAGGAGGGTCTCAGAACTACTCACCTTTTGCAGGTGAAGATGTTAGAGCATGGAGGCATTAGGTAACTTCCTTCCTCAGTGCTAGAACTGAGCCCCAGGGGGTCTACTTCGAGGAGAGGCTCATATCTTTGGTGCCACTTTGCCTCTTACCTAGCACAGTGGAAGTTCATAAACACACAGTGAATTTAGTTGGCCCCAGAGCATGGCAGTGACTGTGTATTGGTTTAGACAGAAGAAAATAGAAGGTGAATTCCGGCCTCACAAGTGCCTTGTGGTGGGCTTAAGAGAATGAGGGTCTTCATTCCAAGACTCCAGTGACCTCCTTGCTGTGATGTGTCCTCTAAGTACCACAGTGCTCCCAGGAGCATGACACCCTCTGACCAGTGGTCATATAACCACTGTCTCCTATAATGTCCATCCAGCTGCTTGAGGACTCCCCGAGGGACAGGCTGTGAGGACAGGTGGGCCTCTCGGAAGGGAATGGATACACACTTAAGCAGTTGGCAGAGATGTGTGTTTTCCATTCCCTTTATTAACTCCCAATGACTTCCATTATAAAAATGAAGATGCATCCCCATGGGATCAAACATTTGGCCCCACTACTAGACAAAAATGACCTGTACAAAGGAAACAAATCTTTCCAATCAGCTGTTTAAAAGAAAGATGGTAATGGATGAGAAAGACCCGAAGGAAGAATGGGAATGATCTTCAGAGAGCAATGGTGAACTACATAAAACATTAAGCAGGAAAAAATACCTTTTAGGAAACGAAAAGGAGCTGAAGCCAATGTGGACATTCATTTATTCATTTACTTTTTCACCCATTTATTCATTTATTCAATGTGTACCACTGTTGTGTGCTGCATGCACTCTGTTCCATACTCACAAGGAAAAGGCAATCTAGAAGAGGCTCAGGGAGTGACATGTAGAAGACTGTACTCGGGTGATGTGGGGGCGCTATGACAGCTTCTAGCATCAGCATTGAGGGGCAGCACAGGAGGGACTCTGGAATAGGATGTGTGGGCAGGAATCCTGTCCTATAGCTGACCAACTGTTACCCTGAGCAAGGCACTCAACTTCATTCTACCTCCATTTCCCCTTCTATAAAGTAGGAACTAGTCTCTGAAACAAAAAGGTTATTATAAGGATTAAATGAATTAATATTGGTACATCAGTTGAAAATGAAATATACATACAGTTCTACCACTTATTACCTGTAAAATATTGGAGGGAAATTCAGCTTATTCATCTATAAAATGGGTAAATTACACACCTCAAGATTAAATATATGAAAATCATATAATACACACACACACACACACACATACACACACACACACACACATACATGCACACTAGAGGCCTGGAGCAAAGATTTGTGTACTGGTGGGGTCCCTTGGCCTGGGATGCAGGGATAGGAGTCAAACCAGCTCTCCGACATTCCCCACTGGGTCATGGATTGTGAGAAGGCACAGGCCAGGCATAGGGACCCCACCATTGCATGATTGGGGATGGGGAGGGACCTCTGGAGTACTCCAGGGTGTGTCTGACCTGTCTTGCCCAGTCCGGAGCCAGATCCTAGCAGCAAGCTAACCTAGCAATCAGAGCATCTGCCTCCTGGTGGTCAGTGCACGTCATAGTGACTGGTCGAATGGTTTGACACTTAGCATATTAGGCATATATGTACAAGATAAATATACAAAGTACTTGAGAGTACAGTTTACCCAGAAATACTCAGAAATACACACACACACACACACACACACACACACACACACAGTGAGTGGCCAGATTATTATGCTTTCAGAGATCATAATAATCTGGCCACTCAGGGTATAACCAGTCATTGTGGCTTGAGATGAGAGGACCAGGACACTCACATACAGAGATTAGGGGGAAGAGCAATCTGGTGGGAAGTTCATGAGGTCAGTAAGGGCATGTGAGGGTGACAGGAAGTATTGACAGGAAAACATGCAGGTTGGGAATTGGAGTTTGAGAATGGAGTTTGTTATAGATTTGGGGGTTACCTGGAGTTGGATAGAGGACAGGGAGGTCACCTAGACTGCACAAATGGAGTGAGGAGCAATGGTTGATTAAGAATGGAATTTTGGTTTCTCAAAAAAATTAGAAGATGCAAGTAAAGGAAAGATTGCCATGAGGACCTTGAGGAAAAGGTCAGCAAAGGGGAGCCGGGATTCTGCAAGGAATAGGAGACCTCAGAGGATGGTGGGATAGGCACGGCCATGTCCTGCAGCCTGGAGAAGTGGACACTCAGCCAGCAGCCAAGGGAGGTGCGCAGGGTTTGTTACATCTGTGCTATGATCGCGGGACTTTAAGACACTTAGTGGTCATTGTGAGATTATTGCTGTCCCGCAGCATCTCATGTCCTGAAAGTCATTCACATTCTGCTCATAGCAAGTCCTTCCTTTATAGTTTGCTACAAGCTCTCTCTCTCATCTTGTCTGGGCCTCAACCCGGGGACCAAGCAGCACTGGGATCACTATGGCCCATTTACAGATGAGGAGGAAATAGGTTCACAGGGTTAAACACTGTCAGAGGCCCAGCAGATTTATTGACATCGTGCAACATACTTGCTGTTCCCTACCTGACCCTGACCTTGGAGAATTGTGTCTTCTGAGATATATTTGCAGAAATTATGTTTTGCAAGGTCTTGAAGGGGCATTTTGAATCCACATGACCCATGACATATGGGGAGTTAACTTCTTTAAATCCTTTGGCAACTGAATAAAGAAATGCATGGGGACTAAACCAGGTATTAAAGCATTTCACAATGGTGGACAGCAGCAGGAAGAAACACACCCCTATGTGTCATTACATCCCACCCGCTCCCCCACCCCCACCAGACAGAGCCACCAGGCTGAGCCTCCAGGGATGGCCAGGTCAGCAGGCTGCACATGCTCCCTCCCCTGTGGGGGATGCATTTCTTACATCCAGTGGGACAAGGACTCAAGCCCCTCTCCTGGATTCATATATGGCTCCTGCCAACTTAGGACCTCAGCTCTGACTCTGGGTCCCTTCCTCCTGTAGTTCAGTCGGACTTTCTTATTTCTAAAGGCAGCAGCTTCCCTACAGTGTAGAGACACAGGATGTCATAACTCAGTGGCCAAACAGCAGTAGCCGCCAACGAGGGGAGGAAGGAATGAAACGGTGCTGGGTGACTGAGCTGAATCAGGATGAAGGGTGACAGGTGCAAAAGCAGCTGCATTGGGTGTCCACTTAGCACCTCATGTTTAAAATCTAGTGTGTGCACAAAGGAGGTGGAATTTGGAACCTGGAAAATCAGAGCAGTGGTGTGGAAGGAGCTGGATCCTTACTAGACAGAGACGGTCAATACGTAGACAGGGTGGCTCCCACAGGACCTAGAGTGCTGAGCAGTAAACCGAGGCTGAGAACTTGTGATGAATGATGCCCATATAAAGATAAAAGATGCAAGGATTTGCAGGGCGCACACCCATACCCATGTGGAAACCTCCAGGAATCTGGCAGTAGACTCCTTTCACATTCCACAGGTTGGTGGGCCTGCAAGCTGGCTCAGGTCAGGATGAATGAATATGACCTTGTAGCCAGGACTCAGACTGGAGGAGCCAGGAGCTAGGAGGCAGGACCCCAGAGAGGTGCAGGGACTGGAGTTGGAGTTGTTCAAGTCTCCAGAGAGGGCCCAGTGTCCTGGTCTAAGATGTCCTGGAAGGGGGCCAGCAGTCCCTGCTGGTAACTCCCAGTTCAGTGTGTTAAGATGTGTCAAATTATCTTGGTCCTGTTCTCAGAATCTTTAAATTAACAAGGCAGACATTTGGCTGACTATGGCTTTGAGCACTTAAATTATGTTATAGAATTATATTATTTTCCCATAAGATTTTGAGTTTCAGATAGCTTGATTCATTTTTCAAATACATTTATATGTACATGTATAAATATTTATACATATAGCATATCCTATATAATAAAGAGCTAATATGCTAATTAGGCCAAACAGCAGAACAACTGTCCAGACAACCTTCTGGACGAAGCTGGGGCTGTGAGGGTTGGCCAAGGCTGCAAGGGGCTGCAAGGGCCAGCCGAGGCAGCCAATGCTGTGAGGGCCGAGCCACTTGCACGAATTTTGTGCATCGGGCCTCTAGTGTTTATATATATATCATATAGATAAGTTATATATATATATATAACTTAATTTTCAAAATTTGAACACTGAATTTTCAAAAATTGAACACAGTCATGGAACCAGCACCCAAATCCAACTCTACAGTACCCCAGTACCCCAGAGGTCCCTATAAAGCTTAACTCTTAATTTAAAAGAAAATTGCATCTTAGAAACTCAGCCAACACCCCAAATACCATTCTGATTTAGGCTGAAAACAAATCAGGAAATACTAACCAATATGTGGGCTCCCACTCTCCTGTTTGCTTTCTGTCCAGATCTATTCCACAGAGGGAGTTACACCAAGTCTCCAACTTGCCAGCAAGGTCCATGCAGGTTCACTCTGAGTGCACCAAGTGGACCCAGAGCCCTTGGCCGTGGCTGTTCTGTGAAGCCGAACGTTTTCACGCTGACAGCCAGTCTGAAGTTGAGGCTAGCCACAAGATGGTAACTACACCCAGAATGGTCACAGGATAGTGGAGGAAGCAGGGCATCTTTTTAGGTCTCTACTAATTAGTAAATCTCACCACCTCCAGCCAAGTTCACCCACAAAGCTTTTCTTCCCCAACAGACTGAACCGCAGCTCCTTACATCGCCCTCCTGTGTGGTCCTGGTCAATTCTGGCTGTGGTCTGTAGTCTACCAAGTTTATGATTTACTGCCTTAAAACAGTTACTGAATTCACACTCTCCCCCTCCCTCTCCTCTTCTTCTTCTTCATCTAAAATCAATAAACATATCCTTGGGTGAGGATTCAATGATAAGAAATGGTTATGAATATTGAATGTGTTTTAGTTTAGAGCCACCAGAAGCAGTTCTGAGATAGAGATTTAGCAAATGAGTTATTAAGGAAGCTCTCTCAAGTAGAAACTGTAAGGGTTTGAGGAGAGCAACACGAAGCAGGAGAAGGTACCAGGCAAAGATGTGGATTCAGCTGAAGGCTTGTCTCAGCCTGATGCCACAGACATCTCTGCAGCCCGGACATCCCACAGAAAGTATGCACCTGGAGTCAAGGGCCTCAGGTTTCTCTTCCCCCTCTAGTACTTGGCCATTGGCTGCTAACCATCTTCTTGGGGGGTTGTAGCTTCCCAGCATTTTTGGGTGAGACAGCTCCTGATCTCAGAGTAATTGTCTAAAGAAGCATCCAGCCATGAGTCACTGCCACCCAGAGAGCAGGACACCAACTCAGAAGAAGATCTGAGCAGGACACCAAGAGCATCTACTACAATTTGGAAAGAGATCGTTGTCCTGGACATGTGAACTAGATTTGGAAAACCACCTCGCCTATGTGTATGAAGCAACACAGAAGGGTTGTTTATTCAATCAACAAGTATTTATTGGATGAGAACTACGATCCTGGTAATGAGATGGATGCTGGGGGCTTACGGGTAATAACAATCAGGTGTGGGATCCATGCACCAAAGGAGCTTACACTTCAACTCTGGAAACAGACATTAAGCAAATGCTCCCTCAAGTAAACGTAAATGATAACTGTGGGGGGGGGGGGGCGTGCTGTGAAGGGAAAATGATGTAAAGAGAGGGGTTTGATAGACTGGGCTTCCCTAAAGCAGTGACACCGAGCAGAAGTCTGAAGCAAGAGTTGGGGCTTTCTAGGTGCGGGAATGGGGTTCATCTAGAAGGAGGAGGGGCATCAGGCAGGAACGCAGTCTTCCCTTGGGTCCAGCTGCAGGGAAGGCTTCTGTTTGGAGATTAGTCCCTGAGGCTCACGAAGTGGGATGGCTCCTGGAGGCCAGAGGAGTGCAGGAAAGAGGAAGCAAGGCAAGTTATCCTGGCTCCTCAGAGAACAATGCTTAGAAGGCAAGCCAGCTCTTCTCTATTTCCACTGATATTCTAGAGATCTCTATTTTGAAAACAACACTATTTTTAAGCTCTTCATGTTTTCTAAGATTGGTTATTTTCTGTTTTTCTTTGAAGCTCAGAAAAGTGGTCTTTGAAAATATCTGACTGATTTAGCTGCGCCAGGGAACAGAGGGGTGTGTCTTTACTAAATCCTGAAGCTAAAGGAGTGGGAGTGATAGGTTTCTATATATATACACATGGGTGTGTAGGATGCATAAAAATGTGTGTGATCCTGTGAGCACTTGTACATGAGCGTGTGTGTGTGTGTGTGTGTGTGTGTGTGTGTGTGTGACCAGGGTTGGGAAATGAAGAATGGAGGTGGGGGAGGATAGTGGACAAGCAAGCAGTGGAGGGAGGAGGAGGAGGGGAAGTGCTCATTGCTGCTGCTCAGCCCATTATTAAAGAGAAACAACATTCCCAGCAGGAGGCAGAAGGGCAATAAAACCAGTGGCTCCACAATTTATGATGCTAACTGAGATTCCATAGTTTGAAGTGAGACTATCCCCTGAGCATCAAGGTCAACAAGCCGGCAATGCCCAGGCTCCCCAAGAGCTCCCCTGTGCCCACCTATTAATCAGCCCATTGCTGGAAATGCACCAATGAGCTCTGCTCTGGGAACATCATTAATAAGCAGGGACAAGCCAAATTGCTAAGAATTCCAGAATAAGGGCAGGGAGGCAAGGAAAAAAAATATTTATATACACATATGTGCATGTTTGCGTAGGGGGTGTAGCCCATTATGTAGATGGAGTCATCTATTACAGAGGTCATATATAAGTGTGTCTATTCATGTTCCCTATATTTTATATTATATGAGGAATGTTTGAGCTTTAGAACCTTGCCAGATGAAATTAGAGCAATTGTTCTTCTGCAGAGACTTTGGGAAATTAATGAGGTCCGCATGCAGAGCCATGAGAAAATAGAAAAAAAAAAATTTTAAGTGCCCAGTTTCCAAAAATACAGCAGCCACAATCCCAGAGAGAGCGATCACTTCAGTGGCCAATCCAGAGGCCCATCAGTGGTACCAGCATATCTTTTAGGTTATTGCAGTTCTGAATGGAGTTTTAATCAGCTGAGCCCAGCCTGGGTGCCTAGAGCCTGCAGGCAAAGGGCATTTTCCTACAAATCCTCGGGAAACCATCTCCTCTGCTGTACCTAATGGATCCACTCTCTCTCTAGCTCCATCCTAGAGAGCAGAGCTTCCCTTTATTTTGTGTTTAGGGAAGAAGGCAGTAATAGGGAAGAAACCTGTGAGGTCTAAACCCCAAAGAGCATTGTCTTTGTACTAAGGTTTTAATATTGTCTGGGAGTTTGGACCCCAAGTTGGAAACCTTAACCCCAAAAATGTGTTTCTGTTTTAATGTTCTATCGTCAACACTTTTCCTGGAGTCTCTGTTTCCATCAGAGACCACCCTGAAAAGAAATTCTGTGTTACTTTTGTCACTTTCCAAGCCCCGCGGGACAAGTCTTTGGCCAATATGGCGACCTCCCATTCTGATGGCTTTGCTCAGAGAATGCAGGGGGGTGGGGAGAGGAGAGCCCTGGGTCCCCGCCTGATCAGATGAGCCAGCTGGTCTCAAACAAAACCACTGCTGGCTTGCTTCCTTCCCATGCTCTAGTCTTTGTCTCCAGTTTGGAACAGGAAGGGTTTTTTGTCAGCAATCACCCCCAAAGGGTGTTTTCCTATTGCTTAACAGACCTCAGAAACAGAAATGTTGTCTGTTTTCCCACTTCTTTAGCTCCAAGCAGCCCTGTCTTCTGTTTGGGAGAAATCTAGGGAATTTATGATATGTGGTGCTTAGTCTGAACAATAGAATATGGCTCTAGGGTAGAATTTTAAGGGTCTATTCTTCCTAACAATGTAAGGCAGGGCCTGTATTCTTTTGCATCTTTGTGTATGAAGTTTATATATGGGGGGATATTGTTTTAACTGCCATTTATTGAGCATGTACTATGTGCCATCATTATATTAAGTATTTACTTCCATCCTACAATAGCCTTTGATGAAATGGAAAATCAAAGAGCAATTTTTCAGGATCCCAGAATTGATGAGTGCAAGAGTTGGGGTATTAATCCGTGTGTGTCTGCTCCAGTACAGATTCTGTGTCCCCATGAATCCTGATCCACAGTCATCAAATAGCGGAACTTTCCAGAAAATAGACATGAACTCAAGCAAGACAAGGTTTTTTGTTCTGTGTTTCTGTGTGATAAAAAGATGGAAGAGAGGGAGCTTCCTCCTTCTACTCCAGTCTTTGCAGAAGGTCATCAACCTCTTCCTTGAGCAAACTCAGAAGGCACCCACTGAACTACCAAGGATGGAATTCATTCATTCCATTATCTCCCTGGGCAGGAGCCATCGCCTGCGTGGGAGGAAGGCAACTGGAGGACCAAAGACAACTTCCATGCTCAGTACATAGCCCAAGACCGCATGCCTTGTTGTGGAGTCCTGGAGAGGGCCAGGTCCCCCACATACATAAGCAAACAGAGTGCAGCTTCATGGGTATCCCTTGGAATGGTACTGACTCATAGACTTCCCAGAGAGAAAGACACAAGCTGTGGAGCCAAGGGAGATGGGGGAGATAGTGGCTACTATTGTTGCTTCTTTCTTGATCTTATTAAGGCTAGGGAAGGTGGGGCGGGCTTACATTATGCTCCTAATGGCTGCTGAGATGTGAGTTATGTTCACTAAATGGAAGCATTTGGGTTTTAATTAAAAACACAGACTCTCTGACCTTAATGAGATGAGCTAGAGAATGAGGAACCCAGACCCAACCTTCAAAGCAGCTTTGTGGGGGAAAATTGAGTCCTACCTAACAGTTCCATGACCTTGAATAAGCTTTCTTATTAAGCTCTTCTTTGGTTTTGCCATTAATGTGTCTGGCACTTAATAATTCTTCTTGACCTAAACTGTTATAACTATGACGTTTTTCCAACCAAATTGTAGGCATAGGTTTTGACTACCCTGGTATCTTCATTTTTCATATTGCTTCCCAGAAGGAAGAGAAAGGACACTAGTACTCACTGAGTATTGACTCTGTATCAGGTCCCACATCAGATACTTTAAGGCATTAATCCGGGTTCATCCTAGTATCTTTAGCCCCACACATAGGAGAGTTTCAGAGAGGTTTTGAATGTTATTTTATCTCAGACACTCTGAAGTAAAGAGCTGCAGTTCAAACCCAAGTCTATCTGAGACTTGTCTATGTTCACACTTTACATCTGACCCTTGACATCACAGTGACACATTTTTACACACATACCAAAGACAAGGGATGAGTCCTCTTGTGTTTCATTTAACTGTCTTTCTCCTTCTACATTACTTCCATTTGCAATGGACCCTGCTCACTTAATTGGTCCAGTTATTTGCAAATTACCATAATATGTTTATGTCCAGGTGCCCATTCATCTCCACTCATCTAAGCCTAAAGGCCTACAGAGGACATTTCTGCCATCCCTTTTTCACTTGAAGCTACTGCCCCACATCCAACTTGTCATTGGACATCTAGCTAAGTCAAAGGAGTAGAGCAGATGAGGAGAGATATTGTCTGGGTGCAGAAAAATGAGCATGCCTCACCCATGCTCCCAATCCACTTCCCCTGCTAACTTCCCATTTTTGGAATGATAGGATGATATTCTATCATTAGTTATGGTTGCAGGGCCAGTGCTATGTAAGTCCTCCCTTAGCCAGGGCTTGGGCTCAGGGAATGCTCAGATGATCCCATAGTCACCCATGGGGATAGCTTAGCAGGTATGATAATTGAGAGGTGCAGCCATTTTAAGAAGGGGAAATTAACTAAATAGACTCAGTGATTGTCTATCAAAAGTCAAGTGGCCATCCATCAATTTAAAACCTGATTTACTTAGCCTTTTAAGATAAGCCACCCATGCCTACAGGAGAGACGATGAAGAAAAATTAAACCATAAATATGCATAGGGGCTTCATTATTCCATTTCTTCCTACAGAGTTTTCATGGGTCTCCCCACCACTTAACATTGTCCCAACTCAAACTTACCTTCTTATGATGGAGCATGAAGGCTTTAGGTTTGAGGCCACGTGTCTATTACTTTAATGTTTATAGGGAGACATCATAGCTCAAGGAACTCTTGAGTTTTTAGAATTTGATCTCTTTTTTTTTTCTTTTGATAACAACAGGTTCCTGCTCTGCGTGGCTCTATCCGGTTCTGTCTGGCTGTGCTCTGTCCTCTGAAATAACTTCCCTGCTTCAGTTCTCCTTCTCCTTTCCAAAGCCAGCGCCTTCCTGCTTCTCTGCATTTTTGGGTGGCGCCCCATGATGTCTGTCCCAGCTGTTTATAATTACCTCCCTCAGGCTTTTGGGGGTGAGTGACTCAGCACTCTGCCTTGTTTTCATATTTTGTAAAGAAGCAGATATTTGTTTAACACAATTCCTCCAATATCCTGGCCACTGGAGGCCCATTTTTGTTTCCTGCATATAGGCAGCACCTCCAGCTCCTTGTGTGAAGAAGTTAGATTTTAGAATTAGAAGTAACTGAATTTGAATTCCACCTCTAAGGAATTTGTGCTAGTCATTCAGCCTCTCTGAGCCCCAGTTTTCCCATCTGTAAGTAAGGATCATGGCATGTATTTCACACAATTGTTATGAAATGAGAAAATGAATGTAAAAGACCTAAAACAGTACTTACTCACTAGATTTTATTTTTACTCCAAACATATTTTTTCATCTTAAATATGCAATCAACAATAAGTCAGACAACCTCTTGCTTCCAAATGCCTCTCATATGCTCCCTATTGTCTTCCATCTTTAATTTTGTTCCTTTTTAATCAAGGTCATAGTGCTGAGTTCTAAACTTTTACTATAATCCCCCAAGTGATTTTTTTAACTTCTCACCTTGGCCTTTTTTACACCAGATTAAGTTTCCTAAATTGAACATTCCACCCCTGCCCGAGTATCAGGACCCAACTTTTCAAGGTCACTTTTAGCTGCAGGTCTGAGTTTCATCTCTCTGGATTCAACTCTATCATCTTCCCTCTGAGCCGGCTTCTACCAAAGCAAGGGACTGGGGTTGCCTTGTGGCCACACACCGAAGTCACACTATCAGAGATTCTGTTGCACAAAGCTTTCACACAGGTCTCTAGACTTCTCATAATTTTGGCTTCCCTCTCTTCTGTTCTCATGACCTCCCATTTTATCTAGTCTTGTCTTTGCAGTCTGCAGTATCTTCCATCCTAACACACTGAATTTCAGAGTAAAAAGTGTGTTACCCACAGAGAATATGGTTTGAATTTTAATGTCTAAGGGATAACTTCTGCTAAGTCACTGAACCTCTCCATGGTCAGTTCTTTTGTGTATGAAATGGGGATGCCAATACCCATCTCAGACCATGTTATGGATACCAAATAAGAAAACAAGGCCAAAGTACCAACAGGAAATACCCATCTTTCTTTCTTTTCACTTTCATGTTCTATTTTGTTTATCATAGATAAGATAGTGTCCTCTCTGTTCCCTAAATTTTGTGATATATATATTTTTGGATCACCAACCCCCCTGTTTGTCATGTGTATGTTTCCCCCCACTGACTATATATATTGGACCAATCCACTCAGCAATGACAATGGGAACAAATAAAATTCAGAGCAAGCACTCATATATCTTTGGACACCAAATAGCATAGCACCAAAATAAATAATGAAGCAACTATAGAAATAAAAAGGAGGCATAAATGAAAGTACATAAGATGAGGGGACTCACTCTCACCTTTCTCAGCCTAATATACCTTGGCAAAATATATAGGTAGGTTGAAAATAGAAAAGGCTTTTTTAAAAATATCCATGTGACATCTACAAGTATCGTCCATATATTAGCCAACACAAAAATAACCTCAGTAAGTCCCAAACTCAAAAATAAATTAAACAATAAAAAAGCATTTGCATTATCCAGAGCCCAACTCTATGTCTTCTTTCAGAGAGGCTTCTCAGAACTTCATGCAATTTTGACATGATGACATATCTGGAACCCAACTGGCATTGTCTCCATTGAGAGGCGATTCCATGGTTCCTCAGTGGACCCATCCCCTGTGCTCCATCTTAAAAAAAAATCACAGAAAGTTTGTTTCAAACATTCATTAATTCATTTTCTCATTTAGTCATCCATTCATTTAAGCATTCAATTAATCCATTTAAAACATTCATTCATTTAACATAAATAACCATCCAAAGCATCCCTGATAATTAATGCTTACTCTGGGAATCATCTTGGATTCAACCCATAGATGGTTTGCAACTAACAACTCTGTGAAGCAACCCATTTTGGGCATGGTGGTCCATGGGTTTTAGAGTAAGGTGACCAGACGTCCCACTTTTGGCGGGACAGTCCCAATTTTGAACAATTTGCCCCGAGTCCTGGGGACAAATTATTAAAAAGTGGGACGTCTGGTCACCTTATTTTAGAGTGTTAAGAAAAGAAAATTAGGTCACATGCTTCCGGATGAAGGTGAGAATGGGTTAGTGTCATATTGACTTGGTATTTTGAGATGTGAAGAGCACCTTGACTCCTGGACTCTTTTCTGGAGCCACGGGGCCTCCAAGTCTCCCATGTTTCCTCTCATTACTCACTGAATGAGCATGAGCAGCCCAGATGGCTCTGGGTGCTTTCCTGGTCTTCCTATCATCCTATCTCATTCCATTTCACCTGTCTGCCTCTCTTTTGGCTGAATGGGCCACCTATGGCAGACCAGCCTTGCCTAGAAGAATCCCATCCTTTGGAACTCTGAGAGGTCTTTCCAAGTTCTCTGAGTCTTATCCTCTCAACCTTTCCCATATAATATCTCTTAACACTCACCACTTGCAAATATAGCCTTGCCTTCCCAAACCAGCCAGGCTCAACCTCTCCAGGTAGCGGGCTCTTCAATGAGTCTACACTCTTGGGCCTGGCTTTTGGCGCTGCAGTATGCCTTTACCCACTTGGCAGGTTAATTAATCATCACCTACTATGTGCCAGTTCGTGTTAAGGGTCCTGAGTTCAGAGATGCATAAGACATAACTTATGTCCTTTCAAGGATTTTTCAGATTAGTGGGAAAGATAAAATCCTTTGCAAATAATTATAATAAGTACAATGCAACTTAATAAGGACTAGGATAATGAAATATGTGAGTTTTGGGCTTTTTCTGCCAGTTAAGAGCCACATCTGCTCCTAATTCTCACTCACTCGTTCACTCAACAAGTATTTATTGAGCACATAATATATTCTAGGCACTGGGGATGCAATAATGAGAACCCAGGCTTAGTTTTCTCTCACAGAACTCTAGTGAGAGAGATGAATAATAAATGATGAAATATATAATTACAACTTGTAACAAATTAATCTATTAATTCAACAAATATTGATAGTTATTTAGTGCCCACAATGTCCCAGGTGCTGTGGACACAGTGACAAAACAATATATGTTTTCTAATATTCTAGACCTTCTAGAGAGCAAGAAATAAGAAATGGAATGGCAAGTGCAATCACCTGGAAGTGAGAGTGTATCTGAAGAAAGAAAAAGGCATCACAAAGATAAGGAAGAACAGGTCTTTCTACTTGAGTTTTCAACAAAGGCCTCTGTGAGAAGAAGATTGCTAAGTTGAAGTGGGAAGTGAGGCAGAACTTCTACCTGGGTTATATGACTGTGTTCCACTTAGGATTTCTGTTTCTCACTGGAACCGCTTTATTTGCCTAAAATTCATTCCTGATAACCAGCCTGCTCCAATGGTGGCCAACCCTTCCAGCTCCCTTCTCCCCAGAGCCTCTAATAAGGCTCCTGCTTCAATCCTAGATGTTACTCTAGCATAATCGTAGTCTAGAGGTTTCTGGCCAACCATGCCCACAGCCACCACTTGTAGAGATGAGACTAATCTATAACCTGTTAGCTTTCCCCACATCCATTTAAACAACTGGGACCCCTCCACCAGTGGCCAGCTTTCCCACCTGATGAGTTTCCTCTGTTTCAATCCTGAAAGCTCCTCCTGGCCCCGATGCCTCATGTTTCTAAAGTCCCAGAATGCCTTGCAGTTGGGTAGTCCTGGCAAAGTTATGACACATTCACACTTATCCTGAAAAATAACAAGGCAGCCCTATAGCTTCTGGAGACTTGATCATTTAAGGGGCTTCAATCTACTTGGACAGCTTACAGAGAAAAAGGACAAAGGAACATGGGTTATGATGAGTTACATTTCGTTCTCTTTTGCCATTTATTGGCTGTATGTCTCAAGGAAAGTTGACTTAACTAAATCTCAGTTGAATGCCTTATTGACTTGTCAGCTTTTGAAGGGTTCAATAAAGTAAGTTAATTGAAGTACTCAAATGAGTGTTTGTTGAATCTGAAACTTCAGTTTCCTCTTTGGTCTATGCCAGGGGCCAACAATCTATGGCCTGTGGGTCAAATATAAGCCATGGCTTGTTTTTATAAATAAAGTTTTATTGGAACACAGCTATAACACTAACTCACATATCATCTGTGAATGCTCTAGTGCTAAAAAAAAAAAAAAAAAAAAAAAAAAAGTAGAGGTCAATAGTTGCCACAAAAAACGCATGGCCCACAAAGCCAAAAATATTTACTATTTGGTCCTTTATACAATAAGTGTGTAAACTTATAAACCCCCAGTTTATATCCTAGTGGGCACTCTAGTATTATGGTTAAACACAGCTCTGGTATCAGGCTTCCTAGGTTTAAATGCTGGTTTTATCATTTTCCAGCTTGGGAATTCTGAGCATGTTATTTAACTTATCTGTACCTTAATTTCCACATCTGTAAAATAAAATGGGAATACTAATTTATCACAATGAGTTGATGAAAGGATTTACAATCTAGTAAAGTGTGTAGCACACTGCCAGGCAAATGATTAGTGTTTATTAAATAATGGTTATGTTACATTATTCAGAGCCCAACTCAATAGAATGTTATATAAGACTAGAGGCCCAGTGCATGAAATCCATGCACTTGGGGGATAGTGGGAGGAGGTTCCCCCAGCCTGGCCTGTGCCCTCTCACAGTGCGGGAGCCCCGACATTGATTGCTCCAAAGAGGTAGGCTGGAGCCGGGGTCCTGCCTCCACACCCTCTGTGAGGGACCCCCAAGCCTCTCCGGGCTGAGCTGCCAGGACCCGCCTCCATGCTGTGCACTCAGTGTCAAGCCCCCACCCATCTGCATGTGTCTTAGATCCACCCACCCACTGTGCACTCAGACTCCTGGTGATGGATTGTGATGGTGTGAGGGCATCATGGTGTGACAGGATGAGGACATTATGACCATTTGTATATTAGCTCTTTATTATATAGGATTATTACATAGACTACCCATGCACTTTCTCCATCAACTGAGGTAAGGGATAGTTTTTAGAATCAACTTGAAACCGAGGATCCTGTCTAAATGCTAATGCTAGTTGGTGTATACACATCCCTCAAAGTGCCTTGTGTATGTCCCAGAGTGGGGACAGGATCTGGCTCCACCCTATCTACTTCTCCCCATGGATGCTCCAATATATTTTGCTCCATCCATAGAACCTGGTTGGTCATCTGGCCTGATGATTTAGGCCTCTAGAGGGGGCCTTCGCTGCCACACCTTTGCCAGGTATGAGCATGAATCATCACTGAACCCAGGGCCTTTGCTAGTGAGAACACCTTCCTTCAGTCTGTCTTGGAAAGAGCACCTGGGTCAGTCATTGGTATGCATTGAACACCTTCTTGCCACCTTGAAGTTGACCATGCCAAGTATCTTCTAGTGGCCTCCGTGTGCATCTGAGGCCTTGGTGAGCATAACTTATAGCTGAAGGTCATGGGCTAAAATGATAGCTCAGCTGGGGAACAGAACTGAGACGGATCAAGAACAGGTACCTAATGTATTGAATGAGACCCAAGCAACTGGAAACTCTGGTTTCAGGTACTCAAGAGCTTCTGTTAAACAAGCCAGATGGTCATTGATAGCTCCAAAAGGACCAAGAGCCAAACAGTTGGATATAGACCCAGAACTACTTTTGAAGAGAAAATAGAGAGATATCCAAAGAGAACAAGAAGAGGAAGTGTGTGTGCATGTGTGTGTGCGCGCACACGTGTGTGTATGCACATTCATGCATAAACATCCATACTCTAGCCATTCAGAAAGAAGATGGTGCAAGACAGCATGGGTACATATGATTCATCCACAATGCAAGACTTCCATTCTTCCTCCCTTATCAAATAATGACACAATTCCTGAATCAACACAATCTAACAAAACATTCTGTGTTTTTTTTTTCTATTTTGAAATAACATTTGTATAAAAAGTCCTACAGAGTTATAAACCCAATCACACAGATTTACACGGCATTTGTATTGACAAAAACCACAGCCTCAGGTTTGTAGGTTATCCCCAAATCTTCTGAGACTCACACTCCCCACATGAAGAGGACATACACTTTTGAGCAGCTATCAGAATTCCTGAAGACTTCCCACGTGAGTCAAAAGAAGCTTGAGTAAGAGCCAAGCCACCTGTGGGGAGTGTAGCAAAAGCTGCCACCACCTCACCCTAAATGGATAAAAATATTCATGCTGCAAACCAAGGGCCTAGCACACACCCTAGGTGTGGCAATATTGGGAAGCAACAGTCCTGTCAAGGAAGGCAGGCGACTGTTGAGCTGGTTTATTTGAGCCAAGAAATTGTCTTTAGCAAATGAGGACACATCCTTAAAAAAATAAAGATCTCAGCCACAAATGCCAAGAACTATCTTGCCACAAAAATAACTTTGTATCTTAAACATCCAACCTAGGCCCTGTGGACTTTTCAAAGAGGTAATTCACTAAGGGAAGGCGGGGAGATTGATTTCTCCTACTAACACATTTTTTTTTCTTCTGGCTTTATTATCATTCCAACTACAGAATTTAGGGTGGGAGAAACTGAGTCCCAATGAAGGACCTCCCTAGCCCTGGAACAGAACCTGGGAATGGTAGGCTCTCAATAAACTTGTGTTGACTTTCTGATTGACTGGGTTTCACTTTGGACAAAGATTAAGTGATGCTGCTACTATGGCATGTTGCTTCAAACCTGTTTCTACAATATTTTTTTCCTAGTAGGAATAAAATACATGTCAATACAATATTCTGATAGATTTTTTTCTTCTCCTGATATTATCTAAAGAAATATCCAATCCAACTTAAAGATCAATTAGACCTGTGCTTTCGTTCAGCCTGTCCCTCTGACAGACTGATAACATGCTTGCATCATATAAGGCAATCCCTCTGCTAACCTAGCCAAACCCAGGGGTAGGGTTCAATGTGCTCAGGACCACAAGCAAGAGGTCCAGGATGAGCACGATGGAAGAGAGACTAGTATTGCCAAATTTAGCAAACTTTTAAAAAAGATATTCGATTTCCCACAAACATGTGATTTGTCCAGTTAGAATGCTCATCATCTCTTTGCACAGGTGCTGGTACAGGCATGGTTCCTTTGCTTGAATGGGCTACAGGGTGTGTCCATCTGAGGACGCCAGTTAAAGGCTGGCCCTTGACTCCTTTCACTCCATCAAGCCCCACAAACACAGAGGCTGCTGAGAAGAGAAGGTAGAATGTGCAGCCTGGAAGGCATTTAACCACTTGGCACTCAGAGATGTTCCATATTAGGCTGAAGCAGAAATTGAAGATAGGATTTAGGTTGCTGAACAGAATTATGGACGTGCTCCTCCCCAAGACAAAAAGAGGGTCTGAGTCAGCATTCAAGGTTCAACAGTAAGTATTTCGGGCACCTTCCCTTTCCAGTAGCCAAAGTGAGTCTGTCCTGAGTATAAACATTCTCCATGTGCCTAGTGTGAGCTCAGTGCAGTGCTGGGTGATTTCAAAGGGAGCCGCCTGTGTTTTCAAGCTATTTACCTCATTTGATCCTCTGGGCAGCCTCTCGCACCTGACTGCAGGAAAGGGTCTGATCAGACCCAACACTAGGTGCTGGGGATAGGTAGTGAGCAAGAACTAAGATGGATAACTCAGAATCTAGTAAAGGGATAGGCATTCATTAGATGATCACATGGACAACAGTGCTATTCCAAAAATTTTTTCAAATATATTTTTATTGATTTCAAAGAGGAAGGAAGATGGAGAGAGTATGTTAGAAACATCAAGGATGAGAGTATCATTGATCAGCTGCCTCCTGCACTCCCCCTACTGGGGATCGAGCCTGCAACCTAGGCATGTGCCCTTGACTGGAATCTAACCAGGGACCCTTCAGTCCACAGGCTGATGCTCTATCCACTGAGCCAAACCAGCTGGGGCGCTATTCCAAAAGTGAGTGAAATGCTTGGAGGGAAAGGACCAGGGTCCAGGGCAAGTTCTAGGAAGCGTGGCCTCATAGTTAAAATTGGAAACGTTGCAGCCAATTGGCTCAGGGTCACATCTCAGCTCTGCCAGCTTTGCTGTGAGGCCAGCTCATTTGGTCTTTCTCTGCCTCCTCTGTAAAGCACGGATAATGATGGGATCTACCTCATGCAGCCGTTATAGGATTAAGTGAGATCATATTTGTGAAATAGCTGGAACGGTGGAGTGGAAGAATGTAGCTCAGGAGCCGGAGCAGGGCAGCCCATCATTGCCATCTAGCTGACAAGGAGAATGTAGTTCAGCGAGATGGTCTGACTATCCCAAGGTCCTCTACTGCATGGGGGCAGCTACACCTGCTACCCGCCTCCCCCACCCAAATCTGGCCATCTACTCCCTTCATTGTGCCGCCTGCTGGCTCGGCAAAGGGACAGTCAGTGAGGCTCAGCCTCAGGCAGGGCTCCTATCTGCTCCACAAAGGCAGCCTGGTTATCATAACACAGCTCTGTTTAAGAAACATAAACCACCCTTCGGCAGTTTCTCAAGGATATGTCAGAGACAATAAAGTGCTCCCTCCCCTCACCCCACTTTCCTGCCTGGACTTTGAGACCCAGCTCTATGGGGAAACACACAAGAGCTACCCAACAGGTTTCCCCAACAGCCATGCCAGAGCAGGCAGGCCCCGAGGAGCCCCAGCCTGGGAGGGCCCACCCTCCTGGCTGCCAGTGCCCCCTCTGACCTGGCGCGGTGGCCTCCCTCTCCTCCTGTCTGAACCTGCTGCCTGGGAGGGGCTGATGTCACTAATCCTGCCAGGGGAAGCCGCAGGCCACCTCAGGTTCCCAGCACGGATTACCCACACCAGCTCTGCACAGGCCCTGCCTCCTCCCCGCTGGCACCCCTCCAGCCATGGCTGAGAGCCCGGCTCGATGAAGATACGGCCTGGCCCAGTGGTGAGTGTCCCAGTCGGGCAACTTGGCCCACGCACGACAAGTACCATCTGCACTCGTGTAGCCTGGCTAGAAGAGCCAGGCCAAAGAGCCAAGTTCCAAAGCTGGGTCGTCAAAGGACAGAAAAGACTAGATGGAAACTAGATGACAACCTCGGAAGAGGCTACAAATCTCTCAGGAGTTATTCTAAGAAGAAATCACACCCAGTTCCCGAACTGTGAGCATAAACGGCTACTGAGAAAACCATTAGCTGTGCCTACGTTGCCTTTTACAACTGTTAGCCTCCTTGCACCCCTGGACTATATTGGGGACAGATCAGGTTCACATTCTCTGAAGAGGGTAGAAGCCAAGGGCTCCTAAGGACAGCAGAGGTGGCCAGGAAGCAGATGCTAAGTTCAGAACTGACAGGACAAACTGGACTCTAGGGGGCCATCCAATTTACAAAAGAAAAACAATTAAAGTGAGAGCAATAACAATAACTGAAATTTATCAAACTCTTACTCTGTCTTGGGAACTATGCTAAACATTTACATGGATAAGCTCATAAAAACCTCCCAAGCACTCAGGAAGGTTGATGTTAAGATTTTCCACTTTACAGATGAGGAAGCCGGAGTCTGAGAGAGAAATGACTTGCCCAAGACTCTTCTGATGCAAAGTGGCACACATCCTTCAAGGCTGATATGCCAACTCCAAGGGCAGACCCTCAGATGAATGCTGGGGGCAGGAGTGTCCCTCTCCTCCTGTGAGCTGTGCGGTCCTGGTTCTACAATCAACAGGAACTGACCTCTTTGCTTCTGTTGCCTTCACCTGGATCTCTAAAGCTATAGATCCAATGCCAGACATGCAAGTCTGACACATCCTCCTAGTCATTGACAAGGTAATAGGCAGCATGGGAGTTTTGGAGTCAGACGTAGGAAAGTTTCCCAGCCAAGCACCAAATGGTCTTGGTAGTCTGGGTAATATCCACATACTCCTCTGAGCCATAGGCTTCCTATCTACAAACCAAGGGTAATCATTATTAGGCTAGTCAGCATGACAATAGTGGGGATGAGGTGGAGCATACATCTGAAATGCCGTGGTGGTCTAGATGGCAAACTCTCTGAAGGCAGAAAGCAATTATATTTTTCTCTGCTATAGCATGGCAACTAGTCCTTTACCCAATATATAATTTGCTCAATAAATTTTCGTTGAAGAATACAGTTTGAAACATTATTGCAAGTGTGCACAAATATACATGCAAAGAGTTACTGGTACAACCAGCAGAACATGCCTATAGCCATAGATGGGGCATGGCTAACCAAATGTAAGGAATCGCATGGAATAGAATGCTAAGTCGTCATTAGACAGAGTGAGGCAGTTCTACATTTAATCATGTAGGAAGGTAAGCAGGGTATAGAAAGTGGCTGAGGTGACCGCAGAACAATTTGTGTTTATGGTAACATGCTTGAAGAAAGGTCAAGAGAAGAACCCATACTAGTCCACTAAGAGTGGTTACTTCCACTTGAGATTAAAATTTCAACAAGGAAGAGTGTGTGGAGAAGGAGGTGTGGCGGCTAATTTAAGAACATTTTCACATTTTTAACCTGTGCACTTTTGCATTGCTTAATTTGTTTTGATAAAGAGTCTGAGATACCTTTGCTTTATAAAAGTGCAGTCAAAATTGTTCTTACATCTTAAATAAGTGAATAGAAGAATAAATAAACATCTCAAGTGCCATATGTAAAGTAGGCCCCATAAGTGTTCATCCCCTTCCCTTTCTTGCCTCTAAAGAATAGTTATCACATCTCTGCATCTCAATGACCAAAATGAGATGTGCAAAGATATGCAAAGTCCTGCAAAAGTCCTTTGTCCCTCAGTGTGAGATAGCCCTGAAAAATCTGATAGCACGCAGGCTTCCTGGCTTTGTCTTAGAGGGAAAGGGGTGAGAGCAGAGCCACCGGTTTGCTCCAGAGCAGAAACAGAAACTTGGATGCTTTAGCTTAGCCAAATGTGAAGTAAAAAGTTTGGGTGGGCTCCTGGGGCATTTGCCCTAGAAATAGTTATCATCCAATAATTTTGAGGTTTTAATGTGGCCTTTGTGCAAAGGAATATTCATTATCCCAAATGTCTCACCAAAAATTATAACTCTAATTTGAGAAGTTTAAGGTCAAAGAAGGGTCAAGTAGCAATGCAGGATGTTCATTTCCAGAGGCTGAGTTTCTTCAGAGGATCTGGGTTCCCTTACAACTAACAGGTCCTTGGTTGACTGCATTTTGTATCTAATTAACCAGGTAAAAGTGTACAACCTCTTTAGTCTCTGTTATCTTGGCCCAGTTGTCTCCAGAAAGGCCCTGAACTTGGAAAAGGGAGACATAAAAACAGGAATGTAAAAAACAAACATCTTGGAAGCAGCTAATATGTTTCTGGAACTGCTGTATATATTAAACACAGATCTATTTAAAATTCAAAATATCTTGTGAGATAGATTAGATTACCCCCATTTTACAGATGACTCAGAAAGATTAAGTAAATGTTTCACAAGACTTAATGGCAAGACCAGAAAGGAAATTTAGATTTGTCTTTCTCCAAAGCCCAACACAACACACCCAATGCAACACATGCGCGCGCGCACACACACACACAAACACACACACACACACACACACACACACACACACACACTTCTCTTTTCCTTACGGTAACTACTTATCCAATCAGATCAGGTTATAATGGGTGTTTTATACTCACAATATTTTACATTTTATATTCTTAAGAAGAATAAAAAACACAATTGTTATGGAAGGCTATCACTCTGTCATGCATCTCATGCATATGAGATTCTCAGAAAATCACTTCGATATTGCTTTTGGAGGTCCTTTGAATTCATATTCCTAATATTATACCATCAGCCAGGCACTATTCCACAGGCTGTGTAGAACATGGAGCCAGACATTGACAGGGGACCAGGTTCCTATTCTCTGCTCTTCCCCAAAAGTTGATAGCCTGTTAGAGGACTGTGGCAAAATACATTCTACTATTCTTATTTTATGTTCTTCACAGATACTGTTAGAACTTCAAAGTTCCTGAGAGAGCATGAGCACCAAACACTTCAAATTACAGATGCAGAAACTGAAGACAGAGGAAAGAAACTCCGTCATATCACTCATCGTATCAGTAGAAGATTCTAACTTGTCCTCCATGGCTCCCCAACTCCCTGGCTTGACAAACAGACGAGTCTATCATGTGTGTTTCTAAACAGCTGTACTGAGATGCAATTTATATCACATTGAATTGAATTAAATGTATTTTTCAATGACTTTTTGATGATTTATAAAGTTGTACAATTACCATCAGTATTTAATTTTACAACATTCCTATGATCCCAAAAATAGAAATCTTGGACCATTTGTAGTCACTCCTCACTCCTATCTCAGGCCCATACAACTACTAATCTACTTTCTATCTCTAGATTTGTTTGTTCTGGACATTTTTATATCTGGACTCATATAATATGTGGTCTCATGTATATGAATTATTTCACTTAGCATAATATTCTAAAATTCATCCTCATTGTTGCCCATTACTTTTTATCAGCAACTAGTATTTCATTATAGGAATTACTAGATTTTATTATCTACTCACCATTGATGCCTATATGAATGGTTTTAACTTTTCAGCCTATTATACTTTAACACACATCCCAACACCAAATGACTAGTAACAGCTATATAAGTAAAATAAGGATCTTGCATCATGCGTGTTACGGATCTCATGGCTACATCTAGACTCAATGGAAAGAGTGACCTTAACAATGAGTAATGTTGGCCATGGTTGAAGGTGTAGAGAATTGTGGCATGCATGCCAGTATGCTGACACCTTTTCAAAAGAGGTGTCTTCTTGTCCTAAGTGAAATAGTTACATTTTCCCCAAGAAAAGTGTTAACAGAAGGCAAGACTTGGCAACTAGAAAGAAAGAATCACACCCATTTGGGGTGAAGAACATACCTTTTATGGTACAGTTGATTATTAAGCAATCAGTAGCTGGGGCCTCTTTAGCATATTTTTCTGGAAAGGTAATGGAGCCTCACCATCATGACTCCTTCAGGCCAACTTTTTACCAGGCTCAGGATTGGCACCATTTATGTGACCAAGGATTGGCAGACTCGGCCACAGTTATGCCCCCAAGTGGCTGATGAGTTAGCATTCCTGGTGATCACATCAACAGTCAAGACTCTTCTTAAGTAAAACAGGAAGGTTTGTTCTCCACTTTCCTCTTGGGAATGGAAGAATAGATTGAAATGCTTCAAAACTCAGTGTGCTTGATAGTGTCTTTGTGTTGTTGGCTATGAGAAAGTGGGCTCGATGGAAGAAAAAGGAAATTGTGGTTTGTGTGAATATGTTCCAAGCTACTTAGGGGAATGAAAAGAAGACATTGCTGATGTCAGGGGGAAATGGGTAGGAAAATCAAAGTATTCAAAATAAGTGAGGAAGAGGAAGAAAAGGCAGAAATAGATAAGTAAAAAAGTCAAATAAACTATAAATGTTAAACTGGTGGTTTATTACAATAGCTAAACCCATGCCACAACCACCTTTCTATTGTTCCACACTGGTTTGTAAAAGAAAATGAATTATTCTAACACTTAAAAATAAGGAGACTTTATATAAATTTCTGAGATTTTTAGAAAAGGAAAAAGAAAGAGGTAAATAAAGGGGGGACAGAGGGGAGAAGGAGAGACAGAGAAAGAAAGGAAGGGAGGGACAGAAAGATGGCACAATAATGACTGCTCCCATGTGTGCCTCAGCCATAGCCGCCAGCATACCCTATTATTTATATTTAGCAAGTTCACAAGTTTATGGGACCTTTTGTGTCTAAACATCTGAAATAACTATGTCCATCTTGGTTCAGTCATCCCAAACCTCCTTCTGGACTCCTGTGCAATTGCCCCACCTTTCAGAGAGTAAAATGAAATTCACAGAGGTTAAGTGACTTGTCCAAGATCAGCAGCAAGGGTCAAAGCTGTTTCTCATCTCAACGTAGCTACCGTTTTCTCCAGTATAAGCCTACCTTGGCAAGAAGTAATTGACTAAACATGAAACATAGGATGGAACAGAAATTAAGGCAAAAACCAGGGCAGAGAGAGAACAGGCTGTTTTTAAAAGAACGGTCCGTTAATTAATTGGAAGTGACGTTACAGCTTGGACTCTCCCCAGTGGGGGGCCAATCACAAGCCTCTTTGCCCATGTCTCTAGAAACAAGTCCAGGTCTCCCAGACAGAAAACATTTTTTCCTGGACTCATAAAGACAGCTCTGAGAAAGCTTTGGGGAGTTGGCTTAGGAATAAAATAACTTGTTCAAACTCGCAAACATTTCCCAAATGTTTCTTAGAGAAAGAGTCTCCCACCAAGCTCCCTGAATCGGCACGCTCTCCAGGTGGCTCCAGAAGCTCGGCGGAGGCCACAGTTGCTGTGTGGCGGGATAGCCCATCCCTGCCTCGGTGTCTGGAACGGGCCCAGCACTATCACCTGTCACGTTTATGAGGGCAGCAGAGGACCCTGGTGCCCATTCCTTCGGTCCTTCGCAGAGAACCTGAGAGCTCCCCTGAGGGCCACCACGTGTACAGAAATAGAGAACAGAGAAAACAAGCATTTCTTTTTGCAACTTCAGGATCTATTTCTGGGGTTGAACAGAAGCCATTAAAACATTCCCATGACTCCCTGCCAAGCCCCCAAATTACTAATGACAGACATGCTGGCTCAAAGGGAGTCATTGCTGGCAAATATCCTTGGTACCCTGTTAACAGTAACAACCCTGAGCCTTTCATTGAAAGATCTCAAAGCACAGGGTGAGATTTTAATTGACCCCCCTCCCCCCCAAAACATCCTGTACCTAAAAAAGTAATTATCATTATAGCCCTCGGACAGTTTACACAGGGGTCAAATGGACGATGGAGGCTGAATGATATATCCTTGTTTCATATTCTAAGTTGAAAGGAAAAATCTAAATAATGTCATCACTTGGGGTGAAGTCAGCTGCATGACCTGCTGGGACAGTGGGATGGTCGAGGCAGACAGAACCTGAGCTTGGGGAGGCTGACATAAGCAGAGATGCCTCTGACTAGTGGCCACAGGCCACACACCATACACAAAGGTGCTGCATGGAACTTAGTGTAGCCTTCTCAGTGGGAGGCCCTTTATATAATGTGTATGGAGTTCAAAGTCAGAGTCCATGATCAGTATTTTGGAAAAGAGAAGGGCCTATCTCACTGGCACGACAGTGTGGCAAGAGCTGGAAGTGTTGCCTGGTCCCCAGATAGGAAAAGGGTTCATCTCTGTGGAGAGCTTGAATGTCAGGCATGGCATCTGGGGGAGTCACCCACATGTGGGACCTCAGCTACTATGAACATGGCAGCGCTGACCTCACAAACCTGTTTCTCCTCCTGTAAAGGCTGATCTTAATAAATACAACCTCTCCTCACTCAGGTGTCCTCACCAAGGAGCAAGGATTCATCCTTTCCATCACCTTTTGTATTTGATTCCCACCTTCTAATGAGACAATGTACCTTCCTGATCAGTCTTCTTCTTACCATCTCCTCCTCCTGTGACTCATTTGAGACCCCATCACATCTCCACTGGATTGTTCTAACAGCCGCCTGTTTCTGTTGCGTTTAGACTTTCCCCAAGGCAAACAGATCTTTGTAATACTGTCACAGGATATTCCTGAAACATAAATATAATCATGGCACTTATAAACTCCCCTGACGAAACCCTTCAACATCCCTTCCACAGGGAAAAGTACAAAATAAAATTGCCCACTTAGAATGCCATACCAACAGAACCATATTTCAAAAATAAAGATGAAATAATGTTTCAGATAAATAAATGCTAAAGTAATTTAACACTTGCCAACCTGCAGTACAAGAAATATTAAAGGGAGTCCTTTAGATACAAGGCAAAGGATACCAGATGAAAAATTGCATCTACACAATAGGGGGGAAAAGCATTAGAAATGGTATATATGTGAGTAAAACACCATTTTTCTTGCTTTTAATATTTTTAAAAAGAGGGAATAAATGTATATGTATGGTTGTAAGATTTTCACATTATTCATGAGGTGATATGATACTATTTAGAGGTAGACCAAGGTCCTTTAAAGATATACATGATATTCCCTAGAACAATTACTAAAAATAAAAGCAATGAACGGCTAATAAACCAATAGCGGAAATAATGGAACACTAATTAATAATTAACACAAAAGAAAACAGAAACACACAAAAAATAAAGAACCAATGGGACAGATAGAAAGCAAAGAGGAATATGGCAGATTTAAATTTACATCAATATTACATTTAATTATACTCATCTTAATACTTCATTTAAAAGATTGTGAGAGAATACAAAAATGTAACACCCAAATATGTAATAACTATACAAAGCCACTTTAAATATAAAGTCCTATATTTATAAATAAGGGAAGCCATATACAAAGCAAACACTTGGCAATAGGCCAGATTGTTATATTAATATTATATAATGTAGATTTCAGAATAAACAATATATCAGGATAAGGTGGGGCATTCCATAATGAAAAACTGGGGAGTACATCCAGAAATCATAGTATTTCCTAAATGTATATGCAACTAATAATAGAGCTTCAATGATGCATGAAGAAAAGATTGGTAAAACTGAAAGGAGAATAAAATAAATTAATTATGATAGCCAGAGAGGTCAAGAATACTCACTAGTAGCCCTAGCTATTTTGGCTCAATGGATAGAGTATTGGCCTGCAGACTGAAGGGGCGCAGGTTCGATTCCTGTCAAGGGCACATGCTCAGATTTCAGGCTCGATCCCCAGGAGGGAGTGTGTAGGAAGCAGCTGATCAGTGATTCTCTCTCATCATTGATGTTTCTATCTCTCTCTCCCTTTCCCTTCTTGTTTGAAATCAACAAAAATATATTTATTAAAAAAAGAATAATCACCAGTAATTATTAGAATAGGTAGGCAAGTAATTATTAGAACAAGCAGTAAGGGTATAGAAGACTTGAATGACATTTGAACCAACTTGACTTAAATGACATCTATAAAATTCTCCATCCAACACCAGGAGAATATACATTCACAAGAAAATTCAAAAAATATTTTGAAATGAATGGTAAAGAAATCAAAAAATATCAATATTTGTGGAAAGCAGATAAAACAGGACTAGTGGGAAATTGATATACTCTGTAATGCTTACTAGAATATTAGAAAACAAAAATAATACAAAATGAATGACCTGAGACTCTAAAAATAAAAAATAATATAAAACCAAATAGAGATAAATAACAAAGATAAGAGAGGAAGTTAATAAAATAGAAATCAAACAAGCATTAAATAAAAATCAATAAAACCAAAGCTTTTTCTTTAAAAAAAAATTAAATATTAATAAAAATTGATAGGCATCTAGATGGACTAATCAAGTAAATAAACAAAAAGAAGCTACATTTCTAATAATTAAAGTACAGTATTGACATTACTACATACCTACAGCCATTTAAAAAATAATATAAGGCAATGTAATAAATTTGTGCTAATAAACTTAACAACTTAGGTAAAATGAATAAATTCTTTGAAAGACACAAATGATTAAAACTAGCTCAAGAAGAAGTAAAAAACTTGAATAGACCCATATCAAATTTTAGAATAAATTCTTTTTTTATTTTTTATTTTTATTGATTTCAGAGAGAAAAGGAGAGGGAGATGGAAACATCAATGATGAGAGAGAATCATTGATTGGCAGCCTCCTGCACACCCTTACTGGGGATCAAGCCCACAACCCAGTCATGTGCCCTTGACTGGAATCAAACTGAGACATTTCAGACTGCAGGCTGACACTCTATCCACTAAGCCTAAACCTTCAGTTGGACATCCCCTAAAGGGTCCCAGATTGGAGAAGGTTCAGGCTGAGCTGAGGGACACCCCCCACCCCCACCCCTATGCATGAACTGGGCCTGTAGTTAATTAAATAAATAATAAACCTACACAAAATCTTTTAAAAAGAGAGTATGGATAAAGATTTTTCAAATTATTTCATGAGGCCAATTTCAAACCAGGCAAAGATATTATTCTCAAACCAGACAAAGATATTACAAGAAAGCAATCTTCAGATCAATATACCTTATGAGCAAAGGCACAAAAATCCTTAATGCTTAGCAAATTATAATCTACCTATGTATAAAAAGGTAGTAAATTATGACAAAGTAGGGTTTATCCCAAAGATTAGTGGCTGGCTTATCATTTAAAAATTATCACAGTATTTAACTATATAACCAAAATAAAGAGTAAAAGCACAAGTCATATTTAAGTATACACATGTATTCATACATGTGACCTTTTTAAGATAGAAATTTTCAGAAATCTAGGAATAAAAGAAAACTGCCTCAATGTTATAAAGATTATCTATGAAAATTCTATAATGTCACATTCAAGGATGAAAGACTGAATTCTTAATCTCTGTGTACCAAGGCAAGAATATCATCTCTTATCATTTCAATACTATTATGGAAGCAAAATAAAAGGCATGCAGATTTTAAAGAATTGAAACTATATTTTCATACAGCATGATCATGCACATAGAATATCCTAAGGAACCTATTAAAATGTTATTAAGAATAACAAGTGAATCCAACAAGGTCACAGAATGCAAATTCAAAATTCAAAAATAAATTTTATGTCTATATATCTGAAAGAAAAAAATTTAAATGTGAAATTAAAAATACAATGCCATTTACAATAGCACCTTGAAACATGAAAGTTGTAGGGAAAATTTAACAAAATAAGCGCAAGACCTCTAAACTTAAAACCACAATACAATATTAAGAGATATTACAGAAGCCCTAAATAAAATGAGAACTGTACCATGTTCATGGATTTGAAGATTCAATATCATTATGATAATTATCCCAAAATTAATCTATAGATTCAACACCATCTCAATCAAAACCCCAAGAGGCTATTGTGTAGAAATTGGCAAACCATACACTGAAAATGGTAAATTTTACTTTTTGTAAGTTACACAGCAATAACTTTACACCAATCAAGTAATTTTGAATTTTTAAAAGGATACAACAACAGTAAAAGTAAACTCATCAGGAAGTTAGAATAACCACTGTGTGAAGGTGAGAAAGGTCAGGAATAACATTATGAATGTAAGTATTTAACTAAGACAAACTAAAATTTAAAATGGGAAGGGGGTATTACTTTGGGTTAGCAAGATTAAGTTTCCTGCCAAGTGGAAATGGAGACTAAAGAGTTAAGCTAATTTCAGTAATAATGAAACTAATATTTTTTTGCACAACTGAGTATCTTGCCCATGAACATTCCTATCTTATCCCTCTTCAACTAGGGAGATATCTATCCCTCACAGTTAAGGCATGAAGAACACTATGTTCTTGGAAGACCTGGCCCCCAAGATTATTGTGTGACTATATGAGAAAGGTTAGGACTAGTACCTGGGGTCACCTCCAGCTTGGAGGCATGAAATCTGGGCTAAAAAGACACAGTGATGACTGGAAAAGGAAGGTCTGACAATGAAATCCACACTAATGGGGTCATTTAAAGGACCTCCATTTCTTGATAGTCTTCGGTTTGACATTCTCTATATTTTTGCCCTGACTCTTTGATGGTGGCACAGGTCATAGTTAAAGGGATAGATATCATGTTTGATCTTGGCACAAAATAAATAAATAAACAAACAAACAAATAAATAAATACTTCTTTTTGATTGCTACCATAGTGATTAATAAGAAAAATCTCTAAACCTAGCCTAATGATGGGTTCATGCATGGGAAGTACTTAGAATAATGTAGCACTTCATATGTGTTGGTATTACTATTTTTATTTATATTAAAATGGAAATACTATATTTCAACTCTAAAGGTGTCTAGCCAGCTTCTCTAGTCCTTCAGCCAAAATTGTCCCATCATTGTCCTGAGAAGGCAGGTGAACCTCAAATTGTTCTTGCTGGGCTAAATTCAGGGTCCCCTGCACCCGGAGCAGGTCTGTCCATGGCCACCCAGGCAGTCATTCTATGTGGTGGGGAGTGGGTTTTGAATCAAGCCTGCTTTGCACTCAGGCACCTTGTTTAGAGCTGACATCCCATCCTGACCTCGAGCCCACTTGGCCTGAGCCCTGACACCTGTCCAGCCTTAGCGGCCTCTTGCCACACATTGATGCCATTCCTCAAACCGGGCAGCCTGCCCGGAGCCTGACCTAGCTTGACTGCCACTCCTAGGAGACCCCTGCTGTCCTCTTCAGCCTCCAGATCAGACCTCTTTAGACTTTCTTTTCAGGCTGGCTCAAGTCCTGGTTACCATGCCCCTTTCTCATCAACCAATACCAGCTCTGTCCCATCCCAGCAGCCTGAGCTGCTGGATTCCCAACTGACCCCATTTAAGACGTGAGATTCGGGACCTTAGAATTCCAAGCTCCCTTTATAGATGAGGACCCGTGGTTCAGGGAGGGGAAGTACATTCTTCCGTGTCACGCCCCAAGTATGTGACAGATGCTGGATAAGTCCCAGCCCCTGAGAAACATTTGCTTTGGAATACAGTTACGAATCCAAACAGCTATGGCTTAAGTTTCCTCAGCTTGTCCTCACGCAACCTGTGAGAGGGCTTCTTTCTGAATCCATTCTGAGCAGGTAATTCCTTCTCTTAAAACTAGCCCAATCTCAGATGTAAACACCTCTTCTGTGCACTAGCTTCAACATTGTCAAATGGTGTGGTCTGTTGGTAGCCTGCAGGAACTGAATAATCATTAGAGTCCTTAAAGCAGAAAGATTATCAAATGCTTCCCTTGGTTTTCTGGGAGCTGGTGAAGCAGGTACAGGACCAATTGTGGCAATTCCCCACATTCTGTGGGCTTTTGGACAGAGACTCCTAATTGATATACTGAGATATTTACACACTTATATGAGTCCTCGTGGTTACTACCAGAACAGGGTAGCGACGCGCCGAGCACACAGAAAGCCCTGGGTCAGGTCTACAGCACCCTGAGTGTTCAGCAGTGGGGAAAGGTCCCTAGGTATTCCAATCTGTGTGGCTAGATGATGTTCCTAATCCTGAGCATTTCCATGCCTGCTGTGCTCTGAATTGGGCCAAAATAAAGCAAATTGGAATAATGTTGTGTCCCAGCTTCTCCATCCATTGGCTTCTGATTTTCAAATCACATAAACCCTGTGGACTACAGTGTCTTGCTCTTAAACTAGTTTTTAAAGAAGTAGGAAAAGACAAAATATGTCTTGCTTTACACACAGAATTCAACCACCTAGCTTGACCAATTATGCACAGGCGCTTTGCACAAAGTAGAAAAGTAGCAAAAATGTTCAGCTTCCTCTCTTGAGAGGCAGCGTAGATCCTCCAAGGATAGCAAAAAATGGAGGGATAGAGAGTGCAATGCAGGGTGGGGAGTTGAAATACACTGTCTGAAATGTTTGGTTTACTCACCTGCAAAATGGAAGCAAGACGAGGGTCCCTTTAGAAGGATGTTGTAAGGTTCAGAAGACCATGGTGGGCATATTGTGACCATCTTAAAATATGATTCATGTTTTAAAAGCAAGAATTATAAAGCATTCCTTGCCACTCCCACTAATCTTGGGGAAAATGTTTACTGCACCCCTGAAATGACGAGGCAAGCTCCTTCCGAGGATTCTGCCGTGATTTTGAGACAAGCTTCTAAGATCCCAATGTGTCTTTTTAGAGCCCTTAGGTCAACTGAAAGGAAGGAACAGGCAAGCAATTACCAGAAAGGCTTGCTTACACGTGAAGACTTCCCACCTTTGACTTACAGAGTTCAGCACACCAGCCTCTTCCCAGTTCCCATCACACCTCCCATCAAGGATGCCATCTTAAACCCCTGAACCCCTGGATCATCCTAAAGACATCAAGTTTCCTCAAAGTCTGAAGCCAATGTGAAGAGGGGGAGGTCCCTTGCCATGCCCCCAAAGGTGGAATTTCTAGGTTAACAGGTGTGCTTCCCTCCTTCAGTGCATACTAGGCCCACCCTCAGGGACATAGATTTACCAAATACACCTGAGGAATGAGTATCAGCTCTCTGAAGCTGAATATCGACACTCGGTGGAGGAACTAGAGAAAGCAGTTTCCCCAGAGAAGCACCGTTCTGATACTAGAAGCTAGGGTCACTATTGGGTATTTCTTATTGTCCCGCAAGAAATAAAAGTGGCAGAAAATATCTCCACAGAGAGAAATTCTGCATCTCAAGAAAGATATAAATGGGAAGGAGGAATGTTGGAACCATAAAGCTGGGGAAATGGGGAATCACCTCTCTAATTTAGGATTAAGCTGCATGCATGCCACCTGAGTGAGGACAGCCAGTAGAAAGAGGACTGAGGAGACAGAGCTCTGTGGAAGGATCTGCCCAGCATTATGAGAAATCCTGCGTTTCACCTCACTCCCCCGCTCCCTAGCCAGGCCTGCCAGTCTATGCATGTGTGTGTGTGTGTGTGTGTGTGTGTGTGTGTGTGTGTGTGTGTATGTGTATGTCTGTCTTTACAGCTTAGACAAGATAAAGGGAGAAAAGCGCTCCTGCCACAGGCCTTTACCTGCATCCGCATAGCATTCATAATAATGACCCTGTCACTCATCAAAGATGCTCTTCGGGCCGGCTTTGCCAGGCCTCAGCAGCTCTCTGATCCCGCAGCCAGCGTGGCTGTAATTGCGAACACCCTGCCCCCGGGATGTGTCAGCTGATGGGAAGACACTGGGACTTTTCTGGTTGGTGTCTGTAAATGCAAGTTCAAGGGAACTTTTTAACATCAGAAGCAGAAATGTAAGTCAAGAGGCAGGTCCCCTGCGCCCTGTGGAAGATCACAGTAGAGATAAGAAGTGGGAGGCAATGGCTCTGAAGGTGGGAAAAATAATTTGAAAGCAGCATAACAGACACAGGATAATTACTGCTCTGACACGGTGCAAGCAAGAGGCCCTTGCTTTGGGGAAAATGAGTGAGCAGACTGAGCCGGACGGAGAGGCCTGGCTCCCTGAGCTGGGTGAGAAGTCAGAGCTGACTTGCTAATAGGAAGGCAGGGCGTTGAGAGGAATGATCCCCCAAATGTCCTTTCCTTAATGATTTTTGTGAGCCAAGTTAAGTGTGGGTTTTTATCAACTTCTCTCTATTTCTCTTTAGGAGAAAGATGTCTGTGTAGGTGTGTGTGTGTGTGTGTGCATGTTGAGATGATAAAAGGGACATGAAGATTTGGGGAAAGGGAACAAGAAAGAGACGTTAAAAAGGCTACATACTGTCTGATCCAACTATGTGATAGAGAAATGACAACACTATGGAGACAGTAAGAGATCCGTGGCCGCCATAGGTTTGAGGAGGGGTGGGAAGAATAGGTGGGGAGTTTAGGGAGTGGAACTCCTCTGTGAGATACTGTAGCAATGGATACATGACATTATACATTTTCAAAACCCATAGAATGAACAATACAAAGAGTGAACCCACGTGTAAACTACAGGTTTTAATAACAACAACAACAACAATTTTATATTGGTTCATCAATTGTAAAAGATGTACCATAGATAAAACCTTGGCAACTTTGTAACTAGAGGAAAATTGAACATTATAGAGCGCAGGAAACACCCACAAAGTGAAAATAAATAAATAAATAAATAAATAAATAAATAAATACTGGAAGTATCTGAAATTCAAGTTGGTCATAATTGAATTTCAGATACTTCCAGTATAGAAAAAGTAAGGGAGCTTCACCAGAACATTATATGGATTGGGCCATATGACTTTCTTGGGTCAATGGAAGAGAACAGATGTGCTGTTTGCCATGTCTCAGAAGGCCTAAGAGTCTTGCAGGTTTCTGCTTTCTGCCCCAGGAACAGCATGCCATATGGGAGGCTCACAGTCTGGGACCTGGAAGGAGAAAGCACAGGGAGCAGAGCTATAGCAATCAACCTATAGCTGAGTGACAAGTTTGTTGTAAGTCAATGAGATCTTAGAGATGGGGGATGTTTGTTACTTTAGCCAAACTGACTAACACACTTGGTGTTTTACAAATGAGGAACTGAAGCTGAGAGACATCTTTTCAGTTCATACAACTTCTAGTGGTGAAGCCTGGATTTAGTCTGCGCCCTGAGTATCAAAACCTTCCTGTAAAGTCCCAAGAATTTAAAGTAACTCACATAAGGCTACTTCCTAGGCAGGAAAGCAGACCACTGTCTCTAGAGCACCATTCTTTCCATGGTTCCATCCTTTAAAACTCTGGCAGAGCTCTGCACTCTCAGTGAATTTCTCTTGGCTTCTCCCAGGCTAGTGTCCCTTTCCCTCCTCCTATGCATCTTCTTTAGAAGCTTGGTGATGGATGCTTGTGCTTAGAAAATAGACAAGAATCAATATGGTATTATACACAGAAGAACTATACACTAAACAACCAATTACTTGAGTGTGAGGTAAATAAGTATTTGAACTTAACAGGAGCAGATTACAGTTTATAACACCCTCTTTGTTACTTTCATGGTCAGAAAACACAATCTCTGACACTACTAGCTGTTCAGAGCCATCATCTCTTTTCTAGCATTCTGTAACAACCTCACAAGTTCTCTCTCTGCCCCTACTCTTCCCCTACAGACCATTTTCCACTCTGCAGTTAGGGTGAGCTTCTAAAAATCATCATGGCATTCCTTGGCTTAAAACCTCTTGACGTCTCTCACAGTTCTTGGAACCTACGAAATCCTAAATGGCGTGGTTCCTGCCAACCTCCTCTCCATTCATCTCACAGTGCCTTGTTCATTATGCACCAGACACAATGACACCCCTTTAGTCATCAAATAGGCCAAGCTGTATTTCCCCCAGTTTACATACTTTCCATATGGTATTCTTTCTCTCTTGAAAACTCTTCCAATTCATCTTTAGGTCTTGGTTCAAATGTCAGAAATGATGCTTATATTGATATATAGGGTTGACCAAATCCTTTTTTTATGTTCCTCTTCTGAGTCACCCAGGAAGCTTTCCAGCCTGCTTGTGATTAGGTGTGATCACATGACTAGTTCTGGGCCATTGTGATGTGAAGTGGAAGAGCCTCCTTCTTCCACTCTCCAGATCCTGACCACACCGTCCTCTCAAATTTCTACTACGGTGCTGTCTTTGGTTCATTTATAACATTTGCTCTATCTGAAATTATCTTCTTAATTCACTGTCACCAGATCATTTCCTTTCTTCCATGCTAGACTCTAAGCTCTAAGAGGGAAGGACTTCCCTCCATCTTCTTCAGTGACATCACAGCATTCAGCGTAGAGTCAACCTATAATAGATGCTCAAGTAATATTTCTGGACTATATAAACATATAAATGAGAGAATAAGTGAATAGAAAATGAATTAATTTATGAAAGCAGTTAGCACAATCCCTGATAAAGTATAAGCACTCACCAAATATACATATTATGAGCTTGAGGAATTGATCTGGAGGAATTTGCTTACATTTGTGTACTATGGAGAGGAAAGGAACAGGGATGAAGGAGGGTTTGAGAATAGAGGTCTGTGGGAAGCAGTCTCAGCCTTAAACATTAGAAGCACACACATAGACCGAGCAGAAATGGCCAGGGAGAGCAGGCCCTGGGAAGAAGCAAACTGAGGGTAAAAACAGACTCCTCTCCATGAGTCAGAACTTTTCCTCCTAACAGCAACATAGCACTAATTGCTAAAAAGGGTTGCATGGGCCAGTCCAAGACATCATCCACCTTCTGCTTTGGTAGCACAGAGCCCTTTATAGGAGTTATTCCATGTATTCCATACATTCAGTATGCACTCACTGAGCTTATGCTGGGTGTCAGAATTTGGATGAGTTTTGCAATTTAAAAATAAGTAAATCTCCATCCTTGTCCTCAATAATTCAAGAGGGAGAGACAGATATGGAAAAAATATTAAAATATGACCAGTAGTATGACAGAGGGATGGTCAAGAGGATATAGGAGTACAGAAAACAGAATTACCTCTGTCTCTGGGTTCATGAGGGCTAGAAGATGACCTCTCCATTGGACCTAAAAAAAAAAAAAAAAAAAAAAAGTTAAGCTTTTTCAGGGCACTGAGGCAGAAGAGCATATGTAAGGCATTGAGTCATGAAAAGCCTTCACAAATCTTAGGAAGAGAAAGAAGTTTTGGGGATTGATTGACATAAGTTGAGCATATCTTGAGTGTAATGAAATGTATGGTCTTGCCTTTTCATTTAAAAGACATGGAAAAGAAACAATAAAAAATGTAAACAGCGGGAAAATTTTTCACACTGGTGAAAACAAAAAAGATTTATTGATTGTTTTTTTGGAAATTTTGACTTAGTTATTCAAGCTGAAAATAGAGATAATTTCTGAGCTGCAATCTTGTTTGGGTTCTTTTTAAAATGTATTGCTCAAGCAATGTTATACCAGCCAAACAGAAATCACAAAATTAGAAAAGAATGACCCAGAATACCACCACCCTAAGAACCACGTGTTCATATTCCCATGTTTCCTTCAAGGCTCCACTCTGACAGCCCATCCCTCTCTCAGGGGACCTAACAAGTGGAAACAGGATTGGACTACATTTTAACCATGGCAGAACACTGCAGGGGCCCCTGAAGGAGATTCATGGAATGCCTGTCCCTTGAGCACATACACTAGAGATTGATTATTTATAAACCTGCCTTACAAAGGTTGTCCATTGTCCACTCTTCAAGTTATAGATTTCTATAATGCAGAGGGTCACTGTAAGCTCTAGTTCATACATTTTTAAAACTTGGATCCCCAGACATATGACCCTCCTTGTACATTGGGTGTGGAGGTGGGAGTCCATGAAGGGTCTTCAGGAATCCAGGAGTGACGTGAAATTGTGCGCCAACATTTTGTAAGCACACACATTTGTTTTCTGGGGAGAGAATCCCCTGTTTATCATAGTGTTGCAGTGTGATTTAAGTCTGACTTTTTGTTTAGTTGTTTTCTGTTTATTCCCTAGACCACATTGGATCAGCATGTTTCTTAACTTATTGTTCTGAAGCTGGGATCTATCTGAACAAAACTGACCCCTGGCTCTTGGCAAAAGATTGAGCTCTTTCCTATGAAGTCCTTTAGAAAGTCCCTCTGATTTTACTTCCAAAAACATCTCAAATGTGTCACATGTTACCATCTTTATCACCCAACCCTTGGCCGGGCCACCATCATCATCTCTCACCAGAACAAATGCAACAGATTCCAAGCAGATCTCTGGTTCTACCTTTCCCTGCTGCAATCTAATTTTCAGAGTATCTTGACTTCATTTAATGAGGAAAATTATGTCAGCACCAGACTGAAAATTCTCCAATGGTTTCTCATTCGCCTTCAATGTAACTCAAGTTCCTCAGTGTGGCACATAGCCCTAGCTTTCCAATCTCCTTTTCGTTTCTATAATTTTATCTGACGCCACCTTCCTCCTCACTCACAAGGCTCCAACCAGGATAGAGTGATTTCTGTTCCTGAACTTGCCCACATCTGTGTTGTTCTAGCTTCTGGAATGCTTTTCTCTTCTTTTTACATGGTTAGTTCCTTGCTATTACTTAGGTATGTTTCAGCTTAAAAATATCTCCTCCACAGATAGATCTTTACTGGCCACCCTATCTTGGTAGAGTCCCATCCTCAACACATTTATTTTTGTGTTATTTGTCACATTAGAAAGAAAGGGGGGGGAGAGAAAGAGAAAAAGAGGAAAGAAGGAAGGAAGGAAGGAAGGAAGGAAGGAAGGAAGGAAGGAAGGAAGGAAGGAAGGGAGGGAGGGAGGGAGGGAGGGAGGGAGGGAGGGAGGGAGGAAGGAAGGAAGGAAGGAAGGAAGGAAGGAAGGAAGGAAGGAAGGAAGGAAGGAGAAAGACTTATAACTATTTTTATGCCTCATATTTATGCAGATAACCAAAGTTTCCACCCCAGTATGCTAAGTATGCTAGGATATGCTAGGATAGCAATGGTAGCCAGGTGGAATGTTAGTTAGTGAGAGTTGAGAAGGATGTGCTGAGGATAATTAGAAGCTGTCTATTAGAGGGTGTGCCTACAATCCAAACCACTTGATCCTCAAGGGCTTGGTGTGCCTGGGTTTAATTAAAGGCAATCTCTGCAGCTAGGGAGACGGAGGAATGGGGTGAGTGGGAAGGGAGGAGGGTCTTCAGCCTGAGTATACCAAAGATTTAGAAGGGAAATTTGGGAAGTCTTTGGGGCATTTCCTTGATAAACATGAGAGTAGTTTTAGAAGAGCAAAAGAACAGTGGGGGTGAGGTGTGGGTGGTGGTGATGACCTAATAGTCATCTAGGACTCACCACAAATGGTACAAGGATAAGAAGGACACAGGGTCACCTGGAACTCTTCTTCTAGCCATCTTGACAAACCTACATACCTCCCAGTGGAACCTGTGAGGATCTCCACCTTTTATTCCTTACCTCCTCCCTGCCCAGTCCCATCAATGCCAGTGTCTGATTTCTGCCCTTACTTGAGAAAACTGAAGGACATGTTTTCATGAGGTCCCAGGCTACCTTAGCCCAGCTTGATATGTTCCTAACTTTGGTTCTCTCATGAGATGGGAGTGTTCTACTAATCAGACTCTGTTCCTTGGGGTCAAACTACCTTTGTCCTGCAGTATAAAATCTAATCAAGTGTGGTCATGTCTTAAAGGAAGAATTTAAGGGTTAGTTCCTATTAACTTTTATAATTTTATACCTAAGGAGGCAATATAATTTACTGGTTAAAAACATGGGCTCCTTGATCTTAACTGAAACCCCAGCAATTCCACTGAAGTGCAACTTCACCAAAGTGACTTCTCCTTTCTGAACCTCAATTTCATATCTATAAAATGGGTGTGAATAGTCCCTTCCTCGTATAAGGATTAAGTGCTCTGATGCCATTGGTGTCTTCAAGGAGCTCAATTGAATTTCTAGCTCTTACCATCAGCATCTCAATGCTGAAGGGTCGATTTGTTTTTAAAATTTGGCTAAAATTTCAGAAATTTTTATTTTGTGTGTGTTCCTGTGTACACACACACACACACACACACACACACACACACAGGCACACGGAATTCCAGAAGTCCTAGGGAAATACACCCCTAGAGCAGGCTTCAGCCAGTGACCTTGGCATCTGCTGTATAAATATTCCAACTCCCTGCCTCCCATGTGGGATGTCTGACTTTGTGTTCTGGAGTTTCACCACAGGAGTAAGCTTCAATTGCCCTGTTGTGATAGCTGGCTTGATACCACAATCTTTATTGCTGCCCTCACTTCCCCTATATTTCCCCAATTTCCTTCTCTGTGTTCAGCTTCCCAGATAAACTACTTGCACTGGAATCTTGGTCTTGGGGTCTACTTCAGGGAGATTCCACCTGAACACAAAATTCTCAGCACAGTGCCAGGTTCCTTACAAACCCTCAGTATTAAGCATCTCAGTTCTGAATGTTACAGGAGATACCTGATCTCACTCCGTGCCACCCAAACACCACCCAGACACACTGCTCCTCAGAATGAATAATCAATCTGAACCTGTCAGCAAATTCCAGCCCTGCCTGCATGTACCACCAGACAGACCGCCTCCTTGTACTGTGAGCTCAGAGCCTGCGGAGGGACCCACCAAGCTGCTCCTCCCGGGCACAACCCTCCAGCCTCCAAGGAAGCCGATTGCAGGCCTGTGGATAAACCTGCCTCTTCAGGTGAGGCAAACAGCTCCCCTGACCTGCCCTGGCTGGCCGGAACAGGTCTGTCCAGTCGTTGCTCCTTTGGTCCAGATGCCAATCAAAGGCAAAGCCAAAGCATTTTGTCCAACACTTGGATTAATAGCTGCATCTGGGCACAAATGACGCCCATGAATCTGCATGTCTCCCTTTGCCCCTTGCCCATTTTGCATCCTCAGAAGTCACTCCCTATAATTTTATCTCCCATAAAGAAAATTGCAGGAGTTATCACCACCAAAGACCCTTCAATTCCCCAAACCCCACAAACTCTGAGCCCAGCCCAGCTGTCCCGAAAGCACACTATTCTGCCAGCAAACCCTAGGTCTGGTTCTGGGCTGAGCACACGCAGACACAGGCTCTGAAGAATCATGTATGTTCTTGGCAAACTCCAGCCTCAGGTCTTATGGATTCCCCCAGTGTTCATGGAAATTCTTTGAGCCAACTGGCTGGTTCCTGGCTGCCATGAGTATTTTTAACTATGAGGGCAAGGACTTTTCCACAGAGAAAATGCAGAGACTTAAATAATGAACGTGTTTTAATTCCTCTATAGTCTGAGGACACCTTTGCTTTAGTTCTGCTTGTGAAAACACTCCTGATGGCACACTTTCCTGGAAACCCCCTTTCACAGCCTGATTCCAGATTCTCACCACTCTTACATCTACTCCATAAAGAGTGCACCTTGTCCACTTCTTCATCTGCCCTACAGATTGGTAACACCAATTAAGATGGACCATTTTTACATTTACTTTATTGTTGAAAGTATTACAGATATTTCCCCTTCCCCCAACCCTCATTAACCCCCTTCACATCCTCCTTCTCCCCTCCAGGCCTGCACCACACTATTGTCCGTGTCCATGAGTTATACATATATGGATATAAATTCTTTGGTTAACCTCTTCTTCCTCACATAAATTTAGCATCTAGTGCATGTTTAGCAATGCTTGATGTATTGTATGGTCCCTTGGAGGGCAAGCTCTGGAGTCAGATTACCTACTTCAAATCCCAATGTTGCCTCTTCCTCCCTCTGGAAACTTGGGCAGGTTAGTTAACTTCTCTGATGCCGTTTTAAAACATGGTACCTGGTCTTAGACTCCTCTCTCATTGAGGTATGTCTCCTCCTCCCAAGTCTGAGGACTTGGGACTGCTTGGACCTATACAATTCAGTAGAAATGACACAGAGTGACTTCTAGGGATAGATCATGAAAGGCCATGCAACTTATTCCCGGTTCTATAGCAATACTCACCCTTGGATTCACCACTTGAGAAGGCTGAGTCCTGAGACCACTATGCTGGCATGACCATGGGAGATGCCCCATCTACAGCTCCAGCCGAGCCCAGCCTGAGGCCAACCCAGTCCAAGTCCCAGGCATGAAGTGAAGAAACCATCTTGGAAGTTCCCAACCCTATTTGTTCAAGTTGCTCCAGACACTCCTAAAACCCCAGCCTCTGTGCCTTTCCAAATCCCTGACAAACAAAATCTCTGAGCTTACTAAAATGGATGTTGTCTCATATTACTGAGTTGTGTGTTTGTTACACAGAACATTCCCTAAACCTCAGTTTCCTCATCTGTAAAATGGTACCACTAATGTTGCCTGCCTGGTAGAGCTTTTATGAGCAGGAACTGATCACCCTGCATCTGGCACATCATAACCACTCAAATGCTAGTGATCATTATTATCATTCCCTTCATTGGTTCACTAATTGAAGAACACATGGGCTAAATAAATCTGATGAAATTCCCCCAGTTGTTTTTTATGTAAACTGTCTCTTCTAATTAGATGAATTAGAGATATTTATCAAAAATATTTATGAAAAAGCTGCAGAATGTGATTAGGTCTTTAAAAGGTGTTAATACAGATTAGGGAAACATATTTGTGGTGAGGGATGGTATCCATGTAACTGTGACTTCACATTTGTTTTACATTCTCCCCATGCATTAGCTTGCAAATTGATTGATGTAGACATAACAAGAAGCAACAGGATCATGTGGATGTACATACACTCACAGAGCAACTGCACATGTGACGAACCAAAGTGGTAACTGACACCCCCATTAGGGAACACTTCATTGTTCCCTTTCCAGCCTAAATGCTTTTATTTTCTCGTCCACAGATCGATAGGGCTGGCAGGTAAGTGTCTGTCTGCCGCATCAGTACAGTGAGACCCCAGCGGGTCAGAGGGCCTCAGCCTCTCCTGGGGGCCCGCAGGCCCAGCCACGCCAAGCAGGTGTCTAAGATGCAGGCTAGACCACACTTGAGCACTGAGCCGTCAGCGTACAAAATCAGATCTGATCGGGCCTGTGGAAGATAAATGAGCTGGAGTCCCCCAGCCCCAGATTTGGTCATCTCTTTATGAGCTCTGAAGGGCCTATTAGCAGCTCTGATGAGTACTGGGGGAGATGAAGTCGGCTTCGAACAACGTTAGCCAACAGAATCAAATCACTCCCAGTCCCCCAGGGAGAAGGAGACGGGCTGGCTTTCAGACAAGGCTGCCTCTCAGCTCCCTCGCCCAGAAGGTTTATATGAACACTTAGTGGGGAGAGGAGTGATGGGGGGGGGCCCGCGGGGGGAGTAAGCACTTTTTTCCAGTACAATCGCCTAAGAATTTCCTCATATATCTAATAGCTTCTCCTCGGGCAATTTGATGGCCCTGCATAGACAGGTGTGCTCTCATTTCCCCTCTCAGAATCTACTGAGGAGGGGCTGAGGGCTGTCACCATCTGGAGAGGCTGGCTAGAGTCAGCTCCCTGCCTTGTCACCCTGCTTGAGTCCTGTGCCCCACCTAATGCAGCCTTCAGGGTGCCGGATTGATGGTGGGGGGCAGGAGGGCACCTCACAGGTATCAGAATTCCAGCTCTTGGTCACTGGGAGGCTGTGGGTGGGCGATTAGCCCTCTCCAGCCACAGTTGACACTTCAGTAAGATGGGACAGCTAGTGCCATTGTGATATGACTATCATGAGGATTAAATAGAATCACGTGTATACAGTTGATGAGGTTCTCATTGAAGTTCCTTTCCTTCCCTGTTCTCTCATCCAGCATTACAGTCTGGGTATGAGCAAGGGGCATCTGGAGGAGACAAACAGTTACCCCCAGGGTTTCACCAGCCTATTAGAGAGATAAAAAGGAAGATAATTAAGTCTAGGGTGAGATTTGGGGAGAAAGAAGCACCTTCTGATGAAAAGAAGACTGCAGATTAAGTAATACACATGTTGTCCCTACCCCACATCTCTGGGTCACTTCTGTAGACCAAAGAAGATATGAATTCAGCTGTGTGATGGTGGCCTGATCACTTACCTTCTCTGATCCTCAGTTTCTATCTCTGTAGAATAAGAACTTACTTAACATTTACTAATATCAATAATATTTACATTGAAAGACTATCGTGAAGAAAGTGTGCAAAATACGTGACAGAGTAGCTGACACCTAGTTCATGCTCCACGAATGTCAATCACCTTCTCCCTTCTTTTCCTGTTTCTGTCTGTGGAAGGTGGAACTGTGTCTACCTTCCTTGCTCCACCCTCTTGCTCCTCGATCTGTGTCTGTCCCTTTGAGCCTTGGTTTATTCTTCACCTGCTGGGGGCAACCTGACTGCTGGCAGCCCTCTTGCTCAGCAATCCCTCTGGCACCCGGTTATTCAGATATACATCTGTCACAACGATGCTCACATCACCTGTGTGATCATTCTGACTCTTCTACTTGATTGCAAGCTCCCTGAGGTCGGGACTGCTTTTTATTGATTAAATAAATATTTGTTGAGAAGTCTTAATATTTGCTTTTTAAATCAAGAGGTTATTATATGCCAAGCGCCGTGCCCAGGAATAGGAGAGAACAGATAACAAAACCGACAGGGAACCAGCCCTCTTAGGGCTTCAATTGAAAGTGGGTGGGAGACAGGAACTAGAACCAAAACACAAGTAAACAAGAAGATAATGGATGTCTGCAACATGCCTTCCAGCTTGAGAGGAAAGAAAGTGAAGGAAGCAGCTTTCTGTGGGCAAAGCTTTCAAAGGAGGATGTCACAAAAGACACAAAGGTTGACATCTGATGAGCTCCCATCTATAATAATAAAAGTGTAATATGATAATTAGACCAGATGTCCTTCTGGACATCCTTCCAGACAACCTTCCAGATGAAGCTGGGACTGTGAGGGAAGCTCGGGTCCCCGGGTGCCAGAGGGAAGCCAGTGCCAGCAGCCAGGGGAAGGAAGGACTACTCTTGCTTGAATTTCATGCATTAGGCCTCTAGTTACAACATAAAGAATGAAGAAGCACCTTTCCAAATTCCAAGAGGAGAGAATTTCCTCTGGCAGAGGGAATAGAATATGTAAGGGTCCTGAGGCAGAGGAGAGCCTGGTGCTGAAATACAGTTACAGGAACCGGAGGGGAGCTGTTTATGGTAAACAGGAGGTGTGGGCAGGGAGAAGGTCATGGAGCATGTGGCTCAATAGGACAAAATAAGGTATTTAGATGAGAGATCGACACACTATGGCCCTGCCCAAGACTGCCCTGCTGTCTAGTATTATAAACAAAATTTCATTAGAACACAGTCACACCCACCTGTATACATACTGTCTGTGTCTGCTTTCTAGCTACACAAACAGAGTTGAGCAGTTGTGACAGATGCCTCCTATCCCACAAAGCCTAAACTATACACACTCTGGCCCTTTACAGAGAAAGCTCACCAATCCCTGGTTTAGATTATGCAAAAGGAAGCCAGTTTGAAGATCTTGTAGATGAGGAGGGATGGGATCTGAAGAAATACTCAGAACAGTGCCTGACTCGGGCTAGATTCTCAAGTGTGCTTGTTGAATGAGTGAGTGGATACTTAGATGAATAACGTTTCATTATCCACAGCTATATAACATTATCCCCTCCGGGAGCACAAATAATCGGGAGTTTTGGGGACTGAGTGGGAGTTGCCCATCCATCCAGGCTGACTCCGTTTTTCACAGCACTAACAGCTGATGGATACTGAGAAAATTGAATGTTTTATGCAGCTTCAGATTGGAAATAGCAGTGTGGTTTTCACCACAGGGAACCCTCTTAATGTAAATCCAACCCAATTACACACACACAGGCAGGCGCCAAATTTGCAGCTAGACTGAGTTTTGCCCAGCAGCAAATGAGGCACAGCTCAGGGAGGGGGTGGAGGCCTGCTGGGGAGGGTGAGGAGCTGTGGAAGGCACCTCCGCCCTGGGGGCTGCTGCCTATGACTCATATGTGGAGGGTGCTGGGTGGCTCACAGCACCCAGGATAAAAGTAGCTTATGTAAATGCCCGGCAGGCCACATTCTGCAATTGCAAAATCATAAATAGGGGAAATTGCTCCAAAACCATAACTAACTTTTGGCCTCTGAAGGCCATTCATCTGGCCAGTTACAGATGACCAAAGTTTTAAGGAAGGTTAGACTGGGACTTTTTCCCTAAATCAATAACAATGAGCTTTGCAAGATACCTGCAAGATGAGGTGAGTGATGATGGGTGTTCTCATGCCAAGGAGACCGGACACATGTTTGTATTAGTTTGCTAGAGCTGCCACAACAAACTACCACATACTGAGTGGCTTTAAACAACTTGAATTTATTTCACCACAGGTCTAGAGCCTTGAATTCTAAAATCAAAGTGCAGGAGAGTACATGCTTTCTCTCAAGACTCTAAGGAAGGATCTGTCTCCAGGTCCTGGTGGTGGCTGGCAATTCTTGATGTTCTTGGTCTATAGCTGCACCACTCCAATCTCTACCTCTATGGTCACATGGCCTTCTCCCTCTAAGTCTCTGTCCAAAGTCTCTTGTCTCACAAGGATACTATCACTGAATTAGGGTAGACCTCATCTGAACTTGATTACATCTGCAAAGACCCTATTTCCTAATAAAGTCCAATTCTAAGTTCTAGGGATTAAGATTTGAAAGTGTGTTTTGGGGAGACACAATTCTACCCATGATAGAGAGATAGGTTGTATTGGAGGGATCCTATAGAAGGAAGAATCCAGGGCATGGAATAGGTATTATTCTCACTGGTAGAAGGGCACTGGAGAAGCAGGCATGTTCCCACTTGTGTGAAGGCTTTGGGTGTGGGTAATGACAAGTATCAGACAGACAAGACCAGAGCTCAGAAGGCTGGATTCCCAAGCCAACACAGGTAAGGAGACCCAAATCACCCCCTTCCCACAGGTCCTTTCCTCAGCCCTCTCACTCATCACCTCTTCAGACAGACACCTCGCTCTCCACCTCTTGCCAACTCTGTCTGGGTCTCTGGCATTCAGACGCTACCCTCTACTCTGCCACCATCCCCATCTGTACCCACATCAAAGGCCAATTCTCTTCTTTTTCATGCTGTAGCCTCTGGCGGCCCATGGAAGAGCCAGGTGATGCTCAAAACAACAGCTCAAACTGGTTCCCCATTATCAAATGTAGGAAGGGCTCCAGCATTCTTTTTAAGTCATTACAATAAAAATGACAATAAACACTGATTGATCCATCTTTCTGGAGTGAAGATATTTTTCTCCCATTGTAAGAAAAGCATCTTTCTGTCCAAGAAATGCCTGATTGGCAATTTCTCATGCAGCAAAGGAAATATTGTAGGTTGAGAGGCATAGCAATGAAGATTGGAAATTTCTTGGCTCCTGCAAATGTTTGGCAACCAGGGTGATGTGCATCTACCCTCGAAATGTTGTACAGACAGGTAGTTTCCTGAAAGGCCTGTAACCTAATTTTCATGGAAACTTCCACTCAAAGCTAAGGAATCAGGAAAAAAAAGGGGGGGAGAAGGAGGAGCCATCAGCATCAATATGTCTCAAACCATAATGTGCCCCCCCCAGTCACCTGTGGATATTATTAAAATGCAATTTCTGATTCAGGAGGTAAGCTGAAGCCTGAGAGTCTGCATTTCTAACAAGGTGCTACATGATGATGATGATGGTTCCCCGACCACACTTGGAGTATCGAAAGTCTACATGAGCCTCTTTGAAAGAGATGATCCTGTCTATAATTGCTCACCCTGAAGCATGCAGATTCAGCCATGACTAGGCCAACTGTCATGTCACTTCCTCTTAATCAATAGGAGAAATCATAAAATAAAAAAAAGTCAAAAGCATCTCAGGCCCCCTGAGATTCTATAAAGCTACCCTCATCTCGACTGAAAAGTAACGGTTTGTAAACATGTTTATGTTTTCTTTAACTGGCATCCATGTCAACCAAGTTTCTGCCACTACATATATCTTTATGAAACCCTATGTTTCTAGGAGAAATAAAGATTTTGTAATTTCACAATGAAGCTAATTACTGCAGAAAGTAGAAGGGTTTCATATTGACACTTAAGTACATGCAATTGCTCTTAACCTTCACTAAAACCTGACAGGAAATATGAAGAAACTGAGGTTCAGGGAAGCTAGATCCTAAATTGGCTCTATGTGCAAAAATTATTTCACTGGCCTTAGTGGTCTCTGTTGATTAGTCCCTCATTGGCTTTTCCTCATTGATACATAGGACTGATTCCTCTTTGTGGGGACCCAATGTAGAGTTAGACAGAAGCAAGTTTAATGCCCCTTTTCCCCAAATCTCAGCTTGCTCACATTAAATTAAAACTGGGAATATTCATAAGATCCACTTCATAGAGCCGATGAAAGAATGAACCATATGAGAAACTGCATGGAGACCACACAGAGGGGACATTTTAATGACATTCTTTTCCCTCTACCCCACCATGGAGTCAGAGAAAAGGAAAGAGCAGGAGACACAATCCCCAGTCCTGGGGTCCCAAAAATCCACCATCCAGTCATTTCCTGCATGTGCTAACTTCCTCCTCAGGGCGCCCAGCTACAAGGCTCCACAGCGAGCAGGGAGTGGCCAAGGCTGAAATGAAATCGTGACTAACTTCTGAATAAATCATGGGGATGCCGGGATTCGGATATCCACCCCCACCCCATAACTCCCTGACCTTTTCTGAGTGGGGGTGGAGGAGAACTATCCACAGAAGGAGGGAACCGAGTATATTGGGGTATCTGAAAATGCTGATTTATTCACTCCTGCACATGGCATCTTCAATGGTTAATACCTCAGCTCTGGAACCTGGTTTGAAATCTTGGCTCTTACCTTCCAACCATATGACCCAGGATACAGGACTTTTTGTGCCTCAGTTTCCTCATTCATAAACTTCATAAAGTTATTGTAAAGGGCACATAATATAACTCAGTACTGCACTTACTGAAGCCCATGGCTCATATTAAGCTCTTGATAAATAATATCACCATTTTTATATCACTGTCAGTTCTCCCTGCCAATATAGCTCACCTTTTCCCCATAGCTCCTGTATTTTTCACAGTCGAATTTAGACACTCTAATTTCCTTTTCCCCCTCTTCTTTCTCTCAGTAAATACAATTAGAGTCCCAAAAGTTTTCTTTTGTATGTGTGCATATTTAGTATTTGTTTTAATTTGGCAAAAGGCAAATACTAAATATTTTTCAGTTTTATGAAGATATAATGAAGAATTTTTCAGTTTTATGAAGATATATAAAATTGTATTAGAGTAAAGATAAAATACAATGAGCTGATTGATGTACACCCAGAGCTTTCAAGTGGAATGGCTACTGGAAATAAATTCCCTTGAGTTCTGGAACAGGTTAATATTACATGAAATACAAGGAAATCTGATTTTTAAATGATAAATTTTACAGAAAGGTGGTATGTTCCAAAACCATGGTGTTGGTACAGATGTTAAGGTCTTACTTGGACTCAATTTTTTTTTTAAAAAAAGGTGATTAACTGAATATGCTCAATACAGAAATGGGAAAATAGCTATAAAACAAGCATGCTTCTCATCTTGTTTTCCATCAGAATCAAAAGAGTTGACTCGAATTCTGACCTTACCCCTTCATGGATGGTGTGGCTTTGTACAGGTATCTGACATTCCAGGTCCAACCTCCTTGTATTTAAGAACAGAGGCTGCTCTTAATATTCTATAAGAATAATGCGTGCAATTTAGATTTAGATACAGAGTAAGGATTAATGGCATCAAATCTCTCCTTCTCTTCCATTCATACTTTGCTGTCCCTCTGTCCCTTACTCTTTCATTTCCCCTTTATGCTTTCTTAACACTGGCTAATCTTCCCATTCCTTTCCCCCTTGCTTACTCTGATAGCTTAACCCTACACAATTTCCACTTGAGCAGGATTATTTCAGCCCTTCTCCCAGAGAACATGTGTTGACCCCCAGTTCTGAACCTACAAGATCAGGAAATCTCATCACATTGCAGCCTTGCACAAAATGAAGTCTTGTTGCTAAAGCTTAACCCCTTAAGGTCTCTGCTAGCTATTCTGGAAAACAGATTAGCCATTCAGTCACTATCATTGATTGAGAGGCTCCTCCAATGTGCCAGCCCCATCCTGGTCATTGAGGGTACAGAAATGAAAGAAATAATCTTGTGCTGGATATGCACAGGACTAAATTACCTTCGAGGGTAAGGACAAGATTTCTAGGGAAGGATGAACTGGTCTTAAAATTTATTTCAGCAGAGCACAGATACTCCATGAAAGGCATGAGAACGCCCAAGCATAAAGAGCATAGAATCCCAGAAGTGTGTGCCTTCTAGTACCACCAGTCCTTTTTGGAGTGGCTTTTTCCTCCTTAGAAGACCATCTTTCCCTTTACCGCCATCCCATTTCCTAGAACATCCTCTATGCCTTCATCCCATAATCTAGGTCTTACCTCTGGTCACCTTCCCCAGCATGAGTTACTTAGCCTATGTCCCAGGGTCTCTGATCTAACTGCCTTATAATCCACTGAGCCAACCCAGTGAATGCCAAAGAGTAACCCAAAGGGAATCATTTGGAGAGTTTATAAAAATGGAGGCTCAGGGCTTCACCCATAATTTACTGAATCAGAATAGCAGGGAGGTGATCAAGGGGGTGGGTCTACCTTTTCTCAACATCTCCCAAGGACTCTCCACTGCACACCCAAGATTGAGAACTACAAACCCATCCCTGCTAAAGGCACACTAGCTGAAACCAGCTTACCTGACCTGGGAATTTAGTGAGCACTTTTTATAAACCAGGCATCTCTTTAAAAATTGTAAATTCTATAAGACAGCTCTTCCTCCTAAATAGATTGAAGCTGGAAAGCAACACAACTAGCTCTGGTGAGTGTATATATTTATGCCCCAGAGATGTGTCATGTGGGCCCTAGCCTGAGCCAAGAGCAGAGAAGAAGGAAAGCTACACACAGGGAGGTGGGCTGGGCAGGCAGGAAAGATGCAAACATTATCCCCTGAACTTTTATTTCAGCCTGTGGGCCTGTCTTTGATAAATAAGATAGTCAGATAATGACAAGGAATATTCTTAACAACTCTCTGGCCAATGTGTGTAGGGTATAGGGCATCTGTTAGTAAGAGAGACACTGATTATCTGAGAGACCCAGAGTCAGGTAAGATCTGGACCAAAGGGTTTTAACTAAGAGGAAGCAGAGATACATGCTAGTGCCCAGAATACTTCAGGGTTTCAATAGAGGATGATGCTGGGCTTCACAGACCCTCACTCTAACACTCACACTCAGCCTCATTTCTGCCTGTGCTCAGAGAACCGCCATGCCAGAACCCCATTTGCAGACCCTGATTGTCTGCTGTCTCTTCCCTTTGTTTTTCCCTAAAACTAAGACCCACTCAGCAGGAAGGGAAACCACAGACAAGAGGCCCTCGTTACTTGAGGATCAGCATAAACTCTGAGAAATCCCAGAAAAACACCTGCATGGCTTTGAGTGGGCTTCGAGACTGGGGACTGAATGAGGGGTGATGTGACACAGCTCTCGCCAACTGGCTGCCTTCTGTCTGGCTGCATCGAAATTGTGGTGCTGAGCAATCCTGACCAAGCGTCTCCCCCATGAGGGCATGGTTTGCCCCTCAGTGCCATCTTGCCTCTCTCCTCGTGTCTGGGAATGAGATGCTCCCTAGAATCCAGCTTTGTGGCTGTCAAGAGTCCCAAAGCAGCATGAGAGCTGTGAACCAGGATCCTGGGCCCAAGCCAGCAAGACAAGAAGGCCTTCCTCCCCCGAGCCCCATCAGAGCACCACCGCCCTGCTGCATCTTCCTGACAAAGCTCAGGAACAATGTGCCACCTGCATTCCCTATCGGAAGCTTTTACTCACTCTTATCTCAGGTGGCTGGGCCTCTCTGATGAGTGTCCACAGCCAGGTGTGGAACCCTGCCAGGCTAAGCCAGGCTTGGCCAGTGAGCCTGGAACCTCGCCCCTTTGTTAGACAGAGGCAGTGCCCATGGCTCCTTTACTGAGCCACCATCCATCCATTCCCACCAGGCATCTGGCAGCTGACAGAGGCATAACAATGAGGCAATGTTTCCTGAGCACTTACTTAGTCCAGGCCCTGAGCAAAGTCCTTGATGTTGATTATCTCATTGAATCCCTTCTCAACTGGGCAGCCTGAATGAGCTTTTTGAAGCACTAAACTGATCATACAACCTCCTTGCTTAGAGCACTTCAGTGAATTCCCAGTGTGCTTAGAATAAAGACCCAAACCCTTAGCTCAGCCCCAGAAGCTGTCCAGGTGTATATAGACCTCCTTCTTCTCTCTGCACTCTGAAAACCAGCATTGTCAGCTGGCAGGGATTTGGCAGGGCCAGGTGTGGGCTTGTGCTCACTCTGAGAAAGTGGGGGAAGTTTGTGGGCTATCTCTGATATTGAGTGGCTGTCCCCACCTCCGTGGTTGTCATCCAGGGTGGAAAACACGAAGCGGCCAATTATTATTCACTGTGACTTCACACTGCACACCAGCAAGCACGCATACCCGGCACGTTGGCTTTTAAGATTCTTCAATATTGCTCAGACTGTAACTTACCGGAAATTCCCAGTGATTCTTCCAATTAGTAGAGTTCCCTGTCTGGGCCTCACTGCCTTGCTGGCTGGTGGAAGAACCCACCCCTCTGAATTAAAGGGACACTTGCTGCCCAGAACTCAGATGCAACTTGCTCTGGAGGAAATGCAGTGATTTCCCTTCTCACCTGTGCAGAAATGCTTTCCCTTCCCCAGTGTCACCAGCCTCATGAGACAGCCAAACTGACCCATAGTCAATTATTATACCCATTTAACAGATGAAAAAAAACTGGGGCTCATAGGTACGAAGCAATTTGCTCAGGTCCTGTGGTCAAGAAGCAGAAGCACTGTGCTTGAACATGTGCCAGCCTTTAAGGGGAAGGCTGGGCCTGAGCTGGAGAGGCTCTCCCGAAAGTGTGTGTGTGTGGCGGGGGGGGGGGGGGGGGGGGCGTTGTACACCTGAGCCCTGCCCTCCTGCCTAGAGGTGGCGGCTATAGTGACCAGAGGCTGAGGGTTTGCCTCCCAGCCTTTGCTAAGCATGAGAGAGCAGACTCACTCTTTTTTGTTGTTGTTGTTTTGTTTTTGTTTTTCTGTTTGGTTGTTTATTTCTTTGCAACTCTATACTGCCTGATAGGGTTCTCAACTTTTTCAATATCCCAAGATTTGAGTTTAGTGTTCTGACTTTCCGCCAAAGACTTCCCACACCTAGCTGCACTGTGGTATGCGTGATACTCTGAAAAGGAAGGTAATTTCCAGTGTGGATCCCTCACAGGAACTCCAAAGGCTACAACCAAGCGCTGTCTGTCCTCTCCATCTTCAAGATATTTCCTATCTGACTCTCCCTCCAAGGCATTGCTCTGTGTCCTAGTCCAGACCTTAGCACCATTTGGCTGGGCTGGGGTTCCATCCCTTCCTGCCTCCAGCCTCTCCCCTCCCAGCTGCCCTTCCATGGTCCTTCCAGGCAGAGGTAGGGCCCTGCGCATGGTTGAAAGTGCAGCTGCAGCACTCTGTGGTGGCTGAGGCCCCACACACTGGACTCGCAGGGTCCGAACTGGGTCTCTGCTCCACCATTTACTCATTGAGCAAATTACTTTCTGAAACTCAGTTTCTTTTCCTATTAATTGAGGATAACTCTCTGTATTTTTTCTAATTAGAGTGGTTATGTGAATTAAATGTGTTAATAAGTCTTTAGAATAATGTCATGTATTTAGAATGTACTACTGTTCTTTTATCTCCCTTTCTAGAGCCTCAGGGGCTATTACTCTGCTCCCATCATTGCAGAAATTGCTCCTGGTGATAGCTCCCCAGACCCCCCCTTTCATCGAATCTTCCCGCTCATCTCCAGCTCAAGTCCCAAAAGTGAAACCTTTATAACTGAATCTGTTCTCTCTGCCCAGCCTCTGATGGTTCCTAACAGCTGTGGTCATCCTTCAGGGTTCTTATCCCAGGCTCCCCATTTATTGCTTCTCAGATTATCCCCTCAAGTCCACTAATGCTGGACCCATGATCTAGCAAGCCCAAGCCCAGGATCCTCAGACCCCAAACCCCTCCCCTTCCTGGGGTAGGACCTACCTCAACCCTTAACGCTGCATGCTCTCTCCATCCTCATCTTTCCCCCGTGCCCGTGAAATGCCACTCAAGCCCTCAGCCCAGGAGCCCTCTGATCCTCTCTCATCAGGGGAGCATCTGCCCTCCCTCCCAGATACAACTTCTTTGCCATCCCCTCCAGGTAACCGCCCCGACTCCAGAAATCCAAGCTGCTCGTGCTGTTCTCTTTGTATTTAACAGCAATTTGCTTATCATTGTATGATGCAGCTCAACTTCCTCATTGGGCCTGGGGATCTGAGCCACGAAATCAGGGTCTTCTGCTTCAGATCAGATGGGAGGGTAGGACAAGGGCCAGAAAATTATCTGTAGGGAAGGTAGCCCTTCCTGAGCAGCCACTGTTCACATTTGCATTTACTGATGGCTTTGATCCTTTCTCCTAAATGCGAGGTGAGGGTTGTCACTCAGATTTTATAAGTGACGAGACTGGAGCTTGCAAAACCATAATAGAAAGACTGCACCACTGGTAAATGGCAGAGCTGGGCGTCAACCTCAGTGTCACCTTAGACCTCTATAGAAGCCAGCTATAATAGGTCCTATAATATCTGCAGAAACCAATGGAACACATCACTCTGATTGTCGCCATGGCCATAACACACGGACAAGGAGCCAAAGACCTTGATCCCCTTCTGTACGTGTTTAGTCCCAAAGGACCCCTCTTAGCCTGTAGCACATCCATGACTCTGAGCCAGGCCTAACTGACTATGTCCCTACCATAGAAATCCTTTCCTGTGTTTAGAGTTTGTCCAAAGCACATAGCTGAGCTTTTATTGTGGTTGTCTGGATGTGTGTTTCAGTTTATTTTTTATGTATTTTTGGTAAAAAAACAAAAAAGTGAAGAGACTCAGGGTGACCGTGGTATGAACCCCAGCATCATTATCAGAAGTGTGGGATCTATTCACCTCTTATGTTTACAGACTTGCTTTCTCCTCCCACAGAAACACACGCAGCAATGACCCTCACACCAGGCATCCATCAGAAATCTGCGTGATTTGCCTCTTTATGGCGGGGAAGGAAGGGCTGGCCAGCCAGGCGGAGGAGAAATTAACTTGATGTCAGGTTTCAATTGCTGAGCGACTAATCTAATCAGTGGTGACTTTAGTCTGTTAGATGTATGGCTTTCCAAAAAATTAGAAATATCCTCTTTTTCCAAAAGACTGTTGGAGTGGAGATAATTACCCCAATACAATCTGTGCTTATTCTCATAGTTGTGTGTGTTTTTTTTAACACGACAACATTTTCTACATGTGTTCAGTGAAGCTGAAAATGCTATTTTGATAATGGGCCCGGAGAGCGTTTAACAGGCCTGGATGACAATGTGAGACTTTCTTAAGGAAAGAGAAGGCAATGAAAAGCTATTATAGGAGCCATTAATGGGAACCCGGAGGTCTGCTGGAGACATCGCTGCACTTCTCAGTTTTGCTGTTTTCTTTAAAAAGGCTCTTTGAAGATCAGATCTGAAGTGTGGTCTCACCAAAACGTAGAGCCATTGACCCACCCTGTTCTTACTTAACCTGACCCTCTCCATTACTATGGTTGAGCCCTCCTTCCTCAATACCCCCCCCCACCTCAATTAATAAGAATGGTCTGAATAACTACCATGGGCCAATTTCCCTATTATATGCTGGCAGTGAGTTAAAAATAATCTTTGTCCCTGCACTTCACAGCCTGAGGAAGATGGCCCAGCATGATGGGCTCCATGACGGGGCAGCATCACAGATGCAGAAAGTGGGGAGCAACTCAAGTTCCTGGTCTCAGAAGATAAGGAGGACATTCCCAGTGTGAGACACTGTCTCAGTCTCACACCCATTTCTGAACCAACTGCTGAGGCCAGAAGTGTGTAAGACACTGATACATCGTAAGTGGTGACCTGCTTGGTGGGCAGTTGCTGTTGCAGCCTGTTCCCATCTCTTCCCCTGCTTCTGGGAACAAGACCATAGTGCTTTTTGGGGAATCCAACTCTCCTCCTATGTTCAGGCAATGAGTTTCCTAGGGGTTGACTTTGTTGCTATTGCCAAGGATGGGCATGTGACCACTGGCTGCTCACAACGCTGAGGAGGGAAGAAAAGTGGCAGGAGAAGGGGGAGCATGGAGGGAGGAGAGGAGAGGCAGCCCAGTGGGTCTCGCAGCTAGTGAAGCTCTACGAGATGAAACAGTCATTTGCAGGAATGGGGTCTCCTAATATCTTCAAATGATTTTATGTCCCTGGGATGGAAACCTGTCCTGTGTTTAGAGTTTGTCCATAGCACATGGCTGAGCTTTTATTGTGGTCATTTGGGTGTGTGTTTCAGTTTATTTTTTATTTATTTTTAGTATTACAAAAAAAACAAAAAAAAAAACAAAGAGCCTTTGTCTGATGTTGAAATCAATGTGGTTCAGAACAAAGATTGGGTGTTAGAGAGCAGGAGGCCATAAGCCAGAGACATGAGGATTCAGGGAGATCTTGGAGAAGGTTGAGAAAATGGGATTGGAGGCCATCTTTTCCCAGTCCCAAGGAGCTGGCTGACATCTGGGTTACAGAAATAAGGAAAGAAGAAGTAAATGAATTACTCTTTGTTTAATATCCTATTCACTGTACTTCGTTGATAAATCTGGTGACATTTATTTATTTATTTATTTATTTATTTATTTATTTATTTATATTTGCACACATCAGGCTTTTTAGCACCTTTAACTTTATCCATGTAACCAGGCCTCCAAAACATCTTCCTTCCTACACAATCCTTTCTGTCCTCTGTGATTCTGCTTTCCACTCCAGTGGTCTTTCTATAGCGACATTTGCCCAAAAATGTACTATGAACTTCTGGGCATTTAGCATGTGAACGTAGCCCTGCAGAATGAGAGAGAAATCAGGAGGATGGGGAAGCCACAGGTGGAAACTGAGCGGAGACGTTCAAGGAAGGCAAAGCATTGATCCCACAGGGCAGGGATGTGACAGCCCCACCACTGAACTCTACGAGGTCAGGCATTCTATCTGCCTCATCCATCAGTCCATCAGTATGCCCACAGCACCTGGAAGAGTGGCTGAGAAATGCATAGGCCCTCCATACATATTTCTCAAAAGAATAAAGGAATGGATGGGCCCCTCGGAGCTCTAGGAGCTGAGCATTATGTCTCATAGAGATGCATTATGACTCACAAGGGAGAAGGACCTGAGATGAGTGGATTTCTCCAAGTCACAGAGTCCCAGGCCCAGGACAGGAATTCAAGTGGGTTTGGCTGCAAAGCCTGTGTCATCTTCAGTCTCACACCGCTGCCTCTTTCTTCCTATTTAAAGAACGCTGCTTCCTGTTGCCTTGTCCCCAACTTGCTGTTGGCAGTGATCTAATCCTGGGCCCATTGCAACACTGAAAGCGGTGATTCTCCACCATTTGCAGCATTAGAATCACATAGCGACTGGACTGGCATGCAGGCTTCTGTGCTTCAGGGTTTTACTCCCACAAAGGAATTCCATTGGCCTGGAGAGCTGGACATGTGCAGGTGTAACCTGGGTCCCTTACATGAGTGAGTGACCTCTTTCTGGAAAAACAATTGTGGTGGTGCAGCCAAATCCTTGAAGACCCCTTTTTACTGTTTGGGTTTGCCCTTTGGCATCCTTGTGTTACTTGAGCCCACTCTGCCCACATGCACAGAAAGCTGGAAATTCCTGGAAAATTCCATCCCCCTGGAAATCATTAGACTATTGTCTGAACCCCCAGCTCTGCTACTTCAAGTCAGGACACTTCTGAGGTTTAACTCACACACCAGCATCCTTGTAGGATCAATCTGATGTCAACATTTGTAGGATTTTGCCTGAGATCACACCTTTGCTGGACTCCCTGCCTGTTCCTGTCTATTTCCCCTGCCCTTACCAATTTCCCTTTATAAGTTACCTTCAAATGAAGTCTCATTTCAGGGTCAGCTGGACATCTGACCTATGACATGCTTCCTGGTTTCAATTCTCCATTGTGTAGGCTCTGTCCACAGCGCTTCTCAGAGCTTGATCCTACAGAAAGCTGAATGTAACCCCAAATCAACACAACTTAAAGCTTAAGAGTAGGTTCAAGTTGTGTTGAACCCTGGGGACCATACAGATTTTGAGTTGAAATAGGGAAAGACAAGCTGGAGTGTGGAAGGGGTCATGATTCTCCCAGAAAGGCAGAAATTTCAATTTCCACCCTCAGAGTTGGAAGAGTTGGGTCTGAGCTACCAATGGAGGCTAATGCTACACCACCTATCTCCTGTGAAAGCTCCCCTTCTTTCAGATAAACCTGATGTCAGACCCATCTAGTTAAAACCCACTAAGCTTAGCCCCTATTTATCTTCCTGGCTCCTGTAGGAGAAAGACACAGGACCTCTTCTTAAAGATCCAGAAGTTTGTCTGTCATTATTTCCTATGCTTTCAAAAAAGGATTGGGAGAAGAGAAGACAATGTATTTCTTCATAGGGAACTGCGTGATCAAGTGACACATCTCTGTGTTGTGAAATCCAGCCACTGTCATAAAAGACCTAGAAGAAAAGGGAAGAGAGGGACAAGGTGGCCTTTAGAGGAAGCTGGTGTATATTTGCATTTCTATGGAAACAGCCTTGGGCAGACATGGTCTTGGTCCTCTGTAGTCAGGGGGACATGAGGTCAGGTGCCCAGCAGCTGGCAGGAGGCTGCTGTAGCAACAGTTTGCAGGGAATAGGATGGCATAAGAAAACAGACTTCAAAGGCCTCTGAACCTTCTATCAACAGGAGCCAGGAACTCCTGGGCTTCACTCTCCACATATCCAGCTCAGTCGGTGACAGTCTCTTCCCACATGCACTTGCGAATGGGCTTTCCTCCCTCTAAAAGGGCTGCACAGTGGAACAGGGGATGCAGACACTAGAGTCAGAAGTCAGGTGATCAGCTACAGGGCCAATGGATGGAAGGGAAGGAGGAAACGGTTCATTTGTACTAAATGGGCCAGGTAGAGTTGATTCCAGTAGCATTAGGGTGGTTGCATATTAGCAATGTTAATCATGCGGATTAGTAGATTAAAGAAGAAAAACGCTGGGGGATCACTTGGAGAATTGCTTTTAATAATAATTAATTTATTATTACTTCATTAACCTTGAGACCCTCAGGTCTGGAGAATTCTGCTCTTGGGACAGAATATAGTCAGAAAGACCCACCTCCAGACAAGGAGGGAGCGAAGTCTACTTTGTTTTTTCTCTGGAAATAATAGCCTCTGTGTTCCCTGTCCCTGTATGGCCAGAACATGTACTTTGGAAACAAGAAAGAGAATGGACTGTCTACCATAGAATCACTATACCTTGGAAGATGGTCTCTCTCAGGAACTACACGGACAGCTTTTGACCAGCCTAAGAAAGTGGCAGGTTACTTTTCCTACTGAGCTGTGAAGACCAGTTAGAGAGGTTAACAAACCAGTGGACTGGATGAATTACAAAGTATTTAGGAGATACAATATATAAGAAGTTATGGATACAAAGAAGAAAGAAATGCTTTTACTTAGGGTTGGATGCACTGCCACCTGTATCAAATGCACCCCAGTGATTTGGCAAGTCCTTCTGACACACAACTTTGTCTGCTCTTTCCTGCTGCAGAATTCCTCGTGTGAACTGTGGGTCATCCACATCCTTCCTGTAACCCAGCTCCTGTGCGAAGCAGAGATTCTCCTGGAAGGAAAGCCTGCCCCGCCATCTCAGTTGCCAGGCTGGCAGTAGAAGAGTGGAATCTTGCAAGCTGCAACCCTCCCAGGGAGATGCCACCAAGTCATATCTTTCACTGGGTCTTCTGTTTCCAGCAAACTAAGCTGGCATGTCCGGAAGCAGGAAGACAGTGCCCCCTGCCAGGGTTCCTTATTAGATTTTCTTCCCTTGTCTGAGGAATTTCAGCTCATGAACCTGGTACCCTGCTTTCAGGAAGACATGACTGTTCTGTGGAAGGGGAAGTTTAAGGACTATAGGATGCACATTTGGTGCAGAGAACAGTCGCTGGGTGTTTGGTCATTAAAACCTTGTGAGTAGGCAGTATTATCCTTAGACAAGTCCACTAGCAAACTCTTCTTGTGGAACTATTCTAGCTGTTGATGAGTCAGGCTCTGCACAATTGATCTGTCTAGAGCTAGAGAGCAAGACAAGGCCTCAACTTTAACAGCTCAGTTAAAAGGCTTTAGATACCCCTCCACACCGACAAGGAAATGCATACCAGATACACAGGGTGTCCCCAAAATGCACTAGTATACATACTTTAACAGCTGGCAGCTCTATTTTGAAAATGAAATATATTTTAATTAACACTACCTTTATAATTATATTAGAGGCCTGGTGCACAAAATTTGTGCAAGGGGGGGTGGATCCCTCAGCCCGGCCTGCACCCTCTCCAACATGGGACCTTTCGAAGGATGTCCTACTGCTGGTTTACAGGGATCAGGCCTAAACCGGCAGTCAGACATCCCTCTTGCAATCTGGGACTGCTGGCTCCTAACTGCTCACCTGCCTGCCTGCCTGCCTGATTGCCCCTAACCACTCTGTCTGCTGGCCTGCTGGCCCCCAACTGCCCAAATGCCCTCCCTGCCAGCCTGATCACCCCCAACTCCCCCGTGCCAGTGTGCTCACCCCCAACTGCCCTCCTGCTGGCCTGCTCACTCCAAACTGGCCTCCTACCCCCTACCCCACTGTATTACAAAGTAAATATATACTAAGTGTTTTATATAATCCACATAAGGTTCATAAATTTTATTTTTTTTAAACAACAAACTATTTGAGGTGCCTTTACAAAGAAAAGGCTTAAGTTTTGCCTTATTATGATGTGGACACATTTAATATTTAGCCGCCACCCCTCTCCTCCCCTCTCCCCAACAAGCACACCAGAGTTCTCTCAATGGGAGGCCATCTTCTGAACTTGTGGTTCTCAACCAGGGGCAATTTTGCCCCACAGGAAACATTAGGCAATGTCTAGAGACATTTTTGGTTGTCTCAACTTTGGGATGCAGTGCTACTGTATCTAGTGAATGGAGGCCAAGAATGATGCTAACTATCCTACAATGTACCCACCCTACCACCACAATAAACAGTTTTCCATCCCCAAAGGTTAACAGCGCCAAGGTTAAGAAACCTTATCCTGGACCGAGAGGTTTAATATGTTTATAAGTTAATTCATGTCCATGCAATGATTGGACCCAAGGGCCATCTCGTTTAGCCAACTCCCCCAACTCTGCTCATGGGTCTTTAGGCATCAGCCGTATTTTAGAAATCTCTGTTTTAACAGTTTTGAGAAACATTTACTGGACAGCTTCTTATGAAGCTAGACTTTCATAATCATTCTTTCATTTAAGGAATATTGCAAAATCCCATTTTACTTATGAGGAACCTGAAACTCAGAGAAGTTAAGTCACTTGCCAGAGTTTCACAGCTGGAAACTGCAGAGTCATGGTTCCAGCATGCGTTTCATTGAGTCATGCTCCAATATCCTTCTTCTGGCTATCAGCACTTCATTTTCTTTTGAACAGTTTTGTCTTAAATTAATTTTCTCTGTCTGGAGAGCCCAAGCTGCCTTCTGTACTTTGGTGCTCAGAAGAGGCCTCTGGTTTATTCAAGAGGCAGAAATGCTTGCAGCTGCCAATGCGCAGCTTCTATCCCTGTGTGTCTTTTTATTATTTGCACTTTTTGTATTTTCACAGTTTTGAACAGTTCCAGATCTCTTCTCCCAGCCCCAGTGTCTGATATTATGGAAAGAGCACTCTACTGCTTTCCTAAACTCAGGAGAAAAGACTTTCCTGGGAGGTTGTATCTTGGCAAATCCCCACTCCAGATCCCCAACACCCCAGCACCTTTTTCCAATAAGACGACTCCACTGTAGCTAAGTGACATCAAAAGTTTGCCTGCCATGGAGAACCGTTGTTGTTCCCAGTCCCACTGAGAAAATCCTTAGACTTTTTCCTGACCACCATGTGCAAGTTATGTAGTCAAATACATAGGCACCTGGTAAGTTCTCAGTTCACCTTTCAAGTCCATCTTGAAACTAAGGAGACAAACAATGAGTGAATAACTCATACATCCAAATATCCTGAAAGCACTGCTATTCTTAGGGGATGGACATGTTAAAGGGTTTCTTTTTGTTCACATCATCCATTTATTCAACAAATAATTATTAGCTTCTATCAAGCTCGAAGCCCTGTTCTGGAAGCTAGAGGGGAAAGATCAGCACAAGCAGACAAAGGCATTGTGCTCATAGAGCTCACAGGCTAGTGGCACATCTGGATTTTGGTCAAGTCCTTTGTTATGCATGAATATGAAACATGATAAAAGGCCTGAGAAAGAACCATGGAGTGTCTGAGAGTATTTTTTCAGGAAAACTTCATCAGGTCTGGCCAGGCTAAGCAGGGAAATGCTCCATTAAAAAGGACATGAGGCCCTGACCAGTGTGGCTCAGTTGTTTGGGCATCATCCCATGCACTGCAAAGTTGCCAGTTCGATTCCTGGTCAGGAAACATGCCCAGGTTGCAGGCTCAATCACAGATACGGGGTGTGCAGAAGGCAACTGACCCATGTTCCTTTCTATTATTTCCCTCTCCCTTTCTCTCTCTCTAAAAATCAATCTTAAAAGAAAAAAAAAAAAAAAGAAGAAAAAAAAAAAGCCCAGCTGTTGAGCATTGACCTATGAACCAGGTTGCGGGCTGTAGGCAGCCAATCAATTATTTTCTCTCATTGATGTTTCTATCTCTCTCTTCCTCTCAGTTCCCCTCTGAAACCAATTATATATATATATATATATATATATATATATATATATATATATATATATATTATTTTTAATAGCACTTGAGGACTCAAGCTTAAAGGAAGATTCTTCATGTGAGTGTGGTCAAGAGCTGGAGCAATGGACAGAATGGCACTCTGAGTAGGAGTGTCAGAGACTCCCTTACTTTCCAGTTTGCCAGGATCAGTGATCTTCAAACTTTTCCTACTTACTCACCAAAAGAACTTTGAAAAGTTTGGTTCCCCCTTGCAAATGATATAATTTCTAGTATTCTGTAAACAATGACATTTTTCAACAAAACTGTAAAACACCCATTAAAACTTAGTCAATAGATTCTAAAAAATTATAGTAATTCCATAGCCACCTTAATCCATGAAAAAAAATGAGACCCAAAGAAATTCCAAAACTAGAGAAGACAGATGAGCCTGGTTCTCCCTCTCCTTTCACTTCCCGAAGTCTCCTGCTTCCTCTTCTACTGCTGGCCTGTGTATGCATAGCAGAGCAGAACCTTTTTTACAAATTGTCCAGGCTACCAAACATTTATAGTTATGCTGTAAAAACCTCCATTTTATATTATTATCTCTATTCCTCTTTTTATCTCTTATTTCTACCCATCACTTTGTATATTCAGATATGGGTTTTCCTAAGAAGTGGATAAAAGTCTATCAAACCCCCCACTGCATTTTCAGAGCTTTATAAGAAGTCTGCAACATCCCTAGAGGCCTCTCGGCTCACCCTTCCACTGCACACTTCAGTTTGGGCCACCCTCTCCCCATCAGTGCTTTACCCCACTCAGGAACAGTAGAACCAGCTTAATGGTGTAGTTAGGATCTCAGGTCACTCTGCAAAGAGCTACCGAGGAGAACATATGAATTGGACTTTATACAAGCAGGGAATAAACCTGTATTCTGTTTATCCACTTAAGTTGGAAAAATTTCTGTCTTTATAAAATAATATAGCCAACTCTAACTACTAATAAAACACCTATTCATACTTCAAACCCCACTTAAAATGTTTCCATCTCTGTCTAGGTCTCCTGAGTACCACAGGTGAGATTAATTCAGATTTGTGTTTTCCTCTGAAATGTTCTTATCATCTTACTTAATAATAGAGAAATGTAAATTGACTGTACCTCCACTATGCCCACAGCCAATCAGAGTGAGTATGCAAATTAACAAGATGGAGGTTAATTTGCATACATACCTGGTTCCTGGGAACCTCCTGGCACCCAGGTCACTCCCAGCTGGCCATCGGAGGGGCAGAGCCTGTGATTGAAGGGGCGATGGGGGAGGAAAGGGAAGGAGGGGGCGCTCCCAAGCCTAAAGCCATCCAGAAATCAGTGCTGGATTGCCCAGCTGCAGCCTGGCAACCCAACACTGACTGCTCAGGTGGTGAAACCGAGAAAGTGTGTCAGGGTCTAATCTGCAGCCTCAGTGGAAGTTGTTGATCACTGTACTTACCTTTCTCTTTCTCTCCCTCTTTCTTTCTGATCTTCACCAGCAGCCAGGCTTTTCTTTCTCTACTGGCCTCCAAGCGGCCCCTACTGCTTTGATCAGGCCCAGAGATAGGCCTGGAGATGCTGACTGGTATAGGAACCAACCAATCAGAACCAAAGATGGGTGCTGTGGGGAGTCAATGGCTGGCTAGGAGGTGGAGCTTCTAATGCTTACTAGCATAGGAACTGACCAATCAGAACCAAAGGTGGGTGCTATGGGGAGCCAATGGCTGTCTAGGAGGCAGAGCTTCTGATGCTGACTGGCATAGGAACCAACCAATAAAAACCAAATCTAGGTGCTATGGGGAGCCAATGACTGCCTAGGAAGTGAAGCTTTTGATGCTGGCATAGGAACCAACCAATCAGAACCAAATTGGCCAGCAGAGGCGGGCAGTTAGGGGTGACATCAGGCCTGCAGAAGAGGGAAGTTTGGGGTGATCAGGCTGGCAGGCAGATGAGCAGTTAGGAGCCAGTGGTCCCAGATTGTGAGAGGGATGTCTGACTGCCAGTTTAGGCCTAAAATAGCAGTCAGACATCCTGCAAAGGGTCCCCAGTTGGAGAGGGTGCAGGCTGAGTTGAGGGAATCCTGCACCCCCCCATGCATGGATTTCGTGCACAGAGCCTCTAGTAGTATATTATAAAACATATTCCCACATCCTTTCCTCTCCCACTAGATGGAAAGCAACATAAGAGCAGAGCTTTGTTTTACTTACCTTTGTAAACTTATTGAGAGCCATATCTGGAACATTCTAGGATCTCCTGGGAAATGGTAAAATCTATATTGAACCAAGTTCTGTTTAACTGGCATTTGTATTCTTATATTTTGTTTCTCAGACTGAGCTAGAAGGAAAGGCACCCAAGGTTCAATGGATCTGAAGTGCAGTCCACGTTTCAACAGTTCGCTTTGAGTGCTAAGTAGATCTGAGGTCCTCACAGAAGTACTTATATTTTCTTCCTTCTACAGTATCCCATGGGCATAGTTACAGAACCTCAGCCAAAGATGGGGACTAGCTCAGCTTCCAAAGAAGCTGATAAGAGCCAGTTGGGAAGAATGCCGACCTCCCTGGGTTCCAAGTTTGGGGAGTGATCATGACCTCCATTCATCTGCAGTCAGGACAGATAGTCCCTGCCCAGATGTTTTCTGTTCAATAACAAAATGCCTTTTAACGCAGACCAAAGGAGAAGAAACCACATACCCAGATGAAGGGCTGGGAGAGGGCTCCTGGCAGTGGCCTGGGAGGACCTCTCTCACGCTGCTGCCTATATCCACTTTTCTGGGAAATGCACTGCAGACCTTTCTCAAGATGGAGAACTCCAGAGTACAAATGTGCACCCGCAGCAGTTTTCAAGATGTGCTTTCCTCTCTTTTTTACTGTAACTCAAGGAAAGTCAATGCATTTAGAAACCAGGGTGGTTTTCTTCAGATGTTCAAGTTACATTTTTACTTCCTCAGTTCAGCTCTCAAGTGCCTCCTCTTCATTGGCCAAGAACTTGTGAGGGGGAAATGGAGAAGGATCATCCTGAATCATTTACCTAGAACTTGGACTGTGTATAAACATGTCAAAGGGCAATGTAACTTCTAAAAACTCAGAACGATGTGAGAGTATTGAAATGCAGTCTTCCATGGCCCTGAGGTTCCCAATTGCAAAGACTGGTTCGGTGATGCATGGAGACAATGAGCACCTGAATTCTGGAAGGTCCAGCCCTAAACTACACCTTGCAGGTGCGTGTAAAGTCTTCTGTGTCTTAAGAAAAGGGTGAAGGCACTCCCAGTTTACAGAGTACCAACTTGTGCTACTCACTGTTCATTCACTTAACAACAGTTTGCTAAGTGCTTACCTTAAGCAACTTGGCCACCAAGTTGAATGTGATTTGGTTTCTGTTCATAAAGAGTTCAAATTACCCAATTGAATTCAATTTTCTCTAGAAAGTTATTCACTGAGTCTACTTAATTTTTTAAAATATATTTTATTGATTTTTTTTTTACAGAGAAGAAAGGAAAGGGATAGAGATTTAGAAACATGAATCAGCTGCCTCCTACACACTCCCTACTGAGGATGTGCCCACAACCAAGGTATATGCCCTTCACTGGAATCAAACCTGGAACCCTTCAGTCTGCAGGCTGACACTCCATCCACTGAGCCAAATCAGTTAGGGCTACTTAATGTTTTAAATGGGTTTTTAATACCCATGGGTTACTAGTCTAAATCACTGTAATTGGACCAAATACTTTTATACTGAAGTTGAAGGGAGAAGAGGGAATGAGGGTGGTCTTGCCAAGAAAGAGGACCAGGGTTCGTAGCAGGTTTAGGTGGGGTCTGAGAATCCCTGGGCTCTAGGAAGTGGAGAGAATTTGAGCTATTCTTCTCCGCCGTGTTTTCTGGAGTGTTCTGCTGAACACCAGCCAACAAGATGCTCTGGGTGAGAGTGTCCTGTGGTCAAGGATGTTCAGAAATCTTCGTGTATCATATCATGGACATTTATAAGAACATGACAAGGACTCTAAAAAGTTTTGCAGGTAAGTAAAAGAATCGTGTTCCCCACATTCCCAAACCTGGACATCCTAATTATTCTACAATATAATATGTTGTTACATAATACTTACCCACATTCCATAAATCTGGTATTTTTCTCATTCTATTTTTATACAACACTGAAGCAGTTCTCCTCTAGCCAAGGGGAGCTTTCAGTAGTCAAATACATATGCTGTAATTATATTTTTTTTATATATTTTATTTATTTTTTACAGAGAGGAAGGGAGAGAGATAGAGAGCTAGAAACGTTGATGAGAGAGAAACATCGACCAGCTGCCTCTTGCACACCCCCCACCGGGGATGTGCCCGCAACCAAGGTACATGCCCCTGACTGGAATCGAACCTGGGACCCCTCAGTCCGCAGACTGATGCTCTACCACTGAGCCAAACCGGCTTCGGCATGCTGTAATTATATTTATTAACCTCAGCTTCTATGAATATTTGCCAGCAGTGACTTCTTTGTGCCCTGGCAAAGCAATGGCAGGAAGACTTGGACTCTTCAGCACAAAGATTCCCAGAGAAAGAAACAGTAAACAGCTAAGGATCAGGGTCAACTTCCTGCTAAAAGTTGAGTGCCCTCCATGATCTCTGCAGCTAAAAGATTTGGGTGTTTTTTCTTCTCTACTTGGTTAAAAGGTTGAGATCCAAACTAAAAGCAGGAAAGGTTAAGACCCAGTATGTATCCTGAGAGCATCTAGGTGAGAGGGAGCTTTTCACATTCACTGCTTACCAGGGTAACAGGAGGCCAGGTGGGAATCCACTTAAGGGATTCAAGCAATTATGTAAATTAAACGAATACACAGTTTGAAAGACATATAATATTTAGATAACAGCATTCAGTTTTTAATCACCTCCCAGCCTTTTAAAGATATGCATTTCTAAAGACTCATTATAAATATTATTTCATAAAATGTTGAAGGTGCAGAGGTCTGCATAAACTTCTATTAGATAAAAAATATTTGTTATTTTAATGAGTGAGTAAATGGATGTTTGAGAAAATAAAATTAAAAGACTGTAAATTAGTTTTTTTAAACCTAGGGAACTTTCAATATCAAAAACTCATATTCTTTGCAATACTAGCCTATAATTTTTTCTTTATACATATTACTAGTGAGATTTAGTATCTCATTTTTTTTACTGACATGAGAAAATAAATACTAATTATCACAGGAGGTTTAATTGATAGCCTGATAACAATGGGAGAAAATAAAAAAAAATAATTTAAATTAAAAATTTTAAACCACAAATATCTGGTAGCGTTCAATATAGAGACAAGCAACCCTGTAGCTTTGATATTCATACTAATGACTTTTGGTTATCAAGAAAGTTTATGATGTAGCTACATATTTTAATTTAAAAGACTGGGAGATGTATTACATGTTAACATTTCCATCGTGTTTTTGTTTTTAAGTGTTGGTATTTTATGGGTTTGGCTTCCATCATGGGTAAAAGTCATTTGGCCAGAAAGCCTTCTTTCTCCAATAACTTGGGTTGCTAAATTTAGCAAATAAAAGTATAGGGTGCTCAGTTAAATTTAATTGCAGATACTCAATTTTTCTATAAATATATTGCATTGAGTATTTGGAGCATACTTACATCCCATTCAATAATTGGGACACACACTTTTAAAAATTGTTTATTTGATGTTTATATTTATTGGGTGTCCTGTGTTTTATTTGGCAACCTTACCAATGACTCAAAAGTAATCCTGTGTTGCCTCTCAGAGTTAGTACATTCTGGAATTGTTGCACTTGAGGAAGCCTGGTTGATTCTATGAGTCAGCTCCACAGTGCTTTTCAGGAGAAATCTATAAACTTTAGGACAAAATAACCTCCTAAAATACTAACCTCCTCTGAAAGTCTGAGTCAAGTGAGATCAAAGTTTGAGATAGATCTGCTGGAAGTATGCAAATAGAGATGACAAGCTCTAGGAAGTAGGCATGGAGTAAAGCAACTCTCCTGGCAAAACGACCACCATTGAACTGAGTTGCATAGTGAAGACTTTGGCTTTTATTAAAGGAAGCCACAGGCAAGAGCATCATGACACCCATTACTAAAGCTGTCATCAAATGTTATTGGGGACACTGTACTCTGCTTCCCTCCTCCTTTCTCTGGAAGCTCCCATTTTAGTCTGAATTTTGTGTTTTCATAATTACCTATCTGTGTTGTTCACTCACTGTATTTTTTAAAGGACAGGGAATATATCTTTTAACTTTGTACTGTATTCCCAATGTTAGAACATTGACTGACATGCAGTAAATACACAATATGTTCTTGAATGGGTGGTTGGGAGGATGGATGGATGGATGGATGGATGGATGATATAATTGAAAATATTACATTGTGTTTATGGAGAGGTAAAAATTAGATCATACTTTATATAATAACTAGAGGCTAACAAATTTGTGCATGGGTGGGGTCCTTTGACCTGGCCAGCAATTGGGGTTGATCAGGCCAACTCGCCCAGGCCCTATCAGGGCTGATCAGGGCCTGCTAGGGGGAAGGACTATAGGAGGTTGGCCAGCCATGAGAGGTTGGCCATGGGAATGCACTGAGTTGGGTATGGGGAAGATTTTCTAAACATAAAACAGAAAATCATGGGGGGGGGGGGCAGCTCCTGCATTGAGTGTCTGCTCCCTGGTGGTCAGTTTGCATCAGAGCGACCAGTCCACCGGTCATTTGATCACTTAGGCTTTTATATAGAGAGGTATTCATAGTCACTTTATTCATATTAGCCAAAAACTAGGGGGAAGGGGGCTGGAGGGGGAAGGAAGAAAATATGTTTACAGAAGGAGACTGGATAATCAAACTGTGGTATATTAACCCAATAGGATTCTACTTGGCAATAAAAGGAATAAACTGCTAATGCACACAGTAGAAATAAACAACAAAAATCTTATACTGAGTAACAGAAGACATAAAAAAGAGAACATGATGCATAATTCCATTTTGTAGATATCTAAACAGACAAAACTAACTTAGAGAAGACTAAATTTTTCTGGGAGGTGGAAGGGGTGGGGAGTAACCCAAAAGAGGCATGAGAGAACTTTCTGGGAGATGTTGTGGTTGTGTGTCTTGATAGTTATTAGGGATGCCTGGATACATTCATTTGTCCAAGCCCAACAAATGTACTTTTGAGATTTGTTTCATTGTAAGCAAATTTTTCCCCATAAGAAGAAAATCCAGTAGACAAATATTGAACTCTGGCTACATGCACAAACGTTTAAGGGAAGTGTGGTGATATCTGTGATGTGCTCTGAAATGCATCCACAAAAGAAAGTGGTCTGATGGCTGGATAGAGCAATATTTAGGTGTAAAATAAAGCAGGTGGAGTAAGATGTTAATGGTAGGGTCCAGGTGCAAGTCTATAGGTGTTCACTGTGAAATGGTCTATGTTTGAAATTTTTCATAATAAAATGTTGGGGTAAAAAAGAAACTTCTGATAGCAGTTCTCTCATGATTTCTGAGAAGCTCTCTCAGGGTGAGCTAATAGCCTCTGATGCTTCCTGGCATTGGCCTTCTCTAATGAGAAGCCCAATTTCACGTGGCCCAGCTGGAGATAGCTGGTGATAATTCTACTCAGGTTATTTTTCCTCATCCCAACCGTTCCAGAACATTGTCCTCTGAAAACACTGCCCATGTGTTTAGAAGCAAGAGCACCCGCATCACTAGGGCTTCTGTGCCTTCTGCTGCCCCCATTGGTCTCTGTCCTTGAGTGCCTGGCTCAGGGAGGCCATGTCAGCAGGGTACACAGTGGATAACTGACACCCTCCTTCTTCTCTTATGATTTTCTGTTTTATGTTTAGAAAATCTTCCCCATACCCAACTCAGTTAATCACTTCCATTTTCATTGGGGATATTTCTATTACCAAATCAACATTGCAGTTCACATGCAGTTCACTCCAGAGAGATACCATGTACTATTCCAGTTTTCCCAAAGGTTATAAACTTTTTATTTTTGATAATTATAGCTCACATGCAGTTTTAAGAAACAATCTAGAGAGATACCATGTACCATTTCCAGTTTCCTGAAAATATATGGAAGTTGAAGTAATAAAAAAAATTCTATAATACTTTGAATGTTATTGTTTTCTTTCCCATTAACTTGCAGTAGAAATTTTTACATGATTGTTTCATATGGTACCTATAAGTTTTATATACTAATTTTAAATTTATTTATATGATTATAAAATGAACATCCGATCACTGTATAAAAATCTGGTGACTACACAGTGTCATGTGGAGAAATTAAAAAGAACTATATCCCAATCACCCAGGCAGAGCCACTGTTAACATTTAGTATACAGTGTTTTGTTGTATACATTTTTACATAATTGCAATGTGAAATATGCATAAAATTATACTGATTTTAATCATGTTCATCTAAAATTTGTATCCACAGTAGATATTTGTGTATCCAAAAACATAAAACAGAAAATTAAAATCACTAATAACAGTATCCTTGAAAGAAAATCACTATTGATAATTTTATTACCTCAGAAAGTAATTCATATGTCTTCTTTGAAAGGCAAGAGAAGAATGTACATATACATTATATGTATCACATAATACAAAACCAATATTCACAGCTTTTCTATGTAAGGTAACATATAAACAGAAGATTAGTGATTGGCCTATACTAATTAAATCACTGAATGTTTGTTCTTCTCTTCTATATTTTTAGTTTCTCAGCGTTGCCTCCAAGTTACTGGCTAGAGTTTCTGCAGAGCAATTCTACCCTCTACTTCCTCCAATGATGATTTTTATTACATTTTTGCAAATTAGCTTCCTATGACAACCAGCTCTTTGTTATTTCTTTCTGCATTTATTTGTGTCTTGTGGTTTTCTGCTCACTATTCAGAGTTCATACTGGGGTTTTTGGTATTTGAGTTTATATTTTGAGTTTATATTTTGTTTTTGTTTCTTAATTAAACTTCTTATTGTTGACCATTGTACAATAATTCACATGCAGTTTTAAGAAACAATCCAGAGAGATACCATGCACCATTTTCAGTTTTTCCAAAGGTTAACAATATATGGAAACAACCTAAGCATTGTGAATGTATCACATTTTCATTACCCATTCACCTGCAGATAGATAGAGAGATATTGATAGATAGATAGATAGATAGATAGATAGATAGATAAAGATAATGGAATATTACTCAGCTCTATAAAAAAAGGAAATTTGGCCTTTTGCAACAACATGGATGAACCAAGTGGGTGTTATGCTATGTGAAATAAGCCAGAAACAGAAAGACAAATATGTATAATCTCATTTTCATGTAGGATCTAAATTAATCTGGACACATAGAAACAGGGTAGAATGATCATTGCCAGGGGAAAGAGAAACGAAACTGTTGGCCAAAGGGTACACACTTTCAGGGATAAGTTCTGGGGATGTAGTGTACAGCACAGTGACTATAGCTAATAATACAGTATTGTATACTTGAAATTTGCCAAGAGAGTGGATCTTACGTGTTCTCACCACCAAAAAAAACGGGGAGGTAGGTAATTATGTGAGGTGATGAATGTGTTAATTAGCTTAATTGTGGTAATCATTTCACAATGTATAGGTATATCAAATCATCATGTTGTACACCTTAAACTGTATAATTCTTATTTGTCAATTATACCTCAAAAGAACTGGGAAATAATGCCATTTATACCAGATGCATCCTTTTGATTTCTGGTGTAAGGCTGTGTTTGCCGTGTGCATGAGAACATAAGCTTTACTAAAAATATTTCAACATAACCACACAAATCTGGAGACTGCAGTAGCAGAGCAGACTCAGTGAGTTGATTTCCATAGTGCACTGCTAACGACTCTTGGACTTATTCTGAAAAAGGAGATCCCAAGTTTTGCCATGTTATCGATGATAAAACAGACGAGGCACCGCTTACATGAAAGTGGTGGTATTTCCAAGGCCATTTCCTTCCCTCCTTGGCCATATTGGTCCATTTCTGCCTTATTTTTTCAAAAGCCTCTCTCCTGCATGACCAGGCTGCGTTCTCTGAGGACAGGTTGGCGCTGCGGACTGGCAACATGAAATGGAGTGATTTCAAAGCTTGCATTCCAATAATGGGAGTCGCTCACTTCTGAGCCTATAACTAATTCAAAAGCAATGGAAATTTCACAAAGAGAGCACACCGTAGTGGCAAGCAGTCTCCGAGGCCCCAGAGTGAGACTGTGAGACCGGCTGAGTCCATCAGGCAGGCACACAGGCGGGCAGGCTGACGCCTGGTGGAGGGAGAGCCCAAAATAGAATGGGGACTGAGTTGATCATCTCCCAGTCAGGTTATTGGGTCTACTCCCTTAAAAATCCACCTTCCCCCAAAACAAGCTAACCATGATGCATTGCACTAATCAGAAGCAGGGCTCATACATGTGTCCATGTGTTTGTCAACAAACACTTAACAGAATACTGCTGAAGTGCAGGGCATTTCTATGCAGGAAGAACACTAGAGAACACGGTCACTATCCATAGTTTGAGCGGCCCACAGTGTATTTAAATTTTTACTGTGCGACCTCGTGTTCCACACAGGGTTAGGCATGCTTCTCCCCTGAATCTTGAGGTTTCCTAAAACGGGGCACATGCAAAATACAATTAACAAACCACAAAGAGAGAACCACATTAACCTGTGCTAGATCAGGTAGGGAATACTTTTCCAGACATGATTAGTTCTGATTGGTTTCACACCTAGCCATGTCCCTTGGATACAGGATAATAAAGTGACTGAGTCTCAGTGTCCAGTGCCCAGTCCTGAGTTAGTCCAGGTGTAGGGAGACAGTCATCTTTTCTGGCTGCCATGTAAGAGGCAGAGAGAGAGAGCTATGAGGGTGAGAAAACAGGTGATGTCAACAGACTGGCCCTAATAGGAACGCCTACTGCACAGAAGAGCGAAAAAGCCAACCTCACTTCCTCTGCCTCATCTAATACTCAATGACTCCATGCACCATTGTTTTTGAAAGATACCCCAGTGGTTCACCCATGCTCCTTTGCAATATGACTGTGATTTTTTTTTTCTCATTTAGAGATGGAGGTTAGCCCTGGCCAGTGTGGCTCAGTTGGTTGGAGTATAGTCCCATACACCAAAAGGTTGCAGGTTTGATTCCAGGTCAGGGCACATACCCAGGTTGTAGATTCATCTCCAATTGGAGTACATGAGGGAGGCAGTCAATTGATGTTTCTCACATCGAGGTCTCTCTCTCTCTCTCTCTCTCTCTCTCTCTCCCTCCCTCAAATCAATAATTAGAAAAAGAGAGATGGTATTTTATTTCCTCTACCCTTGGGTCAACATGACTCTGTGATAGCTTTGGCCCATAGAATGGTGATGGAAGTGGTGCTGTGCATGATCTCAGCCCAGGCCTCTACAGACCAGGCATTTTCTGGCTCTGTACTCTTGGAGCACTGTCCTGAGTCCACTAGGTAGACCACAAGTCTACACAGAGATAAACCAGGTCTTCCAGACGATGGTCAACACCAACTGCCAGACTTCAGTGAGGCCATCTTACATCTTCCAGACCCACTGACCCCCTACCTGAATGCAGCCACCTCTGTGAGCCCAGTGGAAGCTAGCAAAGGAACTCCTCAGCCAACCCACAGGATTATAAGAAAAAATACAATGGATTGTTATAAGTCACTGTGTTTTCAGGTGGTTTGTTGTGTAGGACTAGATAAATAAAACAACTAGTAAGCATGGTCTATTTCTCCTATCTGACCTATTTTGTCAGCATCTTGGCTTGTGAGAGTGAGAGTGGAGAACACAGGGGTGAGTCCAGGTAGGAAGATGGGTAAGGGAACATAAGCAAAGCAGTAGCCACCACCTTGGATATCAAGCAGGGCCAGATCCAGGATTAACCAATAGACGCTGATGCAAACCTAGGTTTTGCACCAGAGCCAGCTCAAGTTTCCATTTCACTTCACTTGTTGGAGAGGGCAGAGGAGGGGCACTCGCCTGAGAGTCGGGATCTGTGAGTTCTCATGACTCACTGTGACCTTTAGATGTATCACGTAAGCCACCTGTGCCTCAGTGTCATCACCAGCAGCATGTCCTTAACTGCCCTGCCTAATTCACCGTCAGGGCTGCTGGGAGGATCCAATGAACATAACTACTCTGGAAACTCTGAAACATGATGCAAATATGGGACATTTCTATAAATGAGACCCAATGCTATGAACTAGAGCCACTGCCATTTATTGAGTCCCTAGCTCACTCAAATTATTTGATGAGATAAAGGGAAACATTTTCTGGCTGGAAGGCCTCAGTGCTACCATTTCACAAATACATACTCACCCAAAAAGAGTAAGTCCAGTACTGGAACCAGAACCAGAACACAAAAGAACTAGGTGTTCCTGGAATAACCCCTAAGCCTCAGAAAAGAGGGGAAAGAAAGGAAACATGAATCATCTGAGCCTGCTGGCCTCATTTCCAGATCTACAGAATTGGAAAAATTTTACACTATTGATAGGTCTTTTGACATATTCTGGGGATGGAAAATGAATAGAATTAGCCATCACTTGTCACCTGTCATGTGCCAGGGAATCCGAGGGTAGTTCCTAGGAGTACTCTGTGATCCTTTTCAACCACATTGTGAGTTTTCAGACAAAGAAACTGATTTTCAAGGAGATAAGCAAAATTATAAGGTGAAAGGAGGAAGGTGGTGGGATTAGTGAACTTTCTATGGATGACAGAGAATATGAGATGGTTTCAAAGGTAATTATTATTTTATTACATTTATTGGGGTGACATTGGTTAATAAGGTTACATAAGTTTCAAGTGTATATTTCAATAATTAATAATCATCTGCATATGGCATTGCATGTTCATTAAATGGAAAAATAGGCAAAATTCATGCTGGAGAAGAAACAAGCATGAGGTATGAAGCAATGGAACAGAGTGTTCATGGAGATACAGTTTGGCTGAGCACAGCTGTATATGGATATTAAAGGGAGATAAAATTACAAGATGGGGCTGAGATTCTATCTGTCAGGGTTCAAGGAGAGATAAAGACCCTATAGGATACAGGGAAATTCTCACACAATTGTGGAAGCTTGACTGTGAATTTTTTTCTCATCAGAGATGGGGTTTAGCCCTGACCAGGATGGCTCGGATGTCTTGGCATTTAAGGCTAGAACCTAAAGTCCACATGGCAATCAGTCAGGAAGGGAAGAGCAAGAGCAAGCTGGAACTCTGATAACTCAATAATAGCATGATAGGTAACCCAATTTAAAAATTGGGTTAAGTCTCTATATAGGCATTCTCCAAAGAAGATATCTACATGAAATAACATCGTCATTAGGGGATGCAAATCAAAACCACAGTGAGCTTTTACTTCCCACTTCCTAGGGTGGCTATGATAAAAAATTCTATATAATAAAAGACCAATATGCAAATCAATCAAACAGCGGAACAACCTTTCGGTATGATGCGCACTGACCACCTGTGCCTCAGTGTAATCACTAGCAGCATGTCCTTAACTGCCCTGCCTAATTCACAGTGAGGGCAGCTGGGAGGATCCAATGAACATACTACTTTGGAAACTCAACACAGGAGCTGCCCCCTGGTGGTCATTGAACTCCCACAGGGGCAGCACCACTGGACCAAAATTCAGGCTCATGGCTGGTGAGTGCAGGGGTGGTGGCGGGAGCCTCTCCTGCCTCCACAGCAGTGCTAAGGATGTCTGACTGCCAGCTTAGGCCACAGGGAGCAGGCCTAAACCATCAGTTGGACATCCCCCGAGGGCTCCCAGAGTGCAAGAGAGCACAGACCGGGCTGAGGGACCGCCCTGAGTGCATGAATTTAATGCACCAGGCCTCTAATAGAGATAATAGCAAGTGTTGGCAAGGATGCAGAGAAATTGGAATCCTCATGAGTTGCTGGTGAGAATTTAAAGTGCTGCAGTCACTTTGGGCAGTTTGGCAGTTGCACCAATTGAATTACCAAATGACCCAGTAACTTCACTCCTAGGCATATACCACAGAGAAAGGAAAACATGTCCACACAAAAAGTGTACACAAGTTTGAACATATTGGAAGTAGTCAAAACAAAAGGAACCCGGCACAAAGCTGGGATAGTCCCATGCTGGAGATGCACTGTGGGTGTGTGGAAACAGCTGATAAGATTGCAGAGGTGAGCAACCCTGGAAAAATGTCAGAGTCAATGGGATTCAACTTGCCCATATTCAGGAAAGTGTAAGGTCTTGTTTTCCTCACAGGAAAGCCACATTGCTGAGGAAATTATTCCTCCCTGGAAATTTCTGATCCGGATTCCCTCCATTTCTCTAGCAATGATATCTTAATTGATGTTTAATTATTTTCATTTCTCAAAGTTAATTACCCTCCTAAGTTACCATCACAGCTAAATCACTCTGCCTGCCCCGGAGTATGTGTACATGGGTGTGTGTGGGTGTGTGCATGTGTGCATGGGTGTGTGGTTTGCAAGCATACACGTGTTCACACAGCTATGATCATCTGTGTTTGTCCTTCACTTTATCAAAGATAATTGTCACAATCTTGAAACTACATGTGAGAATATAGCTGAGAGCAACAGAACAGAAAACAAAGAGAAAAAATGTCTTCATGTTTGTGTGTAGGTTAGAATTTTCCTTTTTTTTCCTTCTGTTTATGGCATACATGGCTTCTCAGTTATGTTTTCATGGCAATCCTAGGCCAATAGCAAAGGCAGTTCTCTTTATGAAGTCATTGGGTCCAAACAACTTAACAAGTAGCTTTGTCCAAACAACTTAGCAGCCATTTGAAAGAGATAATTCACACAAATGAAAGGAAGTCCCTCGTCACCTCCATTACCTTCATTTTGAATTACCCTGCCTTTATTCTGTCCCCTCCCCACACACACCTGACCACAATGTCACCCCCTCAGTTCTCACACAGCTCTGTCTTCATGACACAACTCAAGTTTCACCCTACCCTCCTGTCACCCTCCCTCCACACTGCAGTGAGACTCGCGACACCTTCCGCTCAGCTCCCAAAGCACTTGTGCCCTGAGCACAAGCATCACAGCTACTTCCTGGTGGTAGACTACGTGCCATAAATAGTGAGGGGACATGTTTATTCATGCCTCTCTCCTCAGCTCCTCAAGGGGTCTGCCACCTTGTAGGTGCTTGATCCATGTTTATTCATTGAATGAATGATTGACGTCACCAAGTTCACTGAACAACTTTGAAGGGGCGATGTTGCCAGCGTGTAAATGCATGGCCACACACACACGCCAGTCTACTTGTACACTCGTATGTACTATATGCATAGGCAGGCTGACATTGAATATTGGTTCTGGGCCCTCTCCCTGAGCAGGACACAGAGTGGTTAAATAATTTACCTGAGATCACACAGCTAGCAGGCAGCAGGATTAGGATTGAAATCCAGGCACATGAGCCGAAACCGGTTTGGCTCAGTGGATAGAGTGTCGGCCTGCAGATTGAAAGGTCCCAGGTTCAATTTCGGTCAAGGGTATGTACCTTGGTTGCGGGCACATCCCCAGTAGGGGGTGTGCAGGAGTCAGCTGATAGATGATTCTCTCTCATTGATTTTTCCTAACTCTCTATCCCTCTCTCTTCCTCTTTGTAAAATATCAATAAAATATATTTTTTTAAAAAAAGAAAAAAAAAGAAAAAGAAAGAAAGAAAGAAAAGAAATCCAGGCACATGAGCTTCTTGTTCTTAACCAGTATGCTCCCCACTGCCTCTCACTCCTCCTGGCTGGTGGTCTTCCTTAAGTGTGTGTATACAAGCAGGAAGAAGTGAAGTGAGCTGCTTGTACTCTGCCTCCATTCTCACCCCTGCTGCACCAAACTGCCTCAGATTATCCAGCAGCATCAAATGTATTAATTCAGTACATTCAGCAAACAGGCATGTTGCACCCTAATCTGTACCAGGCACTGAGGTAGCACTCCGAGCAGAGCACGGTTTTTTCCCTGGCTGAGGAGAGAAGACAGTGGTATTTCAGAATATAAGAGGGTCATGCACAAGGTATATAAGAATAAGGAATAGGATAGGACATTCACTCCATTAAGAAGATTATCAAAAGTCCCACAGAAAGCCACCAGGCTCCCCAAAAAGCAGGGATCCTACTCAGTCCAGTCAGAATTAATTCATTCCAGAATAAAAAGCTAAATTCTGAATGTTGCTAGTGTACTTTAGGCCGCACCACCTGCCCTGTGACAAGGACACGGGGATCCCACCCTGTTTCCAAAGTGGGGGCAAGCCATTCCTCACCCTGTGCCTCAGTTTCCTCCTCTGCAGAAGCCCCATGGAGCAGGCTGGACTAGATACACTATCTTTAGCTCCAAAACCTCAATCCATCCTATGTCAGAGCCAAATATGTGAGTAAATGTTTATAATGGTTCTTCGAAAATAAAGAGAAAGCATACGATTTAAAGTAGATGCAGTTATTTTAATTTTTGGCAAAAGAACCTAGAGACCAAAGGGAGGAGGCCAACAGCCAAAGATCTCACATCCCTGACCCGTCACTCTTCCTGAGTATCCAAGCAGGGTCACTTAGATGGCTCCCTGCTGCCCCTCATTCTCTGAAACTTAGCTCTCTGCAGAGCACTGCTTAATGTCCCTGGGCACCTATCTTATGCCCGAATTGTGCCAGACCCTTCTCAATGTGGCTCATTTCATCTTCTGAACAACACTGTAAAGACAGGGTTATCATCCTATTTCACAGGTGAGAAAAGAGACTTCGCAGGAGCCAGCTGAGAATCCAGATCCATAGTATTGCACATTGAATGTTCCTTCCACTCTGCACATAGTTGGCTTTGATAGTAGGTAGCAGGGTAGGGGAGGCAAAGTAAGAGATGTAAAGATTGTATTACCTCAAAGCTTTCATGGCGTGGTCATCTCCTGTCAAAAACACAGTGTGCCAACTCTTTGAATGTTTCACTTACTTAAAAAGAAGGGAACTGGCACCTTTTCCTTCCAATGCTCTTTGTTGCTGCCTTGTGTGCTCTCAGCTGCTGCCCACAGCTGGGTTTTGTTCTCTTCCTTCCTTCAGATTTGCTCAAGAAAATGCCCCTCCCTCTTGATATAAATGCTGAGAAAGCCAACTCTTGGATCCTGTGATCATGGGAGAAGGGACACCAAGCATCTCTGTGCTCATCATGTCAGTGACTGTGAAGAGGCTAGAAACAATGCTGCAGTGCTCAGATTTGCAGCAACTGGAATCTGTTAGCTAACTGTACTCCTCACAGCAGGGCCTTCCCTGAAGGGAGCTCTGAGAAGCATGCTCCAAAGCTCCTATGCAGAACTGTACTCCGCAAAAGCTTTCACAGCTCTAGCAGATCTACAGGTGCTTGACTATCTGAGAAAAATGGCTGCACTCTTCACTGACTGTTCCAAGGAGCACTGGAGGTGATTCTGACATCTGAGTCCAATAAGGAAACCTAGGGTGCCTTCTGAAGTAACCCCTGTCTCTCATTTTCATGCCAGACAGTAGTGATGGGAAGGACAGTCTGTTACACTGTGTGATTGATTTTGGAAGGAAGGAAGGATTGATTTTGGAAGGGAGGGAGGGAGGAAGGGAGGGAAAAAGAAACAAAGAAAGAAGGGAGGGAGGGGAGGGATGGAAGGAAGGAGAACTGGGAAGGAAGGAGAATATTCACCAAAAGGATAGTTTTGTGGAGAACCATCATTTCCCACAAAGCCCACATAAAAGATGCTTGCTAGTATTGATGGAATGAGTGAACCATTTCCATATTTCACGTATTAGCTTTAATGTCTCCCAGTTGATGTCCTTCATTCGTAAGCAGATATGTGCGCCTACTACATGCCAGGCATTATATGGGTGCTGGGGGTGGTGAGCTTTTCACAGCTTCTGCCTGCAAGAGATGAATAGTGGGAAGACACTCGGGGTAATCAGAAATATGAGCAAACATTTACTTTTCTAAGTGCTCTGATAGCAGGATATGCAAGACACATATTTGATTGCTATGGTTAGCATGTGTCTGTTACAAGGAACATAAAACCAACTCAAATTGGCTTAAATAGGATGGTTATTGCTTCCCATAAATGCTCTCATAACCAAGTTGCATTTTTCTCTCTTTCTGTGTTCAGAAAGGATGTCTGCAACCTAAACAATTCAGAGCCTCCATATTCATGCACCATATTTCCACTAAGACTACACCTTGATCTTCCCAAGATGTGAAAGGCAGATGATTTATAAAGTGGAGCACTCTCTTCTGCCCTTTATTCCACTTTAACCAATTCTGTACTTTAGAGTTTGTTTCTACAAATGAATACCCCTCTTTCCAATATCAAGTTCTCTTATCATTTGCAATGCCTTGAATTATAAATAATAATTTAACTCCAAGTGGATTTTACTAAGAAGAGGATATATTGGTGAATAATAATAAAGAAGTGCTGGTTTGAGCTGTAGCCAGTTTGGTTCAGTGGATAGAGTATTGGCCTATGGACCAAAGTGCCCCAGGTTCAATTCTGGGCAAGGGCACATACCTTGGTTGCAGGCTCCTCCCTGGCCTAGGCCCTGGCCTGGGCTCATGCAGGAGGCAACCAATCAATGTGTTTCTCTCACATTGATATTTCTGTCTTTTCCTCTTTCTTCTGCTCTCCCTAAAAATCAAAGGAAAGATATTCTTGGGTGAGTATTAAGAAGAAAAAAAAAAAGTGCTGGTTTGATTCAGCAGCTCAGCAATGTCAACATTTCCATCTTTCCATCTCTCCTCTGTTTGCCATGGTGTTGGCTTCATGGTTACAAGATGGTTTTCAACAGCTACCAAAGATCTGTTCCCTTGAACCACATCAAGAGAGTTGGGAAGGAAAGTATTACTAGAAGCTCTCTGAGAAGAATGAGGAAGTGCAGTTCCAGAAACTCCTAGAAAACATCTTTTCTCATTTCACTTGTCCAAATGGGACCATGAGCCCAGTCCTGAACCAACCATGATGGCCAGGAAATGTGGCTTTACTAATTAAAATAGTCCTAAACTATGTACAAGGGTTCAATCTACTTTCCACAAAACATATGTATTGGAATAGGAAAGGTGATAACTGAATTAAAATTGGGGTTTTTATAAAAATGGATGTTGGGATGATAACCACAATTCCATGACAATGATAACAGCAAGCATTTACTGAACCCTTCTAGGCATAAGGGCTGTCTAGCATGGACATATCTTTGCTCCCATGTAAAACACGTCCCCAAGAGATCCAGCCAGAAAAACCTGAGCCAAGAAAGAGGCAAGACTCCAGCTGAAATAGAAACCCAGCAAGTTCAGTTCATCTACTTCTACCTCTTCCCCCTTCTATGACAACTTTTACTTCACTGTTTTATTATTTTAAAGCATGAGGCAGACATAGTTGCTGAATTTAGTTAGGTAAGATCCTGAAAGCACCCCAAGGTCTTATCTTTAACTCAACCAGAAACCATTTGTTCTAATGAGCCCCACTCATCCCCTCCTGACCTTAGAGCTCATTTTTCACAAGTAAAGTACCAAATGCCTCTGACTCCTGCTGTTACAGATGTTCCCATTAAAAAGGCTGCCACCTCCCTCAGCAGGGACCTGACTGGAAACTGGTTGTAAGGATCAATCGCATGGCACCAAAGTCAAAAGAGATGGGTTTGTCTGAAGCAACTGAAAAAGACTTGGGAATCAGGTCCCACCTGAGCCAGAGTGGCCTCTTTGGTCCATTCAGGCTACGCTTGTGCCACTAGACTTTTCAAAGAAGCCACAGGGAAACTAGGATCTGACTAGGAACCATCCCTCTCCTCCAACCAACTCTGGCCCCCTTTGCTTGGCTGATTTCTCTTCACCCTTCACTACTCATCTTGGTTCTTTTGTCTCTTCCTTCAGAAAGCCTTCCTGACTCTTCCTTCCTTAAAGCTTACAGATTATGTAGGTTGCCTTTTGACCTCTGTCATACCCCAAACCCCTTTTCTCTCCACCAGGTACTTAATCCACCTTAGCAAAATAGTTGGATGGTTCATCTATGATCCCTAAAGATCATGGGTGCCATAAGAGTAGGAATAGAGTCTATTTTATTTTCAAATACATCCTTAACCTCTTAAGATAGTGTCTGGCACACATTGTAGGCTCAATAATTATTATTAAAGGAAGAGAAGGAAAGAAAAGACTAGGCAGGCAGACACCCGAAGGAACAATATCTTGTTGATTCTGTTTTTGCAGTTCCACCAGCCTCATCATAGAGTCCTCTTGACTTATTATAAACTTTTTCATTCTTATGAACCTTGATGGTGATGATGTATTGTCTCTGCCTGCCTTCTCCAGCCCATATTCTTGGGGCTCAAGAGAGTGGTTGAGAGGGGTGGCTGTCAAACCAAAAAGGTTCTGCAGCTAGGACCCTGGTGAGCTCTGTTTGTGTACCTATTCCTCAGTGTCCAGCACAGTGTCTGATGCTTAGAAAAGCTTCAGCTGAGAAGGAGAGAAAAAGGATGAGACACTAATTAGAAAATATATCAGAGTCAAGAAATGACTTCTAGGGCCACAGAAATATAAGGGAAAAGAGGGAAGCCAGAGAGAATGAGATTTTGTGCTGATGAAATGATTCAGACTATAGGGAATTAGTGTTTAATGGAGAAAAGTTCACCTGGTCCTCTTGCTGTATTCAAGAGGGGTAACAACTCTAATGGAGCTAACTGTAAGCACAACTAGCCACGTTTAAGGTGAAGGAAAATTCATCAGCATCTTAGTCCTTCCTATTAATTTCCAGGCTTGCAATTAATTGATTTTTCCTCATTGAATCCCCATAGCAATAAGTAGCTTGTATATAAATATGACAGGTATGCTGGGTGGATAAGAGTATGCCATAGAGATGTAACGACATTATTAATGATCTTGTCATCCATTAAATCGCAATATTTTTAAAAATAAAGCTTTAAGCTTACTTGTGCATGTGTCTGAGAATATTTTGTCTGCTGTAGAAAAGTTGCTGATCCTAAAGATTTTTTTTCTCTTTGTGTTGCAACTTGAGCTTCCTTTGATGTTTGCCTCTTTGTATATTACTTAAATAATTAAAACAGCTATTTTTCTACTTTACATATGGAAAGTTTGATTTCCGTCATTGAATTAGAATATTATCCAGTGAGACTTTACTAAATAGAGAGAAGATGATAGATAGATAGATAGATAGATAGATAGATAGATAGATAGATAGATTCCAGATTCTGTATGAAAACTGTGAATGCCGTGAAATCCAGATGGACACAAAGCCCCATTGTGATTCTCTGCAGCTTCCAGGTGCTGACTTCCCACTAACTTCAAAGGGAATTGAGGAGGAAGAAAGCTCAATGCCTTGGGAATTTACCCGAAGCCCTTGCTACCTAGTGAGAAGCAGGTTGCAATGTCCATGTGGTTTATTTCGACGAAAGTACCTGATGGAAAAGTTTATCTGCCTCCATGGCCATCCATCAGAGCTGGTTCTATCAGAAAAGAAGGAGTATGGCTGCAACCACAGACCACTTTCAGTCTCTGTTCTACCATTTAATAGCTGTGGAATCCTGTGCAAGTCTCCTAACCTCTCTGAGTCTGTCTCCTTATTTACAAGATAGAGATAATAAACTGAACATCTAGAACTATTTTGAAAATTAAAAGTTATGTTTTAAAGTACCAAGTGCAGTCTGGTCAGCATAGCTCAGTGGTTGAGCATTGACCTATGAACCAAGAAGACATGGTTTGATTCCTGGTCAGGGCACATGCTTCAGGTTGCAGGTTCAATCCCCAGTAGTGGGTGTGCAGGAGGCAGCCAATCAATGATTCTCTCTCATCATTGATGTTTCTATCTTTCTCTCCCTCTCCCTTATTCTCTGAGATTAATAAAAATATATTTTTAAATAAAAATAATAAATAAAGTATCCAGTGCATAGTAAAAGTCTATAAACAATATATATTATCACTACTATTATTAAGGGACGTGTACATAATCCTCAAAGGTTTTCCCCCTCAAACTACTAGTTCATGAAGTCCAAGCCTTCATACATTTAATTTGCCAGCTCAGCTTCCCTAGGCCATGGTAGCCTGGAAGGGATTCACATGATCATGACTCCTATGTCACTAGCAAAGGTTTCTCCTTGGAGTAGGAGTAGTCTCTCCCCACTGGTCTTACCCCTCTCTTACTAGTTAAAAAAAAAACAAAAACAAAAAACAAAACAAAACAAAAAAAAAAAACATGGCCTCACTGACTTACTTATACCCTCTTAAACACAGGACATTCCTGGAAGATATTCAAGAGGGGCATCCTGTGCTGTATACATCTCTTCTCATTACCCAGAATGAACCCAGGGAACTGCACCCTAACTTTTATGATGGGGAGAGGGAGTTCTCTACCCACTCAGGGAGGAGTGGTCTTTATTCTCACTATCTGTTCTCAGGTGCTGCTTCTTGTGTTTAGGGGACCAGACATTCTTCCTAAAGTTCTCTTCCCAGTGGAACTCTGGCAGCCTGTCCTATTAGGTTATGCTATCATAAATGGAAGCATAAAATTCCCTTCTTATTCATGTGTTTATTCAACAACAACTTATTGAGAGTCTACTCAATGCCAGGCACAGTTCTAGGCTCTAAAGGAATCAATGAAAGGGAAAAGATGCCATCCCTACTTTCATGGAGAGGCAGACATTAATCAAATAAATAGCATTACAATTATGTTAATGTGCTATGGAGAAGATGTGTGCGGTCTTATTAAAGAAAGTAACAAGACAGATTGACCTGGCCTAGGATATCAAGGAAGGCTTTTCTAAGGCAGTGATCATGTAGCTTTGATCTAAAAGATGAGAAACATTTTTTTTATTAAATTATTATCTGTGTACATATTTTAACATTGCCCCCCCATACATACCCTCCCTCCCCAGAGTTTTGTGTCCATTGGTTGTACTTTTTTGCATTTTTACGAGTCCTTTGGTTGATCTATTATCTCCTCCAGATCTCCCTACCCTACCTGCTGTAATTTGACAGTCTACTTGTTGCTTTACTGTCTCTATAAAAAATGAGAAACATTAATAAAATGAAGTTAATGTGAGGATGGAGGTGAAAGATTATTCCAGGTAGAGAAAATGTAAATTCAAAGGCCTACAGCAAGAGGTGATATGGCACGTGCCATTAAGTCTCCCAGGAAATAGACTCATGAGACAAGAAGGCAGCATCCACATTATGTGGTACTTTGCAGGACCTCCTAGGGATTTTTGTCTTCCACCTGACAGTACTGAGAACCACTGGAGTGATGTCAGTGGTTGGAAGATGACATGATTAAATTTTCACTTTCAGGAAGATATTATTTTTCTAACTGGACATCACTATCTATCTGGATGTACTTCCTAGACCAACTTTTCAGCTGGCTTAGTGGCAAGGAACCAGGAGGAAGCATGAGTCAGGGGCTCCCTATAATTGGATGCCTCTAATCTCTGCTGCCCTATTGAAGATGACTTGAATATACCATGATTTCATCATTTTTCTTATCTTGGCTTCTTGTGTCAATGAGCTTTCAGCGTATCTAGCTTCTCTCCACCCAAAGGGCAAGAAAAATACTCTCCTTTTTTTCTTAATCTTTATTGTTGAAAGTAACACAGATGTCCCCTTTTTTTCCCCTAACTAAACACCTCCACCTTGATCCCATCCTCTCCCCAGGCCTTCACTTCACTGTCCATTGGTTATGCATCTATTCACATAAGTTCTTTTGCTAATCTCTTCCTGCCACCTTCCCTCTGAAAACCATCAGTATAAATGGAATCTAATGAACAAAATAAACTGATGAATAAAATAGGTCCACATTAAAGCATGCAATCACCATCCTTAACAACAACATCATCTTCTCCTGAGGAAGGAATCAAAATACTGCTTCAGTCAAATAAATAAATAAATGCCATTTTGGCCTCATTAAAGGTCAAACTTAATGATGAGTAAATCCCTGTTAAAAACTTTTATCATTCTAAACTATATTCTCTGTTGTACTTATTCTCCAAAAAAGTAACTTACTAAAAACTACACCATAAAGTCCATGAAAAAGAGAGCTGTTTTTGAATGGTTCTGTTTCCAACCTGCTACACAGCAGTTACTCAATAAACATTTGTTATATAAATAAACCTTAAAATATTTTTTACAAAAAGAAATAAAATGAAAAAAAGCCATTCCTCATCCAACCATTCTAAAAGAACCTCCAATTTTTATAGAATGATTTTGTTCTTGTGTTTATAGACATGTATATTGAATTAACTTTCTCAGCATATAATCCTAGTTTATATATGATATAGACATTGTTTTCAGTATGATGTTATCATAAATATGAGGGTAAACCTCTTATTTAGCCACTCAGATCTTCCTGTTGTGTATGCACTGCAATATAAAAATAGACAGGAATGTATGTGTTTAAAGCTGTAACCCTACAATCTAACTGGGGACATTTTTCTCTACACATGCAACATGCTTTCAAAAGAAGGAAAGAACAAACTAAGTTTGAGGAATCATCCATAAACTAAAAGTTTAGATTTTGATATTTAAAGCTCTGATCACCATTTTGCAAGCAAAAATATAGGGTTCTAAAGAAAAAAATATATTTGTCTAAGATTACAGATCTAGGAACCTTCTGATCCCTAAGCCTGTTCTCCTGGCCAACTCTCAGGGGCCTTTTTCTCTGACATCAAAATGCAGAAATGGTCTCTCAAGAAACAAGTAATCTTATTTAATGTTCATACAGATTGTAATTATGAGCTAGAAACTTCTTTTTTATGCTGTCCATAATGAAGTGTGCAGATTTGGACACCACTTTCTGCATCAGGAACTATTTCTATGAAGTTTCTACAATAGCATTTCCCCATTTAATGGAAGAAAAACTGAGACTCAGAAAATTTCATTCATTTGCTCACTGTCGCATAACTGAGGACGAACAACATCAAAATTCAGTCTAACTCCCAAGCCTATGTCCTGTGTCCTACCCCACCCTGTGATCTTAGACTCTCCTAGTTTTATTTTCAAATCTAAGTTTTCTATGTCTTAAACACTAAAAAAAGAAAATCCAAAATGGAAGTGTGGAAGAAGAAAGCAAGATGGCTCGTCTGGGCTGCACCAAATAATATGGAGGCTTTACTACTGTACTACCTAAGGGACCAAAGCCATATATTCTAAAGCCACAAGTACAACCTTTCAGCATTCTTTCCCTTAATTTCTGTAAGACAAATGCATACATTAGAAAAACATCCTTAGTGGGAAAAGATGCCCTGATGTTGATTATGAAAATGTAACTGCTGCAAACCCAAAAACAATATACCAAGTTCACCTTCACCTAAGATTCTTGTGTTTGTCAGTTTGTGTTGATATAACAAATTGCCATAGACAAAGTGGCTTAAACACAAACATGTATTTCTCCCAGTTCTGGAAGCTGGAGGTCCAAGATCAGGGTGGCAGCATGGTCATTTTCATTTCTTTTCTTTCTTTCTTTCTTTTTTTAATCCTCACCTGAGGATATTTTCCCACTGATTTTAGAGAGAGCAGAAGAGAGAGGGGAAGACAGAAAGAAACTTCGATGTGAGAGAAACACACTGATTAGTTGTCTGCTGCTCCCTCCCTGACCAGGGCTCAGACCAGGAGGAGCCTGCAAACAAGGTACATGGCCTTAAATGGAATGGAACCCGAGACCTTGATCCACAGGCCTATGCTCTATCCACTGAGCTAAACTGACTAGGGCAGGTGATCATTTTGTTGTTGTTGTTATATCTTCACATGGAGGAAAAAGAAGTAGGTAGCTCTTTTCATAAGAGTGCTAATCCCACTCATAAAAGCTCTATGCTTGTAATCTAAATTAACCCCCAAAGACCAAACTTCCGAACACTATCACATTGGGATTAAAGTTTCAACACATTAATTTTTGAGGGGAAACAAATCACAATTCCTCATACCCTGGCATCAACTCTCATGTGAACTCCAAGACTAATATATGAAAATGAGTCTTGTTCTGTTCGTTTATTCGTGTTCAGATTCATGGTCTCCTGAAGAGATAAGGCACTCCTGGTCTATATATTTTTCAGCTTAATTTCTTCTCTCTTCCCAGAAAGGAAGAGTTCTGTCCTTCAACCTTTGTTTCCCAAAGATGTGGAACTTGAAGTACAGCCTACTGAAGCTCCAGGACTGTTGATAGCAGATGTCAGCATTCATCCCCCAGGAGTTAGCACAGGTTTAAAACCATATCAGGAGCAAATAACTTACCATCAGCAAAACTGTCAAGTTCAAGGGAGATAACAGATAGAGACTCCCTGCCAGCCACCCTGCTCCAGAAATGTGTTGCTCTTCGCACTCAACAACACCAACCCTCCCTGGGGCTTAGGGGCCTTTACAAATGGACCTATTCAACATATGAGTTTCTGTTCAGACCCTCAGTATATCTGACAGTTTAGGGGAGGTAATTCAGATTAATTTTTCCACCACAAAACAATTCTTCCACCCACACTTCCACACAAGCATATAATGGACCTGGTGGTTTGTAGGGACAATGAGCTCAGTTTCAGAGTCTAATGACAACTAGAGCAGGAGGCAGGAGGAGGTATTGTGAGGAGCTTCAGCTTCCTTAGGAGTCCTCCAAGGACATGCACTGTGGCTCTCCAGGGTCAAGATTAAAATTCACACAGAGCCAAAGACTTCATTTTATATATTGAAACTGAGTCTTTGAAATTGAGTCAAAGGCCCAATTTCATATCTCTTTGTAGCTCCAGGGGTTTAAATATCTTAACTTCCCAGGACAGATGATATGAAAGGCTCTCAATAAGTATTGATGGGTTGATTAAATGAATGAATGAACGAATGAATGAATGAATTCTGTTATTTCCCTATGCCTTATAAGCACAAATTACCTCTTTCTTGGAGACAACAAAGTAAAATGTTGCAGTTTTTGAGGTCAGACAGCCCTGTGAATCCTAGTTTTGTCATTTACTGGCAAATGACTTTAATCTCTGAATTCTTTCTCATCTGAAAAAGAGGATTATAATCTTCATCTCAAAGCCCATTAGTAATGTTGGGAGGGCTAATATTCAGAGGAGCTCAGTAGATGCTAGTTTCCATTCTCCGGATGTCTTCTCCTCCTGCATTTTCTGAATTGCCTGGGGCCTAATGCTTTATGGTACAGAGCCAAGGTTAGTACTGCAGGATCCCTTACCTCTTTCTGACCAGGAGTCACTAGATCCCTCAAGATCGCAGGTTCTGAAAGTCAACTGTTTTCATTTGAATACCAGTCCCATCCTTTAAAGTTGTGTGACCTTAGGTAAGTTACTTCACTTCTCTGAACATCAGTTTCCAGGTGTGAAAGATAGGGAATACCCATACTTACTTTGAAGGGATTTGGGGAACACATATAGAATTTAGAATAATAATGCCTTGTTTTAGAGCTGTTTGATAAGTGTACATATTATGTTATGTGTATATAAAGCTCTATTTGAAATTTGAACTCTTCAAGACAGGAACCAAAGTTTCTCTCTCTCTCTCTCTCTCTCTCTCTCTCTCTCTCTCTCTCTCTCTCTCATGCCTAACAATCATCTTGCTTGACTCCCTAGGCATACTCTGGAATTAAGGCTGATGCTGGTTTGCTCTCACAGCTCTGTGGTACCCTGACCCCATCTCCCCAGACCCCAGAGAGTTGGGGACATTAGGAGCAGCCCAGAGGGTTGGAAGTGCAGCCACTTAGGCCCCTCTGCAGAACCCTGGGTCTTAGGAGAACAGTGAGGCCCAAATGTCCTCGGAAGCTGCTCCAGCAACACACTCTGCTCCCATTGAAAGAACTCTGCAGTTTGGGTGGAGGTTATGGGGAACTCAAGAGACTTTTTAGCTTGATGACAGCGCCCAAAACCACTCCTCTCCCATTTTCTATGTTTCTTTTCAGGCAAATGGGTGCATGAGGGCACATTAAGATTTATTAAGTAAGAGGCAGAAATGCTTGAAATTTTTACTGCTCCTCCCAGGCCTATCAATAGTTCCCCTCAATCCCCCTTCCCAAGGCTATAAAACGTGGAGGGAGGTGACCCTGGGCTTCAGAGTTGAGGGTGGGTCTGCTCCCAGCCTGAAGCTGAAACCCAGAAGAAGCCAGGGCACCCCCTCCCCTGCTCCACCCTCCAGGCAAGGGAAGCGAAGGGGGGAACCCGAAAAGCCAAAACTTCTAAGATACCAGAAAGCCTGGGCCCTCAACTTGTATGTAATAAGGAGAGAAGGACGCTCTTAGGGAGGCTGGAGAGGCACAGGGACTCAGGAGGAGCCTTTGGAGGCTCTGCAGCCAAATCCCTTCATTACAAGAAGGCATGCGGCATGTGGAATTGGATGATGGGCAATGAGTCAGAAGGCTGGGTCCTGATGCAGGTTCTGCCTCTTACTAGGCAAGTGGCCCTGAGCAAGTGACATAATCTCTCTTGGCCTCAGTTTCCTCATCTCTCATGAGGATAATCAGATATCTGGATAACCGGATGAGACAATCAATGTAAAGCAAATAACACTCTAGTGAGAAACCACGACAAATCACCCCTTGAAATGTGAGTTGAGCACACATACCAAAGGATTTGGAGCATGAAGCCACATGAGATTAATAACAATAGTCATATTGATCACCCCTTGTGTGTTTGTCTGGGTGACAGGTGTCTTCAGGGAGCCCAAGGAAACCCTCAAGGATGTCACAGACATGAGACAGGCTAGCAAGTTCTCCAGTAGTCAGCATCCGAGGGGTCTACCTGTCATTGCACCATGGGCCTCCTCCTCTGTCTGTTCCCAGTACCATGTCGCCCTGATGTTGCCCAGGGAGCATCATGAACTCAGAGTCAGCAGACCTTGGACCTAGACCTAGGAGAATCATAGGGTGACTTGCAGCCTAGTTGCAGGACAAAGAGCACATGCTGCATTTTAATGAGAAAACGTATAAGGATCCAAAAACATACCTGTACAAACAAAAAACACAAGACCTGTGGTTGAAGCTTAACATCTCAGATAGAAGTCCTGGTGGGCAGTGATTTCTTTTATGATCCTCAACTAAATTAGGGTGTGTGTGTGTGTGTGTGTTTTAATACCTCCCACCAGTTAAATTTTCATTTGTGGGTCACATTAACAGAACCACATTCCATTTCGAGTACTCAAGGGATCTGTAATAGGTCACTGATGCACTCTTTCTGGAAGACTTACATGGACATGCACTCTGCCCAACCAAGAACTCAAAATGGCATGAAAGGCTGCTAATGAGCACTAAAATCAACTAAAACTCAGGCAAGATTAAACCATTACTGCAAGCTTAGTTATAAAGACCAAAGTCAAACTTATTTTTGGAAGAGTCGATATTTAAGTAAATAGCAACAACAATAACTCTATGCCAATACTTTAAAATAAAATATTTGAGTCTGCTAGCAAACACTACAAAGTGGAAAATTAAAATGGGAGGATGTTAAAGAAGAAAGTAGAAGAATGCTAAAAATCCTAACTCAAACAGGAAGAGTTAAATTTAAAACACGGAATATAAATAAATGTTTAAAACAAATAAAGAAAAATGCAAAATCATTAGAAGAGTTGATAAAAAGCAAGACCAAGGAAAAAATAAGAACATGTAAAAATAAATTATAAGTCAAGATGACAGAAGAATGAATTTAACAGTTATTATTTTAGGTATAAATGTGTCTATAAAATATACAAGAACACATATTTTTTTCATTTAATCAGAATCAAAATTTAAACTAAGAGGCATCAACATGGTAAAGATGGATTATCTGTTTAAGCATGAGGCCTTGTGTACATAATGCAGTGTACAGATGATGTTTTATTGAGTTATGCATTTGGAACCTATATGGTTTTGAGAACTAATATCACCCCCAATAAATTCAATTTAAAAACATAAAAATAATAATGTATTTTAAAAATTAATTTAAAAATAAAACCGTAGTCACAATATTACTATCTGACTAAACATTAACTGAGATAGAAAGCCTGCTTTCTAATAACAATGCAGCACACAAAGAGAAAAAAAGAAAAAGACACAAGGAAAAATGACCACAAAGTTAACCCAGTGCTCATCTCCCAGTTTTTAAGTTACATGTGAGTCTTAACTTCCATCCAGACAAAGACATCCCTGAATCCCAGTAAGGTGGCCAATCCCAGTGTTGCTTAGAACACTTCCTGAGAATGAACCCTCCTGCTTCTGTTTCCTCATTCAACAAGTGCCGTGAGAACTCTCCCTTCTCCACTTCGCTGAGCGCCAGGTATTGAAAAAGGGCTCCATAAACATAAATGATTTGAAAAGTTTACCTAATTGGCTTCTTTTTCTTTTCAAAAGATGCTGGAGTCTCTTCAAGAACCATTTTGCTGTCATAGGCTAATGGGTATCATTTTGGTAATGATTTATCCAGGTAAAGTGCTCATTAGATGAATATACCCTAATATATCATTCATGTAACCCCCTCCCCCTTCTCCATGAATATGTGCACCCAGGCCAGAAGCTCAGAGGCCAAGGAAACTTGTTACAGAAAACAGTAGCTAACCCAACTGGTTTAGCTGGTTCTTCTGATGCATACTACAATAGATACATCCACTGAGCTGTTATTTCTATTGTCCTGGTCCAGCTCCTTCAGGTTGTGTGTGCCAGTATGTGTGAGTGGCCAGACACTTGGAGGAGAGAAGGAAATAAAAACCATTAATTATTGACTAGCCTCTGGATTCATTCACTGGTTCAACAAAAGTTGATTGAACAGGGTGCCAGGCACGGGCCGGGCCCCTGAGGTTACAGCTGAGTGAGACAAACTTTTGGCATGAGCAACACATTGGAGGAATGGGCCCCATAGCAAGTAGCAAAAAGCAAATAAACAACATAATTACACACTGTAACACACTCCAGTAAGGAATGAAACAAGCTCTGCAGTACATTATAGAGGAAAGAGGGACGTATTTAGGAGGGGCAGGAGGGGCAGGAGGGATTTCTCTAAGGAGGTGACATTTAAGTGAATGCATGAACTATAGGGTGAGAGGAAATTGGTCATGCAAAGGGCCAGGAGAGGAGCATTCTCAGCAAAGACAAAAGCAGAAACAAGGCCTTAAGGTGGAAAAGAACTCAGCGCATTCAAAAAGCATAAAGGAGTTCTGTGTGGCTACAGAAATGAGCAAGAAAGCCAGTAGGAGCTTGGCTGTTTTGGCTCAGTGGAGAGAGCGTCAGCCTGCAGATCAAAGGGCCCCAGGTATTCCTATCAAGGGCACATACCTCAGTTGCATGTTCCTCCCTGGCCTGGGCCCTGGTCAGGGCTCATGCAAGAGGCAACCAATCGATGTGTTTCTCTCACATCAATGTTTCTCTCTGTCTTGCCCTCTCTCTTCCACTCTTTCTGGAAATCAATGGGAAAATATCCTCAGGCGAGGATTAAAAACAACAAAAACAAAAACAAAAGGGTGGGAAATAAAGAGGAAAGCAGACAGGGACCAAGCACACAGGGTATACTATAAAATTTAGATTTGAATGTAGGTGCAAAGGGGAGTAATGGATGCATTTGAAGCTGCAGAGAGACATAAACTGTCTTCAGTGAAAGTCTTCTTCTAAGTTGTATGGAGAGCAGACGGAGGGGACTGGGATGGAAACAGGGACTACCTGAAATGCAGGGTGAACTTCCTTTCAGCAGATTTAGGACTCGGAGGCAGGAGAGTTGAGTGCATGTTCACTAAATCCAAAGTTTTTAAACACGGATCTATTTGCCCAAAGGAAACACTTGGTGCCTCCAGGCCTTTTTCATACTTCTGGCTATGAAATTTTGGACAATTTACATCACCTCGTAGGACTTGGGTGTCTTTGTCTGTAAAAGCAGTCTAGCTGAATCTCTCAGAGTATCCAGTAAGCGTTACACTCCTTCATTTCTTGGAAAGGAAAATGACTCATTCGCTGGAAATAGACCAGGTAGCTCCAGGCAGTTTGCTGGGAACAGCCACAGCCAAACTTGGGTGGGGCCTGAATGGGCTGGGGTGGGTACCTGATTATTCAGTGCAAAGTCTCAGGTCCCACGCTGCTGCAGAGCTTCAGCTCAGGAATGTGGCTTAGGTGGGACCCGCTAGTGTTGGAAACAGCAGAGAGAAAACCAGGAGGCTCTGGAAGAAATAATACAGGTAAATATTTAAATGATTGTAGGGTGGAGAAACATTGCTAAATTGGAAAGTAAAGGCAGAAAGCATAAAGACAAAAATGGATAGACTTTATTTCACAAAACGTGTAAGATTATCCTACAAATCAAAAATAAAATCGTGAGTAAACTAATTAAAAAATGGGCAAAACACATGAACAGGCATTTCAAGAAAAGCATAAATAGTCAAACCTTTGGTAAGATGTTGAACAATATTGATGATCAGGAAAATACAAATTAAGACAACTATGTTCTATAATTATACATTAAATTGACCAAAGTTGAACATTTAAAATACTAAGTTTGGAAAGGGATTTAGATCTATGGCTCTCTTATCCACTTCTGGTGAAATATAACATAGTGTTACCACTTGGAAAATAATCAATATTTTTAATAATGATTTATAATAACAAATATTTATATATTTTATGGTCTAACATTTCCACTCATAGGTGTAATTATACATGTATATCAGAACACACAGCCAAGAATATTCATAGCTACACTGCTCATATTAATGAAAACCTAGAAACCACTCAAATATTCATTGATGAGAAAGTGGATCTATAACAAATTGCAAAACATTCATGAGCATAATGATATGACATGCAACCATGTAGGTACATTTTTTTTCAAAATGATATTAAATGGAGAAAGTACCAAAAGATTACCAAGTCTTTTAGGAAATGGAAAAAATTGTTCATTTTGGAATGGGAGGTAGTCACATAGATGTTTACATAAGTAAATACTTTCCACTAAAAAGTCATTGAACTGTATATTTAATACTTTCCATGCTTTATTGTATGCATATTATAAATTAATAATAATTGTCTAAAAAAGGAGTATGTACCCATTTTATGAAATGACAAATCTAGTTTTTAATATCATGACTCCACCTTTTATTTAATAAAATTAAATAAAAAGGAATTCATGATGATGGTGACACCTGAGTCTAAACATGAAGATACATCGAACAAACACCACTTGATGGACATTCTACAAAAAAACTCAAACTTTTCATAAATATCAAAGTCATAAAAACTCCAAGAAAAGCAACTAAACTTCTAGAGTAAAGACAACTAAAAGACATGACAACTAATACGGTAAGTGACACAGAATTCAATCTTGGCCCACCAAGACTCCCCCACCTGCCAGTACACCACCATAATAAAGGATTGCCACTAAATCCGGTGTCTTTTGCTATGTAGCAATAGATGACTGGAATAGTGAGTGTTCTTTCTTAAGTGATAAAGAAAAGGAAGATAAGAGGGAGGGAGGGAACAAGGAAGAAGTATTTGCATAATACAAACCAGTCATAGAAAGACAAGTACCATATGATTTCATTTGTATGTGGAAACTGATGAACAAAAGAAGCTAACAAACAAAAAAGCAACAGACTTGTACATTCAGAGGACAGACTGACAGCTGTCTGAGGGGAGGAGGAGGTAACTGGGTGAAAAAGATGAAGGGATTAAGAAAAAAAAAAAAAAAAAACAGCCAGAACCGGTTTGGCTCAGTGGATAGAGCGTTGGCCTGCAGACTGAAAAGTCCCCGGGTTCAATTCCGGGCAAGGCCATGTACCTTGGTTGGGGGCACATCCCCAGTAGGGGTTGTGCAACAGGCAGCTGATCAATGATTCTCTCTCATCGATGTTTCTAACTCTCTATCCCTTTCTCTTCCTCTGTGAAAAATCAATAAAATCTATATTTTTTTTTAAAAAGAAAGAAAACACCTCATAGACAGATAGCAGGATGGTGACTGACAAAGAGAAAGGAGTTGAGGGGAGGTAGGAGTGGGTAAAGGGAGGATAAATGGTGATAGAAGGAGACTTGACTTGGGGTGGTGAACACACAGTACAATACAGAGGATGTATTGACCAAATGCACCCTTACTCCTGGGCCACTGAGACCCAACTGTGCAGAGAGGAGCCCAGTTTTGGCTCTGCAGCCAGTTGTCTCCAAACTGCTCTCCTTGTCCTCAGCAATATCAGATGCTAAAAAAGACTGCAGATCCTGGTGCAATGCTATGCTTGCCCAGGCAACTGTAAGGGTAATGTCTACAGCAGAGAGGGAGAAGTTTTACTTACATACTATCCTGTGTATTTATCCTGTCAAAGACATTTTCAAACGTGTCATTTTAACCCCAAGAATGTTTCAGCCCTTTAGGGATGTTAATCACCATGTCACTGAATGGTGACAGTGATGTAGGGGCAGCCAAGCTCCTTTGAGCAACATAAATACCATGGCCTCTACCTCCAGGTAAGTTAGACCGTGGTAACCTGCTACCAGGAGCATTCAACCAAAGGAAACTGAACCCTTGTCCTGAAGTGACATTCTTATGCTAGATGATCATCTGAATGGTGGCTTCCTTCTTGATTTGTGACTAATTCCTAATAAAACAGAGTCTCCTTCCAGAGTCTCTAACTGCTAGAATAGCAAATGGAACCTAAGAGTCCACCTGGTCCATACCCTAGACTCTAGGTTGAGAAATCAGTATGTGTTCCAGCACACCTTCTCTTCTTCTATTCCAGATGGAATCATTGAAATTCTCATACCTTCAAGATGTTGAGATAACTTATAATGCAAAGAAGACCTTGTCACTATGCTCTTCTTCAGCCTGGTGCAATCCGCATTCTTCCATCATGAGCAGCTCTCCCATTGACATTCATTAGATCAGAAGATCTTGGAGCTGAGTTCCATGAACCAGCACTCACTTCGCTTTTGAAATGTACCGTTTTAAAGTGTAAGTCTCCTTCAGTGGCTAAGCAAATCCGTGTTAATTTGCATAAGTCCCTGAAGGTTTTGGACTGTGTTGCACATGTATTTTTGTCACTAGTGTTCTGTTGTCATAAGCAGTTAAGCATTTGAAACAGGAAAGCATAAGAGGAAAGTACTGTCCCATCCACTTTTCCCCCATCATCCATCCATCCATCCGTCCATCCACTCATTTGAATCAATCCCTCATTGATTCAAATAAGTTTATGGGTTAAGCGTAGAGATTTATGAATCTGAAAATATGGCAATTAAAATACAACTTTACCACTTTTTTTAACTTTATGAACTTAACAAATTATTTGCTTTTCTAAGCCTTAGTTCACTTTTTATACAATTGAGATAAACATATCTACTCATAAGATTATTGCAAGGATTAAAAACAGCATGTCTAATGTGCCTGTGCTTAATAAATGTTATTCTATTTGAATAATTGAGTGTCTTATGTATGCTTGGCTCTGTGCTAGGTTGCAAAGCCTCAGAGTTTCTCAAGTTGACCAATAACTACCAAATGGTGGTTATTGTAAGGAATAAGTCAAGCAGTCCCTCTAAAGTGCCTAGAATAGGACCTGGAATGTAGCTATTACTAAATAAGAGTTTATGTTGGAGGAAGAGGAGGACAAGATGAAGACAATGGCAATACAGACGATGAGGCTATTCTCAGGAACAATTCATAGATGCCTCTCTCTGAAAATGAGTCCAGATAAACCCTTTGCAAAGCCTTAAAAATTCATATGAAGCAGTCTGTCCAGCTTCTGTGAACTGAGCAATGCCAAAGGCTTACGGGAAACAAAATCCATGATGAGAGACCTGGCCTGACTTCCATGGAGAGCAAAGTGATAGGAGGTTGGACAGATTATTGATGGACCACCAGTGGGGAATACCCACCCTCTTTATGATGACCAACAAAGCCTAGTCCTCTCTGAATATGAGCCCTCTGTGTGAAAAGGCAAAAACCTGACTTACGAGTAACACAGCAAGACTGGATTAGATAAAGCGCTTTGGACTCCTTGGAGAGTGGCTGTCTACAAATAGCATGTGGTGATATTATTGTTAATCAGCCAACCTCTCATTGAAGTTAACTGCTACTGAGACCAATGGGACATCTACCTGGATGTGGTCTGAGAATCAGGCTTTATAGCAGCTATTCATTATTTATTCAACGTTAGATTGGTAGCCAAGCAAGAAATGTATTCCCTAAAGAACAGTGGCATTAATTGTCTACAGGAAGGTCCAAAAGGAAAAAAAAAAATGTTACCTATTTTTCTGGTCTTAAAAACTTGGGTTCCAATCCACCTTCACCTGTGATTGCGAACATGATAATAAGGTAATTTTCTGAGCTCAGTTTCCTCATCTATAAAATAGAATTAATAGTTCTTACCTCAGACAGGGATTGCAAAGATGAAATGAGGTCATGAATGCTCAGTCTCAAGCCTATTGTAGGCATGGGACAACTGTGGTGCCTTATATGTCCCACTTCAAATGTTAAGGGCTTGACATTTATCACCTAAAACTTCTAAGCTGTCTTGTTTACACCATCCTTTTTCTTATCAAGTATGGCCTTTTGTAACCAAGAAAATGAGCCCAGCTTTCAGGCCAATGAAAGAGCAGGAGATATCTCAAGAGAAATCCAAGAATGTACATTTGTCTGTGGCTTTACTCTTCTTTGAATAAGGTTGAATATCTCCTCTCTAATTCTCTGTCCAAGAATGATTCCAATCAGTGAGAAATCATTGGATCCAATGGCTGACTTTTCTGCAGCCTGAAGTCTAACCAGTAGCTGCCTTTCCCACCTTCTCCTTGTTTGCTGACAATTGAAGGAGAAATTTACTCGTATGCTTGGATTGACCAATGAGTGAGAGACAGAAGCCACTATGAGAGGCTGCCTGATAGGTATGCAGAAACCACAAAGTTACCTCAAATGAACACTGTTGGTCCCTCCTCTATTAGGAATCATGGATCAGTACATTATGTGACATACTCTCTGGATTTAGCAGAACACAACTGCCAAAGAAGAAGAAGGAGAAGGAAGGAAGGAGGAGGAGGAGGAGGAGGAGGAGGAGGAGGAGGAGGAGGAGGGGGAGGGGGAGGGGGAAAGAAGGGAGGAAGGAAAGAGAAGAAAGGAAAGAAAAGAAAAGTAGGGGGAGAAAGAGAAGACTAGAAGACCACTGCCTTAGTTTTATATTGCTATTACAACAAATAAACTCAAATGGGATGACTTAAAACAACACTAATTTCATATCTTATAGTTCTATAGATATGAAGACTGGCACAGGTACTTCAGCTAAAATTAAGGTGTCATTTAGGCTTCATTCCATTCTGGAGGTTTTGTGGGAGAATCCATTCCTTTCTCTTCTCCAACTCTGCTTTTAAGTGTTCATATGATAATACTCTATTGGGTTTACCTAGATCTGTGGTCGGCAAACTGTGGCTCTCAAGCCACATGTGGCTCTTTGGCCCCTTGAGTGTGGCTCATCCACAAAATAACATGGCCTGGGTGAGTCTATTTTGAAGAAGTGGCATTAGAAGAAGTTTAAGTTTTAAAAATTTGGCTCTCAAAAGAAATTTCAATCATTATACTGTTGATATTTGGCTCTGTTGATAAATGAGTTTGCCGACCACTAACCTAGATAATCCAGAATAATGTTCCCATTTTAAGGTCAGCTGATTAGCATCCTCAATTGCATCTGCAATCTTAATTCCCTTTGACCATGTAAAGTAAAATTTTCACAGGTTCCTGGGATTGGGACCATATCTTTAGTCTGTAGATCAAAGGTGAAGCTGCTTTCTTGACTACTCATGCCTACAGTAAATGGATGAGGATCATAAGGAAATAAAGAATCTTCTGGTCTGGCTCTTCACATATTGCTTCATTTAGTCATCAGAGTTCTGGAAAGTGGACCTATCTATGTAAATTTAACTATGGGAAAATCAGAAATCAGAGAGGTGATGATTACCCATTAACAACTATTAAAAGTGGCCCATCTGGGATTCAGTCAAAATCCCCTCTTCCTTTCTTGGTGGCAGGGCATGCTCTAAGAACTGCCTGAACCCAATGCTTCTCTCTGTCCATGTTTGTAAAAAACAAAACTAGAGCTTAGACCAGAGAATTGGGAGAAGTTGAAAGGTTTGCTTTGCTGAAATATCTAATTTGGGGGGATAGATTTTCTTTATTTGTATAACAAAGAACTGGCTTAGGTCAGAGAAAGGTGAGAATTTCTCCATGCTTAAACAACTCTCAACTCTTTAAAATATGCATAGTCAAGGAACTAGATGGTCAAAATATAGGTGGCTGATTGTCCACTAATTAATTCACCAATTTAATTAATTCTTTTTTTTAATATATTTTATTGATTTTTTTACAGAGAGGAAGGGAGGGAGATAGAGAGCTAGAAACGTCGATGAGAGAGAAACATTGACCAGCTGCCTCTTACACACCCCCTACCGGGGATGTGCCCACAACCAATGTACATGCCCTTGACCGGAATCAAACCTGGGACCTTTCAGTCCGCAGACCGACGCTCTATCCACTGAGCCAAACCGGTTTCGGCCAATTTAATTAATTCTTAAAAGAAGAGGTTCAGTGCCATTTATGCTAGGCACCACTCCTCCCAGAACTCAATGTCTAGGGGTGAGCAGTCACCAAACAATTCTTTGAGTCATATGAGATTGCTAACATTTGACTCTCTCACCTATAGAAGTGGTGTGTCCAATGGTTCCACCTATAATTACACAATTAGCTATATTAAAGTTATGATTAGAGCTGTGGAAACTCTGAAACAAGAGGGGAGATTACATTTAAAAACCAAGAGACAAGCCCTATGTCTGGAGCATAAGAAATGATAGAGATTGACACAAGATGCATCCATACAGAAAGGCAAGGAGATTGGGCAGGGTCTTGTGGGCCAGCCCAAACACTTTGGATTTAATCCTGATCTAATGTGAGCAGGAAAGAAAGTTTCCCCAAGATTTTATTATGACATTTTTCATAGGAAAAAGTTGAAAAGGTTGCACGATGAAATCCCATGTACTCACTACCTAGATTCTGTAATTAACATTTTGCCATATTTGCTTTATAACTTATTACCCATCAAGCCATCCATCTGTCCATCCCTCTGCCCATCTTATTTTCGATGCATTTCAAATTAGCAGTCACGAGTACACTTTACTCTAACTTTGCAGCATGTGTGTCATTAATTAGAGTTCAATATCTGTACAAAGATTTTTAGGGAACGTTTCTATGACACGAAGTCACAAATCTCAAGTGTGTTATTTGAGAGCATTAAAAGTTTTTTAACTAGAGGAGTAACTTGTCCAGATTTGCATTTCTGTACAATTATTCCAGCTTTGGGATAAATCTCTGCAAATATGAAGAGATGGAATTTATGAGAGAAATCAATTGAGGGCTATAAAATGGTTTTGTAAGGAAAAATGGTGAGGAGTTCAAGTGGTGACCCATGAAAAAGATGGACTTATGAACTGTTTTCGAGGTAAATCAACAGAACTTGGAGATGGATTTGATTTGGGGCAATGAGGGAGTAGGCAGGATCAGATTGGCTTCCAGGTATATGTCGTAACCTGCATTCATGACTCTCCCAAATTTCATTACCTGACGCAGTAGATGTTATCATTTCATGTATATTACATGGGAGGAAACTGAGGCATGGAGATGAGCTAGCGAGATAGAAACAGTATTGTAACCCAGGCAGCTGATGCCAGAAACAAAGTGTCTAACAGTTATGGTACAGTCTCTTCATGCCCTCAGACACACAATTATTTGTGGGTCCTGGACCCTTTTGAGAATCAATTTCTCTGTCAGAAAAATGTTCAGACATTTGGTGCACACATTCAAGGGGTTCCCAGAGTCCTTGAAGTTCATCCCTGGACTCCAAGTATATAACTCCCTGGGACAGCCAACCACCTGGCCACACTGTATAGAACTGACTGATAGCCTTCATGTGGGTAAGGAGGGAAAGGAAGAACCAGAATAGTGGCCAAGGGAAAGTGCCTACAACTTGCCCAGACTGGTGGAAGCTGGAGTCTGCTCGGGGAGAAAGGCAGGCAGGAGCATCCTGCCTCAGGAGGAGGAGGAAGGAGATATGGAGGAGGAGGCCTGGAATGACAATCAAAGTCAGGAGAGGGTGGGCTGGCCCCCAGCCAAAGCAGTTCCTCCCAGGAGCCCAGAGCATCTGACTCAGGGTGAGGGTCACAGAGGCCGAAGTGCCTGCCAGGGAAGCTCAGGGAGAGGCCCATTGGGAGCAAGTGGCAGCAGTAGAGGATACACCCTGCCTGGCCTGAGCCGTGGGGCAGGGCGGTGCTGGGACAGCCCAGCCATGCGTATGCAAACCAGATGGGCCCTAGCTTGGGAGGGTTAGGGAGGACCTGGCAGGACTCCCTTCCAAGGGAGGAGCTAGATCAGGATAGGCTCCCAGAAGGCGTGGGGTGGGCAGGGTGAGGCCACTTCCCAGCAGCCCATGGGGAAGGGGCTCCCAGGCTATCCTGGGAGGATTAATTCAGCTCACGTGGGCCAAGGGAGAGGGGATTACTTTCTTCTACCTTCTAAATAAGGGGGGGGGGGGGTTCTATCAGAGATTTGAGCTACAATATTTATGACATTGTTTTGGTTTTTCATTTTGAAATTATTCTAGACTTACCAGGAATAATAATAATAATAATAATAATAATAATAATAGTAGTAGTAGTAGTAGTAGTAGCAGCAGCAGCACATGGAGTCCCTTGAACCTGGCTTCCCCCAATGGTAGCATCTTATAACTTCTATACAATAGCAAAACCAGAAAATCAGCATTGGCAAACTGTTGTTAACTAGGCTACACTCCTTGTTCGGTTTCTAAATGTGTGTGAGGCTTTAAATCAACGGTTCGCATTTACAGGACGTCCCCTCAGTGCTGAGCCACCTCCCAGGACATTGAAGTAAGGTTGGAGTTGGTTTGACTAGAAGGCAGGAGAGGAGGCAGATAGAGGCCAGGAGAGAAACAGCCACAAGCAGGAGCCATTCCTTAAGTTGCTATTGTGACTGGACAGTGAGGTTCAGGCAGGGTGAACTTCACCTGGCACCAGGTACAGTGGAATCTGACAAATACCTGGTGGCTTCCATGCCCACTTTCTTTGCCAAATGTGTTGAATGGTGACCTCCCCCAAAACTTGCCCATGTCCTAATCCCCAAACCTATGAGTGTGACCTTATTTGGAAAAAGGGTCCTTGGGGATGTAATTATGTTAAAGATCTTGAGGTGAGGTCATATTGGATTGCCCAGAAGGGCCTGACATCCAATGACAACTATCCCTAGGAGAGAGGAAAACACAGAGAGAAGAAAAGGTCTCCAAGAGGGAGGCAGAGATTGGAGTGATGCAGCCAACAAGGAATGTCATGGCCACAAGAAGCTGGAAGAGACAATGAAGGACTCTCCCCTAGAGCCTCCAGAAAGCCTGGGTGTCAGACTCTAGCCTCCAGGACTGGGAGAGACTAGATGTGTGTTGGCTTACTAAGTTGGTGGTAACTTGCTATGGCAGCCCTAGGTAATGAATGCATTTGGTAACTCAAGCCACAGAGCCCTCCGCCTTTCACAAGCAGACAGACAGGATCGGGTTTGCTCCTTACCTGGGCAGGACTTCTGCTCCCAGCTTACCAAGAAGAAAACTGAGGCACAAAGCTGTTAAATGGTGTGCTCTGTCTCAAATCCATCGCTGGCTTGCTCCCAAACCCATGATCATCGCTGAGATCACTCCCTGAGAGCCTTGGACAGGGACAGCTGGTTGCCTGTTGGGGCACGTTTTGCTCTAAAGCTTTTCACACACACACACACACACACACACACACACACACACACACACACACACAGCCTACGTCAAGTCTTAGGAACCTGGAAAAAAGACATGTACTTGATTATCTTCTCACTCACTCTGTCTTCGGCTAAGACAAGAAGTGAGGCGAATTGCTAAGAAGGAGGGTATAGGATAGGTGCCCTGCTCAGCAGGCACTGGAAAGCAAGAGGGAGCCTGTGTTCCCCTGACTTACTCCCCAGCAGAGTTTCACTGGCTTCCGCTACAGCTGTGGGCAGCACTCTCTCCCAGAGCACCCCGAAAGGCCCCCCTGAAGGCCAAGTTCTAAGCCAGCCAGTCTCCTGCATGCCTCTGAAAACCAAGTCAGGCCAACTTCCCCTCGCAGTCCTGGCCTGCCTGTTGAAGCCTGTTCTTCCTATACATTTTACATTGGAGTCCAAAGACTTTCTTATTTCATTCTTTTGAAAGGGTATTACATATACACAGAAGAAAAATGAAACAATTTACAGAAAATGAAATAGGAAACATCTCCCTCCTGCCTGAAACACTAGTTCCTGAGAACAGCTCTAACCAGCAGCATGAACAGCTAAACTTGTCCTGAGAGGACTCCATCAGCATCGTCCTGTACTTTTTTCTGATTGCTATAGCTTGAAGATGTTCCCACAGAGCATGCATTCTTGACGACGGTTTCTCTATCATTTTTTTTTTCAAAATCCACTCTAATTTCTATAACTCACCCTGTGCAGCAACACTAGGGTATTCCCCGTGTCTCCTCTCTGGAAACAGCTCTGTAATGTGTGTCAGGTACACTTACCTTTACACATAAGTAAGAGCATAGCTGTAGGATTAATTTCTGAAAGAGGAATTGTTGTCCCAATTGGACACATGCATTTTTTAAATTGAATAGCTACTGTGAAATTGCCCTCCAAAGGGCTGCTAAGAATTTATGCACCCAGCCTGCAGTCAGTATCTATTACCCTATGATTGTACCATAATGAGGTATTATCAAATCCTGTCTCTTTGCAAATCAGATAAGTAACAATAACATCTGAGTGCTGGGAAGGAGCTGGTAGTTAGAGAAAAATTTGCATATCTATGCATAAGATCATTATACTATACACATAGAATTAGTGTGCTTAAGGTACTTTATTGTATACATATTACATCTCAATAAAGAGGAAAGTGATGCAATATGAAGGAAAAACAGGATGGTGATATTAAAAAGTGATGGGGTCTCCTTCTTCAAAAGGGTGGTCTTGAAATGCTTCCCTGTAACCCGTAGGATGATGAGGCTCCCACGCAGAAGTCAAGCATGTGAAGTGGGTTTCCGACACAAGGAAGAACTCAGTCAAAGGACAGGGAAGGAGCTTGACTTACTGGAGGAAGTGAAAACAGCAAGCTAGTGAGCTGGTCCCAGATGAAGTCCAAAAGGTTATCCGGGGCCAGATCAAACAGTCTCTTGGGCAAGAACTTGCGAGTTATTTTTCTCACTGCAATGGGAAGCCATTGAAGGGATTGAAGCACGTGAGTGGCATGATCCATTCTATATTTTTAAAAAAGAAATCACATGGTGGCTATATGGAGAGTAGACTTTAGCTGGGCAGAAATGAAAGCACAGAAACATGGGGGTGGCTTGGATCAGGATGGTGATAGAAATAGAGAGAGTTGGGAGGATGTGGAGATTATATATATATAATGGTGGGACATCTGTACAGAAAATCCATAGGACTCGTTGCCTGGCTTAGAGTGATTGCTCTGTACCTGCTAAAGCCAAGTCTTGTCCTTGCTCGTGTGACATGGTGGGAACATCCACCAGAAATACAAGTTCAGGATGAGCACATTCAAAGAGAGATGACACCTAAGGAAGATAGGATGGGCTAGTTTAGAGCAGTGTGGTATCTGGACCTCAAATCTATCCTTAGTTCTATCCCACATTCTCCTGTCTGAGTCCTGAGGGTGAGGAGGGGCAAAGAATGGGAATGAATGGGGTGCTGGTCATGTTCTTTGTCTTCATCTAGGTGCTGGTCACATGGGTGTGGTCAGTATGAGAAAATTCAGCAGCTATACACTAAGAATAAGAATTATTTATAAAATCAACTGAATCAAATAGAAAGAGCAGTATCACTTTGTTAAGCCATGGAAGACAGGGAGAACCTAAAAGGGAGGACCCTTTAGACCCCAGGAGACCAAAAGGAGAGAAACCTGTTGTCACTCAGGCATCTTGAGGGTCCCAGCTTCAGTCCCAGCATCGGTGGCACCCATATTTGTAAATACATGGAGTTGCAGGTGTAACTACAGAGACAGACATAGATTCAGCACATGGGAACTGTACTCATATAACTGCTGTTAATAAAAGAATGCCTAAAATCATATGCAAAAAATAAAAACAATGGTTACGCTGAGTGAGTCATCTTTTTTATTTTTTAGGTTATTTATGGCTTTGTCATTTGATTGTTCTTACAACATTTTTTAAATTACTTTACTGTAAGATATTTTCTCCTCTTGCTTGTCTTTTAAATATATCCTTTAAAGTACATTATGTGCCCCATCGGCATTTTCTCTGACTTCTTGGTACAGATTTTCTCAAAGTGTTGTCCTTCCACCCCAGACCACTTGCTCCAGAATCACCTGGGGAGATGGTTAGGTCAGGAGATTCTTGGATCCTCTTCCCAGACTTTCTCAAATAGACTACCTGGGGTCCATGAATCTACATTTGAATGTGATTCTGTTGCACACTCCCATTTGATCATCTGAGTTAGATGGCAAATGTCTCCCCTTTCTGGGCACATAAGCTTTTTTATTGCATTCATCCTGTGGCCCTGGTTTATTCGACCCTCTAACTATCGCTCCCCTAAACTATGAGCCCCTCAAGGAAATGGCTATATCTGCTTCAACCCAGTTCCCTTAGGGTCTAGGACAGGAGGTACTCAATAAATATGTGCTGAATCAATGAATAAATAAATCTCCATCTTCATATAACCATTGAGTTCCCAAGGATGAGACTTACAGGGTGGACCCAATGCATGTACACAACTGGGCTTAGTTCAAGTATAATTGTGCCTCTCTGAGGAACTCTAACCTGTGATCCCAGGTTGCCATGAGTGGAGACAAGCCAGACCTGGCCAGACAATAGGGAAACCCCAAAAGCCAGTGGAACCAGACAGAGGGGTGACCCAGTAACCCAGATGATAGGGTTCAGCTTTCGTGGGATGGATTGGCTCTTCATTAACTTTAAAGGAACTATGGTACAAATCAGAAGCAACACAGTTCCCAAGCTCCAGGTTCCCTAAGACCAGCAAGTCTAACCTCTTCAACAGTACAGAGCTGTGGCCACAAGCCTGCACTGTAGGGCTAGTAACTAGGGTTCAATTCCTGTTCACCTTCTAAGTGTGGTTTTGGGGTCAGCTCCACTATGAGCCTCAGTTTCTCTATCTGCAAATTGAAAGAAGATAATAGTACTTGACTCAGAGGACTGTTGTATCAAGTTAGCTCACTCATGCAACAAGTAATCTGTAAGCTCCTACTGTGTGCCTGCCACTGTTCCAGGTGCTATGGAGACAGCAGCAACTAAAACAAGGAACCTGTCCTGAAAGGTTTAATTCAGGCACAGCAGTGTCTCTACCATGAGGTAACCCCTCCGGGGGGCCAAAGGAGATTCCTCACACAGAGACCTGCCATAGAGACTTGAAACTGACGGTCAGTTCCTGGAGCTAAGAGTTATGACACTTGGAGAAGAAGGCAGCAGAAGCACCCACAGATCCTTGGCAATGGCCAACAAATAGCAGCTTTGCACGTTGCAGCTCTGTTCTGCTCGGCTCACTCCGGTGGTGCCGGAGGTGGAGGGCCTTAGGGCCCGGAGAAGCCGGAGCTGTGTAAACAGAATAGTGGGGGAGGACAGGCCACTGAAAGGTGCCCGAGCCAAGGAGGGTCAGCAAGCTCCCCTGGCTCCACTTCTTGGAAATAAGCAGCTCCCTTTTGCCAGAAGAATGTAAACTTAAAACAGGAAAGTGCTTCATGATTCAGTGGGTGGCTCAAGGCTTTTGAGTTGTGAGTGGGTCTGGGTACATCGGCTGTGGCTTTTCACGTACCTAAGAGCAAAGAACAGCAGAGTTTCCTGGACGTGACATTGCCTGCTTTTCATGTGTTTATGCCCAGGTCCTGTTGTATATGCATGTGTTTATGTGTGCCTCTGCATGTTCATGCACACGTGTGTGGCTGTTTTCACATATGCCTGCTCACATGAAGGTTTGAGAATCCATGGGCCTGTGTATTTTTGCCTTGATTTCTGAGGATCTGTGTAACTTCTCCCTGTGCTCCTGTGTATTTATGTGTCCCTGTATGTACCATCATGTGTGTGTCTGTGGAAGCATGAGCATGCTCCAGGGAGAAGCAGGGAGAGGAGAGGGGAAACAGACATCAGAGAAGGGGATTGGAGCGATTCATAGCCTTCCAGGAAAGGGGTGGATGTGCAGGGCAGGGACTTAATACATTCCTGTCACTGCCAGGAGTGTGGTGAGGAAACAGATCCACAATGTCCAATCAGGGCCTCCAGACAGGACTTTGGGGCTCTCTCTCAGCTCTGCTCTGGCCTCAGGGAAGAAGGCAGCCTCCTGGGCATACAAAAGCCCAGCAAGGACTCCGAGGGCCTATGGATGCCCCTACCCAAGGGAGCTGGCTCAGGGAGTCCTGCCGGTGTAGGCAGAGTCAGAGGGATCCGGGAACTGCCTGCAACCCCTGATTAAAGGAAATAAGATGTTCCAATAAGAGCGGAACAAAGGCTCCCCCCAACATGTGGGCATTGATTGGGCATCTAGGAAAAGAATAAGCCTGTGAAGCTGGCCTGTCCCTGGGGCCCACGCTGCTGGTCATCAGCGGGAGAAGCTCTGTGGATGACGCCCTCTGCTTCCAACACCCTTCCAGCCACCCAGGCCCCTGGGCCCAGGCTTGACAGACAAGAATGAGTTAGTCCCACTCAGGAATGGCAACACCAGAGGTGTGCCATTGGTTAGGAAACAACAGGCATCAGACTGACTCAGAAGAGTGAAAAGGTGGGCGCAAACAGGTCAGGGAGGTGATAAAGAAGAACATTCTGGAGAGAAAGAGCAGGCACGCCCTCATCCTCCCATCTAGGGAAGATTGGGATCTGGATTAAAGCAATTGTTCTGTGATTGTCCCCCAAGCTGGAGGGCCTGGCAAAGCAGTTTAAGAGGACAGTTGCCCTAGGCACCTTAAGTCTATTGCCTCTGAGAACTTGAGAGCTTCCAACTGCCCTTGCATACCCCCAACCAAACCCATTGAGCTTCAGGAGGGGAAGGGGGTCTGCCTACTTTTGGTCCCTAACCTCAAGCAGGTGGAATGATGCCAATCCTGACACAGATGGCTGTCCAACACTCCTCCCCAGGATTTTCTTTTTAATTGATTGGAGAAGGGGGGATTTGTTGTTCTACTTGTTTATGCATTCAATGGTTGTGTGATCCCGGCAGGATCACAATCCAGGACTGCTGGATCCCAACTGCTCACCTGCCTGCCTTCCTGATTGCCCCTAACTACTTCTGCCTGCAAGCCTAATCACTCCTTAACCACCTCCCTGCTAGCCTGATTGATGCCTAACTGCTCTCCTGTCTGCCTGGTCCCTCCCAACTGCCCTCCCCTGCAAGCTTGATCACCCCCAACTACCCTCCCTTGCAGGTCTGGTCCCTCCCAACTGCCCTCCCCTCCTAGCCTGATCGCCCACAACTGCCCACCCTTGCAGGCCTGGTCCCTCCCAACTGCCCTCCCCTGCTGGCCATCTTGTGGCAGCCATCTTGTGTCCACATGGAGGCAGCCATCTTTGACCACATGGGGGTAGCCTCTTGTGTGTTGGAGAGATGGTCAATTGTCATATTACTCTTTAATTAGATAGGATACAGGCCTGGTGCACAGGTGGGGGCCAGCTGCTTTACCCTGAAGGGTGACCAGGATCAGGGTGGAGGTTCCCTTGGAGCATAGGGCAGCCTGAGCAAGGGGCCTGTGGTGGTTTGCAGATTGGCCACGCCCTCCAGTGACCCAAGTGGAGGCCCTGGTATCTGGGATTTACTTATCTTCTATAATTGAAACTTTGTAACCTTGAGCGGAGGCCAGGGCAGGCCAGTGCTGTGGGAAGCTTGGCTTCCTCAATCACCAGGGGCAACTCAAGCCTCCTGCTCTCTCCAGCTCTGCAGCTGCCACCATTTTTGTTGGGATTTATTTGTCTTCTATAATTGAAACTTTGTAGCCTTGAGCAGAGGCCAGGGCTGGCCAGAGCAGGAAAGAAACTTGGCTTACTCCATTGCTGGGGAAACCCAAGCCTCCTGCTCACTCAGCGGCCACAGCCATCTTGGTTGAGTTAATTTGCTACTCACTCCTGATTGGCTGGTGGGCATGACTTGTGGGTGTAGTGGAAGTATGGTCAATTTGCATGTTTCTCTTTTATATGAGAGAGAGAGAGAGAGAGAGAGAGAGAGAGAGAGAGAGAGAGAGGGAGAGAGAGAGTTTCAGAGAGGAAAGAAGAGGGAGAGAAACATCAATGATTACAGAGAATTATTGATCAGCTGCCTCCTACATGCCCCTTATTGGGGATTGAACCTTCAACCAGGCATGTGCCCTGATCAGGAATCAAACTGTGACCTCCTGGTTCATAGATTCATGCTCAACCACTAAGCACACCAGCCTAGACATTGGTTGCTTTTTATATGAGCTTTGACTAGGAATCAGAACCCACAACCTTAATAAATTGGGATCATGCTCTAATCAACTGAACTCTCTGGCCAGAGCCCCTCTGGGATTTCCCAATGGTACTCAGTTTCAGTGAAAATGGCTAGAGCAGGGGCTTAAACATCAAGGTGGATGTGTAAAAAGCTGAGTATCTGCCCACCAGCAGGAAAGACATTCAGTAGGTATGAGGTAAGGATGGAGACTCTGCCTTTTCTCCAAGCATGCACAGACCACACTAGCAAGAAGCCTGCTGAGGCAGCTGATCCCTCACTCCACCACCACAACTCTCCTGGCAGCCCTGTGCACCATCCTCAACCAAGGTTTCCATCTGATAGGTCAATTCCGTGTTAGGGCCCCGGGAAGCCCAGTACGCATCTGCCTGGGGTTCCCGAACTCAGATGGAATTGGAACTCCAGCTTTGCCTGCAGATGGTTCCATCTCCCCTGAGTGTGTCCCTCCAGGAACCTGAGGGGGAGCCTGAAGTGAGGGGCCTGGTCATTTCACTTTCACTGCAAACCAATTACTGTCATCAGAAGGAGAGAGACCGCAGCGCCCTGGCACTGAGACCAGCGAAGGGTAGTGAGCATGAATTATGTATGACACTGGCAATAGAGATAAGAGTGGAATGGGGAAAATCATAACCCTATTAATAATGGAAGTGCAGTTTGTAAACTCTCCACCAGGAATAATTTGCATCGCAATATAAACAGGGAGTATAACACAGAGCAGCCGGCAATGGCGCCTCAGTAAAATGTAAAAGCCACCATTTCAAACATTAAAAGTCATGATTAAATTATAGGGATTTGTTCGGCAGAATGTACAAGGAGAGGGCACGTGTTCCGACTCCATCTGAGCCCGGGGCAACCCTGCCTCACTGTGTCTGCCAGGGGCTTGGTTCCTTGGGACCTTGGCAGTTGTCATCATGATTGTCTGTGGTTGCTGTTGAGTGATCACTAGGCACACCAGGCTGAGCATGTTGCCTGCAATCACTCACCTAATTCTTGAAGAAACCCTAAGAGGGAATCCCTATAACATTCCCTTTTTAAAGTGAGAAAACTGAGGCCCATGGAGGCTAGAGAACTTGGCATCTGGACTGCACAATCGGTATGTTGGGCGTGCTGTGATGCCAACCCAGACACTGACCTCTGAGCCCTCCTGTGCTGCTCTGCTGTCTCTTTGGTAGCAACTCAGGTGCCCCTTCCTGAGCCTGTCAGACAGGACTGATGAGGGAAAAGTGGAAGCATGCTTTAAAAAAAAAATAACTCAGCTGCATATTAGGAACTTGGTCAACCTTTGATCAAGTTATTCTCCATGTCTATGAAAACCTTCTAGGGGGGAAAAATAGCATTCTGATATCTATTAGCTGTTGAGGCATGGTCAGTATTATTAACTATTTATACAGAAAAGCTCTGGGTACAAAGATGGTTTTTATTTCCACAGTATCACATGAAAACTTTGGGAGCAACCCAAATGTTCAATAATCATCAATAGTTAAACAAACAGTGGTGAACCACTGTGTACCCAAGGGGCGAGGGGAGGGTATTGATAAAGAATTGGTAGTAACATGGGAACACACTTCCTCACTTGTTAAGGAAAAGCAAGCTATGAAAAGATAGAATTAGTATGAACTCAACTGGGTAAAACAATGCATGGGAAATATGGGAATGTACCTAAAAGGATAATAAGGTTTATCCCTTTGTGTCAAAAGTGGATACAAAGGTGGTTTTCTTCTCTTCTGTTTCTGTATTTTCCAAGCTTATCCACAGCAAGCATGTGTTACTTTTATAATAGAAAAAATTACATAGATGATATAGATATGGATACAGAGACAGAGATAGATATAGTGTGGTACTCAGTATATGTAAATGTGAAGGAGCCCTCGACACCTCAATTGCAGACGCCAAGCAGAATGAGAACATTTCTCTGTGCTCCCATTTTATCATTCCCATTCCACAAAGTCTTATGGTTCCCGCAAACCGCCCCCCCGCCCCCCGCCTTTCCAGGATCTTCTCTCATTCTCTAGGGTCAACTGGCTCACTGACCTGTCTGCTCAGAACTTCCTGGACAAGAAGACTGGGCTCTGGCTTCCCACACAGGTGAGCAGTACTTCATGTGCAATAGATTTTTCACTCTCATTTCTAGAAGCATTCACCAGTGGGGAGGTACCTGCAGTCATCTGTCCATCAGGCTAGAGAATTTGGCAACCCCATGCTCACTCCCAAGTAAATAAGGGGTGGGGCTTAGAGACAGTGCTGCTTGTCCATGGACCACCTGACCGTGGGATCTCAGGTGAGTTACCTGAGCTCTCTGCACTGCAGCTGACCCACCCATAATTGAGAGTATGTGACTAGCACATGAAAGCCTCTTTCCAACCAGAAGACTGTATAAACATATGCTCATGTGGATGTGAGACAAATCTAAATGTGAAGCATATGAATGCAGTGTCTGAGCACTGAATGCATGCTAACGTAGAGGCCTCTATAGTGACTGCTGCAGAGGGAGGGAGGGAATTTGGGATTGAGCAAGATGACACATCAGTGTGACAATAGTGAGCCTTGGGCAGGGTGGCCTGGCTCCCAGCCTCCCAGATTGGCCAAAGTGCTGCCATCTGGAACAGGCTCAGCTGGCTTTTGTCACCAACGGCCACTGCCCCATCCAGAGACCTGAGAGTCATCATGAGGGAAACCCTAGCAACGGATGTGTCAGGCCTCCTCCTAGTGGATGAGGGGAGCCAGGAAGATGGGTAGGCTCCCAAGGATATGAGGAGTGGGATACCACAGGCCTGGGGACACAGGAGCCCCAAACTGCCTGGAAGGACAGCTCGGAAGCTCTGAGCCCTGGTCAGGAAAGGAACTGACGGCCAATTGCACTCCCCACGGTCCTCAGCACATTACTGACATTCCAGAGAGGAGAGGCAGAGAATTAATTTCATGCTGACTTCCTCCCCCCACACCCAGGCCTCCCCTGCCCACACAATCCCCAGCCACGTCCAAATGAGGGTCTGTGTCTTGTAGGAAGACAAATGATCACAATTAGGAAAATGCCTCTGAGGCCCCCACATTCCATTCCTCCACCTGTTACTCCCCAATATCCCAATGGGGCTGTGGACCCAAATGCTGGGCACAATGGCATGCAGTTGGTGCTCAGTAAAGGGCTGTTGGCTCTGAATCACATGGATGTTTTTAGCTTTGCTTCCCTGAGCTCCCGCTTGCCTGCTGAGAGAACCTTCCCCCTATTCCTAACTCCTATCTCTTCTGAATTTCTCCCATCCTTCTCTATCTAATTTGTCTGATCCTAAATGATTGCAAGAAAAATTAGAGGAGATGTTATGGTTTTTTCTCATTATTTAACATCATTCATTCAAATCACTAGCTTTTCTGGCTTCAGAAGGATAAAAGCACAGAGGTTTAAGACCTGAATGAGAAAGAATAAGAAAATTATAAGGGGTTTGGTCCAGAGGCCAGAGGGAAGAGGAAATACTTTCCAAGCATTTATTATGCTCCAAAGCACTCTGCTTTGCATATATTATTTCATTTATTCATGATAATAACCTCATGAAGTAAGCCTCATTATCCCCCTGTGACATGTGAGGAAACAAGCTTGGAAAATTGACATCATTTCTAAGTACAGATTTCCTTCTTTCTGTCTGGCAATGAATAGGCTGGACCTTGAGTTGGGGTAGTCTAGAGCCTTCCTATGACTCAACGTGTGGTCTACAGACCAGTATCATGTCAACTGGGAGCTTGTTAGAAATGCAGAATCCCTGGTCCCCTCAAACCTATTAAATTAGAATCTGCATTCTAATGATCCCTGAGTGAGTTGTGTGCACATCACCGTTCGAGAAGCCCTGGTCTAGAGCATGGTCTGCATCTTCAGGGTAGCGGCCCAGAGTTTCTGACTCAGTGGTTCTGGGGTAGGAACCCAAGAATTTGTACCTCTAAGTTGCTGCTTGATACTAATGCCACTGGTAAGGGGAGCACATTTTGAGAACCTAGGATCTAAAGATGCCCCAATGGCTCCAGCCATCACCCTTCCTTCCATGCATTTAATTGAGGCCATTTGTTGAGGTTCTGCTGTCACCACATGGCACCACAGCTAAGCCATTGGGGATCCAGACTGAGAAGGAGTCCTGGCTCGCATTCCATCAGAGGAGGTGATATGACAGCAACTAAGTCTAAACTATCTTTGTATGTCTAGGGAACCTGGGTACTGTTGAAGCACTGAAGGGGGCCTTCCAGGTGAGCCTGGGGGCTGAGTAGAGAAGACCTCATAGGAATGGCCGGCAGAGGATCTGAAACAAGCCAGAGGATCCCTTCCTTGAATGTTTGTCTATTTCTACCCATAGGACATTATAAACTCAGGACTTATGGGCTCATTCAAAGAATTCCAAAATATTAGGACATTTTAAAAAATATGGCTGCAATAGATCATTAGGGGGAAAAATGTGTAAAACAGAAATGAACAGGCCTGGTTGGATTGCTCAGTGGTTGGAACTTTATCCCATACATCAAAAGGTTGCACATTTGGTTCCCAGTCATGGCACTTACCTGGGTTTCATTCAATCGATGCTTCTCTCTCTCTCTCTCTCTCTCTCTCTCTCTCTCTCTCTCTCTCTCTCTTTCTCTCTGTCTCTCAAAAGTCAATAAAAACATATCTTCGGGAAAGGATTAAAAAAACAGAAATACATAAACCTTCATTAAATGCCTGCAAAGAATGCAGATGGCAAATACTGAACACAGCTGAACTTGCATACTTAATTTGACATGTGAGTGCATTTTAAAATGTTTTTGATGGTGTCAGATGAAGCATCCAAAATTTGGAAACCCAGGAGGCTGCTAATCTCCTCAACCCACCTGACTCTGTGCTGCAACCCACTCCCCTTTGTGCCTCCACCTGAGAAGGTCCCCCATTGACAGTGTCCCAGCAGCTCACGGAGGCAGGAGGCCTGGAGGCTTGCTCCCAGCTGCCTTTCACCTTCCTTCTGCTCTCAGCCTTCTGCTCCAGAGACTGATGCTGCTTGTCAGCCACCACCCAGGGGTCGGAGAAAGCTTGACCAGGTGCCTGTCACAATCCAGGTACAGCCATAGGTGCTGACACCTGGTCACAGCGTCACCCTGACCTGATCTTATTGGCTTTTACATGTTGCTGCCCAAAAAGATAGCAGGTGACATCAGAGGCCAAAAAAGGGGGTTCTCAGGAGCTGGGGCTCACTTCCCTCCATGTGTGGCAGGAAGGTAGTCACAGAAAAGCTGGGAGGGAAGGGCAGAACATCGGTGGAGCTTTGAAACCCATGAGCTCCTTGGGCAACAGGGCAGCTGAGAGAGGAGTGAAGGTCTGTTCAGATGGGGCACAAAGTCACATGAGTATACCCCATTCCACCACCAATTATAAGGAAATGATCAAGCCTGGGGCCAAAGGTTTATGCACACAAATGGGCATTTCAGTGTCATTTATAAGGGTGGCAAATTAAAAATGTCATCGTTGAATGTGTTACTTTGATCAAGTCAACAAACTCTCGAAGCTTCAGTTGCATCACTGTAAAGTGGGGGGGAAATGATATTCACCTTGTGAATTAATGAAGAAGATTAAATGAGATAATGCATAGAATGTGCATTACATGGTACTTGTCATAGAGTAAAGGTTCACCAAATAGCCATTGCTAAAAGTATATCTTAAAATAACCTATCGTTTACACAGATAGGTGTGCCCAAAGAGTGGGAAATAAAACAGCAATTCAAAGTGGGTTTCTTTCAAAAAAGATTTACTTAAAAGAGGGTCATATCATGGTATAATGCAGAATGACCTTTATCTGTATTTTTTCATGTAAACATGTGCGTATTTAAAATGGAAGAGTGGGCTTTATTTTTCTTATTGGAACTTCAGTGTTGTGAAGAGGTGATCCAGTTGGTTTCACTGCTGGGGATAGAAAAACCTTGACTGAGTGTGGGAAGGGCCCAGGAAGCAGGGTGGAGCCAAGTAGCATGTTTCTAAGTGTGAGTGTGTGTGTGTGTGTGTGTGTGTATGTGTTGTGTGTGTGTGTGTTATGTGTGTGTGTGTGTGTGTGTGTGTTCCCCTCTACATGTGGATTCCCCAGAGCAGTGTTTCAAGATTGTTCTCCACCACCCAGGGGCTTGTTCAAAATGTAAAAGCAAAATTCAGATGGCTGATCAGAATCTTGAGGGAGGAGCCGCCAAGGCAACCTGAACTCAATGTGTAACTCACCCTCAAGAGATTCAAATGCTCTGAATGAGAATAATTTGGTAACCCTGAGTGTAGGGACCTTCTCTCATTCATTTTCAAATCTCCAGTGCCTGGCACATAAGAGCCTTAACAAAACACTCTCTCAATGAACAGATTGATCAATAAATGGATTAATCAATCAACATTTCCTCCCAACTTTGGGGAAAATACACACATCCTGAACTGTATTAGACTGTTAAGTCCCCTAAGGATGAGAACCAAGTACACTCCGTACATGGCAAGGTAGATGTTGAATAAATTCATGGAATGTTACTAATATCGATGGAAAAAACAAAACAAAAGACTCTCTTCTTAGAAGGGCTGACTGCTTCACTGAGCAGCTGGCTCCTGGTCACAGAGGCGAGCATTGTTGGCAGAACCTACCCACCCCAGTGCGGACTCCGGGACTCTGGTGATGGGAGCATGAGCACCCCCACGAAATCTCACCCCCACTGCAATAGACCAAATAAGGTCACAAAATTGACAGTTGTAGCTGCAGTTACTGTCAGATTTACATGTTTCTCTGGAGATGACAAGATTCTTCTCCTCATTTGAGCTTTGCCAGAACACTGGAGTGAGTGTCATCTTCACAGACGAGAAAATAAGGTGACCTGCCCAAGTTTCCTCAGCTACTCAGTGGCACCGACAGGCCACAGGAAATCTGGTGGCTTAACTCTGGTTTCAGAATTCCTTGCTAAGACCCTGTGCTTGCTCTTCTCAGCCAAATAGGCAGATCTGACAGCAGGAAGCACCCACCAAAGGAGTTGAATGGGCCCCTGCAAAAATGTAAGAAATAACAGATGTCAATGGGGGGAAAGGAAACATAGGTACTACTATTTGTAATACTTTAAACAATTAAAAAAAAAAAAGTAATAATCAGGGGGAAAAATGGATTTCACAGGTACCTCTAATTTGTCACCTTTAAATGGCTGGGCCTATTCTCCTTGTTCTCACGGAACTGCAAACACTCCCAGAGGAAGCCCCAGTCCCAACACAGTGGATTTTGTGGTAAGTCCCAGTGTCCCAGAATGGTGTCCATTACTTATCTGGAATTCCAAAATCATGCAACAAATCTAAGTTACAGAGAAGATAAAAATAATGAAGGCAATGCCAGAGGAGAAAACAGAAGAAAAGACAATATTTTTCAAATATTTTCCCAACTGTCATTTTAATAATGGTCTAACAACAGGGTATGCCAATTTCCCTCCACAGATACCTGTGAATGCAAATGCAAAACAAATAGTAATTAACGTCTCGGTGTGAAAATCAGCAATTGGTATTAATTCCACATCAGACCTGAGATTATGCACATTCAAAATCATGATCTGTTTTCAGCAGCAACTGTGACAATCATAGAGAAAACATGGGGATGGGAGGCTCTGAGGATAATAGATTCCACACACCCACCCCCGATATGACCTTTCTCAGCTCCCCACTAAAATATACACTAACACTCTTGTAACTAAGAATCCTAATCAACAGAGTCTCAAATTCAGAGAGTTCCTGTTACTAATTATATCAATGGAAAGGAAGTGATAAAATTAAGTCATTCTTGGACCTGGCCAGGTAGCACCGTTGGTTAGAGCATCGTCTTGATACCCCAAGGTTTTGGGTTCGATCTCTGGTCAGGACACATAGAAGAAGCAACCAATGGATACATAGATAAGTGGAACAACAAATCCATGTTTCTCTCTCTCTCTCTCTCTCTCTCTCTCTCTCTCTCTCTCTCTCTCTCTCACACACACACACACACACACACACACAATACATTTTTAAAATGTAATTAAATCATTCTTAATGACACATCTTGTCTTTTGAAACAGACACTGTCAAGCCTTAGTTCATAGGCAGAGATCTCAGATTTTTCTGATTAAAAAAAAATAGACACTTATAATGCACTCAAAGAGCTTTCTAAAGTCATCCTCCCTGATGTCTCCTCATTTGAAAGACTATCCTATAACCACATAGTGAAGGGAAGGGAAGAGGCCCCAGGTGAGATTTTAGGCAGGCAAAGTCTTAAAGGGAGCTCTGGAAGTAATGTTTCCTAGAGCTTGTGGGTTTTCAGATATTATTTCTAGAGAGAGAGAGAGAGAGAGAGAGAGAGAGAGGGAGAGAGAGACAGGAGATTGTCCCAGAATATTCTGAAATGAATGAACTGTTTCATAATCTACAATAAGAACCAGGGAACAAATATTCCAGGACTATCCAGCAAATTGCACTGCCATTGGTGCATGCAAGAAGATAGAAATCCACCCTGACCAATATGGTAGGCTCTAGCTCTAAGTGGCTGTTTAAATTAATTACAATAAAATAATTAGTTGCTAAGCCCATGAACACATTTTCAGTGCTCAGTAGCCACATATGGCTAGTGGCTAGTTTATTAGACAGTGCAGATACAAAACATGCCCATCACTGTAGAAAGTGTCTAATCTAGGCACTCCAAAAGTAAACTCTGAGTGCTATGTATCTTTTACTTACTCACTCTTTCCCACTCTCTGCTGTGCCCCCAGGAGGCAGGCCTGTGTGGGGTTCAGTAAAGGATCTTCAATTACAAAATCAGAGATCTTCAATGTAAAAGAGAGAGATCTTCAATTACAAAATAAAATGGTATATGCTGCACCAGGCATAATTGATAAAAACAAAAAACAAAAAGAAAGAAACAGCTTGACAGCAAGGGAAAAAATAAATTATAAGTATCCCAAGTAGAAAAGAAAAAAAAAACAAAGATAATGAAAAACACGTTGTTTGCAAATGAGTGGGGAATAAAAAAGCAAAGCAGGCTGAGCTGGCCTCGGAGCTCTCCTTGATAAAAAATTGAAAATAAACAAAATGGCCCACAATATGGAAATTGTTAGTGTACTTACTGAGCCAACCAGATGTTAGAATATTATGCAACTATCAAAAGCAATATGGAACAGGTGTTTCTAATGAGATTGGAAAATGCTTATGATAAATGTTTAGAAAGAAAATAAGGCACTAAAAACACCCATAGCATGCATGTAGGTGCATTAACACATCTATTGTATCTCTGTCCATCCTTTTGTCTGTTTGCATACACAAGTACAAAAAATATTGAGTGCTACTCAGGAGCCAGACATTTCACATCGTTGACCACTCATAGTTTGTGTCTTCCAAAAAATCTGTGAAATAACTCAGATTACATTCACAGTTAAGGGCACTGGGTGTCTGAGAGGTCATGGACTTATCCAAACCATCTAATTAGTGACATAACAAGATTTCATTCAAAATCTAAAACGGGCATTTTTCCATGAGGATATGGACTGAGCCCTGAGTGAAGGGATGGGACAGGAAGCGCTGGAGGAACAAGAAGCCTGAGAATAAGGCTCTGGGGTCTTGACAGAACCCAGGACTAGCCAACTCAAAGGATGATTGATGCTTTATCCGTTTGCTGAGATGTGAACTTACCATCACAACTTCTTTTTTTTAAAATATATTTTATTGATTTTTTTACAGAGAGGAAGAGAGAGGGATAGAGAGTTAGAAATATTGATGAGAGAGAACTATCGATCTGCTGCCTCCTGCACACCCCCTACTGGGGATGTGCCGGCAACCAAGGTACATGTCCTTGACCTGAATCAAACCCAAGACCCTTTCATCTGAAGGCCAATGCTCTATCCACTGAGCCAAACTGGCTTCGGCCATCACAACCTCTTTAGACCTCCATAAGAATTCTCTGTTTAGAGAAAGGAGGACCCCAGGAAGGATGCTGAGCTTAGTTCCAGGAAAGCAGATGAGGAGCCAAGCTTCTGGGAGCCTACACAGCTCTGAGATGCCCACCTCTCCCGAAAGTAAAACTTCCGTGCTGGGCTTGCTGATGGACTTAGGTCTTTGGGAAGTTTTACTGGCAGACACTGAAAAGCATTCAAAGAGAAAAAGAACAAAGAAATTAAAATGTCACCTTCCCCCTGAAAGGGGGCTAGCAGAAGAGAGGATATTTGTCTTGGACTTTTGGATTCTTCATGATATGAAGACCATTGTTCTTCATTCATTCACTCACCCTATTCGTTTTTATAAAGCATCAGGCAGTGTTAGACTCACAGGACACAAAGAGACAACAACATTGCCTCTGCTTCCGGGAACCAGCAGTATGGAAGGGGTAAGGGAGAGGGGGGAAGGTTAAAAGGATAGGGAGTCACAAAACCCATTGTGTGGTTTAGAGAGCTCGCTCTGTGAAATAAGCAAGTGACCAAACTTTCTTACTTCATGAAACCATGTATTTAAACAAAAACAAAACATATCCAAAACAAATGTTATACACATATGTAAACACAGAGAGGCATGGACTGGATACATACCACATTTATGATTGTGTGGTTGCCTTTGGAGAAGGAAAAGGAATACAAAGGATTAAAACATAGGGGACTTCATATTTATCTTTATAAATGTCTTAGAGAGAGAGAGAGAGAGAGAGAGAGAGAGAGAGAGAGAGAGAGAGAGAGAGAGAGATATCATTCAAAACAAATACAACACACAGTGAGCACATATTGTGTGGCTGTGTTTACGTAAGGTTCAAAAATAGGCAAACCAACCTACACCGGATAGCAGTTCCCTTTTATAAGGGTGGGGGAGCAGAATGGCCAGAAGAAGGCAAAACCAGGAGGCTGGAAATGCTCTGTTTCATTTGTGGTCCTGGTTACAGGACTATGTTTACTTTGTGAAAACCCAACAGCTTTACAATTATGGTATGTGCACTTTACATTATGAATGCTATGTTTTAATAAAGGAGAGAGAAATAAAATATGAGAAAGCTAGCATTTGTTAATTTGAAGCAATAAATAGATGGATATTAGAAATATATTTTAGCTGTATAATGCACTCTTCTGTATTTTTTACATTTTTTCCTAATTATATAAATAATGAAAAATAGAAAATACAAATCTAGCTGCAAGGTATAGGGGATAGAGACTGGAGTTAGGCAGACCAACTAAGAAGTCATTTCAAGTGCCCAAGTTATAAAAGATGAGACCTGAACTAGGAATGGCAGCAAGGGTGGAGAGAAAGAGATGGTGAAGGATCCTCAAGACCTGGTAACCACAAGCTATCCCTCCTGGTTGCTCTGCAGACTCTGAGAACTCCATCTGTAGATCTACATCACTAGTGTCTCAGCTGTCCTTGACCATGGAAGAGCCCCTTATCATTTGTGGGATGAGATGTATTTGGCCCGGATATCATCTTCCCCAAATGCCTCCTATTAGCCTGCTCTCCTCCATCCTAAAGCTCACCCCCATCCAAGTCATTCCCCCAGAGCCTTTTGATTGGTTTAAGCATTAAACAGGAGATTCCCTGGGATGGGGTGATCCATTATTGAACTAGGTCTAATCAGCATGATTAGTTTGTCTGATTAATAAGCTTTCACTACCTGTTGTCCCCAGTCTGAGAGGAAGCCGTGCAGAGCTCTGTCAGCAGGTAGGCAAAGGCTCCATGTCTGATACTTTCAGGGGAGAGGAGGACACTGCAGGAGGTGACTCTGAATTATAGGGGCACCAAGCCCACAGCAGCTCTTGTCCAAATGGAACTATAGAAGAAGCAAAGGCATGGGATGGGCAGCCCTCACCAGCAACACTGCAGCATCCATCTGGTGCTGTCCTATGCACACCCTACAGAAAGGACCATGAGTTAGGAACATTTCTCAAACCCCCATAGGCAGAGGGTTTCTCCTTTCCCTTCTCAGATAGGAGCAGTAGGGGCATAAGCAATTGCTATTTCTGTCTCCATCCCCTCACTCCTCCCATCCTGTGGGAAGAAAATGATTGATCTGATTGGTGAATGGAAAGAGTCCATCCACTGGGCCATATTTGCCAGAGCAGGAGTACTATAGGGTCTCTGCCCATCTCTCCCTCCTATATGCTCTTCTCCTTAGACCTTCATATTCTCAGGAAAAGTGAGTCCACTTCTCTGCATCCGGTTTCCAAAAGACCAAACTGGTCTGTAATCTCTTACCTTTTCCTTCTCAGCCTTCATCAGATTGAATGAACTCCACCAGCTCACCACTAGAAACCTGGGGAGAGGAAAAACAAACTGTTTTTAGTCTAACATCCCATGACAGATTGCTCTATTGGTACCAACACTTTATCCCTTCTTGTATCATTGTCCTTCGTATGTGCCTTTAGTGGACTTCTCATGAAATGCCCGATGAGGCTTATCCATAGGATTTGCTTTGGCCAATGGAATGTGGGTAAGGGGACAGTGTGCCAGATCCAAGACTTGGTGTTAGGAAGCATCTCAAGTTTCCACTCATGTGCCAATGCTCTTAATAGAGCATTCCGCAGTAGGGCCACTGGTCCATGGAGAAGGAGACATGTGAGAAGCAGAGCTGGACCGACCTGTAGCTTGGATTGAAGCTCAGCCTAGATCAACTGACCTGCAGATAGATGAATGAGAATAAAAGATTGTTGCTTTAAGACACTGAATTTTATAGGGTTTTATTATGTGACATTATTACCGCAACTGCTAGCCGATATACCCATTGTCCTATGTTCTTCAGTTCAGTAGGAAAGCCGCTGCTTTAGGTTATAATTTAAAATGTTTCCCAATTTGGTTGATTTCTTTGAGTTTTTACTCTATCATCCATACCCGGGGAGAGAAATTTCAGTAAGTGGTAGGCTCAGAGCACTAATAATCATATGTGCTAATGGGCCAGGACAGTCCTGACTTACACCTGTTACCTCAATATATTAATAATTATAAATAACACCCCTGTCTCCCAAAATGCATCCTGGCTTATGTGATTAAATTATAGTCACCCTTAACCCAACAAGGCCCAAGATGAACCACACTCTCCCCACAATAACCACAGGCACCCCTTTGTGGACAGCAGACACCATAGGGGAAAAAAAAAATTAAAGCTATGCTCTGGAAGGCAGAAGGCCTGAACAATGATTTCCGTGGCAGCAGGTAAGGTAAAAATAATTCTTTTCCTAAATGCAGTCTATGTAAGGTTTTATAAAAGTGCTATGGGGTATTTCCTGAGAAATAAACCCCTTAATATGACTTCATGGGAAGAGATCTATTTCCTTTATTCTCTGGAGTCCCAGGAAAGAAAAATATGCCCCCTGGCAGTGTTCCATAAAACTAATGATGTGGGGGAATATGTGAATAATTGCCTGAATCACAGGGCTATGTATCTGTTCAGAACTCTCTTGGCAATATAAGGAAGGGGCTCAGGACAGTTAAATTGAAGTCAAGTGAAATAAAGGGCTGCTGTATCAGCTAGACACTCTTATGGGTCGAGAACTGTGGCAGCCATCTCTATAACTTGGGAAATCTAGGCAGCCAAGCATTCTTCATTAACAGCGAAGGGGGATGTAGGATGAGGGATGGAAGGAAGGAATAAATACGGACAAGACTTCACAGAGGCAAAAGGCCAAGACAAAGCCAGGTAGAGAGGGCAGCTTCTTAGCTGCATATTGGTAACTTGGATCAGTGCCCCCAAGAATTAGTCAAGTGATGGTTTGGCCATATGTGGCACCTTAAAGGTATACATGGGGTCTAGGCACAGTGATAAACGTGCTTCCACCCGGGTCACAAATTAGTTCCTAGTCTTTGGCAGTCCAAAGGTCTTAGGTGGCCATAGATAGGAAAAAGTACCTAAGAAGGAAGTACTTTAGTGGATAAAGAATGGCATGCGCTAGTATGTGGTTCAAGGAAATGATGGTTCCTGATGCCTGCCTGTGGAAAATGATACCAGATAATCTTTATCATCAATTGGAGAAAGTCTGGCAATGTTGAACAAAGGTCTGTGTGCATGATTAAATTAAGATGTCCTACAAATATTTAGTAAGAACTGTTTCTGTGTCAAACACTGCCTGGGATACTTCAAATGTGGCAGAAATGAAAGAGACATGGCTGCACTCTCACGGAACCTGAAGTCTCAATCTGAGCTGCATATTAGAATCACATGGAGACACCAATGCCTGGTCCCCACCCAACCAAGTCCATCAGAAACTTCAAGTACAGTTGAAAACCACTTGACCAATGAGTAGGATAGATAGATGAATGAATGAGTGACTTCTAAGTGTAAGGTTATTTCTCATGCGATATTCATATTATGCTTATTATTCCAAATTTCTAAAATGAAAGGCAGTAAAGCCCTTTGAGAATGCCAGGTGATGAGATCTAAAGATCTATAAACAAGAAGTTTGAGGTACTGTCGTATGTGATAAGCCCAACTGCTTTTTCATCCACTCTCAGCTACCAGTACTAATACTCATAGCATCAGAGACCATTCACGAGAATATTTTAGATCATTCTTCCAGGGTCATATGGAGATTTGAATAAAAATCCTTGAATTCTAACAAAGTAGACAACCCATTTGTATAACTCAGGACACTAACTCATGTTCTTTGTTATATATATTTTTATTGATTTCAGAGAGGAAGAGAGAGAGAGGGAGAGATATAGAAACGTCAATAATGAGAGAGAATCATTGATTGGCTGCTTCCTGCATGCCCCCTACTAGAAATCAAGCACAGGAATCTAACTGTGACCTCTTGGTTCATAGGTCGACACTTTGTAGAATATAAATATAGACTGTTTCTTTGTTGAATTCTCACCATCTAATATAAAGAGTAATGCACTAGTGAGTGCTTAGTTGAGGCTTGTGGAATACCTAAATGAATAAGGAGCTCGTTCCATATGAAACTGGCAAACTGGTGAGAAGAGGAACAAAAGAGAGAAAGAAACAACATTTAGAACAGCCAGAAAAGGGAGAACAACTCTGTAAAATTTATAGAACCAGGAGCCCTGGCCGACCTCTCTGACCCAGTGGAGAAAGATGAGCAAATGACAGCCTCTCACATTTTAATGTGAGGCAGCTTCCATAGCTACCTGACTGTCATGTCTCCATATAGGGGGGAAGCTAGTGTTTTTCTCTCTATTTGCCTTAAAGCTCAGAGGCTAACAAACTGTTAGGTTTATTCCTATTGGTACATGCTGCTTCTTTTTTCTTTAAAAAAAAAAAAATCAATACCTGGTTTGTGAGAACTGTGACTAGCCCGATTATCCTTTTTATTGAGATAATCTGTCAGCATTTACTCTCTAAAGGGCCTCAAGTTAGGAGCCCCTGGTCACTTTTGTGCAGTGGAAAATGTCAGGCCACCTTTCAAGTTAAAATGATCTGAAAAGTATAACCGGTTCAAGCTACACTTGGGAAAAGGCACTGTCTCTTTGGCAAAAACCATGTGCTTCGAATCCGGTCTGCAGAGGCGGAGCTCCCAACATCTTAGAAATGCTGTGCAGGCCACTGCCCACTGCCCTGGCCGTGCTCCTGCCCCCACTCAGCTTCAGGAAGTGGCTGCTGCTGTTCCCAGCGAGTCTGGCCAGAGGCAGAGGCCACTGGTAACCTTAACCCCACGTGGGCAGACCAGGCAGACCCTCACCAGAAACTCTCTCTCCAACCCTCAAATTAACTGGTTCGTAAGTTTTTGGAAGGAGAGGTGAACAGGAAAGTGTGGGACCATGTTTGTTATTCAGAGCCCAAAGGAAACAGGATTCTGAGAACTGGCTCCTTGGGTTTAAAATGCTGTCAATGTCAACTGAGTTCAAGCATGTAAACAGAAGAGCTTCTTCCCCCGTCTGCAGGACAGGACCGGAGAGTGTCAGAGCCCCTGTGATGTGGGCAGGCGGTCACTCGGAAAGGGAGGAGGGCAGAGCCTGGGAAAGTCTGAAATCAATCAGTAACCGAGTGTACGGCTGAAGCTGGCTTCTGATAAGGCCCCGCATGCAAATCTAACCCACATCAGTGTGTCTGTGTGGACCAGACGGTGTGCCTCTGCAAAAACTGTCTGGTGTGAGCATTTTTACTTCCATTTTTGTAGATAAGGCTCAGAGCAATGAATTGACCTTCCCAAGACCACACAGGCCAGTGGCAGGGCTGAGATACACAAGTCTATTCTAGGTCTCATGTTATATTTCTTACACCAAACACCCCAGGCAAGAAGACAGCATGGGTAATGGTGAAGAGCAGGGCTCTGGAGTTAGACAGCCTGGGTTCCTGGCTCTGCCCCTTAGTAGCTGTGTGGCCTTGGGCAAGTTACTTAACATCTCTGTGCCACAGTTTTCTCATCTGTAAAATAGGGACAAGAGTTGTATCTTTCTCAATGGACGATTAAGGGAATTTAAATGTGTTGATATTTGTCATGTATTTCAAAGACTATGTTGCAATGGTGAAAATGATTTATATGTTTCACGTTTGTTAAAAAGAAAATAAGTTTAAAAAAAGGATCTTTTCATTCTCACCACCACAAAGCTCATTTTTCAATAGCTGAACTCAGAACATACCTTGCATTTTCCTGTTATCATGGTATCTGCAAAGTACTTTTGCTGTGATGACTTTATCTGTCTGCCACAACAGCTGTCCAGAGACAAAGAAGGGTTGTACCCATTTAACAGAAGAAGACTGAGACCTGCCCTTATAGGGGTCTCCAAGGTCATTGATCAGGTGAATGAAGAGCAAGGACTCCAGCCAGATCTTTCTGACCTTGAATCCTGTGATCTGCTCGCACTTCAAATAGTCATGAACTTCATGAGTTTGTGGATGGAAACTTGGCATTGCACCACCATAGGACCTCAGGACAGACTCCTGCTCTTGTCTGTGCCTGGCTCCCTGGTTTCACATGCGCTGGTGAAATTCCTGAACCCTCCAAATGAAGCCAGTGGCTCCTGGGCCCCAAGGTTGTGGAACCCTCCACTGCATCTCTCCTCTGTTCTCTGGAAGTGGGAGTTCCTCTAGATTTGACACATCCTGATCACTTTGTGCCAAAAACAACGCAGTCTCCTCTTTTCGCACATAGAACAAAGGGAAGCTTTAAGAGCGTGAGTGACTTATCCAAAAGTCACATGAGTTCCGTGGGTAGGGAACTGCATCAAGAGAAAGAGCTTCCAGTTAATTTTATGAACTTTATGTGTATTGCCCAATATGAGTGTTCAAGCTTATGGTTCCCTGTTTTTTGTGTGCAATGACCCAGATTCTAAGGAAGTTGGGGTAGGGTCAGGCGGAGAAAGGGAAAAATAAAAGAAAACAAAACCCACTCTGTTTGGTTTGAAGGCGAGGCAAGAAAGCTGGAAGCAGATGGAGGAGTTTGGGGGGACTGAGGAAACCAAGAGGTTTGAAGTCCCTCAGAAGGACTAAAGCCAGATTTGTCAGAGACACCGGATAGTGGCTGGTAGAAATACTCGTGGAGACCCGGCAATGGCCAGCAACATTTGAACTGGGAGATCAAGGATGGTGTGTTAATGCTGGTTATGGCTCCAAAGTAAAGTGTCCAGGACTCAGGATTCTAATGGTGAAGCTGTGTGAGTTTCACGGCCCATCTTAGACCTTAAGATTCCAGGTTAATGGCCACTAGACTGATCCTGGGTCCCCCTCCCGTTATCTAAGTGTGGTGCCGATGGTCCCGATCCTCCCCAGTCAGGTCAAAACCCCAGTCTGCTACTTGAGGGACTATCAATAAAAACGGCCACATTTCAAATGCATGCATGCTACAATTTTCTGATTATAAAATCAATGCAGGCTTATTTGAAAAGAACTTGGATCTGCTGGCATATGCATATACTCTGCAATGAATCAGAAGGATTTATTTTCAATGGTTTCACTTGGGAGGCTTGTGGAGGAGAAAAAGAACTTTTAGTTTTGTTTCTGTACCTTTTTAACTCTTTTAAATTGAAAACAAAGCTCATGGGTCACTGTGTGTGTGTGTGTGTGTGTGTGTGTGTGTGTGTGTGTACAGAGGCTATTTGAGATGGCAGACCATTTTGGTTTTTTGGTTTTTTTTTTAATACATCTATCTATCCTCTGTATTGAGAGGAGGGGGTCTATCTTAAGTAATTTGAAAACTAAAAATAAATTTAAAATCACAGTAATCACACCATCCAGATGTGAATACTCATCATTTCAGCAAATACCCTTCATGTTTAAATAATGAGGATTATTATTTTATATCTAAATTATGTTTTTTATTTTTTCTTAATTTCTAATTTACACCAGGAATACTTTTACATATTTGATTATTGTTCACAAAACTCTTTTAATAGTTACATATGAGTCTTTCTACCGAATGATTTTTTCATTTTTCTTTTCTTTTTTCCATCACCATTTATCCTCCTGTACCCTTTTCCACCTCCACTCACACACCCTGCACAATCACCACACTGTTGTCTGAGTCCATGAATTCTTTTTTTTTCTCAATTCTTCCACCCCTCCAAACACCCTCCCCTCAGAGCTGTCAGCCTGCTCTCTATGAGTCTGTCTTTATCTACAAAATAAATTTTAAAACTCTAAAATCTCATGTCCGTTGAGCTCCTCCTAGGTGTTCCTGGCTCCCCAGATCCCATGGGAGGACCAGATGGTTCAACATACACAAAGCACTGAGCACCGTGATAGACCATGTAACCAGATGGGGTTTTGCTAGAGACCACTCTCCTTTCAGATTCAGCATGATTTCTTCAGCCAACCTCCTTCTGCAGAATATCTAACTCATTCCATATTGTTCACTAGTAAATGATCCTGTGATGATTTATGTTTCTGAACAGTTCCTTAAGTGAAAACTCTTACCAAAAATTGTTTGATCCATAGGAATAAAAACTTGAGGCATTTCCCAACGTGACCCACTGACACCTCCACAACAAGGTTTGAATGAGTAAAACTTCGACTTCATGTTTCATTTACTGGTAGTTTAGTTTATTGTGGTTAAGATGATCTTTCCAGTGTTTAGCCATTTGCACTTGATGATTGCTTCATCATCAAATATGGAGTCAGATAGGCAAAACGTATTGTTTCCTACAACCTACCTCACTGGTACAATAATAATGTGATGTTCCTTTCACATAGGAATGTGAAGTCTCTTTAAAAATTAGCAACACTCTTGCCTGGAGAGCTGACTTATTATTTTCTAGCAGGGAAGGCCTGGAAGAAAACAGATGGAATGCTCACTGGGGGCGATCGAGGAGAGTGTATAGAAGGGGCATTCACAGGGCTGAGGGGCCCAGAAGAGCTGGGGCAGCGCCTGGGGCAGCAGCATCACGGAGGAGCCACCACCTCCCCAAGCTGCGGGTCCAGGAGCAGTTGCAGGGACCTGGGAGAGCAGCTGTGGCTGAGCTGGCGGGAGCCAGCAACCCTCAGAGACCCCGCAGGGAAGAAGCCAGGGAATAAATTACCCTGACTTCACTCTCACTCCCTCTCATTCTAGACTCTGCCTCCCACTGGCCAAGCCAAACAGAAGCCAGAGAGGGAGGAAACCCTTCCAGGTGACCCGGGCAACCTCCTGGAGCACCAATCATGGTGGGGAAGGGTGGAGGGGAGATCTGGAGAGAGGCCCATGGAAACATCCAGACATCGTGTGCCATCTCTCTTCAGTTTTTGCTTCCCAGATCCCACCAGAATTGAAACGGTTTTCCACAGGGAGGGACCCTGTTGATCTTGTCCTCTGTAATATCCCAGAACTGGGACCTCCTGGCACATAACAGGTGTCCACTAAATTGCAATCAAAGAATGCATATATGAATGAATGAATGAATGAATGAACGAACTCCCAATCACCCCTGATATTTCTTAAAGCTTCAGAGAAAGTCCCTTGTAAAAGCTGCAGATTCCCACATAGCAGGAAGAGGAAACCCTATTTCTTTTCCCCTAAGTAATATCTGGCATGATATGAACTTGACTTGACCGGCAGCACCACCCCTCCCCCACCAGTCCTGGGACTGCAGTTCAGAGCTTCTTCCTCTGACCTCCTCTTTCACTTTCCACCCTAAGAAGGTCCATCCTGGGATATGTTTCCACCACTGCTAGTAGGCAGGACACTCACAGCAGCTGCCTACCCACCGCCTTGCCTGACTGTGGACTGGCCCCCAGGAAACTTGTGAAAAGCATATCCCTGGACCCTACCCCCGAGATTCGGATTTAGAAGGTCAGGAGGGCCTGGCAGTCAGCATGTTTTTCAAAAGACAAGAAGGGCATTGGGACCATCAGCTCAGCTTACAGCATGACCCACCAACCCAGTTTACCTGGGACTTCTTTTTATTTTTTTAATATATTTTATTGATTTTTTTACAGAGAGGAAGAGAGAGGGATAGAGAGCTAGAAACATTGATGAGAAAGAATCATTGATCAGCTGCCTCTTGCACACTCCCTACTGAAGATGTGCCCACAACCAAGGTACATGCCCTTGACCGGAATCGAACCTGGGACCCTTCAGTCCGCAGGCTGACGCTCTATCCTTTGACCCAAACCAGTTTTGGCTACCTGGGACTTCTGCTCCTAAAACGAGGAAAGTCCTAGGGAAACCCTGTCGAGTTGGGCACCACCTGCTCCTGCATTGGGCCAATGAGCTGCTTCCTGTGCTATCGCTTCCTTATTGCTGGAGGTGGTGGCCTCCTCTCCTGGTGAAGCAATGCTGTCTGGGAACGAGCCTCAAATTCAGCAGGAAAGGAAGCCATTGAACTTTCATTTGGAGCAAAACTAAATGTCCATACACATGGCCACTGGGGGCCTGCACCGCCATTCAAGGCCAGAGCTTAGACCATTCAGCCCAGCTCTGAGTGGCTCTGCCTTCCTGTGCATTTTCCTCCCTTGGAGATCTCAAAGGCAGGTGCTGGCTGGGGGAGGGTGGGACTCAGGTTTTCAGTGACACAACTTTTAGGAAAGGTAAATTGCTCCATGTTCTTTGCCCAACTCCCTCATCCGTCATGGGCAACTCCAGGGGACCCTCAGACCGCCTCTGAATGCTCAAGGACAGGGCCATTACCAATCCCCACTGACAGGAGAGAGAGAGAGAGAGAGAGAGAGAGAGAGAGAGAGAGAGAGAGAGAGAGAGAGAGAGGAGCTACACCAACCCGCTTCTCAAGGCTGCTTATCCCAGAAATCAAGAAAATCCTTTGCTGCTGCTGATTAAATCTCCCCTAGCCGTGGCAGGATGAGGGGCATCAGGTGTTTCCTACAGACGCGTCATCAGACTTCACTTTTCTATACCAGTTCAAGCTAAGGGGGCTGTCCCTATCTCTTTTTAAGGACAATGGGTACCATTATGTCACATTAACAGCTGGCGCTTACTGGGCCCCAACCTCTGGCCAGACAACGTACCAACCATTTTATTGAACTGACTTGTTTTGAATCCAATGAGGTAGGGACTATTCTGATCTCCTTTAGACAGATGAGAAAACGAAGGCACAGAGAGGTTACAGCTTACTAAGGGTCACCCAGCTTGTCAGTGTGGGAGCTGAAATATAAAACCACGTAGATCTGGTTCCAACCCCTCCACATACAACTAGTGTGGTCCCTCACTCTAGCGGAAACAAGGCCTGGGCCCCAATCCTGGTTTGGGCTCAGGCTCCTCCTCTATTAGAAAATTCATGTTTAAAATGTTGTTCATGCTCCCCAGTCCGTTGTGAAGGGTACTCTAGAATTTTCTAATAGAGGACTATTATTGGCTTGTTCAGGTCTTTGCATAACTATCATTTCATTCAAGAACGCTTCCTACTATGGTAAAAGAGCAAAACCCCTACCGTATTTTCCGGCATATAAGACGACTACTGTGTTCCAGTAAAAAGCCTGGTCAGATTGGCCAGAGTCAGAGAGGTGGTCTATTAAAAAAAGAACTGGCGTTGCCTCGGAAGTGGGGGGTAGTCTTATACAGCGAATATAGGCCTAAACCTATGTTTTAACTGTAAAAAATTAGGGGGTCGTCTAATACACCGGAAAATACCTCCCTGACCTCCGCCCAGCCACTCTCTTTCCTTATTCTGCTTAGCACTACCTGGCCCACTATGTGAGTGAGACTGTGAGTGTGATGTGTGTGTTTGTGTGTGTGTGTGTGTGTGTGTGTGTGTGTGTGTCTAACACATGGATGTGTTTTACTTACTAGCCAACTCCCACACTATATGTTGGCCCCAGTAACACAGGGACCTTAATGGAGGTGGCTGTTGGGGAGCCCCATTGCACTTGTTTATTAGCATATTCCCAGCACAGAGAATGGATGTGCTCAAGAAATATTTGAGAAATAAATAAGCTAATGATGAACAGATAGTGAATATGAACTTAAACTGCATGGTGCTTGGCACATACTAGTCATGATTTTTTTTTTATTGTAGTGAGAACACACCATGGGTTCTAGCCCATAACAGATTTCTAATGTGCAATATAGTGCTGTTATCTATAGGCACAGCATTGCACAGCAGACCTCTGGAACATACTTATCTTGCATAAATAAAATTTGATTAGCAACTCTGCTTTTCAAATCTTGGCACCATCATTCCATTCTTTGCTTCTATGAGTCTGACTATTGTAAATACCTCATATAAGTGGAAACATGCAGTATTTTATCTGAATTTTGAATTCCAGGTGATTTATAATAAAAGTTTAGGAAAATAAAAGTTTTTCAGAAGACATAACCAAAACAAAAGAAAAGAAAAAAACTAGTGTATTGGAGACAAAGGAAGTAGAAATATTGAAAGAACTTTGTTAAAAAGTTTCAACAGTTGAGTAAAAATATCAGAATTATGAGTATTTTAGTAGCCAAGGCAAAAGGGTAAACCAGATGAGTCACTTCAGCTTTATTATCTGCAGGAGGCAGCACACTCTGACCCAACCCTAGTGTCTCATCAAATGTCTCAGGTGAGCCAGAGGTAGTAGGAACCCCCTCAGCCTCAGCAGTTCTGCTTGAAAGAAATGACCCAGCATTTAACTTTTGCGGTCAACTCAAGACAGCCATCTCCTCTTTCCTTATCTGCATTTTGATCAACCACTTCCCCTTAGGAGAGAAAAGCCTGGCTTCCTAGTTTTCCCTCCTGCAGCAGAGGTGCTGAATAGGATGGGACACATGCCCATCTCCTGGGTGGGCCGACACCCTCTGAGACTCCCGTGAGATTTCCTGGCGTGAGTGCAGGGACTGTTAAGGAGATATACCTTGGAAGGACCTGGAATTTGGAGACAAGAAACACCACAACCAGAGCAACCTCCCCGAAGCAGGAGCCTTCTCTCCTTGGAAACAGCAAACCAGGCTGTGGGAGCGGGTGCATGCATAATGACTGGTCCCCTGCCAGCCTAGAAGATGGGCAGCAGCTGCAGCCCAGGGTGGTGCTGGCTGCCCAGAGCCTTCAGTGACATGTTGCTCTCTGGCCTCTGGGAGGTGCTAGAGTGCAGTGGGAGGACCTTAGAAGTCCATAGAACTTGGATTCAAAACCACCCTTCCTGCTCGGTCCTGTGCTCTTCAACACACGATTGTACCTCTCTCTGTACAGTTTTTCCTCCATCCGCTGACCACGTTCATTACCATCTTCCCTCTGCAGTGCAGGGGTTAGGAACACAGCTCTGCAGCCAGGCTGCCTGGGTTGAATTTCTGGCTTACTGGTGGTGTGGCTGGGGGTAAGTACCTTCACTCTCTCATCCATAAAATGGGTACAGAAATCAAATCCACCTCTTATGACTACGGGGAGGGCTATTTGTGATAAATCCTGTAAAGCCTTTAAGACCGTGCCCAATATACACTAAGTGCATAACAGATGTTCCTTTTTTGTTGTTGTCGTTCCCCAATGTTTGGGGCTTGTAGTGAGCCGCACGTGGAAGAATATGTGGATACAACATGCAGTACCTACTGCTTCGGGTGTATGTCCCTTTCTTGGGGAAAGTCAGACCCTGAGTCTAAGCTCACTTCAAAGGGTCCAGCTTGATAAGGAATGTCCAGGCCAAAGCTTTTCCTTGGATGCAGCGGTGGGAAGAGTGTGCATTGGGAAGGGATTGGCCAGGGCCTGCCCCCCAGAGAGACACAGGAACAAAAATAGGAAGCCTGGGCTGGTGTTTACAGTAAGTCCTCAGGCCCTGACCACATTGTCTTGTCTGTGGTGCATTTATTTCGGGGACAAGCACTGAAGTCATTTCTACCCGAAAATGCTCCAGGCCGGCCTGTCTGGTGTCTGCTTTCCCAGGAGAGCCCTGGGGTGAGGGAACCAGACCCGCAGGCCGGCCCAGAGGTGCCCTGAGTCTGGCAGGCCGACCGCAGGCCCAGCGCGGGCCCCTGCCCAGGAAGAGACCCAGGTCCCCACGAGGTTTCGGGAGGTGCCTCCAGCAGGAAGCTGGGAGGCGGAGGTGGCTGTAGGGGAGCCCCACTCCTCCGCCCCTGCTTTTGGTCTCACTTTCCTTTTCCTCCAAAGCTGCCTCGGCCTGTCTTCCTGGCTCTTGGGGCTTGTCTCTCTTCGTTTCTTATAACTCAATAGGAAAAGGGAAGTGGATTCCTCAAAGCTGCCTCCTGGCCTTGATAAGCAACCCACAGCCCAGGCCTGGGCTCTGGCCTAGTGGCCCTTGTTAGCTGCTCCCTGGGCTGAATGACGGTCTGAAACCTTTGGTCTGCAGGGGCCACCGAGCCTCTCCGCAGGCAGGCTAAGGCGCCGGCTGTGACAAGGGTTGCCTTTCCAGGAGGTTGCCCTGGCTAGGGCCTCCCTTCTTGCCTGGTAAACTACTGGAATGGGGCGCTCCTTAACCCCTATGCCTGCCCCACTCTTTACCCCTAGGCCAGAGAATCCTGCCCCGTTCTCACAGTGTAGCCTTAGTTCCCTGATTGGAAAATAGAGAGTTTGAAGAGGACGCTGGCTTCACCTCTCTTTATCTTTAAAGAAAATGGTCCACAGAACCCTCATTTTATACCACAAAAAAAGGCAAGTGAAGACCTGTGGCTACATCTGCTTGCCAGCATCCCTAGCTGCCTTCCAGAATCAATTCCAGGAAATCCCTTAGGTGGAGCTGCTGCGGGCGGTTGTGCAGGTTACACACTGCACAGCCTTAGATGATGCCGTTCGTGTCAACTTGCAGACTGTGAGGATGGCTCCTCCTGGGGTTGTTCACAAAGCAGAACGTTAAAATGACTGGACCTCAGTCATGGCCTTGCAAGCTCAGAGAGCTGCCGCCACTCCTCTAACTCTTACTAAAGTGACTTCCTGAGGCCTCACTCCGCTAACACTCCTTAGCGGTGTCTTTATATTCAATGGACACAAAGCCTCTTTTAATGCCCACATTTAAAGGGCACAGTTGGAGAATCCTGGACATTGCCTGAGGCAGGGAGAAGAAGCAGGAGTCTTACTTATGCCTGACAGTTTATTCCAGAACACAAATGCCCTGCCTGCCTGTGACTGAGACTCTTTTAGGGCCAAGAATTATGTCTTCGGGGCATTTTTACTTCCCCAGAGGACAATGTCATCTTTTACTCAACCCAGGAGAGGAAGAAAGCAGATTTAGCCACCACCTACTTTGGGCCAGAAATTATTCTAGCCTTTCGACCAATGTCATCTCGCTTATTTTCATCGCCTTTTGAAAATGACACACGTGAGGCTAAGTGCAAAATAGCAACATGATTGGGACGCACACTCATGACCAGAACTCGTGTCTGTGCCAACCCAAAGCCTGCGCTTGCCCCCATCAGATGGACGCCTGCCTGTGTGCTGGGCATTGGCGTCCCCAGAGCATCACATTGAAATGTGTGCTCTGCTTGAAACCTGAGTTTCTGGAGGAAGGCCCCAGAAACTGCTCTGGAATCTCCCCAGGGATCCAGGTGCCTACTCTGGTTTGAAGACTGTTTTGGAAGGTTCCATTGGCATTTGGTGGTAGAAATAATCTTACAGAGGCTACGTCGCATGCTTTTGTTTATTCATTGTCCTCCGCCCAAGAGGATGTCTTCTGTCTTCTATCCTCAAAGGCCCACTTCTTCTTCTTTTTTAAAAATATATTTTATTGATTTTTTTACAGAGAGGAAGAGAGAGTGATAAAGAGTTAGAAATATCGATGAGAGAGAATTATTGATCAGCTGCCTCTTGCACACCCCCTTCTGGGGACGTGCCCACAACCAAGGTACATGCCCTTGACGGGAATCAAACCTTGGCTCTATCCACTGAGCCAAACCAGTTTCAGCAAAGGCCCACTTCTAATTCAACCTTCTTCGGGAAGCTTTCCTGAACTGCTCACCCAGCATGTGGTCTCTCCTCTGTTTCCTACAAATATCCCCTGTGCCTCTATAATGCACTGACCGCAGCACACCTGGTACAGGAGATTGCATGCTCTGCCTCTCTGAGCCTTGCACTCCTCCTGGACAAAACCTGAGTCTCTATGTATTCACCCCACACCGTGAAGGACACCAGATGACTGGACAGAGTCCTCGATGTGAATCCAAAAGCATTTACTGAATTGATTTGAGTTGGCACTAATGATCAAGACACTTCATTACAGAGCAGTTTACATGTGGTCATCCTACAGACCTCTCAAACCCCTGGACTCTTTCAGGCTTCTTGACTTTAGATGACCCAAATCCTTTAACAGAAGCAACCTTTCTCTCCAGCTGTTAGATTTCTATTGTTACTTCAACATCATCCCCTTTGATTATTTCCACCTGAGGCAGCACTTACTACACCTGCCTCTGTGTAACCTTGGCCAGGGTACTACCTGCCACAAGTGTTGCAGATTTTCTTATATGTAACAGTGTTTTTCAACCTTTTTTGGGCAAAGGCACACTTGTTTCATGAAAAAAATCACGAGGCACACCACCATTAGAAAATGTTAAAAAATTTAACTCTGTGCCTATATTGACTATATATAAAGTAATTCTCTTGAATAGGAATCAAATAAACACAAAGAAAGTATTTTATAATTACTTTATTATGAAATATTAAGTAAACAAAATAGTGAAAAATTATAAAATTCTTGTCTTGTCTGCACCTACAGCACACCAGGCAACATCTCGCGGCACACTAGTGTGCCGCGGAACAGCGGTTGAAAAACGCTGTCTTATAAGCCTCTCCCCTGGGCTACAAAGTTGTCCTTCATTTTTGTGTTACTGGGCCTCAGAGCTTGGACAGGCACTTGTTAGAGGCTCGACATACAATAGATAGAATGAGTGAGTGACTGAACCAAAGAATGGATGGGAACATAACCAGGTCTGGGTGACATTGCTTGCTCAAAAGACAAGGTCAGTATTTTTCTTAGAGCCAGGGTTTCAGAGCATGAACAGAGAGCAGCCGCCCACTACCCAGGCCAGAGCTGCACAGACCTTCCTGGGAATCACTGGGTAGTGCTGGGTAGAAAAGGACTGTCCCTTAAAGCCAGTTGTGTGGTCCTCTTTGACCTGCTGCCCAGGACCTAGTACAACCAGAGTCACATTAGACAGTCTCCTCCATCCTTGCTTTTCTCCTTTCTTCTTTATTTCCCTTCTCCTTTGAGTCCTCCCTCTCACAAGGTGTTCCTTGGGTAGCAAGCTTTTGACTACTGGGGGCATTTTCTGAAGTGGATCCCAGAATTCAACAATGATTCTCACAGAGCCACTCATACAACAAAACAGGGGCCTGGCATGAACCTCTCCCTCCTGGCCTCCCCACCCAGGTTCCACGGGCGTTAGAGGACACACACCCAACCCAGGACCCCTGGGATTCCATCACAAGTCCAGATCCAAGTCACAAGAGTCACTATCTGTCCCCATTTGTGCCCCTAATCAGGACCAAATGCTGCGACAACTCTGAACTTGCTTTTCTAGTACTTTTTAAGAGACTGTTAACCACAGAATTTTTATTAGCGCTCTCTCTCTCTCTCTCCCTCTCTCTCTCTTTCTCTCTCTCTCTCTTGTCTCATTTAACAAATGAGAAAAATCCCCACAAATTGAAACCACATGTGTTTGCCTGGGCTATCAAAAGCTACGATGTTTTTATCATGTTCGTTTTTATTTATTCAGTCTCCTTAGCTCCTTAGTCATGGGGTTCCAGTGCTTCCTCGTTATTCTGAAAGCCAAGAGATGCTGGCATGTGGGCAGCTGTTTCTCCACCAGGCAGGCCCATAAGCCAAAAAGCTCTGGATGCTTCTTTGCTTGGGAAAGTGGGGGGAGCACATAAAATGAAAATCCCTGCTCCACTGTCATGCCCTCAATCAAATGCGCCATCCTGCCCATATAATGAAGCCCTGATACACATCCTAACTGTGAAACGGGCATAGTTTTGTATCGTGTTAAAGTAAACAGTATGATTCGAATAATATAATGTACACCATATGACTGCTTCCTCCATGCATCAACCGGGCCAGGTTTTCATGGTGTCTCCAAGCATTTACACAAGCAGGCCATCCCAGTGAGGCTGTGGGTGCAGGGAGACCACCTCAGGCATTCAGTGTCATGGGCATTCATGCAAGTTGGCATCACATCCACCGGCTTGGTGTTCAGACCCATAGAGATTCATCTATTCAACTCCATCCCAGGCTGAAGGATGAGAAAAAAAAATCAATATTCCTAAGTAGAAAAAGACCCAATAAGGTGCTTTAAGAAGTTGCTTTGGTTTATATCTTTGTGACTAAGGGGGCATGCACACAGGCAGTTAATGGCAACATGGATGAAGCACGGAGGAGGCCGCCAGACCAGTGACAGCCCCCGGGCCGCCTGGCAGCCCCAGAAACTCAATTAGCCTCCCCGGGCCTCGCTCCGCTGTTCATTAGTATTTATTTATTTGGTTTTCGTTAAGCTTGCTTTTTGTGGTAAAAGCAAACCCCCCCCCCCCTAAAACAACCCCCAAATTGCCTCAGGGCACAGGCACAAGAGAGTAACAATTAATTAAAATACATAAAACGGAGCTGAGATGGCCAACAACCTTGAACTTGGAGACAGCCAGATAAGCCTTTTTAGAGGCAGATCCCCTGACTTGCCAGAACTGCAGGAGGAGGCCAAAAACTCAGCATGAAGAATTCACTAAGTGGGGAGAGAGGCTCCAGCGTCCAGAGATCTTGGAAAGTGTAAGCAGCCGTGCCCGGCTATGCAGGCGCCACGTGCAAAACGTCTCCAAGCTGTGGACAGTTCTTCTCCGCGGGGGCCAATGTTGGAGCTACTGACAATTTGGAAGAAGAGCGGGTTGAGAATCTGTGCATTCAAGCAAGGCACTGGCACTCCAGCAGAGCTCAGCAAGGACTCCTGCCAGGGTTAAGAAGAGGCATATGGGGCTCAAAATAAGGTTTCTCCTCAAAACTGGAACTGTCCAGCAAGGGCAAAGGGCAGCGGTGAGCTCGGCGTCTGGAGGAGTTCCAGCAACAGTGGAGGCCTACTCTGTGCCGGGAACCATGCCAGGTATTTGCGCCGTAGTTCCTGGGGAACCGAAACACAAGGTCAGGAGGGACCACGAGCAGCAGGTGAGACCAGCTCAGTCTAAGCCCTTTCCATGGAAACACCTTTGCAAGACCATTTCTTCAAAGCCTCCTGTCTATATGGAGCTGCCCTTGGATTCTTCTCCTCAACCAGGGATCCTGGATATCAGCCTGGGAATACTGTCTTCATCCTTCTCAATGGCTGCAATTATAGATCTCTATAAGTGCATCTCATTTCTTAAATTTAAAAAATGCCCAATTATGAGGTTGTTTGAACTTGGAGACAGCCAGATAAGGTGGTTTTGAGTTTGTTTCCAGTGATCTGTTATCACAAAGAGGGATTCCATAAATAATCTTTATTCTTATGCCATATAAACATGTAGATTGGGGTCACATTTGTAGAAGTAGAATCACTGCGGCAAAGAGGAAGTGTCTACTGAATGCTGATGGATGTGTTGCCTTTCCCAAGGTTTGAGCCTTCACTGAACAGGTGGTGTCAGGTGGTGTCACTGGGAGCTGACCGCTAGCTATGAGTCTTTGGCCCCTTCATATAGAAACCTCTCCAGGCCATCAGTTCATGCAGTCCTGGGGTGCACCCCTCGGGGGAAGCATTCTGTTTTTAAGTTCTGCTTATTCTTAGAATCACTGGAACACCCTGCATAGTTCAGTCCAAGAGGGCAAATTCCAAAGGAGGCTCTCTCTAGTCTGAGGTCTGCCTTCCATGGCCCCAGTTCCTTATGTAGGATCTCTTTTCTTTGGGCGTTTCTTATCAGAATTCTATCTCTTTCCAATTCCCAAGGATGCAACTCTAGACTAGACTGCTAGACAAACACACTGGCCCAACATACATACAAGATCTATCAAAACAATATATTTTTCTCTCTCTAGTCACTGCTGCCTTTAAAAAAAACAAATGTGTCATGCCCTGGCCAGTGTTGCTCAGTTGGCTGAGCATCGTCCCATGCACTGAAAGGTTGCTGGTTTGACACTTGATCAGGGCACATGCCCAGGTTGCAGGTCCAATCCCTGGTTTGGGTATGTATGGGAGACAACAGATTAATGTTTCCCTCTCTCTCTCTCTCCTTTCCTCTCTCTCTAAAATCAATAAAAACATACACTGAGTGGCCAGATTATTATGATCTCTGAACGCATAATCTGGCCACTCGGTATGTGTGTGTGTGTATATATATATATATATATATATATATATATATATATATATATATGAGGCCTGGTGCATGAATTCATGCATGGGTGGGGTCCTGCCAGCCTGGCTAGGGGGAGGAGACATGGGCAGTTGGCTGGCCTGCCTGCTGGTTGAACTCCTGGTCGAGGGAACAATTTGCATATTAGCCTTTTCTTATATAGGATATACACTGAGTGGCCAGATTATTATGCGTTCCAAGATCATCATAATCTGGCCACTATTTTTCATTGTGTCATGTCTAATAAAAAAAAAAAAGCCTTTGTCCTGCTGACTATATAAATATTGACCAAAAGTAGAGTGGGAGCCATAGACAGCCAAACATTTCTGCACAATACCAGAGAAATCTGGAGATTCTAAGAGCATCCATGGAAGAGCCTAAGAGGAGGAGAGACAGAGAAAGGTGGTGGGGAGGGGGGGGGGCGGGAGTGGAGGGGCCTGAAGGAGGGAGGGAAAGAAAGAGCCATCCAGACACTGGGAGGCTGGAGTTGTGTTGGCCCGGGAGGCAAGGTCGCCTTCTCCAGAGGTCCTGGGACCCACGGACCTTTTGAACAAGCAGGTGTCTGATGTTTACTCAGAAGCAGCTTGTGATGCTCTGATATGAACTCCCTCTTGGTACCCCTATGCCAAAGGTCATTGCTAAGGTCAACCACCCTTTAACTGTTGGGGAGGGGGGCAAACAGGTTCTTGGTTCTGATTGCCAAGTCCTTATCTCTCTAATGATAATCACACCCCCTACTTAGTCTCTCATTTATCGCACACCTCATTGACTAGCCTTGCGCATCTGTTTCTTCCTTTCTGCTGTCTCCCCACTGTAATACAAGCCCTACAGTAAGAGGAGCACTGCCTGCGTCCTTTGCTTCTTTGTTGCCATTCCCTAGAACTATTCCTAGCATATGCCAGGCACCCAATAAATACTTGTGGAATTGACCAAGTAAGCAAAGAATGACCACAGCACATGGAAAAGAAAATACGAGAGCATTCGGACATCGTTTCAAACTCAGCAGACTAGAAGTTTAAGTGTCCCAATGTAGCTGAGAAAACATCTTTTTTATAAGGAACAGGGTGAAATTAAAGTCTGAGGGTTTAAATTAAGGGAGAAAAACATTGGTCCTATTATCCTCATATTTCACAGACTAATAGCATTCACAGACTTAGGTACTTAGAAGGATTTTATGAATTTCACATCCTCTGGCAAGACATGACTTCCTGCCATGAACAGGGAGCGTGTGAGTCCTGGTCCAGATAACCATGAGCATCCGTGAGTAATTGTGACCAAGATCCCGTCACCAGGCGAGCCTTGCTCTGGGAAGCAGGCATATGTCGCTGAGGTCAGCAACTGGCTCCTCTGTCCTCTGTTTGGTGCCAGCCCAGACAACTTGGGCTCCAGCAGAGATAATCTAAACTGTGCTCACACTTTCTCTCAACCGCAGAACAGCAGAACGTGTCGTGGTTTCTAGGGAGTAGGCGCAGAGAACTGAATTTACTCCAGGAGTGATCTGCATTTCCACCATCAAGCTATGACTTCTGCACTCACCCTGACCCATTCTCAATTCTCCCCCATGTGATCAGAACAGCCATCGCTGCAAAACAAGAAGAGGCCATTGGCCTGATATTGAGGTCGTTAACCCACACAGAAGGGCAGGGAAGCTAATGGCAGCCTTCTGAAATCTGCTATGGCCAGAGTCACGTTCCGGCAAACAAAGAGAAGAGAAGTCAGAGCAACAGGGTCCCTGTCCCAAATGATCCAGAGCCACGTGGAGAGAAGCAAGAAGCTGAACAACTATTTCATGACGTGAGACAGTGCCGACGAGTTTCATAAACTACTCAAAATACCTGTGCAGACGGCCTCTGCTTACTTGAGCATGGTCCCCCACCTACTCTTCACGGAGACCACAGAGCCAAATAGTGTCCATGAAAAAAGTCCCATAGACATCCATCCTGAGATGTAAATATTCTCATTAGAGGAACGATCACAGAACCACTGAATTCCTTGACAGTCGCCACCAGCGAAACATCCTGGCGTTTTTCGGAGAGAATTTGACCTATGTCTGTTCAAATAAATTAACACTCTCATTTTGACTCTTTTTTGGCAGAAATAAACAGGCCGCCATGCCAATTCATGTGTTGACCGACAAGATCTCTTCTGAGAAAAATAAAATACAAGCTATTTTAACACCAAACGAAAAGTGGTTCGCTTCTCTTTTTTTCTTTCTTTTCACTAAAACCTCTTGTTCTATTACACTCCGTACACGTGTGTGATAGCTGTTGGGGAGGAGGAAGAAAGTAAGAGGAAAATGGGCAGGAGACATGTGGGAGATGCATATTACAATTCGTCAAGGGGAGAAAATGACACCTTACTTTCTATATTACCAAGTACAGGAAATCAATCAACCAACCATTCACTTAGTGAATCTCTGAACATCCAACATCCGGTATTACAACAATCACAGGTACGTTTCCATATTCTATGCTACTTTTGTTTTTTAATGAATACAGTCAAAATTAAGCAAATAAGCCAGTTTAAAAAAAAAAAAAAAAAAGGTTGGGAAATGGCAAGTTGGACTACCTTCTCCTAATTTTTTAACTCTATGATTTTCTGCTTTTTGATTGAGATTTAGTCTATAAACAGTAAAATCTTAACTACATGACTCAATGATTTCAACCTATGCATAAACTCATAGAAGACCCACCCAGGTTAATATAAAACATTTCTATAGCCTCAGAAAGATTTCTCCTGGTCACTCCCTACCCCTCATTCCAGAGGTAGACACTGACTGCTTTCATCTCCATTGAATGTCCTAATCCTTGACATTTGTACAACGGGAATCATGCGTTATTGTCCTCTCTTGTGACTGTCTCTTCAGCTCGGGAGGACACTTTTGAGGGCCATTCGTGTTATTGCAACTCTCATCAGCTTATTATTTTTAATTCAGTGCAGTAGTCTGTCATAGGGACATACTACAATGTGTTTATCCGCTTTCCTACTGATGAGCATTTGGGTGGCTTCCAGTTCTTGACGGTTATGAAACAGCTGCCACGAACATTCTCCTATGAGTCTTTCTGTGGACATATGTTCTCGTTTCTCTTGGGAATGACGCTGCTGGGTGGTAAGGGGGGAAGATATTTAAGTTTATTAGAAACTGCCAAATAGTTTTCCAAGGTGGTTCTACCATGCTCCTACTTGCTTTCAAATGACCGAGCTTTTCGCTAAAAATAACACGCGCACGCCCACGTGTCCTGATCCCTCCCTTCCCACAAGTACTTTGTTCGTAAACTACGGACATGGAGGGGGACCGGGAGAGGAAACAGGCCATGGGATCAGATAAACCTCAAAACCTTAGTCCCTCACTATGTATTAATTTACAGACTTTGCGTGAGATATCTTTAATTGCACCAAGTCTCCACGGTCCTCAGTACAGATACCGACTTGTTCTGTAGGTTTGTTGGGAGGATAAAGTGAGGTGATGCAGAGGGAAATATCCAGCACAGGTTCAGAGTCAGCCAAGCACAGATACAAGCTAATGCGCCCCCCACCCCCACTAGTTTATAGCAGAATGCTATAAACTAGGGCAGGGGTCCTCAAACTTTTTAAAGTGGGGGCCAGATCACGGTCCCTCAGAGAGCTGGAGGGCCGGACTATATGAACTACTAATTCCTACTGTAACACCTTGGCTGCGCTCACTGCCCAAAAAAACCTGGCGGGCAGGATCAGACTCCCCTAGGGGCTGCATGTGGCCCGTGGGCCATAGTTTGAAGACCCCTGAACTAGGGGGACAAGCTCCTCCCCCCTTTTATTATGTTTTGGGGTCTCTCTCTCTCTTTCTTCTAAGGCCCAGGGGTTGAGGACATGAAGGAAGTCTAGGAGAGAAAGACCCTAAAGTTTAGAAGGTCAGGGGGCCAGATCTGAATCCGTCTTCCCATAGCAGAAGAGAGTCTGTGTTTACAGTAGGACACAGATGGAACCAATTTGTCCAGAGCCATCTTATTCCTGAGTGTGATATTTGTCCACATCATAAAACCACAGGCTACAATGTGTCTGACATTATACCAAGTGATATAACCCCTCCTAATGATATTATAATAAATCCCAAATGAGGCAGCCATCACTGGGCAGCCTTTTCAAAGTGTTCCTGAAATAGTTTTTACAGAGCAAGGGCTCCCTGTGCCAAGTGCAGACGCTCACATGAGGCCGGAGGACTTAGCTCAGGCGCACACAGGAACACAGCTCTGGCTTTGCTCTTGGCTGAGGTCGTTTTCTTTTTATATTAATCTATCGGCTTTTTATGAAAATCAAAATGCTTTTTTTTTATATGAAGGATGAAATTGGACGTTTTCTAAGTGCAATAAAATGCCCCCCGGGGTGCTTTCTTTTCATTATTATTCTTTAAATCAGCAGTTTCTGTGTCTCTTCGTTAGCAAAGGCCAATGACCTTCATCTTGGCTTCACCTCCCCGGTGCTCAGAGACGCTGACCACATTTCCTGCCCTCCTGGTGGCGAGGGCTTGTTTTGCTCTGTTTTTCTGCTCACATACATAGGTATGTTTCTGAGACACCATGTGATCTGCTTCCACACGCCTGGGGAGCTTGCTGACTCAGGAATCATTGCATTTCTTCTAGGACAGACGTGCAGCCCTGTCTTCCCTCACAGGCAAGAGCCACAGGAAATCATGTGTCTCCAGTAATGGGGTTGGAAGCACCATCCTCCTGGATTGTGGTCTTGGAATGAGGAGGGCCTGGAGCAAGAAGGAAGATCTATTCCTCCTCACTCTCGCCACCACCAGTATCCCAACCGCCACCACAGCCAGCAGTACCTCTTCCATGTCCACATGCACAGCCCCGTGTTCATCTCCCTCATCATTTCCCTGCCCATCTCCCCACAGTCATCATCCTTCTGGCCATCCCCACTGCAGTGATCATCTATGGTCTAGATCTTCCCATCACACCTCTTCCCTCTCCCTTTCCACCCAGGTGGTTCCATCATTGGTCCAAAACATGGACCCAAGACTAAAGCATGTTAGTGTTACAGTTACTGGGACAGATGCCATTCTTTTAATTCTCTCACTGGGATCACAGAGATGGATGAGATGAGCCTAACACTGCTAGAAGTCATTTACTGCCACCAGGCAAATTATTTAATACTGCAATTATAAAATACTGGAAAATTAAACAGAAATTTTTCAGTTTTACAACTGTTAAAATATATAATACCTCCTATATCTGTTTTAAAGTATAAAGCATCTTAGTAATATCCTATCAATAAATGTGGAAGACATTTATGAACAAACTATAACACTTTCTACCAGGCATGAAAGAAAGTAATAGAATAGAAAAACACACCACTTTACTACATGGACATGGGAATGGCCTTTCCATTGTTTTTTATCTCATTAAATTATGTGACTTCAACCTGTGAGAGCTTCGGAGGCAGGATGGCAGCCCCAGTGGGTCCAAAGGCAGAGCATTAAGCCAAAGAAGGCTACTCTAGCCTTAAACTTTAATGCTATTGGCCCCATTTGGTTTTAGACTTACCTTTTGGAATGGGAGTCTCTATCCATGCTCGTCACACTATTGTATTTTGGAAACACATAACTTGTCTGGATTCACAGGTTCACAATTGGAGAGCCATTTGCCTCAGGATGCATCATACCTCGAGTCTCATCCATATCTTATTTAGATGTTATTTAGATAAGACTTTGGAATTTTCAACTTCCAAAGAGTGGATGCTGGGGGCTGTTGGGATATAATTCATGCATTTTGCATATGAGGAGGACATGAGTTTGGAGAGCCAGGAGTAGAATGCTATAAACTAAAAATGTGTGTCTCTCCTCTCCCCACCCCACCCCCTCCAGCTCATATGTTGAAACCTAATCGCAGTGGTATTGGAGGTGAGGCCTTTGAGAGGTTGGGTGACGAAGTGAGAGCTCTCATGAAAAGAAACCCGAGAGACCCCTCCCTCTTGATCCTTCTGCCAGAAAAGGACACTGAGGCTTGATGAACCAGGAAGCGTATTCTCACCAGAAGCTGAATCGGCCAGCATCTTGATCTTAGACTTCCAGCCTCCAGATCTCTGAGAAGCAAGTGTCTTTTGTTTATAAGCCATCCAAGCCATGATATTTTGTTACAGCAGCTTGAACAGACTGGCACAGACATACTCCACTTACTCCTATTGTGCATTAACAATCCAATTTGTCAATCATATTCAGGGCCAATCACCCCAGCCAGCACTGGAACTCCCTTTCTTGTTGGTTCACTGCATGAGGCATCCAAAGAGACCAGGAGGCAGTCTCTTCTGACCCATGGCTGTGCTCTCTGGTAAGAGCACTTCTCCCTTGGGCTCTAAATCTTCTGGAGCAGGAGAGCTTGAAATCATAGAAGCAGGATGCAAAACTTGTGTTCTGGGATGGTTGGGTTAGAAGTAAAAGGAGCTCATCCCCCCACCAACCTACAGAGAAAACCAGTGTCGGACATTGGTCACTGGTGTTGTCGACTGTATCTTAGAGGACATTGTTACTTCAGCCCCACAAATTACTGCCACCCAGCTAGTGCCATAAAGGGTCTTCAAAGGCTTATTTCAGACTTTATCAGGCCAGTTGCTTCAGGATAATGTGGAACTTTGCAAGGCCAGTGGATTTAACAGGCATGAACCCATTGGTGATATTCATTTGCTGTCAAGTGAGAACTTGGTCAGGGGCAATGCCATGTGGAACACTGTGATGTGAATTCAGGATAGTTTTGGCAGAAGCATTACAGGCAGAGAAGGCAAATCCTTACCCAAAACAAGTGTCTATTCTTATGAGAGCACAGCATTGGCCCCTCTATGGCATAAACATTCAATGTAATCATCCTGCCCTTAGGTTGGTCTGCTGGGGAATGCTGTCGTATTCAGGACTCAGAGTTAGTCGTTCCTAGGGGCACAAAGCACCAAGCAGTCACTTTAGCCAGATCAGCCTTAGTGAATGGACATCCATGTCACCAAAACCATGAAAACCTTCATCCCCGCCACCAAGGTCATTTGGCTGAGAAATATAGACCTGCAGGTGCCAGAGGAGGCACCGAGAGACTCCTGAGTGACATCTCATTGTGCTGTGCTCATAAGAGCAAAGCGGGAAGTAGGGAGCAAGGCTAGTGGAATTGAGGAGACCCAGGGTTTTAAAGAACATGCTGGAAAGCCAGAGCATGAGGAGATCAGAAGAGTCAGGGTAATGTTAATATCTTTCTCATAAATTATTCTGAAAGCATCTGGATGACCACAGAATCTGTAAGTGATTGGCTGAATGCATCTGCTGGGACACCGCACTCACTCAGCAGGAGTTCCCCAGAGCCGAGAATGTATCTGGTCCAACTCACTGGTGGCATGATTTGGGGGATGCACAAAGGGAAACGAGCATCAGAACAGGTGGGGCTCTCCTGTGGCCCATTCTCTTCTCTTCTCTGTGGCCATCACAGCCTATTGATGGCTCCTTGGTAATGGGCCTCTCAGAATACCAAATCAGAGCAACAGAGTGAACTCCGTGTCTCCCTCTCTTCTACTTTAGCCAAGCTTTAAAAGCTTCAGAGAAAGGGCTTCTCTTTTGTTTTGTATTTCCCCCTCCACTCCTGACATGGTACCTAATTAGCATTACTTGATGGTGCAAAACAACATTTAGTGACTCTCCCATCCCTGCCCTAGCCCTCGTCTCCCTTTTTCTGCCTTCTTTTCATTTCATGAGATCACATAGCAAGGGAATAAGCTCTGCAGCCTTGGAACTCCTGGCACATCCCTCTGTCCTCCTAGAAGTTAGGGTTTGGGCCATATTATGCAGTTCGGGAAAATTGGCCCCACTGGAGGTCAGAGAGCTGGGATTCATACTCCAGGCTCCACCAATTCCTGGCAGTGAAACCTTGACAGCTCTGCTTCCTTGTGCATACAAGGGAGATAACAGCCACTAGAAGAGCTTTGTAAGGGGTAAAGATTTATTAACTTGTAAGTCACAAAATTATTTTTCAAGGACAGGCAGGTGACAGTGCAGCAAGTTACAGCAAAGCCAGGAGAGGCAATGGCTTCACCGGCCATGGCAGGTGACCGCTGGCCTCTCTGGAGGGCCAACTCCTAAGCTCCATCAAGTCTCTAGGTAAAAGCTGTTTCTTCTTGAAAGCGATCCTTCCATTTTCAAGTTATTGTTTCCAAGGTATTTTAATTTTAAGCAAGGGGAAGATATGGTTTATATTCTGAGACCCAGACCATAAGCACAGAAGACCTACATTCCTAAAGTGTGACCAACAGCACTAGGGTCAGAACGAACTGGAGTATTGTTTAAATGCATATCCTCAGGCCCCGGTCTTGACCATCAACTACTTTTTCCAAGCTTCAGCCTCCATGTCTGAAAATAGGCTTAATAGTAGCTCTTGCCTAAAACCCTCGTAGGAGTTTAGATGGAATCAATGAGCAAATGAAAAAGATGAATCATTTGCAAGGGGATGAATATAATTTGCAACTGGGCACGATGAGCCCTCACATCTCATCCAAATCAGGATTACTCCAGATACCTGAGGATGTCTCGGGCTTCAAACAACCCGCAGAGTGGTCCTCATTGCTGCCCACAGTTTATCCTGGCCAGATGCACAGAAGCGGACCCTTTGGCTGGGCACTCAGCCAAGGCTGGAGCTGTTAGGAAATAAGAACGACTGTGTTTATTGGAAAATTAAAATATGCATGCGATGCTGCACAGATGCAATTTATGAGATTTATATGGAAGTGTCACCAAAAGGCCCTCTCAGTCACTTACAATGTCAGGTCTGCAAACACCTGGGAGCTCAGGCAATAAAGCTCCCTCTTGGAGCTGGTGGTGGGACATGGTTGTGCAGGGAAGTATGAGCCAAATGGTGCGGGTGCTTGCACTGTGGGGAGTGCACAGAGCGGTGAAAGTTAGTGTGTGTACACTCATGGGTGTGCATTTGGGCACGGTGTGTGGTATGGATCACTCCAGGGGGAGACTGAGCCGTGATGCAGAATTTCACCCATTACTCACACTCCTTTCAAAGGACAGCAGACTCCTGATGCTCCCAAGAAGGCTTAGTCATCATCTCCTACTGAAACCAAAGGCCTTCAGAATGTCAAGAAAATCAGATTCTCAGGGGAAGAACCTCTGAGCTGAGCATTCCAGAATAAGTAGAGTCCACCCAATGGGAGGAAGAATGGGGTTCTGACATCCCACCTTCTCTACTGGGCCTACGTCTCCATTAATGCTAAGGCCTCTTCATCCCGGGTCTCTGAAGTTTCTGTAAGTCTGTGGACCAGCCTCATGCCTGTTGCTGTCTGGGGAGCACGGCCCCAGGTTCTCCATCTTCCGCCCAGCCCTCCTGCAAGACCAATGGGGCCTTGGATGGGTTCACTGTTTTATGAGGGCCATTTGCTATGAGAGTAGGTTCTGGGAAGTAGGCAGGAGGTATGTCATTAAAAAGGAAGAGAGGAAGGAGGAGGAGGAGGAGGAGGAGAGGAAGAAAGACTGTCAGGGCAAGTCCCTAAACCACTCAGGATCAATCATCATAAGAGTGGCATTAAGATGCCAAAGCCAGCACAGCCTCACAATGCAAGAAGGAGGGATGCCACTTCCTCACTCCCTTCCATTCCTCTGCAGCATGAAGGAATCTTAACGTTTTGCAAGATCCCTTTGGTCGCCTGGGACACGCCATCATCACGTGGATCTTCTCGCACGCGAGGAAAGTCACTTCCCTGCAAGACAGGGAGGAGCTCTGGGCAAGTGTGGCTTGTGAAATAAAACAGGTCCCTTCAGTCTCTTTACCCCCAGTGAGCCAAAAGCGCTGGCCTGGCCTAGAGTCTGAGGTTGGTGAGCAGGAGTCTGTGAGTATAAACTGTGTGCTACATCCTGGGCTGAGCACTTCCACCTGTACATCTAGTCCTTGGTTAAACTCTGAAGGGAAATGAGCATAAACGTGACCTGGGTAAGACTTTGAAGATCCAGAGAGCTGTGACATCTACTCCAAGGCAGATAGACGGGGGAATGGCAGAGCTGTCTTCCACTCGGAACCAGAGCCTCCTCCTCTTGTTCCCCCAGCACTGACTGCTTCCCACTCTTTAATACATTGCCCTTCGCTTGCCTCCTGCTGGTCAGGAACAGTTCTTCACTCTTCAACCCCAAAGTTCCCACCTGCAGTCCATCGTGGAGGAAGAGGTGCTCACGGAATAGCTCAGAGGAGAAGGAAGGATGGAAATGTCTGGGCCGCCCCCCTTTCTAAGCACCACCACCACTTCGGACATCAGGTCGTTGAAGTTCACCGAGGGTGAAGAGGGAAATGTAAAGCCAACAACTCTGCCAACTGAGCCTTTTAAACTCACATGCACATCACACACATGCATCCACACAGGCTCACACACACAGGCACACCGAGTCTATCCGCACTTCTGTCCCTGATTATCAACTAGTGGGCAGAGAACGTGATTGCCCAGGGACTAGCCCCCAGTCCGTCACAGAGGAGACTCTCGGGGTATGAACACTCCATGACCCATGGCGCTGGCCAGCGGCCCACAGAGCTGTGCCACTGAGCTGACTTGCTCAGTCTATGGATCGGGTGCCTGGGAACCATGGCTGGGTCTGGTTCCACTTCACAGGGTCCAGGCTGCAATCACTATAACAATCAGGAAAAGAAAATCTAATGGATGGATTACAGTTACTGGGGTTACTGACCTCTAATCTTCCCCAGAATCTCTTGTAAGCCATTTGCTCAGGTTTCCAAAACTGAAACCATCCGAGGAAGGTCCTCCCTGTGGGCAGCTGGGATGTGAAGTTATGAACTGGGGACAGCAGAGTGCTAGGCCAGCGCTTCCAAACGTCAATGCGAGGAGCCGCGTAGGGACCCTGGTCAAAGGCAGGCTCTGATTCAGGAGGCCCGAGGTGCTGCCTTTCTAAGCAATTCCCAGGGGATATGCCTGCTCCACGGATCACACTAGAATAGCAAGGGGCCCACGCTCAGAATGGCTGGTGTTGGCAAAACCTAATACCCCACCCCCTTCAACTCTCAGAAGGACCCCGCGGCCCTGGGAGGAAGCCCCAAGACCCTCTGTGTTGCAAACTTCCTTCCCAGCCACGACCTCACTGCACCCCCTTCATACCAACTATGCTCCAGAAACACCCCATGGCCAATATACCCCTGGCATCCCAAGCCCTCTACCACCCATCTGTCCTTATGGTTGCTGGTCCCCTGCCTGAAATGCCTGCTCCTTCTTGGAGGTTTTAGAAATTCCTAATCATCCTTCCTCCCTCTATCCCCAGCACCTGTTCTGCTTCTGCTACTTGTATAGACTTCAGCGAGTCACTTCACCTCTCTAAGCCTCAGTCTTCTCTATAAAACAGAGGTGATAATAATGTCCACATCGCTGAGGTTTTCCCAAATATAAAATGAGATGGCACACGTAAATGCTTAGCAAGATGCCTGAGACAGATTAGATCATCAGAAAAACAAGCCATCCGCCCTCGCTGGTGAGGCTCAGTTGGTTAGGCCTCATCCCATGCACTGCAGGGCTGCCCAGGCAGTTCCTGGTCAGGGCACATGCCTGGGTTGCAGGCTCCATCTCTGATAAGGTGCATGCAGGAGGCAGCCAGATGATGTTATGCTCTCACATTTTGATGGTTCTCTCTCTCTCTCTCTCTCTCTCTCTCTCTCTCTCTCTCTCTCTCTCTCCCCTCCCTTCCTCTCTTTCTCAACTTCAATAAAAATATTTAAAAATTAAAAAAATAAATAAACCATTCAACTTGAGTGTCACCTCTGTGAAAGCATTCTGTATTTTTCCATTTACCTGTTTTTTTTTATTTGTTTGTTTTTGTAATCCCAAAATACTTGGTTTTTACTTCTCTGGTGGCCCTTATCACCTGGCATTTCCACCTGCAGGTCTGGACCCTATCCTAGCCCTCTCTGCTTTTCCAGGATCTATCACTGAGTAGAGCAAGGAGTGAACACCCAGTCAGCATGGGGGCCCAGGGCAGCCACAGCTAGCAGCATTCCAGGGGTTCACTGCTCTGTGAACGGGTATGGGCAGGGGTAGGGAGTGCTCTGTGTCTGAGAGGGGCCTGTCTCACAGGAGCAGTACAGTCGACTGGGAAGCTCAGAGCAGCAAAAGTTCTATTTAAGTGACTTTTCCAGGTAACTAAAGATTTTCACATTCAGGCAAAAGACTACTCTTTATTTTTAAACAGTTTATCAGATTTTCCTAAATGTGTTTGCTGCTTAAACCAGAGTGGTCTTATACCCTTCCCAAGATGACTTGGGGACATGGAAAAGACATTAATCACTGCCGCTAGGGAAGGGTGACTACAGAAGGGGGTCTGTTTTGCACTCATTGCCTGGTATTATTATTCATAGAACTCCCTTTCATTCTCAAAATGTCTCCTAGCTTGAACAAGAACTGATTGGGTCACCCTAACCAGGATCTCAGGGACCCCTAAGATGAATATGAATATTTGCTGTGAGGTTTTTAAAAACATGGCCCCACCCAGCCAGTGTGGCTCAGGTGGCTGAGCGTAGTCCAAGGCCTAGGCCTTAAGAAATTGGCAAATCCCACCTCTTTCTCTCCAGATGCTCCCTCTTGGAAACCAGCCATCATGCTGGTCTCTAGGATATCTCAAGAAAAGTTCTTGTCCTCTTTGAGCCTCAGTTTAGTTATCTGTAGAGTGGGCGTTATAAGACCCATGTCATCATGCTGCAATAATGACTAGACAGCAGGGCTTGGCAAAGGTTATTTTTAAGACCAGATAGTGAAGATCTAAGGATTGGAGGACCACACAGCTTCTGTCCCAACTACTCAGTTCTGCCATGACAGCAAGAAAGCAGACACAGACATACCTAGACAAATGGGTATGGCTGTGTGCCAGTAAAACCTCATTTACAAAACATGGGATTTGGCCTGTGGGCCATAGACTGCAAATCCCTGCTGCAAAGGACTGGGCAAGTTCCTGGTCTAAATGCTAGCTGCCATTAGCGTTAAGTATTGTTGTTGTTGTTGATATAAACACTACTTTCTTTAGGCAGAAAAGCTTGCTGGAGATTTCACCAGCCTGTAACCACAGGGTTCACCAAAAAGTGTTCACCCTGAGATAATGAGCAGCAACGCTAGTCACAGGATGAGTCACTTCAAGGGGGTGACATGCGGGAGTTTCATAAATGCTCTGTCATCTTCCTTCTGAGCAGCCCTGGCCAAGTCATCTCACCTCCTGAACCAGGTAGTTTGTCTGTGTCATGAACGTATGCATGGCAACCCCTCTGGGGAAAGTGGTATTTCAGACGGAGCTAAGAAAGTTTCTTGTGTGTTCATCACGTACTTCAGAGGAGAGCCCCGGGCAAGGATCTGGAGGAGTTCAGCTCTAGGGCAAAAAAGGAAGTGACTAGGGGAGGAAGAGAGGGAGGGGCAAGGAGGGGCAATAGTGGGGAAACCTGTCCCTTATAAATTCCATCTCTCCGGGTTGCCCCACTCACTGATTTGTTCCCTCAGTTCTGTGTGTTGCCTGCCAAATCTGTGCCAGGTCCCGGACTGGGGGTGGGGTAGCTGGCACTGATCTAGACACCCCGAATCCTGGCTTTAGTGGATGGGCCCCACATCCAGCGTGGGGAAGAGACCATTAAGTAAGACATGGTAGTAACAGTGTTGTGCATTGTGAAAGGGGAAGTGGAGGGTGGGGACCACTCTTTGGGGGTGTGCAACTTGGCCAAATTGGGGGTCAGGGGAGTCCTCCCCTTAGATGTGGAAATGACATTTAAGTCAAAACCAGAGGGATGAGTGAGGATTACTCACCATCCCCTGCCTTCCTCCTCTTCTTGAATTTACCCCTGTGGGTAGACCACCCCTCCTCCCTTCTGCACTGAGTCTTCCCTTGCCTGCACTGCCTTTTAACACATTGCTTTTTCCTCACCTAAACCTTTGCTTGAGACTTCGGTGCTCTTAGAATAAAAACCAGAAGCCTTCACATGGCTCGCTAGGCCTTGTGTGATGTGGTTCACATCTCATAGTATCCCACTAGTTGCTCTGGCCACCCCGTATCACTTTCCAGACCTTCCAACCACAGACCCTTTGCATATGCTGTTCCCTCTCCCTAAAATATGTTTCTCTCTTCTATTTACCTAGTTAACTCCCACTTATCCTTCAAATATCAAATCACTTACTTCCTCTGGAAGACCCCCGACTTCCCCTATGCATGAAAAGCCCCTGTTGTTTACTTCCAAAGCCCCTCTTCTTGGTACTGACCATGATCTAGTATGTGAGGATCTGACCAGAGTCTGTATCCCCAAGGAAAACCAGCTGCAGAGACTTGTCTATGCTGTTTATTGCTTCACTCCAGCACCAGGGGTGGACACATAGAGGAAGTCTAGCTAAAATATTTATTTCAATGGATAGGATGCAAAGCTCTGGTGCCAGAGGATTTTTACTTTCAAAACCCTGAGGCTATAAAACCCCACTGAGCACATGTTCTCTGGTTTGAGTTTGTAGTAGCAGGTGGGGCACAGCGAGGGGGGAAAAAAAATGACCATGAAGACAGGAGAGTGAAGTTAGTGTTTCATCTCTAATGGCTCTTCGGGTCTAAGTTTTCTCACCCATGAAAATCGTGGAATAGCAGCATCCTTCCCAACCACCTCTTGGACTTGTTGGGCACCATGGGACCAGTTTAAGGATGTACGCTTAGGAGTCATTATGGCCCAGCATCTACCAGAGAATCACAGAAAGGTATCACTGCTCTGAGCAAACTCCCCTGAGGCAGACGGACAAGCCCTCGGAGGGACCCCAGAAAGAGGAGCCCATCTGCAGCTGCCTCTGCCACCATGACCCACCCCCCACAACCCCCACAGTATTGATCCCCAGTCTCGCAGAGGGAACATTTGCCTTCCTTACGCTTCCAAATAATTAAAGTATAATATTTTATGGCCAGATAAAATTTACTGGGACCCTTGGCACGTAATTATAGTGCTTCTTTAAAGGAGACCCCATAAAAGATGCATGATTAGAAAGTTAAGGGTCTGGATGGAATTACAACGATGTGACAAATAATTCACAAGTGATAAATTGTCTAAGGGGTGGGGGGGGGGGATTCCAATAACCTCTGATGAAGGCTCACAACTAAAATGATAAATTCCCCAAGAGCAAGGGCGAACCTTTCCTCTTGGTCAAAGGCTTGCACCCCAGGAGCCCGGGAAGAGGAGCAGGGCTTCTTGTCAAAGTCAAGTCCACTCTCCCCAGGCATCCATTCTATCTATCTGTCTGTCTGTATTTATTTGTGTACTTAGGCACTTCCTTACTTAATCTGTTTGGTAATTTATCCATCCACCAATTTATCACATTTTATTTCCAGCCATTCTTTCATTTCACCATCAATTTTATTCATTCTTCCTTCCATTTACCTAGCCAGCTATCCTTCTAGTCACTTATTCATGTACCTATTCTTTCATCTATTTCCATCTGTTCATTTATTCATTTATTCATGTATTTGATAATTTGTTTATCTACCCATCCATTTATTTTTCTTTTCCTCCAGTTACCGATTCATCTGCCCATGCCATCCATATGTATTGCTCATTGGCACTAAGCAGATTTTGTTTACTATGTTATTAGGCATCGATGTAAAATGCAAATATCATGTGAGCCACATAGTAATCTTAAATTTCCTATTAGCCACATTAAAAGATCAAATAGAAACAAATAAAATCCATTTCCATAAAAACCACATTATTTGATAATTATTTTGTTATACACTAGTACAAGTATTTTCATACATTTATTTTTAACAATAAAATATAAATATTAATAATTTTTATTAATTGTCTTTAACTCAATATACCCAAAATATCATCATTTCCACACAGAATCAATATAAAAATATTAACCAGTTATTTTGCATTCTGCATTTCATCCTAAGTTTTCAGATTCCAGTGTATGTTTTACACCTCCAGCCCTGCTCAGCTGGACCAGCCACATTTCAGTGCTCAACGGCCACAATGGTCTGTGGCTGCCACCTTGGGCTGCCAGTTCGAGGTCTTCGAAGATGGATCAGAGAGGCTTTCACCCTTGGAGAGTTCACACCCAGAAGACAGAGAAGTAAGGCTTGTTGACTCTGAGACTCGGTGTCTATTTCATGCATTATCTCATTTATTCTTCACATTTTAATGATAAGATGCTCTCATTTCATATTTGGGGAAGTGAAAACTAAGAAGTAGTGAAAAGTTCTATAATAAAATCAATGGAGCATTCCAAAACCCTGTGAAATTATCCGATGGGGCAGGACTGTCTAGCTCTGCTCCAGGCTGTGACAGGCTGGAATCAGGCTCTGGGCCAGCCTGGAGGGAGGGAAGGAACCACACAGTCGCAAGGTCTCTCCTGACACGGCAGACAAGGGGGAAGAGGGAAGAACTAACACTCAATGTGCCCAGGCAGGTCCCTGACTTCTTCAACTATCTCTAGACAGAGACCAAAGGTATGGAAGAACATACTTGGGAGAATAAAAAACATCCACACAGGTCAAAACGAGTCTTTGCACCAAAAGTCATAGTCTCCTATCAATTCATAGTGAAGAGAGTGAGGACTCTGTGGTCACGTAACTGCTTTGATGACACTGCTGATGCCGAGGACAAAGGCCATGGGGTCAAGAGCAACGAGCATCACCACCATGCTTCAAGCACTTCACCTGCACTGTCTCCCTGATGCCCTTATTTCAAAAAAGAGGGCTCTCAGGCACTACCCCACAGCTTGCTAAGTGTCACCCACCATGTACGAGTTGCAAAGACCCTTCCCACCCCAGTGAGCATTTCATTGAGAACTGGCTTGGCCACACAGGACACAAGCTGAGGGATGGCCACTGGGGATGTGATGTTGAGTAACCCATGACAGCTATTTCCAAGAAGTTCATGTCCGGAGGGGACAATGACAAGGATCTGCCACTCCTCTGTAGGGGGAAGGGGAGGTGGTCAGGAAGAAGTGACATTTAGGCATCGTGATCTTTGTCGGGTCCTTGGAGCGCAGGTCCTGCCCGGTCCCTCGAAACAACTTCCACTCCCTGCCCCTCCTTCCCCGGTGCAGCAGGCTCACTCTGCACTTCCCCTCTAGGCCCCAGGGAAGGTTTACACTCCCTCGGTGTCATAATGGGTCAATGGAGAAATACAAACGCTTGGATTTCTGAGAATGTATATGTTTGTTTAAACACCCCTGTCATACTCGGGCACAGACAAAACACTGCCTGTTTAACACCTCTCTGAGAGGTACTGTGGGAATGATTTCACTGTCAGGAGCAATATCAATCAGGCAGACTTCCCAGTGGCCTCTGCTTAGGACTGGAAGACACACCAGCAGAGGAGTAGAAGGAGGTGGGGACAGACAAATCAGCAGAGTTGTAGAAAGAGGTGGGGAGCTGCAGGGGCCCAAAGTCAAGTGGAGACAGGGGTTTGGGAAGGAGGGGAAGGGAGAGCCAAAGGTACTAAGGAAGCAGGAGGGAGACTGAAAAAAAGACAAAGGCTAAGAAAGGGTGATACAGAGTTAGAAGACTGAAAGAGTCAGATGGGTGAAGAAAATAAAGACAGAGAGACAGGGCCAGATTCAGACTAAGTCAGTCAGGTACTAAAATATGGATGGAAACCAAATGACCAGTGAGATGGAGACAGACAGAGAAGAAAGAGGAAAATGAGGAACAGAGTGGGATGTCTAGAGCTCAGCAGCACCCAGCACACAGCACCCAGAACCTGCCTCAGCCCTTTGCTTAGCCCTTCCTTCTGCCTGGGAGGCCCTTTTCCCTGCTTCTTGCATTGCTGGTGTTTTCTTCTCTTTCTGGCCTTTGCTGACCTGAGACTTCTTGGGAAAGGTCTCCAATGTCCACCTCATTGTTCTGGCTATTCACTCCCACCCATTGTTCTCCATCAGAAAAGAACACCAGTTAATTTCCTTTATGCAACTGCTTGGCTTTTTATTAGTCACCTATTATCCACTAGAGGCCCAGTGCACAAAATTCAGGCACTCAAAGGGGGTGGACCTCAGCCTGATTAAGAAAGGGCACAGGCCTGGCCAAGGGACCCCACCAGTGCACAATAGACTGGGTCCAGGGAGGGACCGCAGGAAGGCTTCAGGGTGTGTCTGTCCCATCTTGCTCAGTCCTGATCTGTCAGACCCCAGCAGCTAATCTACCAGTTGGACCTTCTGCCCCCTGGTGGTCAGTGCACATCATAGTGAGCAGTTGAGCGGCCTTAGCATATCATTAGCATATTATACTTTGATTGGTTGAACAGACCACAGGACAACTGAACACTTAGCATATTAGGCTTTTATTATCAATATATAAAATTTCCGGGGTCACCATTGCTTTGCCATATTCCCAGTGCCTAAAGCAGAATCTGGCATGGAGTAATTAATAATTGAAGAAGTTATGAATGGATGGATGGATGGTTGGATGGATGGATCAATGAATGAATAGCAATGAAGGTGAAATCATTCCCAGGAATTCCTTTCAAGCTCTCAAATTAACCAGGTTGTGAGAGCATAATTTTGTGGCTGCGTTGGGTGTTGATTGGGAATGCATGATTGTTCTCAGCAGGTGGGTAAAATGGGAATCCATCTTTAATAATAGAGACTGGAGTGGGAGTAGAGTGCAGATCCTGTCTCTGATGCCAACAGGGCATCAACCAGACCCTGAGGACCCCAGGAAGAGGATGGCTGGGAAGCTGAGTATTTCCACCCTGCAGCATGGGCCCCTCTGGAGTTTCTTTCAAACAGAAATGGTTCCATCCATGGCTTGGCTTGGTCTAAAGTCAGAAATGGTTCTGTGGACAAAAGTGTATGATCCCCAGGCAAAGCACCTCTTATTAGGGCTCCCATCAGTACATTAGGACTAATGCAGCCTCCCTCTCAAGCAGGGCTCTTTGCCTTGATGGGAAGTGTTCTCAGGAGTCATTGATCAAGACCAGCATCTGCCGATGCTGGACAGCACTCAGGGGAACCCTGCAGTTCAGGTCAGAGTGCTTTGGCCTCAGTTAGCTTTCTGGAGCCAAATAAGAGGCCATTATGTGTATTTGTATCTTGAGGCCACATGGAAGCTGACCTTGGGGAATTGCAGGGGATGTCTGAGGCTGCAGGAGATGCAGAGAGAGACTGGACAGCCTGTTGGGAAGGACTCTGGGAATGAAATCCCAAAGTCAGGGGACTTCTCCAGGTCATCTATAGGGTGATTCAGGAACAGAGTCTCATTACAACAGGAGCATGAGAGCCAATCCACAACCCCCACCATCATAAGCCTATGCTTTTTGACCTTTCTGTCCTCGCCCACATTTACACAGATTTAACATAATTGCATTTATAGAGCAAATCCCAGTTTACATTCTGCTTTCCAGGTAATCTATACTAATAAAAGCATACTATGCTAATTAGACTGGACAGCCAAATGACTTTCTGGACATCATTCTGGATGTTCTTCCAGACAAAGCTGTGGTGGCAGAGGCCAAGGCAGAGGAGTTAGGGGCGATGAAGCCAGCAGTGGACCAGTTAGGGGTGATCAGGCAGGCAGGCAGGTAAGTAGTTAGGAGCCAGCGGTCCCAGATTACAAGAGGGATGTCTGACTGCCAGTTTAAACCTGATCCTGCAGGAGTCCCAGATTGGAGAGGGTACAGACCAGGCTGAGGGACTCCCTCCCCCTCTGTATGCACGAATTTCATGCATTTCTAATAGTATAATAAACACTTTGTATATTTCTACAAGACCTTTATCATTGGCAGTGCTGGCTACTATTGCATGGTTGACCACAATTTGACTTACCATTGCCTTACAAATCATGCACAAAACACCGCTGCCTATACCTAGTCCTTTTTCAAGATTACTTTCTCAGGCTGAATGTCAGGGTTGGAAGAATTTGAATGGTCGCAAGTACTCTCTGTGTGTATGATTCTTCAAACCAACCTCACTAGCACTGAGCATTGATAAGCCTTCTCTTCCCTTAGGTGGTTGATGTAATTCATTTTCATTCCCTTGGACAGAATTTTCAAAATGCTTGTTTGCCCATTGCATTACTTTATATGTGAATTTTGATCTATAGTTTTGTTCTGCTCATCCACTCCTCTCTTTTCCATGTGTGTAAATTTGGGTGTGAATCAGCAGCCTCTGAAGAATGAGAAAGGACACATTCAGGGGAAAGGGTTGCAAATCATGGGCAGGACTCAGGTTGGAAACAGGTTCTCAAAATGGCATGGGGACAGCCATAGCCTGTGGGATCGGATATAAACAGGCAGTTTAACATCCCTCGAGGGGTCCCAGATTGAAGAGGGTGCAGGCTGGGCTGAGGGACACCCCCTACCCCATGCATGAATTTTGTGCACCGGGCCTCTAGTATATACATAAGAGATTTGTTATAGGAATTGGTTCACATGATTATAGGGGCCAAGAAGTCCTGCCAAACATCGTCTGTGAGCTGGAGACCAGGAAGCTAGTGGTGGAATCCAGTCCAAGTCCAAAGACCCAAGAAGTCTCCATCTAAGTTGGAAAGTCCAAGAACTGAAAGTTCGGATGTCTGAGGGCAGGAGAAGATGGATGTCCCAGCTCCAATGAAGAGAGCAGATCCATCCTTCCTCTGCCTTCTTGGTCTCCCCAGGCCAAGTGCATTGATGATGCTCACCCACATTGGTGGAAGTGATCTTCCTTATTCAGTCCACTGATTCAAATGCTAAGCTCTTCCAGAGAAACCCTCAGACACACCCAGCTGCAGTGTTTTGTTTTGTTTTGAATTTATTTTTAATTTAAGTATAGTTGATATACAATCTTATATGGTTATATTGTTGCAGGTCTATGATATAGTGATTTGACAATTTTATCACCTCACCAATTCTTAACCATCTGTCACCATGCAAACTTATCACAATATTATTGACTCTATTCCCCTTTCCCTTATCCTCCATCCCCCAAACCCTCCTTTCTGGTAACCATCCCCTTTGTCTCTTCTTTTATGAGTCTGTTTTTGTTTTTGTTTTCTATTCCACATATAAATAAAACTCTATGGAAATTATCTTTCTCTGCCTGACTTAGTTCACTGAGTATAACACCCTCTACACCCACCCATGTTGTTGCAAATGGTAAGATTTCCTTCTTTTTTATGGGCCAGTAATATTCCATTGAGCAGCAGTGTTTGACCAGCTCTCAGGGAGCCCCTTAGCCCAGTCAGTTGACACATAAAACTAACCATTAAAGATAATCTCTACCCGAAAACACCTCCCAACCCCCTGAATAGACAAGTAAGAAGCTTCACAAAGCCAGGTGGCATGTGTCAGTGAAAACACATGTCACTGGGGAGCTGTGTGGCATAGTCAGAACCCCTGGCTGAGGAGCTTCCTGGAGGAGGTGATGCCCCATGGGATACTGAAGCACAAATGAGAATTTGTCCGGTGGACAAGAGTCAGAAAGGAGAACTGGAAGCAGGGTCTCACCGAGGATGTGCGCCTGCATGTTTAAAATGCTGGTGGGTAACAAAGAGGGTCGGTTTTGGAATCAGATAGACCAGGTTTTGAACCCTGACTCCTCTTGCTAACTCTGTAGATAGGTGGTCATTTCACTCTCTGAGCCTCAGTGTGCCCATCTGCCCATGAGGATAACTGTTTCCCCGGATGTTGAAGGTAAACATGAAGGTAAAGTGCTCCATCCACAGCTGGCAGAGTAGTGCTCAGCAATAGCACACATCGTTCTTGCTGCCCTCGCGGTGCTCCTCCCCTTCTCTTACCTGACCGTCCCCTACCACCAGCACACCTGAGGGCGGGACCCATGAGCACAAGGCTCCCAAGGACACAGACCTGTGAGCACACACCTTTCTGGCCTAAGGAAGCAACCAGAGTGCAATGGAGGCCTGGTTTCAAATCCCACGTCAGCCACTTACTAGCTTGGATCTAGGACCTCGGACAAGGCCCTTGCCTCCCCTGAGGCTGTTTCCTCATCTGTACAATGGGCCCAGCAAGCCCACCTTATAAGTTATCATGGTGCATGATCACAGTGGCCTGGGCAAAACGTGTGCTCAGTGTCTGATGGAGGTCCCCCGAAACCCCCACCTGCTTCCGATCACCGTGCAGGCATTGACGGCTGTGGTCTGGAGTGCATGCCCAGGGTTGAGGTCATCTACAGCAGCAGCCCCACCTGGGCACTCGGCCTCCAGAACACCCAGCCTGGCAGAGCCTCTGGGCAGTAGCTGCTGCCCCAGAGCCCAGCTTCTCCACATCCTCCCCCGGCTAGTGCGGGAAGAGGCATGACTCACGGAGGGAAGAGCAAGCGTTGGCTCCATCTCCAAGCCGCAAGGGGCCAGCCAGCAGGCTTGTGGTTAAAGGACCTGCCTGGGTTGCAAAACAGGCCAGTTTGCTGGGTTCTGGAGTCACGTGACTCGGGTGGGCACCGAGGATGGATGGCCTTGTCTTTCCTCGCCCACTGACTCACTGCACGCTTGCAGTCACATGGGCTCCCCAGGCCTCAGTTCCCCCTCAATGCTCCTGGCTGCTGGGCTTGCTTACCAAATCGGAAGAACTACTTCCTTTTTTCCTTGTATATTTTGCTGCATGCATACATAAATATATTCTCATTCTGGCAAACATGAGGACTATTTTTATAATATAGATTTATAATATAGCAAATATAGAAATGGGAAAGTACCCTTCTCTGAAGCAGTAAGTCTGGTCTGTGTTCCCTCAGAATCTTCAAGGGTTCTATTTTATTTTTTAATTAATTTGATGTCACATATGAAATACATATGGCCTAACTGGTTTGGCTCAGTGGATAGAGCAACAGCCTGCAGACTGAAGGATCCCAGGTTCGATTCCAGTCAGGGGCACATGCCAGGATGCAGGCTCAATCCCTAGTGTGGGACCTGTAGGAGGCAGCCGATCGATGATTCTCTCTCATCATTGATGATTCTCTCTCTTTCTCCCTCTCCCTTCCTCTCTGAAATCAATAAATTAATCAAAATAAATAAAAGTAAAAGAAATGCATATGTAAATACATTCTTCTTTCTAAAAAAAAATATTGGAATTTTACTGAAAAGGCAAGTTCCTCTTTAATCCTGGGTCCTTATCCAGAGACAAACACTATTATCAGGTAAAAAAGTTCTCTTTCAAGTCTCTGTTTTTTGCGTGATTGTATGTTATGCATCTATCACATAGAAGCTCATAGGAAAAGCTGGGGCAGGGGGCAGCATTTCCAAACTTTTTTCAGACTATTTGTACCTTTCTACAATTTTGCATTTTTTCACCCGTCACAGTGTCTGAGACTGTCCACTCTATGTTCCACTTATTTCTTTTAAGAGCTACTGAGCATTTCATACTCCACATGTGCCATAATCTGTAACAGTTGCCAAGTAGTGGACTTTTAAGTTGCCTCCACTCTGTTTATAAACAACGTTAAAACAAACATCTGTCTTCACTCTTATGTCCACATGCAGAAGGTTCTGGAACGTTAATGCCACCAGAATAAACTCTGCCTCACAGCCTGCACAAGTTGAGTTTAGCAGATACCAAAGACAGTGGTTCCTGTCTCTTTTCTAGGCATTTACTGATATGCATCCACAAACACATGGGAATTCACTCTCCAAGTGCCCGTGTTAAATGGTACAAGAGAAAGTTTGAGAGAGACAAAGAATTCATTGGCCCCAGAACTCTGGAGGGACAGGAAGACCCATAAAGCATCTACCTGAGATGGAAATGATCAGTTACTGAATCCAAACGCATGCTAGAGAGGGACAGCTGAAGCCCTGGCGGAAGGAGTTGACTTGCCAATAAGCTCCCAGACCCGTTTCGGCAACTTGGTGTTGGGCATATCACTTTTGTCCACTGAGACTCAGTGTCCTCAGGCTCTGTAAAATGGGACAGTAACCTCTTGCCTTGAAGGATTGCATAAGGCCTAAGTGTAGGGTCTGGCCTAGGGCCCTTCATATTGGGGGAAGCTCCCTCCTCCCCCCACCCCCCCAGCTTTCTCACAATAACCACACTTTGTGGTCTGAGGCAGGATTCCACACTTACATTAACAGCATTGACCTTCCCCAGCCTGTAAGATCCTTGCCCTGAATCTGACACCACCAGCTCCAGTCACTAAGGTCCGCCACGGTGTTAGAAATGGTCCCGGGAACACTGGCAAGCCTCGGAGCTGGAGTATTCACCTAAAGGGGAGCAGGTTGGCCACCTTGAACCACACACTCTTTCTTCCTTCAGAGAGAGCATCCCTCTTTTCCCTTGAGAGCATTTGCAAGGCTCCCTGTGGGGCCGAGAGATCTTTCCAGTTCCTGGGGAAAAGAACTGGTCATAAAGGAAGGAGGAGCCCTGGCTGGGCTACCGCTCAGGGACCAGCCAGGCAGGGCAGGAGGGACGTTCTGTGGTCCTTGCAGGAGGGCCTGCGACCCAGAGCCAGGACCCTGACCCAAAGCTCTGGAACACCCCAGACCTCAGCCATTGCTCCTTTGTTTCCCTCTCACCTCTGGCTGCTGACCTGTGCCTTCAGCATCGCCCCAGGCCTCACCATGTAGCCAATATTCATTAGTGCCAGGTCCCTGCCAGGTTCCTGCCAGGTCCTGGAGATGCCCTGAGCAGGACAGACATGGCCCTCCTCTCCCAGAGCCCATGGCTGGGATTCAGCAGTAGCAAGCAAGATCTGGGGTATTAAAGGGAGGGAGAAGGAGCCTGCAGTATGACCATGCCACGCAAGCAGCCTCCCTGCCGTGAGGGGACTTCTCTCTAGTCCTCTGAGGTCTGGGCAGCTCCCAGCTTCTCATTCTTGTCCAGCTCCTGAGGCAAACCCAGTCAGATGCCTGCAGGCAAACATTGTAATGAATCAGGTCTACACACAGCAGACCTGATTTGTTTCACTGTGTCCCTAGCACCTAGCACAGTGCCTGTCATAGTAGATACAAGGGAGGAAAGGAGGGAGAGAGGAAGGGAAGGAGGGAGGGAAGGAAGGAAAGAAGAGAGGGAGGGAGGAAGGGAGGAAGGGAAGGAGGGAAGGATAAAGGGAGGGGGAGGGAGGGAGGGAGATAAGAAAATAAGAAAGAGGAAAGCAATGGCTGTTCTGCATTCATTTATTTGTTGCCCACTTCTTACTGACCACTTATCATGAACCAGCACCGTGCTGGCCTCCAGGATGGGAATAAAATAGATGTGGTCCCTGTCTCTGGAGCTGGGACCCTGGCACCTGTGAGGAGAACCTACTTCAACAGCATCCTATCAGTGCCTCCCACAGCCCGGCAGTCCCACAGAATGCCCCTGTGTGCAGACCACTGAGGCTGCTACAGTCCTGTGGGACCATCACAGCAGCTCAGTAAAGGCTCTGAGAAGGTCTGCAATTGTAAAATAGAGTCTGATCAATTAGGTCCCTTCCAAACTCTTTCAACATGGAAGCTGCTTTTTCTCAGAATCCCACTGTGGGCTCTTAAAGGAATCAGGGGAGGTGGCTTCCTCCGAGTGGGCCCGGGGTGAGCCTCTCTCTCCTCTCACTCAGAGCGACTTCCCGGCAGCCACAGCATGCCCTGCGATGGGTCCTGCTGCCACAACAGCCAGCCCTGGGGTTTCCTGGCACCGGAGGGGGGACCGCTGCTCTGACCGGGCTCCAGGACACTGTGCACTGTGCCAGGGTTCTCCCATGTGGGATGGGGCTGCGGAGATGCCTCCTGCCAGCCTGTCCCTGGGAAGCAGCAGCAGCAGCAGCAGCAGCAGAAGCCACAGGGGCTGGGACTCTGATTGGAACAGCAGGATGGCCGGCAGCAGGCCCGGCCGGAAGGTCCGCACTCCCCTGCCAGGACTCCAGGCTTTGGCAGGGCCCTGGTCGTGCTTGCCAAGGGAACTTGGAGACTGCCAAACCCCTGTGCGATCCAGACACACAGCAACCTCCTGTTTCTGATTCATGGAGGCTCTGCTCGTCCAACTGCTGTTTGGTGAAAGTTGCTTCCATTTCAACAAGTCGCAGGGCCTCCGTTGAAAATGTGATGAGCTTTGTTCAGTGTCTCTGGCTTCTGTCTCTCGGGCTGAGACTGGCTGTTAGTCTGTGGTTCTCACACTGCCCCAACACTTCCCGTTCCCTCCCCTGCCTCACTCAGCCCTTCTTCAGCCTCATGGGTTATCTGTCCCATGAGCATGCGGCAGGGATGGAAGACAGCCTCATTTTGCTAGAAACCACTGATACTCCTCCATATCAACTCTGGGAAAACAGCGCCCCATCCTTCAGCCTCAGAGACCTGACAGTGATAATACGTGTTCAGGTTGATGTGAAATGGAAACCTGTGGGCATGCTTAAACCATGGTGGATGGGTTAAGCATGAAGGCCCTTTTGTATGCCTGTGTGCATAGCAGCACTATCCACAAGAGCTACCATGCGGGAGCAACACAGCTGTCTATCACCCTGTGCATAGACCAGCCACAGGGAGGGACATTCTGACCCAGGTTACAGCATAGGCGAACCTTAAAGACGTCAGGTGAAGTGAGACAAGCCAGTCACAAAAGGACCAATGCTGTAGGATTCCACCCCTTGGAGGTATGTAGGGTCAACAAAATCCTACAGACAGAAAAAGGAATGGTAGCTTCAGAGGGAGAGGGAGAGGGGACGGGGATTGGTAGTTAATGGTTTGTGGTTAATCCATACAGAGCTTCAGTTTTGAAGATGAAAAGTTCTGGAAATGGTGATGGTGATGGTTGCACAACAATGTAAATGGACTTAATGCCACTGAACTGCGTACTTAACGATGGTTAAGAGAGTAAATGTTATGTTATGTGGTCGAGATAGTAAATTTTATCTTCATGTATCTTTTACCAAAAATTTTTAAAATGTTTTAAAAAGAGAAAAAAGTAGGAAAATAATTTTAAACATTTTTAAGTAAAAAGAGTGCAGGCCCTAGAATTAGACAGAACCAGTGTACTCCCAGTCCGCCTGCTTGCTACTCTATGGTCTTGGGTAGTGTTCCTCCATCCTCCATCAGCCAGGATGCTGTTCAGGATGCAGATCCAGGCGTCTCAGGCAGAAAGGGATGTAGTTCGAGGAACTGGGTATTCACAAACCTTGCAAGCAGCAGGAGAGAGGTCAGAGCGTGCCCTCGGGTTCAGGTTTGTTATATTTGGGGTCCAGAGTCAGCACGGAGCTCCTGCCACAGACATCAGGGGGCTGCAGGAGACCACTCCCGCCGTCACTGCGTCCTCCATAGGGCGGGACAGGCCATGGGAGGGAGGCAGGGGCTCGCATGTCTGCCATTGCCATCACTGCTTGAGAAGAGAGAATGGATTCTGCGGTCCCTCTGCCTTCTGAGCCTTGCACGAGTCCTCCTCTCATGGAGAAGGACTTTCATGGACTTCTAGTCTCTGAGATGCAGGGGAAAACACAGAAGGAGATGAGCATCAATGCTGAGCCCCATCTATATCTCGTGTACCTCTGTGACACTGGGTTTCCTCGCCTCTTCCATGAAGATATTCATAGCACCCATCTCCTAAACTTCACTTGGGCTAAATAATGTAAGGCATGGTCATTCTTAGCAGAGTCATCAAATACTCCTAACTCTTTCCCCCTCAGGGTGCTTCCCCACGCCGTTCCCTCTGCCCCAACACTCTTCCTTCTACACTGACTTTGACTCACCTTTTGTGTCTGAGATGAACTGTCAGTTCCTTGGAGGTTTCTTCTAAGCCTAAGTCTTAGTCTTCATAAAGCCCCCCTGATGTAATAGTTGGTAGAAGATTCTGCTTTTCCCTCCTGGCTCCTGGCACAATTTGAATTTCTGCACTGTGAGAGTGATTGCATATTTAAGATCTGTTTCCCTCAGCCACGAGCTTCCAAGGTCAGGGCCATCGGGCCGCTTCTTCTTGTCTGCAAGCAGGTGGTTCTCAACCTGAGAGAAGGCGGCTCCGGTCTGATTGACAAAGGCCACCTCTTATCTCCCCTCCCTCCACAGCTGAAAGAACTGGGGCCCAGAAAGGGAAGGGAAACATGGATGGTCCCACAGACTGGATGGCTGAGTCCCAGGCAGTGCTGGTCAGAGGGCAGTGAGAGGGAGGGGTGAGGAGGGGCATTTATCTGGCTTATGGGTGGGGCACAGGCTTCAGTGGCACCAAACAGAGCCCTCACTGCCATGCTCTGGCCTGGGCTGCTGTGTTCAGAGCATCGGACCCTTCACATGGAGAAGAGCATTGCCCTGGTTTGCACTTGACAGTACATACATCGCCATACACACCACACACACACACACACACACACACAGGGTGTGACTTCAGCTTCTCTGTGCTTCAGCTTTTTCGTCAGTAAAATGGGGATGATAAAGCCCACCTCACCGAGTTAATGAAAAGAACCAGTCAAACACACCGGGCCAAGCACTCGGGAAATGGTAGCCACAGCCAGCAGCACTTTCCCACCAACCCCATCCCAGCCCGCCATTCCTCTCCCCCTGGTTTCCCAGGCTGCCCCTGAGCTCACAGAGGGACTCAAGCTGTCTTGTATCAGAGGCAGCTGACCCTGCTGTCACCAAGACCCTGAGCATGAGATGCCTCTACCTGGAAAGCAAGAAATATCCCCAGACGCAGCTGTTCAGTGTGAGGCAGCCCAGCTTTGGCCCCATAGGCCTCACTCTGTGAGGCTGCCCCCTAGTACTTATAAGCCTCTGTATCTCGAGGGAGGGAGGAAGGGAGGGAGGGAAGGAGGGGAAGACAGCTGCCTAAAGAACTCTGCCTCCCCAGAAGACATTTTGGAAAGTATGGCTTCTCCCTGCCTGCCTGCCATCCTCCTCTCTTTGTTTTTCTCTTTCTCTCCTTCCTTCCTTCTCTCCTTCCTACTTCTCATGCTGACCCTCTGTGCCTCTCTCTGCCTGGGGTATCTGTCTCTCCCTGTCTCTGTCCCCTCTGTGCATGGCTGGCAGCCAACCTCAGCCCCTAGAAGCCAAGTCCCATTGAGGGGTGCCTTATGTCCAACCATTATCAGGACTTGGACAGGTGGGGGGCAGGGGGGCAGGCATCCCACTTTGGAAGAAAGCCAGACTTTCGCTTGAATCCAGGGTGACCAGGACCCCAGTCTGACTCCAGAAAGACTTGGACTCCAAGCACATCCTTTGCCCCAACTTCTAAGACCAACCAGGGTTGGCCAGACAAGTTGTGCTGTGGGCAGATCCCAGGTAGCCACTCAGAGCAGAGATCCAGTGAGGTGTGGCAGGAGAGAAAGCAAGCAGTGGATGTTCGGACCAAGTGGTGTCATTATTCCAATTAGGAAAATGACCCATTAGCATCATCTAGTCATCACCATCACAGGTGTGGCCCCGATACACACCAGGCTGCAGCCATTAAATGCCCACCACCCTCTCCTCCTCCTACTCGGCTCTCATCCCCTGGGGGTGAGGACTGTTCCTCTGGCTGCACCCTACTCAGGGAGAGCTCCTCTAGACAGAGTGCAGCACAGCTTGAGAAAGGGCTGCCTTGAGAGGTGGTGAGTGCCCCAACTGAGAAGACATGCAAGAGAGTAGTGATTTCTGAGGTGTAGGGTAGAGAGGAGCATCACTGAACTGCCTTCCAAAGCCAAGACCCAGAATCTTCAGGAGAGAAACTAGTTCTTTACTAAGATTTTTTAAATATATGAATCACTCACAAGTCCAACCTTAAAGAAGCAGCACCATGACTCAGGCAGATTTAAACACACACACACACACACACACACACACACACACACACACACACACACACAAACAAAAAAAACACAAAAAACAAGCACATGGTTGGAGGTCTCAGAGTCACATCGTGGTGGCTCCAAAGATGCCCGTCTTTGCTCTTCCATATTTTGTTCAGAAGAGACATATGTCTGCTTGAGTCCAGCCTTAGGAGCCAGACAGACCCGGGCTCAGGTCTGCCACCAACCATCCTCAGACAAGTCGCTTCATCCTCTCAGCCTCAGCATCCACATGGAACAGGGGCCCACCTCATGATGGTGAAGAATAAGTGAGATTATTCGGAGACTCTCAGGCTCCCAGCCAGGCTCCTGGCACATCATAAATGCACAGTAAATGGGTTTCTGTTTACATGATATGGCAGAACTTAGGGTTTGGCTCCGAAGAGGGATAGAAGAGTGACAGTGGTGGATGACAGTCCCCGAAGCCCCATGACCCAGATCATATAAGAACCTTGGCTTCAGCCTGAGCAGACACTGACAGAGCCTTGGTCCCTGCCCTTCTATGACACAACTTAGCTTCACTAGTCTGAACCTCCAGCGTCCCTGCCCTGCCCTGTGCCAGCACCCCAGTCTCCTCCACTCTGCTCCAGACTTGACATGAGCCCTTTAACCATTAAGCTCTGAACATCGTGTCTTCTGCCCTTGGAGGTTTCTAAACAGTAATTAGGCAGTGGAACTCCCTGCCCGGGTGGGAGGGTAAATGTCATTAGTGTAGGAGGGGGTGTGGGGCAGGGCGGGCGCTTGGATGCTTGGCACACCGCAGGATCAGGCCTGGCATCAGGTGGCCAAGGCCTGGTGGATGAGTTCCACTGCCAAGTCCCCCGAGGCCCAACACTCTCTCTTGGGGAAACCTCCCTCTGACCTGCAGGAACAGGTGATACAGTAGAGAGAGCACTGGACCTGGTGTTGGAAAAACCTGGCTTCGAAAATCCATCCCCTTTCTTGTGAATTTGGACATGGTAGCTAACTATGTACGGTGAACATAGATACATATAGTATTATCCACAAAATGGGAATTATCCTGTCACTCTCATGGAGTGGTGGTAAGGGTTTGATAAGATTATGTGTGCAAGGTACCAAAAGCGGAGCTTAAGCAGAATGAGACTGTAAAGGGTACCTGCTACTACTCAAATGGAGCCACCAGGATGTAGACTTCAAAGTCACAGCAGAAGGTGACATTCATAATACCCAAAATATTCCCTATAAAACAATTGTCTGTATCGGGATGCATTGGGTTATGCTGCTGTAACAAGCGAGTCTCAGCGCTTAGATAAAATCACAAAGGTTTCTCTCTTGCTCAGTGCCACATGATTCAGACAGACAGACAGACAGGGAGGTTTCATTTGTCAGTTACTTGGGATCCCGGGCTTACAACACAGCCACCAATTGTCACCTAGCCAGAAGGAAAGAGGGCGCTCTGGAGGTTATTGCCTTGGAAATTAAATATTTTGACCCATTAGTAATGAACATCACTCATTAGTTAGAGCCTGTCCCAAGACCCCACCCAGACACAACATTGTTCAGTCTTCTGTGAACTGCAAAGGAGAAAGGAACAGGGCACGGGCAGGCACTGTTCATCTCTTCCACAGAATCCACCCCGGGAATCACACACCATCTCTCAGTCTGTCCACAAGGCCAAATGTTCTCTCCAGTAATGGGAACAAACTGCCTCTTCTTTACTTGAGCAGTAGGGTAACATAGACATGCACGTGGGGCAGTGTTGCATGAAAACATTCAGATCTTTAGCTGCCAGCATCCCTGTGAAACACTCAACCATAGAAAGACGCGTGGACTTGACACTGACACCCACTAGCAGATTAACTTCTCCCCCTCAGGTTCCCTCGGTGCCTGTGCTCACTGAGTAGCTTAGTGGCCAGAATTACCTATTTATTTCAGGTTTTGTTTTCCTGGTTTTCTCTCTGTGTCAAGACTGAATTATGGGAGTTAAATGCCTGTAAGATACAATGAGTTTTGTTCATACAACGTTCCAGGGTCTCATGGGCCTTTGTGGCAGGAGGAAGAGCTCCCTGAGACTATCTTCATTTAAGTCCCCATCCTGAGAGTGGTGCTGCTAAGGGCTCTAGCGCATCCCCTTCCAAGTCTGGAGTATGACTCCTCTCTTCTCCCACTCTTCTCTTCCCACAGGCCAAATACAGTGGAGGGCATGGTTCCAGCTTCCTCAAAGACCAGGATGAGCCATGGACCAGCCTCCTGCCAAGGGGACCACTCAGCCCGTGACTCCAGCTAAGAGGAGAGAAGACAGTCTTGCTACTCAGAGACTCTCAAACTTTCCACAGCAGCCCTTAGAAGCCAACTCCCTGGGCCCTTGGTCAACTGAACTGAACTACTGGGTGTCATCACTCTGTGGATACCTTGATTCTGAAAGCTATTTGGAGCCAGAAGTCAGGATCAAGATTGAAGGAGGGCAAGTTTCCAGCCATAAGATGGTACAAATCATATTCTACAACCAGTGTTTTCTTGATTGGTATATATACGATACTAGTGGCTCGGTGCACGAAATTCATGCACTTAGGTTGGGGGAGGGGGCCAGCCTGGCCTGTGCCCTGTCACAGTGTGGGAGCTCTGCCCACCCATCCAGGGCTCCTCTATAGATTGCCCCAAAGAGGTAAGCTGGAGCTGGGGAGGTCTGCAGACCCCCGGGATGAGCTGCAGCAGAGGCCTGTGGACCTCCACACACCTCAGGAACCCCAGCACAGCACACGGAGGCCTCTGCCATGGCCTTGCCCATCCCCAATGCTTCAAGTCCCTACCCACCTGCACCTGCTGTGCACGCAGTCTGCTGATCAGTCATTACATGATAGCATCCCAACTAATTTTCATATTACCCTATTATTTCTATAGATGTGTGTGTGTAGTATGTATATGAACTTGAACCTCAATTGTTCTCATCTACAAAATGAAAAATTAGCATTTTTAACTGTTACCAAACAGTTATTTCTCCACCTAAGACACTTAGGGCTACATTGGAAACCAAAATTCAATGCAAACAAGTGAATACTTAATGAGCACCTATTAGGTACCAAGCCCAGCTAAAGGTTTTACATATGGGTTATCTTATCATTTCATCACATTTTAAGGCACTCTCTTTCATTTTATAGATGATGAAACTGAAGCGCTGACGGGTGGAGCTTGGACTTGAGTCCTGGTCTGTCTCCCTCTGAAGGCCAGGTTTCTTTCCCTTCACTCTCTTTCCCAGGATGCTCCCTGGGAAAGAAACCCCGATGGCCGCCACCTAGAAGTCAAGCCAAGCAGGGAGGAGCAGTGGGTTGAGAAAGAGGGCAGTGCCTCCAGGTTGGTCCTTGGAGCCCAGAATCTGTGTGGAAGGGGGCCAGGGAAGCTGGAAGGGTGGATAAGCCCCACCCAGATGCTTGTTCTGAATCCACTGGTCCATTTCTTCAGAAAGTGGCTTCCAAGCCTGGGCTTGTAGTTAATTACAGGTGCAGCCATTCTACTGTGCACAGAGATTGATGTTGAGGCACAGGGTATCCATGTATGCTGTACCTTCTTTCACAACCAACTTGACAAATGAGTGAACACTGGTGAGCACGTTAAACCATTCTCCTTACCTGCTCCTTGACATAACTCTGACATCCATTCCCTCCTTCTCATCTCCTGGTCACAACAATTCAAGTCTCACCGTCCAGGTATTTGCAAGTGTTTCTTGACTGGTTGTCTGGCTACCAGCCTCTCCCTACATCCAACCCAAATGCCTTACAAGCTACCAGAGCCATCTTCCTAAAAGGCAAAACTGACCCCATCTTATTTAAATTGAAAACAAATAGAAAACGTTCAATGGATCCCATTACCTTCAGATAAAGTCCAGGTTCCTTCTCAGGGCCTCAAAGTCATTCACAATCCAGTTCCTTTCAATCTCTCCAAATGTGTCTCCCTCCCGCTTCCCCGTGAGCCTCCTCATCTCTGTTCAGGCCTAAGTGCTCTCTCATCTTTTACACTCCCATGCTTTACTCCAGGGGTCCCTTTGCCAGGGTGGCCTTCTAATTCTCACCTAAGTGAAACCCCATTCAACTGCAACAGGATTAGAAACCATTAAATATGAACATTCAAGATCTCATCCCTAATTCCTTGGGAGGCATAATCAGGATGCCTGTAAAATGCAGAAGCTGAGATATTTGACAAAGAGCTCAGGTGTGGGTAATGGGTAATCTGAGGAAGAGGGGTATATTTTAAACAAAACACAAGAGAGCTGAGAGTAGAGGAGACTTGCATGTTGATAGTTGAGATTGAAAAGTAGAGTGAGTTTGGGGGAGGATTTTCCCAATGTCAAGTGGCCGTAGGCACAGCTCACCTCCCAGACCACAGCTTCTTTAAAATACGTATTTCAATAGCTTGCTCTTGAATTTGATGAGATCATGCATGCAAAACGCCCAGCAAATAGGAAGCCCTTGGTAATTGTTAGTCATTATTGTTATTACTATTAAAATCACCGGTATGCTTCATTTGGGAGACTGCACCAGACTGGGCTAGGTTTGCTTGTGTTCATCCCCATCACACCCTGAACGTCCCCCTTTGTAGCTCTCTCCACACTCTGTGTTTATCTTTCCGCAGGGCCTGTGGGCTCTAGGCCTGCACCACAGACCACATTTACCTTGTTCACCAACTGTCTAGGTGCCTAGAATCATAACAAATGCCATATATATATTCAACTTAATTCATTCACCTTCCACCCATTCCTACTGCTGCTTCTCTTCTCTGAAGTTTTTACCATTTTTGTGTTAACCTCAACCACCCTCTGCCTCTCTTTTTGCCAATTCGAAAACCAAAGAAACCAAAACCCTTTGGGAGTGAGTGTATGTACTGAGGTCTAACTTCACACACATCAACAGACAAGACTTCTTGAGCCTTCCTTCTTCAGGCCCCAGGTGGACAATGGAAGGAGGAGGCCAGGCCCAGCTGGACTCTTCTGAAAGTTTGGCCGCATGGAGGAAAGCAAACGTAGTTATCTGGCCTGTGTAACATTGGCAGGTGCAGGATGAAAAGAAACGAGCAGATTGGACACTAACAAATGTGAGAGCCACGTGTCGTTATCTCCATTTCTCAAATGAAGAAACTGAGACTCAGGACGTTGTAGTCACTTGCCCAGGGCAGTCGCAGCTCCCTGGACCCTGATGCATTTGAAAAAGAGCATTTGGGGAGGCCGGCAGCTGAGCTCACCTCCCCACCCTGGCCCCCGCCCCGTAAGGCACCAGATGGTATCTGTGAACCCAGAGGATGCGGTGTCATCTGGATTAGCCTGGTGCCATTAGAAGTGGGATTGAGCAACTCGGGCATCACTCCACCTTCCAACTGAATCTTCTTCATTCTGGAGACCCTATATCCTATAGCACATGGGTGGTGGGTGAGGGAAAGTCAGAGCCCATCCTACCTGTGACCCCAGAAGGAAATGTGAGGGTTCGGACACCTTGGTAGCCCCCATGTTGAGCTTCTCACTATTGACGCACTGGGCTGGTTTTACCTGCATCACTGGATATGGAGTCTGGGTGTGTCCTGGGGGACCCACACAGGGACCAGGCAGAGGCCAAACACCCTCCACAGCTGGCTCTCTGCCTTCACGGCCCCCATGCTCTCTTGCTTCTCCTAGCTACCTGTCCCCTCCAGGTCTCCCTTCCATTTCTTTCCCTCTCCCCAGTTCTCCACCTGTCATCCCACTGGAAGTAGCACTTGATTTGAAAATATGTATATGCCTTTTAGCGTTTAGTATATGCCCATCACAAAGTATCAACTGACTGCTATATCTAGACCATAGAGATATTTTATTTATGCAACGTAGAATGTTCTAAGGAAATCTGAATGTTTTGCCAACATGAAAGCTTATAGAACTTCATGTAAAAATTCAGATTTCTGTTTTCTCTTGAATAATTTAAAAGCTAGCAGTTTCAAACTCAGCGTCTCACACAGAAGCAGTTGGCTGAAGTTAAGAAACATCTGCTCCTTCAGGTCAGACTATTTCCCCCATAGCATTTTCCCCCTTAAAATTAGCCTGCTTTACTCTTTTGGTTACCTGGCCCTGGTATATTTTCATGTTTAATACTCTCTACTCTATTCTTCTCTCAAAAACTCCCATTGTACAGGAGAGAAACTGAGGCACCAAGAGCTTGACAACTTGCCAAGGTCACTGGTGGGTAGCATCCCCAGGGTCTTCCTGATAACTTCTCTTCAGCAATTCCCCAGGGAGAAAAAATCGTTTCCTCACTTGCCCTGTCCTCTACCTTCCAGGAACCTCTCCTGCCAAGCCCAGAGGCCAAGAGGAGCCAAAGAGCACTCAGGCAGAGACAGGTGAAAGATGGACTCAGGTGCATAGGTAAGAAGGTCTCATCTCAATGAGGCCTCCTCCCCTGTAGGTGGCTTGTGGAGGCGGAGCTACCACCAGGGCAGGTGAGGACATCTCCGCAGACTACCTTGTCCTAACATGCCCTCAGTGCAGGCCTCCCAGGCAGTGGATCCCTGAACTGGAAGCACAGACTCCCCTACCTGAGGTTTATCACAGTCCTACTCCTCATGGGTGAGTCTCCTGGAGGTGCACATATATGCTCACACACCATGCATGTATGCATATGCGCACCAATACAAGCACACACATGCAGACATACAAAAGCACACAAATGCACAGTCATACACATATACACACAGAGAGAGAACTCTGAGAGAGTGAGGAGTTGAGCAGGAAGAGAATGGCAGGAAGGAAGGAAGGAATGGAGGGAGGAAAAATATATGTGCCAGGCCTTTTGCTGTGTTTTTTATGCTTTATGTTATTCGATCCTCTCAACATCCCTTTAAAGTGGTATATGTTTGTTTCCTCTTTTCAGATGGGGAAACAGAAGCTGGGAGAGATTGAACAACTAGCCCCGGATCTCACAGCCAAGACAGTCGCAATTGAGCTGAGGTTTGAACTGTCGCCCCTCTCTCTGACAGTGTATTCACAGCTGCCAGATGCTCCTTCCAGGCCAGCTCTGTGCCAGGCCTTGAGAATATAGAAGTGGGAAAATATTCCTCTACCCTCAAGGGGGGAGGCAAACATTATGCAAATAATCACACAAATAATTGGTGATTATGAATGTAATAGGTACCATAAAATTAAAGTATAGGACACTATGCATGCCTGTAACAGAGGGACCCTAATTTAAACTGAGGACTGAAGGCAGGCCTCCCTGTGGGAGTCACCAGATTCCAGCATGGTCTCCCAGATCCGGTAACTGCCTTCCCATCATCACCCTCCCGGGATGGAAGAAGAGGCTACTACAACCACAAATCATAAAAATTATTTCACTAACAGATTTAGAGACAATCTATCCTACAAAAAAAAAAAAGCATAAAAGGCATGGGAATCCAACTGCTGGCATCTTGCTGCAATGAAGGCTGCTTGCCTCGGCCCATTCTCAGAATCCTCACACCTGAAGCCCATCACTGAGCTGCAGGGACATCACCACTTCAGTGTACCAAGACTCACTGGGCTGCACAGGACTGGTGTTCAACAGCGACCCCTGGTGGACAGGACCCAAATTATAATCCAGGGAATGAGTCTGAATTTCTAGCTCTCACTTGACATCTGGAAACAGAATGGGCCCCCTTCTGACTGTACAATATCCCAATTGGTCTTTGAAATTCGAATGACTCAGGATACCTGAGGTCTCCCTCCTACATTTTTCACCCCTTGAGAACTTCGGCAAATCTCTTAACCTCTCAAAGCCTCAAGGTCCTCATTTGTCATGCTGCTAGGCATGTTTAGAAATGTCATCTGTGGCCAAACTGGTTTGGCTCAGTAGATAGAACGTCGGCCTGAGAATTCAAGGGTCCCAGGTTAGATTCTGGTCAAGGGCATGTACCTTGGTTGCGGGCACATCCCCAGTAGGTGGTGTGCAAGAGGCAGCTGATCAATGATTCTCTCGTCAATGTTTCTAACTCTCTATCCCTCTCTCTTTCTCTCTGTAAAAAAATCAATAATATATATATATATATATATATATATATATATATATACACATATACATATACATATATATATATTTTTTTTTAAAGAAATGTCATCTGTGATTACTCTCACAACAACCCAGGTACACAGCCACAGATGTCCATTTCACAGAGGAGGAAACTGAGGTAAGCAGCAGAGCTGGAATTCAGACCCAGGCCCAAACCTAGAGACTTAACTTTTTCATTGATTGCTTCATTCAAAATGCTTATTGAGCATCTCTGTGTTCTGGATGCTGGATCTATGCAGTGACCGAATAGGCAAACATCTCCACATTCATGGCACCTTCCCTGGTGGTCACACTGCCCCCCTAAAATTGGTGGCACCGGTGAAAGGGATAGTAAGTCTGCAGTGACCCAGGGCAGTCCATGACACACACCAGCTTCAGAAAAAAGGAGAGCAAGACTCACTGGCCAACACTGGCCCCCTCCCACAGGCAGAGATGGAGTCGGATCAGAACCACTTCTTGCCTGCTGGGAAGGGCAGGGTCGAGTTCTTCAGTACCTGTGGCTGGGCTGGGCCAGGACAGAGCAGGAGAGACGCCCTAGAAATGGCAGGTCACAGCTCTGCTCTCCTGCCACCTGGAGCCCCCTCCCTGACCAGTCCTCGCCAAGCCAAGCGCAGAGGCAATCCCTCAAGTTTACGATGCGCTGTGTGTAGGTTGAAGACCTACCATCACCGGTAATAAGTTGTTGTTTTTATTTTCCATTTATAGAGGAGCCTGAGTTACTACCCGTGGTCACCGCGGCCATTAAACTGCTCCAGGAACTGAGATTTACATATCGGCCACGTGACCTGCGACAAGCATCAAGAGGGGGAAAAGACCTTTACAGTCTAATTAGAGCTGGTGATTGATACACAGGGACAGCAGAGAGCAGCCTCGGCACCCCTCCCACCCCCCAAAACCAGAATGCCCTCACCACCAGGCACTCCCCGGTGATAACCACGGGGCAGCTCGGGCCAGAATGAAGGACCAGGAGGTTAGGAAAGGGCTCAGAACCTGTGGGCACAGGCTCCCCTGGTCTGACCTGGAAGAGCCAGGAAGTGGGTGGGGAGGAAGTGAGGATGGGAGGCCCTTCACTCCTCCCACCACTGTATCCAATTAATGTAGTAATTAAGCCTATTGCCTGAACAAAGGTTGCCGACAACCAGTTAATAACACGCTGCAGCTTCCACAGCTTTCATCCCAAGATCTCAAAACACGTTATAAATAATTAAATACTATTATTTCGTGATTTGTGTAATCAAAGAACTTTACAAGCACCACTTTTTTTCTCTTTGGGTACACACAGATCGGCACCATGATCTCAGAGGAGGAAACTGAGGCACGGAGAAAGGCCAGGTGCACTGGTGTGGATCATCTGACACCTCACACAGATCTTGGTGCCCAACTGTACTCCTTACATCCCCATGGACTCAAGGGCCAGCCCTCAGCCGGACCCCACACCCAGGCACAATTATGTGACTGACCCCTGCTGGAATCACCCCCATTCGCCCTGGGGCAGGCAGAAGGATCCAGCTCCACAAGCCAGCCACCTCCGGTCCAGGCCTCAGGCTTAACCCCCTTTTAGCCTTTGACCCTGCGCCTTGAACACAGTTGTAAAGTGGGATCCTTTTTCTTCTTTTTTTTTTTTTTCTTTTTTAATATATTTTATTGATTTTTTTTACATTGAGGAAGAGAGAGGGATAGAGAGTTAGAAACATCAATGAGAGAGAATCATCGATCAGCTGCTTCCTGCACACCCCTTACTGGAGATGTGCCCTCAACCAAGGTACATGCCCTTGACCGGAATCGAACCTGGGATCCTTCAGTCCACAGGCTGATGCTCTATCCACTGAGCCAAACCGGTTTCAGCAGTGGACCCCTTTTTCATGTGGTTTAGTAGGAGAACAGGTTTTGATGATTATAAGCAAAGGACATGTTTCTACCAAGTCTCCATAAGCCAGTGCCTTTGGCATGGATGCTGCCTCCTGAGAGCTATCATTTTCTATTTCCTATGACTAACGTACACTAGGAGCTAATTCACATGTGTGCAGGACCTTATATCGAAAGAGATGTTTCACCATCGTCTGCTGACAGAGCTGTAGCACCCAAGTCAAGATCCACTCAGGCCAAGTGCTGAGGGAAGCCGAGAGCATCCCACTTACACATTCATGAGCATCAACCATCACCATCAAGACCCTCTTCCCTGTACTGTCCAAGGCACAGGATGGGTAGGAGTAATTACGGCTTCCATGGTTGGCCTTGGACTGGCCTCTGCCAGTTTGTAGGTATTGTAGATCAGTTTTTGGGTCTATCCCTTCCATCAGCCTGATCTCCTCATCTCTGGATCTTTCCTAAAGTTTCTTAATACTCTGAACAATGCTAGGTGGAAGATACGATTATATCCATTATAGGGATGTGGAAACTGAGGTTCGGATTTTACCTAAAACCAAATGGATAGTTAGTGTCTTAATTGTGATGCAATCCAGCTTCTTTGGCCCCATGTTTTGTGCTCTTCTCACAATCCCCCAAATAGACCACCATCCAGTTCATCTGAACTAAGGGTCCGAGTAACCATGTCTTTCAAAATCCCAAATTTATTTCTGCCCCAGTGCTCTGGGAATCAAAGCTACATCCATAAGGTACAAAGCAGAAAGGAGAATTGGCAAATGCCCATCTTAGACATCCAAACCAGAATATTTGTGGGTGAAGGATAATTCTTATTATCATCATAGTTGCCAACACAAATAAGGTGAAGTAGGTCATGCCAGATTTCTTCGTGGCTTTAAAGACAATTAGCTGTATCTGCCCAGAACCGAAATTACTGCAGTTCTTATGTTCTCTATAAGAAGGAAGCAACTGTGATCTGTGCCTCGTTTTTATTCATCAAAAATGTATTGGGTACCAGGGATGTGCCAAGCTTTATGTTGAAACAGCCTTTGCCCTTGGGAAGTTCCCAGTCCATAGAAGCCACAGTGTGCAGCTCCCAGGCACTGGGGTAGGTGGAGGAAAGCCGGGAAATCATGCAAATTCAGTCATTGATGCAATGGTGTTGAAACTAGCTACTGACTCTACTGACCAGGAGATCAGGCCACAAAGCAAGGTGTGACCCTTCTGGGGTGACCACCATTAAAATCCTCCTAAATATCCAGCAGTCTTCAGAGATGGAAGACTAACCATGATGCTGGCTTTGATGCCACTGCCATTTTGACCTCACACTCAGCTCCCTGTCAGAGTGAGCACATTAGGCTCTTGTAGTCCTCCCCATGATGATGTTCCCCCTGGTTGGGGAGGACCCCGTTTCCATCCAGGGGACACATTATTGGGTGCTCCATCAAAAAAGGGGAGCAAAGTCTAACGGTATTCTACCTGGGGTCTTGGGGACTTGGGCACAGGTCATTCTGAGGCCAGATTTGCTGACAACCAAGTGTCACCTCCTATATTAACACTCATCCTGGGTATCATCCTGACTACCTCAAGATGAGTCAATTCATTTATATTTTTAATCTACAAAATATATAACCACCACCACCACCACCACCACCACCCCCCTCCCCCAATATTAGCAACAGCATTTGATGCCTATATCCAAGAGCCTTGGTGCTGGTGCACTGGAGACTCTGCTTGCCCAAGGCATAAGGGTCTCCTGCAAATGAGGATCCTTGCAGCCACCCAAAGGTTCCAGGAAGCCGCAGCGAGGCACACCAATGAGCACCACGCCATCGGATGCTTGGACCCCCCACAACCTCCCAGACAGGTGCTTTGACACCAAGCAATTCCCTGAATTTTGAGCCATTGAGACACTGGGGAAATAGAGTTGAGATGAAGAGGGCAATGGAGGTGGTTGCCTAGCTCCTTCTAGTAGGAAAAGCACCTGCTGCCAGGCCCTTGTTAATCAGTCAGACCCTTGGGTTGGCAGTTCACGATTGGCCACCATCACTCTACCTCAGTGGCAACCGCAAGGACTAGAATTCAACATCTAGTTTTATTGCAGGAATGCATTGGTATAGACAGAAGAGTAAGTGGAGTAATTAAGGACTATCAGCCCTGCTAGCCATTAGCTGAGCCTTGAGAAACACCATAAGTCCCCAAATAAGTCAATTCTTGACAGCAATCACGAGTGTCAATAACGGATGAGACCCTGTTCTGGGCCTGGAAGCGGACAAGGCCAACACTCTCCCTCTCCTTGAGGGGCTCACATCAGGCAGGAGGAGAATGCAACCGCATTAGCAGATCATCAAAGTGAAGGGGCATGAACAGTGCAGTGAGCCAAGGGCTATGGAGGCACAACAGAGAGAGCTGCAGTTTCTATCCATCAAATCCGAAAGGCTTTAGGGGTGAGGGGCTTTTGACATGGGCTTTGAAGGATCAGTACACTCACATTTGGATAAATGAGAAGAAGTCCTTCAAAAGGCAGCATAATGTCATGCTCAAAGCCATGGACTGTGGCATCAGGTGTAGTGGGATGTAGGTTGAGCCAGTTACCCCCTTGGTGACCAAGAGATTCATCTCTCAGTGCCTCAGTTTCCCCACCTGCAAAACGCAGTTGTGCTGGTTATTAAATTACACCATCATGGCAAAGCACTTGATACAGTGCCTGGGACCTGGCAGGGGTCCAAGAAAGCTCACCTGTTGTCATTCTGTGCAGAAAGAAAAGTGAGAATGAGATGAACAAATCTGCATGGCTTGGGATTTTGGTATAAAATGAGGGGTGGTAACTGCCCAGCTTAGGATTTGGGTATTTGTGCCATAATCAGTGAGAAGAACCAAGTGGCTTCTGACATGGAGTATGCCACACTGGGTTGGACTGGATACCATGGACTTGTATGCAGGGACGCAGCAGGGCAGGGGGAGCATTGATCTTAGGGCTTGTAAATGAGGATGGGGAGGGGGGACAGAGATTCTAAATATAGTAGGAGGTGGTGCCAACTGGTTTTGGTGACTGTGCTAATCAGGTTTATGTGTGAACCTCGCTAAGCTACAGTTCCCAGTTATTGACTCTAACGCTAATCTAGGAGTTGCTCTGAAGTCATTTTGTAGGTGTGATTGAAGTTCATAATCAGTTGACTTTAGGGATGGGCACCTGTCCTGTATAATGTGGGTGGTCCTGATTCAGTCAGGTAATGGGATTTCCCTACAGAAGAAGTTCTGCTTGTGGACAGAGAGTTCCAGCCTGCCCCATGGATTTCAGACTTGTCAAGCCAGCCCCCATCGTCACATCATCCAATTCCTTACAATCAATCTTAATGCCTATCTTCTGTTAGTTCTGTTTCCCTGTTTGAACCCTGACCTATATAGCAACTGATTAAAAGTCGGGGGGAAAGAAACCACATCAGTCCTAGAAAGTCCTCACAAAGCCTTGGACACAGGGTTCCTGCCTCATCCTTGTGCCAAAGTACATAAAAGTCTCCCTTTGATGCGGCTGCCTTCTCCGGACAAGGCGACATTCCTGCCTCAGTTGGCAACTCTATAGAGCAGATCTCGGAAGTCCAGACTTATCGATTCTGACACATGGAAGGTGCTTCTGAGGTGGGACTTGTGTTTTGTTTTGTTCCTAATATATATAGTTTTATACAATTTCTTTTATGTTCTGCTGGCTCTTTGATCTCCCCTGGAAAAACTCCCCCAGCCCGCTCAAGGGTTGCTTTTAATCTACCAAAATCACCGTCCACAGCTGTGGCCCAGGGAGGGTTCTGCAGAGGGACAGGCTAAGCAGAGTGAGCGAGCGTGACAGCAGGGAGATAACTGGGACAGCAAGGTGTTTCCCGAGGCCCCTGCAGTGTGTGCTGGGAGCTCTTCCTGGGCTGCCTCCCATTCCAGAACGGGTGGGTAACAAATGGGCCGGGTTGATACAGACTGATCCCTCACTGTACGGGGCTTGTCTCAGATACCAGTTACTTTAATCCTCTAGCAGCCTGGTCAGGAGGCTCAGAGGGTATCTGAGGTTGGACAAAGTTTCCTTTTACTCTGACACAGAATCAAACTTGAAGAAAAGTTGCAAAGTAGTGTAAGAAGCTCCTACGCTTGGTCTCTCCAGGCTTGCCAATTGTTACACTTTGTTCTATTCGCTTTATTCTCTCTTTCTCCCTCTGTTTCTCTGGGTCATGAATCATGGAAAAGCAAGTTGCATCTTGCATATTTCAATGTTGATGTCCTCAGACCAAGGACATTCTTTTACAGACTCATGGTACAATTACCGAAAGTCACGAGATTTTACAGTTACAATACTACCACCTACACAGACCATAAGTCCATGTTCAAGCTGTGTCAATTGTCTCAATAATGTCTTTTAGAGCCTCTTATCTTTCCCAGTTCAGGATCCCATCCAAGGTCACATGTTGCATTTAATAGCCACATCTCTTTAGTCTCCTTTCAGTGGAGCCATCTTCTCTGTCTTTGTCTCTCTTGACCTTGACATTGTTGAAGAGTATGAGCCAGACATTTTGTACAAGAGCCATCAAGATGGGTTTGCCTGAGACCAAGGTGGTTGGAAGTGTTTCCAGGAAGACTTGGTGGATGGTGAGAAGCAGGACCAGGAAGGGAAGGAAGTTGGCAGAGGTGCCCTATGAGGCAAAGACCCTCAGGGCGCGAGTCTGACTCAGTCCCACAGGGAAACTCTGAGGTGTGTGAGTCACCCCTCCCAGGGGAACAAGCTGCAGAAAATATACCCCTGCACTCAGGAGTCCGCTTCAGCTAAGGGAGGGGGTTCCTGCAGCCATGGGGCACACGTGCTAGCTGTTGGCTGGTGTGGACAGAAGTAGTAAAAAGAATCTGGAGGCAAAAAGCTGGTTCACTGCGAGTCTGCTCCAAAGAGTCTTATTTCTTAAGAATTACACAGCTGAGGAGGGACAGAGCTACAATTCCAGCGAGCTCAGTGCCCCTGACCCATGCTTCGTCACCTCCCTGAAGAATAATACCTAAAATTTATTGAACATTTACTTTTATGCCAAGCTAATTTTGCTTTATAAACTTGTTCTCACTGAAGCCTCCAACTAAGTGTCATTAAGTCCATTTTATTGGTAAAAACTGAGGTTTGGAAAGGTTGCCGAAGGAGCTAATACGTGGCAGAGCTGGAATGTGAACCCAGACCACGTGGCTTCAGAGTTCCAGCTCTGTGCAGTTAGCACTTGTTGACTGAAGGGCCAACTGAAGGTCTGCGGTGTGGCCATCAGATTGACAATGACCACAGACCCACTATGACTGGCCATTCATGTGTCTGCCACACAGAGGAGTGAGAGCCCCACAGACTTGTAGGGATCAGCTTGGAGAAGCGAAGTCAAGACTGCAAATAGCTGGGTTGGAATTTCCTGGAAAGCCTGGGCCAGAGGCCAAGACTGTGCCCAGGGAGCAAAGTTGAGTGATCAGTCTAGGGGCCAGCCAGCCCTTGGTGAGCTGCCCAAGGGGCAGTGTCCCTGAACCAGGTAAGGCCACAGCAGGCCACTAGATCTCTGGGATCTCACAAATGTTTATTCACCCAATCAATTCCACTGATATTGATTGAGCATCTCCTATGGGCCAGATAATGTCTAGGATGGGGGATATAGCAACAAATGCACCGAGCAAAACTCCTTGTCCTTGTAGAGTTCATATTCTAGTGGAGATGGGGAGACAGGCAGACAATTAAAATGAGTACATATCCTCCAAAATAGAAGATTTTTAGATGCCATGCAGAAGTAAAGCAAGAAAGTGGGAGGCTTGGGAGGTGAGAGGTGGATGCATTTAGTGGGAGGGTTAGCTGATTTGAGAAATGGGAAGGGCTTGTGACTCCTACAGTGAGAAGAGGGGGGAGTCTTAATTTGTCCAAATGTTATTTCAGCTTTAACAGGAGTCCCCTATCTTTAGTACCAGGATTCAGTGAATCAAGTTCATGGATATTAACCTGGGTTAGTTCCAGTGGCAAACAGGTTTCCAAGCAATCTGGGGAGTTCTGGTGGGGTCAGGGCAGCCATAAAAATCCAAGGAGGCCTTCTCTGCAGGTACAAAGACCAAGGATCACAAGAGTTCCACCTGAATAAGTCAGCAAACACAAGCCAAGTCAGGGGACAGTGATGACAGGGCCAGACCCCAGGCTCTCATCTCATGAGGCATGAAGTGTGCTGGTCCAGGGAGCAGAGGCAGAAGCTGAGACATGAACATAGACACACAGGCTGAGGTCAGGAACATCAGGGGCAATCCATGGCCTCACTGGGTGCGCACCAGCAGCACAGGTGACTCCGGGCTCCCTGCAGGCTCTGCTGAGAGCTCTGACAGCTGCTGCCCGGGTCGGGACAGATATGGGGCAAGTAAGGCTGACCCTGCAGCTGGACTTGCCGTCAAACTCTTGGATTCTAACCACATTCTGTGACAAGCATCATCGGGAGCTCTTAGACTGCTACTATGCACCATGGCCAAATCTAGAATCTAACATCACCCTTCTCCAGCCTGGACCCCTTCACCTGTCTGACCAACCCCACTGAATTCCTCTTTGACCTTCCCAAGTATGACACCAGAGGCTGCCACAGGATGCCAGGCTTGTCTCAGAAGCACATGGTGGCTTTTCCCTCTGCTGTCCCTTCCTTGTCCCCACCAGTCTCCTGGGCTGACTTCTAAAGGCACACTTACTAAGTGCCAGCCGCTCCTCAGAGCATCTCTCCAAAGGATCTACATTACGCATTTTCTACTCTCCAGTTTACAGGTGAGCACACTGGAGTTCCAAGTACACCAATGAAGGAAGTGTGCCCCAGAACCCCAGCCCAGATCTGTGTGATTCCAACCTGTGCTCCCTCCAGGAAGCCATGCAGCCTCCAGCCCACGTTCGTTTCTCGTCTGTAAAATGGGTTCAATCATGCCTACCCCCTGCAGTTGCCATGAGATTCCAATGAGAACCTCAGCACAGGACCTGGGACACAGAGTAACTACTGGCCGGTGGGAATAACAGAAATGGCATCACACCTCAGCCCTCCTGAGGAATTTTTCTTATTACCTTGGGGAGAAAAAAGGGGGCGGGGCTCAGGAAGAACATGGGGATCCTTGGGATCCTCAGGTCCTTCTCCCCAGGAGGGAAGCTGCCCTCTAGCTGCTGGGCACGCCTGGCTCTGTCAGGCAGGTGCTCATTGGTGAAAATCAGGGCCATCCACAAGCATCAGTTCAAGAATTAAAAGTTGGCCTGTCTGGCCCTGCTATTAAACTCCTTGTGGGTGAGCTGGGTTAACGGTGGGGCCTCGTGTGATAAGCCATTAATCTCCACATGTAACACAGGAGCCATGCAACTTACTTCAGCCCTAATCTCCCGTGAGTTACAGCCTCTTCTGTGATTCATAAAACAAATCAATCACACCTCCCAGGCTCTCGTCTATTTATTACTGCTTTTTAAATGCCCGGAGAGGGAGAACCTGCAGGGTGTTATTCATCCCTTCCCCACTCTGCCGACCACCCTGTGCTGCAAGAAAATGGGCACTATGCTCCTCCTCGGGTCACAGACCCAGGTTAGTTGAATTCTCAGGCTTACAAAGAGCTCATGATTTTGCATCCCTAGAATCTGGAAGGAGATGTGCTATCACTCACCGTAAGGGCTGGGAGAACAGGCCTGGTCATTATAGACTTAAGTCTGGAAGATGAAAAGCACAACATAAAAATTTCTTACACTCCTCCCACTGAAGGTAGGGCCTGTGCTTCCTCTCCTTGAATCTGGGTGGGCATGTGACTCTTTTGACCAATACACTTAAGCCAATATCATGCTACGTGGCTTCCAAGGCTTATCATAATGCACTAGGCAGTTTCCATCTCCTGGTGCCCATTCAGGGCCACATTTGGAGAACCAGTATGTTTTGTCTTGCACTCACCTTTTCCCAATCTAATGCTCACTCACCATACCCAAGTCACAAATAGCCCCGTTAGGATCTAAAACCCACTAGACTGCTTTTTGCTTTCAGAGCCTTGTCCCTCTGCCTGGCTTGCTCTCCCCAGTCCTGAACCCCTTCTCATCCTCCAGGGTTCACCTTAGTGCCATCTCCTAAGACAGCCCTCCCATGCCCACCCCCTAGGATGCTCTGAGCTTGCAGACTCTGACTCTCTTGCCATCTCTGCTCCTTAACACATCCAACATGCAGTGGGAATTGTTGGCTCTGTTTATTTGTTGAAGTATCTTGGTGTGCCTGTGTCAGAGTTTTCTCTCTCCACTTCTAGATTAAGACTCCTTCCAACCACTCTGTGTCATAACCACCACTGTAAACCCGAGACACAGCTCAGTGTCTGCCACATAGGAGGTGCTCAGAAAACGTGTGTTCGTTCAGTAGGCACGTGCCTTATTTCACTCTCATGACACCGTGTGAGAAAAGGATGAGAAGCCCATTTTACAGATGAGGAAGCAGGCCAAAGGAGGTGAAGTCATGTGTGCAAGGTCAAACAGCTAGGTGTTAAAACCCAAGCCTGTGGACCCCAAAGGTCTTAGCCAACACTCCCTGCACATCATGGGGCAAGAGTAAATGGAGAGGACCACTGAGGGGAAATGATCAGCTGGCAGGGACCCTACCTCCCTCTGGAAGTCAGGAAGCCGCTGCCCTGGTGCACTGTGGGGTGGTTGTGATTGTGCCCTTAGGTGTGAAAGCAGTTCCACCCCCATCCCAACACCATCTGACTCTCCTCCTCTGGCCTCTCATTGGTCTGGGCAGAAGGTGGAGCAGACGAGGGACACTGGGAAGAGGCAAGGTTCAGGACAAAGGCTGATGCAGGACATGAAGCGGGGAGGGGCAGGGCTCAGGGAGCCTGGGAACAGAGACACCAGAGAACGTCACCACCCACTAAATCTCTTTCCAAATGCCGAGGCTCCAGAGTCAAAGGTCTTAACTCTGGGGCATGGATTTCACTGCCCCGTTGTGCAATGACCACCACCCTGTGGTTGCTGCTCCAGAGGGCTATGGTCCCGAATCAGGCCCCCTTTGAGACTGCAACCCAGCCCAGGGCCATGGCTGTGTGGTGGCTGGGAAGCAGTCATGAAATTATAGGTAGTCACCTGGAGACCTTGGAAGGAGGAAACCTGCCGCCAACTATAAGGTGGAGCAAGGGAGGGAGGGAAGGAGGCGTGGCCTTGGGCTCCCCCAACTGGGTGCAGGAGAGGCAGGAATGGGATACCAGGTTGTGAGCTTCAGTGAAAAGGAGCCTCCCGTGAAAGATTGGTCAGAGACAAAGGTGATGCACACATGCATGGATAATCTTCAGCATCTGAGAGGGTAGATACTTCCAGAAGACAATGCATCTCTCACAGGCAACATGGAACCCCTTTCTCCCTCAGTAGACCAATTTAGGAGCTGGGCCTGCTAACAAGGGCCAAGGGACTCCGGCCTAAAGGCTAAGAGGAGATATGAAAAGGCGTCACTCATCCTCTGTGTGTGCGTGTGTGTGTGTGCACATGTACCGAGTTATCTATGTGCAAGTGCACACTCACAAAACAGGAGGAAGAGGGAGGAGGATGGGAAAAAATATTGCACCCAGTTAAGGTCTGAGTAGCAAAAAAGACAAAACTGAAGCTGTTTTCAGGCACATCATCAGAAGGTAAGGTACTTTGGTAAAGACAATAATGCTGGAAATAATAGAAGACAGCAAGAAAAGAGGAGGGCCAAATATAAGATGGATTGATACCATAAAAAATAACCATAGTCATGAGTCTATAGGAGCTGAGCAGGGCTGAGGACAGGACATTGTGAGCACTACTCATTTATAGGGTCGCCAGGAGTTCAAGCCTACTCAATGGCAGGTAACACACATGATTCCAACCATCATCAGTAAGGAGAAAAGGCCAGTCCAAATGGATCATGTATTAATCCATTGATATTCACTGAACATGACGATGTGCCAAGCACTATTTTGGGTGATGGGGTCACAGTGGAAAATGGCACCTACTCGAGGCCCTGGCTTCATGCAGTTTATGGTGCCATGGGAAACAGGTGATAAATGTGTGGAATGATGAGTGTAGTCAGTGGATAAGGAGAAGGAGCAGAGGGTTCCTCTAGTCTGGACCATTGGGGTAGCCTCCCTGAGAAAGTGAGATTTACAAGGACTACTGAAGGATGGTGTGGACATGAACTAGCACAGTGGCAGGGGTGCAGGACAGAAGGACTGAAGGTTTTCTTCTGATGGAGAACAGAGAGCAAGAGAGAACAGGCGCTGGTCTGAGATGGAGCCAAGACAAATTAGAAAGAGTCTCAAAGAAATAAAAGTAGTAATTATTACTCTAAGGCACACACTCAAGTAGTTTAACAAAATGTTGCCTTAATTATATCTATCTTAATGAACAGATAAAAACAGTTTGTAATTAGTTCTGTAATTGGTTATGTGAAAAGAGATGGTTCTTGGAGGTCTAAAGCATGTTGCCCCGTAGACAATTTATGAGAAAGAAGATGCCTCTTCAAGTGCTGAGATATGTGATCCTGTCACATTCTGGGATCTTGTATTCATCTTTTCTTCTTGGGTTCTGCAAAGGTAAGCTTCATCCTGGACATCCTTGGATGGCAGACAAAATTAAAAATAGCTTTTGCTCTGATGTGAGTGACCCTACATATAGCAGATTCCACCTCTGACCCTCACAAGCTCTGTGACCTGGAGCAATTTCTTCACCTCTCTAAGACTCCATCTTTAAAATAGGGGTGATAGTGGTACACACTACACAGAGTTGTTATGGAAAGTGAGCAAGTTCACACAGACAAAGTGCACAGCACAGTGCTTGGCACACAGGAAACATTCAATGCATGTGGACCCATACCTCTTAGGCTAATGTGCTATTGCCAGTCTAACATATTACTAATGGATTTATGGCTTAAACAATACATACTGATTATCTCATAGTTCTGTGAGTTGGAAGTTTGACACGGTCTCACAGAAATAGAGTTGAGGTGTCCACAAAGCTGTGTTCCTTTCTTGGGTCTTAAAGACAGTGTGTTCTTGCTTTTTCTGGCTTCTAGAGGCAGCCCACAGTCTTTGATTCATGGACCTTCCATCTTCAAAGCCAGCAATGGTTTCCTGTCTTTGGTCATTCTTCCCTAATCACACCTACTTCCGCTTAGTCAGAAGAGGTTCTCCGATTTTAAGGATTTGCAGTTACACTGGGCCTCAGTTCAGGATCATTTCCCCATCTCAAATGTGTGACTCTTTTGGGGTGTCTACTTTTCTGAAGGAAGGAACCACACTTTCAAAAATCAAAGAAACACTAAGGAAGAGTGACATTTGCAGCACAGTTCTCAAGAAGCAAGGGGACTCACCAGAGACTAGGATGGAAACCAGGCCCCAAAGATAATCTACCACCTGCCTCTCCAGGTGGGAAGGGAAGCTATGGCTCTCCCAACTGGACATTCCTGAGGCCTGTCTGAAGGACTGGGCTTGCTAAGCCCCTTTCTGAAAGTAAGGAAGATCCCCTCCCCAGCCACACCCATGGACATCCCCCATTCTGGTCTGGATGAACTCTGAAGAAACCACCTTTTCCTCAATGTACCTACAAAGATGAACTATGAAGAAGCCACCCTTCTCCCAATGTCCCTACAAACCCCAAACAGCAACCCCAAACAGCAGCCCCAGAAAGCTTCAGTATTGCTCCGGGGCAACCAAGGACTGGAGTCCACAGATACACCTTCATCCTCAAGGACCTCAAATATCGCCTCACAGTGGGCCTACTAAGACCTCAGAAGCCCTGTCCAAATCAAGCACCTGCCCCCTTGCACTGGTCCAGGTCCACACTGTCCAATCCTCACCCCCATGTGACTGTTGAGCACTTGAAAAGTGCTGGTCTGAGCTGAGATGGGCTTAATGGGGGGGAAAAAAACAAAACTAAGACATCTCATTAATAATTTTTATATAGATTACATGTTGAAAATTTTCAGATAATTAGGTTAAATAGAAACTATTAGTACAATTAATTTCATTTATTTTTTTTAATATAGCTACTACAAAATTTAAAATTACACATATGATTTGCATTATATTTCTATTGTATACTCAGTCCAGTCCTGGGAAGCAGGACTTTTAGTTTTAAAAACAGGACAGTCAAGCTTCACCGGTGTGGCAAAGTAGTTGAGCATCAGCCTATGAATCAGGAGGTCACAGTTCAATTCCTGGTCAGGGCACATGCTCAGGTTGTGGGCTCAATCCCCAATAGGGGGTGAGCAGGAGGCAGCCGATGGATGATTCTCTCTCATCATGGATGTTTCTATCTCTCCCTGTCCCTTCCTCTCTGAAATCAGTAAAAACATATTTAAAAACAAAAACAAACCAAAAAAAAAAAAAAACAGGACAGTCCCAGGCAAACCAGAATGAAGTGAAAACCCTGGCCCCAGGTGTGCATGCCAGACCTGATTCTCAGAGCCCCAGGGCAGGCCGGCCTTCCCACCCACCCTCCAAGCCCGGAGATGTCTGGAGATGTCTGGAGATGCCTGAGGATGCGAAGGGCATCATGGATCATCGCCTCCTCTGAGCCAAGTGAAAAGAAAATTCTCCAGCCACATCTCCTGAGGAAGCAGAAAGAAGAGAAATGGGGGCAGCCCTTTGGCCGTGCTTGGGATCAGCCTTCTCTGAGCTGTTGTGTGTGATTGATCAGCACGCTTCCCTGCACTTCCTGAGGGTGTGGGCAGAGTGGGGAGTTGGCCTGGCTCACAGCCCAGGCCACAGGCCTTCCCATGGGACAGGGGACCTACCCACTCCCTCTCCTTCAGCTGGGTCATCAGCCCCACACTATGCCCCCAGAGAGCATATGGTGGGGGTGGGGATGGGGGTTTCCTTCACCAAGGAAGGTGCTTTTTGCCTGGAGTTCTGCTCACAATCAGACACTACTAGCCTTATAATCATCAATCTCTCCTAGTCTCCTTTCAACACATGCCAGTGTCTTCAATACTAAGCCACTTGGGGAAGGGAGGGGACAGAAACGCACATGCCTTTCTGCTTCCCTGTGGATTTGGAGATTATCAAAGCTGGAATCCAAGTGAGGAAAATAAGTAGTTTCATTCATTCATTCATTCATTCATCCAAATATTCGCTGTGCACCTACTATGTGCGAGGCACTGAGAGGGATGCAGGAAATACAAGTAGAGGAAACAAATTATAAAGGAGTCATTACCAAAAAACAAACAAAACAAAAAAAACTTAATGTGATGAAAGTTATGAATGGAAAAGATCTGAGTGTTCTGAGAACATGTATGCAGGATTGATCTCAGGCTAAGCAACCCAGGATGACTTCCCTGCGGTACACCGATACCAAAAATGAGCAAATAATTAATTTAACACTTAACTCTGTGCCCCGAACCCTCAAAGATGGGAGCTCTATGAACAGAGGCTCCCAAAGATCTCTACACAGTAGTGCTGGGTTTGACTTACTTCATGACTAATGCACTCAGCCCTCAGAAAGGAAATAGGCTGTTCCCACTCAGAATTCATCCTAAAACCTAGGTGAGGGGCCCAGGGGCCCGGGCATGGCTGAGTAGAAAGTAGCCGCAGGACAAAGCACAGAGCATAAAGTAAGACTTTGGGCTCTAGAATCCAACCAATCTGAATTTGAATTTCAGGATTGCCACCCCCTATTCTTACATCACATCTCTGAGTCTCAGTTTCCTCATCTGTAAAATGGGGTAAAACAGCACTTATGTCATGAAGTTGTGAGGCTTGTAAAAGATACACGCAGACAGAGCTTAGCGAGGTGTACATAGTAAGTACTCGATAGAAAGTGAGATTTTTTTTTTCTGTAAATTATTAGTACTGCGGTGACAAAAAAAAAGATACAGAGTGCTGTGGGAACTGACTGCCTCCTATCATTTATCTTATAGTCACAGTTGTTTAGAAAAAAAAACTCTAAAACAGGCAAAATGCCACACTGCGTCTCCAGGAAGAAATACTGGAGCTGAGCCTCGAAGGGTGGATGCTGGACGTGCAGAGACCGAGGAGATGTTCCAGGAAGAGGAGTGTGAAGTAAAGGCATGAAGACCGGGATGGGAGGGGACGAGAGATGGCAGAGTTCCAGGGCTGGGCAGGGTGGGGTGGGAGGACCTACAAGGCCACGCTAAGAAGTTTTGGCTTCATCCTACCATGACCAGGCCATGGGTGAAGAAATTACCTTTTGAGGGGCCACGCTGGGAGCTGACGGGTGACTTGTTGGGGTTGGCATCGGCAGAATGGAGGTTGCCTGGGAAAGAAAAACACAAGGCAAAGGCCCAAGGAAAAGGCTGGTACAAGCACCTAGAGGCAGAGTCGTCAAGTTAAAGGACCACCCTGAGCACCCCCATACCACCCGAGCACCCCCACCAGCACACCCTGGGCTATTTCTTAGCCTCGTGCCTTGGCACTCACGATTCCCTCTGCCTGGAATTCCAACAAAATGAATTGAGTCATTCACTCATTCAACTACTATTAATTAAGCACGTACCCTATGGCAAGCCCATAATCCCCACTCTCATGAAATGGATGGCTTAGTGTAAGAGTCAGCGAACATTTTCTGTAAAGGGCTGGAGAGTAAGTATTTTAGGCTTTGCAGGTCAAAGGGTCTTTGTGCAAATTATAGACTCTGCTCTATTGTAAAGCAAAATCATCCATAGACACTATAGTAAATGAATGAGCCTGGTTGTGTTTCAATAAAACTTTATTTATATAAACAAACACCAAGTCAGACTTGGCCCAAGAGCTGGTTGACTCCATTGGAAACATCATGCGAGCCACAAAGATGAGCCATTACACATTAAATATGTAACAGAAAATGTTCTCATAGGCATATTTTAAAAAGTAAAAAGAAATGAGTGAAATTACTTTTTTTGTTGTTAATCCTCACCGGAAGAAACTTTTTTCCATTGGTTTTTAGAAAGAGTAGAAGGGGAGAGAGAGAGAGAGAGAGAGAGAGAGAGAGAAGAGAGAGAGAGAGAGAGAGAGAGAGAGAGAGAGAGAGAGAGAGAGAGAGAAAGAAAGAAAGAAAGAAAGAAAGAAAGAAAGAAAGAAAGAAAGAAAGAAAGAAAGAAAGAAAGAAAGAAAGAGAGAGAGAGACATAGATGTGAGAGAAACACATCAATTGGTTGCCTCATGGCCCTTTGGAATCAAACTCATGGCCCTTTGGTGCATGAGCCAACGTTCTAACCACACCAGTCAGGGCCAATCTGGGTCTCTTTTAAGCCCAAAGTACCAAGTGTCTTCAGCCCCTCAGTTCCTACCAGCTCAACTGTGTAGAGATTCAGGGACTCTGAGTTTGGTGGATGGAGTCATCAGTTTGGACTGTCTTTGCTAAAAGTCACCTTGATAATTGAGTCAACTTTGAAAGGCCAGGGCAAGGCCTGTGGCTACTTCCACCACTCACCCCTCCTGGGGTCTTGGAGGGTGCTTCTCTGCTCTTGAGGGTCTGAGAGGATATAATGCAGGGAAGGAATAAGAGAACCACCCTCATCCACTCCCTGGGGAAGATGTGCCCACCCTCCCTCCCCCACATTCACACACACACACACACACACACACACACACACACACACACAGGAGTCCAGTTGCTCCCATCCCAATACCGGGGCAGATGTGACAGCTATGCTCTCCAGCCATCAGGGAGTGGGACTGTGGGAACAGAAATAGACTCCACCTGAGTCAGAGGATGAGTCAGAACATACTGGGGAGCTTCAGAAGGGAGCAGCAGGAGGGGCTGAGGGTAGGAAAGGGAGCCAGGCCCCCAGGGGAGAGGGAGGGAGAATGATTTGCTTTCTTGGGCATGAAGCCAGGGAAGAATGTCCTGGAAGGAACAAGGTCCCCTGCCTTGGCCTGCACTGGGGAAAAGGGGTGGGTGCAAAGTGGAGGGGCATTAAAAGAAGAAATTGCCTTTTGAGGGGCCATGCTCGGAAGGATTTACACGGGGTATATGGATGCAACTCTGCACACAAGACACTTACGACGCATACAGCCCCTCAGTGAAGACTCGGTCCCAGATACACTCGCTGCTGTGGAAGAATGTCCTGAAGCTCAGCCTGCTGATTAAGCAGGATGCCACTGATATCCCATGCTGAACTGGGGAAACTGAGGAAGAGGCAATGCTGGGTGTCCTATTTGACCCAGGCTGGGACAACGGGGTGGGGCTAGATCCCTATGGCAGGGTCCTACGGGGTCTGTGCGGCCCAGATTAAGTCCGGTATGTGGTTGGTGCTGGGGACTGGTCATACTGCTACCTGGGGACTCTCAGAGAGCTTGCCAAGTCATCAGATCCAGGCAGCAGACTTTGACAGAACCCAGTGGGAGGGCAGGAGACAGTGGCCAGCAGGTGAGGACACCAAGGAGGGGTGAGCACTGGGTGTCTGGACAGACTCAAGGCTCTGGAGTGTCCCCACATCATGACACTGACTTTGATTTCCCTCCTTCCCGACACACACTGACCTTAGCACAGGGACTAGCTAGTCCCTAATTAGCACTGATTCCCAGACCTGGGATCCTGTGGCCCAGCATGGCTAGAGAGAGGCCAGGAGCAGAGGCTGCCCATGACATGCTCCCTGTGTTCACATCACCCCCATATAACTCCTCATCTTAGTTTGGGCTTCCCGAAAGCAGATCCCAGGAAGCAGGAAGAAGGGGAAGAGGAGAAAGCTATTGAAAAGGACACTCCTGAGGTCACTGCAGTAGGCCGTGGAGCCTCTGAGAAGTGTGCAGAAGACCTCCCAGAATTTCCCCTCTGAAAAATGGGAGGCTGGAGCTTTATCCACACTCATCCATCCCTTCGGTTGAAGGTGGTCCCCAAGAGAGTTTATTTCCTGCCACCTGCCACTCTGTAGTTCTGGAAAAAGCCCTGGAAGTGGGAATCGGAAATCTGAGTGGACACTACCCTCCATGCCCTCCTACAGCTTCCCTGCCATTATAATGACATGAAAACTCCCTCCATGGCTGCATCCAAGCTCCTCTTTCTCTCCTCTCCAGCCATATTGGTCTCCTTTCCATTCCTAGAAACAGCCTTGCCTCAGTCTAGAGGTGTCGAACTCAATCAGAGAAGGGGCCAAAATCTAAAATCCAGCCTAAATTGCGGGCCAAATGGTTTACTGAACAGTCATAAACTGACAATGTCATAAACTGACAGCGGAGTGCAGTGATGACAGCGCGGTGCGGGCCACATTGCAAGGCCTGGCGGGCTGGATTTGGCCCGCGGGCCTTGTTTTTGACACATGTGCCTCAAGCCTTGCCTTAGCTCTTCCTTCAACAGGAACTCCATGTCCATGGTCACATAGTCAACTCCTTCTGGTCCTTCAGGTCTCAGCACAAGCATCCCCTGAGAGAAATCTCCTCTGACCACCCTACCTGCAGTCCAACTCCCCTGGTATGCTCACTCACATATCAGAGGTGTGTTACTAAATGCTTACCAATCGCCTGTCAGAGAAAACCAAAGCCCCGACTTGTTGTGTTGGTCAATTTTCCTGGCATAAAGGCCCCATCAGAGTCAATCTCAAATGAACAGTGAGGTCACTGAATGTGGAGTTGGGAAGAGGAGTAATAATGCATCGTCATAGAGTATTTCCATGGATACAACAGAAGTAAATAATTCCAAGAGCATGAGTAATGGTAATTAAGAAGTGATGCATTTGGTTTTTATTTTAATTTTAATATAATTTATTTAATTGTAAATTTAGATAATTCAATTTTTCATAATGGCCATGTTTAACAACCAGCTCACAAAACTCCTAGAAATTTAACAGTTGGCTTTCATGACCTGATAGGCATTAGATCTAAAATCACTTGATATATCATGTTCTTTGCCTCCATTCACCCTTTAAGATGTGTATTTTCCTCTTGACTTTACTCCATTGAGGCTAGCCCTCTAGAATGTGGGTCCCATGAGGGTGGGATCATGACTAACTTATCTTCAGTTTTATCCTCTGAGCCCAGCATACTGTACTGACTAGACCACAACAGAAATTCAGTAAAATATTTGTTGAATGAGTGTATAAATGCATGAATGCATGAATGAAATGGTAAATGAGGTGGATGGATGTCATAGGGTTGGGCACCTCTACTGGGGACTGCAAAGAGAACACCCACACTGACTCCCACAGGGCTTATTGGGGTGCACCCGACAGGGTGTGGGGAATGGAACAGAATTGAGGTTCGAGGCAGAAGAAGCTGGGCTGTAGGAGGAGAGACGAGTGTCTGCTGAAGGTTCTTGGGGTCTTCCAGGGATGGGCTCTGCTGGGGCTGCACCCCTCAGACATAGCAGGAATGAGCAGAGTTGGTCCATCACAGCCCTCCATATGAGAGTTGGCAGGGGAGAGCTGGGCAGACCTGGACTGCTCTACTATATCTGGGATCCCAGCCACCCATGACCCCTGTTCGGGCTGTACCCTCCACATAGGAGTGGACAAGGACCTCAGAAGGAACAGCAAACTCAGCAAGCCCATGCCATTGGTTCTCCAGTGCGGGTCCCACCTTCCACCAGCCCCTCCAGCCTGAGAGTCTACTGCCCCCATACACAGAAGATGCCTGACTCACCTGCCTGTCTGCAGTGCCCAGCATGGCAACCTGCATGGGGGGAGATGGCAGAGGATGCTTGTAACATGAATGAGCCAATACGTAAGGTGTCTTCCCAGCAGAGCAAATGTGAATCAGAGGCATTTCCCACTCAGGCCATTCCCCTGCCTGGTACTGGGAAGGAGCTCAGAGGTGCCAGGCCAGCTCTGCCAATAACTGCAATCCAAGGGAGTGGCCAAGAACCTAGCCCTCAAGTCAGCCATCCCAGGGTCACAACCCAACTCTGCTGCTCTCCAGCGTGGGCCTTCATCTCCTGATCTGTAACATGGGAAGAAATCAGGGTTGCTGGGAGGATTAAATGAAGCGATACAAGTAAGGGGCTTGCAAATTTCCTGGAATAGCAAAAGAACTCAGCAGATTGATCTTGAATTTATAAAAACACTTATGTAGCATTGCCTTTGTGTCAAGAACTGCCCTAAGCACCTTATCAATACTCATTCATTTAATATCCCACTTGTATGCTATACTGCCTCTCACTGTGTTTTCTTGGTTTTTATTTGTCTTTTGAGGGTTAACTGTATGTCAAGCCCTGTGCTAAGGTAACCACATAGACTTTCTCCTTTTTTCCTAATTTAGCACAATTTTCATGCTTTCTTGGTGGGGCCATGCACACTCCTTGCTATTGTGCAGCCCTGGTAAATTGATCATGTTCTTGTTGAAAAGGCCAAAGCTCAGAAGACCAAGGAGCCAGGTCCAGAGAGAAGGTCTGGGGTTTGACCTGGTGTCAACATCAGGGTTGCTGATTGCTTCATGCCCAGCCCAAGAGGAACAGGAAAGTCTGACTTCTCCCCTCACCATGGGAAAGAGCTCCTTTGCTAAAAAAAGCAAGGCCAGAACCAAGAGTGTGACATGTCAGGGCCCTTTCTGCTACAGCCTGTGCCTTTGTCTTGGCCTCTTGGCCAATGGAGAGGGCTATCTTGAAAGAGGAAGACTCCCTCATTCTTGGTTCTCTGACCAAGGATCTGAGGTACTTCCCTAAATAAAAGCATCAGGCAGGACGGGTCTAGAACTGAGTGTGGCCTGGGAAGGCTTAGCCCTGCTCTGTCCTGCCAACTTGCAGGAGCCCTGGAGTCAGGACGCACAGCCACACTCTGGTGTTGCCCAGAAGGAAGCACTGGAGAGGGGAAGGGGCCTGTAGAGGCCTCCAAGTGTGGCCCTTGCCTGAGATCACAGCCAAGTCACACAGCCCAGGGAAACAGTGACTGGGGTGCAGGAGCCTGTACAGTCCCAGTTCAGCTCTGGTGGGATGAACTCCAGTGCCAAGCAGAAGTCGTGTCTGGCAGAACTCAGTAGGACTCCCACCTGTGGCTCCTGGGCAAGTGCACTCACCACCTTGGATCTACTCATCCCCATTTTTCTTCACTAAATCACTTACTAATACATTAAAGAAGAAAGTATTATAATAGGGAAGTCAATTTCTTGCTCTCAGCAGAGTTGCAGAAGCAGAGGAGCCCTTGAGACTTAGCTCCAGGGAGGGCTTAGCTCCAGGGTACGGAATGGTGACATAGCATCGGTTCAAATTCCAGGTTTCCCAGAGAAGGACCCACTTGTCTTCACCCCATTCTTACATGCCTCACACTGCTTTGTCTTGCATCTCCAGGCAAATCTATTTTGAGTCCTTGGGTCGCTAAGAATGTCTCCCTTTTCCTTTCACCATGAGGTCTTCTGAATTCTAAAGTCCCACCTCCTTCCTGGCTTCAGAGGCTTATAGAGCCACTTCCACGATGGGAACAGCCAGTTTCATATTCTGTACAAGGAGGGTTTTTTTGTTTGTTTGTTTGTTTTTGTTTGTTTATTGTCTTTTTTAATGTGGATAGTAGAAAGAGAAATTATTCTTAGAGCTGAAATATTTTGGGTCCACAATGGTGAAAGCTCTTTTTATGTTTCCTTGGCATGTAAGTCCTTCCACTTTGCATACTGAATAAAGTTTTCCTAAAGTAAATTTTAGATCTGTCACTTACAGAGCAGGTAGGGCCCACTTGGAAAAATTAACTTGCGTAATCCTTACAAAACGCCTTATCAGAAAGAGGGTAATGAGTGTCACGACGTAGAGTATTGGATGTGATGTCAGGCAGCCTGGTTTCCATTCATACTCCCGGAGCCTTCCTGGCACCTTGGACACATCACCCAAGTCCCCTGAGCCTGGGTTTCACCTGTGAGTGGGGCTGGCGAGGGCACCTCCCTCGCTGTGGCTGTGAGGACAAGCTGAGATGATACCAACACTTACACTGCACCTGGCACACGAGGGGCTCCACAAAGGCTGACTTTTAATATGAAACTCCTTTTCCTGTTAAGGAACCTGGAGCTTGGAGAAGCCAAGTCCTTGCCTCAAAACCTACAGCTAGATGGAGTGAAGTTGCCAGCCCGATCTTTCTAAACACACCCAGAATGAGGAGTAAGCTGTGACTCAGCCACCGGCACGGGGAATGGAACAAGAGCTAAGGGATGGCTTCAAGACTGTCTGCAAACAGGCCTTGGGATCGGTGAGCTCTAGCCTCTCTGCACAGACCAGGGGTAACATTCCAGAACCACACCAGCCCAGAGGCTGCATGCAATGCCAAAAAGGCACCCTCTGCATCCAGCTCAACACTGCTTCAGGCAGCAACATCCGGAAGAACAGAATTCTGAAATTAAGTCTATTTGCTGTCCCTGCCAGAGACAATCAGCAATCGGATACGTGGTCATTCATGGATTGTCCCAGTGTGCACAGGCATGGGGTGATGTGGAAGCACAGGGGAAGAAGTGAATAAGCCACGGGCTGAGGGCAGCAGGGCGGCTTCCTGGGGGCGTCAACATGGGTGCAATCTTGAAGAATTCATCGGAGTTGTGGTGTTAAAAATAAATGAAATGAGGCCTGCACCAACTGAGACAGAAGGGTCTGGCCAGTGTGGTGGGATGTGATGAAGGAAGATCCTTACATCTTATCCTTACATCTTCCTACATTCATAGGTGCCAGGCCCCGTGCTAACTACGGGGAGAACAAAGCTTAATCTAACCTGCAATAGCTTCCAGGGTGAGCCCTGAGCAGAGCTGTACAGTGACAAGCAGGCTTCTGATGGGGGGGGGGGGGGGGATTACATCTACTCTGCAGAGGGGGAAAGAGGGTGGATTTTTAGTTTCATTTTTGGAGACAGAATATGCAGGATTCTGTGACTGATTTCATTCCGGGGAAGAGGGGAAGGGGGATTGTCAGATCACCAGCCCAGAAGGTCAAAGGAGAGAGGAGAAATGTGACGGGGAAGTTCAATGCAGCCCTGGAACCAGCGCTCTCCATGTGTGCTTCTCAGAATTGGACTAGAAACTCTTTGAGGGCAAGAATTAAGAGGGTTGAGGACATCAAATATTTGGTGAAAGGAGGAGACTAAACTTTGGGTGCTGAGCGCACAGTGCAATATGCAGATGGCGCATTAGAGGATCATACCTTTGAAGCTCATCTACTGTTATTAACCGACGTCACCATTATACGTTTAATTCAAGAAATGGTATTTTTTTAAAAGGATTGCAGCACCTTGAAGGGCCAGCATCCCCACCTCTAGGACCTAACAGCATTCTGGGTGGACACTAGGTGCTCAGTCAGCACCCAGGACTTGGCTTGTCCCGCCCACCCTGTCCCCGGGCCCAATCTCCCTCTGCAGAGCAGCAAGCCCGCCTTCTGCCATATCCACCTGGGCCCTGACTCCAGAAGCCTCCGCATCACCAAAGGACACAAAACTGTTTCTCTTCTCAAAACCCCAAACACTCCGGAGACCGAATGTGCGAAGGCTTGTGGGGCTCTAATCTCCGCAAACATCTGCTACCTTTGTGTGGCGAACGCAGGCTCTTTAAAACAGTGCCTTTGATTTCAGGGAGAGACAAATTGGGCCGCACGTTTTTGTTCTGAATGCGACTCATCACCGGAGGAAATTTTCAGCAGCTTGGAATTCTGAATGTATGAAAAATGGATTTTTTTAAAAAACAAATAGTTCACAATAAAGAGTCGACAAGGTTCCTGAAAGAGATGAAACAAGTTTTCTATTCCTGTCCTTTCCCCCTCCTCTACCTCATCTTTTTCTAGATTCTCTGGGGTCTCTCTCTAGAGCCCAGACATATCTGCGTTGCCATATTCAGCTCTGTGCCATCGGAGGGGGGCAGGGTTGATAGCAGCCTGAGACATCTCTCCACCCAGAGTCAGCTGTATAGGAAGCTAGTGTTTGTAAATAATCAAAATTCAGAGATGTTTGCAGTGCCAGCGTGTGTCTGAGATACAGCCCCTCACGCTCACGGCCCTGTCTGAGGGTTGATGTAACTGTCCCCCGAAGCAGCAGGAGTGGAGAAACTCATCACCACACACTACCACCTCTATCTTCTAAATGTCCCCACATTGCCCTTCCTTTTTGTCCGATGACCAGGCCTGAGTCCAAGAGCTGGCCATCGCTCCCTGAGATTATGATTGCTCTTTGCTTCCAACCTCATCCCCTCTGGTCCATTCTCCTCGCTGCAGCCAGGGTGATTTCTCTCAAGCACACATTTGGCCATGTCATTCCTCTGTTCTAAGGCCTTCTCTAGCTCCTTCCTGCTGCCGAATCCCATCTATAAAAGACTTTCTGCTCTCATCTTCCAACCTCCCTCTACCATGACTCCCGCACCTAGACCAGGTTCTGAACTACTTGGCTTTTCCTAAACAAACCATGTTTTTACATGCCTTCAAAACTGCAGTTCAATATTCCAGGGATGTTTCCTAAAACCTAGGTGCTTATTACCAGTTTGACCTAGACTGAAAACCCACCTGCATGCCCAGAGGAGTGGCTATTTGTATATGTCCTCTGTTACTGGGTTTTCCCAATGATAACACAAATCATTGACTGGTTGCATTAGTCATGGTTCTTCAGAGAAATAGAACCAATAAGACTTATGTGTGTATGTATGGAATTAACTCAGGATTGTGGAGGCAGCCATGTCTCAAGGTCTGCAGGATGAGTCAGCAAGCTGGAGATCCAGGAGAGGCAATGGTTAGCTTCATTGTGGGTCCACATGTCTGAGACCCACAAGAGCTAATGGTATGGTTCCATCTGAAAACCAGCAAGCTCAAGATCGGGAAAAACCAGTGATCCAGTTTGGATCCAAAGGCAGGAGAAAAGCCAGTGCCCGAGTTCAAAGGCATTGAGGCAAAAAGAATTCTCTCCTGATAGGGGGAAGATCAGCTTTATTGTTCTATTCAAACCTTCAACTGATTGGATAAGGCCCACCTAGATTAGGAAGAGCAATCTCTTCTACTCAGCCTGCCAACTTAAATGTTAATCTTATCCAAAACACTCCATCAGAAACACATAAAAGAATATTTGACCAAGTATCTTGACACTCCATGGCCCAGCCAACTTGACACATAAAATTAACCATCACCCAGTCAGTGATTCAGTTAGAAAACACACACACACACACACACGCACGCACGCACGCACACATACATTGACGCTAAAAGGTAAGAGAAATAAGTAAGATTCACAGATTGCTTAATGGAAATAAATATTCTACTCACCCTCCTTAGTTTTGGAAAACACCTATAGTGGTAACTATGGTGAGAAAAGAATGACAGAATTAATTGCAGAGTGCCTCTGGATATGGGACATTTGTCATTCACCCACTGAGGCTACCTCCTAAGCCCATGTTCTGTCTCCATCTCCACTAAACATTGAGTTCAAGCAACCATTACCTCTCCCTGGACAACCACCCTTGTCTTCTCACCTATCTCTCCACATCCACTCAGGTATCATTTGTTCTCTCCACGGCAGCTAGAAAGATCTTTTCAGACAACAGATCAAGTTGTATCTCACTACTTCTAAATCCCCTTCCACAGCTTCCCACATTCCTTATAGTAGAAGTCAGATCCTACCTTAGCCTGCAGGACCCCACACAGTCAGCCAACACTCACCTCTCCAGCCTGGCTTGCACCCTATGGCCTTCAATTTCCATGTTCTCACTCCTTATGGAGAGTTTAATTCCAACTCTCCACCCAAACTTTGCACATGATATTCCCTGTCTGGAATGTTCTCCCGCTAGCAACTGCATCCTCTCTATTTTTCAGATCTCTGCTCACTTTTTCTCCTTTGGGGAAACATTCCTCGATCATGTCCTCATAGAACTGTTTTCTCCTCCTGAGCACATATATCTATGTATAATTATGGATTCATTGGTGTGACTGTATGAATTGTCGTCTCTATCTGCCACCAAGCTGCAAAGTCTGGAGGGAAGAACTTTGTTGTCCTCCATTGTCCCTCTAGTGCTAAGTATTGTGCCTGGCACAGAGTAAAAGCTCAAACCATTAGAGTAAATAATTAATTAATGAGGAATAGCTACTCAATGGAGTTGGGTTCACCTTCCATTAGCTGGGCAAGGTCCTGTGTTTAGCAATCCTCAGGAGAGATGGGAGGACTGGATGAACTAGGAGTGAAAAGTGGAGGAAGAAAACACAGTTTCAAAAGATTCTAAACCTTATGCTAAAATCAGACATTGTTTCCCTATGATGTGTGAGGATCCATTGTCATTTACCTATTTCTGCACCAAAAAAAAGCGCATAACTGACTTCCAAGTTCTTCTAGATGAATGGCACACTTACTCTCTCTCTCTTCGGAAACCTTAGATTGTATAGTACTTGGTCGAGGTGGGCAGCAAGGACAGGGAAAATGGGCTGGGTTTGCCATTGTCACTAAGCCAAAAGGAATAACCTGCTAACATCTAAAAGGTGTCCCCAGCCATTCACTTTACTCATCATTTCCAAGAAAGGACACACACACACACACACACACACACACACACACACCCTATGAGAAAGAAACTAATGAATGTCAGACTGGGTCAAATGACCTTGAATGACCTATCAGTCAGCTGATGTACACTCAGCTTTCACCATGCACCAGGAACTCTGCTGGGTGCTGGCATCACAGCAGAGAATGACTCTTTGGGTGCAGAGTCTGTCCTCATGGACCTACAAATGGAAGCTGAGAGGGAAGTTCAGGACCTGGTCTGCACAGCTAGGAAACATTGACCAGACCTTCTAGGTCAGCAGAGACTGGACAGAGGAACTGAGAATGAAGCTACACCAGATCCCCGCTCCGAGCTTTGGCTTACTCACATGTAAAATGGAGACCATATCCCACCTCCCAGGTTGGCTGAGAGGGATTAACTTAAAATAACAATAATGCAGGCTAACATAAGTGAGCACTTATTCTGGGCCAGCAGCTGGTCTAAGCATGTCTTGTGCCCCAGCCCATTAAACCTTCATCACAACTCTAGAAAGTAGGAACAAATGTTATCCCCATTTATCAATGAGTAAACTGAGGGTTAGGGAGGTGAGGCACCTACCCAAGTCTCAGGTCTGCCTGGTGCCATGCTTTGAGGCAGGGCCCTCTGCCACCTCCCTAATGTAACCTTAAAGAGCACTCAATCCAAAGTAAACCATCAGTGAATTTCATTTCCCTTTCTCCCCTTGCCCCCTCCTCTTCTTTCCTTCATAGAGGAAAACAACAAAAACAAGGATACCAGATCTACTTGCTGGTCTCTCTGGATTCCATGAAGCCAATTTAACTGTATAAATATAGTCTTTGAAAGGGTCTCAAAGGAGGAAACCAGAATATTGAGAAGTATTCCCACCTCAAGAACAATAAACTAAATTCTTGAGTCCATTTGTAGCCTCAGCCCTTACCCAGGGGAGGTCCTATATAGGAACACTCAGGCTCTGCTGCCCCTGGGTCAGGAAGTCACTGAGTTTAAGGCTTGGCTGCCAAAGCATTCCAATGATGCAGTCCAAAAATTAGTCAAGCCCCGAAGGTGCTTGGAGTCAGACTTTCCCACAGTCTCATGTGGCTTGAGTTCTAGAAGATGTAGCTGCAGCTGCTGGTCTGCTGGCCCCTCTGGAAGGCTTGGCACCCTCCCATCCACCAATGCATCACCCCACTGGCCTGGCCCTGCCTTCCCCTCTTGACCTATGCCCTGCCCTTTCACTGTATTCCAAGCTTTGACCTCATAAAAGATGTATGCGTTTGCCCATTTGATTTATTCATTCCCTCATTACCAGGGACCTACTATGTGCCAGGCCTGTGTGCATGCATTTGTCAACTCCCCATTGTGCCAATATCCTAAGTATGTTTGCAGATAAAATCGGAGGAGGTGATCTGACTTCTGGCCAGTTGCCGCATCACTCACTTGGCTGTGAGCATGTGCAGCCAGCTGTCCAGCCGGCCTCCTCCCTGCACTTGATTCCAAAGTTGCCTAGGTCAGAACTGTGGGAGTGTGAAGCTAAAGTTACTGGGATAATGTCCCAGCCTTCCCTAGCTCCACTCAGCTGAGAACACTCAAGATCAGCCTCCCAGGTCAATCCAAGCACCCATGGAAGACTCTGCCCCCAGCAGGTAGGAGCTGTTCTCTTGCAATGGCAGCAAGACTTGGTGGTTATCGGGCAAGTTCTAAAGCCATGCTCCTTGTCCTGACCTGCATGCTCAGTGGACCTGACTTTTTAGTTCCCAACAAAGTAAGCAAATGCACAGGCTTCAAGTTGGCCACACTTGGGATCAAAGCCTAGCTCTGGCACCTTTTAGCTTGGTGAATGTGGGCAAATTGTTTCATGTATCTATTGTGCAGTTTGCCCACCTATAAAAAGGGGATGGTAATATTAATGGCAGCACCTGCTTCAGAGGTTTGGTTTGATGACTAAAAGAGATAATGTACATAAAGGGTTTAACCTAAGGTTTCTCAACCTCATCACTAATAAAATTTCAGATGAGAAAATTATTTGTTGTGTGGGATGTCCATTGCATTGCAGGGTATTTAGTAGAATTTCTGGCCACCACCCACTAGATGACAGTAGCACACCTCCCCCTCAGTTGTGACAACTAAAAGTATGTCTAGACATTGCAAAATTCCCCTGACATAATTCCTGATTGAGAACCCAAAGTCTGGAAAACGTTGATATTAGCCACTATTATTACAGGTCACTGGAACCCAGCCTGCTAAGATGGTCTCCAGCCCCTATCCGTATCTTGCCAGTACCACCTCCTGAGAGTTACTCCTGACCCCAGTTTTTGTGTATTAGCAGGACCCTGATTCAAGATATCTGGAATAATGGTACTGTCAGAAGCCTGACAATGCTTAAAAATGGGTCTTCTAGGACATACTGAACTGTCCCCTGGGAATATTACAAATAAATGGGAATTAGAGGGAGGAAAAATCATAAGGGGAATTTCCTGAGGCAAATTGAGGTTAGAAAGAAAATGGAAACCTATGTTGAGAGGGCTCAAGAGCACTAAGAAAATTATACCATTCAACCAATGCAATAAGACATGAAAAGAAATAGAGATAATGATCTACTGTTTGAACTATCAACATGGGCCTCAGAACCCCTTGATTGTTCCTAAATAAAATGTATCTATGGATATAAAAATGCCAATACCATGATCTGGAACATTGTAAATCCTCATAAAAGGTTATCTGAAACTGTCAATGAGATTGACTTTTTTTGGGGGGGGCGGGGGGGGAGAGGAGGGTCAGACAGAATGCTCAGTCAGAAAATTGGCTCAGTATCCTAAAATGTCAGTGTTCAAAGGGATCGTTGAGACAACATGTTTAAGCTCCTTACTTTCACATCTGAAGACATTTATCTATAGAGAGAAGTGTATTGTGCAAAACCAGTGTAAATGGAAAAATGAGAAATGTAGAAATGGAACGAGGTGCTCCAGACGATACAGGTGACTACAATGCTCATTGACATACACGTCTATGCTGACTCACCCTTGGGCTACCACCTAGGTATTAGACTCAGTGGCTGGGAAAGACATGAACAGGTGCATTTGGATACGTGGTCTTAGCCACACTCTAAACTTTGGTCTTGGCACATCCCAAAACTATCATCCTGAACTCTCTTGACTCTGTTCCCCTTTGCTCCTGGTTTCACTTCCATTTTTATATCATTTCTCCCTGTCCTCCTACACAGTATCATCAGATCCCATGAGAACCTGACTTTTCATTATTTGGTTTAACATCTCCACCCTGACAACCACTAGCTCATACTGAGTGTACACTATGTACTAAAAAATTTTACATGTAATACCTGTCTGTACATAAGGGTCAATACTAGGTTCAGACAGTTTCGTGTGTGGGAAAGGAGAGCTAGAGTTAATGAGATAGAATTAAAATACTAACAGGTTAAAGCACTGGCTATGGGGAACACGATGTCCCAGAGTGATAGTGGAGGTAGATAGATTCCTGGAGAGAGTGAACTAGATCAGTCTGAAGCCAGAGGGAGTGGCACCTGGTGAATGCTTTCTGGGAAGAGAGCTTATCTCCCAGAACTATGCTTGTTCGTTCACGTCCGTAAATAAAGATCCATTGAGGAGTGGGGAGGTAGTGGCGCTGGGGGTCCTGGTCAGTGGGATTCACAGCCAGGCAGCATCTCCCAGCTGCCTCCAGCCCACATCCCACTCAGAAGCCAGGCCCATGCCTTGGCCAGGCATTCAGCTGTCCCCACCAAATCGCAGGCAGGGTGGAGATTACAGGACTCCACCTGTCTTGCTGCTCGACCTCCAGCTCCTGACCCACTTCTGACTAACCCATCTGTTGAGTTATCCAAGTCTATGACCCACTTCCCACAGGGCTCCTCCCCAGACAAGCTTCCCTATGGACCTTCTCTGAGCCCTAAAGAGTTCCTGCAGCCTGCAGGCACCAGCACCGCCCGATTTGGACAGCTCCACCCAGCCCAGACCTCACCTGGGTGTTGTCCTGGTCCCCACCCTTTCCTCTCCTCTCTCCTCCCAAACCTTCTGGCTCAGACTGCTTTGTCCCAGAAATGTGTCTCTCTCACCTGTGCCTTTTTAACATTTGTTCTCTCTGATCCAATTTCTCCCCCTCTGATATGCAAATCTGTTCATATCAGTTTCCTGCTTTGTCTTTGCTTTTCCTCTAGGACAGTGGTTGGCAAACTCATTAGTCAACAGAGCCAAATATCAACAGGACAATTAAAATTTCTTTTGAGAGCCAAATTTTTTAAACTTGAACTTCTTCTAATGCCACTTCTTCAAAATAGACTCGCCCAGGCCATGGTATTTTGTGGAAGAACCTCACTCAAGGAGCCAAAGAGCTGCATGTGGCTGGGGAGCCGCAGTTTGCCAACCACAGCTCTAGGATAAAACCTAAACCCATAGGTTGTGTGTCCCTCCAGATGGCAGAATCTATCAGTTTACAATTTCCTCTACCCAGTGAGTTTAGAGAAGATGGGTTTGTTTAAGCTAAGCACTAAGACTTCCAAACATTTGGTCCTGTGCACAGTAGCCCTTAGGTCTTAGAATCTTACGTTTTAAAGAGATCTTAAATCAACTCCTCACCATCACAAACTCAATCTTTCCTTAACTGGTACCAATGACAGAGCTCACAACATCAGAAGGCAGCTCATTCTGTTGTGTAAAGGAGTTTCTCCTCACAAGGTCTGAGAATCTTATACTTGTAATACACCCAGAAGGTGGTGACTTGCCACCCTCTGCAACAAGCCACCACGTAACGTGATTGAGATACCCATGCTTTGATGTAATTGTATTTTTGAACCCTGGTTTTTATCTCTTTCCCAAATAAATATCTTCTAAGCATGCAAAATACATTTGGATTCTGAATGATGGCATCAATATGATACTCTAGCTAGTTTTTTCCAATCAAGTGTTTGATTCACTTGCCTAAGGGTGCAGGCTCTAAGTGAGACTGCCCATGTTAAAATAGCATCTCTACCACTTACAAGCTGTTGGGTAACTTAATGTCTCTGATCCTAAGTTTCCCCATCTGCAAAGATGATACCTGCCTTGTTAGAATCATTTATTATAAGAATTAACTAATGTTCAATAAATGTTACATCTTATTGTAATTAATACCTTTACCTATGATGTCCATGATGGATTTCAAACATTTTCTCTAGAATCCCAGTATTTAAAACAGATAAAAGCAGTATTGTTCCGGGGGCAGCACAGGTAGGTCTCCCAGGGTCCCACTGCCTCTGCCTGTCCCTTTCCTACTCACTGTCTTGGTTGTTTGTCCCTGAGATACCCTGAAGCCTTAGGACTCTGCCCAATCTCCTTTGAGCACTATTCATCCATACCATTAATACACTACCCACTGTGGAAGGTCAACTGGAGAGGCACATGGAATGTGTATTAGTTTCTATTGTTGCTGTAATAAACTTAGTGCTTAAGCAACACACATTTATTATCTTAAAGTCCTGTGGTAAAACTTTCAGAACACACCTCACTAAGCTAAAACGAAGATGTTGACAGGACTACCTTCCTTCTGGAGCCTCTAAGGAAGAATCTGTTTCCTTGCTTTATCCAGTTTCCAAAGGCCGCCCACCTTCCTTAGCACTTGGGCTCCTTCCTCCACCTTCAAAATCAGCAAACATTAAGAACCTGTGTGATTACATGGTCCCACACAGAAAATCCAGAGTAAGCTCCTTACGTCAGGGACAATTCATTACCATCCTAATTCCATCTGCAACTTTAATTTCCCTTTATCATATAACTTAACATGTTTACAGTTTCCAGGAATTAAGATGTGGACACCTTTGGAGGACCATTATTCTGCCTGTCACAACATGTCACTAGAGACTTCCTTGAAGACCAGCTCAGATAAATTGCTCAACATTTGGGGACATAGACATCCTATCCATCTTAGTACAGTACCTTGCAACCCACTATTCTCCATCTTGTTCTTCATTTTAACAAGTGAATCTTTAACAAATGCCTATACAATCAAGATATAATGTATGTAGCATTACCCAGACTTACCCTACATAGCTGTCCTTTCGGGGTTATGAATTTCAAGCAAGAGAAACAGGCTCTGGCTGGTTTAGGCATAGAAAGCGTTTGTTAAAAGTTTATTATCAAGTTGATGAAACCTCTGAAATGATGGAGAAAACTGGTTATATACCAAGTAGACCAGAACAGCCCACCAAATCATATGACAGAACTGATCTGGGAGGAAATTGTTGCTATTGCCCCTGCAATTTCATTGGCCTGAATACAGAACTTTTCCATGAGTGTTGCAGCCACCCCTGCCTCTGGAAACTCAATCACCAGGTCTTATTCTCCACCTTCCAGCCTGCTCCTTGACATTTCTTGAACCCAACTTCAAGTTATGGGTGGCTGCCTCTGATTGGCCAAACCTAGATAGAGCATGTGCCAGTGTACTCCCTGCAAAGAAGGCTGGGAAACTGAGCATGTCACATCTTCACTTTTATGGTGGAAGACAGGTTCCCCATCTCACCAGGACCCATAGAGGAGACAATTCACCCAAAGGTGGGGAGATAAAAATAATAGCCACAGCACTCATCTCAAAGGCTTATTTCTCAAAAGAGAAATATTGATATTTTGGAATCACTAGTTCTTAGTGAACTCTCAGCCTCCAAACCGATTCTTACTTCCTTTTCAGGGTTCACATAACCCCTACACCATTTAAATAGTCATTTCTAGTTCATTTTCAGAGTCTGACTCAAGTCCATCATTTCTAGAGCCCAGGTTATGGAAATCAAGACAAGAGGTCCCTAACACCAATCTTCTGGCCTCTCTCTCCCTCCCCAGTTCTTCAAATATGCTGACAGGGATTCCACAAAGACTCTGCAAGTCCTCCCAGGACCCTGGGCTACAATTCACATGGATTGGAGACCTGAATTAATTAAAATCAGTGAGGTATATCTTCAGCCTTTCTCCTATCTTGAGTTTCAATCTTTCCAGAGAAAGGCTTTTGCCTTGTTGAATTGAGCAGCTCTCTCAGTTCTCTCTGTCAATAACATACCATCATCACCATGCTGTGGACTCCCTTTCTTTCTCTGCCACCATTCTTCGAACGGCACAATATTAATCTTTTCAGGGGTGTTTCAAAACCTGAGCTCCTATAGAATTTAGCATTTTTTACTCAGTTCTTGCAAGCATGCATCATTTCCCCAGGTATCTGGCTATTGGCCCTTTTGTTAGTACTTGTGTTTTTAAAACCCAGGCCCATTAGAGATGATGCTATGGAGTCACAATACTTTCTACTTCAGCCAATCAAGATCACACAATGGAAGAAGCATGGATGCTGGGCTCATCTTGGTGAGATGGGGAACCCGTCTTCCACCATAAAACAAAGCCTTGACCTCTGCCTTCATCTCTCACTAGCAGTGTGAGCTGTGTCTCTAAAATTAGGGTAATAATACCTATTCCCTCTCACAGAGCTGCACAGCAAGGCAGGTACCTTTGTGGCAGCCCCTTGTAGACAGGCTTTTATTGAATTTCTCTTGGGTGAACATAGAGTTTTATCTGTCAGCTCCTGGTAGCATATCCCTTAAAAATAGATGGGAAGACATCCACCAAATTTGGAGAGTTCTTTGCCATAATCCAACATAAAATATAGGCTATATTGCATGCATAATGTTCTCTTTGGGGAGCCAGGAACATTTCAAAATATCCATAAAGTCATCCACCAGAGCAGAGCTGTCTAGGAAATGTGGGGCCCTAAACAAATTGTTTCTGTGGGGTTCTGACAAATAATCAATTTAATTTAAAAATATATTATAAAATTAATGGGCCCATGGGAGGCATAGTAATTTATCAATGAAGACTTAAAATAATGAGTAAAGAAGATGTAATTATGTATTGGCTTATTGTCTAATAGTGCACACGAAGATTTTTCTTAGGGTACAGGCAAAACCTCTTTCTCCTCATGTTCAGGAGCCATCTCTTTGTATTCTTTGCTATCAAATGCACTATATCTGGCTAGTTTTAGATCTCCCATCATGAGAGGAAAAAAATAGCAATGTTGTATTTACTTCCAGTGCCAATAGTATTCTACAACATGTTTGTTTGGAAACAATAGGTATCACTGTGCCTACACAGTTCCCTACTAGCATTTGCTCACAATGCTGCCTCATCCATTGTGCCACCTATGAACACTGGCTTCCAATGACCCAAAGGCTGTTACTAAGCTTCAATGATGAAAACCATACATACAAGTCTTACCCAAAATACGTAGGAAAACATGAATGATAATTTGTATTCCACTTACGTCAAATTTATCACTGAAATTGTATAACCTACACATGGAAAAACAGATCTTCCCAGCATATCTGGAACTCAGCTATAATCATCACATTCCTGAAATGTGACTCCTCAGAGTTGACCACATGATGGCCTTCCAATCACAGGTACCAGTAGGGAGTGCAGATGAAGGGCCCATGAGAAAAAGAAGAATGGCCCTATTCACACAAGGAAGGTCCAATCCTTGTCCACATGGCTTAAGAGCAACCCTGAGGAGCACATCACACATCCATCAGATGCAGGAGAGGTCATCAGTGAGAAGGTCTCAATGGCCATTTCAAAGCTAAGGTAACCATCCTGGGTGCCAGCAGTGAGGATTGTGAAAAGATATGAGGCTTGAGAGGTCAACAGGGATCAAAGGTCAGCAGGGTCAAGTATAAAAGTACTGAAGCAACAGTAGCAAGATATGGAAAGGCATAGAGCTTTGTTAAAAAAAAAAAAAGAAAGAAAGAAAGAAAGAAAGAAAGAAAGAAAGAAAGAAAGAGAAAAGAAAAACACAATAAAAAACAACATTACATCCAGGAAACATTAGATGGTCCTCATATGTCAGGCTAGGAAATTTGAACTGTGTTCTATAAGCCATGAGGACACTTTATTCATGTAATATCACAAGCAGGAGAGAGATGTGACCAGACTGAGATTTTAGGAAAATCACTATAATAGGGAGGTAAAAAGTCAACCTGAAAGGAGATTGGTGGATAAGCAACCAAATAGGAGGAGGTGATTCTAATTATCCAGTAGGAGATGAAGAGAGTCAGAACTGAACTTAGTAAGGAGTTGCTGGGTAGGACAAAACAAAGTGATCTAGATACATTTCAGTGGCCAAACATGGAAAATGTGATGATGGATGAACATAGGAACGAGGGCTAGGGAGGAGCCCAGGATGACTCCCAGGTTCCAACCTTGGTGACTGGGTGGAGAATGGTGTAATTCCTGAAACAGGGAATAAAGGAGAAGAAGCAAGTTGGGCAGGAAAGAGGACTAACTCAAGCTGGAACTTGTTGAGTTAAAGGAGAATACAGAAGAGAAGGCTCTCAGAAGACAGGGAATACATTCTCAAAAGTCAGGAGTGAAGTCTGGCCTGGAGATGGTCTTGGTTGAGTTGAAAAACCCATAGAGAAGATTCTGGAATGAGAACAGGAACTCAGGAAAGAACCTGGAAAACATTGAAATTTAAGTAATTATTATGAAGTAATAATCAAGAGTTACAGCCAAAACCAGTTTGGCTCAATGGATAGAGCGTTGGTCTGTGGACTGAAAGGTCCCAGGTTCGATTCCGGTCAAGGGCATGTACATTGGTTGTGGGCACATCCCTGGTGGGGGGTGTGCAGGAGGCAGCTGGTCGATGTTTCTCTCTCATCCATGTTTCTAGATCTCTATCCCTCTCCTTTCCTCTCTGTGAAAAATCAATAAAATATATATTTTTTAAAAAGAGTTACAATGCAGGACACCCAGGAGTAAACGTCCATCTTCCAAGTTCCTTGGCCAAGTTTCCATAATCAACATCTCACATATCCCCTAATTCTCTTTTTCAATGAGTAAAAGCACATTCTGCATCTTCATCACTTTTACAAAATTCCTGTACACAATTTCTCTAGAAGCTAACATATATGCTCTCTGAAATTCAACACACAAACACAGCTTGTAGATTTGCCAAACATTGACTTTGAGAACTTGGTAGGATAATGCCAATGGACTGACCGTGAGGGTGACCAGTCACACTCACTAGCCCTGCAGAGGGTGAGTCCAGGACCTGGAGCTTAGACTCTCTGGACAAATAGGATGAGAGGCCCTCACATTCATTTTTTATTCCTCCCCATTTTCCAGTAGGCAAACAGAGGCCAACAAATTAGAAAGATTTACTCAGGGTCGGTAGCAGAACCACATCAGTGTGACTAAATTATATGAGGTGGATTAAAATGTCATAATAGGCAGAACATCTCCAAAGTTTCTCTGTAATGCAACCAAGTGCCACCCGCCTAGTTCAGATACTAATGAGCCTGCTACTCCTCCAGCTCATTCAGAAGCTCCTGGAATGAAACACAATTCTGGTAAGACATGGAAGGAGAAGAAAAGATGCAAGTTATCACCCTTCATGGGGCTCCATAGACTGTGGTTGCCATCTGTACCTCCTCCTTTAAGGTCACTAGGATCTACATTTTTCCTGCGGGGACTTTAGAGTCATTTAATGATCATGAGAAGGAGACTAAAGGAGGGGATCCAAATCTATTTTTTAAAAGTGACTTTCCTGCCCTAACCAGTTTGGCTCAGTGGATAGAGAGTCAGCCTGCGGACTGAAGGGTCCCAGGTTTGATTCCGGTCAAGGGCATGTACCTTGGTTGCGGGCACATCCCCAGTAGGGGGTGTGCAGGAAACAGCTGATTGATGTTTCTCTCTCATCGATGTTTCTAACTCTCTATCCCTCTCCCTTCCTCTCTGTAAAAAATCAACAAAATATATTTAAAAATAATAATAATAAAAGTGACCTTCCTTGAAACTAGCTTGTGTAGAGATGCCCCTCCCTGAAAACAGTTGTACCTGGAGCCATTTTCATGACTCCCTCTCTGACATCCATGCTTTGGTCTCACTCAACTTCAGTCCTTCCCTGTCAGACCTGCCAAAGGAATCTTTCTGCAGCACCCTTTTCCGATGTCAGCTGCTTCCTCTCACTCCCATCCTATCAGCTCATGTAACCATCCCTGGCAAAGCTGGCAAAATTACATTTCAGCCAAAGAAAGTGAGACTCAGAGAGGTGACAGAAGGTACCAGAAGCATGTGTTTCTGCCTAATAAGTTTGGAGTAGTCAGCACATTTTCTGAGGCAGCTCTCCCCGTTGAGCACTACCTCCCATAATCTCATTTTGACTTTTAATGAAAGATAAACGTCCCTACCTCCTCCCTGGTCACTAGGCCAGATCAGGCAATTATACAGTGTTTGTGGGAGGGGGTTGGTTCTGAGACACCGGGTCAACCATGAGCCATGATCACTGAGGAAACCCAGCTGGCCCTGCCCGGTCTTCCCAGGCCCCTAAGGTGCCTCTCTTACTGCCCTTTCAACTCTCTGACCTGCCACCCTGCCCAGAACCACCCTATGCTGCCTGCCAGCACACCCTCCACTCTTGGAACTAAAGATTTTGCATGTTTTCCAACCAAAGTCTAACACAAGGCTATGCAGCTTAGTGGTTAAGGGTTTACGAACTGTGGTGACCTCTGACCTTTGCCATTCAGTCACTCCATGAGCTTGGACAAATGACTCTGTCTCTCAGAGCCTCAGTGTTGTCTTGTGTAAAATAGGATGGAAACCCAGCTCACAGGATTCATGAGATAAGCCATATAAAGAGGGTACCAGGCCTGGCTACATGACGAAAGCTCAAAAGACATTACTTGTTGGACTGTGTTTATACTTTTTATCCAAGTGCAATGAACATATAGAAAAAAATGCACATATAAGTGCATAGCTCACTGGTTTTTACAAACTGAACACATGCACGACCAGCACCCAAATCAAGAAACGGAACTTGCCCAGCATTCCAGAAGACCCCACACTCTCTGCACCCACACTGGTCACTGTTGCCGCCCTATTATTAAATGTGTGCCAGGATCTGGTATAAGCCCTTTAGATGTATCATCTTAGCCTTCACTCAAACCTCTGAGATAGGTGTACTCACATCATCCCCATGTTATCAATGAAGAAATGAAGATGACCCTAAGGAATCTGAAAAAAAAAAAAAAAATGCTGGTAGAACCAAAATTAGCAAAATCACAATCCAGAAAAGCATTCCATTTCTATACACTAGCAACAGACAATTGGAAATTTAAATTTAAAATATCATTTACAAAATACTTAGGGGTAAATTTTTAAAGGCCAAAATATTTAGGGATCAATTTAACAAAATTTGTACAGTCAATTTAAATTGGGAAAAAATGCTGGTAGAACCAAAATTAGCAAGATCACAATCCAGAAAAGCATTCCATTTCTATACACTAGCAACAGACAATTGGGAATTTAAAGTTAAAATTTTTACAAAATATTTAGGGGTAAATTTTTAAAGTACAAAATATTTAGGGATCAATTTAACAAAATTTGTACAGTCAATTTAACAAGAACTGTATGGTTAAAACTGAAAATCATTGCCAAGAGAAAAATAAAGACTTACCTAAATGGGAAGTAACATTGAGTCATGGACTGGAAGACTTGGGATGTGAAAATGTGAATTTCCCCCTAGCAGACCTGTAGCGCCAATGCAATCCCAATCAAAATCTCAGCGGGGTTTTTGTGTGTCTGTGTGTGTGGTTGTTTTGTTTTTTTTAAGAAATTGACAAACTGATTCTAAAATTATATGAAAATTCAAAAAACATAAAAGAGTCACAATAATTTTACAAAAGGACAATTTAGAGAACTTAATGGACCTGATTTCAAGACTTGCTCCAAAGCTCCTGTGATCCAGAAGAGTGTAGGAAGGAGAGACACAACAGAGTCCAGAAATAAATTCCTATGTATATGGCCAGTTGACTTTTGACAATATGCTCAGTTAATCCAATGATAAAAGGATAGTGTTTTCCACAAATGTACTGGAATAATTGGACATGCATATGCAAGAAGAATAAATAAACAGAAGAAAAATCTTGGCCCTTGCCTCTCACCACACATAAAATTAATTCAAAAATTGATCACAGGCCTAATGCAAAAGCTAAAACTATAAATGTTTCCTAAGAAACAGAAGAAAATCTGTTGGGGCAAATATTTCTTATATAAGATGTTTTTTAAAAAAAAAAAAAATGACCCACTTTTTTAAAATGATAAATTGGACTTCATCAAAATTTAAAAATTTTAAGGGCATTAAGACAACAAAAAAAGACAAAATACATACTGGAAAATATATATTCATTTACATATATCTGAAAAAAGACTTAAAGTACTCTTACAACTTGATAAGAAGGAATCAGCACAAATTTTTTAACCTAGCAAAACACTTCACAAAGAAAGATATATAAATTACCCCCTATCCACATGAAAAGATCATCATTCACTAGAGAATACAAGTTAAAAGTGAAATGAGATTATATGATATGACAATTGGATGGTCTAAAATTTAATAGTTTGACAACACCAAGTGTTGACAAGGAGGCAGAGCAGCAGGAATAGTCAAACACGGCTGGTGAGAATGCAAAATAGTACATTCACTTTGGAAGGCAGTCTGGCAGTTTTTTTGAAAGTTAAACATGCACATGTCATATAACCCAACAATCTCACTTCTAGGTGTTTACCTAGGAGAAATGAAAACAGATGTTCAGACAATCCCTCTCCGAACCTGTTCTCTCATGGCTCACTGCCTTCCTGGCTCTTGAAAGTACCATTTCATCAGGTTGAGGGTGAGAGAGATGTGGTGGTGAGTGGTGGGTCACAGCTAGAGAGTTAAGAAATGGATGAGGGGACCAAGGAAATAAAAGGATACCTATCTTCAAAGTCTTAGAAACATTAGGGGCCCAAATCCTCAATGGATTTCCATGTGTAAAGGCAGTACACAGAGTTGTTGAACCCAGAGTGTGGGCCACAGTGGTGATATTTCTGGCCCAGTGGAGGGGGTATTTGCAAAGCTCTCACTTAAATTGTCCCCAAGTCAGCACAGATATTCCCTGTATGTGCCCTCAGTCAATAGGATCTTTCCTGCCTCCTACTGTGACTCTAAGGTATGTTGGGTCCATAAAAATAATTAACATACCATCCTAAAAATGTCATTGAGAAACTGTCATCCATGGGCTGTCATCACTATTTATCTCCGAAGAATATGAATATGTGTAAGTGTGGAGTGTATGTGTGTGTAGGGGAGAGAACAAGAGGTGGCAGTGGTTGATGCTGAAGAGCTATACAAAGAATAGATGAGAAGGCCCACATTGGGTAGCTGAAGTGCTAAGATAATGAGGAGCCATAGAAGGACACTGGCCAGTCAACGTCAGAGCTATGCTAGATAAAATGCACCAGCAGCCAGAGTCAGGACTGACCTGTGTGAGTTGGGTAAGGTGTGACCAGGTGGGCCTGGGACATCAGCAGTGATGATGGAGGGGCCAAGAAAGATTCCTATGCTAGGAGTTTGTCATTCTTTGGTATGGCTAACCATCACCTTTTTAACAGACTTTTTCAATGTAGGAGAAATATAACAAGATGTCTTAGTTTTGAGTTCTACCTTGGTATTCCTAGCTCCAAGACAGAACTCAGGACTCAAATAATTTCCAGTTTCCCATGTGGAAGTGGTGGCCTCTATGCCACATGCACGGGATCAGCCTTCACCAGTTTGATGCTCCAGTCGGGAAGTGGTCGGTGGGAGGACTGGCTCCGCTCAGAGCTCCCTTGCTGCTTCGCTGGTGTAGGAAACAGCAGAGGCATTCAGCTTCCAGGGCAGCATGGTTGCCAAGGCAAACTGCCAACTCAGAGGCAACACCGGAGCTGTCTGATAAGGAAACTGCGGTCCAGAGAAGCAAGGGCATGTGCCCGACTTCCAGCAAGAGATTCTGAGGCTTGGAATGGAGGTAATGAGAGGACATTTCTAACAGAGTAGTTAGCCAGGAAACGGAGGCACAGAGTTGTTGCTGGCCTGACGTCAGATGGCCAGGGACTGGAGTTGATCCCCGGCTGGCTGCCTTCAGGAGCTGATGGTGATAATGATGAGGATGAGGGCGACAATGATGATGATGGCAGCAATAATAACAATAATTACTGCTCTGCTTACAAGGCACCCATTATGTGTCAAAACTGTTGTTTCATGCATTATCTCAATCTTCATGACAAGGCAATGAGATAAGGGTGAGCGCAAACCCCCCTTGACCGTAGGTATAAAAGGGTTCAAATGGCCTCCACAAGAGACAAAAATCCTTCCTCACGGGCTTGGGTTTGGAGATGGGCATGCAGGACAGGGCAGGGGTCAGGCTGCCCAGCACAGCAGATCCTGGGTCCTCAGACCTGGAAGCAGGCCCAGGGCACAGACAGCCCAGCCCTGGCAAAGGAGACATCCTGCCCGGGAAAACCGCAGGAGCGGCAGAGTCGCTGCCGCCTCCTGCCCTCTGTGAGCCTGTAGCAGCTTGTGCAGATCTCCGCGATGACATGAGCAAGGACCAGCCCTCCTGTCCCAGTTGCTAATGAGAAAGCTACCCTGCATGCTATGGGGTTTGCTTCTCCAAGCCTTGCAGTGAGCCAGGCATGAGGCTAGTGGCTAGAAAAGGATCCCCAGATAGCAGACCCAGGAGGAGATGTCAAAACCATCGTGGGGCTCTGTCCTTAGGCTTTTCTTAGTGTTTCCGCCAGAACAAGGGCCTGCTGGGCAGTGTATTGCCTTCCTTTCCTATATCACGTTTGAAATAATACTTCAGTCATGCTCCCAGCAAAGGTGCTTGGCTTGGTGAGGACCCTGGTGCCTAATAGGCACCTCATTCTGCCTGCTACATAGTGACAATACACATTTATTGAGCAGTTACTATGAGATAGGCAAGGAGCCAGGAACCTCCCATTCATTATCTCCTTGGGCTTGAGCCTTCCTTCTGCTGTGTGACCTTGATGCAGGAACTTCACGTCTCTGAGCCTATCTCCTCATATATTTTTTTCCCAAATATCCAGCTTTGGAGAGAGAAGAACAAAATGTGACCCTGAAATCATGAATATGACTACAATGCAAAGCATGAGCGAGTGACCCTAGAGACCCATGTGCCCATGCATGTCTGTGAAAGTGCTGTTCCCCGGGGCGGGTTTGTGAATGTGTGTGCACATGCGTTTGCACGTGAGCATCATTAGTCAGAACTCTTGTGTGTTCCCTCTCTGTCTCTGCTTCTGGCAAGGTCCAGGCAAGGTCTCGGAGCTTGCTCTTTCTATCTGCCGGCCGTACTTACTAGTATAAACCTTTCTTACTGCAAAGGGGACTGCTGCCTCCCAGCTGCGGAAGCCTGGGCTATTATGGCATGAGTGGCGGATAATAGCTTCTCTCATATCAGAGCCACTGCCTGCACGTGGACTCAGCCCCACGCCCTGCTCACTTGCTTCCTTTTGGCCAACCCTGTCCCCTGGGAACTTTCGCCAGACATGGCCCCTGAGGAAAAGGGAACCTCACACAATGTGGAGGGGGCGGGAGGAAACCCATGTTCCAAGTCCCATTTTGCTTTCTCAGTGTCCTGAGCAAATGCACCTGGGGCTTGTCCACATGAGGGGATGCTTCAGAAGTATATGTCAGGGGACATCGACCAGCCTCGAAGGTCATTAGGATAAGCCCCAGTCTATAAACGAGAGACCATAGGTTCAGAGAGCTGACGTGACTTATCCAGGGTCACACAGTGACGTACACAACAAAGATATTCTGACCCAGGTCCATCCTACACCAAAGCTTGTGTTTAGTCCACTGTGCCCAAGGAGGTATCAATTTCTGGGCACCCGGTGATGTCAGAGATGAGACGGCTGGGGTTTGCCAACCTGCCCTGACACGGAGCCTCAGCCAGAGGAACAGACAGGAGAGTGCTGCTCCGCCTGAGACAGTGTCCACAGAGGGCACTGGCGTGGAGACCAGCCTAGAGGCGCTCTGTGGGGCAGGGTCCGGCAGCGGCTCTGCTCTCCTCACTGTAAACTGGACTGGCACGCCCCACCTCTCAGGGCTGGCAGACTGAAGTGTGTTTCGGGTGGCAAGCAACACAAGCGAGGTGTGGCTGGAGTTTGGGGTGTGTGTGAGTTGGAGACGCAGGTCTACTGAAGGGCGGGTGGGAAGCCTGGACAGGAGGCAGGGGCAGATCCTGAAGGTTCCAGGGACACCACCTGTTTTGTTTCCCAAACTGGGTGGCTTGAGGCAACCAAAATATATATTCCCTCACCGTTCAGAGGCCAGAAATCCAAAATGAATTTCACTGGGCTGGTACCCAGGGGTGGCAGGGCACACCTCCCTCCCTTTCTGGCTCCCAAGGAGAAAGGTTCTTGCCCCATCCGGCTCCCTTGGCTGTTGGCATTCCCTGATTTCAGCGGCATCTCTGCCTCTGTGGCCACATCGCTTCTCCTCTTACATCTGTATTCTCTGGATGGTGAAATCGCCCTCTCCCTCCCTCCTATAAGAATAATCTACCCATCTCAAGATTCTTAACTTAATCACATCTGCAAAGACTCTCTCAAAAAATAAAAGTACCCTTTGCAGGCTCTAAGACCAGATAGTTTGGGGCCATTTTAGCCTTCCTCACCTTCTAAATAAATTTATACTTTATTATGATAGGGGAGAAGGCGGAGGGGAGTGGTGTTGGAAGGTTATAGGAGAAGAGTGTGATAATGAGATTTCTTTTCTAAAACAAGTGGGGACTTCTCAATTATATCCTGTGCTCAAGATTTCAGAAACATCTCTGTGCCTTTTAGTCTTGGTCACTTCTGGTTCCCTGCCCCCAGCCCCCAAGATTCACTTTTTCACTTACATAGGATCCTCTATACTTTTACTCACACACAGAATTAAGTCTTTCCTCTTTGGTTTTTACTCCATCCCTCTTCTCCCCTCCCCCCCCAAAAATATATCATCCATTCAAAAAACACTGGTGTCTGCTGATGACTTTGCTGAGGCTTGCAGTGTTGGAGAGAATTGACATCATGCAATGCAAACAATTTTAAATTAAGTGCTAAATACTGTGTTCTTCTATGTCCTTGAGCCACTCTGGCCACCAGGCCTCTCCAATGAACTATCATGTTTATAAGCAAGAGTGGCTCCCTCCCCGAAAGGGTCTCTGAAACCAGCAGTTAGAATAAAAAAAAAAATTCCCATTGCATGTGTGTATGTAGAAACATGTTATAGGTAAATAGATTTGGAGGGTCATCCCATATGTAAATAGACATAGACACAGAGAGACACACACACACCCCACAGGACACAACTCAGTTCCAACTTGGAAGAAGCATTTCTAATGTCATCACCACAACCAACCGACCTGTCTGGTTTGAGCAGGTAATTAGCATTCTCCCAGGATGGCCAGGCCCCGTGCTCCAACATAGATCCCAACAGGGTTCTTCACAGCAAGAGGCTCAGCTTTGGTGTAATTACCTATGCTCACCAGTTACCCTGGTGTGATGTCAGTGCTTTCACATTGTTTATTCTAATTAAAACAGAAATTGCAGGTCTTCGGTGCTTATAATTACAGCCTATGAACTAAATTGACTGAGGCCCCTAATTAACCTGAAACACGTCTCCCTGGCTGGAGGTGTAAGTTTGGACTTGACTGGTGTGGGCATAGCGTCGGCACTGAAAAGGGAACTGGGTGAACTAGCAGAGACAGGGACAAGGTGGCCTTCTCCAAACACAGCATCATGGTGGCCTGTATATAGGCCACACAGTGGGTTCAATTTCATTTCCAAACATACCTGTTAGCAAAAGACATGTTCTACAAAATTGCATTTGATAACACCTGACAATCACTTCATGAAATATACCATGTCAATAGAATAAAAAACAAAATCCACATGGTCATCTCAATAGAAGCAAAAACAAATTTGACAAAATCCAACACATTTTCATGATTAAAAAGAAAGCACTTAGCAGACTCAGAACTTTCTCAATCTATCGCTATGAAAAACCCCTATCTAACATCCTCCTTAACGAGGAAAGTGGCTGTTCCCCCTAAGATCAGGAACAAGACAAGGATGTCATCCTGCCATTCTACTCAACGTTCTTCTGGAGGTCCCAGCCAAGGCGATTAGAAAGGAAAAAGAAATAACGACATCCAAATTGGAAAGAAGCAAAACTATCCCTATTCTTAGATGATACAATCTTCTATATAAAAAAATGTTAAGGAATTCACCAAAAAATATTAGAACTAATAAGTAAGAGCAGAAAAATTGCAAGAAACAAGTTCAATGCACAAAAAGTCAACTGCATTTTTATACACTTGCAGTGAATAAGTCAAACACACAATTAGGAAAACAATTCAACTTACAGTAGAATCAAAAAGAGTAAAATATTTAGAGATAAATTTTTTAGATATATGCAAAACTTATACTCTGAAAACTGCAGCATATTGTTGAAACAAATGAAAGAAAATCTACATTCCTGGGTGGGGGGTGATCTTATGTTAATAGGTTGGAAGACTGAATATTGTTAAGGTGGAAATATTCCCCAAATTGATCTACAGATTCAAAGAAACTTCCATTAGAACCTCAGCTGGCTTCTTTGCAGAAATTGACGAACTGATTCTAAAGTTCATATGTAATTGCATGTTTCTCAGAATAACCAAAATATCTTTGAAAAGAACAAAGTTGAAGGACTTTCGTGTTCTGATTTGCTTTCATCATAAATTAGCTGTGCCCTTTCTATTTTTTTTATTTTTTATTTTTTAAAAATATATTTTATTGATTTTTCATAGAGAGGAAGGGAGAGGGATAGATAGCTAGAAACATCGATGAGAGAGAATCATTGACCTGCTGCCTCCTGCACACCCCCCACCGGGGATGTGCCCACAACCAAGGTACATGCCCTTGACCGGAATCGAACCTGGGACCTTTCAGTCCACAGACCGACGCTCTATCCACTGAACCAAACCGGTTTCAGCAGTTGTGCCCTTTTTAGAAGTACGCACAAATGGAATCATACGAAATTATCTAATAAAAGGGTAATATACAAATTAACCAGCGCTCTGTCACAAAGATGGCAGCACCCATAGCCACAAGATGGTGGTGTCCAATCCTCTCAGACCCACTGGAGTCCACCAGTCCCAGAGGAGTGGCCACTGAGAGCGAGCAGCATGAGCAGACTGGCAGAATACGTTCTGCTCCCAGCCATGGATGAGCCTCTGGCCAGACCAGGGCAAGGTACACTTGTGTCATCGCCCTGGCGACGAGGCAAGTGTTCCGTGCTCGGCTGCAGGTGGGCCTCTGGGCCACGGAGAGCCTCTGGGCAGCAGGCGAGGAGTAGCCAGGCCTCACAGAGAGCTACTGGTCCACAGATTCATGAGCAGGGCTACTAGTATATATATATATCCCTGTATATGGCTTCTTTCACATGATAAAATATATGGAGATGTATGCATATTGTTGCATATATCAGTAATCTGTTCCTTTTTATTGCAGTGTAGTATTCGATAATTTGTTTATCCATTTTTTTATTGATGAACACCAAGGCTGTTTCCAGTTTTTTACTATTATTAATGACTAGAGGGCCTGTTCTCAAAATTCATGTGCTCAGGGTGGGAGGGAGTCCCTCAGCCTGGCCTGGACCCTCTCGCAGTCTGGGAGCCCCCGGGGGAGTGGGCCTAAGCTGTCAGTCGGTCCTGCCTCAGATGTGGGAGAGGCTGTCGCCACCACCACTGCACTCACCAGCCATGAGCCAGGCTCAGGACTTCTGGCTGAGAGGAAGTCCCCCTGTGGGAATGCTCTGACCACCAGGGGGAAGCTCCTGCATTGAGCTGCTGCCCCCTAGTTGTCAGTGTGCATCATAGCAATCAGTTGTTCCAATGTTCAGTCAATTTGCCTATTAGTCTTTCATTATGTAGGATATACTGGTAGGGACATTCTTGAACAAACTTTTTAGTAGACAATTATTTTCAGTTTTCTTGGGTAATTACCTGGGAATGAAATTGTTCTGTTAACAGGGTAGATAAATGTTTAGAATTATGGGAAAAAAAAAAAAAAAAAGTCAGTTTCCCAAACTCCCACTGGTAATGGATGAGAATTCTAGTTGCTCCACATTCTTAAAAACATTTGAAATTGTCAGGGTTTTTTTTTTTAATTTTAGACCTAAAATGTGTCTAAGGCATAATGCTGTGGTTTCAACTTGAAGTATTTGATGATTCATGATATTGAGCACTTTGAATATGCTCATTGGCCATATGTGTATCTTCTTTTGTGAAATGTCTGTCGAATTACTTTGCCCATTTTTATCTTTTTTATCCTTAATTCTGAAATGTTAAGAGGTCTTTATATGTCTTGGACACCAGTCCTATGTTATTTTACTAATATTTTCTCTCAGCTGTGGATTGCCTACTTACTTACCTAACCGTGTCTGTAAGTCTAACATATCTGTTTTTCTTTCATGACTCCTGTCTAAGAAAGCATTGCATATCTCTAAATCATGGTGAAATTCTCCCATTTTTTCTATTGGAAGATATATGGCACAAAGTAGGAACTGGAGTCTTTATTTTATTTTATTTTTTTCACATGAAAACCAGATGTTCCACCATCACTAATTGAAAGACTTTCCTTTCTGCATGGAAGTGCTTTGGTACCTCTGTTAAACATTAGTTGATCAGTTGAGTCTGTTTCCAAGCTTTGTGTTCTATTTCACTGGTCAATTTGTCAAATTTTGTGCCAGTACCACTCTCTTGATTACCATAGTTTTAAAATGAGTCTTGATTACCATAGTTTTAAAATCAGATAGTCTAATTTTTCCAACTTTATTCTTTTTTATCAAGATTGCTCTTGATATTGTAGGCTATTTGTATTTCTATATAAATGATAGTTTATCAATTTCTTGGAAAAAGAAGACATTTTGGGATTTCTACTGTGATTGTGTGGAATCTATTGGTTAATTTGGGAAGAATTAACATCTTAACAATATTGAATTTTCCTACTCATAAATAGTCATTGATTTTGTATTTTTTAGTTACTCCTAACAGTGTTGTATAGTTTTCAGTGGGAAGATCTCACACCTATTCTGTTCAATTTAATCTTCAGTAATTTATTTTGTTGTTGATACTCTGCAAAGAGATTTTTTAATTTCACCAAATACTTGTTGCTAGTATATCACTAATAAAATTGATTTTTGTATATTTGCCTTGAATCCTATAAGGATGATTTTTGTTATAGCTTTTTAATAAATAGCTTTTATCAGATTGAGAAATATCCAATTTATTCCTAGATTGGTAGATGTTCGTTTTTGTCAAATGCCTTTTCTCCTTGATCTTTTTTCCTTCTTAATTTTGTAAATGTGGTTTTTCATTTGTTAAACGAACAAGATTTACACTATTAGATTTGCAAATGTTAAACCAACTTTGCATTTTTGGAATAAAACCTACTTAGTCATTTTGTGCTATCTTTTTTATATACTGCTAAATTTGATTTGCTAATATTTTGTTAAGGATTTTTGAGTCTATGTTCATATAGGATTTTAGTCAGTAATGCGTTGTTTCACTCTCTCTTTTTGGAATGTCTGTCAGATTTTAGTATCATGATTTCATAGATGAGTATCATAAAGTGAATTGTGTTCCTTCCTCCTGTTTTTTTTTTTCTGAAAGAGTTTATGTAACATTAGCATTATTCCTTCCTTAAACATTGAAAGAATTCATAAAAAAAAAATATGTAAGCCTGCAATCTCCTTTGAAGAAAGATTTTTAACTTTTTTGACCCTACATTTACATAGAGAAGTTGGTATTTGCTTATTTCTGTGCTTGTGAAGACATTTATTTTTAAATGTCACTCTTTTTTGTTAAACCTTTTATCTAACAGAGCTATGCTCTACTGAGGTAGAATCTCCAACTTCCACTGTCTTATTTTCTTCCTTCCTTTCTTTCTTTCTTTCTTTCTTTCTTTCTTTCTTTCTTCCTTCCTTCCTTCCTTCCTTCCTTCCTTCCTTCCTTTCTTTTTTTATTGTTTAAAGTTTTACATATGTCTCCTTTTTCCCCAATTGACCACCCCCCAGCCAGTCCGTCCAGGGCAAGCCCCCATCGCCCCAGTGTCTGTGTCCATTGGTTATGCTAATATGCATGCATACAAGTCCTTTGGTTGCTCTCTAGCCCCTCCCCTCCCCTGCCATTTGTCTCTGGATCTATTCTTGTTCATCAAATTATGTTGATCATTATATCCCACATATGAGTGAGATCATGTGATATTTATCTTTCTCTGACTGCTTATTTCACTTAGCATAAAGCTCTCCAGTTCCATGCTATTGCAAATGGTCGAAGTTCCTTCTTTTTTATAGTGGCAAAATATTCCATTGTGTAGATGTACCACAGTTTTTTAATCCACTCATCAGCTGATGGACACTTAGGCTGTTTCCAAATCTTAGCTATTGTAAATTGGGCTGCTATGAATATAGGGGTGCATATATCCTTTCTGATTGATGTTTCTGGTTTTGGGGGACATAGTCCTAGCAGTGGGATCACTGGGTCAAATGGGAGTTCCATTTTTAACTTTTTGAGGAAACTCCATACTGTTCTCCACAATGGCTGCACCAGCCTGCATTCCCACCAGCATTGCACAAGGGTTCCTTTTTCTCCACATTCTCGCCAGCACTTGTCATTTGTTGATTTGTTGATGATAGCCATTTATTTTCTGATATTCAAAACCAATGGAAGTCATGAAAATCTATATACCAGCTCTCCCTTCTCCGAGGTTTCAGTTACCCATGGTCAACCACTGTCCAAAAATATTAAATGGAAATTTTGAGAAATCAACAACTTATAAGTTGCAAATTTCACACCATTCTGTGCAATCTCTTGCTGTCCTGCCTAGGTTATGATTCATCCCTTTATCCAAGTAACATAGTACTTGTGTTCGAGTAACCCTTATTTTACTTAATAATGGCCCCAAAGCCATTCATATTACTTTTATTACAGTATATTGTTATAATTGTTCTATTTTATTGCTGGTTATTGTTGGTATACTGTGCCTAATTTATAAGTTAAGCTTTATCATAGGTATATAAGTATAGGAAAAAACATAGTATATAGGGTTTTGTACTATCCAGGATTTCAGACAACCATTAGGGATCTTTGCACATAGCCCTTGCGGATAAGGGGAGACTATTTCAGTCTCCAACAGGCCCTGCTACCCAGGATCAGTCCATGGTGACCCCAACTTTCTACCCTGTCATTTTATTTTAAAAATAATCATCATCTTTATCTCCAAAATATATATTGAGGATGGCAAGACTTGGCTGACTTATAAAGCAACACTCACAGACTTGAGAGATGGCCAGGCAATTTGTCTAATTACTGTAGATGCTATGTCTCTCAGCCAATGCAAAGAGGAGAACAAGGAAAGGATGAGTGTCTCCACTTTTATGATGCGGGTGTTTTACTGTTTCTATGTCTTCATTAGAAAGGGTAATTGGACATCAAAAGAGGCTATGCCAGGGGCAGTTATAGCTAGCCAGCTGATTTCTTTGAAAACCTACAATGCTTTGCTCTGCAGACACACTGCCGGCCGGCACTGAGGAAGTGATTGACATGCAGTACACGTTTTTCTCTCCCTTCTGCTGAAATCCTACCCTACTAATTGCCCTGATTGTGTTTGGGCGGGAAATAGTCAATATGTCCACAATTCAAGTGAAAAACAGATGATTATGTCCTCAACTACATTCAGAAAGGAGGATTTCATTCAAGAATCAGAAAGGGTAGACAATGATGACTTCAAGGTTCCAAACTCTTCCCTAACTCAGCTGCACTCCTGGTTACTCCAAAGTTTTTAGAAGTTCCTGGAAATACCAGGCCATCTGAATCCACTCAGCACCTCTGGTCATTAGCCCTGACTATTACCAAAGTAAAATTTGAATGTAAAGTGTTTATGAAGGAAGGAAAAACACTGTCCTGTAACTGCTACAAATAATATACATGATTCTGGGCACTTATCTACTGATAAAATGGTTTGAAGGGGGTGATTTTAAAGATCACATATGAGGCCCTACGAAAGCCCAACCTTGAGAATATCCTTGGTCGCTAACAAAGCTTTGAAAGTCCCATTGAATGAATTTAACACATAGCCATCCTGTGAATGACTTCTATGTCCAGGTTTGCTTCTGAATTCCTAGTTATGTTTCAAAGCCACAAAATGTGAGCTCCTCAGCTAGAGTGTAAGCTCCCGAAGGACTGGGCTTTGATCACCTGGATACAGAATAAAGCCTGGTTCTTAGAAGATGCTCAATTAATATAGATTGAGTTCTTTTGAATGAATGAATCGAACTCCAAAACATCATTAAGAATCATAACTGCTCAGATGGAGCAGGTGCACTGCCCAAAGAAAGCAGACACCAACCTTCCTGAAAGACATATTTTCCATCTTAGCTATTGAGAACCCAGGATGTGTAGCACTGACAAATGGGATTCTGTAAGAGAGCCTACTTGGTCCAGTCCATTCTTGACCCCAAAATCCTAACTAGCACTACCCAACGAATATAAGTACTCAAACAGGGCTGCTTTTGTGTGAATTTAACTTTTTGGTGGGTACAAAAAGGAGTGTGAAGAATAACCAAAACAAAAATCTGCCGCAATTGATTGGAACCCAAGTTGGCTCTCCAGAATCACCAAGGAAATTACCTCTTCTTTCTCAGGTTCACAGGGTTTTTTTGTTTGTTTGTTTGTTTGTTTGTTTGTTTTGTTTTGTTTTGATGAAATAGTGTTTTCGAGCAGGAAAAGTGAGACAACAATAGGACACCATGAACACTTGGTTTATGTCCTCTAGCATAACCACACCAACTAAAGAAAGCAGTGCAAGCTCACGATTGTATCCCCAGTGCATTTTAAAAATATGGAGGAAATGAATGGATGGATGAATGAATAATATGAGCAGTACACAAGATACAGGTCTAAAGGTTCCCTTACTAATCCATAACTCATGGCATTCTCCCCCACGGTCTCACCCCTTGGTCTCAAACCTTCCTACACTCCACTTTAGTGTTTCTCCCTCTCTCTCTAGTCTCCAGAGTCAAAATTCCACAAGTTCTTGTTCATCCCTACGTCTGCATCTCCATTCACCTTGTTGGTCAAGGTCTGATCATTGTGTTCACCAAGGTATGTTTATCTATTTCTTCTATCTCATCAATTTTATTTCTTCCAACTAAATGCTTTTCTTTTTAAAGGTCATGCTTGTACTTTATGCCTCTCCCTCTTCTTGACCACAGCTGATTAGAAGTCAACACCTGACTCAAATTAGGCCAATCCTGTCTATCTCTCAGGAATTCCAGGCAGGTTGCTGGAAGGAAAGGGATCTTGAGGAACTTGCAATCACCCAGCATGTGGCCAGAGAAGTAGAGAATGCTGGCCTGAGGAAAGAAGGAGGGACAAGGCACATATATGGAAGCAGAGAGGACAGACAGGTGCTCCCTGGGTCCCAGAATGCTCCAGATCTGGTCCCAGTCCCTCCCGAGGGCCAGGCTGCATTTTGCAAAACAGCCTGAGGTCCTTGTAATCAATCCTTTGACCACTGACAGCTTAAGCTAGTAAAAGTGGGCTTCTGCCATTTACAGCTTAAAAACCTAGACAGTGATGGACTAGTCTCCTGGTGCCTGACCTGGACTGGCATGCATGGTTCTTTCTCATCATTGACTGAGAGCTTCCTACATTCAAGACAACATACTATGCACTCTATAGTATCCAAACATTCTCAAGTTAAAAACTATCAAAACTCTGTCACAAAACCCAATGAGTAGGCACTATCGCTATCATTCTTACTTGACGGAGGAAGCCCAGAGAAGTGAAAAGTAACATCAAAATCACAGAGCTAGCAATTGGCAGAGCAGGATGAAAAAGCAGTTCTGCCCAATGCCTGAGACCACAGTCTGACCCACTGAGCCACAACTTGTTCAAATTTGCCCTTGAGGAAAGCACTGGGTAACAATTAGGTCTGAGGATAACTACCCGAGCCCTGACTCTGCTCCTTGCAGCGCTGAACTCCCTCTGTGAGGTGAGTTCTTTGCTCCCAGCACAGTGGAAAGCTCAGCGAGGCCTGGCTGAGGCACAGCATATTAAGGTGCCCAGACGTCCCGCTTTTGGGGGGACAGTCCCGATTTTTAACAATTTGTCCCGCGTCCCGTGGTGTTTTTAAAAAGTCCCAATTTTGGTTCTTTGAAGAACAACTAACCTGACTATTGGAATGGCTAGTGGCAAAGCAAAGACAGAATTTCCAGGAATGACATCCCCAAGCAGATGTGTTGATTTTTTTTTTTTTTTTTAACTGTTCACAATGATCATGTATTCTCAGAAAAAAAAAAAAAAAAAAAAAAAAAAAACACCCTTTTCTTCAAATTGATGTGCAGAAAGGAAGAGATTACCTACATCTGTAATGTCCGATGTGGACACCACATGTGGCTATTAAACACTGGAAATATAACTAATCTGAATGAATATGTTCTAATAAGTGCAAAATTCCAGATTCCAAGGACTTGGAATGAAAAAGGGGATGTAAAATATCTTGCTAATAAAGTTTCATATGGATTGCATGTTTTCCCCCTAACTATTTTGGCTTCATTCTCTTTGTCTCTGCACATGTCAATAATATAATTTTTAATATCAATAGTTTATCAACATTTTTTTTATTGATAATTTAGAAAATGTCTTTAGCTTTGTAATTCTTTGTTAACTTCCTCTATATTTTGAGTGTTACAGGACTAGGCCAAGTCTTCATTAAGGTTTCTCACATCTGAGTTCTGAGACTTGTGAGAACTTTCCACAGAATAGCTCTGGCCCTGTGCTATTTCAAATGTGGCTTCTCCTCCATCCTTTGGGCACCACAGGACACACTCAAATCATGACACAGCCTCCGGCTCCAAATTTTCATGTCACCACATGTCACATGTCACATGTCACATGTGAGTTGGCAAAATACATGATATAAGTTCCTCTGAAAGCTATTTCTACACCAGGCTGACCAATGATTACTTAACTGCGCAACTCCAAACTACGTGTATCCTCGACTCAACTTCCTCTAACCTAGACCCCCAAAGCCTGGGGAGCCATTCTGACAGTAAGAAGAGGTAGAGGGACATAAGTCAGAGACAAAGATAGTAGCCTTAACCTACGTCAGTTAAAATATCTTACTTTTGCAACTTTGGCAGAAACATAGAACCCTGAGAACACAGTGCTGGGACCCTGAGCAAGGACCCTGCGCAGGGACCCTGGGCTGAGATTTCAGCAGATAAACAGCCAAGCTGCCTCAGGCAAGGGGACATGGTCTGGATGATTTTGGAAAGATAACCTGAATGAAGTGGCTGGGACCAGACTGTGGAGGGCTCCGAAAGGTGGGTGATGGAGTTTAGCCTTTAACCAAACAGAGGAAAATCACAAAAGCTTTTACTTTTAAAAAAAGAACAGCATTTGTTTTAGGGAGATAATACTGACAGTGATGGAAAGGGTTGTTGGGAATTTTTCTGTTTGTTTTAACTTCTTCCTTTAACTCACAGCAATTTTATGGAATCCCCTCACTTGGGAAGGAAAAAAAGGAAATACATACTTAAGTTTCCTTTACATTGAGAAAACTATCTAAAATACATTGAAGGGCATTCTGTGATAAAAGACCCCACCTAATTCCACCATAGTAACCTAATTAAGAATAGTTATGAATTTAGACTGTGAAGTAAAATTTTTCAGTTCAAAATTTGACCTCACCACTTCCCAACTCCATGACCATAGGTGAATTCTGGAAGCTCCATGACCCTCTGTTTTCTCATCTATAAAATAGGAAAAACAATAGAACCTAAGCATGGGGTAATTGTGGGATGAAATGAGCTAACGCACTTCAAGCCCATAGCAGTTTGACTCCATCGATATTAGCTGTAGTTATTACTGTTGGGCAGATCCCTTCGGCAAGCAGATAGGTTTCACTGAATCCTCACCTTGGAGGGGTCTCTTTCATGCTTCCTTGTTATTGCATTAAATAATCAGAATATTAAACATTAAAGTATTCAGGATCAAATGCTGCAACCCAACTCTTGACAGGAGGTCCAGGGTGGATGAGGGAGGGTGTTTAAGATGTTGGGGAGATGAGTCACCACTAAGAAGGGACAGTGAGAAAGGGAAGCCAAGACAAACTGCCTAGTTTCAAGGGACAAAAGCCCAACTCAAAGACATTTAAGAACACAAAGACAATATTAGCTCCCACTGCCTAAGGGAAATGAGGGTCGTACCTCAAGCTCTTTGGGATCCAGGAGCTCAAAAATGTTGTCAAGTGTCTCTACCTTTCCCTCAGCATTGCCGCCTCTGTGTGTTCCCTTATTTTCTTCTCATGATGCAGAGGGAGGTGGGAATGTCCCCCAAACTCCAGGTATACCTCATTCCTACTTAGCACACTTGGAGCGAGGAAGGTCACATGGCCAGGAATGGTAGGATTCAGTCCCTGCAACTCCAGGAGGACCCTAAGGAGGGAGGGACAGTGGTATTCTCCATAGAAAAACAGGGGAAGATACAAAACAGATCAAGATGACAGAGGCCCCTTCGCGGGAGTTAGCAATGTAAAAGATAGTCATTGCATTTTCATGATGTCTTCACTGCATCTTCCTTGGGTCTTCCAACACCGCGATCTCCATCTCAAGGTTCGTTTCCCTCCACAAGGCAGGTTTCTTGCAAGCAGCAGACCGTGGGAGTCTGCCACCCACCCAGACTCTGGGGCAGGCCACCACCTGCTTCCTACAAGAGGCAACCTGGCTCCGAGGCCTGGGCTGTGGCTTGGGCACCCAGTCAGGCACTGGGTGTTCTTGGGCTGGGGAGGCTGCTGAGTCAAAAGGCCTCGGGCCTGGGCACAGGCTTCTGCTCCTTTGAGTTGGGAAGCATTGAACGCTCTAGAGGCAGAGCAGGCTGCTCTGCTTGTCCGCTAATTGGAGATGGTGAAACATTCAGGGGAGATTCAGGTGCCAAAGACCTCTCCTAGAGGTGCATTTAAAGGGCCTGAGAATTGAGCAACCCCATAGCACACATGCCTGGGGAGCTTCCCAGCAGAGGCCGCACTGGACCAGCTGCCCCCACCAGAGGGAGAAAGGGCCCTGGTACCCACACACCTCTGTCTGCACCGCTTTCAGCCTGTAGACTGCTAGGCACCTCTCCTTTCCCTCTCTGAGCTTCACAATGTCCTTATTCACAAGATAGAAATCATAAATGTCATCCGGGATAAGATGCATTATAAGCTCATGGCTACAGGTCTGGTTGAGGTGCTTTTCTTGTCTTAGGTCGGTTTTGCTACATTATATTTTCCTTAGAAGTGTTTCCTTCAAAAAGATTCCCAGGCTTTTGGTGTAAACTTTACACCGTAAAGGGAGTCACGTAGTCTTTTGTGGTCTGTAACGTCTGACCGCTGTTTCTGTGGTCAGGCTTGCTCGCTCTCTCCTTCAATTCTCGCTTTTTCAGACTCAGCTTCTGATGGTGGATCTTCCCTAAATGTGACTAGTTTCCTGTATTAAATTCCCTCTGTTTGAAATGCCTAAAGCAATTCCCATTTCTTGGCTTAAAACTGATTAATACAAGCCCACTTTATAAATGAGCCCTGAAGTGAAGCTCAGAGAAGTTAAGAAAGAAGGTATGGAAATCCTGGTAAAGAATGTATGAGCGCAGGGCGTGGGGTCAGGTCTAACTCTGACAATTGCTTACTCTGAGGTCTTTTGAGCCTCAGTTTCCCCATTCACAAGTGTGGATGATGGAAAATGGAAACGCCAACTCCACAGAACTATTGTGAAGATGAAATCAGTTAATATCTCTAGTATTTCAGGAAGCCTGGCACATGGTCACACAATTTAAAAAATGGTGGAACTGGGACCCAAATTTCCCATTCAAATGCATATTCCTGTGGTCCCTGATGCAGTTATTCATTCATCAAACTGTCACAAGTTCTACATCATGTGCCCCATAGACAGAAGAAATGGCCACGTTCTCTGTACTGGGGTGGGGGGTGGGGGGCGGAGGAGAATGAAGCAGGCTCAAATTTGTCCCTCAGTGAGCTAAGCAGCTTTATTATTTCTTTGCAATTTAAAGTTATTCTAAAAATCACATCCTCTTAAGTAATGAAGGAGGAAGTACTATTAGAAAGCTAACCATCTCCTCTAACTTTCTTCTGAAAATACTATATCAGTCTATTATGCTAATAGCCTGGTATAGTCTTATGTACTTTTTTACTATATTCATAAAACATATATAGGGCTTGAGGTTGAGGGAAATGGGTTGTTTTATTTTGTCTTCTGTTTATGTTTTACAAAAAAAATAAGATCAGCCCTGGCCAGTAGCTCAGTTGGTTGTAGCATCTCCAGTATACCCAAAGGTTGCTGGTTCGGTCCCCAGCACAGTGTTAAGCCACTGACCCTCAGGGGTTTGTTTATTACAGCAGTTAGAATTACTCTAACACAGTAGCTCTCAAAGTGTAGGTACCAAATCAACCAGCAGCAGCCTCACCTGGAAAATTGTTAGAAATGCAGAATTTGGGCTCAGAGCTACCATATGTGGAACTCTGGCAGGGGTCAAGGAGAGCAGGAGGTACCCCAGCCATCTTTGTTTTAACAAGCCCTACAGGTGATGCGGACTCATGTTCAAGTTTGAGATCCACTACCCTAACTTACGCCATGTTGTTCACAGCCTGCAAGGACCATGCTCATTTGTTCACCCTCCACAAACCAGCTGGGTGCCAGCTTCTTCGCAGAAAGCATGTTCTCAGTGTGTAAGAATCCAGAAGTTTCCAGACAGGCAATGTTAGATGAAATGTTCAAGTAAGCTACCCTGGTAACCATTAATGAATTAGCCTACCCATTCTTCTTTTCAGGATGGACTGAATTCACAGTCACAGGCAGAAAGCAAACATCTGCCCCTGTCTAACATACTCAGGAGCATGTGACAAGCAAATTTTCACTAAATGGTCTGGATGCCTGATGTGGTTCTTCCTTAGGTGCAAAGAGATTGAAGTGTCTTCAAAAGACCAGCCATATGGACTATGCAGACATGGAAGTAATAAAAGTGTGGAATGAATGTGGAAAATGGAAGCACAGAGAACCAGGCTTGTACACTGGACCCACCACTAATGATATGTTCAACTCAACACTGGATTCTCACCTGGGTCTGTGCCAGGACCCCACCCCTGCCTCCCATTGCTCTGGAGGAAGGGTCTCTCTTGGCCAGGGCCTACTGCCTGTATTCCCTCCCTTCTGCCACTCCAGCTCTGACCAGAGTTCCCTGTGGGTTAATTACACCATTTTATCATAAATCAATAGGAGAAGGAAAAATGCTTTCTTGGAAGATTCCAAACTAAATTCAAAGCCCAGGAGAAAACCTCCCTGGAAACTGTTTTCCTTTCGTGTACAAGACACATATTGATCAGAGACGGGGCTGCTGAGGGTGGTCCCTGTTGAGGGTACAAGGTAAGCCCATGAGAGAGGCACAGAGAAGCCGTCAGGAAAAGAGGAAGAAAAGGAAACAGATCAAAATGGAGAGCATGACAGGGGAGAAAAAGATACAAACAGCAAATCAAAGTAACAGAGAGACAGAGGGAAAGAAAAAGAAAGGCAGAAAGACAGAAAAACTGGAAATGAAATAGAATGGGAGAAACACTGTAGGTACAGAGGAAGTGAAAAAAGATGGAGGAAAGAGAGGGATGAGAATGAGAGCAAGAGGGAGAGAGAAAGAAATTCTGACAGGTTCCTACCTAATTAACATTCTTCCTCCTGGTCCCATGTTCACTGGGGGAGGCCAGGGTGAGACACAACATGGCCAATGGGGCACGGGGCCCGGCACGCCAGCCACTGGCCACATTTGACACATCACCAACAGACAGACAGCTGCCTCTGAGTCTGCTCCCTCCCTCAGAGCCCCACTTGTCCCACCTCTTGGGCTAATGTTCCAGAGATAATTACAGAAGGTCTGCCCAATGGGGGATTCATGAGCCGAGGCAGAGCCTAGCTGCTGGAGTGGGAGGGAAGGCACAAGGGGAAGGATGCACTCAAGTTTCCGCCACGTGGAATGGGCCCACGGGGGAGGGGAAAATGTGTCTAAGAGATAAAGGGAGGTCAGTCCAGACCAAAGCCTGGGCCACAAAGCCAACACCTCCATCATTCAATCATTTTACCCTCCACAAAACCTTCTACCTTTCCACTGAATGTACGGCTCATCTACTATCTTTCCCATCTCTTTGCCAACAATTCCCAGACCTGTCAATATTTTCTCCTATCTGACATTCCCTTCATTCACCCACCATTCTCCATTTACCTACCTCTGCCCATCCAACCATCAATCCATCAAAAGCTCCATGATTTATCCCACACTCACCCATCCACCAATCCCTATACCCACCTGCCTACCCTTCTTCGATCCACCCATCCTCCTTATCTAACAACCTTTCCACCTCTCTACCAATTCCTTTATCCTCTACAAAACCCTTCAGTCAATACCACTTATTCTACCCACCTGCCGACCCCACAATTCAATCCTTACATCTGCCAACCACTTCTCCATCTGATATTCCTTCTACCTACTCACCACTCCCCATTTATCTTCCAAACTACTCTATCCATCCACCAACTCTTCCACCCATCTGCTGTCTTCGTTCATTTACCAACCCCTCCCTCTTCCTCCAACTCCCCATCTACTACCCCTTCTATCTCTTCCCAAATCCTTCATCCATCCACCAAAATATCCAACCCCTCTGCACATTTACTACCCATCCCTATTGACTCATACATCAACTCTTCAATTCATGGGTCTGTCCTTCCTCCATCTATAAATACAACTACTGCCCAATTCACCAACACCACCCCCATCCACTATCCTAACCACTATCCCATTCATCCAACAGTCCTTTCATTAATATGTCAATCTCTTCCTACAATGATTACCACTTCACCCACCAAGTTCTCAACACTTCAACTATCTCTTAATGCACCCACTGACTTCACAAAGGCTCCAATCCAGCCCTCAGGGTAGTTCAGTGAAAAGAAACTGGACGTATAGACGCTGTAGACCTGGAATATAATCTTACTTTGGAAGCCACTGGCAATGTAGCTCTGTCCAATGCTCTCTCTCTCTCTCTCTCTCTCTCTCTCTCTCTCTCTGTCTGGTCACAGCCTTGGGATGGTCCTCAGGACCATTAAGGAATCTGGACAAAGTAGAAAAAGGAGTGGGGCAAAGGTCCTCCCACCTCTGTTAAGGACGCTGGTAAAGTTAATTACAGTCATCTCTGCACCCTCCCGGCTAACTGGACAGTAGAGAGGAAGCCTCACCCCACTGACTGTGCCCTGGCCTGTCCTCCCTGCCCTGATGGGGCACATCCAGGCCATAGGCCCCTCTTCTGCCTGAGCCCTGAGGTTCTGAACACCAAAGCCACATGGATGGCTCCCAGCACCACTGTGATCTACTCAGTCCTATATGGTCCGACCACTCTCTGAAATGCAAGCAAATCTCTTGATGGTTTATGGACTAGTATAGATGCAGTCCAAATAGATCACAAGTAACATGGAGAGGCAGAAATTACATCAAACCTAGATAGAGGCTATAGACAGATGCTATCAAGTGGATATGGAATCAGTAAGACTTGTGTTTCCTTCTTATACTTCCTAGCTCTGTGACCTTCTCGGGTCACTTAACCTCTCTGAGCCACAATGGTCCTTACTTATAAAATTAGGGTCAAAAATTACTATTTACTGTATGAGGTTGCGATTAAAGATGTGCATATATTGAGACAGGGCCTGACACAGTGATCCCCAGCAAAGCTAAGGTTGCCTTCCCCTCACTTGGACTGGCCCTGGGGGCTGAGGCCTGTATTTCTGGGGACAGAAGGGAAGACAGGACATATTTTCACCCTCTACCCAGGCCGCCTGAACCACAAAGCTAAGCCTTCCCCCTAGAGCTCCCAGTTATCTGCATTTCCACTGAAAAAAACTCCATTTTCAGGGAATGTTAAGTGTCTGGAAATTTTTGCTAGGGGGTGACACTTAGAGCCAGAAACAAATTTCTTCTGCAAATCCCCACCCTCCCTTTTGGCATGTGCTGCCCTCCACTAAACACACACACACACACACACACACTGACAGGTCAGTGTGAGTTTGTGACTTGGGTTTCTAAAGTGGAGTTCAGCAAGAGATCAGTGTAATTGCTTTTGATATCTAGAAAAGCTAATTAAGGTAATAATACTTGGCACTTGTATAATAATAATAAAAATAATGACCCTTTATATGTAAGGAGCGTCTTTCATCCAAGGATCACAAAGCCTTTACAAACATTAATTAATCCTCACAACTCACCTGTGAGGTGGGTGTAATTAGCCCCATTTTACAGCTGGGTGAATTGAGGCATGGACGGGTAAGCGATGTGGCAGAGATCACACGTTGTGTCTTCTGCCAAGACAGAGATAGCTCCAAAGATTCCGGAAACCACACTCAGAACTTCACAACCTTTCCGGTAGAATCCTTCCACCTGCCTTCGGGCTGTCTTGTTTATTAACACTTACTATGTGTCCTAGCCACAGAGAAAAGCATAATGCGAGGACTGGCTCTGGCTGGATGGTTTATTTCTTCCCCCATAAGCTGAGAGGATTGGGCTCCGGGGTACCTCAAAGTTCCAGTGTCCAGGCCCACAGCTTATCGTCCTGTTTCTGGCTTCCCTGACAGGTTTTCTGGCCTTGAAGCCACTAGCAAAGACCCAGGTTCAGCCAACATCTCTTAGTAGTCGGGTTGCCAGATTTAATAAAAATACAAGATGCCAACAAGTGGAAAAAAATCTGTGGTATGTATATACTATGAACTTTACTTGCTATAAAAATGAATGAAATCTTACCATTTGTGACAGGGATGGATGCAGAGCAAAAACCATGTGGTTTCAATAATATGTAGAATCTAAAGACCAGAATAAATGAATAAACAGAATAGATACAGACTTATGTTTAGATACAGAGAACAGATTTATGCTTACCACAGTGGAGGGAAGTTAGCAGCCCGGTTTAAAAAATATAAATGGCCCAGTTGGTGTGGCTCATGGGTTGAGCCTCAGCCCATGAACCAAGAGGTCACCGGTTTGATTCCTGGTCAGGACACATGCCCAGACTGCAGACTCAATCCCCAATAGGGGGCATGCAGGAGGCAGCCGATGGATATTTCTCTTATCAATGTTTCTATATTCTATCCCTCTCCCTTCCTCTCTCTCTAAAATTAACCTTTAAAATATTTTTAAAATATATATGAAGAGATTAAGAAGTAAAAATTGGTAGTTACAAAATAGTCATGAGGATGTAAAGGACACCATAAGGAAAATAGTCAATAATATTGTAATAAATATGGATGGTGCCACTTGAGTACTTGAAATATCAGAGAATCACTTTGTAAAGTATATGGTTGTCTAACCCAGTGGTCGGCAAACTCATTAGTCAACAAAGCCAAATATCAATAATACAAGGATTGAAGTTTCTTTTTGAGAGCCAAAATTTTTAAACTTAAACTTCTTCTAATGCCACTTCTTCAAAATAGACTCGCCAGGCCGTGGTATTTTGTGGAAGAGCCGCACTCAAGGGGCCAAAGAGCCGCATGTGGCTCACGAGCTAGTTTGCCAACCACTGGTCTAACCACTATGCTGCACACCTGAAACTAATTTGAATAATATTGAATGTCAATTGTATAATTGAAAATTTAAAAAAAAAAAAAATGTCCATTTATATTTGAATTTCAGAAAAACACCAAATCGAGTCTTAGTATAAGTATGTCCCAGGCAGTATTCGGGGCATGCTTATACTACGGTATGTGTAAAATTCACTTTTAACTGGGCATCCTGCATTTTTTCTGGCAACCCTGCTCATTAGCCACTCTGTGCAGGCACAGGTGATGTGCCCATGTTCCTGACTCCTGTAAGCCTCGGTCAGGCCCTGAGAGGCAGGCACTGTTTTCATCTTTGACCCTAAATCTTGTCTAAAGAAGGGAAGTGGCCTGCCCAGGTTCCCACTTTCCACATCTGCCTAGGCTTCCCCAGAGTCCCCCCTGACGCACACACACACCCCACTCCCCAACCTCCCGTGATTCCCCAGTGCCCAGAAAACAAAATCAAAACCCTTAGGAGATCCTTTCCAGACCCCACAAACGCAGCTCCCAAGACCTCTCTGGCTTCGTGTCAGCCCACGTGGCCCCTGTGCATCTAGCTCCCACATTCCCTGGTGTGTGTGTGTGTGTGTGTGTGTGTGTGTGTGTGTGTGTGTGTGGTTGTATGCATGTGTATGTGTTCTCCAACTATACCAAACACCACCCTTCACCAGCACATCTGTGCTATTTCTTTGTCCCATGCCTTGGCACTTCAACAAACTTACCTTGCAAAATTGATCATCATTTCACTACTCATATTTCTTTAATACTTACCATGTGTCAAGCTTATAATCCCACCTTCTTGAAACCAATAGTCCAGTACAGAAGTCAGCAAACGGTCTCCAAGAGTCAGATGGTAAATATTTTAGGTGATGTAGGCCCTGGGTCTATGTCCCAACTATTCAACTCTTCTATTGTAGCATAAAAGCAGCTAGAGGAAATACAGAAATGACTAGGGATGGTTGTGCTCCAATAAAACTTTATTTACAAAAACAGACAATGGGCTGCATTTGGTCCACAAGTCATAGTTTGCCAGCTCCTGCTCTAATCTTAGAAGCGGGCAGTGAACAAATAACACTAACACCTGATAACTATGAATAACAAGCTCTTAAATGCTGTGAAGGCAAAGAGGCTGCTCAGAGTTGGGAACCCTGGGCAGACCCCCGTCTCTATGCAGCCTTGCATCAGTGGTTCTTTCTCTCTGCTCCTACAGCCTGAGTTTAAAGAGACATCTGTGGTCCTCAAAGCAGGCTCCCCCTTTCCAACACAGAGCACTACTGATGCTGCACATAATCCTGCCTGAGACCTCCCCCTTCCCGATAACATCCCGTCCCTGTCCCCTTACCCACCCACCCACCCACCCCCTCCCCGCACCCCAATCACTGGCACCAGATACAGTGGGCCGGGTCTGGCTGCAGAAGGGAAGTTCTGCTTACAACTCATCCCTAAAGATGATCTTCTTACCATTCCTTCCTACTGCTCATCTCTGATTATTAACTCGGCCTAAGCAAGACTGGGAATCATATTGAAAATAGAGTGCCTGCACCCATACATTTGAGCAGGAAGTATCACATTTATTGGCCAGGAGGAAGCACACAACCATCTACAGAGACCCCGGGGCCATATGAAGAGCCAATATTTTTGGCATCCAGGCTTTCATGTCCTCCCTCAGTTCTTCATCCTGCTGAGCCCCACGATGCTTTAACAGGACATGGATCTCACACACACACACACACACACACACACACACACGTGCGCACGCATACACGTGCATACACACACACACACACACACACTCTCTGAAGTTTTGTCCTCTATGCATTCAGCACACAAGCTCACACACACCTTAGGCACATATACTGGTATGTGTAAGAACACACATAGGCATACACAAATTCCTGCTTCACACATGTGCCAACAGATAAACTCAGCCCCAAACAGACAGAGTTAGAGACATACAAACCCTGAATTCTTGACTCATACCTACACTTGCACATACATACATATACATGGGTATACTTGCATGTGCGCATGTGTACTTGCACACACTGTACACATATGGGCATGCACACACACCCTATACTTGTATATACTGTGAAATCCAGCCCCACCGTGTGTCTTGCAGGAGAAACTGGCCAGGAAAATCACATCTTCGGCATATCTGGGCTGCCAGCTCTGTCTGGGTTCCTGCTGCCAATCTCAGCTCTGAAGCAGCCACAGGAAGTTTCCATTTCCCTCGCTGCCAAATTCCAGTCACCTCTGACCCCCAGAGAGAAACTGCTCCAGCTTCCTGCGAGGCCCTGAACACAGTGACCCGCCACTGCAGCCACTGTGGTGCGAGGAGATAAAGCAGGACTGGCATCCTCGCTGCTGCGGTCCTGGCAGCTCCCTCGGCCTCCCCTGAGGATATGGGCCTGGCAGGCTAGAGCCTCCAGAGAAGGACGTTGGGCTGAGCGGAATGTCCCCGTTATCTGAAGGATGCTGACAACTTCCCTGCCCTGCCCCCCAACACATCTCTCAGCCTTGAGGAACTCACCACCCCCAGCAGCATGATGCCTGCATGCAGCCAACGCCACGGCCCCTTCAACTCCCAGCGAGGGAGAGGTCGGGTTCCAGCCTCTGCGCCTTCCTGGTGGGAAGCCAGTGGCTCCAATGCCGATGACTGAAGCAGTGATTAGGAAGCTGGTGAACCAACTCCCAGTCTCCCCATTGAACTGGTCAGAAAAATTCGGACCCCTGCAGTGTCCCCGCATCAATCAATCATTCATTCATTCATTCATCCATCCATCTATCCAAGACACATGTGCCGTGGCTATGCCTGGTACTGGGGATTCCAATGGTGAGTAGATGAGAGTCACTGGTCCCACTGTGGGATGAAAACCTGGGAGCCAAGGGCACACACTCTCATGGCTCTCTGCGGTCAAGAAGGGTTCTCAGAAGTTAAATGAGACTTGAATTTATTGATAGAAGGCCAGAGAGGAACATGTGTGAAAGAGCAAGCTAGACAAACCAACAAGGGCAAAGGGTCAAAGAGACTGGACCTGGTGCATACAGGGTGCTCCAGAAATGTCTGTTAAATGAATGAATGAATGAATGAATGAATGGTCACTTGAGACTTTCATGTAGGCAAATGACATTGACTCATATTGATCAGTAATACTTACACCTGTTGTTGGGATACTTCCACCTCTCACTGAGGGCTTCTCTGCCAAGGGAGGATGGCTCATCTCCCCAAGGTTCCTTTGCCCTATGGACTCCCTGTGCCCCATGACCACCCCACACCTACATATAGACACAAACACACCACATAGATAACTGCTGTCCCCGGATGCACCTGTGCACACAGGTTCTGGTGCCCATGTGAGAGCCACAGCTGAGCCACCACAGCTGAGCCACCACAGCTGAGCCCGTGCCCCATGTCTCAGAGTGAGAACAGTGGCAAACACGTTTATCACACTTCCCCATGGGCCAGGCAGCCAGGCACTGTTCTGTCTCCTCTGCGTTTATGTCCTCAGTTAATTCAACCCCTGAGGTAGGAACTGTTCTGATCCCCATTTTTATAGATAAAGAACCTCACTCACGGAGAGGTGAGTCATCTGTCCAAAGTGACAGCGTTAGTAAGTAGCAGGGCTAGGATTGGAGCCAAGCCATCTGATCCCAGGGTCCATGCTCTTTATCACCAAAGCAACGCGTCCCTGCCTCCCTGCCCCCCTGCCTCCCTGCCTCACCTGACCTTCCACACTCCACCCAGCCACCCACGTTGTACTCCAGCCACACTCAGCCCCGTGGGGTCCCCCAAACACATGACTCCCTGCCACACTCATCTTGTTGGCACGTTCCCTACCATCTTCCTCTGTGGTACATACCTCCTTCTGAGATCTGCTTTTTAGGTTTTGTTTTGACCAAACATTTGTTAAGCACAGATCATAGTCCAGGCTTTGTGCTAAACATTCTATCATACATGCCTCAGGGGAGGCCAAGGAAGCCACCAGGACTCTTGTATTCAGTTCTCTATGCAACCTTATGAAGGTTTTGTAATTATTACCCCTGCTTCACAGAAGGGTAAAATGAGGCCCTGAGAGGTTAGGGCACTTGGCCAAGGTCACAGAGTGCCAGAGCTTAGAATAGACTCAAGCCATCTCAACGCATGAGTCTTAATCTCATCCTGGACTTCATCCCGCTCAATTTTGGCTTCTGTGACTGAGAGGAAATTCTAAGGAGGAGGAAAAGGTGGGAAGAAGGAGGAGGAAGGGGAAGAGGAGTGGCAGAAAAATCAAAATGCAAGACTATTGGCCATTATGAATCCTGAATGTGGGCAGAACAGGTAGAAGGTCCTTGCAAATATTTTACTCATATTGTATTATGAATAGCATGGAAATGTTTGGAAATATGGAAAAGTTGAAAGAATTGTGCCAGGACCACCCGTAAACTAAATGTGACAACTATTACTCTACTTGCTTCATTGCCCACCTACCCATCTTGTTGGCCATCAATCCACTCAAAATGGCAAACACTGGCCGTTTTCAAATCTGAACAGGTGGCTGAGGCTGGGCTCCCTAGGGAAACCCACTGAAGGTGACCCAGGGTATGGGGGTTTGGCTGGAGCCAAAGAGTCCATGCGCAGTTCACATGTACACATCAAGCATGCATGTGTGCAGGAGTGCTTACACACGTGCACACAAACACACAAGGAAACAAGGACATGAAGACTGAGGGAAGCCCTGGGATTTGGAAGAGAGCCAGGAGCACCCTCCGCTGGTCAGTAACCCGCCATTCCAACAGGGGACAGCCAAGGCCTCCGGGCCCCTCAGGCCACCAGGACTGGGCTCACAGTCAGCCTGGGAGTCGGGGTGTTTCCCTAATTGTCCCACTTGTCGCTTGCCCAGCAGAGGAAACAGAGCTGGCTTCAGCCACCAAATGACAGGAAACGCCATGGAGGGCTACTCAGCCAGTAATTACTACTTTGAGAAAGGAGAAAAAAATGCTGAGGGGGAAACGGTTCCAACTCAAATAATCTCACTGGGGGGATGGGAGGCTGTTTCAAGGAAAAGACATTTTGAAAAGCCTTCAATCAATCTGACAAGCAATTATCTGCTTAGCTGCTGGTACACATCCCCCTCCTCCCCCCCAGGACCAGCGGGTGTCCCTCCCAGAAAAACAAGAGCCCCACACTGACTCTCAGCACCGCCCTCCCATCCCAAACAGACAGAATGGTGAACAAGAGATGGAGATCCTGCCCGGGAACCCTCAAGCTCAGGGGCACCAGTGGCTATGAGGGAATGGCTGCCTAATTCTTTCCTCTACCATTCACCCGCACATACACACACACACACACACACACACACACACACACACACACACACAAACATGCACACACCCTCTACCCAGTGTGACTACATGCCCTACCCCACATTTTGTAGACTGAGCCTGTTTCAAACAATAACTGCTTGCCCATGGAACATAAGCATGCTCACATTTCATTAAGTCATTCAACAATCATGCTCCTGAAAACAAAATTCACCAGGACATCTGTATGCGAGATACCCAGGGCCTTCGGAATGCAGCTGAGGAAGAAAGTCATCATCTACTGCTTGTGGCTCCTAACTCAGCTGGGGAAAGCAGCACAGAGGTACTGGCTGTGGCAGGCAAGTGTGAAAAGCAGGCCCTGAGTCCCCCGCAAGAGCCCTGAGAAGTCAGGCAGAGGGGGCCCTTTTCTCCTCTGTCTGCCCCAGTCCTAGCCCCAGGCTTTCTCCTCTGCATCCCTCTACCCTGGGCTCTGGCCTTCACTCTTGTCCAGAGAATCCAGCTAGGACAGAGAGCTATCGGGCTGGCTACTGTACTCCCCGAGAATTCTGAGCCTCCAGCATCACAGAGTGGGGACCTGACAGGCTACCCCATCCCCACAGGCCTAGGCATTCCGCACTCAGTATCTTCCCCTCCCCCCATGTGGTGGGCCTTGTGCAATAGCACATGTATACAGGCTCTCTTCAAACCCTCCCAACCTCCCGTGAGGTACGAATATTCTGCAGGGAAGGACACAGAGCTCCAACAGGGGCAGTGGCTTTCCCAGAGTCACACAGTTACGAACAGAAGGGTGGGAATTTAAGCCCAAGTCTGCTCTCTCTCTAGTATCCGTGCTGTTAACCACCTTGAGATATCAACAGTCTACATGAGATGCTCCTTTACCCAGAACAAATGTTCAGAACATGTCAGCTGGTCTCCATCTGTCATCCCAAGGAAGGTTGCACCAGCAAAGCTCAGGGCCCTGATGGGGAAGCCAGACAAGATGTATGTGAGCATCGGTGCCCTTTGCTTTGCCCTTGGACCTTGAGTGCAATCAAGAACAAATTCCTCTGTCCAGTCAGGTGGGCCCTGCACGGGGTTTAGAACAGAATGACTCATTCCAGCTCCAACGTCGTGGGCCAGAGTCTGCTGGCCAGACACTCGGGCTCTGCCCAGAGCTGAGCAGGGAGGCGGATGCTGACCCGGGCAGGCCCTGTCTGCCTCTGCAGCCCCAGGAGGTGGGACCCCTCCCTCCAGTGTCTGCTCCTTGGAATGGAATTGAGTCCACCCACCCAGACACGTGGGCCCTGGCTCCACCCACCACATTCAAGATAGCTGCTCCCCATGCTCCCTCTGGGACACATTATCTTCCAAGGCCATCAGCCGGGAGAGGAATGCCTGTTCAAGAAGCGAAAGGATCCTGCTCGCCCGGCACTGGAGGGAGGCGCCTGTTCGCCGTCCCGGGACGTTTCAGTTTGCCTTTGGAGTTTGGCAAGACATATCTGATGTACGGGCAGCAGGCATGCTCCTCACTGTCCCCACGAGGACACACCCTCTAGTTTTATGATCAGAACAACTCAAGTACAAGACCTGCCCCATGTTACACCCAACCCAGGGTACGGCGAGGCAGAAACTCCACACCTGCCCCAGAACTGGGGCAGACATCCATTCATCTGTCCCTCCATCTGCCCCTCCATTTCATCAGCATGTACTGGCGCCTACTGATGCCAGCCCTGGGCTAGGCACCAGAGATGCAGGGACAAGTGAAACCCTGCTCCTTCCCTTCCCAGCCCGAGGTGGAGACAGACAGGGAAGACAATGCCATTAGAAGGTGCAGCCCAGCGGAGTGGGACCTTTGGCAACACAGAGAGCTGGGTTCAGAGTCCATCTCTGTCCCCCACATTCCTAGCAATGTGACCTTCGCACGTGATTGTCCTCCGCGAGCCTCAGCCTCCTCCCAGGGGAGTGAGGGTGATGTTGTTGGGGCGACTACGTGGAGAGCTGCTTGCAAAGGGTCAGGCACTGTGCCTGGCACATTGCAACTTTCCTGGTGAGCCAGTGGTGTCATTCATTGTTGCCTCCTGTGAAACGGGTATGACAACACCCAGCCTTTACACTGTGGTCAATACCAAATAAGAGAGCATGTGTGGGGAGTGGTCTGTAGATGGTGGGTTGTTTATTGTATCACTCACTCATGCAGCCAATGTTCCTTGAGCACCAGCCATGTGCCCAGGCGAGTGTTGGGAAGGGAGAGGGAGGCATGAGTGTCTTGCAGATTCCGAAGCAGCAGCAGCATCTGGAAAGGAGGGTCAGCTTCTGATCAGACAGTCCTGGGTTTGGAGAGATAAGAACAGCAATAAAAGTTTCTACACAGCAAGGCGAGGGTAGGAGGATCCTTAGTGAACTGGAGAGGCCCAAGCAGGTCTCCTGAAGGAAGGGGAGCTACAAGGATGAATGGGCATCCAGGCTTCTAAAGTCTGAGTACAGAGCATCTTCTCTCCTGAGAGAATCGGTGTGCCTTGGGTGACACAGAGGGATGACCCAGACAAGTCTGCTCAGCACAGGAACTTGTGGCCAAATTCCCAGAAGCCTGGAGGCAACAACTAGACTCAGGTCAACCTTTGATTCAGAAGAAGAAAAACGCCGTCTAAGGAAAGCCTCGTGGACACAGGAGATAGACCTGGGCAGCGAGGACTCCAGCCTGGGGGCCAGGACGTGCTGCCTGGGTTTCCTGAAGTCCCTCAGTCCACAGTGACACCTTCTGCAAGTGGAGCCAAGATTGGAACCACAGTCTGGCCTTCCGGGGCTTCCTGTGAGTCAGACCCATCCGGGAGTCTCAGTCCAGGCTGGGTGATGGGCCCCGGGCAGAATGGCTACTAACCTCGTCACCTGGTGGCCCCGCCTCCAAAGCTCCCTGTCTGTGTCTGTTCGTGGACCCCATGCCAACCCCTCTTCCCGATCATTCCTTGTCTGCTCCCTTTAGAAATCAGACTCCGTCCACCCACCCCAAACAGTACCCCCTCCCCACCGGGCAAGCATCCGGTCACCCCCCACAGCCCCAGAGCACTTACTGCTGTCACTGGGACCCAGCACACATCACAGGGAAAGCCCGTGGCGGACATCCACCCCTAGGAAGCCACATCAGCAGTGTCATTAATCCGGGCAGGTCGGTGCCTCTATTGTCTGGAGTAATCATTGGTTCCCTTCAGCCCCGGCACAGCCCCAGTTCATTACAATGACTACTGTCTGGCACGGCCCAGACACTTCCCTTCCACGAGCACCGAGGGATGTCATTCTCGTATGTGGTAGCAAAAGACTCACCTTGTTCAATGCCACCAAAATATCAGATCATGTTCAGAAAGGAAAACAGACATTTATTAACCATATAATGCATGTCTTTGCATCCGAAAGGGGGGGGGGGGGACCTAAAATAAAAGGGAATAACACTTTATCTCAAAGCCAACCAAATTATAGACGGTAATACCTAATGCTGATGAGGTTGCCCTGAAATCGCTAAACAGGAAAACTTTGCTGGAGGCAAAGTAAATTAGAACAGCCTCGATGGAAAGTAAATTGGAAAATATGTATCACAAGCCACAAAAATGTTCCTACCCTGAGACCCACGGATTCCGCTTCTGGGAATTTGTCCGAAGGAAATGAGACAAATAAAGAGAAACACACACTCTGTGGAGGCGGGAAACGTTTTCATTATGGCATTATTTAGAATAAGGAAAACTTGGAAGCAAAACGCCACAGTGGCCAGCATCCATTTGATGAAATAATGGGTAGCCGTTAATAGGATAATCCCTAAGACGGTGCGGCCGGCGGAGGGCTCTTAGACTGTAACATGAAGTGGGAAAGCAGCGTGCACATTTCAAGTTTATTACCAAGTCCAATATACGCACACTGCGGATGGACATAAAAATCACAGCCACGGCAATGCTAGCCTGATAGCCTTCTGGGAAGAGTTTTTCCCTCGTTTTCAACATTTTCAGTTGGGCTGTATATTGGTTTTATAGTTTCTTTTAACCGGAGCTAACAAATGGTCATGTTTCACAAAAGAACCACAAACAGCCCTTAATTAGACAGTGCTGCTTTCACAAGACCCTCGGTCTGTCTGGGCCTTGCTTCCACCTTCCTTCAGATCATCTGCTCCACCAAGGTCGTGTGGGAGGCAGACAGACCTGGGGAGGCTTGTTAGTGCTGGAAGGAAGAATGACTTTATCCCAAATACTGACTAATGGTGGTTAAGTGCTTACTCCCCATCCACAACAACCCCACAAAGCCGATAGTATCAGCCCCGTCTTACAGATGGGACAACTGAGGCTCCGATGGGATAGAGATTCGACCCAGAACAGCACAAGTGGTAACAAGTAGAGGCAAATTCAAACCCAGGTCCTTCTGCTCCACGGTCTCTGTTTCATTGTTATCATGTTTCTCTGTCCATGTGGGTTATTTTTCGCAAATGGCCCTATTTTAAAAGGAGCTGATTCATTCAAAGAAGCTGGAAGTTCTGGCTTGAAGGGAACTCCAGGCAGCCCATTCCGTCTGCCCGGGAGGCCTCGGAAGGGAACATAGGACTCAGGGGTTGGCTGGCTCTGCTTGAAAGATGAGCAGGGCAGCCACTGGCTGCAAAACGCATTGGGTCCAAGCATCTACTCTCCAAAGAATGTGCCTCCACCACCGCAGAGACAGGCCCCAGAGAAGAAAAAAGGGCTGGCGGGCCCCCGATTGGCTCCTGGTGATGTCATGCCCCACCCAGAATGCCCGTAAACGCTGCCTGCTTTGGGGCAACTTTATGGGGCACCTGGTGTGCACCCTCCCTCCTTGGCAGCCCGGCTGGCATGATGGCTCCTGTCGGCCAGCAGCACCCCACCCGCCCCTGCACACCCAGCCTCCCTGCCCTGGGCCTCAGCAGCCTGTAATTACCTGCAGTGCACCTGGTTTTATGGGCTCCCTGGGCTCCCGGAGCTGGGGACCAGGCGGGAAGAGGAAGTTCCTTGAAAGGGACAGGGGAATCTTCCTCGCAGCAGGGCCTCTCCCCTCCTCTGCCCTCTGAGGGGCTTGGAGAGCAGCCCCAGGCAGTGGCAGTGGCAGTGCCCAGCCTCTGCAGACCTGCAGCACCAGCCCAGCTCCTGGCCCCCCAACTGGCTCCATCAGCATGCACCACCCCCAGCAACCCTTCACCTGCTGCCCACGGCTCTTAAAACAAAGTACAAATTGCTCCCTGTGGCCTCCAAGTCTCTGAGTCATCCAGGGTCTGCCTCGCCTCCCAAAACTCCCCTGCCCCACTCCACGGGTGACTACAGTGACCTCCTCACCATTCCCCTCACTTGCCTCTGAGCCTCCTCACACGCTAGTCCCTCTGTCTGGGACACTTAACCATCTCTCTCACTCTCTGCTCACACCCCTTCCTCCCCAACCCCCTTAGCTGGCTACCTCCCAATCACCCGAGTCTCAATGTAGATTTCCCTTTATTCGGGGATCTTTTCCGGACATCTGCTCCATTGGGCAAGCTAGGGTGAAAAAAAAACCTCTTCTGGGCTCACAGAGTCCCCAGGTTTGTCACATTTCTTAGTTACCAGGGTGCCCCCAGAAGCAGATGCCACAACCAAGAGCCAGGTGCAGATAGTTCATGTAGGAGGCGATGCCAGCCTACACTGGCAGAGAAACAGTGAGACAGAGAAAAGAAGGCAGCCATTGGAGGTTGTGTGCGTTTCAGACAAGTTACCCCTGTGGACAACTGGGGGTTAATTTGGCTGGAGCCCTGGGCTTCAATATAGAACCCACACCCAGCTGAGTCATCTCAGCCTGGGGAAGGAGCCCAGGTATCAATCACCAGCCCCAGCAGTCGCGTCTGGGGGCTCTTCCTGGTGAGCATCAGTTATCTAGCCTGCCAATGAGCACCGGGCACCGGGACCACCGCCCTGCCACCCTCACTACACTCGCCTCTTTCTTGCTCTCTCATCCACAAGCTTCATGCAGGCAGGCATCATGTTTTGTCCGTGGCTGTATTCCCAGGGCTGTATTCTCAGGGCCCAGCACAGTACTTTGCACATACGCACATTTGGCGAATCCAAACTGTGTTCTACCTAGGGTGGGTCCTCAAGTCCACCCATGATTCGGGGGTCCTATCACAGCGGCCTCAGTTTCCACGCTGGGACCCCTAAAGTTCCAGGAGGTAAAACCACAGGAGAAACCTAGAACACCTTTCATTATTCTAAGCACTGGCCAGACTCCAAGGGTGCATCTTGCCCCTGTCAGATCCTAAATCGAGGACAACAGCGAGCAGAGCCAGAGGCCCTGGTTCAAGTCTCAGCTCTACCAGTGACTGTGTGGCCTTGGGCAAGCTGCTTAACCTTTCTGTGCCTCAGTTTCCTTAACTATTGAAACTCAGAATAAAATGAGAATTTGGGGGTGATTCCAGAGATCTCTGAGTGGATACATAAGAAATGTTTGCAAAACCTAAATCTGAAGAACCAGTATGTTCCTCTCTGCCCTCAAGCCCAAAAATTTAATAGAAACATGCAGGGACTGCAAAAGCCCCAAGCCTTGCTCCTCCTACTAGCCCCCCAGGCCCCAGGACACACAAGAAAACGGAAGCCTCTAGGCAAGAAGGGATAGGCACCGTGTCTTGCCTTGAGGTTTGGATTGAGACAAGAACCCAGGAGCCACTTCTCTATCTGTCCTTCCACCCCCGTGGAATGGGGGTAGAAGTCCAGAGTGACCAGCTGACCGTGACCAGACCTAAGACCAAATGCTGCTCACATGCACTGCTGTTTGCTCAAGGGTCGGGTCGATGACCGTCTGGTCACATGTTGGGCATGGAATGGGAATGGCTGAACAGAGGCACAGGAGGGGGGGTGGTTTGGGGGTGACTCTCCATCTGCCTTGCATCACTGTCCCCAGAGATTCTGAGAAGTTGAGTGAACGTGTACCAAGGCTTGGGCCTTGGCCACCTGGGGTCAGAGATTGGGAACACCCTCCTCTAGGGCCACCAGGGCCACCCTGTACCCTCCCGGGACCTGAGAACCCTGGTTGCCTAGCAGCCTTGCTTGTCCTCAGCACTGGCCCACTCAGAAGTGGAGGGCAGTTCTGGGCCTTGATGCGCCTGAGAGGGTAAGCCAGGCCAGATGAGTGTGTGTCTGTGTGTGTGTGTGTGTGTGTGTGTGTGTGTGTGTCTGAGAGAGCCACAGAGACTGGCACAGAGAGCAGCACAGCCACCCTCAAGACTAGTCAGCATTCACTGTCACCTCCTCTATGCCCAAGGGAAGAGAAAGGAAATGGGAACCTCCCCTGCCAACAAGGAGTTGAGTCCAGGGAGGAAGCAGGGGCCTGGGCAAAATCTAGAAGTGTCTGCTATGCATGGCATGCCTTGCTATGCCCTCTAATTTCATTTACCCAGGTAAGAGCTGAGGAGAATGAGACTAGGAAAGCTAATGAGTCGCCTACGGGAAGCAGACACCAATCTGCCCTTGCTCACCATTGATATTCCAGTGATTGGCTTATGAGAGGCAGTAAATCTTTGGATTTACTTTTTTGTTTTTTGGTTTTTGTTTAATATATTTTTATTGATTTCAGAGAGGAAGGGAGGGGTAGAGAGAGATAGAAACATCGATAATGAGAGAGAATCACTGATTGGCTGTATCCTGCATGCCCCCTGCAGGGGGATGGAGCCCACAACCCCAGCATGTGCGCTGACCAGGAATCAAACCGGTGGCCTCTTGGTTCACAGGTTGATGCTCAACCACTGAGCCACACCAGCTGGGCCCCAGTAAATCTTTGTTGAATGAATGAGTGAGTGAATGAATGAAGTTCAGAGGCAAGATTCGAACCCAGGTCTAACTGCTACAAATGCTCCTTGATTTGTGATGCCAGATGTTCCTTGATTTGCGGACATGTAAAACACTCCAAGAGAAGTCAATGCAAAGTAGCATAGAGCCAAGACTGCAATGTCAGACACTGCCTGGGGAAGAGGAGTGGCACCAAGTGCAAGAACATTGGAGGTTCTGAAGTGTGGTTAGGACTGTACTTTCATTCATTCCCCAAATATTGAATAAGATCTGGGATCCACCAGTGAAGGACATAAGATTTCTGCCCTCATGGGACTTAGATTCAGGGGGACCAGGGGAAGAGGACAGCTAAGGCAGAGGGAACACCACAAGTTAGGAGCAAGGAGATGTGCCTTGGATGTAGAATTCGGGGTGCATTTGGGTGGGATGGGTGGGAAGGGTGGTTGGGCAGGCAAAACTGGAGAAATGAGCCAAGAGCCAGAGAGCTGAGCGCCTGAGAGCAGACGGGGATGAGAAAGTGTTGTTGTTTTCTTAACTCGTTGACGTGGTGTCTCTGACGGCACTGGTGTTATTTTTTATACTTGGCTTATGTGGTTTTCTCCTCACTTGAGCCATGGATACCACCATGAAAACTCTGGAACTCCAGAAGTTTTTAGTGCCATTTAAGAGAAAAGAAATGATTTTTGCTCATTATTCATCTTTTTGCATTTTACATTGACTTCCGTATTGAAAAAAAACATTTATTTCCACATTTGAAGCTGCAAACTTCACATCAGGTACCCAGACTTCAGCATGGTGGTTAAGTTGCTTATAAAATATCTGACATGTTTTAATTTCTTTAAATCAATCAATCAATCACCCGTGATGTCTTTGGCAGGAATAAGATAGAAAACAGGCCTTTATTTTATTAGGAAGCGGAGGTTGTCAACGTTTCAAATGGGAAGTTGCCTGACCCACGTTTCTGCAGAGGGTGGGGGAAAACTTAAAGCAGAAGATGCCAGGGCTGAACTTGGATGTGGCTCTGCGGAGGAGGCAGGCAGGGGGTCTGTGTTCACATGGGACCCCCTGGGGCATGGGGTGTAGGTGGGACAAAGGTGGGAAGGCTCCCTCTGCAGTGAGTAGAAAGTGAGAAGATGGCAGCTGGCCTCCCCCAGGTCCTGGTGGGGCTGCCGGGCCAGATCAGGAAGAGAATTCCTAGGAGGCGGTGGCAAGTGAGGAAGTGGAGGTGAAGGAAGGAAAGGGGGCTTAGGCAGGCACCATAAGGTCTCTGGAAGGCAGGAATGGGGCGTGGGGTGATGGGGATCAGACCTGGGCCAGGTAGGGACCAGGGTCTACAGAGGCTGAGGAGCAGGCAGGGGCCCAGCACAGAGCTGAGCCTCAGCCACTGCTCAGCAAATATCTATGAAGTTAATGGTCTTGAACACCAGGCTGATTGCCTTTATTGCCTGAACAGCTTTGATAGGTTGGATGTCTTTGTGTGCTCAGAGGTAATTTTGCTAAAACCCTTCCATTCCTTTATTATTATCTCATTTTACAGAGGAGGAAACTGAGGTCCAGAGTGGCTAAGCAGCTCAGCCAGGGTCACAGAGCTGGCAAGTGCTAGAATCGGTGACCCCCGTTCCATGTGAGTTCAGCACCGAAGCTCTATCTCCCGGGACTTTGTCCTGCGGGAGAAGGAAGTGCAAAGACCAGGTTGCATCATGGTGTTCCTGGGGCCTAGGAAATTTTGCTTTAATGGACCCCTATTTCCATTAAAAGAAAAAAAAAAACTTAAAATTGTTACATATGACTATTGGTGTGAAGAAAAATATACTCCAGGCTGGATTATATTCACTCCTTTTCTTCTGACTTTAAAAACATTAAAACACTTCCATGGACCCCCGAAATATCATGTGTTGTAGGCAGGTGCCTGATGCAGGAGCTGGAGAAGGCGGGGTGGGGGGCGGGAGGGTTTGAAAGAGGGGGGGCCTGGGTGGAGATGCCTCAGGGTGTGATCTCCATCCTTAAAAAAGCCACCAATCCCCTTCCAAACTAAGCAAAGCTGCTGTTTGAGGCGTAGTCCTTGGAGCCACCCAGTGGGTGAAGGGGTAGTCCCATGGACGTGCTGGATGACTCCAGAACATCACCCCCCAGGCTGTGACACTCTCCTCTGAGACCTCTTCTCCTCTTCAGCTGGACAGTCAGACGGAAGGCTCGGTTCCTGGGGCCTCGGTTCCTGGGGCCTCTGTGCACACAGAGAAGCAGCAGGAAAATCCAGCTGCAGGGAGCCCCAGCCCTGCCCTTCCCCCAGCCCTGCAGGTGGAGAGATGTTCAGGCTGCCCTCTGCCCTCTGCCCTCTGCCCTGGGCTTCCTGGAGCTGTCTCCCTGGGAGGAGCTGGGGCCCCATCAGTGACCTTTGGCACCTCTGATCTCTGTCTTCCCTTCCTCCCCCACCCCCCATCACTCAGGAGCTCATGGACAAGGACAGGGGACACTGGGGTGGGGACTGCCCAGTCTCCCACAGCTGCCTTGCTCACACTCACCAACACCCCCCCCCCAGGCTGTGGGAGCCCCGACCTCAGCTTCCCACAGCCTCCAGAACTTCTCTTCTGGAAATCAAAACCACCCTTCCTGAGGCTCCCTGACAATCCCCCACACCAGCCCGGCTGTTAGCTGTAAAAGAAAACACAAATGATTTTCAACTTGATGATCTGCCAGGCTCTGTGCCAAACACTATCCTCGCCCAATGCCTGTAACAACGCCACAAAGTGGGCACTGTCTCTGGGGACTGTCTCTGCTGGACCCACCCTCACTACCACCTCACTCCTATCTGTTCATCTTTTTCCTTTTTTAGGTTTTGGGTTTTTTTTCCAGAGGGAGAGAGAGATAGAAATATCATTGATGAGAGAGATCCATTAATTGGCTGCTTCTTGCACACCCCACACTGGGGATGGAGCCTAACCTGGGCATGTGCCCTGACTGGGAATTGAACCATGACCTCCTGGTTCATAGGTGGATGCTCAACCGCTGTGCCATGCCAGCCAGGCTGTTCATCGTTTACATCTCAGCTCAAACACCACCTCCTCTGAGATGCCTTCTGGGGTTACCTCAGACCAGCAGGCAGAGTGCTACCTCCTGAGCTGTGAGCTTTGGGAGGGTCTGAATCTCCTCTGACAACAGCCCAACACACAGGGCGGGCTATGCTGTGCTGATTGTTGGAAAGGGGGATGAGGTATTGAACAGGACAAATGAAGGTGGCTGGGAGTTGATGACTGGGACTGGATGATGGAGGTTAAGAGTGGAAAACCACTTGAGCCTTATTTTGGGAGGTAGGCCCAAAATGGCTGGGACAGAACGAACAGGGCCTGCATTGGGCTAGATTACATAACACCTCAGCTGTGTAGACTGCCCCATCATTTCTCACAATCCCCATGGAGTAGACCCCATGCCCCCTCCTAAACCCTCCCACAAGGCACCTGAGACTCAGTGAGAGCCCAATGCCCCTCATGGACTGAGGGGTGGGGGCTCAGGGAGCAGAGCCAGGGGACACTCCCACCCGGTGGGCTCCCAAACTGGGAGGAAGGAGATTCTCAAAATGGTGTTCCCTCCTCATTATATACCAGGCCCCGTGCTGAGCCAGGGATTCAGGTTTAGTTCTCCTCCTGGGACTCCGAGTGGGGGACTGAAGGGTGGAAAATGGGGAAGCCTGAAGGCTAAGCCAGGAGTGAGCAAAGACAGAGCCCCACCCCTTCTCCTCTCACACCCCCTCCACTTCCCCCAGCTCATCCCAACACCCCTCTTATCTCCTCTCCCTCTCCATCCCCTCCTCACCCCTTCTCTGTCCCCAGTCCCAACCCCACCTCTCCCCCTCTGCTCCCCACCCCCTAACCCTCCCAGCCCCCTCCTCCCACTCCCTCCCTCCTGGGTCTCCATCCCTCTAGGAGACCCGAAGTAATAACAGTCTCCAAACCAGCCCAACAGGTTCTATCGGACCAGCCCTGCCCCAGAGGCAGGTAAGGAGGTGGAGCAGCAAATCCCCAGCTGCTGGCGGCCTGAAAATACCAATTATCTCTGCAGTCAGCCCTCCGACAGCCTGCCAGCCCAGCCAGCCCAGCTCCGTGGTGCTGGGGGAGATTAGAAGAGGGGGGGAATACCTGGACAGGGGATGTGTTTCTAGGACCTGAGAGCCAGGAACAAGCCATCAAGACACCTTCTCCTCTGGGAGCTGACAAGCCTGAAGGATTCTGCCCAGTCAGAGGCCACCTTGACCTTGTGTAATTCCACACTGAACCAATCACGGGGCTGAAAGGAGGGAAGGTTCATAAAAGGAGATGAAAAACTGGGGGGTAGGAGGGTTAGCACTGTTTTTCTTATCAATGTTTTGTTTGAAGTTTTGACATGAACCATGCACAAAAATCCCTTCCCGAGCCAGAGTTTCCAGACTCTGCTTTCTCCACCAGGTCCTCTCATGCCCCGGGGGGCCAGTGATAAGAGCTGAGGGAGGGAGCCCTGGCCCTGTGGCTCAGCTGGTTGGAACATGTCTCATGCAGCAGAGATTCCCGTGAGGGCACATGCCCAGGTTGCAGGCTCGATCCTGGGCCGTGATGCATAACCAAATGCATAACGTGTCTCTCTCACATCAGTGTTTTTCTGTCTCACTCTATCTCCTCTCTCTCTCTCTCTCTCTCTCTCTCTCTCTCTCTCTCTCTCTCTCTCTCTCTCTCTCTAGAATGGATGAAAAACATGACCTTGGGTGAAGATTAAAAATAAATTAAATTAAATTTAAAAAAGAGCTGAGGCAGGGAGAGTGGTGGAAGCAATGAGGAGTGTGTGTGTGACTGAGTGTGAACGTGAAGAGATATATATGACTCTAAGTGTGTGAGCAAATAAATGTGAGCCAGATGGCCTGGGTTCAGATACCAGCTCCACCTCTTCTTTGCTGTGTGACCTGGGCAAGTTATTTAACCTCTCTGTGTCTCTGTTTCCCTACCTGTAAAATGGGTAAACTTGCCTCCTGGGGTTGTTGTGAGGATGGAAGGAATTTATAAATGTAAAGCACTTAGCAGAGTACACATGGCAGGTGTGATTTAAGTGTTTCCTATCATTACTACCACTAGTATTAGTATTAATAGTATTAGCATTACTGTTACTATGACTGAGAACCATGCCCGGAATCATCTGTTCCCCTGTAGCATTGATTGTGAGTGCATGTGCACGTGTTTGTGTGTGTGTGTGTGTGTGTGTGTGTGTCTGTGTGTGTGTGTGTGTGTGTGTGTGTGTGGCCACGAGAGAGCCCCATGGATGAATAAATGGATCTTCCTGGCTGAATGGCACTGAAAGATTACAGTTTTAATTACAGTTTTATAGATTGGACTTTCAACTTGAGTCTCATGGGGCAAAAATCAAGGTGTCTGCAGGGCACTCTGGGAAGAATGTGTTTCTTTGCCTTTTCTCACTCAAAGAGGCCCCTGCGTGCCTTGGCTCCTGCCCCCTTCCCTCCATCTCCCACACTGGCAGCGTTGTGCCCTCTAACCCTGCTTCCCAACTCCCTCTGCCCCCCCAGTGGCCTAAAAAGCTCTTTAGCTTAAGAACCAACCGTTATGATGACATCTGCCCCACCCGATCACCCGGAGTAATTTCCCCATCTCTGGGTCATTAACTCTAATCATATCTGCAGAGTCCTTTTGCTACAGTAAGATAACATATCCACGGGTCCGGGGATTACACATCTTGGGAGGCCATTATTCTGCTCCCACAAATGGGAAAAGGCCCCCTGGCCCTAAATGTGTTGCGGGTGACTCGTATCAGCGAGCATCTCTCTTCTGTGTCTCTCCCGAGCGAGCTCTGGGCAGGGAAGGTGCTGGAGGCAGCCTACCTGGCAATGGACAAGCTACAGTCTCCATGTTCAAGAGCATCCCAGTTAAAGGTCCCGGGTCCCACCGGTGGCCAGTCTGGGTGACTCCTCTCAGGCCTGAAAGAACAGTGAGGTGTGGATTAGGCTCCGCCCCTGACCCGCTGTGTCTCTGTGGGGACAGCGCTCCCAGTCTGAGCCTCCAAGTTCGCTCACCTGTGAAGCATTCTGAGGACCACACGCAATGACACGCGAACTTCCTAGGACAGCGTTGGGTATACAGTAAGGACTCACTTAGTGCTTCAACATGCCCACCCCACACCTTTGGGGCATGGAGGTCAGGTTCGCGTTTGCAACAGCGCTTAGAGTGTGTGTGTGTGTGTGTGTGTGTGTGTGTGTGTGTGTGTGAACCTGTGGGAATGTGTGTGTGTGTGTGTGTGTGTGTGTGTGTGTGAACCTGTGTGAATGTGTGAGGATGAGTGTGGAAATGTGTGTGGAGAACTGTGGCCTGTGCTCCTTCCCAGGGTGCCGAGCCACCCCCCCTTCCTCTGAAGGCCAGAGCCAGCACCACCTACAGACCCCACGGCTCTGGGAGCCTGGCCACAGGGAACTGCAGGACATTTCTCTCCCATCTCCAGTTTTACATTCTGTTCCAGAGGGTCATCTCTCGCTGCTTTATTATAAAGAACAATGTTTCAAGCTGCAAACCTTTGGAACACGGAGCAGCTGTGAAGGTCAGACTTTGTACTGACAAGATGTCCAAAACATTCTGTGAAGCAAAAGAAGTGAGTTTCATAACACTGGGTATAGGGTGGACCCGTTTTTGTTTAAAAAAAAAAAAAAAAGTGTCTATCTTGCCAAGGTTCAGACACACCAATGCTCTCCAGGCACAAGGCAGAGAGTGGACGGCGTGCGGCTCTGGGAAAAGCCAGGCCTGTGTCCCCAGCTCCGTGTCAGCTCCGCGTGACAACATTCTGATGCTTGTCTTCCAAGTGGGGGGGGGGGCGGTCTCCAGCCTCTGTGGCCAGCAGAAGGATGCGCTGGGAGGTGGGGGCCGCCAGCTCACTTTTGTTCTGTTGCATTGTACATTTTCTTAATTTTTTAAAAACAAGCTTATACAGGTATCCCAAATGTCTTTGTAGTTTTAGGCTCAAAACTTGTATTTCTCTAGTCATACAAAATAAAGAGGCAAAGAGATAATCAAATATTTGTGTAAAATGGTACCCCCAGGAAGATGGGCGATGGTTGTTCACACAGGTATGAACAGCCCTGGGTGCACCAGGCTGTGCAACTGGCCCAGGCAGGTCAGGAAGTCCTGCTGCCCAGGACTGCCTGGAGAGTCCCTGCTCCGGCCTCAGGGAAGGTCAGCCGTGGCTACAGCCAAGACACAGGATGTTGTCCCAAGTCCTGCACACACACACACACACACACACACACACACACACACTCACGGGGCTCTGCAAACAGGTCCCCCTTGGAATGGGGGTTTTGAGTTCTTAGCAGGCATCAGTGTCGGAGAGGGACGGATCCAGCTGCCATGGCTGACTGCCCCTGGCCACCGTGTCACCTTAGACATGCCACTTCTACTCTCGGACCTATGATTTCTCCATCTACTAAATGAGGATCGAACAGGATGCCTGCCAACTGCCCGAGGCAGGGCCTGAGGCGTGCTAGGTGTCCGGTAAGTAGGGTTTCTAACGAGGTGAAGCCCACGGGCTCTCCCTAGTCCCTGGGCTCCGGCCAGGTAGGAGTACGTCATCAGGGGCGGGCTGGCTGCCTGCAGAGAGCAGAGTCCACTGGACTTATCAGGCCAGCCTCACTCGCCCCACGCAGGGCTGGCCTCTGTCCTCTGACCACCTTTGCCTGACCACTCCCAGGACATGTGCCACATGATCCCGTGGCCCCAAGGGCCAGAGAACCCTTACTGCCCGCCCGGGAGGGAAGCAAAAGAACACTCTCATGGTGCAGATGGGAAAACTAAGGCTCAGGGCGGCCCGTGACTTCTGTTTGTGTGTCTGCATTCATTCATTCATTCATTCATTCATTCACTTAATGTTAAATGAGGTGCTAGTGAGGACCAGGCACTGTTTTAGGCTCAGGGAAGGAGGAATGAGCAGCAAATCACACCTACAGTGCTCGTGATGTGACAGAATCAGAATCATGGTGTGTAACCTGCGAAGTCACACAGAACCACCACCAACAATGAGAAGGTCAGTGATTGATTTAATGCTCTGCTACTACCATCTGGAACTTGTCAGTCACTTTAAAACAAGAGGACCTTGCCAGAACCGGTTTGGCTCAGTGGATAGAGCATCAGCCTGCGGACTGGAAGGTCCTGGGTTCCATTCCAGTCAAGGGCATGTACCTTGGTTGCGGGCTCATCCCTGGTGGGGGCAGTGCATGAGGCAGCTGGTAGATGTTTCTCTCTCATCGATGTTTCTAGCTCTCTATCCTTCTCTCTTCCTCTCTGTAAAAAAAATCAATAAAATATATTTTTTTTAATAAAAATAAAACAAGAGGACCTTCACCTTCATTTAAAATGTGTAACTGGTGGAGTTAAAAGGGTCATGAAACCAAATAACAAGTTCGCAGTAGACAGGTGTTTGGGGAAGAAATCTGAGCACACTTTGGAGAGGTGGTGTTAGTGGTAGTGGGTAATGCGTGCCTGATCCAGTCTAGTGCTTTGGTGTGACCTTTCTAAGGGAATCACTTTTTAGCAGAGGCCTGAAGAAGTATAAACTGGTAAAAATGTGGAGAGGTGAGCTGAAGACTCCATTTCCTAACTGTAACATGGGGACAGTGACTCTGATACACTGGACTAACCATGACGAGATGTCATTCCATTTACTCGTTCAGTCCATTCACGCATTCAATCATTCAGCCAATATATCTTGAGCACCTATTATGCGGCAGGCGCCGAGCAGATGCTGCAGACCAATGTAATGGTGAAAGACAAAATACACCACACCTTATGACGCACATGTCCTAGCTGGGAGATGGATGTTAAAACAACGTATTACACAGACAATTATTTATCTTTTCCTGGGATTTGTGTGGGGAAGAAGATGTGCAGGGTGCTAAAAAGCACGTCATGGGGGCTGGGAGCTGGGCTGGGCTTGGCTGGGGGCAGAGTCCTCAGCCCCATCCAGGGCCAACCAGGAGGAGCCGGCTGGTGGAGCCTGGCTCTGCATTTTGTTCAGCTTTGGGCACAGGACCAGCAAGCAGCTGTGGGCCCTGCTGATTCCAGGAGGCACCCTGCCAGCAGCCCTGGTCGCAGGGGCAGTGGGTGGACCCTGGGAGGAGCTGGACCACACCAGAGAGAGGGCAGGGGAGCAGTAAAAAGCTTAATTAAAGGGAGACGGCTTCCAGAGGGAGGGGGGAGGGAGGCCAGCCTTACTGACCAGCCACGGTGCTTCTGGTATTTCCATCACGTATGCCAGTCCACCTTCAGAGCCGCCTAGGACAGGTGCCTCATGTTACAGTAGAAGAAACTAAGGCTCAGACAGGGCTGAACAACTGCCCGAGGTCATGCATGAAGTTGGGAACAGAATCCCGTTTCCTCGCCTCCAGAACAGACTCCACTGTCTCCGCTCTCCTCTCCGACGAAAAGTATGTCCCGGGTCTGACTGTCCACCAGAGAGAGCTTCCTCCAAGCCCCGAACCAGCGAGGCTTATGCTTTTCCTGAGCTGCGTGTGTGTGTACTTCGAAAAGCACTGTGGGTCTTAATGCTGATCTTTTTTCCCTCTTCCCATTGGTTACGAGGAAGCCCAGAGTCAACTCTGTGGCCAAGCTCAATGCAGCCTTTGTGTCACCTGTGAATCATGTTTTACTTCCAGTTCAATATCACTCTTACCCTGGTTTTTGTTCCCCGCCTCCCATCTTCACTAACTCACAGTAGGACTTCCCTCACTCTATTACACCAGCCTCGTGAAGCCATGTTAAACCTCCTCGGCATTCTCTCCATGTCTGTCCCTTCCTCCTCTCCCTGCCGAGAGCCTTTCTCTGTTCCTCATGAACAAGAGTCAGGTGGGGCTGCCCCACCTCTCCACGCTCACCTTTTCCCCCTTCCAGCTCCTGCCACACCCTGACCAGCACCGGGAGTCCAAACTCTAATTTCCTGGTACATGGATGTTCATTGGCCCAGCTTGGGTCAGGGGTCCACTCCTACTTCAAGCAGCAGTGGCCATGGGCTGGGTCGCACAGCACTCGTATGGCAAAGGAACCCATCCCCGCAGGGTAATACCCAAACCTCTCACCCTGACATCCGAGCCCCTTAGGACCTGTGAGCAGCCTCCTACACCTCAGTCTCTGGCCACTCCGTGCTCTGGAAACTTTCCCGATACCACTTCTGAGATTCCCGCAGGCCGATTCCTCCCAGGCCCTTTCCCCAGCTCTGTCTGTCCATGCTGATGACCAACCTCATTGCTGTGCCCTGCCTTTCCCAAGCTTGCCCCTCCTGCCCACCAGTTCTCCGGCTCCTCTCTCTCCCATTCACCACCTGCTTCCCCCTTGTGCTCTGTCATCCTTGCCACCTCTGTACCTTTTCCACGAGGTTCCATTGGCCCTGATTCACCCACAAGATGCCAGACTCTCAGAAGGCAGAGACTTTAGAGCAAGGAGCCAAAGCAGCATGTCTTGAGGACGTACAGACCGCAGTTCAAATCCCAACTCGGCCACTTAGCGGGAGGCACGCCTCTCGTGAGCTGCCACCTGGAAATATGGACACATACTCCCTCAGAGTGACTGTGGGACTGTGTGGGAATCGGGGAGGTCTGGGGTGCAGAAGCGTGGAGTACAGAGCGAACCCTCAGTGTTTGTGGAGTGAATGGGCGATTCGTGCCTGAAGAGGATGTTTTTATTAATGCGCGCGCGCGCGCGCTCACACACACACACACACACACACACTCCACTCCCGACTGCAGGAGGTGGCCTGTGTCTTGCTCATGACCATCTGGTTCCAGGGACACCAGGAAGCGTGTGGTAAGCAGCCCCTGCCCTCTGACTCCGTGACCTGTTTCCAGGGGGCAGAGATGGTGAGCTCACACACAGCACAGCGGACAAGCCTCCGCAGACCCTGTGCTCAGGCCCCACCCCCCTCAGCCTCTCCCAAGAGGAACCCTCACTGTCCCTGCTTTCAAAAGGCCCTGTTTGGGAGCAGATCTGAGCCCGTGTACCCCCTTCCAGCTTCTGACATCTCCTGCCCCCTGGGATGCCCCGGGATGGGTAGGGTATTGGAGGGAAGGCAGAAGAGGCTGTATTTGCTGACAATCACCTGTGGGCCAGTCACTGCACTTCCTGCTTTATGTGCATTTTCTCATTCACTCCTCATCTCCCCTTTAGCACCTGGCCAGCTTACCATGATTACACCCATGTTGCCAATGAGGGAAGTGAGGCTCAGACGATCACCTGGCCTCCCCAGGCCACCCAGGTGCTGGAGCCAGAGTTTCAGACCAGGACGGCCAATCTGCAGAAGCTGGGGTCCAGCCCGTGCAGCAGGGGAGGACCCCAGCCCAGCCCCAGCGAGAAGCTCCTGCCCGGGTCAGAGGAGCGAGGCTGGCCCCTACTCTCCTAAGGGCTGGTAGGAGACCCTTTGCAAGGAGGCAAGCATGGACAGAGGCCAGCGGTCCATTCCTCCAGGCTGGGGAGGAGCCAGGTGTCATTGCCAAGGGGCTAGAGCTCCCAGGAGGGGCAGAGGGCAGCTGAGGGCACTTTGTGGACAAAGGCACCAAGGCAGGAGGCTGCAGGGCAGGACTCAGACTCCAGACCAAGTGCCACCCTGGGTAATGCCTGGACACTTCCCAGGGCCCTTTCCTAAGACCTGAGCATGGACCCTCAAGGTCCCTTCACCAGCAGATCTTCCTCCAGAGCAGTGGTCAGCAGACTCATTAGTCAACAGAGCCAACTATCCACAGGACAATGATTGACATTTCTTTTGAGAGCCAACTTTTTTAAACTTAAACTATATAGGTAGGTACATTGTTTAACTTAATTAGGGTACTCCTAAGCTGGCCTCTGCTAAACACTCAAGGGGCCAAAGAGCCGCATGTGGCTCGCGAGCCGCAGTTTGCCGACCACTGCTCTAGAAGACATGGTGGCACCAACAATGGCTGACAAAGCAATGACCCTGGAAGCAGAGATGAAGATGGTGATGGTGATCACTCTGACTATTATGGTAACAACTACAGCAGCTCCCACACACACGCTACGTATGTACCAGACACTGTTCTAAGCGCTTTGCTATACAACTGCCCTGCGAGAAGGGTACACATAGTATTGAACCCATTTTACAGATGAAGAAACTAAGATAGGGGGCCGTGGGTTAACGTATCCAAAGTCACGCAGCCGTAACATGTTGGAACTGGCACTCTGGTTTCACTCCCACCTGCAAAATTACCTCTATTCGACGTAATGCAATGCAAGTCGCTGTCAATATTTATGAAGCACTCATCACACTTCAGGGGCTGGGCTGAGCCCTGTGAGTGCATTAGCTGACTTACTAGTAACTCTCACAAGAGCTTTAACTCCTCAGCATTTCACTTTCACTTCACTCGGTGGACACAAAATCTGAAGCCTTAGATGGAAAGTAATCTGTCTGATATCACAGGGCCAGTAAGTGCGGAGGGGACCGGGGAGCCTGACTCCTCTGCACCCCCTTTATCCACGGAGGCACGCTTTTCCTGTGGCTGTGTACACAAGTGCACACACACTCTTCCCCCAGCCCAAGTGCACGTGCACGCATGCATATCAGGGCACCTTCACCCCATACAAACTCCCCCAAACCAGCTGTGCCCTCAGCAGTTAGGGCCCCAAGCCCTCGGTCTACGAGGTTCTCTCTAAGAAGGGTTTCCCAAGGTGGGGGCGAGTTTGCATTGCAGCCACACCAGAGAAGGCTGGCAAGCCCTGGCAGCAAGGCTCCCTGGGCTCTGAGCATCTGGAAAAAGCCGGTGGGGGTGAGAATGTTCGCACATGGGGGCTACAGCTCCGGCTCCTTTCTCACAGTGTGCTCGCAGCTGTAAGTCCCACTTCCCCGGCCTCCTGCCGGGATTGCACAAGTCTTCCCGGGCCAGCCTGCCAATCAATTTCAGCAAGAACGAGCCAGAGATCCTGGCCAGCGGACAGAACCGGTTAGACCTGCCTGACTGTCTCCCAGCTGCAATGCAGGCGTCTGGGCTTGCGGCAGGCTAACCCTTCCACCTTGCTTCCAGGAGCATTTCCTGAGTTCCTGCCTCCTCAACTGCAGGAGCCCAGCGATGGCTCAGAGCCAGCCCTCTCTGCAGAACTCACATCCTCCTGGGGAGACACCGCCGCCCAGCTATGCAGGCCCTCATCACGCCACCGTGCACTGCACCCCACCAGCCCCCCGCATCACTGACGGGCTCTGTTTAACAGATCCCTCCTGAGGCCAGCAGAGGTGGGCAAGATGCTTCCCATTTTACCAAAGGCAATGGAGGCTCAGAGAGGTGAGGTGTCTTACACCCAGGTTCCCTGACTCCACAGCCTGAATTCCTTCTAGGCCCCCCCTCCAGCTCAGGGGGTGTTTTGGGGAAAGGAAAACGCCTTCTTCCCTTTGGCGTCTGTGTCCTCCTAGCAGCTGCATGAGGAGGTCACATGAAGATGGTGGACTGCAGGTGACAGAGGACGGCACAGGAAGCAGCTCAGGCCCAGGTGTGAAGGCTGGAGAGTCAAAGTCTGATGAGAGCACAGGACGGGGAGTGAGGAATAGAGGGGGGAGGGCTCCTGTGCAGAGTCCCAGAGGCCAGGCTACAAATCTGAAATGTACCCTGGAGGCAATGGGGAGCCATGGATGGTCTCTGAGCAGGACCAGTTACCAATACCTCAGAAATTTAATTTAAAAGCAATGTCTCCCAACAGAGCACAGACGGCTCAAGAGGAGGTACAGGGCTGTCTCGAGAGGGTGGGGGAGCGGGGTTCTCCACTGAATAAAAATCCCAAAATAATTTTTCAGCCAATTACAAATTTTGCCTCACCTCTCCTCCAGCCTCAGAAGAGCGTAACAGTTGAAAACATCAACTCCAGACTTAAATTGCCTGGGTTTGAATCCCAGGATTGCCACTTATTGGTTGTGCATTCTTGGGCAAGTTACTTAACTTCGCTGTGATTCCATTTCTTCATCCAGAAAATGGCGATAGCACCATCCCCTGCCTCCCCTGATTATTGTGAGGCTTACATGAGTCAATAGATTGTAAAACTTGTAATTCCACGGTGCCAGGCAATGTGTTTGAATGTGTTTGTCAAATAAGGACCTTCGAGGCCACAATCCCTGATCAATCTGGCGTGTTCTTAGCAGTCAGTCCTGTTCTGGGTCCTAGGAATCACCATGCCTTTGCTACCCACAAGCCATCCCTTCAGTAACAGGCCCTGGGAGAGTCCCAAGAGCAGCTTCAGGCTCCCAGATCCACAATCTGCAGAATCGACTGCGTAGCAACAATTTCCTAAGTTTCAACCTAATGTTCTGCTTTTTGAGAACAGAACCTTCTGGCCCTTCTTGATCTCTGGTGTTCTGTCCTCCCTCCTGCAGACGGAGAGGAAGGTGGCCACCCAAGAGAACACAGCAGAGCCATCCGTTTTTAGAGACTCGGCAGAGGGAAGGCCTGTCCCATCTATGATGCCTATAATCCAGCTGATATGTGACTTCCCTACCATATAAAATTAGAAAGCCCAGAGAGAGGTCACTGCCCGTTGACCTTGAAGGAGACAGAAGCTGGGCAGGCCGGCAGACACGCAAATATGGGTTCCCTTCGGATATCATCTGAGGGCCTGGGTGGACTCGTCCAGTGGCCTCTGCGCTTCACTCCTGCCCTTTGACCTTCCCCAAATTGCCTCAGAATCTGAGCTCAGCATCTTGGTCAGCCGAAGCCACAGTTAGGCGGAACTGAAATTTGGAGCGCTGCTCTCTTCTGGGCAAAGACAACCCAAGGACTTGTTGCTTTTGCAAACAAGACAGTGACAGGATCAGAGATAGGGGGGGGGGGGGGGGGGGGGTGTTTTTAAAGAGGGCCCTGGTAGTGTGGGGCCTAGAAGAGTTTAGAGGAGTTTGAGGACTGGCGTTGGAAAAGCGGCCAGGAGTGTACGTGGGGGATTTGCTATGAAAGTAGAATGTGCCCCCACAGAAATAAGCTTATTTCCCAAGAATAGGAACAACAAGGACCTTTTTAAAAAATATATTTTATTGATTTTTTTACAGAGAGGAAGAGAGAGGGATAGAGAGTTAGAAACATCGATGAGAGAGAGTCATCAATTAGCTGCCTCTTGCACACCCCCTCCTGGGGATGTGCCCGCAACCAAGGTATATGCCCTTGACCAGAATCGAACCCGGGACCCTTGAGTCCACAGGCCGATGCTCTAGCCACTGAGCCAAACCGGTTTCGGCCAACAAGGACTTTTAAGAGTAGACCTGGCACAGTGATACTGGCAAGCACACATCCTTCCCAGCCCTGCTTGGAGATAGGAGTCCCTGACTCTATTTGCCCAGCTCTGAAATGGACCTAGTGACATTAACCTGATCCCTTCCAGCAGGAAGGAAAGAGCCAATGAAGAAATGCAAGGGGGTGGGGGTGGCAGTGGGGTGGGGTGGGATGGGTGAGGTGGGGTAGCAGTGGGGTGGGGTGGTGAGGTGGGGTGGCAGTGGGGTGGGGTGGGATGGGGTGAGGTGGGGTGGGGTGGGGTGGGGTGGGGTGGAGGGCTGCTCACAGATGGGCTTTGGTATCCCAGCCCCAAACTCCGGGTTGCATTCAGCTGTTAGAGCGCCTCTTCCTGAATCAATGAAGCAGAACACCGGAGTCTAGAGAAGACTGATTTTGAATTGAGGACACTGAATACAATCTTTTCGGGATGTTTATAAAGTGTTTACCAAGCAGCCTGCTCTCCAAACCCTAGCAATTGCTTAAAACAAGAGAGCTGTTGATTTGTGAAGTGTTTTCTTTAAAAAAAAAAAAAATCATCACAAATGTTGGAGTTAGAGACATTATGTTTAAATTGTCAGGGAGGCTTTCTCAGCTCGGAAAGCAACAGGGAGGAGCTTTTTTCCTGCAGGAGATTAGAGCAAGGGACAGAGAGGGCGGTCAGAAACAGGCGGGAAGCTGGTTTTTGCCCTGCCCTCAGAGTCCCCTCTCCACTCACCCACCACCTTCCCACCTTTTTCCCTTCAAAGACCCACCAAGAATCTAGGGAGAAGCAATGAGACTGAGCCCTACTCTGCCACCCGCCTCCTCCTCTGCTGTCCCACCCCGGCCTGCCTCTCATATCAGATGTCAGCGTTTCTCCTCACAGACGCAAAAATGTGTCTGAAAGTTCACCGCTGAGGTATACACAATTTTGGAATGATAACAAACACCCTTCTTAAAAAATATTATTAGCAGTTTATTTTTTAAGGAGTATCAGAAATCTATATAGATGATAGATGGATAGATGATAGACAGATTATTGATAGGTGGTAGATGATAGATAGATAGATAATAGATAGATGGTAGATAGATAGATAGATAGATAGATAATAGAAGAGTGAGCAAGCCAAGACCTCAAACACATGCTTTCACAGACATAACCCCTTTTCCTCTCTAAATATATTTTGCTAAATACATTCATTCAACCAATTGCTGGGTTATTGAGGTCCTACTAAGTGCCTGGCAGCATTCCTGGTACTTAGGAATATCAGTGCACAAAACAGTCATCAGACATTAACCTCTCAAAGCTTATATGCTGGCAAGAAGAGGCAGAAAAATATGCAACAAATTAATAAATGATCCAGTGTTCTAGGGTGATGGGTGCTATGGGAGGAAAAAAAGAAAAAGAAAATAAATATTAGAACAGAATACGGCAGGTCAGGAGTGAGTGCCAAGGAGGGAGAGGAGCCAGCTTGACCGATCAGATATGGATGAGCCTTGTCAAGGCGGTGAGGTTTGGGAAGGACTTGCAGGAGAGGAGAGAGTTTGCCACAGCTTTTTCTGGGGAAACAATGGTCAGGCCGAGGGCATAGCTCAAAGACCTATGCACGTGTTTCAAAAACAGTAAGACAGTCAGTGTGGTGGGAATAGAGTGAGTGAGGTGAGAAAGTAGAGGGGGAGAAAAATCAGAAGAACACAGAGAACCTGATCACTTATCATATAATTAATCAAGACTAAAAGATATTTAGACCTAGAATGTTCTCCCCCTACCTGTTTGACTTAGACAATTCCTATTTAGCTCAAATGTCACTTCCTCCAGGAAGCCCTCCCTGACCACTCTTTCCCTATCTATGTCAGCTTCATGGTAGTAGAGATGCTCTCAGAGGGCCAGGTTGCTTTTCTCCGTAGCCTTTTCAAAGTGTGCACTGATTCATATGCTATTCTAACTGCTATCTTGTAATCTAAGATTGTAAACTCCATGAGAATCTGTGTGTATGGAAGGTATTTGGTTTTGCTCATTGTTGTATTGCCAGCACCTAGTACAGGGCCAGGCCTATGGAAGACACACAACAAATATCTGTCAATGATGGAGTGACAGGACTGGAAGCAGAATTTTCACTGAGAACTGTGTTATCGCAACTGCAATTCAAGAGACTCCTGGGACCCAAAATGTGAGAGCAGCTCAGAAGCTGGAGATCATGATGCAGCAAACCTGGATCACCCAGGATCCCCAGCCCTCTCTGGAAGCCACCTCCTCACCCAGGCCCTCCAGGGAGAAGCCAAGTCACAGATATTCACAAAAAGCCTTTGCTTTGCCCCTGTGGGGCCCCCCCCCCCATTCCTCTGCAACCTTGCTCTGGCAGCAGCATTGAAATGCTCCCTGCTGTTTGCAAAAGTATCCTGGGAGTGGGGACCTACCTTGCACATTTGTTGGGATGCTTGGCTAGATGCAGAGAGGGCCGTGTGCTCCCTCATGTACGTGGCCGCCCTCACGGAGCAAGTCCAGGATCGCACAGCCCTGGCTGTGACAGGTAGCACGCTGTGGTTGCGTGATTTACAGGGCCTGGTGGGGAGAGGTTTGTCTCTGCTTTGAGAACCTGAGTGCTTCCTATAAATATGTATGGCAGTCTGGGCCTCCATTAACCCCACCGCTGCCACATTCCACTCGTTACCTGGTGCTCGTGTGAATGAATGTGAAAAGCAGTGTTCAGTATACAATGCACGTATGTTTATACATGTGAGCACATGAAGATATGCATGGACCCATGTGCATTTTATGAGTGTATACATATGTAATCAATTGTTTCAATGTATCAGTCCATATAGGTGTGTGCATAATTGTGCACATTGTATTTTTGTGTAAATGTATGTGTATGAGCATTTGGACATACATACACATGGGCATGGATATATGCATATGGGTACGTAGGTAATGTATGTATGTGTGTGTGCATATGACTATGAAAGTGCATACAAGGTGGGGCGAAAGTAGGTTTGCAGTTGTGACAATGAAAAACACAAGAGTTTACTCTTGTATTATTATTTATTTACTATTGTATTATTTTCCAAACGAGCAACTGTAAACCCACTTTTACCCCATCCTGTATATCGCAAATGGGTGCATATGAATTTTGCATGTAAGTGTGTGTGTTACATGTATGTGAGCATGTGTTCAGACTGTAAGCACATCTCTGTGCAGGTCCAAGGCTTCAATAGCACAGCAGAAACAGCTTTGGTTACGCTGTGGGTAATCCCATCAAAATCGCCTCACCTAGAGGCTGCATCTTCTGTAAACTCTTGCTCTGGTAATTATGGCACATTTATTGGAAAGATCAATTGAGAACAGATGAAAGGTGAGAGGACTGTTGATTAATTACAAACAGCACCTGTGTCCCAAGCCAACAATGCCCGAGTGGGCCTCCCCCCACCCCTTCACACACACACACACACACACACACACACACACACACACATACATGAGTGCACAGAACCAAACACAAGGCCCCATCATCCATCTCTGTGCCTGGGCAGGAAACCCTGTGGCTGTGAGCAGGGGGGGTTAAGTGTACTCCGAAGAGAGTGACTTCCATCTGCAAGGGGAAACAGAAAGGAAACTATCCCCAAAAGGGCTGCTTCACCTCTCCATACTCCCCCGCAAGCTCTCCCCCACCAAGAACTTCAAATAAGGATAGCAGGCTTGTAAAGTTTGGGGGCAAAATGTAAATTTTGGCTTCAGGTACAGGTTCAAGTTTTAGATTCTCCACTGGGTAACACAGCACAAGAGATGGCCACTCTGGGCCTTGTTCCTCCAACCCTGACCTGTGTGGGTGAGAGTGGCCCACACTTCGGAGAGTAAGTGAAATGTCACACTGGCTGCACCTCCTGTGCTCCGTGACCTGCTTGCCCCTTGTCCGTGGAAAAGGCACGTACCAGGCTCAGGCCCGGGCTCCAGGACACACAGGGGGGCAATGCGGAGCCCTGTGCCGGGAAGTGCGGCCCTTTGATGCCCACTCAGGATGGGCAGAGCTGAGTCCCTGCCCGGTCCCGGCCCATGGCCTCTCCTCAGAAGGACACAGATGCATGTAACCCTGACAGGGTGAAGGCAGTGAACGTGACCAACCAGAAGAAACGAGGGGACTGTGAATGAGCTCAGGGCAGCCTGGGCTCCTGATTTCAGATGGCATCACAGGCCTCACGTAAGGCCTCTCTCACCCTCCGCCAGCTCTGAAACGGCAGCCTCCAGCTGCCCACGCCACTGTCCGTTCCCGAGAAGGAATGCAAGCCCTGATCAAATGCACAGCTCCGAAAGGAAGGCACAAAGCAAATATTGTGTTTGTGGACTTCAGCTCCCTGCTCACTCCGAAACTGGCTTCTTCCAGAAACTCTCCGGCCTCCTCCTCCCGCTGCCTCTGCGGCTGCCCCTCCAGCCCGAGGACATCATCCCTGTTTGATACAAATAAAAAGGAATGTGTAATGAGCGGCTGCTGTTTTACATGAAAGTCGCTTCACATGCACAGAAGGCAGAGAGGCAGCTAAATCTGAGCTGCTTCGGAACAAATCCTTGTTAATAATTCAGGGGGTTTTCCAAATTGGAGTGGCAACTTACCTCGTATATTTAAGTTCTTAAAAGTGAGAACAGTTAGCTCTGATTTTCTTATCTAAGTGTGTCTTTTAAGATAATATGTGCAGGACAATGGAGAAGGGTAATGAGATATGAAGACGACGTGTAAGGCATGGAGATGCATGTAGCACGTGGTGAAGCTGTGCAGAGCCGGGGAACGCGTGCTCCCTGCCAAAGGCAGTGCTCTCTGTGGTCCGGACACCTGCTCCCAGGGAGAAGGAATTATGTGGAAAGGATGAAATTCCAGAGTAGGGAGACAGCTGCCTTCTCCCTCAGCAGCCTGTCCTCTGAGCCAGGTAGGCGCCCCGCTGGGAAGCCTGGTGGTGGATGCTTCTGAGAACCAGGTCCAGTCTGGGCACGGGGCTCTCCCACTAGAAGTGGGCATGTCTCCCGAGCTACAGTGCTGGGAGCCGCTCTTCACTTATGACCCGCTTTTTTTAGGAGCGCTGCTGTTGAAAAAGACCATGTCTACAAGACTCGCCATGTGGGGACTTTTATTTTGGTGGGGTGGGAGGAGAGACAGAGCAAACCTCTAATCCGCCCTTCCTTACACAACAAATCCAAATACTGCTATCTCTGGGAGGGGAGGCCAGGCCGCCAGACAGCAGGCTGGAGCTGAGGGTTGTGCAAGAAGGCAGTTCGGGGGTTTTCTTTGTGAAAACCCAAGGGCTCAGAAGTGGGTTTTGCATCTAAAAGCCTGCGAGAGAACAAGTGGAATCTGTAGACCCAGCTGTTTCCAGGGGCCTGGAGAGAAAGAACTTGAGGAGCAGTGTGGGTAGCTGAGGGAGTGGGGGGGTGCCAGGCAAGGCGGGATCTGTAGCTCGAAGTCACAGAGTCAGATGAGGGTCCCAGTATAGCTGGTGTGGTTCTTGGCAGCTCCCACAAAGAGGCTGACGAGAGGAGGCCCTGGACAGGCACAGTGCCCGGTGCAGGGTGGTGGGCACCTCAGACAAGGAGAGTGCTTGCCCTGCCACAGAAATGCCCAGCCACCCTGGAGGGAAGGAAGGCTGGCTGGGAGCGAGTGCCAGAGGGATCTGGGTCCAGGACCCATACCCAGCTTCCCCAGAGGCCTCTTTTCATAGAATGGAGACTTGCCCCCTCTCTCAAAGTGGGGGCCTCACTCCCAGCAATCCCCAGTCAGCCCTGCCACAGGCTGGCTAGTGAAGGATGGAGGGAAAGGCCAGATAGCTGGACCAGCCCCTGGCACCGGCACTGAGCTGTGCAGTGGTTCCGGGACACCAGATCCTCATCTTCCTCCCTTCACCGCACCCCACACCTGCCAGCCACCTCAGAACCTCTCCCATAGCTTTGAACCTCTCCTGTAGCCCTTCCTGAGAGGCAGAGGTGGGGGAAAGCAAAGGAAGGGGACTGGGGAAAGGGGAGGGGAGGGGAAAACAGAGGGAAGCAATTTTCTGAAATGAAGAGTTTCGGAAGGAAAGGGAACTGGCAAAGTAAGGACTCCAGGAGAAGAGGAGGGAGCTGGTGCCTCCATCCCTCCGCTGGCGAGGACCTGTGCTCCTGGGAGCTGCACCCAACGCCATCCCAACCGGAGAGGCTGGAGGCTGAAGGTCCAGGGAAGTGGCCTTCTCATCCAAGGGGACCAAGGCCGCCCCAGTGCAGCCTGGAGCGCAGCCATGGTCTGGGGCCTGCGTGCGTCCTGGTGTCTGTGAGTGTCTGTCTCTGTGTGTCTGTGAGTGTCTGTCTCTGCGTGCCGGCGTCCCCAAGTGCAGGCGCCAGCCTGTCTACCTGGGACCAGCGCTAGCCTGGCAGGCTCCGGTGCAGGGAGATTTTTCCCTGGGGTCCTGGAGGATTCAGAACCAACCGGAGCACCAGGCTGCCAGGTGCCACCGGGATGGGACGAGCCTGGGGTTCTGTGGATACTGTTCGCTCTTTCCTGAGCTTATGGGGACCTGGTCTGGGGTCTTCGGTGTGGCTGGATGGCGGGCTGCGGGTGGCCTGGACGCGGCCAGAGCTTGCTTGCTGCTGGAGCCCACCCTAGAAGTTTTGGCGAGTTCAGCCTCCTCCTGGGCGCTGCCTCCACCGCCTGCCTTTCGCCTGCCTGTACCACCGCTGGTTGGTGTTCAAATGGTGGCTCGGTGCAGGGAGTCGCAGGGCCGGCAAGGGCATCGCTGTGGGTGCGAGGTGTGCCTGTTTGTGTGTCTGTGCAACAGCGTGTCACCGGGGCTCCCTGTGGGATGGATGGTCAGCTTCTCAGAGATGCAATGGGTCACTCCCAACCGGCCTGAGCCTCCCAGGCCTCTGGATGCAGCATGAGGAGGTCCGTCCCTGGGTCAGTCTGGGTCTCTGTGCTCCCAGAAAGGAAAGCCAGCGCCTTGGCATTTGCGACCCTCCCCTCCCAGAGGCCTTTCGCAGGGAGCCCAGGGAACTCGGGTGGAGGCTGCCAGTCCCCTGGAGATGATTCCTGGACCAGTCAAGCCCTCACCACTGGGAGCTGCGGCCATTATTACCGTGGTCTCCGGAGCCTCACAGCAGTGGGCTTTCTCCCGGCGCTTCCTTGTAAGACCTCTTTCGCCCCAAAGGGGGGACGCCTGTACGTGTGAGCATATCAAGACGTGTGCGGTGCACTGGCACAGCAATTACCCAACTCATCAGACCCCCTCGCTCCTTCCTCCGCAGGCACGCAGCAGGTACCCCTCAGCCAGACCCGGCCTCCTCCCCGACCACATCACGGCCAGCACCTTCTTCCCACCACATACCTCCTTGGGTTGGTGAAATAAACGTGGAATTTAATTCAAACTGAAATCTCTGGCTTCTCTCCTACTAAACAACTCCAAAGAGCCATCGCCATGTAAATTACTGCTGATGTTATTTGAATCCTAACTTTTTGGGACCCTCCCTCCCCACTTTTCCAGACCCAGCCACCACCCACACTCCCAGGTCCCCAGGGACCTAAGTCAAAATCTCTTCTCCCCCTCCACTTCGCAGCTTTCCTTCAGGCTGGGGCGCTGCTGCCTGGGTCTCTGCACCTTCCCCTTGGGTCCTGAAGCCACGTTAGGAGCTCCAGGCCAGAGAGCTGCAGGGCTGGAAGGCTGAGTCTCCCGGACTGCAGACACCGAGTCCCAAGAGACTAGAAGCTCCTCACAATCAGCCATTGCCAAAGAATCTCGGGGGACTATTCTCGGGTTTGGGGGAGGGGGTCCCACTGGGACTCTCAGGGGTGTCTAAGGCCAACCTTGAGTTATAAACAGGGTTGCCAGGAGGCTGAGAGGGAGGGTTGGGGGGAAAGGCAAGGTTCTAGGACTGCCAGGCTGAGGCTGGAGCTGTTGGAGCTGCTGCACCAGATGATGCTACAATCACACCCCCACCCCCCTACCCCCCCACCCCCGCTCTGAAGCCTGATTTGGGGAGTCTCTGAAGTCCTGATCTGGCCATGCTCGCTCTTCTGTGAAGCTGAGGATCGAGGCCTGGCTCACAGGTGCATCCTGGGCACAGAGGGACTTCTTGTCTGAGGGTCTTCCCCCTGGTGCTGGATCCCCCTGCTCCCATAAGCCCTGGAGGGAGGGAGCAGGCCTCCTCTCTGAGCGGGCACTCTAGCTCTGGGCTGATCCCCTTGGTCCCAGGGCGATGCACTGGGCAGGACAGAGCTGAGAACCTTCAGTTCAGGCAGGGTGGCCAGCATGGCAGGGCTAGGCTGAGCCCCATTGCCAGAGGGACCCTGCTTCCCCATCAGGATGGCAGTTCCAGAGTCCTGGGCTCTGCTAACCTCCACTTCAGCGTGGGCAGGCGAGCAGGCTGGCCCGATGCCCAAGCCTGAAAGCCTCGAAAAAGTGCCTTATGCCCCTTCCGCTCACAAATCGGCTCCTGACTGAGGTGGGGTCTATAGCTAGGGTGAGAAGCAAAAAAAAACATGTTTGAAGCCATGCACACAAATACACACACACACTCACTCACTCACTCACTCCAGGGAGAGATTTGCCTGCACTTGGTCTGTTTCTCCATCAGCCAGGGGCATTGAGAGTGCCTTCGAAGTTGGTGCGACGCTTGAAGAGGCAAGAGAAGAAAGTCAAAGTCAGGCGAACACGGAGTGAGTCCTCTAAATAAACACCATTTCCGTGCTTTTAATAAGCAAAATAGGAAACCATTTTAATAACCAAAAAACAGAAACCAGTCTGAATAAAACTACAATAGACTAGGTTTTAATATTTTCATATCATAAGCAGGGTTTGAAATTGATCCCTTATTTTACATGAAATAAAAACAATTTCTGTTGCGGCAGATTTGATTTCAACACAGTTGAATCCGTAAAAACCGAAGCTCGTTTCTGATGCAGGGACGAATATCCACAATATTTAAAACTGCAAGCACCATGCGGTTCATACAATCTTGTTATTAACTGTTAATTTATCAACTAATACAAACTCAGAAATGCATCCGGCCAGCAGCGCCAGCGGTTTCAAATGGGAACAAAAAAACACACACGTTCGTTTTGGTATTTTTGTCAGTGCAACGTAAATCCTTTTACTGACCTGCAGGAAAAAAATGTAATAATAAAGAAAAACACCCAGATCTTCCCTATAACTACTATACAACTGAAGGGGGGAGAGGGGACACCACCAATAACTCGCCTGATGGCTCAAAAGCAGGGAAAGAAACACACTTAACATGTGAAAGTTGCAAAATGACTTGCCAGTGTTTGGGTTTCCAGTACTTTCTGAGTGTGGACCTTGGTTTAACACAAGTGCAGGTCACCATTGGGCAGTGTCCGAGCTGGGGGAGCCGGTCACCTTAGGGGCACAGCTCGGGCAATTAGTATCAGCCTGGAGGGTGGTGGAGGGACCCCAGGGTGGTTCTGATTGCAATGAAAAAAAGAAACAAGATGTTTTCCTTCCCTTCATGGTAGGGGTGTCCGTTTAGCCATAAAATACAAAAGTGGAAGCAAGGAGCTTCCTGGCCTTTGGGGTTTGAAACTCTGCAGCTGCCCTGCCCTGGTACCGGGGTTCTGGAACCCCAGTCCTCTTTTTCTCTCAAAAACCAACAACATTGAAAACTAAAGCGGAAGGAAAAAGAGGACCCAGTGCAGGCGGGGGGAGCGGACAAAACAAGTCACTTCCAAAAGTGCCCAAGAAAGTTGTTTTCTGATGCACAATGCCCACAACTTTTTTTTTCTTTTTTACTTACAAAAAATACCATCATAATAAACCCAAACAAAGACGACACTCGGTTTGCCGCCAGGGTCTCCGAGCGGTTTGGCAGGCGGGTATTTACAAGCCGACAGCCGGGACTGACCCCGGCAAGCAAGCAGCCACCAGAGTTCCCAAACTGCGTTCCCTTCTCACTCAAAGAAACAAGGGGGTTATGACCATGATCAACAACATGCTAACGTTAAACAAGAAAATGTTACAAAATAGAAATTATTACCATACATGTCCAGCATGCAGGATTAATATTTTTAATGCAGATTTTCGTATTTTTTTCTATATAATCGAGCAGGCAATAAAACTGATGATTTTTTTTTTTTGCGCGCGCAGAATGTTCTAACCGAGGCCCGCGTCTCTCGGGGGCTGAGAGCCAGGATTCTCCGGACCTGGGCGGACAGGTCCGTCTGTCTGTCCTTCCTCGCCTCGCGCCTGCCAGGTCGCCAGGGTCCCTCTCTCCTCGCAGCTCTCCTCCCGGCGGTGAGGTAGCGAGCGCCCCGGCTTAACGCACCAAGTTCAGAAAGCCATGCGTCCTTGGAGACTCCTCAGGACCATGCCTCGTCGCCCTCCAGCCTGAAGAAAAGTTGCTGCGGGACTTCCCACCCCCTGGGCTCTCTCTGGCCCCGCTCCAGGCTGGGAGGCGGCGCTGGCGCGCACCGATCTCGCCAAGGCCAAGGTCCCCAGCCTGCCCGCGCGCCCTCCCGTCGCCCGCGTCCCGCGCGCCCTTGCTCCTCTCCCTGGAGTCAAACAGATCAAGGCTGGGGCCGTGGCAGGGACAGGGTCCAGGGGGAGTCTGGGGCTGGGAACTGGGGACACGGGGAGTCCGGGCCAGGGCAAGGGCAGGCAGGGGGCCGGGATGGCCAAGACTCACAGAAAGAACTCGGGAGAGGAGGGGCTGTCGCTGGTGGAGCCCGCCTCCCTGAAGCCGGAGTTGGCGAGTTTCTCGCACTTGACCTTGTAGGCGTCTCTCTCGCGGGCCAGCCGGGACACCTCCTGCTTAAGCTGCTCCACCTGCTGAATGAGCTGCGTCTTCTCGTTCTCCAGGTGGTGCTTCTGCTGGACGCGTTTGTACCTGCACGACTGGGCGTAGCCCCGGTTCTTCAGGGTCCGCCGCTTCTGCTTCAGGCGGATCACCTCGTCCTTGGTGAAGCCCCGCAGGTGGCGGTTCAGCTCGCGCACCGACATGGACACGAGCTGGTCGTCGGAGAAGCGGTCCTCCACGCTGCTGCCGCCCCCGGACCCCGTCCCCGCCGCGGCCGCCGCGTGCGGCCCGGGCCCGGGGTGGCCGGTGGGCAGCTGCTGCGCGGGGCTGGCGGCGCTGGACGGCGGCGGCGACGCTTGGTGATGATGGTGATGGTGCTGGTGGGCGTGCGGGCCCAGCTCCTCGTGGGTCACGCCGGCGGCGCCCGGGTACCCGTGGTGCGGGTGCGGGGGGTGGTGGTGGTGGTGGTGGTGGTGGTGCGCGCCACGGAAGCCGTCGAAGCTCTGCAAGGGCTGCGGCACGGGGTGCGCGCCGATGAGCGCCTCCACCGCGTCCTCGGGCGTCAGGTTGAGCGCCTCGGGGTTCATCTGCTGGTAGGTGCTCGCCATCCAGTACAGATCCTCCAGGTGGGTCTTCTGCTCGGTGGGGCTGAAGCTGGGCGACGAGGGCACCGAGCTGCAGGGCGTGCTGAGCGGGGTGGACGACACCGAGCCGGCGGGCTGCAGGCGCGTGCAGGGCCGGCCGGGGCGCTCGGCGCGTCCCAGCGGCTCCTTCTTCACATCGAACTTGAGCAGGTCGAAGTCGTTGACGTACTCCATGGCCAGCGGGCTGGTGGGCAGCTCGGGCCCCATGCTCAGCTCCGCGGCCATCGCCGACGCGAGGCGCAGCCGCCGCGGGGAAACTTTGCGGCCGGCCGGGGCGCGCCGAGCCGGGAGCGGGGAAGAGCGGCGAGCCCGGGGAGCGGGGAGCCGAGGGCGCCGCGGGCCGGGGCCGCCGGCCAAGCCTTTGTCTGGAGCCGCGGTGGCGCGCCGCCGGAGAGTCCCGGAGCCGCCTGCGCCCTCCCTGCGCCCGGGACCGTGGCGGTGCCGGAGCCGGGGCCGGGGCGCGCGGGGAGGGGCAGCGGAGCGAGCGGGGCGCGCCGCTGTGCGGAGGGGAGGCGCGGGGCCAGCGACTGCCGCTCGCTCCCGAGCTCTCTCGGTCCTGGGTTCCCAATTGCAGCCGCTCACAGCCCGGCGGTGCAGCTGTGCCGAGCCTGGCGCCGCCGTTCCCTTTTATCGCCTCCGGATGTCACCGGAGAGCGGGGGCCCGGGCGGCCCGGCGCGCCGGCCAATGGCTGCGCGGCCCCCGCGGCCCGCGGCGCAGGGCGGGGCGCGCCTGACAGCTCCCCCGCCCCCCGCGTCAGCTGACTGGAGGCCCGGGCCGCGGGGGAGGAGGCCGAGCCCAGCGCCCGAGCCAAGCAGGACCGCGGGCCAGGGCCCAGCCCCCCACCCCCGCCAGCCCCGGCCCCCCGCCCTGCCCTCTCGCTTTTGGTGCGCGCATTCCTCCTCCAGGCCGAGCAGCCGCTTCCTCCACTTCGCGGGCGCTTCTCTTTTCCCTCTGGTTTCCCCACCCCCTCCCCCCGGTCCGTGTCACCCCCAAGGAGTCTCAGAACGAGCGCCGGGACAACACCGCTCGCTCGGGTCCTTTGTTCCCAAGCGCCCCCGCCCCGTGGGGGCCGCGCCGTGTCCTACGCGTTGCGGGCCGTGTGTGCGCAGCGCGTGTCTGCAGGGCGGCGCGTATTTGTGTGTGGAGGGGCGAGTTGGGTTTCCAAGAGTTGTTGTGTTCAAATCCAACTCTCAGCCTCCAAGAGACCCTCCTCGAGCCAACCAGGGGCCGTGCCCCTCCTCCTGGGTGCGCCGGCCTAACCCTGAGATAGAACTCCACCGGCCCCAGCGCTCACGGCGCCCACCCCTCCCGCAAATGCACCAGATGGAGGACGCGGGGAGGGAATCGCACAAACAGCGCTGGACATCTTTTCGCAGCCCGACGCACGGAACCCCGAGCTTCCGGAGGCACGGGGCTCAGCCCGGACCTGGACGATGCTCCGATGCTCCCTCCCATGCTCCGTGCGGCTCTCGGCTGCTGGGGAACCAGCCTGTTTTTGTTTGAACGTTTTGTAACGATTAAGCAGATCCCCAGCGTCAGCTGGCCGCCGAGAGGCTCAAACGGGCATAAAGTGCGACCCCAAGTGGCCGTGGTGCGCAAAGGCGCGCGGAGTCGCCTGGCCCGCAGCCGGGAAGCTCGAACGACGCCTGGGACCCAACTGAGTCCTCCTGAGCTGCCCGACCCGAACCGGCCCAGAAAAGAGGCTAAGTGTGCACCGGAGCCCTGGACGGTTTCCCCTAAAGTTATGCAAAGGTCGTCGAATCCGGATTTCGGACTCAGCCGCAGTTCCCCGCTGATCATCCCTCCTCCCCCCCATGAAACTGCGCCCGGCTCTAGAGACGGGTGGGTGCAGGGTGCAGGGGAGGGTGCCGATGGTCCGTTCCCAGCGCGGGAAGGTCCTAGGCCGGGTGAAGCCGGTGGCGGAAAGCGTACACGCCGCAGCGAGGGGCTCGGGGTTGTCCGAAGAAAACTCCGGGCGCGCAGACGGGAAGCCGGGCGCGCACCGCACTAGGCATACACACAGGTCTCGGGCACCGTGTACCCTTCCTACCGGGGTCCAGGGTGGCCTGAAATCGAGGTTCTTCCCAAGACCCCACCCAGCCCGGGCTCAAAAACCGGAAGAACCTTAAATTCGCTGTACCGGGAGAGACCCGACCCGCCTCCCGCGTCGCCTCCTGCGCTCCAGCGTTGAGTGCGCACAGCGAAGGCAGGAGCCGCGCGCCGGGTGAGTGTGTCCCAGCCGCTGCCCGGCTGGACCAGCCAACGCAGAGCTTACCGTCTGGTGGGCATCCCGATGTGGATGCACCCCGATTTTTTTTTATTTTTTTTAGCGTTATAGATAAACTATTTACCTTCCATTAACCTGAAAACTATTATCTTGCGCCCCCAAGGGAGGCGGAGGTGGGATGTGGTCTTAGACTGCCTGTTTTAAATGAAATGAGTATCTTTTAACTAAGACTGGAACTGAAAGGTTGGGTTCGGCCAGGACAACTGTGAAAGCGGTAAGAGACCATCTTCAGCCCTCTGCGAGCGCGCTCCCCGCTCCCCGCGGAAACCGTTAGGCTGGGGCTGGGCCACGCCGCTGCCCGCCCCTGCCCGAAGGTGGGCGATCGGAACAAGCGCCTTCCCGGTCGGTCCCCGTCGCGTTTGCACACAGGGACGGCACACTCGGACCCACGGCTCTGTGGGGGGACTTTTCGAGGCCATCCTGGGCTGGCCGTCTCGGTCTGTGCAGCGGATGGCTCCGTCTCCAGGCGCCAGGGCTAGACAAACGCACTGGGCTCTCCGAGCCACTGAACCCCAGCCCGGAGCGCCCTCCTTCCCGGCTGGGAGAGCACCGGACTTGTGTGTGCACCGCGGAGGCAAAGCCAGTCCGTGCCTGTGCCTTGTCCCTGGGTCGCCCTGATCCTCCCATGGAGGATCCGCCCTGATCCTCCCTGATCCTCCCCATCTCAGAGTGCGGCCATCAAGGCCCTAGGGGTTCCTCTGTCCAGGCTCTGCAGTTCCGAACGTTCCGCTTTCCGCAGGCGTCCTGCGCCTTCCCAGGGCTGGTCTAGAACCCGGGCTTTGTCCCTATATGTGCAGTCAGTCCTGTACCCTGCGCTCTGACTGAGGTATCCCAGTCCATCCCTAGGTCCACCCCCTACCCCCAAATCTGTGTCCTGGTCGCTCTCCCAGACCCTCCTCGCCCACCCCACCCCCAACACCTCCACCAAAAACTGCTGGAAACCGGTGGCAGAGACTGCAGTTTGCTCTTTGCTCGGGGAGTGCAAGCTGCTGCGGGCACTGGATCTCACCTCACCATCTTGCCTCCCTCACTGAGGCTCCGGCTGGGCTCTGCTGCTGGGTCCCCGAGCTCACCCCAAACCTTCAGGCCACCTCCCTGTGCCCAGGGCCTGCCTAAGGGGAGCAGCGTGCTTCGCTCCCCATCAGTGGGTATACAGCTGTACCCAAAGACTACACCCCATTCCTAAAGACAAGCGAGGTGGGGTGGGGTGCGGGAAAGAGGAGGGATAGTGGGAGGCGCGGAGAGTCCCCAGGAAAAGCCCAGTGGAGGCTGGGAGACGCAGGAGGGGTGCACGCACTCCCAGGCCCCCTTTGGAGGGAAGCCGCGGAGGAGCAGTGGTGTCCAGAGCCCTCTGCGGAAAATTCTGTCATCTCTAGTCCCCCAAACCCCAATGTGAAGCTCTGACCCTAAAGGGCGCCCCTCTCCAGGCATCCTGGCGCACCACCTGGGCACTCTGAGCTACTGCTGGTGACAGGGAGGCTGAGTCCCCACGAGGCTTCAGACGCTAGGGTGGGGGTAGACAGGGAAGTTATTCCTCCTGGGGGCAAAGGACCCACTGCCAGAGGTTCCAGGTTTCCGAAGCTCTGGGCACCCTGGCAAAGCCAACTGGCTAACCCGAGAGAGGCGCCTCCTGATGCTCGCACTCCCTGGCAACTCCACAGCTCCAGGCCAGCACTGCGCTCTCGCTCCCGAAGGCGGTTCAGCCCTGAGGCGCTCCTCCTGACCCTCCTTTCCCCGAGGGCTGCGGGTATTTGGTGTGGGAGTGGGCGTCTGCGTGCACGTGTGTGGTGGGAGAACTGGGGAAGGGGTGTGTTTGTGGGGGGATGACACAGGGCACACGGAAAGCTTTGAATCACAGAACCCACAACTCGGGGCCTCTGCACCTGATGGGTTGCAAGGTTGGACTATCCGGCTGGCCAGGGGTTCCAAGGTGTCCAACCGGAGAAGAGCCTGAGTCAGGGGACCCCCGGGGCCCACCTACTTGCCTTTGCACCACCCAGCGGTGGGACCCCCTGTCCTCTCCACAGAGCCTTGAGGTCTCTGCCTCTTCCCCAGGCCAAGTGGGGGTGGGGTGATTCTGTGACTCCCACTATATCTGAGCTTTCCAAGATCTGTGGTCTGCAAGGGCGGCAGGATTTTTCTCTCTTCCTCTTCCTCTTTCCCAAAGGCAGCCATCCCTTCCACCGGCTCCCTGCCCACACAAAGGCCATTAAAGTCAACCCAAAAAGGGGATGGGGGGTTGAGGACAATTTTGGGGGGTTGAGGACAGTTTCAAAAAGGGGATGGGGGGTTGAGGACAATTGTGTGATACCATAATCAATAAAGAAAATTTTTTTAAGAAGGTATTCTTGGGCTTCTGCGTCCAGGAGGAGCTCCAGTTACCTCACTGCAGAACCCTCTTCTGGCTCGCTGCTGGGGGAGGGGAGGCCTCCAGCTCACACATACCAGGACACGCTCACAGATATCCTTGGAGCTTGGAGTGGGAATCTATGACTGCAACTATTGCACCTGCTTCTTTTTACTTCATTTTAATGTGAACACAAGACATTTTTAAATTGCATACATTGGCTTACATTCTATCCCTATTGGGCAGTGCTGCCTCCCATACAGAGGGGACATTTTATAATAAAAATCATTCCCAGAGGTATAGGGACTAGCAAAGCATTTATCCTTCATTTTTTCCCCCCTGAATTCTCCCAACTCTAATAGGTAGCAACTATTATTATCCTTATTCTATGAAGACAGGTAGGCAGGTAGGTAAATACAGATGTATAACAATGTCCTCAGAGTTTTATCAATGAACCCAGTCTTTACGTTTGCCCTTGGAATGCGTGGGACTGTCCCTGTCTTACGCGGGGAAGGAGGCTCTGAGACGTGAAATAAATAACCTTTTTGGTTACAGGGTGGCCATGAGCTGGAGCTTCTGGCCCTGAGTCCAGGGCTCTGAATACTACGGGGCTGGTGATCTCTATCTGGACCGGGTGGTATTCTGAGTTCCCAGGTGTCGGCAGGATCCCCAGCTGCTGTCTGGGTCAGGGTTCCCAACTCTCCACAGACATGGCTGTTCTGCTCAGGGCACAGTGAGCCTCTGCCAAGTGCCAAGTGTCCGCTCAGGGCTCAGAGATAAGGGCAGTGATGAGCCTGCCTTCTTGTCCAAGGCAGCCAAGCCTCCTGGGCTTCCCCTCATTCTCTCTCCTCTTCCCTGACCCCGGGGCTGGAGGGTGAGAGAGAAACCAAGGCAGGAGGCAAGGCAAAGGAGAGAAAGAATTTGTGATCCTCTCTTTCTATCCTTTACCCTTTATCTCAGATCTCAGCCTTGATCGTTGGTTCTGCCACTGGCCTGGTTTTGACCTTCAGCCCCCATTCACTCATCTCTTATAATAAATATGAGATGCTCAATGCTGATGAGAAGGTCACTGCTATTTGAAGCCAGTGAGGGATGACCAGCAGGGCTCCCTTCCCACCATTACCTCCCCAGGACCCCAGGGCCAGTGTTAGAGACTCTGAAACCCCATCACTGCTCCCCAGGGCTGAGGCCTTCACCTCCATCACTAGTCTATCCCTCAACCTCAAGATCCCCGTCTCTCCATCCATTGCCTTCACCCTCAGCCAGGCCACCCCCATGTTTGCTTAGATAACTACAGGGGCTTTGGCTCGGCCTCTTCTCCTCTCCATAGGGCAAAGCAGCCAGTGTTCATGTTACATGAACTTGATCATTCTACCTTTATGCCCGGCTCCCCGGCTTCACTACAAATTCCTCAGATACTTGGACAAAGAGCCGAACTCCTTAGCAGGACTTTCAGGTCCTGAGTGATCTGCTCCTGCCAACCTACGCACCTCATCTTCCACTGCGTCCCCCACCCAATGCTCCACACACACTGTCCCCTGTAAGTTCTTCCACAGCCGGCGCCGTGTTCTTCCCCAAGGCTTGGCACATACCATCCCCGCTGCCTAGAACCAGTCAGTCTCTTGGTCTCAAGGAGGTGGTCTGTGGCTCTGTGCAGTCCTGAGAGAGGGACTGGGATGCACCAGGAAATGGAGGCAGAGAGCAGGGCACCAGGTCCCGGGAAATCACACACCCTGGAATCACGTGGCAGGATTTGCACGGACATCTGTCTCCTCTCCCAAGCTGGATCAAGGTAGACCGCACGTTTCAGAGCGGCCATGTGAGATGACACAGGGAAGGTCGAGGAAACGCTTTGGTCAGCTGGTCCAAATGTTTCCCCCTTGAAAAAATGTATTGCAAATGCAAATTCCTGAGCCACAATCTGACGTGTTAAAACCAAGGAATTTGCATTTTAATAAGCCCCCTAGGTAATTCTGGCTTTTGAGGTCCAAGAAACACACTTTGAGAAACTAGATGGGACGCAACCAGGAGCTCCTAGAGGAAGGCACTGTGATGGAATTGTCTCTGTGTCCCCAGTGCCAAGCCATGCCCACACCAGGAGGAACTCAATTACAGTGGTGGAAGAATGAATGAATGAGTGAATGAATGGATGAAGTTAACAGTGATGCTTCCTTGTAGCACAATATCTTAGAACCCTCCAGCCTTTCCTACATGCCCTCCAGCTCTCTCTTCTCCCTTCCTTAGCAATCATTCCCGAACCTCTCCATCCTCCTCAGACCAAAGATGAGCTCAGAGTAAATCAGGACTGGGTGATCCTGTCCCACCGGCCTCCTGTCTTTCTGTCTCCTCTATCTGGATGCTCTTCAGGGTCCTAGGGGTCCAGCTTCCTGCCATATGCTCCTCACTGCTCGGGGAGTAAGCTGCTGAGTACTGGGGAAGTGGGTGACACCGTCCCACCGCTGGGACCGGCTGCCTGGGGCTGATGAAGGGGATAATGCAGTTTGGCTATGCCCCGAGCCAGGTTCATTTCAGCCAGGAGCTGCCGTGGTCACTCAATCTCTTTCTTCCCTTTCTTCTTTTAAAAAAATGAATTATATAAGCCTCCTTTATCATTGTAAAAAAAAAAAATGCAACAATGTGGTTTTAACATCTATGTCTAGAGCTACAGCTTGCTTTTTATTTTTACTCAGCAACTTCGGTGTCAATACATCCAGCTCGGCTTCTTTCTTTTTAACTAATGCATGGCAATTCATCCAGTGGATGTGCTGTAGTTTTTTACTCTGTCTTGTATTTATGGACATTTAAGCCATTCTCAATCTTTCACTATTGCAAACAATGCTGTGGCGAAGGGTTTTTTACATGCTCTTTTTTGCATGTGTGCAAGTATTTCTCTGGAATAGACAGAAAGAAATGGAATCCCTGGATGAAAAGATGAACACATTTGTAATGTTAATACTGTCCAATGAGCATCTAAGCAGATTGTCTCTATTTAATTTCCCATCCAAAATATATGAAGGTGACCTACAGCCACACAAGGGGTTTTATCAGGTAACGCCTTTGCACATCTATTTATGTCCATTCTGTGGCCAGTACTGGGAAAGGAGGGCACAGGGATGGGCCTGGCTTCCGTCCTCCCCTCCAGGATGCTGCAAACTTTCCCACTGCCATGGGAGAGGCGGTGTGAGGACGATGCATCCACCATGTTGGCAGGTCCCCAGCAAGTGAGCCCTTAGTTCTTTGGGGGGTGGGGGGGCACGAGGAGTGATAAGGTTCTTTGCCTTGGCTGATAAGGCTGACCAGCAGAAATGACACTTAACTAAGACTTTGAAGGCTGAGCAGAAGTTTGTCAGGCAGAGAAGTGTGGGAAGACGCAGCCATAAGCCCAGCCCAGACAAAGGCACCATCTCAGGCTCTTGGGGAGCTATTTCAGAGAGCCGCAGGCTTCAGCAGGAGCCAACACTTGAAGGGCCTCGGATGCCGTGCCAAAGAGTGGGACTCTTGTCTTGAGAACTAGGTCATCTCCACATGGACAGGGGTATCTTTTTTGGTTCACCGTCAAGCACATAATAGGTGCTCAATAAGTATCTGTAGGCGTGAGAAGGAGCATCCCAAAGGCCTTTGCGTGACATGCTTAGTTCTCTTTTGCCTCTTGCGGAGACAAGGGACACTCAGCACCAGGGACTGTGAGCCCGGCTCCGTTCTGGATGCTGGAAACGCGGCACAGACAAGCCAGGCTGAGGAATCCGGTCCTGGGTCTCAGCCCCCCACCCCGGCCTCGTGCCAGGTCCCTTTCACCTCTGCCCGTTAGAGATTGCTTTTGGTTTCTGTGTTGACAACCCCTGTTTCTGTGTTTGGAGCGGCTGTTCAGTGCCATTTCCTGATTTAATATCAGAGCAGCACGGAGCAAGGATGCACAGTTAGCAGTTTTTGCTCCAAGTATTTTTCAAGTTCCCTTTTGATGTAAGGGCTGGGTTTACAGCTTCCCCGATCTTGCCGAGCGAGCTGGGAGGGAGAGACGGGGGCGGAGGGAAGCGGAGGTGGGAGGACAGGAGGAGAGGACCCAAGGAAGATTCATCCAGTCCAGCCGAGCTGACACTCCCAGTTCCTTTTTAGAAAGGGGCTGGTGGAGAGCTGGGGTGGGGGGCAGGCTAAAGGGTGTAAAGATTTACACACCGTTGTGTATATGTCTCTGTCATAAAAACAAAGGACTAAAAAAGCTTAAGTAACCTAATGCGATGCAATTCAAAATACCGTGAAATGAAAACAAAACTGGCTCAAAGAAAAAATTAAGATAGCTGCAGATCCCAGTAGCACTCAGGTAATTTGACTGAGTGTCCATCTGCAGAGCTAAGAGCTGGGAACAAACTGAGAAGCTCATCTTCTCGTGTTGGAAACAGATTTTTTCACTACACTGTGGCCATGCAGTGACGGAAGCATGCACAGGGGCTGCGAACCCGCGTACACACATGTACATGGGGCACACACGCTTGGAGACAGGACGTGGGGAGAGACTGGAGTTTTGCAGGCCTTGACCTCCCACCTCTAGGCCCCTGTGTGATGACTGCTGGGTCTCATTTAGACCTCCACTGCCACAACCTCTGGGACTCCTCCCTCTGTGTCACTCTGGGTCTTCCGAGAAGCAAATGCCAGAACGAGCTTAAGCACGCAAGAGGCTCATTGGGGAAGCACCCAGGAAGGATAAAGGAGGAGGGAGCAGGAGGAGGCAAGGAGACCACAGTGCAGGCCCGACATCTCTGAGAGGAGAGGGAGGAGGAAGGGGATGGGATGGAAGACTCAGACTACAGCGCTGTCCCAGGGAAGATTCAAGCACCTGTTGGGAGCCCCGAATTTTGGAGGGATGGGCCTGCACTAGCACCCCCTCCCACCCCCGAGATCAGTCATGGCTTAAGGGTAAATTTCCAGGGCCATCACACCCTCCTTCTCTCGCCCAGTCATGGCACACTTCCCCCAGGTAGCGAAATGAACAGCAGCAAGCACCTCACGGAGCATGCTCTACCTGTGAGGGACTGAGCCTCATTTAGCTTACATCAGCTACTAAGTCCTCCAAGGTCACCTTGCAAGACAGGAGGCATTATCTTCACCCGCCTTCTACAGACAGGGAGGCTGAGGCTCCAATGATTAAGTCACTTGCCAGGGGCCCCCGCTAGCAGGTGACAGACAGTGGCATTGATGCCTGTTTGACTCTATTCCCTGCACGGGACTGCTCTGGAATGGCTAAGTGGGAGACTCATTTCTCTCTTTGCACCCGTCTCTCTTGCTGCTGATCCCTATGATTGACAGCACAGATTTCAAGAAGACCCCTCAGGCCTCATCGGGGCTGATACCAGCCCATTCCAGGCTGGCTGTGGGGCACCCAGAGCCTGCCAGGCAGGTCCAAACAGAAAGCCCACCTGAAGTAGGCCGTCTCCAGCAGCCAACACTTGTCCTTTTCTCAGGCATCACCTCCTCCAGGAAGCCCCCCTGGCTGATCCATGTTTCCATAGCACCTTATGCTGACCTCCACCAGTGCGTTTATCACACTGTGCCCAGAAGTATCTATTACATCTGTTTCCACCACTAGGCCCAAACTAGATCTGAGTCACGTTGGGGTCCCTAGCACCCAGCATATGGTGCCTGGCTCTGAAGGGGTGGCCATACTAGGAGGGATACTTGAACAAATGAAGGCTGGTCCAGGACATCAAGAAGATACCCTTGGAGAGCCTGGCTCCCTTGTGAAAACAAGAGCTTTGGCCTTCCGAAGCATAGCCTGCACTCCCCAGCCCGGCCACCAGGGGCCCCAGGCAGTGTTAACACCAGGCTGGGCTGCTGCTTTCTCTGAGCCAATCAGCGCCTCCCTTCCCAGCCCCAGCATCTCCGCTGGGGCCAGGCCCAGGCTTTCCAAGGCCTCAGCCAGCATCTGCTCAGCTGTCAGTGGCCCAGTGGGTAGTCCCAGCCAAGGAAGAGAGTTATTTTTATTTATTTCTTCTTAATCATGAACTTAATTTAGCTGCTAATCAGGTTACCATGGTGACTTGCACTGGATTTATAGCAGTTTCCTAAAGTGCCTTTTTCACACTCTTTGGGTAAATGAATAAAATTTGGGTGATGAGCAAAATGCATAAATATTGGGTGCCCTAGGAAAAGGTCAGACACTTCAGTTGTGTATTTGCCTTTGGCTCTGCCTAAGGCACTTAAGAAAGACCCGCCACTCTGGGCAGATCCCACAAGCCTCTCTTCTGCCCTCCCTATCGCCACCAGTCAAGTCTGAAATGTTTACACTGCTTTCAAGGCCTGTTCGTCTATCCTCACCTCCCTCACACTCTGCCTTTCCGTTCCCCTGTGCTGTTCCCTGCGCGCTCGTGCTCTGTGCCTCTGCCTGTGTCGTGCCTGGGTTAATTGCTCACTCCTCTATCCTGGGAGTGACGGCGGCCTGGCTTATTTTGGTATCATACCCCTCCCCATGTGGTATTTGGGAATACCTGGGAGTGCTCTCATTGGCCCCACTATCACCCTGGCAGGGGTGAAGACTCTCACACCAGCCAGCCCCAAGGAGCAGGGCGGGAGGCGGGAGGGAGAAGAAGTGAGGAGCCAGTGATTGGACAGCTGTCTGTTTCTCACAGCCTGGAGGGCTCACCTCATGTTCCATATCTGTGGTTGTGGGGGGCACAGTTCCTCTCCCCTCACCCCACGGGCTCGAGGCACTCCTGCCTGAGGCCAACTAGAAGCCCCCATCTTGTGCCTCCCAGAAGGGACAGCGTCTCCAGGCTGGAGGCCACAATTTCCACGTTTCCCCCGAGGACCTTGGGGATGGCTGCCAATCAGCCCTGGGATCAGCCACAGTCCATTAGCGAATGCCCGGGGCCCGAGGCGCCAACGGAGCCACCAGCATCGGTGCCAGATCCCACTCAGGGAACCCAACGCCACCTCCAATTATTGTTTTGTACTTTGTCATCAGACAAATGGGACCCACAGACAGTGGGCTGGTTCCCTCGATTCAGAAGGTCCCCCAGCCACCAGCCCTGACCCCCTGAGCTCACCAGTCCCCCCAGTGTGAGCCTCCCCAGTCGCAGAAGGAACAGCCAGGCCCACGCTGTAGCCTCTGAAGCTGTGTGAGCTCACTGAGTGGATGCCCCTCTCCGAGCCTCACTCCCCTTATCTAGAAACTGGGCTACAGTCAGGGCAAATGTGCTGGCATTGCTTCTAGCCCTTCTGAACTTGAAGTCAGAAGAGCTGGGTTCAAAACCTAGTACTGCAGCCTTATTTGCTTTAAGATTGAGGCCAAGGGAAGCAAAGACCAGGTCCCAGAATCCCTTTAGAAGGGTGAGGTTAGCAGGTCTGTACTAACATGGTAACCAAGAAGAGGATGTCTGTGATATGCCAGGCAAACCCTAAAAGGCTACAAGGACTTTGGCAGGCATGCTTGTCCATTTTCATCCCCTAGGAATTCTTCCCAAAATGAACATGACTTTGGGGTTTGGGGGTGGGTGGGTAGAAGGATGGTCCCCTTTACCTGAGCATGGAAGGATCTAGGGATATAGACACAATAGCCCAAAGCTTGAGAGAACCTGAGTTCTAACCCTAGCTTAGTGGTACATTGATGTGTGATCTTGGTCAAGTCATTCAACATCTCTGGGCTTTGGAAGTGCTTTTTCTGGGAAGATCAAACCCCACCCAAATGAGACTGGGACCTTACATCCCCAGATTCCTCTCTCTCGTAAGTGAGTTTGTCACGCTGATTCCAGCACATCTCACAGCAGTAAAAGGCAGAAATTATGACTTTGTAAAGCTTAAAGAACAAACCCTTTTTGGCCACTGGGGGCTGCCTTACTCCACCCGCACCTTTAGTGCAGAACTAACAGGTGCCCACTCCCTGCAGTGATTCGACAGCCTCTAGCAGGGAAGAAAGCAGGGGACTTCCCGCTGACCTGGTGTGTGTTAGAACAGAGGCTCTGGAGTCCAACTCCCTGGGTTCACATACGAGCCGTGCCGTCGTCCTTGGGCAAGCTGCCCAGCCACTCTGTGTCTCTTCTCCCTCACACGTGTAAAGAGGCTAACAGCACATTTACCTCACAGGACCGTTGGGAAGATTAAGTGAGCTAATCCACACTACGCACTTAGTGTTGTGTGTTGACGACCAAATATTATTAGCCCCATCACACGAGGAAACTGAGATGCAGAGAAATGAGATCTCTGATCTGGGCCCAGCGCTTTAAATCAGCGCCTTTTCCACCAGACCTGGCTGTTCGATAAGATCAATGTTCTCAACTGACTTGTTTTGCAAAACAAGTTCTTACAGCAATGGAAACAGAGAAGGGAGTAGGGAGTTCATTAGGAAGGGCAGGGCGAGCCGCTGATCAATCCTAACGTCGTCAGAGGAGAGGCGATTAGACGTTAGGATGTGATGCAGCCAGGTGCGCGCACACCCTCCACAAAGGCTTCTGGCCAGAAATCGAAGGTGACTGATCAGGCCTCTGGATCGGACTGCTGGTTTCCAGGAAACACGGGGGACAGAGGGACACATTAGATGACACCACAAGGAGGCAATCAGCCAGAACGTGAAACGGTCTGCAGGATAAATGACCCAGATTCATCAAAAACAAATGGCATTTTAAAAAGGGAGAAATGACATTTTAAAATGTGGGGAGAAAGAGGGGGGGACTGTTATTATAAATTAAAAGAAACTTAAGAGACATATCAACCAACAGCAATGTTGGTGGCCTATTTTGAACAACCTAAATGTAAAAAGATATTTTTGAGACAATGGGAATGTTTAAACATGAACCAAATATTAGATAGTAAAGAAACTGGACTTTTTTGGTTAGGTATGATTATAGTATTATGCTTATGTTTTTATGTCATTGTTTTTTTACCCTCACCCGATAATATGTTTATTGATTTTTAGAGAGAGGGGAGAGGAGAGGAGAAGAGAGAAAGAGAGAGAGAGAGAGAGAGAGAGAGAGAGAGAGAGAGAGAGACAGACATTGATTGGTTGCCTCTATAGGCACCCTGATTGGAGGTGGAACCCACAACCTTTGGTTGTATGGGACCACACTCCAATTAATTGCGCCACTCAGCCAGGACTATTTTAACATTTTAAAAGTCCTTCTCTATCAGCAGTACCCCCCCTAAGATATTTATGCATGAAATGAGATTATGTCTGGGATTTATTTTAAATATCTAGAGAGGGGGTGGAATAAGAAGTGCCCAAAGGCTTATTGAGATTCTCTAATTTTAAGTCTGAAATTTTTCATAGTAAAAAGTTTTAAAAAATTGAGGGGCAGAAGATGGAGGCAGATTGCTAGGTAGGAAGAGTTACAAGTACAGTTTCAGAAACACTGGTTGCGAACAAGGTTTGGCCCCATGGAAACCAGACCTCCAACCCCTCGGCCATCAAAAAGTGGCATGTCTCTTACCCATTCTCAGGCCACCTGAGGGAAAGCAAGTTTTTGCACACTCATTCATTTACTAACTCACCTTACAGTTCATTCATTCACTTGGCTCATTCATTCATCCACTCCCTCAGTCACTCTATACTTCTTCCATCCTCCCATCCTTCCTTCCATCCATGCGTTTGTTCGATCAACACACCTATTTGCTGAGAGCCTCCAATGTGCCAGCCACCAAAAGTAATCACCTCTGTCCTAATGGTGCTGAGAGTCAGGAGTAGGGAAGGGATTCGACTTGATCGATCTCCCATCACACAAATATACCTTCATAAACCATGAAAAGTCTGAGGAATGAAGTCAACTGGGTGCCGCTGGGGAGTTTGACAGGTGGGGACATGACTTAGTATGGGGAGAAGGATGGTCAGGAAAATACTCTGTAGCATTTAAGCTGAGACTTGAATGATGAGGAGACAGCCACGTAAAAAGCCCAGGGAAGGGCATCCGGGCTCAGAGAACAGCAAGAGCAAATGTGCTGAGGCAGGAAGGAGCCTGCTGGGGCAGCAGGGACTGTCGGGAAGGGTAAGACCAGGAGGGATGCTAGAGCAGAGGGAGGGAGCAAGGAGACTCTCGAAGACTCTGTAAGTTGGACAACTGCTGCTCTTGAACCAAGGAAAATGTCCCCTCCCATACACAGAACTCATCATGTAGAGACGTGGGCTTTGGCCAGCTGACAAATGCTCCTGCAAGTTATCAAGACAAGTATTGGGAAAGTTTGTGGACATGTTGTCTAGTGAAAATGCGCTTCTTAGTGAAAGAATTGGGAATCTGGAAGCAGGATGGAGAGGAAGGGAGGGAGCCTGCCCTGGAGCAGAGAAGAGGCAACTACAAAGGGAATCAGTGGAATCGCTGAGTAAGGAAGACTCCCAATTAGAGATTTTAAGACCCACGTTGAAAAGCAGGCCTGTGCCCGGCTCAGCCCCACCCTCCTTCAGCCAGCCCAGCCAGGGGAAGGAAGTCCCAGCCAACCATGGGGACAGTCGCCCAGTGATTTATGGCCCTGAGACAAAGGCTCCCAAGGATAGGCCCTGTGAAACTCACACGTGTTATTGGAACAATTAGAGCCCATCCATCTATTTGAGTCAGCACAGAATCCGGAAAATGGGCCCGGAACAGGACTGGCACAGGCTGAGCACCAGCTCTTCACATGTGACTTCCCACAAAGCCGGGAGCAGATGGCTACGAGCCCCATTTCTCAGACAAGGAAAACGAAGCGCCAAAAGATGACTTGTTCAGGGTCACCAGCTAGGAGAATCCAACTCAGGTCCCTTCGACTTTGATCAAAGTCAATACTCTTTTTTAAAAAACAATATATATTTTTATTGATGTCAGAGAGGAAGAGAGAGGGAGAGAGAAACATCAATAATGAAAGAAAATCATTGAACAGCTGCCTCCTACACACTCCCCACCATGGATCGAGCCCACAACCTGGGCATGTATCCCCACTGGGAATCAAACCATGACCTCCTGGTTCATAGGTCAAAACTCAACCACTGAGACACACTGGCCAGGCAAAGGCTATCCTTTTTTTTTTTGTCATATCTTACTTTCTCCCTGGCAGGTCCTGGGAGTGGCTGGTCCCTTGGAGGCTACAGTTTTCCAAGACTGAGCCACTATTGCCCATTCAGTAAGACTGTGCTCCCAGTTCCCAATTTACCCTAAAAACACACATCAAGCTGGAGTATCTAAACCAACAGCAGCCTTCTCTCCTGCAGAAGCAGGTGCTCACTCCTCCTCTGGAGCTGCAATCCTACAGGCACTTGCTAGGGGTTGTGAGTGGCAGTGCCCTGCCTCCCATCTCTATGGCTTCCTGGCCATCATGAGAGATATGGGGGAAGAAGCTCCTGTGAATGATCCCAGTCCCTCCACTAGGGACCACCATGTCCGACTCAGTGCTGGGATCCTAGCACTGGATCTGGCCGAAAAGGCACACAGCACGTGTTTGCTGAATTCAAGAATGGGCCACCAGCACTGCAGCTAACCCAACTTGAGAAAGAAAAAAAAAATGATTTATCAAATGATGTAGAGATGGGGAAATGCTTAGAGTATAATGTTCATTGTAAAAAGCAGACTACAAACCCATATAACAAAAAAAAAACAAAAAAAAACAAAACAAACAAACAAACAAACAAAAAGGCCACATAACTCAGTATGATTTTAATCGCATAAAATAACATGCATAGCAAACCTCCTGGATGAAAATGTGAACCAGAAATATTCACAGTCACATCCCTATGCAGTTGGCTTATACGTGGTTTTATTTGCTGCTTTAATTTTTTCCAAAATGCATTGAAGGAACGTGTATAGCTTTTCCAAAGGATAAGGAAAGGCCATGACTAATTTTGTTTAGTAATGTAGTTCTAAACAATAATGTTCAGGGCCCCGCCTGCCTCTCTGAACTCAAGAGTCAGCTCCTCGGGGCCAGAGAGCATCTTGCTGTCCTGTGAGCTCCGGAAGAGCTCCCCTGGGCCCCAGAACCCACCCCGTGGCACCTGCCCAGGGCCTTACGGTGGAGAGCGTGGCTGCCAGGCCTCACGGCCATCTGCCAAATCCTCACCACGACCAGTACATTTCCACGACTCCTCTCCCCATAAGCAAGTCAGTAAATCAAAGAGCGTGTCTCGTACACAAGGTGGGCCCTTTCTGGTGAAACACAAAAAAACTTAATCTTTGGTCCAGAAGCAGTAGATTGCGGCAGCAAGTCAGCAGCCAAAACCATTAATCTTTGCCGCGTTTCCCAACTGGCCCGAGTAGTAAAGAAGATAATACCCCAGCAGAATCAGTGACCCACTACAAATTGGTCCTGAAAGGTCCACCAGCATAAATAGACTTTTGCTGATCCAACACTTGTTAGGAACCCCAACAAAGAGACTATTGGCTCATCTGATGAGCCGCTTGCAATGGGCCCTTGCAATGGCTGGTGATGGATGACCACCCTCCCTTGGAGGGGAAGATGCAGCTCCTGGTATGGGGCCCTTTCTCATCTTAAATTTGTCCTCAATAAATCACAGGTGCAGAGAAGCCGGCATCAGTTTCATTACACCTACATGCTCCAGTATCAATCACGCCACCATGGCGGCCTGTCTGGGCACAGTTCATTTCAAGTGGCTTTTTCTGTTCTGTTTCTGTTTCTACTGCGATGCCTGCCTCCAAGGGGCTGGGGACCAGAGAGCAGGAGGAAGTAGCTTCTCCCAGAAGGCTTTGGCGTCCTTGGCCTCAGCAACTATCCCCTCCTCCTTCTCCATGTAACGATTCCCCCGAGGTGAGCCACTCTGAGCTCCGTACCCGATGGCTGTGCAAAGGTTCTGACTCAAAAAGACTTGCTTTTAGGTAATGGCTCTGATATCGGCAAACGTGGAGCCCTGCTGCCACCTTCCTTTGCTGCGGTTCAGTTTCCTCATCTGGAAAATGGGGCTAATAACACCTCCCTCTGCGATTGAACACGGCACTGTGTGTAGAAGAGCCTAGCACGGTGCTGGACACAAAGTGGACCCTCAACTGTCAGGACTGACAGAGGTCCCGTTCCCGCCTGTGCTCATGCCTGACTTGGATGCCTGCGAGAGAGAGTGTTCTGGGATGGCTGGCTTTGCTTTCCTTTGGTGCCCAGGCCCATAAACAATCAGAAACTTCCTGCTTCCTCTTCCTTGTGCCCACCTGACCGGACCATTCAGAGTGCCAGCGAAGGCACATCAATTATAGCTCAAAATTTATGAAGATGCTGCCACGGCTCATTTTTTGTCCTGTTCTTTTCATTGTAGGCAGTTAAAACACACTAAAACTGAGGACACCAGGGAGCTCTCAGACCTCTTCTTAATGCACATAATCGAATGCTGTAATGTCATTAAATGCGTGTACAAGGCTCATCATAAAAGCTGTGAACTTCTTTTTAAAGAATCCTAATTGAGAATAAATGGTTTCTTTTTAGGCAGGCCCTCAGTCAGTCTGCCTATGGCCACAGAGGCAGGACCGACACACCCCTCCCAGCCTGCCACCAGCCTCCTCCCCTCCTCTTCCTCCTCCCAGCCTCTCCCTCCTCCCATCCTCCTCCTCCTCCTCCCCCTCCTCCCATCCTCTGGAGGCACAGCCCAGCCCAGCCGCCTCTGCTGTGTGTGGAGTGATCAGCCCCAGTGGCAGTCCTGTAACTCATTAACCAAATGAGCGGACCTTTGAGCAGAAAAGAGAGGAGGCCTTTGCACTGGGCAGGAATGTCAGACAGAACAAGCTTTTCAAAAAGACACTTCCTTTCACTCTAAACCTTCAAGAGATCTGGAGTGACAGGACCATTTATTTGCAGAGGAGCTGGGGAGGAGACGGAAAGGAGAGGCAGGAAGAAGAAGGAGGAGGAGAGGGAAAAGGGACAGGAAGGAGAGGCAGAATCAGAAAGCAGGCAGAGAAAGAAAGGGAAATGGGACAGGCTTTCTCCAAGCACAGGCACACAGATGTCCATCAGCACTGCACGGCTGGAGGGAGAGTGGAGGGAATCACACATCCATGCAATAGTTCTTTGAGAACAGAATATAATAGCAATGATGATGATGACACTGAGTACATACTCCGTGCCCATTCCTGTGGTTAAGCCCTTTACAAACACAAACTCACTTAATCCTCCTAACAACCCTGTCAGGTAGCTACAGCATTCACTGATCCTGAAATGTGCATTGTCTTTTTCCCATTTTAACACCTCTAAACCTGAGATGCTTTTTAGAATCCCTGTCAGCCTGACAGCAGTCTTGATGTCACTGTCATATCTGAGAACACACATCAGAATGTGCAGAATGGGCGCTGGCTGGCATGGCTCAGTTAGTTGAGTGTCATCCAGTGCACAGAAAAGTTGCTGGTTCAATGCCCAGTCAGGGCACATACCCAGGTTACAAGCTCAACTCCCCAGTAGGAAGCATGCAGGAGGCAACTGATCAATGTTTCACTTGCACGTCAATGTTTCTCTTTTGCACTCCCTTCTCTCTCTCTCTAAAAATAAACTGGTTTGGCTCAGTGGATAGAGTGTCGGCCTGCAGACTGAAAGGTCCCAGGTTCAATTCCGGTCAAGGGCATGTACCTTGGTTGCGGGCACATCCCAGTAGGGGGTGTGCAGGAGGCAGCTGATTGATGTCTCTCTCTCATCAATGTTTCTAACTCTCAATCCCTCTCCCTTCCTCTCTGTAAAAAATCAATAAATTTTTTTAAAAAATAAAATAAAATAAAGTCTTTACATGGGTATCTGCAGCTTAAGATCCCAAGGAAAAGAGAGGAGTGGTCATTAAAGAAGTGCTATTACTAATGTGCCGAAACCGGTTTGGCTCAGTGGATAGAGCGTCAGCCTGCGGACTGAAAGGTCCCAGGTTCGATTCCGGCCAAGGGCATGTACCTCGGTTGCGGGCACATCCCTGGTGGGGGGTGTGCAGGAGGCAGCTGATGGATGTTTCTAACTCTCTATCCCTCTCTCTTCCTCTCTGTAAAAAAATCAATAAAATATATATAAAAAAGAAGTGCTATTACTAATGTTTGCAATGTTACAGAAGATGCTAATATGTAGAAAAACAAGGACACCAAGAATCCTGAGTCAATCTCTGAATATGAAAAAGTTTCAGGAATATCTCAAACTCATTATTTCACTTTGATTTTCCTTCATATTTATCTATAAATGCCTTATGATATATATAATATATATACACACACACATAAGAATTATTTCCATAAGTATAAAATTAAAAGTATAAGGAGTAAGAAAGCCTTACAGTTTAATTAGCTATAATTCTATTTTCCTTAGCATGACATAAAATAATGGTGCAATTATTGGCTTCTTGGACTAAGTGAGATATATTACTGTCCCATCTTACAGATGAGCAAACGGAAGATTAGGCACCATCATGACTTGCTTGAGGCCACACAGAAAGTAAAAACCTCCAGAGCCTATGTTCCCAGCCAGTACTGCCGTTATTTTCAAACATCTCCAGAACCAGATCAACATAGGTTCAAATGCCAGCCTTGCCACTTAACTGGCTTTGAGACCCAAGAGAGTGACTTCAAGTCCGACCAATAAAGCAAAGAAGCTAAGAAATCTGCTTCTCAAAGTTGTAGGGGAGAAAATCCTTATGTGAAAAGGTTCAACATAGTGCCCAGCCCTAAGAAAGTACCCAGGAGTAGGGGGTTGAATGAGGGTCAGCATTTAGGCCCATGGCACACCCAGGAACAACCCCTTAGCCTGTGCACAGCTGACTAAAGTCTTGGGCAGCATCAGAAGCCAAGATCTAGGGCTGGAATGGCAGGGACTATCTTAGGACAAGCCAGACTGTACACACTTCTAGATGCCTGCCCGATGCTCAGCCCTCCCTTCCTACTAACAAAACAACAGCCTTACCATTAATGTACTACCGTATTTCCTCGAAAATAAGACATCCTCCGAAAATAAGACCTAGTGCGTGGAAAGATAAGACATCCCCTGAAAATAAGACCTAGCGCAACTTTGGGAGAAAAATTAATATAAGACACTATCTTATTTTCGGGAAAACAGGGTAGCTATTATTTATGTTTAGCGAGTGCCCACACTGTGCCAGCATTGTCCTAAACCCTTACACACATTTGCCCCCTGCAATAACCCCCTTAGTGGGCAGGTTACAGATGATGGGGAGATGCAGAGAGATGAAGACACACAGTGCTGCTTGTAGGTACCCCAGGTCTATGCAGGGAGCAATACACCCAGAGTCTTAAGTTTCTTTGGAGCTGGGGTCCAGCGATTCACCCCCATTAGATATGAGATTTAAGTTAAGCTGACTTTCAAAAGTCATAAAGGATGTCCTACAACCGCAACTTATAAGAAAAGCATGTTTACTACAAAAAAAATAAATTGGAAAAGACTTTGAAACAAAACGATATGACCACACAGAATCTCATTACACAGAGAACTGGCTCACATGCTGCGTTTTCTTCCCTTCTTATTTCTACCCGTATCTTACCCGATTAACATCACCCATGCAGTTTTCTACCTTGCTTTATTTTTGACTCATCATCAACATTCCCTTATGCCGTTAGGAAACCCTGATGTCATTTTCGTTGTTTGCCCGATCTCGTTGAACGGATAGGCCATAATTACTTAACCATTCCTCTAATGTGGGGCATTTAGCCAGTTTCCAATGCTCTAGGGCAGACCTGTGCCTCCAGCTTTGCCTACATTTTTATTTCTTTGGGCTAAATGATTTATGATAGCATTACTGGGTCAAATGACTCGCACGTTTTTAAGACTCTTGCTAGAGACTGTCAAATTGCAATTCATATCTGAAGATATCTGTTTCAACCCATCCTTGCCAGCATTGAATATTAACATTCTAAAAATTCTCTGTTAATTTTTGATAAGTGAAAATGTTCTCTGTTTTGAATGAACATGTTGTGTTTACTAGTGAACATGAACTTTTTTCAACTTTATTGCCTGATGAAACCTGTGAATTCGTGGGGCTGCTGCAGAGCAGTTAAGAACACATGTAGAGCCCTGGTCGGTCTGCTCAGTGGTTAAGAGTGTTGGCCCACGGACCAAAGGGTCACGGGTTCAATTCCCGGTCAAGGGCACATACCTGGGTTGCAAGTTCAATTCCTAGCCCCAGTCAGGGTGCAAGCAGGAGGCAACCATTCGATGTTTCTTTCTCTCTCTCACCCTCTCCCCTCCCTTCCACTCACTTTAAAAAGCAATGGAAAAAACACCCTTATTCCTCAAGTGATGATTTTAAAAAAGAAGACATGTAGATCAAGTTGCCTGGTTTTGAACCCTGGGTCCCCACTTACAATATGTATGTTTCAAAGCTCCCCTTTCCTTCTCTGAATAATGGGCGAGCGTATTAACACTACCTCATAGGGCCTTTGTAAAACACGAATGAGAGGTCCCATGTAAATTACACCTGCTACGGAGTAAATGTTCAATAAAGATGAGCTCTCCGAATTCCTTCTTTTGTAAATTCATTTCTTCTCTTAGAATCTTAATAACAATGTTTTTACGTGAAGAACATTAGCCCTTTGTCACATCTGCTGTGACTACTTTACAATCATCTCGGTGTCCCTCCACTTGCAGTAAAGCTGCCGGGAGGAGTTGGTTTCTGTTAGGCACGGGTGTAGCAACAGGATGGCGTTTGATTTCCAGGGCTGCGCCTCAGAAGACACGACCACAGCTCGCGGCACTGCACTTCCAAAAGAAGAGGTAGGAATAGATGGGGTTACGGTACCCACAAAGCAGAGCAGGAACTGGGACGCACAGCCCTGAAGCAGTGGATGCCCGAGCACCGGCCACTTCCCATCCCGGAACGAAACCGTGGAGCTTTCTGGAGCCCAGCGTGTCTCGGCTCTGAAGACACCCTCCCCATTTGCAAGGATATTTCCGTTAACAGCAAAGACAGCACCTCCTGCTCCAGTTTCCCCGACTGGACATCACACTGCTGTACTCTCGGTAGTTCTCTATCAACGAGGGTTCGGAGGAGTGAGAACACTTTCGTTTTCATTTTTTATGTCTATTAAAAATAAACATGCTGAGAAGCTGCCTCTCCGTCTCTTTATCAAGCCCCAAACGATGTGCAGCCCGCGTGGACGCGGCATTGACGGAAGCAATCAGCGCGATTTATAAAGCGTCAGGAGCAAACTCGGTCCAGGGCGGGCTTCCCCTCCATGGATCAGAACAGGTCTCTGCACAGTGACGGGCAGCCAGGCAGGCAGGGCGCTGTCCCCGGCCCACGCCCCTGGCACCTGGGAAGCCCCTCTGCCAGGAAAGCCGAGAGAGAAACCACCTCTGTATGGGTCGGCACAAATGAGACGCATTTCATGCTGAGTCAATTGAATCGATACGTTGCTTTGCTTTGGAAACTCGGGGCATTTCAAGAGAGCCGAGCTATGATAGGCAGTAAAACTGCTTTAAATTCTAATGAGCTGCTCCGTGCTAATTAGTGACTTTGCTAACCGGGAGCTTTCTTTGTTAGAAAGCACGCCCTTGCCTTGGAGTGAGCAAAACGCGAGCCTTCCCTCCCTCCAATGTGCCTTCCTTCTTCTTTTATTGTCAAGCGGGAGAGGGGATACTCTGTTCCTCTCGCCCCTTCGGAACTAACAGGTTTTTTTTAACGTAAGTGACTAGCATTGCATGTTGCCTCGTCAAAACCAGAAAGTGCAATAGATCAATTTCTCCTAAATCTCACCTCTCACTCTCTGGGCAGGTAACGGGTCAGGGGAGTCCTGGAGGGCAAAGGCACTGGAGAGAAACAGCCATATGCCCCCTCCGGCCCCCTCCCACTACACGGTGAGATTTGGTCTTTTGCAAATGGAGCAGCCATCCTTAATTTCCGAGGAGCAAGCAGGGTCTCCCCTCCTCCCTCGGAGAATGGGAGCCAATCATTTGTCTCTCGGCAACTCGAAGATTCTAGAGCACTTGAGCATTCTTTGCCATAAAGCTGATTGCAAACACAGGAGCGGAGGGAGAGAGGAATCTCTTTCATCGGGGAAGGCGGCGAGCGAGAGAGGGCGAAGGCAAGAAGGAGAAGACAGAGAGCTCACAGGAGTGTGTTATCAGCCCACATCGGAGCTTTTTGTGCCTGGGAATCAGAACTTGGGTGTGTGAGTGGCAATGTCTCCCTTCTCTGCCTGGTTTCTGTCGCCGTCCGTCTGGGTGTCCCTGTCACGATCTCCATCTCGGCTCTGCTGTGTCCTTCCTGAGCGTCTGAGGAAGACACCCTGCCTGGAAATAATTGCCTTCAGGGCCCTGAGTCCCATTTAAAAGTCCTTAGGACTGATCGAGATAAACCCCGTCAGGCTTTTGTTTCCACTCAGAGTGCCCCTGTCATTTATTAGACGAATTAAAGTATCCATTTCTGTTTAAACATTAACAGGGGTGATGCCAAATATTAGTCAGTCCCTAATAATTTTGAGGGATTAAAAAGATAATAAAAGTAATAGTCCATTACATTACCTACTTCAGCAAGATTGTAATGAACGCAATAAATTCTGGATCGGGGTTATAACAACTTCCATCCACTTAAAATGAATTTGTAGGGTTACTTTCATTAACTATGTACATGGGGGAAAATGATCTGACATATTGCTTTAAGAGAGCGGTGGAACCGATTAGGAGAAAAATATGCTTTCCCGACAGACAGGGATGCATGCGGGCGACCCGGGACAGCCGTGTCTGCGGGAGAGGGGCCGGGGCGGCCAGACTGCCCGGCTCTGTCCTCCCTGCCTGCCGGCCTGCTCCTCGGGAGAAATTAATGACAGACTCAGTGCCGGTGAATGAGGCTGGAGGAACCTTTTATCCTCCCCCTCCTTTCTCCTTTCCCCCCCTTCCCAGGTATATTCATGCCTGCTAATGAACCGGGGCTCGCTCTGGGACCTTCTGCAAGGAAATAAAGCCAGGCCCGGCCTTGGGCCCCCCGGGGGAAAGCCACCGCATTAAGGGGGCCCCTGCCCTCATCGCTGGAGGAGACAAGGGACCGAGCACTTGGCTGCGCCACAGAAATTACTGCCGCACCTCGAGCAGCCGGTCCATTTATCAATTTCACAGCAGAAAAACCCATACGACTGCCTTGCTCACTCACACGCTAAATCTCGTCGCCGAGAGCTCCCCACCGCCAGTCAAGTGTGCTACGCGCGGGCCCGGATAGAGTAACTTGAAATACCACTAATGATTTATACGTAATTGAACCTCTAAGTGACGAACGTGGCAGTAATGAATGGATAACGCCCTCCTGGTTCCCCTGCCCCCGTGGCCCGGCGTCTCCAGGCAGAGAGGGAGCCTCGCCTTGGGAAGCCAGCAAGGAGCCGTTCTCTCACTTTCTCCCCGCGCCGCAAGTCTGGGTCCTGGCTAAATGGCTCTCGCTTGCAGTAAATGACTCCATAAGCACTGTATCAGACCATTGATCCTTTTTATTAGATTATCCAATTGTAAGGTTAATGCGTTTGCATTTGGCAAACGGAGACGGCCAGCCCGAATCCCAGGCGGGGACGAGTATTTAAATGGACACTCAGAGGGGCGCTGTCAACATATAGATCTGTTGGTGGCAGCCCCGGCTGCGGGTGTGTCTCCCGGCCCCGCCGGCTAAAGGACATGCCGGGGAGTACACTCCAGGGCTGTGTCTTCCTTAGGAGAACCCCCCCCCCAATCCCTGACCGCCAGGAGGCCAACGCTACCCACTGCTCACCCCCAGGCTAGGGACAAAGGTGAGCAGTCCACCTGGCGCCTGGGACCTGGCTGCTTTCTGACAGAGTGAGAGCCGGGACCTACATCAGTGACAAGGACCCCAGCTTCCACAGCCAAAGAACACGTTCTGGAACATCCCAGAGACAGCCGGGGGCAGCCATCTCTGTCCAGGCTTCTACCCCGAAGTGAATCTATTCTTGGGCCTTCTAAAGGCATTCACCAAATGCCATGTAAGGGGTCTGCCTTTATAACTATTTCCTAGTAAGTACATTTACAAGTTGGAAAAACATACTCTGAGGATCTAAATGAGTTCTACCTCGGACAATGTAATTGTGGTGTGGAGGAATTAGACGTTAACCAGAGAAATCCCCCCCCAGAAAACCACGTGTTTTCGCAGATGGGGACACCGAGGCCCAGAGAAAAGGTGACACTGGCCGAGGGCCCCAGTGGGCTCATGGGATAGGCTCCCCAGTCCTCCACCTTCCGGATCAGCCTCCGAGAGGGAGGCAGCACTCCCCCAAAAGGTGGCTTTGAGGCTGCGGCAGCAAAGAAGCAGTCTTTTTATACAAATGCCCTGAGACACGAGCCATATTTCATATTCAGCGGCATAAACTAGGTCTTTGTCTGGGTTGTCCCGTGGAGTAAGCGTAGCTATAAGTACTGCGTACAGGATGGATCTGTTCAGCGCCGTGCCTCCCAGGATAGGGAGCTGTTTTTCTCATTGCAATTCAGGACTCATTTTCCGCTGGGCACGCGCCCAAGGCAGCCCGGAGTCTGGGGAGCAGCCCCTCATGTCCCAGCTGATGTTCCAGCTCCGTCACCTAGGGGACACATTATCTCTCTGAGCCTCAGTGTCCCCATTGGTAATAATCCCTCCCTTGCCAGTTGTTCTTGCGATTCAGTGGGATGCTCTGTGTGACAACGACCAGCACAGCATGGCTCTGGTGCTCACCCATGGAGGGCTCCTCACTCACAGGTTCCCTCAGGCAGCTGGGGACAGCCCACACCAGTGAAGGGCACTGCTCAGCTACCCAGCTGTCTCCTGCTTTGTCAGAGAGACTGAGACCCTGTCTTCCCCCTGCGGAAGGCTGGAGGCTGAACCTTCTTTGAATCTCTCCGCAGACCCTGCCTGAATCTCCGAGGAGCCTAAGAGACCTTGAGAACGGGGCAAGGTCATTCTTAAAACAACACTCTAACTCGCTAACGTTTTTGGAGCACTCACATTTATCAAGTGCTTTGTACACTCATGTAACCTCATCCGATCCTCCCATCAACATTGTAAGGCTCAAATGGCTGTGCCCACTTTACAGAAGCAGAAACTGAGGCTTGCAGAGGCCACAGTGACACAGCTAGGAAGGGATAGAGCTGAATCTAAGCCCAGGCCCATCAGCCTCAGGGATCCGTGTTCTGTCACTGTGCTCCACGCTTAGGGCTAATGGTGTCTTTGTGACAGAGGACAAGCCAGAGCTCCGCAGAACCTCAGCTTCTCCTTCCCTTTCTCACCCGCTATTCCGTTAAGCCCACAGCCCAGGGGAAGGCAAGGGGTAGGAAGGCATTTGTCCAGAGAGAAAACAGAGCTTCAGACATGCAGGGGGTGAAAAATCACTGAGTGAGCAACAGTTCACCTTGGTGTGTCATTGAAAAATGCCAAGGTGGCAAGTCCAGGTGGTGACAGGGCCCGGGGGCCCACGGGAAAGATGCCTGTCTGATGGGGAGTGTGATGCGGGCAGATGCTCCCTGGAGATAGTTCAGGCTGATCTGTCTGGGAAGGAGGACAAAGAGGCTCTGGCCAGAAGAGGCTATTTGTCCAGAGAGTTCCCAGAGTGAGAGCTTGCCGCCCAACAAGCTTCAGCCCTAAGCAGGTCACAATTCTAATCCCCATGGCCAGACAGTCCTAGCCTTCATTCTAGGCAGGACACACAGAATATCAGGGGCGGAAGAAGTCACAGAAAATCACAGAGAGACTGTCTGTAAGCAAACAGTCTGTGTTTGTCTGCAGGGCTGTGTGTGTGTGTGTGTGTGTGTGTGTGTGTGTGCATTTGTGCACGTATGATGTGCAGGGCAGTGCCTCTGTGTGTGGTGGTATCCTCCAGAGAAGACAAGAGTGGACGGGTGTGTGTATTAGTGACTGTGGCTGGACACAGTGATGTCCAATTGACTGTCTCTGCATCTATGGACCTGTGAAGGGGTTGTGGCCTCCATGAGCGGTTTCATGGCCACCAGCTGAGGTCAGGAATGGCAGGAGAACAGTTGGCCCCATCAAGAATAGGACCATTCAGAGAAGTATAAGCTATGGGACCTAGGAGAGAAGTCTGCTTTGTTGTGAAGCATCAGGGAGAGCTGCCTGGAGGCGGGGCCATTTGCTCAGTGGTATCATCTTCCTGAGCCTCGAATCAGACAAGCCTGAGCCTGAATTTGTGGAAATCTATATTACCAATCACAGTCATGTTTGGCTTGTTGCCCCCAGAGCAGACTGAGATGAGGACACTGCCCAGGCCACACAGCACGATGAGGCAGGGCAGTTACCAGGTATTTCACAGCCTGGACTGGCCTGGCTTTTCATGAACAGAAGGCCAAACCCCTGCCCAAAGCTGGGCCCTGTCCCTAGGAGCTGAACTGGCGTGGACAGCAGAGCTCAGCTCTGTGGCTCTGGCCTGCATGCCGGGATCCCTGAATGCTACTTCTAGCACCACCATCTCTCACTGCTTTGAAGCAAAGCCCTTCCAGCAACCTGAACCTCAGTGTCCTCATCTGCCAAATGGGGACATGATCCCTCCCTTACCTGAGTCATGCCTATGGAGACTGCCGTTCCGATCCTTCGTAGCTGTGCAACCTGAGCAAACCGCCAAGTCCCCGAGGCTCTGTCTGTTCATCTGTAAAACAAGGATAATAACAGCAAATGAGATCATGCAGAGGAAAGCACTTTCATTATTTTTTTTTTTTAAATAGCATTTGAAAGAAGTTACCTATGAGATGGAAAAGCTCAGCCGGTTCTCAGCTCTTGGCCCCCTCTGCCACCCACGGGTAGGCATTTCTGAAAAGATCTGGGTCTCTGGGTGTTGCCTTCAGGGTAAGGAGACCCACATAGGGGGGGTTCCAGGGCCCCAAGAACAGGAAGGCCCGGGCTGGAGACTGCTGGCCAGAAGGCACTGGCCCGTAGCTCCATTGCTGCACGGCAATGATTCAGGGAAAGGCTGACAAGGATATTAGCAGTGTGGATTTTTTTTTTTTTTTTTTTTTTTTAATCCTGAGCCCAGAGAAAATGCACGGTCAGGAATAAAGGCGCCCAAGAGAGCAAGGAGAAAGAGAAATAATCAGAATTAACCAGCGGGCGGGCGGCAGGAGCAGGGGCAGCCCAGCCTCACAGCGGGGAGGAAGCCCCTCTAGGACCTCAAGTGTGGACAGGCCTGGCTTGGCGAACGAGAGGTGCTGCCTGCCCAGCCAGGACCTGGGCGGACGGAGCCCAGCGAGCAGGCACGGTGGAAGAGAAAGAAGCCGTCGCCAGGTGAGTCCAGCACCGCCTGGAGCTGCCGGGCACCCCTTGGGCTCCTCCAGCCGCAAGGCAGTGGAAAGGGTCCCGGCAGAAGCCCGGAGAGCTCTGCTCCCTGTCGTTCACGGTGCGCTGCATGTGGGCACTGAGGTTGGGGGGCTGCCAAGAGGCCGCTCAGATGCTGCGGGAAGGCTGCAGACGCCTGGGCAGGCAGAGGCCCTCATGCCCCCTCCCTAGAAGCTGAAATGCGATGAGGATGGCAGAGACCAGGGCCCGAGGAAGCTACTGCAATGCTCTCCCTTGGCAGCCGACTGCGTGTACCCAGGTATTCCAGGGGGTGGTCCCTGCCTGCTTCCAGAGCAGAGAGGACTGGGTTTTGATCAGCTGGGGGCGAGAAATCCACGTTCCTGGGCAACGGAACTGACATTCTTCTTAATTGAAACCTGCTTTTCACAAATCATGTTAGCCTATGAGATTGCTTACAAAAAAAACCTGTCCAGAGAGAGAGAGAGAGAGAGAGAGAGAGAGAGAGAGAGAGCGTGTGTATGTGTGTGTGTGTGTGTGTGTGTGTGTGTGTGTTGGGGGAGGACAGAATTAATGCATCAGTCTCTGATTCCATTTCAGATTCCAAATTAATGGAGTATAAATTAATGACAAACATTTGTGATGTCCTCAAAGTCCGATGCTTCTCCGCACCCCCACCCCCTCTGTCCTCGGGCAAAATGCTCCCCCTCCCTGAGCTGCTGTTCTGTGAGTGAGTGAATCAGAGGACCAGGACTGCATGTCCCCGAGTCACCCTCATTGTAACATGCATCCCTTTAGCCTGGCCTTATTCCACGAGGGGCCTCAAATCGAAGCTTCTGACTGTCGCATTACCATCACCTTCTATGGAATTAAATGTTGCATGTGGTAAAAGCATTCCTTTGCTGAATGTAGCACTCACTGCACACAATGTTGATGACACCCCTTGGGCCTCCTTTCCCCCCCGATATTTTAACACACCAGTGTCTCCCATAAATGGAAACCTCAGAGCCTCAGGCACCCTCTGTATTCTGAACCCGATTCCCAGTTCTAATCAATTAAGTTTCCTTTGCTCTCGAGTTCCTAGGATAGGTTCCCTTCTGCCAATTCAAGGTAAATCAAGGTCTCATCGTTCAGGCGAAGGAGAAGCAGGTGTGTTTCCCTGGAGCCTTGCCGACTGTCCGAACCTCTCTGTGAAAGCTAAACTACACTCGCTGACTCGGAGAGCCCAGCAGACGTCCCGAGAAGCACCGTGAGCTCTCAGCATCCCTGTCCCCGTCAGTAACTGAGCACACGCCTCTGGGGCTCCGGTACTCCTCCCCACGTGCCGGGTCAATGCGGGAGTCCCCCGGCCCCTCACCTCGCAGCCCACTCTCTATGGGTCACCTACGTGAGCATCAACCCCAAAGACGAGCCCCCCAAATTTAATTTATTTCTACCTAAACAAGTTCTTTTATCATAAAGCAATAAATTTGTCTTGGTGCTAGCAATTTGTTGCGGGTGACATAACATTGCAAATTGATTAATCGCTACTGTACGCTGCAAAATGAGAAAAGCAAGGAATTATTATGAATAGCGTTCGTCTTTTACGGGAGGGATTCATTATTCAAAAGTGCTCACTGGTGCTTACATGTGCCCTCCATGCAGATTACATCCATTTGCAGACTTCCCACATCATGCTTACACAAATCAACAAACGCGCATTTATTAAGACATAGAATGAAAGCTATTTAAAAGTGAAAAATGGCCTTTTGTGCTACTTCTCTTCAAGGAAGCCAAATCAGGGTGGGATGATCCTGGAAGGAGCCCCACGGTTGTCACGTGAGCGTCTCTGGGTTCTGTGCACGCTGGCTCCTGCTGGAGCTACCCAATCGGCCTGCTCTGCCATCGCCTGCCTCCGCATCTGAAATGCCCCCCGAGGTGGTTCTGGAAGCCTCTCTCTGACTTCAGCAGTCCACACCACTGCCTGCCAGGGAAGTGCAGCAGCCAGAAGCACTCAGGTCTCTGCAACCAGCCTCCCCACCGTACTCAGCCTCCCTCGCTTGGAGGAGCATGAAGCAGATATTAATTGAGCGGTGCTCTGTACCAGACACTGCCCTGCATGCTTCATTTGCATGAGTCCCTCCCTTTCCCTGAACTTCATAGGACTGTTGGAAGGCCTACTGAGACCACTCACACCCATAAAGCTCACAGCAAATGCTCTCTACGTGACAGCTGGTACTGCTAGCATAATCTCATTTAAAAAATGTTCTCAAGGTCAATATTCTCATCACCACTTTGCAGAGGGGAAAACTGAGGCTTAGAAAGGTTGCCGAATTTGACAAATCACACAGTGAGCAGTGAGCAGGACTGAGTTTCAATTTAGGCCTGGCTCCAAACATTCATGCTCTCTCAAGTTTAACCACCTAGTCCTCAACAGTCAAAATGAGGTGTGTTAGCTTCCTCTAACCTAACGGGGGAGGCCACACACCATCCGCCTGCAGCCCTCCACTCTACCTAGAGGTGTCAGAGGGGACATCTGAGAGGGTCATGTAATTTCATGGCCTTTCCCATCTCTCCCCTTTCTGTCCAACACACCAGTGGAGGCCCCATTTGTCTCTAACTCTGGTCTCATCCTCCTCCCTCCACTTGTCCCATAATCGCAAACTCTTCCCAAAGGAAGCTCACTGCCTGCCCATGTGAAGGCTAACAGGCAGCTCACAACTCCAATATTGATTATTCTTGCTCAACTCATACTTTGTTTAAAAATAGACCGAGGTCTCAGCTTTCATATTCTAATTGGATTTCAAAGCAACTTTTATAAAATGAGGAAGCCTTCATTATTTCTCTGTTGCTTGTAATGCCATTAGCTACTCCCCAGTCAGGCCAGAGGCCTGCTCATCCCTGCCATCACCCATCAGAAGAGAGTAGTTACTCATGCTCCACTGAGAAACCTGCTCCGAATCACAGACCTGCCTCCAGATGCCCAGGAGCCAGGGATGGTTGGGTGATAAGCCTGGGCTTGTGAGCAGAGCTGAGAGCCGCCCCAGTGAGCAAGCACTTCTCCAGAGAGTATAGTTTTTCTCAAAGGGTGTTCCTCAAACCATTTGCACTGAGATTACCCTTACATATATGCAAATTCTGCCCCCACACCACCCGTGGAGATCCACCTGGAGGTGTGGCTTGGTCATCGAATGTTTGATAAAATCCCTGGATGATTTTTCTTTGCATGCCAAAATGTGTGAACTAGGGTTTCCCAAACTCACTGCCTAGTTTCCAATACCATTAGATTGAGTCATTGATTGCTGCAAATTCTGGTTGACTAGTCCACGTCCCTCACTTTATGAAGGAGAAACAACCCAAGAAGGTGTTCAGGATCTTGAGGCCCAGGTGGCTCCCTTCCCATCAATGGCCCCCACCCTAAGTCCCTTGGGGCAATCCTGGTTCTCCCAGTAGGACCAGTGTGCCCAGGCTGAACGAGGCCCTGGTTCATTCGCTGGGTCCTCCATAAAGCTGTCCCATGGGCGCCAGGAGAGACCAGACTTGCTCGGCTTATAATGTTCAGGGCCCTGAAGTTACCAAGTACCTCCATCCCTGGCAGCTCTTACCACAGCCTGTCATTATTTTACTCGCCCTCAAGTACAGTCCTCAGACCTTAGTCTGCCTCAGCCACAGTGAGGGCTTGCTGAGACACAGACTGCTGGGCCTTCTGACTCAGTGGGTCTGGGGTGGGGCCCGAGAATTTGCATTCCTAACAAGTTCTCAGGTAATACTGCTGATCCAGGGACCAGATTTTGACACTCCAGACTCTAAGATGCATGTTATCTCTCAGGCATCCAGTACATAATAAATAAGTGCACATTTCTGTTTGCAAAACGAATGTGTGAGTGAATCAATTATGTGAGCCGCCTGCTCGAGCCCTCGAACAGGGGCTCCTCACTCTACTGTACTTCATCTGCGATTGCCCAACCTCTGCCAGGCATCCGTAAGAGTGCCCATGAGGAGTACGTATCCTGGGGTCCGGCTGTGGGCTCCCAACTGCAAGATAGGATTGGTGGATTCTCACACTCAACAGAAGCAAACCTGGCTCTCCTAGGAGGTCAGGAAGCTATGCAGGGAGGGTGGTAGCCCTTTCCAATCTTGGTGAGGATAAAGGTGATTTTTATCCTTAAAAAAACTAGCCCATCCCTTCCTAGCGGTGTGACCTCAGGCTTGGCCCTTAGACTCCAAGAGGCCCAGTTCCCCATTCCCAAAGCCAGCCACTGATGGTCAGCTCCAGGAGAGCTGTGAGGACTCACCAGGGCTATGCAGGAAAAGGGCCCCACAACTCCCAGCACATTTGGGGGACATGGTCGATGTAATTCCATCCGTCATTCCCCACCACCCCAACCCCAGAGAAATGAGTCCCAGAGATATTTCGGGGAGTAATGAATTCCCTCATTTCAGCTAAACCACCCGCGATCCTGGTTTTGTGGAGACATGCGATGGAACATGATAAATTATTGTTTTAAGCAGAAGCTTCATTCAAATATCCATTTCCCTGTCAAGTTAATTTTGTTTCGATGTATTTTCTAGCGGGATTTGACAGGGAGCATCGATAGTACATAAACAGAAGTACACTCCCTGAGTAATGGGGGGACTGATGGCGTGGGGGAGGGAAGATCCAAGAACTGTGAGGGATCCAAACCCCTGTGCCCCAGTCATAGTGGGTGGGTGACAATAGCTCTAAGGGTAACGTCTAGGCAGCTCACGTCTGTCCACAGGGCATGGCAGCATCTCTAGGCAGGGGACTTTTCCTGGGTTCACCCAAGAAAGTAGCCTTGTATCCAGTCACCGGTTATGCCGGGAGTCAAGGACTCCAACACATTATCTCATTTCCTGCTGGTCCCCTAAGAACAAGGACATTCTCTGATAGAACCACAGCACAATGGCCATGATCAGGAAATCCAGAAATGCAATACTTTTTCCCCTAGTTCCTGGCCCATATTCAAATTTGGCCAGTTCTCCCACTAGTGCTGTTGATGGTCATTTGTTTTATGTCAGGGTCTAGTTCAAGATTACATACTGCAGTTACTTGTCACATCTCTTCAGACTCTTTCCATCTAGGATAGTTCACCTCTCTTTGTCTTTTGTGACCTTGAATTTTTTTTGAAGTGTTCAAACCAGTTATGTTGTAGACAGTCTGTCAGTTTGTGGCTTCATAATAAGATTCAGGTGGTGAATTTGTGGCTGGGATAACAGAAAAGTGATGTGTCCTCTTTACCTCACATCTGTCCCATTATTGGTGACTAGAGGCCCAGTGCATGAAATTTGTGCAATCAGAGACAATCTGTGGGGCAACTGGCAGAGTTATTGCGGAGGACTGGAGGGGGGGGGGGGAGTTTCTGCTGGCACCTCCCTTGGCCTGCCTGGTGCCATTTGCTTGCTGGCCCCACCCCCTGCCACCACCGCCGCTGGTCGCCTCCATATGCAGGGCAACTGGTGGGGTGATCAGGGGGACCTTGCCTTTACCCACCTTGTCTGGCCTGGGGCCTGTGGGCTGGGGGCAGCTCCTGCATTGAGCATCTTCTCCCTGGTGGTCAGTGTGCACCATAGCAATCTGTTGTTCCACCAGTTGTTCTGCCATTCAGTAGATTTGCATATTAGGCTTTTGTTATATAGGATTGTATAGGATGTTGATCTCCATCCCTTGGTTAATGTGGTGATCCCAGGTTTTTCCACTGTAAAGATACTATTTTCCCTTTTCTATCCATAGGTAATTTGTGGAGGGATACTTAGAGATATGGAACTATCCTTGCAGTCAGTCATTTTCATCTCCTTTGATGATGCTTGCCTGCATCAATTACTACTGTGATGGTGGGCAAATGGTGACTTTCCATGTGTCTCCTACACTTCCCAAAAAGAACACCATCCCAAGAGCTTTCCCTTCTCCCCGTCTAACTATGTATTCATTTATGGTTTTCTGACCGAATGAGCTCGGGGACTCTTTTTATTTAAGTGTCCTAATCCATTGTTATTGTTATTTGATGCTTGAATCGCATTATCACATTTCATCCTCATGACAACTGGGGGATATTATCAGAGACATCCAGTTTTTCACCTTCAGTCCTGCAGCTGCATCTGCAGAGCTCTGCTTCCTGACTCCCAGCCCAGCCTCTCCCTGCAGCACCCTGTCGGTTCGATGTTCTTGCTGGGGAGATAGGAGTCCACATATTAGTGTTACCAAGCCCTGATTTTCCAACCTTCCTTCCAAGCCCCTCGTGAAGGGGCCTGTAGGATAGAGAGAAGCCTGACTTCCTCGGTATGAGGCAGCTCAGTCTGGAGGCAAGGAGGGAGCCTGTTACCTAGTCTGTGAAATGGGTCCATTCACTGGGATGTGTGTTGCCATGTTGCCCCAAGAGCTCTTGGCATAAACCACTTTTTAAATCAGAAGTCTGACTGTGTGAGCTTGGCCAGCCCTGAGTTCATTTTTCAACAAAGATTTGCTGAGCACCTAATATGTGCCAGGCTCTGGGATAACCTGGACTTACAGCCATGAGCAAGTCAGACAAAGTTCCTATTTCATGGATCCCATATTTATGTGGAGTAGATAAAATCATCCTCCAAATAAATATTCAGTGATACAGGGATGAGGCTTATAGAGGAGGGATCATTATGCCGTGAACATCTCTAACAGGGGAATTTTACCTTGTTTAGGGTGTCAGAAAAAAAAAAAGTAGACACCTTAAAAATCAAACACACCTTATAGCATACTTGATCTGAAACCAGTTGTCAAAGCAGAGAGGAGGAAGCGGAGACTCAGATTGGTCAAGCAACTTAGCCAGGTTTGCCCAGCAGTGAAATCCAGGCCCACTGAGGCCCAGCCCATGTTGATGCAACTGTTCTGCCTAAGTGGTTCCCGAAGGGCCTATGTCCAACTTGGCTCCCTTTGTTTCCACTGTGACACTGCAGGGCTTCGCAAGGGGGAAAATGACTTGCTGACAGGCTCAAACATTCTCTGAATCAGTGTGTTTCATTTTAAAAGACTAAAGTAAGAAAAACTGAGCAGGTCTGAGTATTAAAGTGAGAAGATTCATGCCTATCACTGGACCTCTGAGATCTATAATTATACACCAGGCTGTGGGCTAAGCATGGAGGGCAGCAGAGAGTCACCCGGATGGGTCCAAGGCCCGAGCCCGTGCTCTTGACCCCAGCACTGGACTATCTCCCTGGGGTGTCCATCTGTCTGTCTAGAAGGTACAGGCAAGGCCACACGCCCTCAGAGCAGCCAGGCAAATTCCAGGAGAGAGAAAGGATTCCCACACCTCCCCCCACTGCTCAAGGCATTAGGAAGAGTCAAGGCGGGGGCAGCTCGAGCTTATGCCCACACCTGCTCCATGCCCGCATGACACCCTGGCTCCAGGTCTCCTCTGGCTGGCCTTGGCCGGTCCTGGCTTGATACCTGATCCCCGTGGAAGCTGACACCTCAGCATCAGAGGGATCAGGACAGACACAGCTGCCGCCACCGGAGCCTCAGGCGACTTCAGGGAGAGACTCGGAGGACACTGCCCTTTGTGCTGTCCCTCTGCTTCCTCTCCCAACTCCACACCGGAGAGATGTGTGTATAAATTCTTGTCATGGCATGAAAAGAAAAAATTTCAACTTAACTGACTTGGCTAAGTTTACACAGCTGGGAGACTGGGTTCAAAATCCAGTTATCTATCTGCAGAGCTGATATATTTTACCTCTTCTTCAGTAAGCTGTCTTCCCTATATAATCAAGCATAATATACACACATCCAGTGCCTGGCATATAGGTTCCCGATAAGCACTTGGTTAATGCCCGGTACAAACCTGTATGCCTGTGTGTGTATGTGTATGTGTGTGTGTGTGTGTGTGTGCACACGCATGTGAGTGTCATGCAGAATCGCATGTAGAGGTCCTGAGTCCTAACGTTATTGTAGAAGATTCGGTAAGATCAGGAATGAGAATGCATGTTTACTTCCCCTATCTCACCTCTTATTTCATCTCATGCTTTTTCCTCTGGGGACAAGGAAGAGCATCAACACTGTTTTAACCAGTTCAGGACAGGGAGGTCATGGCCAAACACCCACCTGGGCATGGCATCGCTGGGTCCATTCTCCTAGTGCAGGAAACTGAAAGACCACAGGCTTTGGAGTCAGAAAGACCTGCTTTATCTCCCGACCCCACCACTTCCTTGGGTTTAAGTGATTCTGGGCAAGTCGCTGTGTTCTGTGAGCTGCTGGTTCCTCGCTGGAAAGAAAATGATAATCCCTCACAGCACTGCATGACGTTTCAGTGTGAGGAAAGTTCCCAGCACAGTATGGGAAACACAGGAGGCACGCAGCATATGTGAGGTCCCTTCTTTCTCCTTTCTCACTGCAGGTATCATCATCGCAGTGTTCAAGACTCCTCCTCGGGGGAGAGAAGGATGATGATTCTCAACTTCAGCTGAACATTGGAGATCCTGGGGAGCTAGAAAAATCCCTGAAGTCTAGGCCTCACCCCCAGAGGTTCTGACTCAGTTGGCCTGGCAGAGAGCTGGGAATCAGGGCTTTTTAAAGCCTCCAGGGTGATTCTGATGGGCAGGGTTGAGAACCTCTCTCCCGTAGTTTCTCACTGCCATTCACTGAGTTTCTCAGGCAGCCTGACCTTGGGCAGCCTGCTTTGCAGCGACTCTGCCTGGCATCTTCTTTGTCAGTTTAAGCCCAGGCAGAGAGGAGGAGGGAGAAGCTTGTCCCATTTGAGGCTAAAACCCTCTCTCTTGAATTGGGGTCTGGATTTCTGAATCAAAGCTCAAGACTCTAGCTATACAAAAAAATATATATACATTTTTTTATTTCTGAGCATATTGATAGGAAGATGTTTTAAGATAAAAACCTGACATCTTCAATATATATTTAGCAAACTGACTTGCAAAAAAAACAAACAAAAAACTATTAGACCACAAAATATTTAGTATCTATTATGCTCCATACACTTTACTGCCATATTCTCTCACTAATCATTGCTCACAATATCCTCTGAGTATGCTGAGCCAGTAGGAATAGTTATGTAGAATGTGGGGAGATTTCTACCTCCCAAGCTTAAACTTCTGATTCTTTATACCTAGGCCTCTTCACAGATTTCTGGGTCGTTTTGGAATTTGCATGTACAATAAAAGCTTCCTACATAATTGAAATTATGGCCAATTGACCGTGAAATGGAAGTGTCCATGACCAATGAGGTGTTGGGTTGGGGAAGACCATTGTGCTCAGAAATGGGGCCTCCAGAGCCCCAGGGCTGGTTTTCTGGCTCTGGGAGAGAAATCCTAGTGCACTAGCCTTACCTTGGTGTCTCTCTCTGGTAAGAAGCAGTTTGATATAGCTCCAATGGAAGTCACTCTATTATGATCTTTTCTCTCTTGGTTAAAAATCCTTCTATAGGAAGATAGTGAGCAGGAAGGCACCTGTGGAAATATTTGTTCTCTCAGGGCATGGAGAATAAATATTCCATGAATAAATATTGCCAAGCACTTTCTGAACCAGATTGGGGGGTGGGGGGGGGGGTTGAAATGTCCAGAGGGAAAAGGTGGGAGATGAATCCACAAAGGTAGACCTGCAGATTTTGAACTTTGGGAGGCAGTGGATAGCCAAAAAGGAGTGTTTTACAAAGACTGCTCTGCAAAGAGGAATTGAGAGGGAACAAATGAAGGAATGGGGCCCAACCAATATCAACACCCTCCAGCAAAGACTTCATGTTGGGGATGGACAGTGACCATGGCTGAAGGGCAAAGGATGGTGGGAGACTTAGGACACGACCAACTGGACACGGAAAAGGGAAAAGAACAAGAGCTATGTACTATCATCACAGCATTGTGAGGAAGCACTGTCATTCCCAACTCATTAAAAGGGAAATTGAGGCTCAAAAAGGTTGTGTCTTGCCAATGTAAGTAGAGCCAGGAATTAATTGCAGGTCTATCTGCATTCCTGAAATGTTAATGAATATATTAAGTAAAATATTAAGGCCAATACTCAACTTTTGTGCAGTCAGACCACACTTAGGGTATTGCATTCAATTATAGACTCCACACTTTAAAGAGAGACATTGTTTGACTAGTGGAATATATACAGAGAAGAGTGATAAAAGTGGTCAAGAGGTTGAAAGCTATGTTATATAAGATGAAAATTTAGGGGTGGACAGGCTGAAAAAAATCAAATCTGAATAGCATGTGACACTATTCAAATATCCCAGGTCTTCCTGGAACCCAGGGGGTGAGCAGGAGGAAAACTCTGCATAGATCATCAAGGGCCAGAGTGGGCATGCTCTTATGACTTTATATTGTGTTATTTGACTATGAGTTTAAAACCAAAATTTTGTTAAGTAAGGAGTCTTTAAACCTATGTTAACTAACATTTTATAAAAAATCAGAAATAGATGTTGAGTCTTACCAAGTTATTCTATAATAATGTTTCTTTTGCATTTGACTTGTTTTTACACTATAATAATGGCTCTACTGACATTAGTCTAGAACATGACTGACTATTGACCATAAGCAAGTCCTTGCTGCTTTCCCCTGTGGCACACTATAAGGAGTTGCCCATGTGAGAAGTATTGCGTTACAAATCAATGCCAGTCATTTGGAATGTCTGCCTATGGCTTTCAATGGGGATGCACACATGAAGCCACTGTTTACTCTTCTGGTTTATAGTGGCTAAATATGAATACCATGAGCCTTGTTGCCTCAGCTCCTCTGAAGGATGACTGCTAATCTCTTTGAGGTCATCTCATGAGTCTCAGTCCCACACAGTGAATTTTTTATATACCACAGAGACAGACAATATTGGGGCAGACAAACTCAAACTACTCTTAACATTTGGAAAAAATGCATCAGGCATTTTCACATGATGCAGTGACAGGGGTAGAAATTACATTTTTAATATAGATTTCCTAATATTAAGCTATCCTTGCAGCTCTTAAATTATCTTTTTGTGCTCAGGATGTATTATTTCTTAATATTAGACTTGGTGTTTTATGTTTTTTTGGTAAATACGTTCAATAGTAAAATTGATCTTGAACTTTTCTGTCTTTATATCATTTTGTTGTGAAATTTTGCTAAATATGCTTTACTTTTTATGCTCTGAAATGGTTTAAACATTAGATTGTAAATTAGAAAATATGTACCTATAAAACCACCTGGGTCAGGTTATTGGCTAATTCTTAAAAACCACCTTTGTGATATTAAATTCAATTCACTTTGAAAGCTTTGTACCCATATTTTGATTTTTTATTAGTTATAAAAGAGATTTTATTGATATCATGAAACTTCCCCTGGGCTTAGTTATCAACTTTACGTCTTTCTACTTTCTAAATTACTAGTTTCTGCTTAAGCCGTTAAATGTTACTCTCTACCTGTTTTCCCAAAATGAATATTTGCCACTGATTTCCTGAATAATATTCTTCTCTGATAATTGCATTCTTTCTTACTCCAACAGTGAATTCACTTAAGGAAATGTATTTACCTTTCAGTATAGTTCTAGCCACAGCCTTTAAGCTTGCTAAGTAGGGTTCCCATTCTTTTCATCAAAGTTTCCTTGATGGCTATTTTAGATTCTAACTCTGAAATTGTATTCCCCTTTCCATTAATTAAATTCTTTCTTATTGTTTCCTATTTTTATTATATTGTATTCAGAGAATGTAACTTAAATAAATTTTATTTTAGGTTAAAGTATTGATGTTTTTCTTCCAAATCACTGAAACATGATTAATTTATCTTACTATCCCAAGAGTTCTTGAAAAGAAACGTTTTTTCTAGAACATGGTCTCCCCTTTGGGTGTTCATCACAAAGAACATAGGTACTTACCTAACAGGACACTTTCTTATATTCATTTTTTTCTTGTAAAAACTGTACCTGCGCCCTAGCAGGTTTGGCTCAGTGGATAAAGCGTTGGCCTGGGGACTGAAGGGTCATGGGTTCAATTCCAGTGAAGGGCACATGCCTGGGTTACAGGTTAGACTCCCAGTAGGGGGCGTGCAGGAGGCAGCCAATCAATGATTCTCTCTAATCATTGATATATCTATCTCTTCCTCTCCCTTCCTCTCTGAAATCAATAAAAATATATATTTTTAAGAAAACTGAACCTGCAACTGTATTTGTTCATCAACTTAATAAATTAAATCATTGTTGTTGACTCACCCTCTATGAGAGAAGTAAATAAGCATTTTAAAATGTACCCCCGATTCCTTCCTAACCCACTATCATGTTTTTATTGATATAATCTAGAATTTTTAGACCCACATTATTGTTTTTGTCTGTTTATATTATTCTCATCTTTTCCAAGAATTGTTTTCAGACTTGCATTGCTAAATAACCATATTTATGGTTATTAAAATAACATAAAAGACTCAATTCTATGTTTAACTTGTTTTAATATTAACTACTCTGACTTTATACCTTTTTTTTTGTAAATATATTTTTATTGATTTTTTTAGAGGGAGAGGGAGAGAAAGATAGAAACATCCATGAGAGAGAAACATTGGTTGGTTGCCTCCTTCACGTCCCCTATTGGGGATTGAGCCCAAAACCAGGGCATGTGCCCTAACTGGGAATCAAGCAGTGACCTCTCTGTGCATGGGACAACTCTCAATCTACTGAGCCACAATGGCAGAGCTCTGACTTTATATCCTGATTTACCCACTCTTATATCTCCAACTTTGATGTGGAATATACCTTCAAGGACTTTATTTGCTTTGTTTTTGTATTTTAGGATGGGCTCATAAATGATACACTTTGCATATATATTTTCTGATGCCTTCACTAATGAACTACTAGGCTTAGAATAGTAAGATTTTGAGTTACAACTTTTCCTCTCAAAATTCCATAGGTAATGAATGTTCCATTGTCTTGTAGTTTTCAGATTGTTTTTCTCCTGTATACCTGTTAGGCTCATTTCTTTTCTTTTTTTTTTTAAATCCATGTATTCAACATGAGTGCCTACTGTGTGTAAAGCACTGATCTAGACATAGCAGCAAATAGAACAAGCAGAAATCTCTGTCTTTTTGTGCTGACATTCCAGTGAGGGAGACAATAAATAAAAATGAATAAATAAAATATGTAGCATTTTTGATGATGAAATGTTTGAGGGAGGTAAAGCTGAGTAAGGGCATAGGGAATTGGACACATGACAGGAAACCCTTTAATAGGGTGACATTTGGGTAAAAAACTGAAGGAAGTGAGGGAGCAGGTCATGTGGCAACCTGATGAGGAGCATTGCAAACAAAGGGTACAGCATGTAGAAAGACCTTGAATAGGAATATGCATGATATATTTAAGGAATAATAGAAAGGACACTTTGCCTGGAGTAGAAAGAGCAAGGGAGAGAGTAGAAGCTGATAAGATTAGAGTTGTACTGTATAGCCAGATCACACAGGGTGTAGTTAACCTGGTCATGCACAGGTCAGACCTTACCAAGCTGGGATTCCGAGAAAAATATGCACTGGGCATTCCTATGCTCAAAGAGGGAGATGTGATAAGCAGTTCTCCAAATTAAATTGTGTAAGGAATACCTTTAAAATGCCTATATTTTTCTTAAGGTTTAGAAAGTTTTCTTTTAGTTCATCTGCAATTGTTATTTTATTTGTTGTTCTAATCTCTTTTAAAACTTTGTATTTTGAATTTTGGGGAAAATATTTTAGTTTTTCATATGTATGAAAGAATATATCTACTCAGTGGTCTCTTCTTTAGGAAAAACCATGATCTCTATGTTGAAGCACCACTTTCTGTCTTTTATATATTTACTATTTGCTTTTTCCTCTTATATTTTGCTAGAGCTTTTCAAGTTTATCCACGGTTCATGATTCCAAGTCCAATGTCTGCCTCACCTATTATTAGTTCAAATTCACAGTTAAAACCATTTCTTTTGTAATCATATTAGTGTTGTACATAAGTTTTTAATTATAAAGATAATGGCTAATATTTATTAAAGTCATACCCCTATCCCAGATCATCTCCCAAGTGTTTTATATGCTTTGTTTTATTTACTGCTCAAATCAACTCCTGGAAGCAGGAAATATTGTTATGTCCATTGAACAGATCATAACACTATGTCAAGTAGAGATAAAGTGATTATTGACTCTATTTTCTCTGTCAAATAGAGAAAATAGAATCAATAATCTGCACTGCATCTGATGTTGATATTACTTTTGTTTCTTTATATTTAGCCTTTTGAATTTTGGTTCTCTTTTATTTCTAACTCTTCTCAGCCTTCTCCCTTCATATCTTATATTGGTGTATCATCAGCTCATTTTTCATTTCTTGTATCATAAATTACTGTTTCCCTGAATTTTGCTGAAAAGACAAATTTGGCTATGTTCTAAATAATGTTCTTCAGTTTACTATAATCAGACTTTTTCTGAAGTAAGTTCTCTGCATTCTGTACTAAGTTCTCTGTTTTGTGGTAAAGATTTTCTATTTATTCATCCTTGATCAGAAAGAAAAAACAGAGAGAAGGAAAGAAGGGAGAAAGGAAAGAAGGAAGGAAGGAAGGAAGGAAGGAAGGAAGGAAGGAAGGAAGGAAGGAAGGAAGGAAGGAAGGAAGGAAGGAAAAAAGGAAGGAAGGAGCCTGTCTAGACATTTTTTTTCTCTGGTAAACAAAATGAGAGTTCTCTGGTTCCTCTTTACTCTCCATCTGGCTGCTATTTGAATTCATGGAGCCATAACATATGCCAGAGAGCTGGCTCATAGGACATCTTCTAATCCTCTCTCCAACTTTCCACAGTTTTTCAGTTTCATGTTTACTGTGAATCTGCTGGCTCACAGGGAATGAGGCTATCTCATGAGCCAGCCAACTGTTCATGTTACTGTAAGAATCTGTGTAAAGTGTAAATTCAAACCCCAACACATGAATAATGTCTGTCCCAGGGTCAACCCCTCCCAATGCAAACATCACATCCCAGGATGTCCATCATCTACCTCTATGCACTTCCACTCCAGTGGCATTACAGTGCCAGCAGCTGCACTGGTGTGAGAGGATTGCTGGGAGAGTATTGCTAGAACACAATTCCCACAGAATAGGAATGGGGAGATTGAGGCTGCCCCCCGCCTTTTCTCCACATGGTTCCACTTTCTGCCTTAAGACCTTATCTGAGTTTTAGCTGGTGGAAATTATGTACCTTTCATTGATTAACAATCCAGGATTCTGTGCTGTTAAACATAAGGATTTCAATGGTACAGTGAGAAAATGAAACAGGTGTGACTAACTTAAAAACAGGGAAGCAAGCTCAATATGGGAGATGGCCTCCTCCCGACCTCTGTCCTTGCTTTATCCCCATATGAACCCTGATCCAAACAAGGCATACCTTATCCCTATCAGTGAGAGGAGCTGGAGTTAGCAGCAAAAATAATAATAATAATAATAATAATAATAATAATAATAATAATTAAGGGTGTGAACCACCACTTCTATATATATAAAATGCTAATATGCTAGGTGTCCTTCCCATTGTTCAACTGGTCGCTCTGATGCTCATTGAACATCAGGGGGCAGATGCTCAATGCAGGAGCTGCCCTGGTGCATACAGAGAAATGACCCACGACCTGGTGCAGACAAAGCAACACTTGGTTTCCCCCAAGTGAGACACAGGCCCCACCACCACCACAAAGCGACAGCCCACCAAATCACAGCCGACGCTGCCATGCACAAAATGCGGCCCACAACGCAGCCTGCAAAGGGGGGCTGTGGGCTCTGGGTAATGATGTCACATTTTTTGTTTACATTCTGAAGCTGAAATTGTTGACAGAATAATCTGAAGATCAGCTTTTGGCACAACATACCTCTGAGGCTGAAAGAAAGCAATGTTGTCAATAGACTATGTCTGAAGAACAACTATTGGCACAACGTACCTCTAAAGCTAAAAGAAAGTGATGTCGTCAACAGAATATGTCTGAAGAACAGTCATCAACAAGTACTACCAATACTGGTAGGAACTACCTTCATAGCGAAAATGAGATAAATGAGGATGCAATGATCAAACACAGTTGTGGTGGAATGACTGTTACATGTCAATTTTGCCTATCCCTAAATTTCTCCAATGAAAAACCATCTGATGGAAAATTTGCTTGATGTTGTAGCAAAGGCAAAAATTGTCCAAATGATATGAATTTTCCAGAATAGCTGGCATATTTGTAAAAATTAATGATAAATGAAGATTCTATCAGTAAAAATTTCATGGAAAATATTTGTTGTTATATCATGTTGTTATTGTTTTTATTAATAAATTTATATATTATTTTCTTGTACATTTTACTAATTTTCTTTCATCTCTGACACTTCTAATATAGAGGAAGGGTGAATAGTGATATTAAAATATTTCTTCAAATTCATTTCCTTTCAATGTGCACAAATCTGTGCACTGGGCCACTAGTAATAAATAAATTACACTGGGTAGGTTACAGGAAGGAAGAGATGAAAGGAGGGAAGGATGGAGGAAAAGAGGAAGGGAGGGAGGGAAGGAGGAAGGGAAATTTTGTGCCTTGATTTTGCCACCTGTAAAATTAAGGTAATGATAGACTCTCTTTCTTTCTCACAGAGTTATTATGAGGAGTAAGTGATGTAATAAGCACTTACAACAGCACCTGGCACATAAGAAAATGCGATTAACTTGTTGATGATTGATAGATGATAGATAGATGATGGTGAGGTTAGATAGATAGATGATAGATAGATAGATAGATAGATAGATAGATACATAGATACATAGATACATAGATACATAGATACATAGATACATAGCAGTCAGCAATGGTAACCAAAGAGCCCTTCTGATTAAGCATAGTCCCGTTCTCATGGGCTGCTTTGATTTCGTTTGTTCAGACTAAAGCTCTGCTCAGGGACACCTTCTTTTCCTGGCCCTGACCCCAGGCCTGGTTCTGTCCCTGAGGTTGGAGCCAACTCCTTACCCCAGGGTCCCCAGGATCCTTCATGAATAGGCTTTAATGAAAATAACACCAAGTGCCCAAGTGCCAAAGGCTTCCTGTGCGCAGGCCTTCGGCACTCTACCTGCATAAATCATTTATTCCTCACAGCAGCCCAGTCGCACAGATGAAGCAGCCAAGGCCAAGAGATTTCACCTGGATTAAACAGAGGAGCTGGATGCAAGCCTGTACGCCTGGGAGGCAGAGCCACCTCTCTGCTAGAAGAGGAGACAGACTTTGGGAGTTCACAGACACGCCCCTCCTTTTTCAAGAATAATCCAGAGCCACTTAAAGGGCCCCAAGCCAAGCATGGGTCTGGCGCTCTGGGAATATTTGCTAAATATTTATAGAGTGAAATTTTTGTCCTAGACCAATGGTAACCAATGGGGCGGCGATTCCCCCCTCCTAGGATATCTGAAATGTCTGCAGACATTGGCGGGGGAGGGGAGGGCTGGATGCTGCTAAAGATTCAAGATGCCAGGAACATTCCTCCCCGCAACGAGCAATTCTGCCCCACGTGTCGACAGCGCACAGACTGAGACACACAAAGCTCTGGGATCCACTTGATCTGTTCACCTTCTCTTTATAGATCTGACAAGACAAAGGGAACTAGATGTCCCCCAAATGCCAGCAGTACCCAGAAGGGCTTTCCCTTGTAATTTCCTCTGTGGACAAGGATCTCTCTCTCTGGGCCTCTCACCTCCCAGTTCAGCTCATCTCCGCGTTCCCTGTTTTGGGGGCAGCCCCAGCACCACCCTCGAAGACAAGAAATTATACATTTCAGGAAGGCGTGGAGGGGGAGGGGGAGAAACCTGGTCCTTTGGGTTTTGCTACATTAAAAACAAACAAACGAACAAACAAACAAAACCAAAAAAAAACCACAACAACAAAAACACTCAGCCAGCAAGCCGAGGATGAAGCCGAAAATATTTTAGATTTCAGAGGCTGCCGGAGAAAAGCGACTCCCTGCTCCTTCTGCTCAAGAGCTTTTGTTTTACATTTAAAACAGGACAAGGGCGCTGCGAGAGGGAAGAGTGGCTGGGCTGTCCCCCTGGCAGGAGAGGAAGGAAGCGGGCGCCCCTCTGAAGTGGCTTCCTTAATGTCATGTCATTACAGCATGCAGCTGCACAGGTTAATATAATTGGGTGACTATGTGTGAGCAATGATCCGTGCCATGTTACAGCTCTGAAACGAATGACATTTAACCAGCCGGTCTGTACGGCTCCTTGTTATCTACATGGTGAGCAATTGGAACGGAGAAGCAGGCCTCTCGACGAGCAACTGATGAATTAGTTGTTGGGTTTCCTCGACAGCCTGGATTTATAAGAGTGCAATTCCAACATAATTTATTAGATCCATAAACAGACAGATCCGGTGTTTTTACTGAGATTACATCTTGTCACCCTCAGATTTTGTGTCACCGACAGCCCTGTTATAATTTAATTTTATTATTCAGATCAGGTATTGTTTCCGGGGGCTTACTTTACTTATTTATTTATTTTCCCCCCTGAAGAGGCGTTTTCCCTTTGAGCTGGAAAAGAATCAGAAACTTTTGTGCCAGCTGCTGTAGCTGGTGGCCTCCCGAACAGCCTTTCCAGGAACTTGACTGTGAGAATCTCAAGGGCAGGAAAAGAGTTTTAGAAGGAATTCCTGCAGGGCCCTGAGAGCAATGGGCAGGATGAAGCCTAAGCCAGGATTTGTGAGCTGTCATTGGGCCTGTGCTCAGAGCTCCTGGAGTTTCTGCCCTTCGCAGGCTGCCTGCCCCTCTCCACCCCCACCTATTATCTAGGACTCGGGCAAGTTCACCCGAGTCCAAACCCACTCGCCTGAGATTGAAGTTCTTGCAATTTGGCCAAGGTGTCACCCTCAGAGCTTTCTAAGCCCACTTCCCGCCTGCCAGCCACATAGCGGGAGAAGGGCAGGTGCATGCCCACTAGCAAAGCAGACACAGTTCTGAGTGACCAACAACTACCAGTAAAGAGACAGTGGTCATCCCATGAATTGCAATGGGGAAAGGATCGAAGAGCTGTGTGTCCAGTCCAAACAGCGTAAGATGATGGGGAAAGCCCCACTGAGGAGCAATCAGATCGGGGTTTCTGTCCCTTTGGGTAGTAGCTGTAACCGGGGGCATTCCACTTGTCCTTCATGAGCCATTGCTCCAGAGAAAACAGAGGAGTAATGATACTTGCCTCAGAAGTCTCTGGGAGAATAAAGTGAGATAATAAACACACAGAGGTGTTTTGGAAGGTAAAGCACTGTACAGATGAAGGGTACATTTATTAGCAATAACATCTCTAAGTTCTATTTTTTTCATCTGGAAGGAATGAAAAAGGAATTTTTATTATCCTGTATAACAAAAGGCTAATATGCAAATTGACCTAACAGCGGAACAACTGAACAACCGAACAACCGGTTACTATGATGTACACTGACCACCAGGGGGCGCTCGTGGAACATGCCGGGCATTGACTGCGGCAGGATAGTGGAGCAGGTGAGCAGGAGCACCAGATCAAGGCCTGGCACTGGTCATTGTCATCAGGATGAGCCTCTGGTGGTTACTGAAAATTCTTTGCTCCCACCCAGTGCTCACTCCTGCTGCCAGTGCAGGCCCTGCTCACACCCACTGCTGGTGCCAGAGCCACCTCTCACACCCACTGCCAGTGCCCAGTGCCAGCCCTGATGACTCAATGCCATCAGTGGGTGCAAGCAGCAGCTGCCTGCCCTGATCATCCCTGAGGTCTTCTCCACTTCCTCCTGCTCCTGAGGGGCCATTAGGGCCAGCAGCTGCCTCTAGCACCTGCTGCTGGCACCAGCATCAGTCCCGATCGCTCCGCTGCTGGGTCCTGATCACCCCTGAGGGCTTCACTATCTCTCCTGTTCCTAAGGGGTGATTGGGGCAGCAGATGTCACTCACACCCACTGCTGGTGGGTGAGAGTGGGGTCGGCACCATCAGCACGTGGGAGCAGGGTGATGGGAGTGAGGCTTCCAGCAGACAGGGGACCAGGGGCCATGGAGGAAGGAGCCAGGCGGGGGCACGGAGGATGCGCCAAGACCCCACCTCAGCCCCTAGTTTTATAGTAATAATCTACAGAGCCAGGTGCTTACATACAATGCAATGTGAGCTCATTCTAATCCTACTAACACTAATTTGATGAGAGTGGGTGACTGTTGTTTTCCTATTTTATGGCTGAAGAAAGAGGCGCATGGAGGTAACCTGGAATTACTCAACTAGTTTCAGGATTCTAATTCACAGCTGAACAACACCCTGACCGTTACCTTGCACTTGTGATGAAAGCGGGGCTTTCTCTGCTCTGAAGGCCAGCTCATTCAGGATTCAAATGGAGCAGAGCATGGGTCTGAGGACAAGCAGAATAAGTCTGTCACCAGCTCCCTGTTCTCGCGAGTGCAGCCACCGTGTGCTCATTGAAGGGACGATTCGGGTCATTTCGCTGAAACCTGAGGTGGGAGTGCTCTGGGGTTTCAGCTCCATTTCCTTTCAGGACCAGCCTCCACCCCAAAGCTGGAGGCCATTCTCGGAGTCATTCGCAAAGCCCTCGGTGCCTCGTGGGAAGAAAAGAAATTAATATCAGAAGTGGCAGCATCTGAGTGGTAGCTTCATAACAGGCTTGAACCCCGACCTCTCGACTCCAGCTGGGAATGGCTCAGTCAAGCACATCATTGACTCCCAGGGTCCTGGAACCTGAGATGTACACGTGGGCTTGGAGGTCACCCGTGCCGGCCCCCTCATTTTACAGATGAGGAGGCTACATTCCAGAGAGGGCGAGGGGTGGCCCAAGGTCACACTGGGCACTGGCAATGGGTCAGGGGACAAAATCGGAGTGGAATCCAGTTTCCTGGTTCAGGACTCATTCTGACATGGGTGCCCCACCAATCACACGCTAGCATTTGGTGGTTTTCTGAGATCCAGGGAAACACAAGGCCCATCCAACACCAGCTATGCAGCGTGCACCCGCACCAATCTGCAAAGCCATCCCTGTGCAGTGGTGGGGCTCTTGCACAGGAGGGAAGCACACACCCTGTCACCCACCCCAACCCCAACCCCAACCCCCCACCCACCCCCTTCCGAACCTTAAACTTCTTGCCCCACCCCACTTGCAGCCTGGTCTATGCTTAAGACAAAATGCCAGGACTGCTGATTTTCTGGCTCACTTCTCTATTCTCATTAAAAATTTCCCTCCAGACAGTTCTGCCTCAGGCCATGCTGGTAAATGGTTTCCAGTCTCACCTGATCCTTAAGACATACCCTCTCCTGGGAGTTGGACCCTAGTCCTTTCATGGGAGCTGAATGGGGACAAAGACAAAGCGTTTGAAATACAACTATTTCAGCTGCAGCATCCCTGTCCTCAGAGAAGCCTTCTCTGGTCCCAGCCACCTCCACAGAAGACTAGATCAGTTTCAGGCATCCTTTGCCAAATAGCTCTCAGAGTTGCTGTCTGTGTGATTTCTTGATTAGTACCCCTCCTCCCCCAATACAGCGAGCTCTGAGGAGCCAAGGCCTTGAGTGCTTTTGTTTGCAACTATTTTGCCAGAGCTCCGTGCTCAATAAATATCTACTCCATGATGGAGGAATGCAGATCAAGCACAATCTTGCCCACCCCCAAGAGAGCCGGCCTCTGAAGACGGGGGATTCCGGCTGCCCCTGGAGGGGGGCAAAGAGGATGCACCTCTGAGCAAAGGGGTCAGTGGCTTTGCTTGTGGGCTTCAGGATGGGTTTGGCTGAGACACAAAGCAGAGACAGCACTCTGTCCCCCTGTCCCCCATCCCTAAGGATGAGCGTCTCCTGTGCCCCAGGTGGCAGTGGGGATGAGGATGGGGTGACCTAGGAAGGGGGTAGCCACAGCAGCATGCCCCTCCTGCCTACTTCCCAAGGCTGCTCCAGCTTCCAGGGGCCTGCTTGACACCTGGCAGCCCAACCAGGTAGAAGAGGTACAAGGCGGGAGGAGGGGTGGGTCTTGTGGGTCAGCAGGGATGAACCCAGCCACCATGGGGAGCAGAAAGAGAAGCTGCTGGGTGCCCCCAAAGGCCCCTCTGTGGGTCCAGAGAAAGAAACCACGAGCTTTGGGTCCCAGCACGGGGCTGTGTCTAGATGCTGTGGCAGCCAGTCAGCAGAAACTGCTCGGAGTCACCAAAACAGCATCTGCAGCCACCGCTCTTCAGAAACAGCTGGCCTGGGTCCCCGAGGACCCAATTTGACTCACATTCTGCTCAAGAGAGGAAGGAATGGCTCTTGCCTCCAAGCCTGGCAGTCCTCCGCAGTAAGAGCTCATTGGGGCACATTTTTCTGAAGACAAGGCACCGAGTCTCTGAGGAAGTGCGACAATGTCCGCCCGCAAGGGCAGCGCTGTCCAAAATACAGAGACCACCAGCCCCAGGTGTCATTTTCAATGTCCTAGTAGCCGCATTCTTTTTTTTTTTTTTTTTTTAATAAATCTTTATAGTTCAGATTATTACAAATATTCCTCTTTTTTTTTTTCCTCCATTGCTCCCCTCCACCAGGTTCCCACCCCACCCTCTGCCCTTTCCCTACCCCCCATTGTCCTCATCCATAGATGCACAGTTTTTGTTCAGTCTTTTAAAGGGTGAAAAGAAACGGGTGAAAATTATTTTAATAAGATATCCTATTTCACCCAACAAATCCAAAATAGTATCCTTTCCACATGTAACCCATATTAAAAAAAAAAATACGATTGATTTATTTTACCCCTTTTTGACATGTAATGAGCATTTTGCATTTCCAATATATCCCAGTGTGGACCAGCCACACGTGAAGCACTCCCTAGCCAGCCTGGCTAGTGGCGACTCCACGGAGAAGAGCCCAGCTCTGGAAGGTCAGGTGAGCCTTCAGCTGGACAGTCCCGTCTGGCAAGTGGGCACGTCTCAAGGTTATCAGGTGTCTGAAAGCATCGAAGGTGAAATGCAAGGCTGCAAGAACAGGTGCAGAATAAGGGATTTCATAAGCCAGGGGATGTTCCCTCGGACCCACAGTTCCCTGAGTCAACAAAGCCAGGTTCTGTGCGAGGTTCCGGTGGGACTTCCTGGGGCCCGGAGCACCCCGGGGCTCGGCCCCTCGACTACCCTCCAGAAACGCTCTGCTCTCAGCACGGGGAACGGAGCTGTTTGAAAAGGATCCAGGTTTTCAGCTGCCTGGTCCCTACAGCCCATCTGCCAAGCACCGGGAGTGAGGCAGATGCTGAAAACACATCTGTCAACCCACCCGGATGGTTTCTGGCACTTTCCCAGCTGCGGGAGCCTGGCCCCCACCCGGGAAGAAGTAGGCGTGCTCTGGGTCCACCAGTCCCTGGTCCCCACTGAAGGGGGTCCGAGGGCACCCCCAGAAGTGACTGCTCTGCCTGTTCTGCTGTTTTGCCTACACCCACCCCTCTGACAAGCCCCCTCCCTCCCTCGGAGATGGCAAATGTCCCACAGACACATCAAACAGCTCTCAGGGGCCCCAAGGGCTCCAGCCCTGCAAACCCCCACAGGGAACAGGACCAGGTGCCTGCATGACCAATACCCACATCTGCTGTCACCTCTGTTTTCTCTTCGAAAACAGGAGCTGTTTTGAGGACGAGATGAGAATATGTAACGAAAGTTCCTGACAATCCGCATCCGTCGGTTTCTGGGTAGAACAAGGCAGAGCGCTACCAGGGAACACAGGCTCCGTTAGCCGTGGTGAGATCGGCCTCCACTCTGGGTCAGGCCTGCCGCCCCTTCTCCTTGCCAGCACGAGTGAGTCCCCATCATTGGAAGTTCCTAAACGATCTCAGCATTATGGATGTTACAGAGAAAAGCTGGTCAGGCTGGTTGTGCGTGTCTGTGTGCATATTAGATGCCTATACAACCTCCATGGATTAGAAAATCTAGGGTGTCTCATTCTTTTCTGCCATGCCAAGCCCCAAGTCAGAGCCAGGCCTGGCGGAGGTGCTCAGCGAAGGTGCTTCATCTAACATGTGCAGGACAGAGGGGAGAAAGAAGGGAGGCAGAGAGATGGCAAGAAATTCTGGTCAGAGCCAACCGTGAGCACCAAGGACACGGAGCATCTAGGGGGAAGGAGGGGCCAGAGTAACTGCCATCCGGGCCCTGGGTCTGTTCCTCTGCAACTCCCAGCTGCCTCCTCCCAGCGGCCACGGAGCGGTTTCACACAGTGGCCTGGACACCCTGGCTGCCGCTGGAAAGCCCTTCACCAACTCTCCATTTTTCCTCGTGGATGCTGAGGAGTCTAAACATCAGCTAAACACGGACAACCTATGTGGGATTATTCAATCTGATATCAGTGATTTCCTTACAAAAGCACAGTGTTCTATGTGTGGGCAGGAGAACTCTGATCTCCATGCTAATCTCCCCGCCTCGCCTGGTAAAGGAGCTCCCTGGGAAGTGTGTGTGGAGGAAGGCCCTGGAAGAAAATGGGCAGAATAACCGGAGAGAGATGCGGGTGGTGGCAGGCGGGGTCTGTTGGCCAACACGCACCCCGTGTCCCTGCTCCATCCAGAGACAGGGTTTGCAGAACTGCAGTGACAGATGCCACCACTGCCCAGCGGCGCCCGGCCTGGACAACTTTGGGGAAACAGTCTGTCGGGGTTTGCTTCAAAGAAAAACGATTTTTTAAAATCACCAGGCATATCTCCCTTTTTCAATGCTTAATACAATCATGGGTTGTTGTGTTTTTGTTTTTGTTTTTGGGTGGGGGGATTACTTGTTCTTTTTTTAGTAGAAGAGGCACGAATGAAATGGAGTGGTGGAGGCGTTCCTTAAAAACTATCCTAAGAGCTGGGGAGGCCACCCAGGCTTGCAATTAACAGCCTTCTCTAAACACCTCCAATGCGCTCAGCCGCGTCCAAAAGAGAGAACGTGGTCTGAAGCCTGGCAGGTGTCTCCAGAGCATCAGCCTCTTTCTCCATCCATAGTCTCGCCTGTTCAGGCACTTCATTAACCAAACCCGGCCCTGGATTTTAACCACAGCCCGGATTCCATCACGCACAAAGGAATTAGAATTCCGGGGTTACATGGCTATTTGTGGAATGAATATTAGTACATTCTTTGCAAATGCATGATGTATGAACTGTATACATTTCTTTGATAAATTGTTTTTAAATATTTCCTCCTTTTTATTAATTGAAGAGGAGCCTCATGTATCAATGCCATTTTTTCCTGTTTTCCACATATATTATTTTCTTGCAATGTTCGTTTGTATTATTATTGCCGATATTAAGGCAAAGACTTTTTTTGCCTTGTAAACAAGATTTTGCTTACAGCTAAATGAAAAGAAGTGAAGTTAATCACATTGAAATAATAGGTTTAAAAAGGTAATTCAGTGGTATCGGAATGAAGTTTAATCTCCGGCAATAGAAGCCGTGCTGAGAGAAATGGCAGAAAAGCTTGTTCTGTAATTAAATGGTATTTATCACTGGCAGGTCAGCTCCAGTGGGCGAGAGGCGCCAGGACTGCGCGTGGAAAGGGAAGGCAGCTCTGGCAGACACAAAGGGAAGAGCCCGGGATGCAGGAATGGGCCAGGAGGAAGAGCTGGGTGAGAGTGGTGCCCCGGGGAGCAGGCTGTCCGACTCTGTACATGTGTCGGACACAGCAACGAGTCTGGCAAAATGCCAAGAGCAGCCTCCCCATTCCTCCCGAAAGGACCCGTCACAGACTCCCTGGTTGGCATTAGCACATGAACTTGGCATTGAGACAGACCTTAGACCAAATCCCGCTCTTCATCGATAAAATGAGAATAACGGTGCCCTAGCCTCCTGGAGTTGTCATAACCAGCAACCCAGGTGTAATGTGCTATGGACTGTGCCTGGCTCTGCAGCAATAGTCAGTCTAACTATAACCATACCAATGAGTCCTCGGGCAGAGCTGGTGCAGGCGGAGCATCCCCAGCCCAAGATGGACAAGGCCGAGCTTCGGGAACAGATGGTCCTCTGGCCCCTTCTGCACATGTGAGCAAACCCATCACAGAAACATCCACCCTGGCGTATGCGGAGGGCATCCAGCCTGGTGATTTCAAGATGGTTCTCAACATGGCAATCAAAGCGAGTCACTAGCTTGGCCCTCACCTCTGATTTTCTCCGGAGCCTGGAGGATCGGAGCCTAAGACCGTGCCATCCACGCCTCCAGCTTGGGTTCCAGGAATGACTCTGCCTAGTGCAAGGGTGTGACTGTGGGCGCGCGAGCATCGGAAGAATGCTAGTAGGATGGGGACGAAATCCAACAATTCAGGGCGAGCCCTCCTTTTCCCGAGGCCGGTCCTGCAGCTTCCCGCCCACCGCTCCTTGTGGCTGGTGGCTCTTTCCTTCCTGCCTTTGACTCCAACTTGAGCTCATCAGTGACATCCTCACCCCACAGCCTTGCAGAGGGACAAAGACATCTGGCAGGGGAGGGTCTGGTTGGGGAAGGACCTCCGGGTTTTAGCTCTGGTCTGGCTGGCAGGACATGTGCCAGCAGGGAACGCCAGCACTCCTGAAGCCCCTCCAGCGAATCCCACTGCAGGGAGCCCGTTTGATGTGTGTAGGAGCCTGGGGCTCACACGCGTTAGAAGCTGTCTTACAATCCACCCACCCCTCACCCGGCAGGCGGACAGGAACATCCCAGGGCCTTCTCCCAGGCCGGGCGCCTGGCACCGCTCCAGCTGCATCTCCAGGACTCTCGTATTTGTGCCCTTGATTCACTCTCCCGTCTTTATTAGTGTTCCGGAGCAAAGCGGCCACAGCTAACGTTATTGAATTTTCACTAAAACCTAAATACAGGCATGACCCTTCTGTACTTCCATGTTAGAAAAGGCACAGCCTTCCAACCGCCATCTCCTGCCTCGACCGCGTCTTTCCTCACTACAGGCTGCGGTCCAAAACCAATACGAGTTAAGCAAATGCCCCCCTGAGAGCGGGGCTTGGGAACATTGTCTCATTACAGTACAGATGGGGGCTGTCTCCAAACAGCACCCATGTCTTATACTTTATTTTATATTAAAAAAAAAAAAAGAAAGAAAGAAAAGAAAAGAAACTAAAATCCGAGTGGTGTCCAGGAAGGAAGTGTTTGTGAGGGTGAACATTTGATTTCATTTTTCTCCCAGCAAGCCCTCTGCTTTTATCCCAGAATGGCTCTTCTCGGTTAATCTGTCTTGAAAACCCGCAGGTAGAGATGTTTATTGATACAAGCCCTCCATGCAACTCGGTTTACAGAGACCATGGAAAGTGCATACATAGTAAATTTCGCTTGGTGTCTCCTTATTAATGCAATTCCACTCTCAACATTTCAGCAGAAAGAGGTTTCGCCAGATGGGGGATAAGCCTTACGTTATGGATACATTGGGGGGGGGGGAAATATTTGGTTTCCCTTCTAAATGACTGATACAGGCTGTCCCAGGGATTGCATTATTTTCAGGGCAAATCACCAAATTCAACATCAATGACTTTGCTTTTTAGCAGAGTTTAAGGAAAAAAAAATAGTTGGGTTTCCTTTGAAACAATCACAGATTTCAATAGGAATATTTGTGTTTCATACAAACACAACCAACTACTTTTGCAATTTGACAAAAGCAACGTTAGCCATGGTTCACACCGAAACATCCTATGCCTTCAAACCACAGATCCGGCTTCCCAGCAGCTGGTGAGTTGGAATCCCTAACCTAATGCCCACAGACATTTGTTCCCGGACCCGCCCAGGATCTGATGTTGGGGGACAGAAAAAACAGGGCCGAGCAACTTCCATTTCCTTTATGCAGATCGCGGAGAAACAGCGCAGGGGGAGCGGTGCACTCTGCAGGCCTTCATGGTCCATCTGTGGGGCTGGAATAGGAAATCAATGGCGAAGTCCAGACTGGGGCACTGAATTCTCCCAAGTAATCGCTTTTTCCTCCCTCCTGGTCCCGGCCCCTCCTCTGCTAAAGACTTAGCATCGCCTTTCTCATTGAGAGCATAATTGAGACTCCACTTTTATTTCATCATCCTTCCCCTTTCATTGATCATTGCTAATTTTCTGGCTCAGTGCCACGCGGGGAATGGGTTAGCCTAACCCCAGCCGAGGTGCCACTGGGGTCACTGGAATAAAAATGGGTTTGTGCCTTCTCTCACCAACTGTCAGCAGTGTGCGGAGCCTTCTATGCTCAACCCTTCTACCTCTCTGCCAGCTCACCCAGATTTAAGGAAATAGCTGTCTGACCCCAAAGCAGGCCTGGCATCTCTGAGAACGGGGCCTAAGCATCCTCCTCCGAGAAGAAAAACACCAGCACAACAAAGGCACGGTCCCTCCCCCAACAGGTACAAAAAAGGCTGGTGGCCAAATGCAGCGGTATTTCCAACTAGCCAGATGTGGAAACAGCACATCTGTCTGCAGTCCTCTGTGCAAACTGAAACACTGATTCTTCGCTCATGCCTGAGAATATGTGCCTCCTCCAGATGCACCAGACTGGGGCAGGGGAAATTTACAAGGCGGGTGGGTGTACGGAAGCTTTGACTTAGGCTAAGAGTAAACCCAGAACGAGTTAGGTAGCCAGACAGAACGGATCAAGGAAAAGCAGTGTCTGATTTGGGGGGCGGGGGAGGGATAGGATGAGGGAATGTAACTGAGAGAAATGTGATAAAACTGCCGAAATTATATGAAATCAGCAAGTTCACACTTCTGTTTGTTCTACAACAGGGTAGAAATTGCAACACGTTTATCAAGATATGAGACAGGGGCAGTGATATCACAGGAAAAGAATTATCAATGAGACGTCCAGTTATCTGCACACCCACACCCACCATTTGTTTCATCATATACCCATAACAATGGAAGCCTGATAAATAATCCAAATCCAAAACTTAATAATCCAAATCTAGTGAAGAATTGGAAGCTTTGGAAGCAAGAGTGTGCTGTAGTCAACTTGTACCAGCTCATAAGAGCCAAATAGTTACTTTTCAGGAAATTTGCAAGTTGGCTGACATCATGTTGGTAACTTAAAAGTGACCATCATAGGAATATTTACACCATGGAAATGAGCACACACTATAATCAGGGCTCCCCACCCCCTCCGAAAATAGGTTATTAAACATTTACAAACACCATTGGACTCATCTGAGATCATTCAGTATGGTGAACTAGATTTAGCTTAATTAAGATCACTGTCAATGCCCTCAAACTATTTCTTTAAATATTTTTATTGCGTTCAGAGAGAAAGACAGGGAGAGAGAGAAACATCAATGATGAGAGTGAAAATCATGAATCAGCTGCCTCCTGCACAGCCCCCACTGGGGATCGAGCCCGAAACCCAGGCATGTGCTCTGACTAGAAATTGATCTGTGAACCCCTTGTTGATAGGTTGATACTCAACCACTGAGCCATGCCAGCCGGGCTGTCCCCAAACTATTTAAGCCCCTGATTTTATAACTGGCATCAGCAAGCATTAGCATTCTCAGAAGTGCGCAAGACAGGAAAAGAGAGCAAGGATAAAAACAGACCTTTCAAATCCGCACCCTGATTTAATAGACCTTCTTGGCTTTGAGCAATTAGGGTAAATTTCCAGTTCAGTTCCTCTTTTGTCGAAGGATTCCACTGCCTGAAAGCTTAGCTCAGTGCTGGGACTGCTTCTGTGGATATCTGTGTGACTCATTCTTCAGAGAGGGGTGACTTATACAAGGTCACACAATGAGTCCAAGGCTATGAGGGAAGGACCTGGGTCCTGGCCTCAGCTTGCTGTGGACTCTTTGTGTGACCTTAGACAAGTCCATTTCCCCTATATCATGAAGGGGGCCTTGATGGTCTGTTTCTAAGGGTACTGCCATCTCTGACATTCTAACATTCAACGATGAGTCCTTGGTCTAAATGGCCTCTTGAGAGAGCGTGGCAAATTAGGACACTGAAAGATAAGAAATAGACAAATGCCACCCAATTGTACAATAAAAACATGGATCCATAATCATTAATCCCTGAAGGCCTTCTAAGTCTGAAAAGCTGCTTATTTTCTGGTTAATCCAGGAGCCCTTGGGAAAGGTTCAACAGGAATCCACATGAGTTCAGCCAGCCAGACCATGAGTTAGAGCATCTGAGTTAGACAGATCTAGATTCAAAGCCCAACTACTACACTAAGTGACAATGAGAAAATGTCCTTAACCTTTCTGACCTTTGTTTCCAAATCTGAAATGGGTCATGGTAACATCTACTCTACAATACTTTTATAAAAATTAAATGAGATAAACCATGGAAAGCACTTAGTACCATGCCAGCCAAGACTAAGCACTTAATAAACAACAGCTGTTAATATTATTTTCTCAGATGGTGGAGCTAAATTGAGAGAAAAGGGAAATGAAACAGATTTGGAATTTGCAGCCCCAGCTTTGACCTAGGTTGAGTCCACATCAGGGTTGAGCTGGACCTGAGTTTTTACAACAGACTCCTGAGTAAACTGGGCTCATAAGGCAAATTTTGGGGTAGACCAGCCAGGAAGTGATTTGTACAAGCCAAACTGGGTTGGAATCAGTTGTCTTTCTGGTTTGGAGTGAAAGGAGCAAAAACATACACTAGAGAGGCAGGATGGGCTATTCAGGTGCTGGACCTGGACCAAAAACTCAGGCCCAGATTCTTGAGGCTTCAGAAAGAGGCTCATGAGGCTGAAATCAATAGAGACTTGTTGGCTAATGCACCAACAGCCCTACTGTGGACCCGTGTAACAAAGTGCGACCCCTGGAGGGGAAGGCTAGACTACTCCTCACTTCTGCAGCTTCATCGATGGCAATGCCAAGGAACGGTACCAATGGCTGGGATACTGCACACTGGATATGGGTATCTGCAGCGAGTACCAGTAGAAATGTGCCCTACCGTGGTCAATGGACAGCAGATATCAGCAAGAAAGTAGGAACAGGAGAGAAAGAACTTAGCAAACCCCATTATGAGACCTATTCCTAAACATATAAGGGACTCCCAAATTAATTGGGGGGACTTTTCAGAGGCCCACTGAAGTGGCCAGAGCCCCTAAAACATGGGTGAGTTTGGTTAATGTAGCCCAGGTGACCTAGATAAATTTGGCTCCCACATCTTATGTTTGGAAAGAAGCAGGTATCCATTCCACAAATGCTTCCAAGCCATCCTGGTGGACAAGAGGAAAAATATGAGCTGGTGCTAGTGCTCTGAGGTAGATGCATGACTGACCAAGTGGACCCTGTCTGCATAATTAGAATCCTCTAGAGCACATGTGTCAAACACAAGGCCCGCGGGCCAAATCCAGCCCGCCAGGCCTTGCAATGTGGCCCGCACCGCGCTGTCATCACTGCACTCCGCTGTCAGTTTATGACACTGTCAGTTTATGACTGTTCAGTAAACCATTCGGCCCGCGATTTAGGCTGGATTTTAGATTTTGGCCCCTTCTCTGATTGAGTTCGACACCCCTACTCTAGAGAACTTTAATAACTACACTGATGCCCTGCTTCTAGTTTGATTATTTTTATTTGAAAAATCTGGGATAAGATCTGGCCTTGGGTAGGTTAGACTTTCATCCCAGGTGATTCTCATAAGCAGCCAAGATTGAGAACTAATGTCCTAAAAGGAAGGCCTCTGTCCTTGATTCTTTCTTGGCCAATATGAAGTCAACGGCTTTGATAAGGCTCTCAGGGTTTGGACTTCATACGTTAAATAACTTGAAGTCAGAAGAGATCACCAATACCTTCAACCTGGGGTGACCTGGATAAATTTGGCTTCCACATCTTGTATTTGCATTTTTAAATTAATATGTTCCCCACACAGGACCTATTAGAGAATAGGTACACAGTCCTTATATACAGTCCCTGTCTACAAAGCACTCATCACATCTTATCATCACCATAATATATGTGCATACATGTACAAATAAGGTTCAGAGAAGGCAAATAGCTTTCCTGAAGTCACCTAAATAAAGGCCAACCCTCCAAGAAGTACTATGTCTTTATCCAGATCCCCTGATGCCTATCTCATCTCTCCAGCCTCCACAGCCCCACAGCTGTCTCTCCTGAGTCACAAGATGTTCTAGAGAAGATACCTTCAGTGGAAAATGGGCCACAAGACCTTGAAGGATGCTGCCAGCTCATAATGCCTGTTTTACTGCTGAAGCTGCCCCAGTAACCCCACCCTCCCCAGGGCCTGACTCCCACCCAGGCACACCCATTTCCTGAGACCTTTTCTCAGGAAGGAAATCCCAGTTATCATAAAAGTAAAATAAGGAAATAAAATCTTAATAGGAATTCATAGATGATTTAAATCTCTACAACTCTGGATGACAGACACTAAAGATCATTTAATGAGAAAAAGCTTTCTAAAACTTCCTGTGGAATTGGTTGTCTCAAGAAGCTTGGAGGGATAGTCATATATAATGCCATCAGTCTAGCACCCAATGGGAGGCAGTGCCACCAGGGCCTGGGTTGAATGGAGTGAGTGATCCAGGGAGAGTAACTTGGAAGCTCTCACCCAGGAAGCTCGCAGAGTCATGAGAGAACCTCACAGCCTATAGCCTTATCTGCTTCACTGACTCCTCGACATCCTTCAAGCCTTAGCTCTCAGCTGCTGCCTCTTCTCGAGCTTTCCTTGAACCCCAACCGACATAGGCCCTCCACGTCTTTCCCAGCATTCCTGTGTGTGCTTCTTGTACACAGCAGTGTTTCTCAGAATGTGTCCATGGAACATCAACATTGATATCAACTGTGGGTATCTTGTGAGAAACTGACTCCTTAGATCCACCCCTAGACCTGCCTTTGGAGAACCTCGGGGGTGGAGCCCAGATATCTGCATCTTTTTTTTTTTTAATATACTTTATTGATTTTTTACAGAGAGGAAGGGAGAGGGATAGAGAGTTAGAAATTTCAATGAGAGAGAATCATCGACCAGCTGCCTCCTGCACAGCCCCCACTGGGGATGTGCCCGCAACCAATGTACATGCCCCTGACCGGAATCAAACCTGGGACCCCTCAGTCCTCAGACCAAAGCTCCATCCACTGAACCAAACCGGTTTCGGTGATATCTGCATCTTTAACGAGCCCCATAGATGGAGGTGTCATTTCTTCTGAGACCTGATGGCAAGAAGGAGCCCACTATGTGAAGGGGGAACAGTGTGTTCCAGAGAGAGTGCGGGGAAACCAGTAGCCCGGCCTCGGCCATGCGAAGTTTGCACTGTCCGTTAGACTTCCAAAGAGAGATGTCCAGTAGAGAGTTGGATAGACAGGTTTGGGCTCAGTAGATCGATCAGGCCTGGAGTTGTAAATGAATAAACCAACATTTGACCTTAGCGTGGCATGCCTTTGCTCAGGCTCTTCCCTCTGCCACCTGTTCGCTGGTCAATGAGCTCCTATTTCTTCTTCAAGGCTCAGCCCACATTTCACATCCAGGCAGAGTTAGCTGTTCTCACCTCTGTTCCCCCAGAATTTGCTGTAAACACATCACACATTACAAAATAGCCTCCCCACTAGACTGCAAAGTCTTGAGAATCTTTGTATTCCCAGCACCTAACTGAACACTTGGCACATGGAAGGTGTTCAATGTCTGCTTTCTTCCTTTAAGGCACTGGGTTGGCTACCTTGAGAAGCAATTGGCTATTTAAACTAAACAGCACAACACGTAAAAGTTGATAAAAACTGAAGCACGGAGCAGGTTCTGCCCAAAGTTTCTGTGAGAGAGCCCAGATCTGTCTGCTTCGGCTGCCCCATTCTGCCTCCCAGTTCCTCCCTCCTCCTGCTCCCTCACAGCCCTCCTCCTCCCTGGCAGGGCTCCCACGCTGCCTGTGCCTCCACACAGGATGTGCTTCCTGAAGTTCCTGGTCCAGATGGCCCACGGAAGCTGCTCCTCATAAATCACCAGGCCTCACAGAGCTGTGCTCAGCCACTTTCTCCTCTCAATCTCCCCAGGTCCCGGTGCGTGGGCCTCCTCTGCCCAGTCAGCACAACTGGCTCCTCCAGCCCTGGGAGCAAGTCTGTGGTCCCCCTCCCCCAGGGCCAGGACCACGGAGCAGATTCCTGAGAGCACCCCTGAGATGGACAGGAGACAGGGAAAGCAGACCTTGAAGCTTTGCCCCTAAGGGAGGTACAGGTACAAAGGGCTATCTAATCTACCTGCCAGCCAGGTCCCACCACCACTGAACACTCAGACCCCTTTGTTCCCTATGCAGGAGGACACCATGTCACAGGGCAAATGCATGCTTGGCACTGTAGAGTCCTCCCAAATTTACCAATGCAGATCAGCACCTTCAGTGACAACCCGCCAAAGGACCAACACACTTTGGACAAGTCACTCCCCTTCCATGGTCTCTCATTTTCTTATTTTTAAATTGTAGGTGATAATATCTGCCTCGTGACATTGCTAAGCTGTCAATAGATACTATTTCAAAAAGGCTCGTGTTGAGTCCTCAGAACATGGTAGGAATATACATACAAGGCACCTCAGGGTATTGTTCCATTTAAAAATGGGGCACAGATGGGGACAACAAGGCCCTGGCCTGATTGACATTTTCACAAAACCTCCTCCTTCCTTTCCATCTCACTAGCACCATCTCCTTCATGGAGCACAGATTGACCTGATGTGTCACTCCCCTGACTAAAACCCTTCAGTGGGCAACATACTTGGAGGGATAGAAAGACTGACAGCTTCCCACCAAAGATGCATGCTCCTATTCCACCATATGGGACTGTTGGACCATGATTGCCCACCCCATGATGACATTTTCCAGTTCCTCTTGCACTGAAATGGGACCAACTGACTACTTCTCATCAATGGGACATGAATGGAATCTATACAGGCACATGTCACTAACTATATGACTATTTATTTAATGGGGGATCTTTCAGTACCACACATCAGTTTGAATAGACTTAGTGCCCTGAACATGCTTTTTTATATAGTTTTGAAGCAACATTCTTGAGACTATTTTACTAAATTGGCATCTTTGCATCTTGTGACATGAGCCATCCACCTATGGTAGCATCAGGCATTGATTTCTATCTGATGGAGCAGCCAATCTACCCCCAATTTTCAGTCTATGGGTTCTGACAGAGGTGGCACATGGCCTAAACCTGGCCAAAGTGCAATATCCACCGGTGGCAGTAGTTGGCCTAGGAATGGGCTCATGATCTACATGAGTTAAACCACCAATCAAGATAAATAAATTTGGGGGGTATGTTGGGACAAATACAATTACTCTTTTCTGTGAGATTCAACCCTAGAAAAAGGCTGGCAACATATTGCAACCACAAAGGGGTAGCATAAGGGAAGATGTTGCTAACATGGCAGAAGACAGGATTTGAGGGGGGGGGGGGGGGCCTTTACTACATCAGACCATGGTCTTCCATTTATATCATTAAATTCTCTTTTTCCTTACTCCAACATTAAATGGGTTTCATGATCCTTACATCCAAAGTAAGGGACTCAGATGGGCCACCATTTGGAGCTCACCTCTGAAGGATTGAAAATCCCCAGAGGGAGAAACTCTGCCTACAGGATGCAATTTGGACCCAGCTCTTTTTCCCAGCACCTTTACCCTCTCCACTTTACTCCCGTATTCCCCCATGAGCTCTTTCCAGTCTCCACGCCAACACTGTCAAATTCCCAGAGAGCCGTGAGCCTGCACATATCCCTTCATCTCCGCTATTTCTGTTTCCACTGCCCCTTACCCACCATCTTTTCCCAGCTATCCTTAGTCATCTTTTCAGCTTCCCTCAAACCTCACCTCTGTGAACTCCTCTCTGAACAACAATTTGTTTTTAGTTAATTCCCTTTCTCTCTCTTTTTTCTTATATTCAATTCTATGTGAAAAGTGAAACCTAGCTTTAAAAAAATAAGTCCGAAGAGGCATTGGCTCAGGCTCAGCATGAGGTCTCATTGAAACCACATCAGGAAGGATGATACCACTACAGACTTCCTGGGGAAAGGAGATTTACATCCATCTCAGGAAGACCAGAGGAGGGCAAAAAGTGGGCATCACAAACTCGTTCCCAAAGTCTGGGCCTGGGAAACACTCAGGAGAGGCTAATGGCTAAAAAAATAATAATAATGCCCACAGAGAGGAGGCCTTTTGAAGCAACATTATTGAGACTATGCTACTAAATGTGCACCTTTGCATCTGCATTTCTCCCTATACCCATCACTCCAACTACACTGCTTGCTTGCTGTGTCTTCAGATTTACACATGCAAGTTCTTAAGGTGAAGGGCATTCCCACACTCACAATCCAGCCCCATGGGGTCCATGTAGGCCAACCTAGTTCTCACCTCTGTTTCCTCTCACATGGAGAGTATGGGGTACAACAACTAAGAGAAGGAGGTATCTCCAGGATCAGAGAGAGGTCAGCACAGTGGATGTTGCTGCAACATCAAGTAAGATCAAGACTAGCCAGTGCCCATTGAATTTAGTGACCCCACATCACTCCTGTGTCCTCCCCTCCCCTCAGGAAGCTGGGAATCACCAGTGAGGCCAGGGGAGGATACTCAGAAGTCACTTCAACACTTGCCCACTGACAAAGGTTTACAAATCAGGCCCTGATTTGTAAGAGGAGGTCTTAAAATCCAGATTTGCACATTTCGGTGATCAAAATGTCCTGGCAGTTAGGCAACATGTAGGAGAGTCAATACGGTCTTGGCTCCTTCTCCTTCTCTCATCCTACACTCTCCTGCATCATTCCTATCTAGGGGCAGCCAGTGATCCTAGCTTCCTGGGGCAGAGGCAGCAACATGACAACCCAAGAGCCATCTGAATTGCTATGTGTCTGGCAGGTACCTTTGTGCTAATGCCTCACACTCATTCTCGTTTCCCCTGAAACAGTTCTGTTATTCCCATTTTATGGACAAGGAAACTGAGGCTCAGAGTCTTCATCTGAAGTCTTGTAGCTAAGAAGTCACAGAACCAGGGTTCAAACCCAGGTGCTCAAAGCCCCAAAGCTGGGTCAACTGCCCCCACTGAAGGGGTGGCACAGCCAGCTCCCCTGGTAGCTAAATGACTACACTGGTGCTTGTAAATCAACTGATCTCCCCTGCTCTCCCCCTGCTCCCAAAGAGTTCTCCAAACCACCACCAGTTTCAGTGTTGAGTTGTTGCTCATTTTCTTTTCTTAATGAAAAAATAATACAGGCTCATGGTTCAAAAAACTATTCACACTGGAGAGAAAAATTGAAACCATCAACTCTAAAGGTAACTTGTGTGACCAATTTTGGGTTCATTGTGTGCATTTCTATGTATTCTGTGTGTGTGTGTGTGTGTGTGTGTATGTGTGTGTGTATACACATGTGCATGCACACACATTCTAACTCTCTGCCCAGTCCCTTTTATAACAATCCTCTATGTATCAGATGCTTTCAAGAGTCCCATATTGTCCTTATAAGTATCCTAGGACCAGGACACATTCTTACCATCCCACTTTACAGATGAAGAAATTGAGGCCCAGAGAGGTGACTGAGCAGAAGTGCTCTCCATCCTTGAACAAAAAGCCCAGGAGGCCTGGAGTTGGGAAAATGAAGTCATCCTTCAACAACCAGAAGATACTAAATGTCTACAGAGTGTCAGGCAGCATGTCCTCAGAACCTCGTGGCTCTCATGGTGACATCCCACAAAAAGGCCATCCTGAGCAAGAGTCACCCTTGGGACCTCCCCTTCAACCCAGAAGTGTGACTTGAATGGTGACAGAGACAGGGACAGGGGAGAGCAATGTGTGTCAGCTCCAGCGGACAGAAGTAAGAATCAGCAGAGCTTTCTCGGGAGGAGGGCCCAGGGGACAAGGCCCACGTGCTGGGTCCTCTCTGTCATGTCTTCCTTTCAAGCTCTCGAGAAAGTGCGCGTGGCAGATCTATCTGGGTCACAGGACCGAAATAAACACGATTTGAATAATCTCAGGCTGACAACCTTGGAGGCTGGACAGGAAAATTACCTCCTGGAAAAGGTAAAGCGAAGCATGTCACTGGCTGCACCCAGAAGGTGTGTCAGTCACCTCAGGGCCTCCGGGGAGTGTTCACTGTCACCAGGCCCTCGGCTGGACGCCTGGGAGAAGGAAATAGCAAGATGCAGACTCAGAGGAGTGCAGCCACAGGCCAGTGTGCCAGTGGCTTCACTATTGTCACCAAAGGAGACAGAATTTGAATCCAGGTCTCTCCAACTTCTTTCCTCCCTCCTTCCTTAGAGGAGCAGAGTGGAGTTGGGTGGCCCATCTCTGAGGGAGTTCAATGGCTCCCTTGAGGTCTCCATGACAACCAGGGACTCCTGTCCCCAGTAGCGGGGATGTTTACATTACCCAGCCACACTCTCTGCCAACCCCAGCCAATAAGTATGAGGAAGCACAGTGCCAGGGAGAGGACAGACTCCGGATTACATAGAATGGAGCCCTGATCCTAACACTTAACTACTGAAAGCCCTTATCCCATCTACTGTCACTGCCTGAGCACTTGCCATCTGCCAGGCCCTGTGCTTAGTACCTAGTTTGCAATGTCTCATTTTAACCCTATGAACTATGAGGTCCTATTATTTTCCCCATATTACAGGTGAGGAAACTGAGGCTCAGAGAGATGAAGCAAATTGCCTAAGAACACAACCAGTGAGGAGCAAAATCCAAGCTTAAATTCAGGTCTTTCTGTCTCTCAAGCTCATACCACACGTACCCACTAGGCTATTTTGCTATTGGAAGAATGAGCCAGCACTACACAGCTGAAACCAGAACACCATTCCTGAGAGTCCAACCCATCAGGAAACGCAAGTCCCTGCCTGGATCGCCTGCACAGATGACCCAATGTCTCTGAGCCTCAGTTTCCTTATCTGTAAAATGGGTGCAAGTCATGGCTGCCATGAGAGCCAGATGAGATGGATCTAAATAGGATGACCCCAACAGTAAGAGATCCTCAGAACTTGTCAGTCCAAGCCCAGCAAGCCTCAGCCCCTCCAGGCTCCTCTCCCTGCTGTCTCCATTGGCTGGGCCGGAGGTGGCGCTGGCTGAGTGGACAGGGTGCTGAGCACGGCAGATCAGGCTGCACACTTCCCCTCCTTTTGTGTGTGTTTCCATGACCCGCTGCCAACATCGCTTTGCTGGGCGGCTGCCACTTACCCCGCACAAGAAAACTGCCTTTCTTCCCCCATTTAGGGTCTGGTTTTAATTTCTACAGTATTCTCTTTAATAACAATGCCTAATTAAAACATCTGTTAAAAAGTCTGTAACATTAACTTTACAGGGAGAATTTAATAGAATTATATTGGAATTGCAGGCATTTAACGGGCTTCCTAATTAGGCTTTTCTTTAAAAAAAATAAATAAATAAATAAAAAGGGGAAGAGAAAAAAGAAACATTCCACAAATTAAAATCCAGATTCTTTTTTATGATAATGTAGGCGGATGGTCCAGTGGCGGGAGAGAACAGGAAGAAGCTGGAGAGAGAAGGGAGCCAAGCTACCCTGGGCTAGTGAAATTTCTGGAGTGGGGGGTGGGAGATGGAGCAGGAACCTGAATTTAATGGCAGCATCTAGCTAGGAGCTCTCTCATTTATCATCTCAGTTATATCCTGACACCAACCATGAGAAGTATTATTAGTTCCACTTTACTGACGAAGAAACTGAGGCAGAGAGGAAGGTCTTTGGTTCAAAAATCATAGACACACACACAGAGCCAGGACCTCCCAGCTTTGCATCAGAGGGTTTTTAGAGCTCTCTGTTGGGCCCCATCTCTGATATGGTCACTTCCTCTGAGTAGTGAGCTTAATGGCTGCCTCCATGGCTGTTGGTGCCTCAGGGTCCTTCCTGCATAGACCTTGTCAGCTTGATGCTCCTGCCTGAGATGCCCTGGCCCTGACTGTCCCCCTGTGCCCCTTCGACACCACTGTAGAACAGGAGCACATCCCAGTGCCAGCTGGGAACATACCCCAAAGGAGGACTCGAGGGAGAAATGTCCAAAGTCACCTTTCTGGCCAAAGCTACGAGTCCGGTCCCTGAACCAGCAGCAATAGCATCACCTCGGAGGCTGTCAGCAACGCACGTTCCCAGGCCTCCCCAGACATCGTGAATGGGGATCTCTGAGGGAGGGGCCATTCCATGTGGTGTGAAATGGTTTGCTCCTGTTCCCAGTAGACAGGCAGTGGAGTGCAATGGATGGAGCAGAGATGTAGGAGTCAATTTGAGTTGGAAGCTTGACTCAGCCACTCATTGGCCACATGATCTTGGTCAAATGGCATTTCCTAGTTGAGCCTCGATTCCTCATCTGCAGATGTCCAAGGCATCCAGACTGATCTGACCCTGAATCCACAAAGGAATTGGAATCTAAGAAGGCACGGGGGGGCGGGGGGGCGGGGGGGGAGGGCATCCTTCCTCCTCATCTGCTGCGGGGAGGGGATCCAGACAGGGCACAGGTGAGAGGACATGGCTCCTCTGCTCAGCACAGAACCCGATCCCTGTGGTTTGGGTGTGAAAACAGACCTCCAGATGAGGAGTGGCTCCGGACCACTGAGCCCTGGCTCTGTCCCCTGAGGCTCTTGCCCTCCCTAGGATTTCACTCAGATCTCCCCTCCCACCACCAAGCAGGCTGCCACTGTCCTTGGTCAGTCTGGAGCAACCAGACCCCTCACTCCGCTTCCCCAACACGCTTAGGAATCCTTAAAAGGCTTTCTTAAACACCAAGGGAGGATGCCACAAGAGAATAAGAAGAGGAACTCTGGAGCACTGCTCAACCACTTACGAGCTGTGAGACCTTGAGCAATTTAATTAACCTCTCTGAGCTTCAGTTTCCTCACCCAGAGGATGCCAATAAAAAAAAATGCCTAACTCTGGAGCTGCTATGAGGATGAAAGGAGTTACTATTTGTAGCATATTTAGAATAGCGGCCAGCACACAGTAAATGCTATAGAAATATTTGTCCAATTAATAATAAATGAAAAAATAATAATAAATGAAGGCATGGCACTAGTCCAGCTCCTAGCTCTGAAACATAGATCTCCCAGCTCTATGTCCATGCCAGACCCTAAGAACTGATTGTCCCTAGCTGGAGGTATCCCCCATCACCCTTCCACTAGTAGCTGGTCTCTCACGTGGGCCTGGGCCAGCCCCTTCTGGGAGGGAAGCAGGCAGCCCTTCCTGGGCCCCTGTGTGCACGTCCAGAGGGCTGGAAGTCACAGTTCAGCACGTGGGCAGATTCAACTGGACAGTCTCGTATGGGATGGCTTCCTCTGTTCAATTACTACTAAAACTCATCAGACGGAACCGAGAGCTTTAACTCCAGTAATTGTGCTGCAAAATGCTCCATAATTGTTCTCTCAAATGAAAGCGGGGAGAACACGGTTGAAAATGAAGCCACTTTGTCCCTAAAGAGTTCAGGAGTGATGGCTCAGTTGGTCTCCCCCCACACCATGCTGAGGCCCCCACCCATTGCACTCACTCCCCTGGGTGGGGAGGCCTCAGGTCTCTCTCTCCACTTGGCTGGGGTGCGTTGATTGGGGTGGGGATGCTGACACGCTTCCTTGGAGCCTCAGGCCTGTGGACCCGGGGGAAGGAAGCCCAGCAGGCCTGCTTGGGTGACCTTCTAGATGCAGATAATTTCTCTAAGCCTTTGTTCCTATCGGTCCCTCTGCCGGCATTCTGTTCCCACGCCCACTTCCCACCCACGTGTGCTTCTCATTCTACCTGGTCAGTGGAGCATTCCTTCTCTTCCCCAGATAGCTTTAGCAATTTCTGCTTTTGTTGTAGTCCCGACACTACACTCATCCTAGTGCTAACAGCAATACTTACTCTGGGAAGAAGGGAGAGACCTTCAGTTCAAAAGCTGGTGGCAGAATTCCTCAGTGGTTGTCTGTCGGCCAGCACGGTGCTGAGAATCCTCCCACCTCTGCATACACCTGCTGCTCCTCCGGTCAAGAAGGGGCATCTACTGTCCCTCCCCCTGAGTCCCAGGTGGTCTTGGAACTTGTTTTGATTCACAGAATGTGTTGGAAGGGACCATGTGCCAGTTCCAGGTTAGAAAATCTGTTACTAGTCACTCACTAGGTTTGGCACTGTCGGCACTTGTACTGGCTCCGTTAACCCTCACAACTGCCCCATGTCACAGGAGGTACACAAAGGCTAGAAGAAGCTACCTAAGGTCGCCCAATTAGCAAAAGGCAGAGGCTGGGTTTGAACCCTGGATGTCTGGCTCCTGGGCCCGTGAACTTCACTCCTGGAATCTCTGCGATGTGCAAAAAGGAGACTCAGCCTTTCTTGTTTAAGTACCAAAAGAAATCCATAGGCCAGAGGACCAGGAGACACAGGCAGCCACAACCCCCACATTCACATGGACAGGGTGCCTCCAGCGTGCCCCACGTGCAGTCTTGGGACCTCAGAGAACAGTTTTTATTATTCTCTGCATTTTACAGATTAAGAAATCAAGACCCAAGGATACTCATTCCTATGCCCAGAATCACCCAGCCGCTAAGCAGTGCAGCCAGGGTGAACCTAGGACTGGAACCAGCTCCCTAGCCCAGTGCATCATCCAGGGAGCTTGCTGAAATGCTGGCTCGGGTGCAGCGGCTCTGGGGGGAGGCCTCAGATCTGCGTTGTTACCATTCTCTCTGTCGTTGCAATGTTTGATTCACTGAGACTTACAGAGGGAGACGCACAGTCCCCATGTTCTCTGTGTCAGAGGAGTGGCCGGGGGTTTCTCTACAGTGATTTGTGGGAAGCAGGAGGGGAGAAGAGCAAGGTGAGAGATGAAAGTTGCCCTTTCCTGCCCCCCTACCTGGTGCTGCGCCTTGCAGCCTCACCTTTCCAGTCTTTTTTCTACCACCGAAAAGCTTCACATTTCCAGCGTTTTCGTCAACATTAGTACAGTCCAAAGCAGGAGCCTCCACGTGGGGAAGTGACTGGCCAAAGGACACCCCGCCCAGGCGTATGTCCAGCACCACGGCCTGCTCTCCCTGCCCCAGACCCCCAGGAGGAGCAGGAGCTTGCCGATTCTCACCCCTCCCCGAGGCCTGGGCCACACTGGGAGCCTGGAAGCTCTACAGGAAGCTCGTGGTTTTCACCCCCGGGACCCTGCCATGGACCACAGCCCTCAACCTCCCTTGGCGCCGAGGTCTCCACTTCTCCTCTCCACGTGGGACGACCCAGGTGGTCTGTGGCCGGGGAGGCTGAGCCAGCAGAGGGGCCCACGCACGGTGGGGGCTGTGTCACCGCAGGCTGGGAATGCACAAACACACAGGCACACGCACACGCTTTCCCATGGGAACCCAGCCCAGCCGCTGCCCGGTCCTCCGGCCAGGACCACCCCAACTCCAACTTTCTCAGGAAACCTGGATGGGCCAGGGACTCGGGAACTGGCATGAGACCGGAGGCCTCCAGGGAGGGAGAGGGGAGGAAAAAAGTAGTTGTGGACAGAGTCCGAGGTTTTTGCTGATCTCAGCAGGCCAAGTGTCTCCTGTCCCTCCAGAACCCAGGGCAGGAGCGAGCAGGAACCAACCCTGAGAGAGGAAGGGCTCACAGGCCGAAGTCAGAGAGGGCAGAGCGCCCCCAGACAGGGAGAGACATCAGAAGGCAGAGACACCGAGGCCCAGCAGGGCTTCATGGAGAAGAGAGGTTGTGATGGAGAGCTGCAGGCGCGAGGGGCACAGGAGAGGGGCAGAGGGACATAGGCTGGTCATCCCAATCCCAGCCAAGCCCTCAGCTCAACAGGGACAGAGCTCTGGCCTCCACACCCCAGAGTAATCAGTACCTTCTGATGACTCAAACCAAACGGGCAGAAGGTGGAGGGATGAGCCCCTTGTCAATTAAAAGATGATATTCACAGAGCCTGGGACACAGAGCTTAAAGTGTCTACTAAGTCCTCCGCTCCGGTGAGCTGCTGCTCTCACAGTTACCCATTGTTTGTAGGGAGTGGCAGAAGCCTACACCCAAGGAAATGATGAGATATCGCCCCCGCACCCCTACCCCTACCTCCACCCCCACCACCAAGCCTGTCAGGGACAAGAGCAAGCCAGCGTAGGTGGTCAGCTCTGTGGGCCCTGGGACCTCAGGGACATCCTGCCCACCTCTGGCAGGCTCCCCACCCCCGCCCCTTCCTTCTGTCTCGTCCACACCTCCCAGGCCTGGGAATCTGGCAGCCACTCCCCGGCTGGAGGCAGAGCTTGGGGGCACTTCCTCAGGAAAGCAGGCTCCGTGGAAACCAGGGCACCGGTGTAGAGTGTTGGTTTCGTGGCCCCAGAGGCTCTTTTTCTCCGCCACTTAAAACACTTCATAATCAGAAGCGCTCTGAATGCTCCCCAGATGTCAGCTCCAATCTGCTCTTCATTGTGAAGTAGGCAGGAGAATTCTCTACGGAGCTGATTTTTTTTCCCATTGGCTCGGTGACACCTCAGTTATCCCAGCCTGGTCACCATCCCGGGGGCATCCTGCCTGTTCTGAAAGGCAAGGGGACTCATCTGAGGGTCTTGGCACAGGTCACAGTCTCAGCACCCACGAATGCAGGAAAAACAGACCCCACTGGGGCAGCTGTGTCCCCTACCTCTCAGCTGAGGCCTGCCTGGCACCCCCACCCCACTGGCTGGACTCAGCATCCACTGCACAGGGAGCTGCCCACCCAGTCAGAGCCAGGTGACGCTGGAGGAGATCTGGACTGGTGAAATGTCCTTTCATCGTGAATGAAAACAATGCCAGGGTCCACACACCTTCCTCTTAACCACTGTCTCCGCCATCATCATCATTACTTATCAAAGTACTTACTATGTGTCGGACATGGTGGTAAGCACTTTATATGAATCGGCTCCCGTCTTTTCATCCTCACAACCACCCTATGAATTAGGATAGAAGCTCTTCCTTCCATTGAAGGGAACTATTATTATCCTTCTTCTACAGATGAGAAGCAGTGGCACAGAGAGGTTTAGTCACTTGCCCATAGTCACACAGCAGCTAGTGGTGGACCCAGGATTTTCATTCAGGACGTCTGACTCCAGAGCTCTCCTTGTCTGCCACATCATCATCATGACACTCCTTCATGTGTACGCAGCCCTAGACAGTTCACTCCCCAAAGTTCACATCCATGATCCTGTGAGGTAGTAGTTGTGGGTTAACTCCTGCTTTACAGAAGAGCAAAGGAGTGGTGGGCATCAGAGCTGGGCCTCTTGACACTGGCTTGTAGATCCCAGATCTAGAGCTCATGCCGGGGCCTTGCTGCCCATATTGTGGGATGGTCGTGTGTTGAGTCCAGGTCCCGGTCTTTGAGGATGCACCTGACATCCATCAGCCACTTCCTGATCTCTTAATACCTGAGATCCCTGACCCAAGCCCCCACTACCCAAGACTTCAAATTTCTATCTGCTGGTGCCCAACTGGCACCCGGCACATGCCAGCCATGTCTTCTGGAGCAGGGTTCTGCTTGCTTCAGCATTCTTTGCATGGATTAGAGGCAGAGAGAGAGGTTGGCATCTCCCTGCCACAATGCCTGAGGCGTTTGCAAGGCTATGAGGAGGAGGAGAATGGATGGGGCTGCTGAGAGGCGGGCTACAGGGAGGGTACCCACCTCACTGTGCTTCCTTCTAAGGATCTCTTCTGCAACATAGCAAAGACCCCAAACACCAGTGCAGGAGGGCACGCAGGGACTTCAATAAGGTCTGGATCCAGCAACCTGGGAGGACGGGGCAAGAAAACCGGCAGCCGGAGAGCAGGATGAAGCAAAGGGTGGCAGAGCCTACAGCAGAGTAGGGCTGAGGCACAGGCTTCTGAACGTGGGCAGTTTCAGGCCAAGTCCCCCCTGTCCATCACAGCAGCGGGGACATCTTGGGAGACCCAGCCCTCCAAAGACCTGCAGGGAAGCAAACAGTGGAGATGAGGGGAGAAGGAGGTGACGGTGAAAACCAGGACCCCCTGTGGTGACAACTGGACCCAATTGCTACCCATATTGCAAAAGAGTTTGGCTAACAATACCCTAAATGTTTTAAGTGATAATTCATTCATTTCCAGTTTTAACTAGTTATAACCATCCAGAGTTCTCTGGTCAGCAGGGTGACCCAGTGTTTTAGGTAACTTGGGTGGCCTGGTGGTAGCTTGTGGAAATATAAATAGAGTTTGAGAACACTTCCTGGCCGGTCTGTGGCTGGGCCTGCCTTGTTCAGGGCTATTTCCCCAGGGAACTTGGCACATGAATGGCCTCGATAAATATTTTCAGAATGAATGAAGGAGTTAATGAATGAACAATTTCCAGACATATCTGTGTCTGGAAACTCCAGATTCTTTATTCCTGCCCATATAAGCTCTTCCTACATTTAGAGGCATCCCCACCCTTCAGCTAGAAGTTCTCAGCAAAATCCATCATGACATGTACAGTGTCATTAACTCTGCCATGACCAGAGAGAGGCACATAAGTATACACACACACACACACACACACACACACAAACACACACACAGAAACAGTGCCTAGAGCTGCCAAACCAATAGCGGCAAAGCTGTTGCTCCCAATTAAAATCAGGGTATAAAAGGGAAGAGAATTTATCTGTAAAACCACAAAGCCACAGAGAGGTCGCTGAAAAAGCCTCGAAGCTTATTTACCAAAATATGCAATTATGTGTATTAACTGTTCGATGATAATTGCACTGAGCGCTTGTTTTTAAAGTCCTCACTGTTAACTATTTAGCGTAAGAAAAGGGACTGGACAGGGAAGAAAGACCAGGATGCAGAGGACAAAGCCCTTGGTGCATTCGTGTCTCTCGGTGGAGCCTCAGTCTCCTCTGAAAACCTGGGGAGGAAGGACACTGCTCAGAAGACAATGGGGCCATCCAAGCAATCACCGCTAACACAGCCAGAGGCACGGAGAGGCCCGCAGCGTGGGTGGTTTGGGTGCCAACAGGAACCATCCACTCCTCTGCATGCGCTGTCTGCCTCCGGGATGCCCAGCTTTACAGCAAGGCTTATGGGACCAACTAACTAATCTTTGGGCAAACTGTTGACTCATCTGCCCACCCAATGCCCCTGGCAGCCCAAGAAAAAGAGGTTCCCAAAGAAACTCTGGAAAGGAACCCCTTCAAAATAGCAGCTTTCGCCCTCTCTGGGTCTGGCGGTATATCAGTTCTTTAAAAAGAAAAATAAATAACGTTGTCCCTGAGACGAAGTGGCTTTATTTTCTTTATCCACATTTCCTGGCTACTCTCACGGTCCTGCCTGTTCGGAAGGTCCTTGAGAACTACCAACCTCATATGCCAGGAAGGGACAAGGAATAAGACTCTTGAGTTTCTACTGTTTTCCAGGAATCATGATAGAGCACCTCTAAGATCACAGCAGCTAAGCCTCCGTTTCCTCATTTACAATGTGGGAAGAATGAAAGTAACTTTCTCATAGGGTAGTTAGGAAGATTAGGTGAGATCATTCAGGTAAAGCCCTTTACGCAGAGCCTGACATTTAATAATCACTTGGTAAATGCTTGTTTGGTGTGATTATTATTTATCGTTCTCACAGCAGCAGAAACAATAGGAAGCTCAGGCCTCAGAGAGGTTAAGTAACTTGCCCAAAGGCACACAGCTGGTAAGCAGCAAAGCTAGGATTCGAACCCAGGCACCCAGAGCACCACCACTCTATGCTGCTTCCACATGCTAAGTGCCCAATCATTGGCTTCCTATGGCCCTCCAGAGGCCTACGCCCAGGACAGAGATGTTGGGATTTTTCCATGGAAGACCAACAGCACATGAATGTATGCACCATGTTAACCAATGGGGACATGAGGGCCCGGGAAGAGCAGAGCCATTGCGATGCCAAGTGGTAAATCGAGACTCAAGTCTCAGTCTGCTTTTCCCCCAGCACTCTCCCCTCCACACCACACACTGAGATCGCTATCAACCCATTGTGGTTTGGGTCACAAGCTGCCATGCACTGGCTGTGTGCCCTTACTTATCCTCTCTGTACCTCAGTTTCCCCTTCTTTAGAGTAGGGATGAAACTGAACTTACCAGGTTATTGTGGGAACCATCTATGGAAAAGTGCCAGCGATATTCTAAAGGCTCCGTAAGTTTGGCTTAATCCGGGCTAGGTTTGGGGAGGGGGGAGGTTTGCTTTGTTTTATTTCCTTATCAGATGGCAGAAACCCACTCCTTGCTGGAAAACCACCTCAACGTGACTGGTTTTTGCCTTAAAATAGATACCTTCCCTCGGCAGAAGACCCCCAGGCGTTCGAGAGAGGGCGGCTCGGGACTGTGGCTGGCCCCTCTCGGCCTGCCCTTTCCAGCCGCCCCTCTCTGCCCCCCTCCTTCCCATCCTGCTGCCCCATTTTTTCTCACAAGCAGAGACCTTTTCTCTCTGGGCCCACGGCACAAACCCTGCACTTCCGAAGGAAGCAAGCGCTGCATAGATTTAGCGGGTTCTGATAAATGTCACGTTTATTTTGGTGCCAATGGAGTCGCTGCATTTTAATTAAGACCCCACCCCACCCCCGGCCGGGCCCCAGCTGCTGCTGGTGGGAGACCACACATTCTGCTGCCACCTTGCAAACGAGGTTCCACACACAGGCACTGGAAGAGGACGCCAGGTTAGGCCTGCCAGCTCCCTCCTGGCTCGGGGGGATACTGTTTTGGGGAGCTCACTCCACCAACCAGGACTTCTCCAGCCTCTTTTCCAGCCTCAGTTTCCCCATCTGAAGCGAACGCACGTCAGCGCTCCCAGCACCATGGAGATGCTCTGTGCCTGTTTGCTAATTCTAATTCACTCCTAAGCTCCAGGCCCAGGGAGCGGCGGGGAGTGATTGGCTGGGGCAGCCGGCTGTGTGGGAGAAGCTGAAGTGGGTGGCTGAGCTGGCACTTTTCCCCACGCCCAGGAGTGTGGGCCACCGATGGGGCCCCTTGTCCCAAAGGCCCCACCCCGGAGGGGACCCTGGCCTGGGAGGGAGGAGGCTGCTGGGAAGGGCAGGGCCAGTCACACAGACCTTCCTTTCACCGCAGCCTGATGTGATTGGGGGAGATGACAAAGGACCACAGACCCGGATCCCACCATACCCCACACTCTCCCACCCGCCCCCTTGGCAGCTGACTTCAAACGCCTCCGGGCTGGAGACCTCAGGAGGTGATGGATTGGCTTGAGGTGGCAGCCCCTGGAGAATCGCTCCCACACACACTGTACAATCAAATCCAGCCTTTCTCTGCGTTTTGCTGAGCCTAGGTGTTCTCCGGGCGCCTATTGTCTGTGGGTTTTATGCTCTAGAAGCGTTTTTTCCTCATAATCACGAACCAAAGCCTGCGTGGAGTCACCATGGTGGAGGCAGAGGGAGGAAGAGTCAGAGGCGGACGCTGGGGAAGGATGCGCTCGTGTCCATGGGAAACCGATGTCATGGATGGGATCGCCCAGAACCAGACCCTAAGACAAGGATTGGGGGGCAAGCAGTGTCCTTAGGAGGTGATCCCAGGAAGCTCTGTAGAGGAGGAGAGGCTGTTAAAGGTGCCACTGGGGGAACTCTGGGGCCAGAATAGAACACGCATCTCTAAGTTACCGCACCTAGGAACCAGGGATCCAAGAACTTACACCGGCTCCCATTCCACACTGGCTGAGGGTCCCTCCTCCAGCATTAACTCCACCCTCAGGCCATCTGTGAAGCCACCTCTCGAGGTGGCCAGGATATCAGTCATTTTGTTCACCTTAGAAGTAAGGTTACTGAGGCTCAGAGAGGCCAAGAGTAACGTCCACTATCACCTCACTAGGCAACTACTTGAAAATGAAAAGTATTTATCTTGTAGGATCCAACCTGGACCGACCTTCTCCCTAAAACTGTCCACTGCTCACCCCAGCACAGCAGAAATCACTGTTCCCGTAACATCTGGTCTGCGGATTTGGACAGTTGTCACGCTGCATTGTGATACCCCTTTGTCTGTCTCTTCTGGGCCTCTGAGAGCCATAGGTGAAGCGCCCCGTGCTCACTTCAACCTTGCAGCACCCAAAGCTGGCACTGCGAGAGACACACAAATGCTTTACCGAATTGCACTGGGAGACAAAATAACTCTAAAAACAAAATTGTGTTCCCTGTTCATGTCAAAGGAAGAGTTAGCCTGGCTCCTAGTGCATGAGGGGGAAAGCAGCAGGCAGTCAACGCAGAAAGAGCATTCTGGTGGAAGGAACCCATTGTGCAAAGGCATGGCAGTAGGTGTTGAGGGAACCTCAGATACCTGTGTGTGTGCAGGTGGGGGAAGGTGAGAGACAAGGCTGGAGTGGTGATCCGGGGCCAAGCCATGCTGACTTCCAGGCCGAGAAATGGCACTGACATAAAGCATACAGAGAACCTCGCCAAAAGCTTCAACAGCCCAGATGAGCCATTAGGACCTTGGCTGGGAGAGGATGCTTCTGGCCAGGAAAGAAAGTCACCAAAGCTTAGAAGAGACACAGTGCTGGGATCCTGAGCTGATGACAAGACCAAAGCCAGAAACTTCTGTGACCACTGACCGCTGCAGGGCACAGGGGTGCACACACCGCGGGGAGCGCCACATCCGAGAAGGAGAGGGGACATGTTAGGACCATTCCCTGGTCACCCAATGCTCACAACGGCTCTAAGGACCAACAAAGCACAAGGACAAAAGAAACAGAATCTCTTAAAGGAGGAAACCAGCACTTCAAATCGCTGAAAACGAAAGCAAAGGTCCAGCTTTGTTCCCAAACTCTGTATCTATAAATGGCAAAATCAAATTAGAAGCACAGGGAGAGACTAATTTTTTTAATACACTGACTTTATTTTTCTGACAATGAGTGATGCATATTCTTTGTGAAAGATTTGAATATACAGAAAACACATCAAAGGAAATAAAAATCATCTGTAACTCCACCAGATTTTCTTTTATTCTTTTTCTAATCGCTATATTTAACATATTAATTTTCCCTAAAATTAGGATTATGACACAGACACCATTTTATTGACTTCTTTTGCCATTTACCGATATGTCACAAACACTTTATTCATGTCATTGATTATGAATCTGTGTTAACGTAATAGTTGCATAGTTTGCATTACATGGGCACCATATTTGATCTGCTCAGTCTTCTATTGCTCGACATTTAGAGTATTTCCAATTTTTCACTATTTTCTATAACCATGCAGTGAACATTCTTCAACAAAAAAGGACTGTTCCTCAGGATAAATTTCTGAAAGCAAGATTACTGATTCAAATGACATAAATATTCCTGGGGTTTTGTGATCATGCTTGGAAACTGTCCTGTGCTATTCAATATGGTGGCCATTAGCCTTACTCCACTACTTACATTTATTTAAATCAATTAAAATTCAACCCAACTCAAAACCCAGTTCCTCAATCTCACTAGCCACATTTAAGTGCTGATAACCACATGGGTTGTTGGGACCATACTGGACAGCACGGATGGAGACCATTTCCACTACTGCAGAACCTTCTACTGGACAGCCCTGCTCTGGATCATAGAGAAGACAAAAGGCGACTCATGAAATCAATAAGTCGAATGTTAGAAGGTAATACAAGGCAGATGAAAAGATAAAGAGAGTAAAAGGGGGTAAAGAGGGCCTGCCATCTGGATAAGTGGCAAACAGGAAGAGAAGAAGCAAACCATGTAGATCGCCAGAGGGAAGACGCATTCAGGCAAAGGAAACAAGAAGTGCAAAGGCCCTGAGGCCACGATGTGCCTGGTGTGTTCAAGAAAGAGCAAGGAGACTAGTCTGGCTGCAGAAGAGTAAGATGGTTAGAGAGAGACAGAAGGTGACAGCCCAGAGGTGACCCTCCAAGGGCACGGGGGGGCCTTCTAAAGTCAGGACAAGGACTTTGGCTTTGACTCTGAATGAGATGGAGTACCGTTGCAGAGGTTTGAGAGGAAGGAAGAAATTGACTGACATTCTCCAAAAGCACTTTGCTTTACTTGAGGCTAGATTGTGAGAGGCCTGGGGAAACAAGAGAGCCGAAGCCAGGAGACCAGCGAGTGGGGGGCACCCAGGAATCTAGGGGAGAGATGTGGCGGCTGGAGCCCAGGGGATGGAGGTGGTGAAAAGGGACTGCCTTCTGTATGTAGCCTGACCACAGGGTTTGCAGGTACAGTGGCAAACTATTCCAAGTGCTACGGAGAGAAAGCACAGGGAGGTGTGTCCCCAGGGTGTCTGCAGGGGGTGTCTCTCTAAGAAAGTAAACTTGGAGCCACGATGGGAGACCGGAGTGGGAGTTCATTTGGTGAAGATTTTACAGATTCCTTGTCCAGCCCTCTACAGCCTCCCGATAACAAGAAGGGAGGGAGGTAGTGGGGGCATCTTCCTCTTGGGAAAAGGAGACACTTTGCTGCAGAGAGCTGGAACCAGCCCAGAGAGCCGTGTTTTGTTCCGTGTGTGTCGGCAACCCGAACAGCTCTGCCATGATGGGCCTGTTTGTCATAGATCCGTTAGTGGGTAGATTGCTTCGGTTGGGGATGGAGATGTAGACAATGCCGGCGCGGATAATGGGGCCCGAACGCTGCCAGGAGCTCATCAGGACTCGGCAATGACTCTGCGGTGCCAATTGAAGTGGGAGCATTTGGAGTTATTACTCAAGGCTCATCTCTGCAATTAGATGATTGCATAACCTTAATGTGATCAATCTTGCGGATGTGAATTGTGCAGCTGTAACCACAAAATAAGGTGGCATTTTCTGTTTTCTCGTTGAACACAAGCGTTATCTATGTGCAAGTCATAATTTCATAATGGCCGCTCTTGGCAAGAAAGAGCTTTGTCAGTTAGAAAATGCAGTTGAGAAAAATATGTATGTGTGTGTCTGTGTCTGTGTGCAGTGCAAGTGCTTAAAGAGACAGTTACCACGCCAGGCTCTGCCTTGGGACATGTTGCTTGGTGGGTTTTGCCTCTCCCCTTTTTTCCTTTGTACACATGAATTGTGAGGCCAGGAAGTTGGAAAACCTGGAGCCCCTCTGGATCCCTCCCGGAACAACACAGCTTTGCTCTGACACATGGAGAGTCACAGGGAATCAGCTGGATATTCATCAGAAATTGCAAACCACACCCCGTTCATCAAGCCTCATTGTTCGGCAGGGACGTGAGCTAGGACTCAGCCTCTTCTGATTTGAGATCCTTGCAGAAATCTCAGCCTCTGCACCCCGAGGCCCAGCCCGAGGGGCTACAGGGACACAGCCCTTAAATGCCCTCTCCACCTCATTGGCTCAGGGTGCCTCCAAGGAGCTACAACAAACGAGGAGACAAATGTCAATGATCTTGTCAAAGGGTTATAAACAGAGCCACTGTAAAATGGAGCCGGAGCTTCCATGCCATATCATATACCTGAACCCTTTGGAATATTAAAACAGGGCAAAATGACCTTTGGACTGGGCCTAGGACAACACTGTGTCCCAAAGTATGGTCAACAAAATAAGAAAACAGTTATTATGACTACTGGACTGATGTCTACTGCATGAAACATTTGAAATATCGCTTAGAATTATTATTGCAAAGCTGTGTCATCAGCACCAATAGAAACACCTTCCTTCTGTGGATGCAACTGTTCCCCTTCACTTTCTCCTAAGCAGCCGTTGCCTCTGTCTCCAAATCAGAACACCATTTGGGCTTCTCCCTGAGTCAGTGCATCCTGAATACTATTCTTATCAATCTCAACCAATGCTGGTTGCCTCTCACTTGGAAAGGCCTTTTTATTTTTTTAAGTTAACATATTTAAGACTAAAGCAGTATGATAGGATGCCAGGCGATGAAACCTGGTGGCCAAATAAATGAGTGAGTGAGTGAGTGAGTGAGAAAGAGAGAGACAGAGAGACAAAGAGACAACAGCAGCATGTGACCTGGGCAGTGATTTCATGGCTGGAGCTAACGACAAAGCCAGGTGTTTCAGCTGAGTTCCGGAGAGGCACATTGATGGGAGACTCCGGAGCAGCTGTGACACGTCAGGTCCTGCTTTCCTGGTCCACCCCTGAGGAAGATGATCCTGGAGGGAAGACTTGCTCTTACCCCATCCTACTTCCCCGTCTTCTCTCCCTGGCCACTGCCACCTTCACTTGTCTTCGGGACTGAATTCAGGCATCACCTCCTCCAGGAAGTCTTCATAGATGGCCCTCAGTCTGGGCGAACTCTTCTTCCTCAGTAATGCCCATTCATGACTCCAAGGTTGCCACCTGCCAATTTGACTCAATTCCTCAACAGTGAGTACATTCAGGGCAGGAAGCTGAGGTGATTTATCTTTGTCATCCCAGAGCCCAGCTTGGGCTCTAACACACAGTAGGTGCCCAGTGGACATTTGTGGGATAAATAAATAGTGCTAGTTGGATCTGGGATACAAAGAAACAGCCTCTACTCACCCACTCTTCAAGCCCCATCTGAGGCTCAACTCACTTCTGCCTCCAAGAAACTTCTGACTGGCAGCCTGACCATCGTGGGTTTTCAGAGATAACCCCTATTCTCTCCAGCACTCTGGGACAGGAGGGGACAACGGGCGTGTGTTCGGAGGCCCTCTGATGAGAGAGTTTTTCCTAATTCTCCCATCATTTAAACAAACTGGGGTCCTGATTGATAGAAGAGTCATTTTTACAAAGACCAGGAAAAATGGCTTTTAATATCAGTTTTTAAGAAAGAAAGTATGGCCCCTATAAACTGTTAAACTTCACTTTATTGACCATAAATCTGTATTTTGCTCAATGCAAAAGTTTTTCATCTTGCACAGAAAAGTGCTGAAACAGCGACAACTGCCGAAAACAAGAAGTTTTCTCTTACGGACAATTTATATGAAAAAGTTATTGAATTCCTGGTTAGGGAGGCCCTGGCCAGGCACCTCCCGGCTCGTCCTTCGGGGCCAGGCCAGCGGGGACCAGAGGAGACCCGCCGCTGATCAATGTCAAGCGAAAATTAACCAACTGCAAGTCTATTAAGTCGTAGGCACCAGGCATTTCAAAGCCCCAAGCAGAGATGCGTTCCTCCCTGTGGACATTCATGCGAGGCTCTCTTTGCTGGAAGCGCTGCCAGACTTTCTGCCAGAGGCAGGGAGGGAAGAGCTGGTTCCAGGGAGCGTCCACCAGCCACCAGTGCTTTCCCAGTTCCTGTCTCCTTAAGTCCTTGGACCCACGCCAGGAGGGAGGCTTGACCAGAGAGGGGGCGGAAAATGAGAAAGGTTAAATAACGCCTTCAAACCCTCACGGCCAGGAAGTGGCTAATTAATTTCTCTGAGCCTCAGTTTCCCCATCCGAACCAAGCTGGTGTTGAGGAAATGTCAGCTTCCTTCCTGGAGTCAGGGATTGGAAGCCACGCCAGGCTGCCTCTCAGACCCAGGCTTTCTGCCCTGCAGAAACTGCCTCCTTAGCAGTCTCCCCGCAGCCAGCTTCCTCAGGAAGTGAAGGGTTGGACCAATGCTCTGCACGAAGAGAGTCGTCACCATGAAAAGTGTGCATCTGGGAGGAGCAGGCAAGACCCTTCCGAGCACCTCCTCTCGCTGCTTCCAGGGCCGGGAACTTGACCATTAGAGCTACCTGTTTCTGAGTTAAGGCATTATCCCTTATCAACAGGAAAAGACTCCTAGTTAACGTATTTCTTAAATTCATACTACCGGAACTAGAAAGAGTCCTCAGAATGATCTAGTCCAGGGGTCGGCAACCTTTAAGACATAAAGAGCCACTTGGACCTGTTTTCGAAGGAAAAAAAAAACCTGGGAGCCGCAAAACCATTGCGACATTTAAAACAAATGTAACACTGCATATATTGTTTCTTACCTTAATGCTATATACCGGATCGTGCAGAAAAAGGATTTTTTCACTTAACAAAAAGAGCCGCATGCGGCTCCGAAGCCGCAGGTTGCCGACACCTGATCTAGTCCAAGGAGAGCATACAGGGTACATCTGGTGAACCAAGCCCTACTGGACTGAGGGCTTGTTGAGAAAGATTCTGAGGCAGGATCTAGGCTCAGTGGCAAAGAGTATAGTATTCCACTAGTAATGTCTGCTTTAGGTAGGAAAGCAACCTCCAATCTCCCCTTTTCCCTTAGCTTAGCCCCTTCAAATCACTCACTCAACAAAGCTGCCAACGTGGCCTTTCTAACAGACATCTTAATCCCCCAATTCACTACCTTTCAATTCACCAGTAACAACACCCAAAGCCCTTCATGAGCCACTCCTGCTTCTCTCTTTAGCCTCAGCTCCTATCACTTCCCTTACAGGTTAAACCCCAGGAGTTCTGCACTACTTTTACTTCCCTAAGACACTCCGTGCTTTCTCACCAATCTTTCAACCTGTCCAACAGCAAACTCCTATTCATCCCTCAAAACCTAACTGAAGAGCAAACCCTGTGAAGCCTTTGTTGGCTCCCCCAATAGACTTAAGTGCTCTTTCTCCAATGCTCCCCCTGCACCTTTTACATTCTTCCAGTAAGCCCTTATTGCGTTGCTATGAGCCTCTTTTGTTGTTGTTATTGTTGTTGTTGTTGCCATTAGCCTCTTCAGAACAGGAACACGATCTTGAATTTTCCTCTGTGGCCCTGAATCATGTTAGCTTAGATCCTAACATGATTAACAGACAAACATTTTAAGTGTGTGAATGAATAGCTCTCCTTTCCCAATGTATATGTCTATTCATCACCAGACTGGCCTTTCCGATAGACACACTAGTCTACTGACAAACATGTATTAAGGTACTTTGAGGTTTAAGAAGCAATGGAAGCAAACCCAATCTCTGCCCCCGGGATAGCTAATATAAGAGAGACAGACGAATACACATGAAATTACAAAATGAGGAAGATGTGATAAGGATGAACACAGAGCTGTGATGGTAGGAGGGGATGGACCACTTAGGTGAAGTTTTAGAGAAGATAACATCCTGCAGGATGAGCAGGAACCAGATATGAGAGGGGCGGGGGGAAGAATCCTAAGCACAGGTACACAGAAAAGATGTGTGAAGTTTCCAAGGCAGTAAAGAGCTTGGCATATCTGGAACTGCAAAGTAACCACAGAAGCTAGAGTGGAGCGCAGGAAGGAAGAGGGAACTTGGATGAGGCTGGCGAGAGAAGCAGAGGCTCAGTCATGCAAGGCCTTGCTGAAGTAAGGACTTTGGATTGTGTGCTAAAGGCTGTAGGGAGCCTTGGGAGGGATTTGAGCAACAGAGTGACAAGATCTGGTTTACTTTAGAAAGCTTCTGTGTGGTGTGTGCCTCATTAACAAACCATTGCAGTCATCAAGGCAAGTGGTGATGCTGGTTTGTCCATGTTTGGTGGAGAGAAGTTGCTGAATTTGGAGCAATGGGACATGCTGTAAGCTCCATACTCCTCTGTTCCCCATTCAAACTGGATCAGCACAAAAGTCCTAAACACAGTCCTTCCTCCTTAGACCCTATTTGCCAGTTGCTCTCCTGGTGTCTTCTGACTTTTGTTGAGACAATTCACTCCATCCCGGAAAAGAGACCGAAAACCTCCAACACACTCAGCCTGACATGTAAGAATGCAAGGAGGAAAGTCTCTTGTTGGCTGGAATCCCTGTCCAACTTGAGCGTCTTGAATCACCAAGACAGTGCTGGCCCAATTCCAGAGGGAGCCCAAATAGCCATTGTCATATATAACACAGAAAGTGCCCCCCCTTCTAATCATGCTTTGCTTGATTAACAATTAAACTCAAATGCTAAAAATGTTGGTATTCAGTTGTATGGGCTTTTAAGACCTAAAAAGGGTGTAGAAAAAAAATGTATAGCGCAAAAGAATTTGATCACATTTGGGTAAACTTGCTACTGTTTTGAGGTGATAGGGAGAAAACAAGTTGGGGAAAAAAAGATCTTTAGATCTAGTTTTTAAGGTGGGTGTGAGTGCATGGGTATGTGTGTATCCTTGTGTGTCTTTTTTGTTTTGTTTTGTTTTGTTTTTAATATATTTTATTGATTTTTTTTACAGAGAGGAAGAGAGAGGGATAGAGAGTTAAAAACATCGATGAGAGAGAAGCATCGATCAACTGCCTCCTGCACACCCCCCATCGGGGATGTGCCCGCAACCACAGTACATGCCTTTGACCGGAATCAAACCCAGGACCTTTCAGTCCGCAGGCCGACACTCTATCCACTGAGCTAAACCGGTTTTGGCTATCCTTGTGTTTTATAACTTGCATATATCATAATATGTACTCGTGTGTATGTATCGTATGTTCCATTGAACAAAAGGAAGGGAGATAGTAGCTCTGGAGGGAAAAACAAGTGAAACTACCTCCATCTGCTCAATATCCTACTAACAAATAAGGTAAAAGCTGGAGCAAAACTGTTAGCAGCTTTGAGTTAATGAGCTGAGCCCCAGGAGGCAGGTCAGAACAAAGATTTAGATTCAAACCCCAGGTTCGCGCACTGACTCAGTAAACACTGGCTGGTGTGCACGCTGGGAGAGGTGCTGCGCTCAGAGCTGCCCCAGAAGAGCTGCCGGGCCAGAAGAGGAGGCAGAGAAACATCACTGGAGGGCTCAGTGGTGAGTGCTGATTCAAGCCAGGTCTGAGCCAGCCAGCAGGGATTTGGGAAGGTTTCCCAGAGCAAAGGACAGAGGCACTGATCCTACAAAATGAACATTTCAAGTGGGCAAAACAGTGGTGAGCTGCTGCCAGTTAGGACCACGGAGAGAGCCAGTATGTGTTTCTTTCCAACTCCACTTTAGGCTCCACGCTGGTAACTTAAAACCAACCAGAGCGAGAGTATTTACACCATGAAAATTGTCAAATGCAGTCAATCATGGTTGGCTTCTACTAAGTTAACACCAGTTTTCCTTACCATTACAAACACTTCTATGCCGCTTTTGTAGCAGTCTCGTTAGCGTGGTGCAAGGAAAAGAAATGTAAGTATCAATCTCTACATAAATAAGTATACATATGTATATTATCCAATACTCAATAAGTAGACATAACATTGACACATTTTCATAAATATTTACTTACATATAATGTTTTTATAATTAAAAACCTGTTAGGATCGAGTCTCCTAAACGGGGGAGGGTGTTCTGAAACCCGTAAGGCTCGGTACTCCAGAAGACAATGCCACCGAGCCTCTGCCATCTGTCGCTCTGGTTTTCTGCTAAGATTCATGGAATCTGTGACCTGTCTTTCTGGACTCCTGGAAGAATCTGGTGTCTTCCCTGCTTCTAATCCCACACACAGCAGCACACAGGGTGACCAGCCGTGCCGGTTGGCCTGGCATGCGGAGTGCTGGGCGGGGGGGCACTCAGGGCTAGAACGGAGGAAGGCTCAGACAAACCAGGACAAGTTGGCCACTGGGAAGGGATGGAGCAAACCCGGCAGTCTTCGCCTCCCTGGACAAAGGCCAGAGAAAAGCTGGATCCCGGAGGGTGTTCTCTTTAACACTATCCAGGCTTCCGTTCCAGATTGCAGGGAGCCGGCCCCCGGCACCCTCCCTTCCTACGAGCTAGGAGGAGTGCAGAAGGGTTCACACTATTGCCCCTCCCTGCGGCCACCTCTGCCCTGGCCTCCCTGCCCATCTGTGCTTCCCTGCTCCTTCCCGGTAGGGAGTGCTTTCTCTCCCCGCCCAGATATATGGCTCCTTGAGGCCTCTGAAAAATCAGCCTGGTTCTCCTGTTTCTACCAGCCTTCTCTCTCATCATTCTAGTTACCTCCTCCTCCACAACATTTTGTAACAAAGCAGAGGATGTCTTAGTCCATCTGGGCTCCCATAACAAAACCTCACAGACTGGGTCATTTAAAAACAACAGCAGTCTCTATCTTTCCCATAGTTCTGGATGCTGGAGGTCCAAGATCAAGGTGGCAGTGTGGGCTAGCTCTCTAGTGAGAGTTCTCTTCCTGGTTCATAGGCTGCACCTTCCCTCTGTGTCCTCACGCGGTGGGAGGGGCGAGGGAGCTCTCTGGAGCCTCTGCTATGAGGTACTAATCCCATCCATTAGGGCTCTGCTCTCATGACTTAAGCACCTTCTTAATGCCATCACTTGGGGAGTTAAGATTTCAGCATATGAATTTGTAAGGGCACACAAACGTTTGCACCATAAAAGAGAATAAAGAAATGAATATTTTTTAAAAATTTAAAACTGAGCACCTGTTTAGTAAGAGTCCCTGTGCTGGCTGCTGGGATATAGGAGACAAAGACAAAGCATGGCCAAGCCCATGAGGGGTTCAGGGTCGGGAGCACAGGGAGGGGAGTAAGCTGGAGGGAAAGCTATGAGGTCAAGGACAGGGGATTAAGGAGGCACATGGCAGACTCTGGCAAGGCCCCAAGGTTTCCTGTCCACACCTAAGTCTCTGACGCTCATCAAAAGCCTCTCCAAGGGATCACCTGAATAGACTCTTTCCTCCCCCGCCCCCTTCTCTGTGGGCCTCCAGCCCATTTTCTCTGCATCTTGACTCTTCCCTGTGCAAATCTGGCCTTCTCTTTAGAGTCAAAGTGGGAGGGCAGGAAGGGGGTGGCGGCATCATTTTCCTTCAGGACAGGGCATGGAGCATGCCCGCTCTGGCCCTTTGCACCCCATGCCGCCACGCCAGGGGCTGGGCACAGGGGAGGCTGTCTGCAGCTTCCCGACACCAGGTCCAGGTGTGTCTAGACCACGTCACCGGATTGGCCGTATCCGTGGAAACACAGGTTTTGCCTCCACAGCGAAGTCCACTTTCCCCTAAGAAGCCCAGGAGGTTGGCGGGCACCTGTCCGTGTGCCCTGACAGCTCCGGGCCAGCCTGTAAGGCGAGTGGAGGGACTGAAATTTCACTTTCTCAGAAACAGCAGATTCAGCAGCTGCGGCTGCTACAGGAGACACAGATCTGCACCGGCTTGATTTCTCCCGGCCTTTATCACCACGCAAAGAGCAGGAGCTATTACGCCCTGTCCGGCGGCCAAGGACCCATCTTGTCTGGGGTTGGTGAAATGATACCCCAGCCTCAGGGTGGCCAGACGCCTCCTTCCCCCAGCACTCACATTGCTGGGATCCTCACTGCCTGCCCAGGAACGCTGCTCCCAGCCCGGACAGACCCCTTCCTCTGTGTCCAGACTGTCAGGGAATGAGGGCCCTTCCAGAAACGGCAAGGTTTAGCCCCCACAGGGAAGGCTGTGACAGGGGCAACCTCCAGGCCTGCCTGAGCTTTAAGAAGGGGCGAGGGGCCTTTTCCCCTGGGTCCTTCCTTCCCTCCCGACGAAGCCCCTGTGGAGTCGGAGCAGCGGCTGAGAAGGAGGTGGCTGAGCAAGTTGGAAGGGAATGGCTGCCTTGGGGAGGGAGGTGCTGGCCCCACACTTGGAATGCTTGTGCCAATATTAAAAACGCAAGGCTCCCGTCAGAGCTGACCCAGACCCTCCTGGACCCACCCAAGCCTGGTTGGGACCCTGGATCAAATGGGGTAGGAAATCAGGGAGACAGGCATGAAACAGGTGCCACCGGATACCCTCTGTCCAAAGCTGACCTCCCGCCCTGGGACTCCATCTCAGCCTGGGGCCAGGACTCTGGTCCTGCTGTGGGGCTCCCTGAGCAGGGCGGAGGTTGTGTCCGGCTCACCTCTGCCCTGGACCCGCTGCACTCAGAGAGTCTACCCTCCCCCTGTGTCCTTCCCCCTGAGAATGGACCTCAGCTCGCCTGGGGCAGAGACACCCTCCTTTCTATACGCACAGCCAGGACCCACAGTCCCCGGAGAGCCCTGGATGTCCCTCCTTCGTTCCTTTGACAAAATCTCCCCAATTGCCAAATTTGTACACACCCCCGTGCTCAGCTCTGAAGGTAAACACTGACCGGCAACCCCTCTCTGCCCTCCACAAGCTCTTAAACCCACAAAGGAGACAAGCATAAAGATAAGGACAATAAGGAGGTAGTGTTGAGCATTTTTTGAGCACCTGCTACAAGCCAGACACGGTCAAATAGGCACTGCAATAAACTCAGAGGTGTGGTCCATATGGTCTCCCCAAAAGTGCCCAAAGCAACAACCCGCTCTTTACCGCACCCCTTTCCTTCCCTGGCTCCCTCACTATGGCTGGCTAGTGCTTCCCACTTTCACTCCTTTCAAGAGCAGCTCTGGGACGAGCCCAGCCTAAAGCAGCATTCACAGCCTTGGCCACGTTCTGGTCCTCACCCACAAGTTCCTGATTAGACCCTCTGCCCCAGTTGGCTACATTCTCCTCCTCAAACCTGCTAAGGGTGTTGCCCCAGGTGCGGCCCATGCAGTGGATCAAGCCTGGAGCCTCCATCCCAACCTCCCCACGCCACTCCCAAAGGCTGCTGGAAAGAATTCTTTTCTCCCACCAACGCCAGTCTGAGTTGTCTGTTCCATGCAGCCACCGTGGCCACCTGTCCTGGAGCAGTAATGCAGGAGTGTGTGCGTGTGTGTGCGTGTGTGTGCGTGTGTGTGCGCGCGTATGTGCGTGTATGTATTTGTGTGTATGTGTGTGCCTTTCCTCCTTCCCTGCTTGCAGAGAACTCTCTCTGTGCCAACTGGGTCCCGAACCCTGTTGTGTACATTGAAAAGAGGCACAGGGGGTTGAGATTGAAAAATGCTGAGAAACACGTGATTTCTTTACTTCTGAAATCCTTTCTCGAAGAAGAGAGGAGAAGGTGAGAAGTGGCTAGAACCAGCAAGGTGTCCGTTTGAGAGAGTTTGGAGTGGTGGTGTGGGAAGGGGGAGAGGGAGGGAGGAAAGGACAGGAGAGAGAGGAATAAGGAGGAGGAGGAGGGAGAGAGGGGAAGAGGGGAGGGGAGAGAGGCGGGGAGAGGGAGAGGAGAGGGAGAGAAGAGGGAATTAGAGGGAATGGAGAGAGAGGGGGGAAGGGAAGGGAAGGGAAGGGAAAGGAAGGGAAGGGAAGGGAAGGGAAGGGGAAGGGGAAGGGGAAGGGGAAGGGGAAGGGGAAGGGGAAAAGGAAGGGGAAGGGGGAGGAGAAGGGAAGGGAAGGGAAGGGAAGGGAAGGGAAGGGAAGGGAAGGGAAGGGAGGGGAGGGGAGGGAAGGGAAGGGAGGGGAGGGGAGAGGAAGGGAGGGGAGGAGAGGGGAAGGGAGGGAAGGGAAGAAAGGGGAGGAGAGGGGAGGGGAGAGGAGGGAAGGGGAGGAAAGGGGAAGGGAGGGAAGGGAAGAAAGGGGAGGAGAGGGGAGGGGAGAGGAGGGAAGGGGAGGAAAGGGGAAGGGAGGGAAGGGAAGAAAGGGGAGGAAAGGGGAAGGGAGGGAAGGGAAGAAAGGGGAGGGGAGGGGAGGGAAGGGGAGAGGAGGGGAGGGAGAGGGGAGGGGAGGGGAGGGGAGGGGTGCGGAAGTTGGGGACCACTCTCAGCCTGAAATGATTGACTGCTGGGGAGAAAATGAGTAAGTCTCCCCTGTGAGCTTTAAGTTTTGCCAACTGTGAAACAAACCTTCCATTTGCTGTTTTGTGTTTTGTTTTGTTTTCAGGCTTTCATAAAAAGATTCATGTTATTTGTGTATATTGACAACACCATGACCATAACACAGGTCAGCTTTATGCTACGCCACCACTTCAAATCTTAAAATGCAAACTGAAATCTCGATTTTAACCCAGAGACAGAGGCCACCCTTCGGGTACTTTCCTCAGCACCTAATGACCTAACTCTCCAGCTGTCAGAAGAGGTCAGGGCCGCAGCCCTCCTGGGCCCAGCCCGCCCAGCCCGTGGTCCCAGAGTCTGAGGAGCCACCTTCATGGACTGCCTGTGGCCTCTGCTTGGAGGGGCTAAATACACAACTTCACTGTGCTCCTCTTGGAAAAGTTAAAAGCTTTTCATATCTGTGCTCATTTTTTTTCTGTCTGCTGGCTCCAGGGGCAGCGGCATCTTGCGCTGAGTAACCGGAGAGGGGATGGCCGGCAGGAAAGGGGAGGTAGGAGTCATCTATCTTGGGGAATTTCAGCGGGATGACATGGCTGGGAACAGGAGGGGCGAGGCTGTCACCTGATTACTGATTCCAAGACTTTTCCTCCGAGAGAAAGAAGGAGTGAGCGAGGATGAAGGGAACAAAAAGCAGATCAATAAACAGGTTAGCGTCTGCGTCATTATTAACTCTCGGCCTGTCAGCGCCCCATTGCAGCGATCGCTGGAGGCGGCCTCAGATTTAATGGTCAGTGCGATGGATTTACTGTAAATGTTATCGGAGGCAGGGCGGGGGCACGGGGCGCGCGGAGGCCTCATTGACAAATCATTGGATTGGGCCTGGATGCAAAAGCCATTTCTGAGCGTGCATAAATAACCCAGAGCGTGGGGCAGGTGGCAGCCCCTCCCTCGGGTTTAAACGCTGCCATCCTCCTTTCCCTGCATCCTTCACTTCTGGAAGGTTCCAGCAGCCACATTTCTTCTCCGTCTTTCCAAGGGCCTCCTGGTGTGGCCATTATTGGCAAATCTGAAAAAGGCCAGGAAGCACGTCTGCACCCAGACCCTTGGATCCGCCCTGGCCAGTTTAACTCAGTGGATAGAGGCCTGTGGACTGAAGTTGCATCCAGAATTAGAGGTGAAATGTTTCTCAGGACTGTGGCCAAGCACATGCCAACGCAGATCCTTTGCTCATGACTGTCGCAGGGTGGCAGGTTTGGGGACCTTTCTTGGAGGCTGGGACATTTGCCATATACTAAAACGGGGGTACCCTGAAGGTTGCTTACCTTGGCTCAGTCACCAATTCAAATGGAGACTGCAGCCAAGAAATCAAGAGAAGGCAGAGACTCAGAGACAGAGCAATGGAAGTGTTAGGGGAGTTCTCCAAGAGCGAGAATGTGTCCCTGGGGACCCAGCTAGCATCTTCCACCCTCTCCCACCCCCGCCAGGGAAGGAGGCTGACAGGAAAAACAGATTCATCAGAAACATGGTGCTGGAGGAGAGCTCTATGGATGCTCTGGACCACCAGCAAGACAGGCAAGTGGGCCGTAACCAAATGAACCCTGAAACGGCGCTGGAGGCAAAACGACAAGAGGGAAGCTGTCCTCCTTCAGGCCCATAAGGAGAAGGCAGGTTCTCTGGGGGAAACCGTAACGCTGGGAAAAGAGCAGGCAGCAGGAAGAGAACACCGAACTGGAGATGAACGGACTCCACAGAAGAAGCGATAGGCATGCGTGGTAGGTTTGGGTATGTGGTGTGTGTATCTGGTGCATGTGTCTGTGTTTGTGGATATGTTTGTGTGATGTGTATGTGGTGTGTACGGCTGTGTATCTGCCTGTGTCTGTTGGGTGTGTGTATTTGTGTGGTTTGTATGGTGTGTGTGGCATGTACGTGTGTTTGGCCCAACGCACAGAAGTACCTGCAACTCATAGAGAGAATCACAAGGGGACTCCGCTAGGAAAGTCCACCCCACCAAGAATGGAACTGGGGCCCCAAGACACCCCGAAATGAGAACTGGAGCATCGAAGCCTCTCACTCTGACTGAAGCCCCCAGGGGAGCTGTTCCCTGAAACTCAGCCTGGGAGAGAGTCAGTCCTGGAAGAGGGGAGGGTCCTCCAGACAGAGAGCAGGTGGGGGGTCCCTGCAAGGCCGTGGGGAGCCCCCCAGGGAAGCCAGAAGGAGAGGGTTCCTTGGGAGAGGCCAAGCCCAAGGAGGCCCACGATGGTGGCTTGCTTAGGGTTTTCCTGGGCTTGGCACACAGCTGCACTTGGTGAACCATTCACGTACCCCCTCCTCCTCCTGGTAATGGCCCTGAGGAGCCCGGCCCTGCAGCACAGGAAGTGAGCACCACCACCCAGGCCTGGACTAGTGAGAAGGCGAAGGAGGGGACACGATGGGGAAGGCCAGCCTGCCCACCGTCACCTCTGCTGGCACCTGGGCAGAGCATCCTTCGGAGCGGGTGTGTCCGGGAGATGCCAGCATCAGAGGAAGAGCTGGGAGGGGCAGGGAAGGGGCCATGACTAGAGACAAGTGGGGTAAGAGGACAGTGAGCCCAAGTCCTAGCTGGCACAGGGCGGCAGGCAGTGGCCTCCCAGGGGATGGTGAGCCAGACAGGAGTGCCAGTGCCGGACAAGGTCACCTCCCCCACTGGCACCGGGTTCCTGTGGGCCCATAACCCTCACCAGCCTCCTAGTCTGAGCGGGGCAGCGGCTGATCCAGGCCATCCATGGGGGATGTGCCAAACAATTACTTTCCTTATTGAATATCTGATTAATTATTCAGGAGATGAATCAATTATTCATATCTCATTTAAGCGAGGGGGGAAAAGCCACTGCCCCTTGACAGAAGCTCTCAGCACCTTCCAAAGCCCCAGGGACTGAGTCATCGGCGGAGAAATTGTCACAGCAGGCACGTGGCCCCTTCGTGCTGCCACCGCAGCCTCGTGGCCCTCCTCCGGCACGCACCGACCACACCCCCTCACACACACACACACACACACACACACACACACACACACACACACAGCTCCCGTGAGGTGCCAACCAGGTACAACAGCAGAAACAGTCCCCTAAACGCTCAGATATACATCTGACACCGAGAAGAGTGTGATCACACCCGGGAAGCAGCCAGCTCCCCAATGTCCATCAGAGTAAAGATCTGACAGAAGACAAGGCAGAGAGAGGAGGGAATGGCATTCAAGGCTGAGGGAACCGCAGGAGCAGAGTGAGGAGGTGCTCAGGGAGCCTAGCGATCCGGGGTGCGGCCATGTGAGAGGAGGGTGAAGAGGGACGGAGCAGTGAACAGAGACTTGGGGTTACCAGTGGAAACCACTGGAAGTGTGGGGGTGCCCAGAGGGACCCCTTTGCCAGACTGGGCATCACACAGGGGAGAGGGCTTAGAGGTCCACTGGGGGCAAGAGGGCCCCACTCCAGTCACAAACACACCCCATTCTGTCCGGGGCGCCCCTCCGCAAGGGATGTGCTAGGGATCATCTCAGCAGCAGTCACGAGTTATGAGGCTTTTGCAAGTGGCAAAGCTTTTGCTATTTACCCTCCAAGGTTTTCAGTGTGTGTGTGTGTGTGTGTGTGTGTGTGTGTGCCGGGGGGAGGGGGGGGGGGTCCAGAGAATCTTAGGCTTTCAGAGCAGGAACCACTTTTTACAGATGGAGAAAGTGAGATTCCTGGAGGGGGAGCTGACTGATCTCGGCCACCCGCAGCCAGGACCAGGACTCAGGCCTGCAGCTCCCAAGCTCAGTGGTAGCAAGGCAGGCCAGGCAGGGGTAGGGGTGGTTCTGTGTCTGTCTGTCTCACACACACACACACACACACACACACACCAGCCCTGTGGATGGGGCTCTGCCCAGGTACCTCTGCAGAAAGTTCTGAGCCATTGAATGCCTCTCCACTCCTTTCTGTCGCTCACTCGTGTGTGTGTGTGTGTGTGTGTGTGTGTGTGTGTGTGTTTCTCTCCCTCCCCCTCTCACTGTGTTTTTGTGGCTCTCCCAGTCTCTGCCTTTCCCCCTTTCTCTCTCTATTATCTCTCTCTCTCTCTTCCCCTTCCTCTGTTCTTTTTTCTCTGTTTCTACCTACCATCCATCTCTCTGCCTTTATCTCTTTTTCCGCTCTCTCTACTTGTCACTTTCCCTCCAGTCTTTCTCCCTGTTTCCTTTCTCCTTCTTTCTCTCTGTCCTGAGGCCCATCCACCGCTGGGACCCAGCCCCTTCCTTCCCCCAGCCCTTCAGCCGGACCAGTCCCCCATGCCCCACACCCACTAATCAAATCTGCAACCTGATTCAATTATACACAGCAAAACTCAGATGTGTAACCTTGTTAATATCACGTTTATTAGAGGGAGGGGAGGAGAAAATGAAGATAGACTTTGTGTTGCTGCTAATTAGAAAAATTGAGACTTTACATCTGCGTAGCGCCGAGCAACATGTGGTGGGAACAGATGTGGGCTCATTTCACAGCTGCACCAGGCGGGGGGTGGGAACCATTCCCAAGCCAGCCTCCTCCCTGAGCGGCAGCCCCCTCCGCGCAGCGACCCCAGGCCTGATGGCACCCTCCGAGGCAGGAAGGCCGGGACCTGCGAAGGAAAGCAGTGCGGTCTGGCACCTGAGATCTTAGCCTCCGAGTCACATCTGAATTCAAGCCTAGCTATGCATTCAGAGATCATAATAATCTGGCCACTCAGTGTATATAGAGAGGGACTGTTAGCAGGACACACAGTCCCACCTTTTATATCCTGCAATGCCTCCCATTTGCCACACTCAACGGGAGGCTCATGAGCAGGACTGGGGGTCAGCCATCTGGGATCCAGAGAAGGGCAGAGACAGGTCTGGGAAAGGGAAAGGCAAATGGAAGATACCCAGCACCTCATCCTCTTTGACCAAGAAAGAGCACTAACCATAAACTAGGCTCATCCGATCTCTAAATCCCACCAGAAAGACAGAAGAAGGGGAGGGGAAATCCGTGTATTCCCATAGCAATGCCTGTACCACAGTCACACACAGAGGAGCACAGTGAAGGGACAGCCAAACAAGCCCTCCTCCTGCCCCACCCATTTCCATCATCAGGACCAGGCAGAGCTCACAGCAGGCGAAGAGTGTCTCCACGTAGCTCCCACTGATGGCTTTATAACAGGGTCACCCAGACACCTTAAATCATACTAATGAACACAAGAACCCGCCCCACCCCCACTCCCACCCCCGGCACCCCAGGCAGGAGACCACACTATTGCAATGGCCAGAGGGGAGACCTTTTTATTTCTTTTCCCCAGAAACTACTCGATAAATGCTTTTAGCATCTTTTTTAAATAAAAAATGAATGAAATGTAAGGGGCATATTAGCAGTGATCCAATTTCCAATTAGTCCAAATGATCGTGTTAAAAGCTATTAATAAACTACGGTGAGTGGAGGCCATTGGTGTAGGGATTCTTCAGGGAGCAATTGGCAGCCCACAGTCTGCCTCAGGGCCCCTCCCTCACCTCGCCTCACTTCGCCTCCAAATCCACAGGAACCCACCACATGCCCTTACTACAGGGAAGGGCAGGAAGGTAGACTGGGCATCAGAGCTAAGATCTGAGAAAAGGACAAGCTCCCACATGCACCATGCCTGGGAATCACGAGAGCCTACTTTGGAGTTTAACAAGCCATTAGCTCTCTTATCAGTTCCTATAAGGAAAAAAATGGCCACATGGCCAAGCTCAGGGCCCCCTGAGGCCACACCCAGTCTGCCAGGGACACCCTAGGTTAAACACAATTGTTTCCAACTTAACAGACAGTTCAAAACTCTCCTATGCCACCTCCAGCCCAGGAGTGACAGCTGCCTTAGTGACTGGCTGCAAAGGATCCTGCGGCTTCTGTCCCTCACTGGGGAAAGTGGAGGAACTGACTAGTGATGTCTGCCAGGACAATGATATGGAAGATGTGGCACACTTGTTGAGTACCCACCATTCCTGTGGGGAGAGTGACTATCTCCTTTAGTCCATTCATTAGCTGGAACTTCCATTTCAACTATGCCCAAGTGAGCCAAGCCCTCCTACCTGCCTCCTCCTATCCTGAGCCTGGCTCCCAGGTAGACAGAGCCCATGGGCTAGGGTCTGTTTGAAGGTCTGTGGTCCCACATGACTGGCCCATGACACAAACCACTGTCCAGTGCAAAGAGGCCAGTAAGTGCCCAGCTGGATCCTAGAAGCAGGTCCTGTGCTTACCCTTTCCCTACCCCTGCCATCTCACAGGGACGTTTCAGGGATCTCCCTAACCAAGACCACAGGAGCATTTCATATGTCATGCTCTGGCCACACCCCTAAGAGGGAGGAAATAGACCCTGCGTTCTGGACTTAGGCCCCACAGTTCTTGCATCCCTTTCTCTATCTCACGCTCCATACCTCAGACCCAATTCCAAAGCTGAAAGAAGGGCTGGCCATGGACCAAGCCTTGGGGAATATGAAGGACCTAGACAGCCAAGCAGTGTGGCCCTCAGAAAGACCCAGCCCTGGACAGACAAGAGCCCCATCCCTGGTTTCCAATAAACTCCCACCCCACCCCATGATTGATGGTGGGCAGATGCATCAGGCCCCCCTTCCTCTCCCACGGAGGGTTTTGTTTTTTTTTTTTTTTGTTAGGTTTTGCTAAAGCAACCTGCAAATTAATTTAATATCCTCCTTTGGTTGGGAGCTATGAAACTGGGCTCGAAGCTGATGATGCATGAACCATCGGTGGCAAGTATTTAATCTCTGGACAATGGATAGAGATGTTAGTGCACGCCACACTAAATTCTATTTACGCTGCCTATTAAGGGCAGTCAAGCTGAAGGGAATCGGTGCACATTACAGGCCCTAATGGGAGAGGAAGCTCCACAACAGTACATTAAAGGCGGAAAATGAATTAGGAGGGGACCATGGAGGAGAAAGCAGGCAGGCCGAGGGGCTGTCTGGAGATAACTCTTCCTGACAGCCCAGCGCACATGCCCAGCCCCGCTGGTCAGACATGCCAGGACGAGAAGCCCTAATGGTCCCAACCAAAAGACCTTAGCTGCAATCACCGTGCTCAACTCCTCAAGGAAGGAGTCTTCCTAGGCTCACACAGCACCTCGTCTCCCCTGGTCTGCCTGTCTCCCCTAGAGCATCTTGCGTCTCCAGAACCCAGCATACAGCTGTGCACAGAGAGGATTTGCCCAAGGTCACTCAGCAGGTAAGCGCCTCCACCAGGATTAGCATCAGATCTGACTCCCCTCACACCTCCCTTCTCAACACCCCTTTTGTAAGCAGGCAATTCCTGGGGTACTTGGGGAAATCTGAGCAGGCACTGTTGACAGCAGGGTTTCTTTCTGAAAACAGGGGCATCACGTGAACTTACACACAGCAGATGTTGAGACCTCCCCATGCTGTTTTCCTATTTAGCTTTCAGAACACTGACAGCCAAAGCTTTACCTCCACATAGGAGACTGAAAGGACCTTCTCTGGGAATCTAGTCAACCCAAAAAGAGAGACCTAAAAAATGATGACCCCTGAGGTTGGTTCTACCAAATAAGCCACAAGTCACCCAATGGGAAAGCCCAGAGTCAACAAGTCCCACCCACACACTCAAAGCGTCCAATCGACTGGTCAGTACCCTCATTCTTTCATAAGACAAGGAAGGATCAACAGACATCTGAAAAAGACCCCTGACAGAGACTGAAGCAAATAAATGCAGCGCAAGAAGCAGTGAGGAGAAATTAGAAAATATTCTATTCAAAAAATATGCCTTATTCCATTTATATGAAGTATGCAGAGAGACAGAAGGTAAATGAGTGATTGCCTTGGCCTAAGTAATTTCTTGAATAATTTCTGTGGATCAGGGATTCAAGAGTGGATTATCTGGGTGGTTCTGGCTCAGGGTTTTTCACATGAGTTCTAGTCAAAATGTTGGCCAAAGTTGTGGTCATCTGAAGGATTGACTGGGACTGGTGAATCTACTTCCAAGATGCCTCAATCATTCACATGGCTGGAAAGTTGATATTGGCTGTTGCCCAGAGGTCTCAGTCACACACAAAAGGCTGCTTGAGCCCTAGCCAGTTTGGATCAGTGGACAGAGCGTTGGTCTGCGAATCTGGGTTCGATTCTGGGTCAAGGACATGTTCCTCAGTTGCAGGCTCCTCCCTGGCCCAGACCCTGGTCAGGGAGCATGCAGGAGGCAACCAATTGATGTGTTTCTCTCACATCGATGTTTCTCTCTGCCTTTCCCTCTCTTCAACACTCTCTAAAAGAAAATGGAAAATTTTCAGGTGAAGATTAAAAAAAGGGGAGGGGGGATACTTGGGTGTCCTCATGACACAGCAACTGACTTTCTTTAGCAAGAGAGATCCTAAGAGAGCAAGGCAGAAGCCACAAGTCATTTATGACTATCATTTCTATCATATCCCACTGGTTACACACAGTGGGAAGAGAGTCTATGGGGCATGAATACCAGAAGATGAGAATTATTGGTGTCTTCTTTGGAAGCTGGCTACCAAAGACTTAACTTCAAATATGAGAGAGAATGAATTCTAAACACACACAAATTTTACTCCCAGCCAGATAGTCATCCAGTAGGAAAATAGAATAAGGATATTTTCAGACTTGAGACATCTTGCGTTTTTTACCTCTTCTGTATTTCTTTTTAAGACACAAGTAGAGAAGGTACTCCACCAAAATGAGTACATACACCAAGAAAGAGAAAGATGAGGTTCAGAAAACAGCAAATCCAACTCAGCAGTGACAAGGTGTGGCCCTGGTGATGGGGGTATGGGGGGGGGGAGGCATGGGGAGAGCTCCCCGAGGCCTGGCCATCCCTGGCTTCCAGATTTGGGATAACCCTCAGGTGGGTCCTTCCTACCTCCACCACCCCACCCCACCTGCATGATTCTCAGTGCTGACATTGTTGCCTCATATTCCCAACTCTCCTCACTGCTGGGGAATTGGTCATCTAGAATAAGCTTTATCATTTAGACCCAGTCATCCCTGCAGCCATTTCTTTCAGGACCCAGCTCCACACTTCCTCCTCTCTAAAGCCCTTCCTCATAGCCCCTCATGGAAACAATCACACCCCACCTTCATAGCCCACTCTCTTCTGCCCACCAGAGCAATTCAGTGTTGAATTAATGCACTTCAACAAATATGTGTGGAGCATCATCTATGTGGCAGGCACTGTGACAATCACAGTCCCCCCCCCCCCCTTTGTAAGGACAAGAGTCTGACGATAAACATTATACACACAGTGTGAGCATTCCAATGTGGCCAAGTCCTCCAGGCTGTCAGCCACCCAAGGGAGCCTCACTCAGCTACAGGGACCAGGAGATTTCCCTGACCTGACAGAGATTTCTGAAATCTACACACTGAAGAGTGAGCCAAGCAAAGACACTAGAGGGTAGATGGTAGGGGCTGTGGAAAGTGTTCCAAAGGAAGGGATATCTTGTTCAAAGACCTGAAGTTTTATTTTTTTTTTTATCTGATTGGTTCCAAAAATATAAAGTGCAGAAAAAGAAATTGGTTCCAAAGTGTGCATTGAGAGTGGTAAGAAATGGGGCTATGGGTTCAGCATGGTCTTATTGGTTTTGGAAAGGACTGTTGCTTTATCTAAAGGAAATTAAAAGCCATGGAGAATTTTAAGCAGGGGAGTGAGATTATCAGATGTACATTGCAGAAGAATCATACAGGGTGTTGTGTGGGGAAAGAAATATAGGGCAAAGATTGGCAGCATAGAGACCCACAAGATAATAACCAAATCTTCCAGGAAATAAATGGTAGTGGGATGAGGATGGCTGATGAGGACATGGAGATACACAGGCAAAGGCCAGGCATAGGATGCTTCACAGATGAACTGTGTAAGCCTTAGAGATGGAAGAGATGATGGAAGTGAGGTCCAGAGGGAGGTGAAATACAGGAAAATGAAAACAACAATGGAAGTTTCCAGCTCAGGCCTTTGGGGGAACAGGGGTCTTCTCCCTGAAAGTCCCTGCCAATAACTTATGGGCATTATCTTTTCACCAAACTGAAATATTCCCACCATCAAAGCCTGGCCTAAAGAGACAGTGAAGGAACACAAAAAAGGAGGGGGTAATGCATCCATGGTGAGGCTCCTGTCTTTGAACACTCTCCCTGCCCTCTTAGCTTTCCCACTGTCCATGGCCCATTCCTTCAAGGACAACCTCTGTCACAGCTGCCGGCAGCTCCCACCCACCAGCTGCAGCCTCACTGCTGGAAATTAAGCTATAGTGTTTATGGGACTTAATTAACAAAATCACTCATCATCTCAGGAACTCAATGACTCTCTGGACATGTCAGCATTTGAAATAAATTAGCCCAGTGCCCAGTGAGGTCATCTTCATTCCAGTCTGCAGTCCTCACTTGCCCCAGACCCCCAGTCCACCCCCGGGGCCTCCCCTTCATCTCCAGTCCCCAGGAACCCTCGCAATTAATAGCTAATTAACCAACAAAACAAGCCTACCAGGTACAACAGCAGAAAGACATCCTCAGCCCACCAAAGCAAGTAATTACTCAGTGTGGGCAGGTCTGGGAAAAAAAAATCACTTATGAGATAAATCAATGGCTCTCCCCCATCTTGAGGATCTGGTAGGAGGGAAGAAGGCTTCTCAAGATCTGGAAACTAATTTAAAGAAAAAGTACGCCTCGTCCATTTCTTCTATTGCTCATCATAAACCAAGATGCTCCAAAGTCTTCATTTTTCCAGGCTTGCTATCGTCACATTGCGGGTGGAAGAAAAGTGTTCACTTAAATATTTATTGTGTACCTGCCTTCAATCTGGAGATAGAGAACAGAGAAGACAAACATGAGTCCTTCTCTCATACATATTCATGTTGTAGCGCTTTAGAGACAGACAAATAAACAAGAAAACAAACAATACCTTTTAGCTAGTGATAAGAGTTGCAAAGACAATTAATAGGTATGATGAGGAGTGTTGGGCAAAGGGCTACTTTGCAGGTAGGAAGATTCTCTGAAGAGATGGCACTAGAACCAAGCCAGTCATGCTCAGAGCAGAGGGGGAAATGTGCGTGTGGCTGGAGGAATGGCCAGTGCCAAGGCCCTGTGGTAGGAAAGATGTCAGCAGCGGGGACAGAGGGAAGAGCCATGTGGCTGGAGCATAGACAGTAAAGAGGAAAGTTGGAAGTAAGTTTTGAGAGCGGGTAGAGACAGGATCTGGCTGGTCCTTCTAGGTCACCATAACTGGCGTGTGTTTATGGTAAGTGAACTGGGCAACTGTTAGAGGGATTGAATCATGGAGTAACATGACAGGTAGAAATCTAAGTGGAGGAGTCCAAGCACACCCCTTTGCGAACTATGACAGAGCAGTCCTTTCCAAAGGCATCACTGTCACCTTCTCCTCGAACTTGACTTATTCCGCAGGCAGAGCGACTGAGACATGGACTCTCAGTGAGAACCTTCCCGGTAGGAGCCAGGGCTTTGCATGAATAGTCTCAGAGAAACCTCACAACAGCGCCATGAAGTGGGTAACATCACCCCAATTTAACACATGTGGAAACTAAGGCACAGAGAAGTTACATAAGTTGCCTAAGAAATTAGAAAGTACTGGAGCTGGGATCCAAACACGGGCAGTCAGAGCCCAGAGTCTAGTTCTGGCACTACACCTCACTGCTTCATGGTGTAAATTATCCCCCTGAGATTTCACAGCCCACTCAGGCCTGGAACTCGGGTTTCTCCGTGGTCACCTGCACATACCTGTCCAAGACGAGTCTCCCATGTGTCAGGAATTCGCCCCTGAATGTCACAGGGTGGCTGTGAGGGTTAAATAAGCATCATGTGCAAAGCACCCAGCCCAGTGCCCAGCATGATGCCTAGCATTTAGCCTGAACTCAACAGATTTTTTTTTTTTTTTGAAGGAAGAAAAACCCTCTACTTATGTTAAAGAGGATGGGGAAGGAGATGGGAGGAAGGGAACCTATCCTCTCACTGTTCACTAAGGAGGACCAGCAGGACATACCCTACTCCAAAAACGACCTGATTTTAACAAATGCTTTGAAAATACTTGACTTGTTTTTAAACAGACATGCTTAATTTCATCTCAACATGAGTCCGTTGAAACTGATATTTTGTAAAACCTTTAAACACACAGGCTCTTGTCGTATTTTAAAACTCCAGCCTACGAAGTGCCGTGTTGCAGCCAAGTAATTGCTCTCTGGGGCAAACCCTGAGATGCCCAGAACAGGGCCCTGAGTAGAGAGCAAGTGTCCTCCCCACCCCATCTGAGAGGCAGAGAGCAGCTCTTGGGGAGCAGAAAGAGTGGTTCTCCCACTCTGCTGTAAGTTTCTGACCCAGAACTGATAGATTCTCCCTTCCTCCAGTTGATGGACAGACATAAACCCCATCTGTGGCCAGACATTCCTGAGCTCTGAACCACCAATCAGCACCTGCCAAATACCCTAAGCCCCCATTCCTAAGTCCCTCGGTCCCTAGTCAGCAATCAGCCTGTGCTGAGTGCTCTAAGCCCCACCCCCTATCCTTAAAGGTGCTTTTACACCCACATCCACACCCACACCCCACCCACTAGCTCTCTTCCACCCCGCTCGATGGAAGCAGCCGGCAGGGGTACCCTTCCCTCCAATAAACTTGTGTGTGGTCTATCTTCTTATTTAATCTATCAAGAACCTGATGCTTGGTGAACCCACGCCGCCCAAGTGGTCCTCTGAGGCCACAAGGCAGAGCGAGAAGGAGGAAAAGCCAGGCCTCCAGGGTCCATGCCTAAGAGCAGGGCAAAAGCAGGTCATGAAATCGCTCCCCTGTGCCTGACTCACTCCCTTGCAGGAATGACGAGAATCTTCCCTGACGATCTGGCAAGATGAAAAGGCCTGTTTCCTCCCATCTGAAGGCTCTTGCTATGACAAGATCCCAATTAAACTGGCACATCCCCCACCCTTCCTCCTCCTCCTTCCCCTCACTCCCTCTCTGGGCTCCACTCCCTTCTGGGTGTGGCCCTCCTGTCCCTGCCTTCGCATCTCCCAAAAAGATCCTTCAGGGGCTGAGCCAGCGGCACCTGGGTCGGGGCGGAAGGCACAAAAGGCCACTGGGCTGACTCCCCTCCTGAGAGGACACTTGGGGACGGTCCCGGTATGCAAACTAGCAGGCGCCTGAATTCATAATTGGACGTTCCAAAATGTAATTATGAAAGATGAAATGCTCCTCTCAATGAGAAGGCTGTAAATAGAATAATTAATTTTGTGTTTGCTTGAACAATTCTGTATTATGGACCTTGCAGTGGAACTGAAATTAATTAAGTGCACCAGGATTTATGGAGGAGGTGAAGAGAGAGGGGGGGAAAAAAAGAATTAATCCGAAGTAAAAGATAGATGAGTTTGGGAATGTAATGACGTGTTAGCCTGGGGTATACGTGAACAAATTTACCAGGCACATTCTGGGTACAAGAGGCGCGAGTTGAAGGAATTATCTCAATACAGCTGCTGGTCAAAAAGCCAGTCATCGGGAGGAGGAGGGATTGGGTTGGGAGATCCCCGGAGGAGAACTAGATCAGGGGCTATTTCTGAGCTGACCAGGAGGAGGCAGTACCAGAGGGGAAAGGAGGCAGACAGAGCATAAGCCTTCAACCCCATAGCGATGCAGGGTACAGGAGAAGGGCCCTAGGGAGACCAGGAGGCCAGGGTGCAGAGACTAACCGCAGGAGGAGGTCCTCAGCATTCCTGGGGCCTGCAGATACACCCATTCCTGCTCAGGCTGCACTGAGGGGATGCACGGAAGTTATTCAGTCAGCATTTTGCCTGGCATGAGTTGTTGGCACACAGGATGTCTCTTCTCCCTGCCCAAAAGTTCTCCCAAGGCTGTAACGCAGTGCCCACCTTGAGTCATGAACACATGAAGGATGAACTTGCCTACTGAGCTCAGTGATGCAGCTGGATTCCTTGAATGAGGCCTGACAGAACAAGAACCGATTTGAGCCAAAGCCGGTTTGATCAGTGGTAGAGAGTTGGTCTGCGGACTGAAAGGTCCCAGGTTCGATTCCGGTCAAGGGCATGTACATTGGTTGTGGGCACATCCCCGGTAGGGGGTGTGCAAGAGGCGGCTGGTCGATGTTTCTCTCTCATCGACGTTTCTAGCTCTCTATCTCTCTCCCTTCCTCTCTGTAAAAAATCAATAAAAATATATTTAAAAAAAAAAAAAAGAACCGATGAACTGAGCGAGCTCCAGAGGGCCCATGCCAGCCAGGCGGAGGGAGGCCCTGGGCTGGGCTTGCTTCTGGAACGCAGCAAGACCTCCGTGGCCAGGCGGGTTCCTCCCGACCTGGCACCCTGATGCCAGGGGAGCGCCCCTGTTGCAGGGCTCTGCCTCCCAGGGCAGCATTAAGCAGGCATTTAGATACCTGGCATGGAGGAGGGTGATGGATGGCTTTATTAAGCCACCGAGGCGAAGCTGCTGACAGTGAAGGACTCCCCTGTCAGGGGAAGCATCCCTCGCCCGCAGGCCCCCTCGGCAGCCTGTCTGACAGCCGGAGCCCCTGACGGATGGGCAACTCCCACGGGAACGGGAGAGCAGCGTCCCAGCATCCCTCCGAGGGCCTCGCTGAGTGTCACCAAGCCACCTGGCCCGGAGGACCACGTGTCACTGTCTCCCATCCGGACCGCCTCTGTGGCATCATTGGGAAGGAAGACAGCATTCACCTTGTTTTTCACGGGAAAGACACCCCCTGGAGGTGGCCGATGCGGCGGCCCTGAGGCCTCTGTAGAAGCCAACTTTGTCAAGCTCTTCACTATCGCCCTGGCTTCTCCCAGCGAGTTTTGGGACAGGTCACTGCTATTCTGAAGACGAGGAAACTCAGGGTCAGAGAGGCAAACTCACTGGCCAAAGGTCAGACAGTGGGATTGGAACCCGGGTGCATTCAACTCCTCAAGGCCCCCCCTGCCCGGACACTTTGCAGAAAAGACCTTCCGTGGGGTTGCTTCCATGGCCCCCTCGACCTCCTCCCCCCTCCAGCCACCGCCCGCTCGCTCCCATACAGTCACGTACTAGACAGGGCACCTGTTGGCCCAGGGCCTCACTCTCTGAAACTGGGACCGAAGAGGGCAGATCCAGGCGGAGGAAGGCTCCAGAGGGGCCCCAGGAACACCTCCAGCCTCCGCGATCCCCCAGACACAACCTCCTCTGCGCAACCGCACGACCTGAGCAAACTTACATTCCTCCTCCTCCAGCCTCTCCTCCACGGCCTCTCCACACCACTGCCCAGGCTGCCGGGCTCCTCCGGCAGCTCTGCTTCCTCGGGCATGCACGCATGTACACAAACACAAGCACATACACAAACACACACACATGCATGCTGTTTTCCAAAGCAATTCACAGCAGAAGATAAAGTCAGAACAGCTGACACTTCACCCTGGAGCCCAGCAGCCATCAGGACCTGAACCTCTGTGAGCCCACGAGAATCTCTGATGAGAGCTTTTGTGTATGTTTTTTTTTATTATTTTTTTTTATATATTTTATTGATTTTTTACAGAGAGGAGGAGAGAGGGATAGAGAGCTAGAAACGTCGATGAGAGAGAAACATCGACCAGCTGCCTCTTGCACACCCCCTACCAGGGATGTGCCAGCAACCAATGTACATGCCCTTGACCGGAATCGAACCTGGGACCTTTCAGTCTGAAGACCAATGCTCTACCCACTGAGCCAAACCGGTTTGGGCTGATGAGAGCTTTTGTAATTCTGGAAGTATTGCCCATCTGTAAGAGGGCTCCCTGCCACACCCTGTCTTAGCCTTGGCAGCCACCTGTTGTACCAGTGATGGAGGGAGGGGAGCTCAAACGGCACATGCTTCCTCCCCTTCAACCATCAACAAGGGGCAGGGGGAGAAGAGCACTCCTTCCTTCCCGTCCTCCCAAGGCTGATGTGTAGGGTTTCCCTCTCAAGAAGGCCTCTGGGACACCCTCCCCTACCTTGCTACCAGAGGTCAGCCCCTTCCCTCTTCCCACTCCCACTAAGAAGCGGGGCTTTGCAAACCAGAGCACCCTTTTTGCCTCCCAGATCAAAGTAGAGAAGAGGAGAGCAAGTTTTTGCAATGGGCAGAGATCTTGCATTGGAACATAGGGTACCTCTTTCCACTAGTGTCCCCCACAGCCACCCCCACTCCTATAGTTGTAAGTCCTGTGTGCAAGCTATTCTGAAAATCGACTGACCCAATATTGCTTTCCTGGCAGCGATACAACCTATCAGGGATCAACAAAGAAAAAAGCCAAATAAATAAATAAATTTTATTTATTCTATTTATTCACTTATTTATTAATATACTAAACAAGTATTTTTGTAATTCTGGAAGTTATGCCCATCTGTAAGAGGGCTCCCTGCCACACCCTGTCTTAGCCTTGGCAGCCACCCTATTGTACCAGTGAGTAGAGGGAGGGAAGCCCAAGTAGCCATAACCTAGGGATACAATGGCATGTGAGAAAGACATGGGCCATCATGAAGCTTATGATCCAGTGGAAAAACAGGTAATGAGCAAACAAATGATTTTAAAAAGAAAATAACATATAAAAATAATTAAATCTAAATAAACTGACATAAAAGAGAGTGACTGAATAGAAAATATATCCAGGTAAGCTGCAGAGAGAATAGCAAATCCATAGCCCACTTGGGAGTTCTATTTGGCAGAATTTTTATCTTCATAAGCCAAAGAAATAGCTGCGTTTGTCAATGACCCAAAAAGTTAATTATTCTTTCACTCAATATATATTTACAAAGTACCTACTATGTGCCTGGATGCTATAAATTGGCAATATTAAAATATGGCCTACATTTAGTAAATTATATAATGTCTAATCACTGTATCATACACCTAAAACTAATACAGTATTGTATGCCAACTGTAATAGAAAAATAAAAATTATTTTAAAAATTTTTAAATGGCCTCGCTGGCATAGTTCAATGGTTGAGCATCAACCTATGAACCTGGAGGTTACGGTTCAAATCCCGGTCAGGGCATATGCCTGGGTTGTGGGCTCAATACCCAGTGGGGGACATATAGAAGGCAGCCGATCGATGATTCTCTTTCATCATTGATGTTTCTATCTCTCCATTTCCCTTCCTCTCTGAAATCAATAAAAATATATTAAAAAATTAAAAATTTTTTAAATAATATAATGTCTTCTGACTCCAAATGAGGAAGGAAATAATAAAGTAAAGGAAAATAGCATTTATTGAGGACTTACTATGTACCAGACATGAGCTGTGCAATTTCATGCATATTCTTTCACTTGATCCTCATAATACAGCAGGGGGTGGAGGGTAGTAACCAAGGTCATTGCCTTTTCCTTGCAGTTCGGGGAATCCCCACATACACTCTTCTAGAAAATGGTACAGCTAAAATCTGGACCTATGCAGTTGTAATCCTTACCCCCATATTATACTTCCTCCTCCATCTCTTTTTAATTGAATCAAATAATCAGAATGTAAATCTTTATTTTTATAAGAATGGGAGAACATGATTCCAAGAAGAACTTGTTGACAATACTCAAGGAGGCAATTGCTTTTAAGAGTTTAAGGAGCTCTCTGTGCCCCTCTCATTCACCCAGCCAACTCCCCACGCATGCAGCCTCCTTTCCCCTCCTCAATAGCTAGTCCTCAGGTATAACCAGTCTAGAATCCTTGCCAAGTGCCCCCATCAAGGAGTCAAGGTGCATCTTGTATGTGGCACCTGACTGAGTCTTTGGAACAGATATTTTTATGCAGTAATTCTTGCCAAAGGAAAAGCATGATGAAAACATCTTGTACAAAATGCATTAATTCCCAGGCAAAGATAAAAATTCCACTTGACTCAAATAGATTTCCCATGGTGAGTTAGTGCTGCATTGAGGGTAATGGATGGGGGAGGGAGAGGCTTCCAGCCCATAAATCAAAGGGGAGATGGGAAGGGGGAAAGGAGTTGATGGAGGGGGAAGAGGCCTGGTGAAGTCTCAACCTGTGCGAGTGATGCTTCCTCCTTCCCCCAGTTCTTAATGATCTCATCAGGGGTCCACGATCGATTCCCAGCCTTGTTCATCTATCCCCTTCTGCATTCATTATTTTAATAGCATCCACACAGGCCATTCAACATTTGCCTTAGACAAGCATTAATGGGAAGTTTGTTTGGGAAGCTCAGGAATCAAGAAGTAGGCATCCGTGAATGAGGCCAGCACTGGTGAAAAGGACGCAACTGTGGGGATGGGAGAAATACCGGGGGAAGAAAATGACAACCAAAAGTTCGGTCCAAATTAGACCAATGTCACCGCGCTTCCCTTTCTCTGCGCAGGGCTCCTCCCGCCCCTAGACCTGTGAGCAAGCCAATGAGCATAAAGCTTAGGCATGGGGGTTTGAATAAAAGGAGTCCAGATCTTTGAACTGGATCAAAAAAAGACTGTTGTTCTAAATCATGCTGCAAACACTTCCCAGGTGCTCATCTGAGCCAAGCACTGTGCTAAGGTTGGGACGTGTGTGAACAAGACCAGATTCACCCTTAAGGAGCTACAGTCTAGATAAATGAAGAAGCAGTGTCAATTCAGGGCAAATAATGTTTGTTTGTTTGTTTGTTTGTTTGTTTAATTTCTTTATTGATTTCAGAGAGTAAGGTAGAAGGAGAGGGAGAAACATCAATGATAAGAGAGAATCATTGATTGGCTGCCTCCTGCACGCCCCCCCCCCCCCACTAGGGATCGAGCCCTCAACCCAGGCATGTGCCTTTGGTCAGAATCGAACCCAGAACCCTTCAGTCCGCAGGCTGAGGCTCTATCCACTGAGCCAAGCCAATAAATGTTATGCTAGAAATAAGGGAGGGAAGACATGGTCAGGAGCTCCCAAGAGCAGTGATGCTTGAGATGAAATCGAAGGTCAAAAAGAATTTTTTAACCCACTGGGGTAGGTGCACTTTCCTGGCAGAGGGAATGGCAGATGGAAAGATATGGAACATGAGACAGGCTGGTGTGTTTGGGAACTACAGGAACTTGGGAATCCTGGAAAACACAGAACCAGCAAAGAGAGGGGACAGGCTGAGGACGTTTGCCAGAGCCTTATGTGCCAGGCTGTGGATTGAGGCTTCATTCTATAGGTTAAAAAGTGCTTTAAGCAGATTAAAAACATAAAAATGGAATTGCAGGTTGAGAAGCCTTGTGCAAAATAGATGGAAGCAAAGAGATTTGGGACAGGAGGCAGCTGAGACACTCTCAGCGGTCCTTTGGGGAGATGATGAGGTCTGAGCTAGGGAGAAGCTTCCAAGTTAGAGGGGAGGGGTGACGTCCAGGGTCCCAGAGGGAGATTCAAGGGCGAGGTCCCACCTGGAGTGTGGCACCCCTCTCTCGCCGCATCCAGAAGATGAAAAATAGAAGGAAGAAGGGACCGAGGGGCAGAGTCAATGAGCCTGGGGCTGGAGACTGTGTTGCAGAAATGAGGGGCTGAACAGATATTTTCAAAGCTCCAGGGAGCTGTTGCCTTAGATTGGATTCCCCCAAAAGCAGAAGTTAAGACAAGAACTTAGTTGCAAATAGTTTACTTGGGAGGTGATCCCTGAAATGAGGAATGGGGAGAGAACAGTTTACAGATTAGATGATACTGCGGGATGGATGTTAATTCCCTGATTCTGAACATTCTACTGCAATTATGGTGATATGAGAATTGGCTGGTTTTTAGAAAATGCACACTGATATACTAAAAGCAAAGCGACATTATGTCCACAACGTATGGTCAGGCAGTTCAGGAAGAAAATGTTATATGTTACACACACAGTACATGATAAAATAAGTGTGGTAAAGTGTTACCTTTTAGGGAATCTGGGTAAAGGGTATACAGCAATTACTTGAATTACTTTCGTAACTTTCCTACAAATCTGAGATTACTTCAAAATGGTTTAAGTTTTTTAAAAATCACCTAATCCTGTGGCGGCTTATCTGCCTCCGTTTTTAAAAGAGGGAGAAAAATAAATCCAGTCCATTACAAAGAAATGGTTACTATTAGCACAGCAAGGCCTCGGAGGAGCTTAGAAAAGGGTCTCGGTCCTGAAGGGTTTCTGGAATATCCGGATATTTTATTCTCCTCAGTCCTTTGGCAGCTAAGCCCTCAGCATCAATGCCTGACCCCATGTCTCTGCAGGGGCAGGAAACAGAGCTGGCAGGCATGTGGCCTCTCCCTGGGCCTGCGGGGCATGGCCACGAGAGTAAGGAGTTCCAACCCACCCTTTCCTGCTGCCCCACGCATGGGCAATCCAGCTCCTGGAATCTCAAGGCTGAATCTGACCTCAAGGCCCCCTAGGTATGGTTCAAGGTAATGCTAATGCTGCAAACTGGGGGGATGTGAAGAGTTTAGAAAGGGGGAGTTATTACTGGAAGGGTTGGGGGATCAAGAGGTGGGTTCCAGCCTGGTCAGCATGGCTCAGTGGTTGAGCGTTGACCTATGAACCAGGGGGTCATGGTTTGATTCCCAGTCAGGGTACATGCCCAGGTTTTGGGCTCAATCCCCAGTGCAGAGCATACAGGAGGCAGCCAATCAGTGATTCGCTCTCAAAATTGATGTTTATCTCTCTCTCCCTCCCCCTTCCTCTCTGAAATCAATAAAAATCAATAAAAATAAGACTGAACATGGATGAGGACAATGGAGGGTGGGGAAAGGGCAGAGGGTGGGGTAGGAACCTGGTGGAGGGGGGAAAAATGAGGAACTTGTAATAATATGAACAATAAAGGTTTATTTAAAAAAATAATAAAAAAAATAAAAATATATTTAATTTTTTTTTTTTTAAAGACGTGGGTTCCAGCCCTGATTCCACCACTGGAATAATTCCTTCAGATTCCTTTGGCCTCACTGTCCACTTCTGTGACCAGAGGAATTATAGTCCTTATTTCATGGCCTTCATCGACTTGTTCACTCGCTCAATAGCATCTTCTGAGGACGCTCTGTGAGCCAGATGCTGGGCAAGTGAATCGAAACGACATGGTCCCATCCCCTGAAACATCCCCACTTGTGGGGCAGCCTGACAGCACACAAGCAAGCAGGTAAGTAGCGAGATCCCTACAGACTGCGACACGTGCTGCGGATGAAAGAACGGCACCCTATAGCATAGAGTAAGGGCCTGGTGGTCTGCTTGGACAGATGGTCAGGGAAGGCTTCTCTGAGGAGGTGGCACTTGACGGAGACTTGAAGGCTGAGAGGTACCAGAGAGGTGAAAGGCATAATTAGAAATGATTCAGAAATGATCATGGAGTGATCAGCGACCCCTCCTTTCACCTCTGCCCAACGTGGGCAGCCATTAAACTGAGGGGCAAGGCCACTTTGTCTGAAAGGTCAGCAGCCTCCTGGGCAGGCTGGGCTGGGCCCTCCCTTAGACTCCCCACACCGTCTAGCTCTGCACACACAACTCACTGACCAATTATCCTGTGAGTCTCCACCCTGCACCGGAAGTTGTGCCAGAATTCAGAGAAAAAGTGAGACACTCTCCTATCGGGTGGTTGTAAGATGCTGCCAGTTCCCAGGGGTGACCCTGGGGAGGAAGCCAGGAATGCTGGCTTTATCTGTGCCCTCCCCACTCCAGGGCAGGGGCACCTCTCTGAAATGTCCTTCAAAGGGCCTCGGGCAGAATAAGTCTGAGGTGTTGTAGGCTGTCTCTCAGAGGCCCCCAATGGACTGAACCCCCGCTGGCGGCTCATGAATACTTCCTATATGAACTTCCTTCCCTGCTCTGTCCCACCTCCCCACTCCCACCTCTCAAATAAAGGATCTGCACTCACATTCACATCTCGGGGTTCATTTGGAGGACAGTGCTCAGAGATTCTTCAGGAATCGAAATGGTAGTGTGAGCTACCTAACTATAGCTCCTTAAAGGCTGGGACAGCCTGTATTTTAGGTCAGTATTATATCCCCAACATTTCACGCAGGCCTAGGACAGAGAAGGTGTCCCATGAATGCTGGCTAAGAGATTGACCTCCCAGAACTAAGCATGACCCCACCAGGGCAGGCCCTGGACCCAACCCTTCTCAGGTGAGCCCTGGGGGAGGTTGGGCGCCCCAAGGCCTCAGACGCCTGGCCTAGGCTTGAAGCTGACCTGAGTGAGGGGCACTGCCGACACGCAGACAGGCAGCACAGGGTTTGCTGGGCTGGTGCAGGCTTACTTGGTTCTCCTCTGCCCAGGAGCCCGGCTCCCCTGGGCACGGCCCCTCACGGTGAGTGTACAAACAGGCACGCCACGGGGCCATGCCGGTTAGTTCAGGAAAGGTACGGGAGCATGACAAATATATGTAATGTGGAAATTGGCCAGTCTTTTACAATAATTTAGAGGCGCTAGTTAGGAGCAATAGAAACCCCCCAATTACTGATGTTTAAGGCTGGCACTGTTGCTGGATGAATATTTCATGCCTAAATGAACTTCCACCAGGGCCCCCCGCTGCTTCTGATGAGGCTCTTGCGGGCTTTATTGCCCAGCGCCCAGCGGGGTCCCGCCAACCGGCCCCATGACGGATGATACCTCGGTTTGTGGCTTAAATAATGCAGTGGGGGGCAGGCTCAGTGCCGGTGCGCTTTATTTACATATCAATTGAGTGGCCACTCTGAATATGAAGAAATATGAGAGAGGGGAAGTCGCTGACACTGAATATTTCATGGTCATCCTCCCCGACCCCCTCCCACCCCCACCCCACCCCATCCCCAGGAAGCGATTGTCCCAGCCCAGAGCTAGGCCTGGCAGTCCACATGCGCCAGGAAGAGCTGATATTAATAGTCTGGGAGGCGAGGCAAGAACCATCTCCAGAGCCAGGAGGGGAGCCGCTGACTGGGTCTGGTGATAGGGGCTCAGCCACTGCTGCTTTTTCAAGTCAGCAGAAGATCTGCCTCCTGCCTCTACCTTCTGGTTCCCTGAAGCTTGCACAGAAAAGGGAGTTTGTTCAAGCCCTCACACACCGACTCCCTAAGACATGTGGGCAGAACCGAAGCAAGCGGAGGGTGGGAATGGCCTGGTCTGCCCAGGGATGCCTTCGCCCTCTCTCGAGATGCACTGGGAGATTTACCAGGAGGCCCAGCCAGTTCCCGCCCCCTCTGAAACGCTTCTGGGAGCTCCCACCCCGGAGCATTCACCGACCAAGTATCCTGTGATTCTCCACCACGCACCGACTCCGTGCTACGTGCTGAGGACACAGCTGTAGAAAAGACGCATCCTCTGCCCTCAGGGAGCTCAGAGTCCAGTGCAAAAGATGGGAAATTCTACTGATTGCATATATGTGTTACTGCTTAACCAATTACCCCTGAATCCATTGCACTTGCTATCATTCGCTGCTTCTGTAGGTCAGGACTTTGGAAGTGGTTTAGCTGGGTGCCTTTTGTTCAGAGTTCCTCATGAGGTTGCAGACAAAGCGTTGGCCAGAGCGGCAATCATCTGAAGGTTCGATGGGGTCTACAGGTCTGATTCAAGACAACTCGCTCAGGTGTGTGGAGAGATGCTGCTGCCGTCAACAGGAAGCTCCGTTCCTCCCCATACTGACCTCTCCATAGGGCTGCTGAGTGCCCGCACCTGTGGCTTTTCCCATGGTGAGTGAACCGAGAGAGGGAGATGGACGCGGCCCACCCTCAGAAGTTGCAAACCCTTGTTCCACTGTGTTCTCTTGGGCACACAGACAAGCCCTGACACCACGCGGAGGGCACTACCTAAAGGCATGACTACCAAGAGGCGGGGGTCCATCTTGGAGGGTGGTTACCACTTGCAGCAAGTGGAAGGCTAAAGAGGGATAAAGGGAATCCAGTCAGGCTTCCTAGAGGCAATGACCTGCGACAGCAGCCTTAAAGGACAAAGTGACCTCCTCACAGAGGCAACAACCGCAGAGGCAACAACCTGTGCAATGGCCCAAAGTCCGGGGCATGGGGACCCCAGGGAGCTAAAACACGAAATTTGGCTGGAGCTCAGAGAGGGTGCTGACTGACAGGCTCCATCCTGAGGGCCATGAGGAGATTCTGACGTGGCTGAGACTTCCCTGTGCTGTGTGGTTGGTCCCAGCTCTGCTGCATTCAAGCAATGGCAGTTGAACCCGGGGGAGTTTGAAAAGGTAGGATGGAGACACGGGGACAGAACGCTGAGTCAGCCCCGGGAGGTAGCATGTGCAATATGATTCCATTTAGGGCTAGAGGTCATTTAGAGTTAGGGTGAGAACTAGAGAACTGGACAAAGATTCTGTCTCAAATGCCAGCCCCCTTTTCTCCATCCCCCAACTCACTTGTTGGCTATGTGATCCTGAGCAGGTCACTTATTCTCAGTGGGCTCAGTTTTCTCGTCTGTAAAGTGGGGGTAATTATAACATGTGTTTCTTAAGGCTGTTGTGGAGGGTGACTGAGGTAAGGCATCTGGCACAGATATCTACTAGGTCAATACTGGTGGATTGAGTGAGGCCTTCACCTGTATCAAAGGTCCCTATATCTCCCCACCATCAACGTCCTCCCAAACTTTTAAACACTACCTAACACTCTGCTCCTAAGAGTCTTACTATCAGGCTCCCCCACCAGATTAGAAGTCCCCAGCAGTGTGAAAAGCCACACGAACACCCTCCATATGGACCGACCACACTCCGACAGCACTGAACTCGGCTAGGTGAGTTTTCAGACTCCGTTATTTCTCCTCATTCTGTCGTTTTCCTTGACAGCAATGATCACAACTAAGGAACTTTCTGTTGGTCATGTGTTTGTGTGGGCTTTGCTATTGTTTTGTCTTGTTTGATACGTTGCTTTTGCTCTGAATCTGCCCACCAGAAGGGAAGTTCCAGGTGGACAGGGACTATCTGCCTTGTGTCCTGCTGTGGCCCCAGGGCTAGCACGGCACTTGGCAACAAAGCCTAGCTGGTGAAAGTGCAGAGTCTGGACCAGGTTGACGGCCTGAGTTTGAATTCCAGAAGTGGTACCCTCTATCTTTGCACATGTAATGCCTTGGTTTTTTCCTTCTGTACTATGGGACCAACAATAGTATCTATCTCATTAGGAAGATTAAATGAGAAAAGAGCAGAAACAAGGGTCTTTTTATAGATAGGTAAAAATAGAGAGATTTAGACATAATAGTAGATGCTCAATAAATATTTGATGAGTTAATAATGTGCAGTTTAATAAAGGGACAAAGTCCTAGTGGGGGCAGGGCCTGAGATAGGGTTGAAGTTTCTTGATCTGAACAAAGACACCTTGAACTTGGAAACCTTGGAACCTGGTGAGCAGTGAGGAAGGGGATGGGGAAAAAGCCAAAAGAGACCCTCTGAGGAACCCCCACCTGGGCTTGCCAGCCTGCATACAGTTAAATCATACATTATTGATTTGTCAAACGTATTTGCATATAAATAAGCGTGATCATTCACAGAGGCCCGAATGGTGCCACCTCCCCTCAGTGCCACGATTACAGATGGATGGCCCTAGTTAGACACGAGCCAGGGACGCTGCTGGCCCTGCTGCAAAGTCTGCAGCTGATTTAAAACTACATTTATTGGAGCATGTAAGTGTGACAGCCTAGTGGTGAGTTTGGGATAATTAGTCTAAAAGACAAGATAAACGACTCCTAAAACTGGTATTGTGATGAAGATGCCACCCTCCCTCCCACCAGCTCAGCCTTGATGCCAAAAAAAACAGCCCATGATAATTAGCTGGGAAATGCTAACAGGCAGGACTACGTTCCAATTGCATTTTCCAAAGGACTTTAGAATGTTACACCCAAGTTGACTGTGTTCCCCTCCCCCTGGGGATTAGACTGCAGAGAGGGACTCTCAGGCAGAGCAGACAGGGGGGCGGGGTGGGTCAGCCCAGCCCAGACAAGGTCTCCTAGGCCAGGCAGGCAGGTGGCTCCAGTCAGCCTTCCCCGAGCTTGATCAGAGACAGAGCTGCAGGGGAAACACGCTGACCCAGGTAGATTGTACCTGCCATGTTATTTCGTTCCACATGGGAGATCAGCCATGAGCTTGGAGGCTGGCACTGGCCACCTCCGATGGATCAAGGGACCCAACTGCTCAGCTGTCCTCTTGCTAGAAACGCCTCATCATGGGAACACTCCGCTTGCTAACGCTTCATTTTAATTTTCTTAAATTACACTTCAAGACTTGCAGCCCAGTGGGGTTAGCCAGCAATTATCAAATGTTACCTTGAAGATCAGCTTGGTCTACAGAGGAACCTGTCATCCCAGAACTGGAGCCTCCATGCTGGGCTGATGCAGAACAGAGGGGCTCCCTGCCTTTTGGTTTCTGCCATCCCTCCTCAACTCCCCCATCCCTGTTTCTTCCCAAAAAAGAGGTGAGGGTTGCCCTGTGACCTACAACCCACCCTAACAACAGGTTCAAAGACTTCTTTTCTGAGATTTAAGTCTTATGGATCCAGACAGAGAGGAAGGGCCTTTGGGGGTTTCAAGGAGTTTATAATATGGCAAGAGAGATGGGTCAGATTATATAATTTAATTATATTACTGTATATATTATAATAATATATTGACTAATCTACCAAACAATTGCTAAGATTGAGAGGTACTGCAAGCATACAGAAAGGAGAGATATGTCCCATCAGGGAGGTCAGGGAAGGCTTCCTGGAGGAAGCTGACCTCAGAAGTTTGAGCATATTTGCTCCTTTGGGACCATAAGAGCATGGTCCCTTCTAGGCTGTGGGAGGAAGAACTCTGCTTATACCTTTGGGGTCATGTTCAGACCTCTGTGATTTCTGCAAGGAGCCTAGTACAGGTAGAAGCTATAGAGATGCCCACCATGGTGGGTCCTGGGAAGGTAGAGAGGCTCTGGCCACAGGAAGCCCAAATAGGAAGTAGCATGATCGAGTGTGGCTTTGAGTTTTTAGGGAGTGAGTCTATCTCTGGGGTGCTGGGCCTCTATTTGACTTCAAATATAAGGCCAAACCTTGTGCTTGTACCCTAATCCTGAATGCACAGGCCTCAAATGGAAGAGGTAGAGGCTGGAGCACAAATGTCTGGGCCTGTGTGGTCATCTTGAAGTAGAGCTGCCCTCCAGCCCTTCCCTGGAGTCGGCTTCCCTTCAAGGAATTCTTGTCAGGAGACTTGCCTAGATTTGGAAGTGTCCTCAACCTCCTAATATGATTTCTTGGTAATTTAAAATCCCATGTATTCCTTTCACAGTACAAACCATAAGTAAAGCTTGATATAAATGTCAATGAAGATGTCCCGAAGACAGTAATGCTCATAAGAAAAAAAGAGGGTATAGTCCCCTAAGGACGTATCAACATCTCTGAGGTGGAAGGGAGCAGGAGATTTGTGTATTGATCAAAGAAGCATGGGATTAAAATCATGGTGCAGCCTTTCTGTATAGCCTTCCAAGTAGCCTGTTGTGTCTGCCAAACCCTTGTATCAGCAAGCTAGTGCTGTGTAACAACAAACTCACACTCTCAGAGCACACAGTACAGGGGTGGACAAAGTAGATTTACAGTTGTGATTACATGAAAGAGTCTATTCTTGTATTGCTATTTATTTATTTATTATTATATTATTTATGTGTATTATTATTATTGCTATTGTTTCATATCCTTACTTATGATTCATCCTTTAGGCAATGATGCCTGATAATTTAACATACTTTTGCCCACCCATGTAATAATTACTTATGTTTTACTTATGGGTCAGCATATTCTCTAAGATCTGGCTGTTCTAGGCTGCAATTGCCTCAGCTAGGCTCCAGGCCAGAGACTGAGTTGTGCAGACATTCCATTGACCAAAGTAAGTCATATAGCCAAGCCAAAGTTAAGGAATAAATATGTGTATTCCGCCCTTCATAAATCTGAACCTAGACATGTGGCAAAATCCAATTCGATGGAGCAGATAAGTATACTCCTCCATGGACATTCCTGTCCACCATGAAATCCATCATATATCCCAAAACTCTGTCTGGGGAGATGGAGTATTTCTCTCTTCTTGGGATACAGAGGAAGGTCGGGGGACCTCCCCTCATTCCGTGCATGAATCCAGGCTTCAGAACTCGATTCTGTGTATACACTAGCCTTTCTGCACACACCTGATTCCCAGGAGCACTCAAGTTGCCATGTCCCTGGTCAGTACTGTTTCCAGTTTTAGATAGTCAGTACATACAATTCTAAACCTGATTTGGGCTTCCAGGCCCAGAGTAGATGTGTAAGAACCATTTAGTGAGTGAGTGAATGAATGAATGAATGAATGAATGAATGAATTCCCAGTCCACCCCCTCGGACACCATTCCTGCCAACCCCACCCTCATTTCTACCATCTACACAGCTTGTCCAGGGATATCGGAGCATACTCTGGAACCCATCTTCACAACCAATGACTACACCGGCTCCAGACCCTCTTTCTCAGCTCTCCAAACACTGGCCATGTGGTTGGCAGAAATTCCAAAACAGCCTTCAAAATGTGGATATGGGAGAGACCACGTCCCCAGAATGTTTCACACACAGAGAGAGCAAATATTGTGACAAGCAATTGGAAGCATGATGCATTTATCTGCACTTTTGGTAGCTGCTCATAAGTTCACATCAAACAGTTAAAAATAGATAATTAAAAATCTGTTTCAAAATGCAGAAACATGTAAAAAATACTTTATCCATTCACAGATGAAAAATGAAAACAAATAAGTGTGAGCCTAGGGAAAATATAAATGAAAGAAAGCAAGTTCCATCGGACCCAGGTCCCAGTGGATGATGATTAAAACATGTGTCAGAGCACACACATGGCCCATATGCCCCAATATGCAATCCCAAGGGTTTGGGCTGGCCTGTATGTAGCCTTTCCAGTCTTCCCAATTTGATGCTTTAGTTTTTCATGGGAGGGAAATTGTGGTAGAAAATACTGAGTAACTATTTGGTGAGAAGCCCTCCGCATAGGACTTGAGACCCAGATGAATGGAATGTAGGTCTAGCCTTGAAGTCTACCAGTGAGACAAATGGGTGGGGGGGGGGGGGAGTCATTAAATGTAAGTGTCTGCAACCTCCCCACCTACCAGACTACTAAAGAGAAGCTTCTCTTTGACCATTTTGACCCTCTTTTTCCCCTGCTATTTCTAGGAGATTCTGGATCTATTGATACCAGTAATTTTCCTGGGATCTTTTTTTAACTCTTATTTGGGGGGGGGGATATAAGGATAACCCACTTTGGAGAAAAGATGGACTTGAGAGAGAAGAATAACCAGGAAACTAAGTGTCATTAGTGGTTTGGCTTGGGAAGAATTTTAGTAGGGAGTTCATTATGAGGGCTGCTGTGGGAGGAGGCAGAAGTTAAATGCCAGAGGAGTAAGAAAAGGGAATTCCAAGTGTCGCTGTGAATGATGATTCAGATCTCCTCCAACATCTTTGAGACATACCAATAAAAGACTTAAATTGCTTTAAATTCCTTCGGTTGTGCGATTCTTTGAGTGCAACTCCATGCTGAGACCACGTGGGCCTTGGTTCCACTGGGGTTCCATGAGTAAATAGCATTGAGTATACACACACTGTGAAACATGTTCCCACAGAGGTGCCTCCCAGAAGGGGAAGCCAGGCTTCCCAGAGCGGTCACGTTTGAGTTGGATCCAGGAGGATATGCTTGCTTACATGCATGAATGGCAAGGAGGTTTGGTTGGAGGGAATAATCTCTGCAAAGACATAGGGTGTCCCAGGGAAATGGGACAGGTCTATAGGGGTGAAGGAGAAGCCAAAAGCTCAATGGGTAGACAAGGGCCATGTGGCGAAAAGCTCAAGTCATTAGGAGAAGCTCAGCCCTTACCCAGAAGTCAACAGAGAGCCATGGTTTTGAACACGAACCAGCATATCTGTGGGGTCACCTTCACTCAACCCCCTTGCCAGGGAGGGTGCAGCTCCTAAAATCTGCCTCTTCTGGATTCCATCCCCAGAACAGTGGCCAGGGAAAACAGAATCAGGCCTCGCGTTGACTCCAGAGATTACAAAGGCACTGGCAAGAAGTTCACAGTTTCCAATGAACAGAAAGATGCACTCCAGAAAATTAAAAAAACAAAAAACATTTGTCATCATCTGAATTCATGTGCAGGGAACACATTTGTTTTCAATGAGCGTGCTTTTCAAACTTGTTTAAATGGAAATGGACTTGGTTTCAAACGGCAACGCAGTCTTGGTGGCAATCTGATGTTTTATTTTATTGTTTGCAATTAGTGACAAGTGAGAAAAATATCCAAATCGTGCCGCCTCGCATAGGGCATGTGTTATACAAGTACTTAGCTCTGATGAAAGGATGGGGGTTGAGGGATGCAGCCATGAAGAACTTGAATGCCAGGAAGGAGATTAAAGACACAGCATCTTCAAGCTCTTAACAAGAACAGAGGCACTAAAGTCAAGACATACAGCTGACTGCTGGGATGTAGAGGAAATCAGTAAAGGAAGTTCTGTCCAAGGACAGGACAGCTGAGGGTGCAGGAAGCCCAGGCCAGACATGGAACAGGAGCAGCTTTGGGTAGAAAACTGCTATGGCTGGCACAAGAGACCACTAGTATCGCCTAGGGCAGATACCATTGACATTTTGAGTTGATAATCTTTGGGTTGGACAATGCGCAGTAGTATTGAAGGATACTTAGCAGCAACCTTGACCTCCTTCCACTAGTGCCAGTAGAATTCCCCTCCTGTTACAATGATCAAAAGTCTTCAGGAAGGGGTCAATGCGGGAGAAAGGGAACATATATAATACTTTCAACAATAAAGATTTCAAAAAGGAAGTTTCCAGGCATTGCCAAATGCTCCCATGGAGACAAATTAACCTCAGTTGAGACACCACCCAGCCCACCCCCGCCTAGACTTTGATTACCAGTTCTGAATCTTGGTTAAGCTGAAAGAGGGGTAAAGTGTTTGGAGAGTAAGGTTTAACAGCTGAGAAACACTCCCTTCTGAAGAATCTAAAGGCTCTCAGCTTGCTTCAGCAAAGTCTGCGCTGTCCTCCTAGCTCAGCAGAGTCCACCGCTGCCCTGCAGCATTGGGCACCAAGGGCTGGGGGCAGAGAGTCCTTCTGCTTTGATCTGTAGAGGACTTCATAAGAAGAACCGGTCAGATGGCATGGAGTCATGCAGCAAATGTGGGCCTAGAGCTCTGTGGAGCTGGGTTTGAGCCCAGGCTCCTTGATTTATGTCCTTCGTGGACCTGGACCCTTGCTTCCTTACCATGCTCCAGACACATTGGTCTGCTAGGAGCTCCTCATACATCTCACACTCAATCTCAGGGCATTTGTGCATGCTTCTTTGCCTAAAACACACACACACACACACACACACAATTTGCTCACTCACCCTGTTCATTCCCCAGGTCTCAGAATAAATGTTGCCTCCTCACAGATGTTTTGCTGATGCACTTATAAGTTCCGATTGTACACAATGTATAGAGCCCTGTATTATTTGCAATTAAATAAGTATTGGGGTTGAGGGGAGCGAAGGAAAAGGTGGAGAAAGAGAAAGAGAATTAAGCCTGAGAGAACATGACCAAGAAAGAAACAGACAGAGACAAAGAGACAGAGAAAGAAGGAGAGAAAGAATTCCATGACCAAGTTTTTAAAGCAGAGGTTAGAAAACAAGTCAATGATAACAATAAGGTTTTTCTCACCCTCTACCCTCTGTGTATATTCACAATTGCTTTCCTTTTGGGTGGGACTAGATTTTCACAACCTTGTAGAAACAACTGAGGAATATCATTTGCATAATATCATTTCATGTTTATATCATTCCCAAGCGATAGGGGCCATCATCTTCCTATTTCACAGGTGGGGACGCTGAGGCTTAGAAAAAATGTAACTTGCCCAGAGCTGCATCACTAGTGAGTGGCTGAGTCTGAATTTGAATATAGGCACATGAGATTCCAGAGCCTGTCTCCTTGGCCACGCAGGAGGGAACTGACGCAGCGCTGGGCGACGGCACAAAGTGATATTCAATAAATATTTGCTGAATGAATGGGACCAGAGGTGGGATTTGCTTCAGGGACATTTTCATCCAGTCCTGCGTACAGCAGAGCTCAGGCCTGCCCACCCCATCCCGCCGCCACCCCACCCCCACTCACTTATCACCATGTAATTGAAATAATGCTTATCGACAGAGTCTCACAAACAACTGCTCAATTTTCCTCAAAATTCAATTAAACTTCGTTTATTCTGGGGATCGATCCAATTAAAAGAAGGAAAATTTCAGATGGTCTGAGCAACACCATCCATCTTCAAACACAGTGTCTACCCCAGTGATGTAATAATTCGCCCAATCAATGCTTTAAAAGCATTTAGCAGTCTTGATAATGAACTTTTGTCAAAACAGCCTTGCAGAGCAATAAGTGCCTGCAGATTAATATGAAGTCATAAAGGGCTAATGCCTCGGGAGGGGGGTAGAGTCAGGAGGAGCCGTGGCCTGGAGTTTCCACACCTTCTCAAAAGCAGGCATGGGCCACATTTTCGGGACCCAGAAAACGCTGAATGCACTTCCTGGTTTCTGCTTGTCTGCAGGTTCCTCTCCCCTCTAAGACTCCAAGTGCCCACTCCACCCGCCAGGGACAAGGGGTTCCCCGGACCCAGATGACCACACTCTCACACAGAGCCTTTGGGGCAGCCACCTCAGTGGAGAGAATGTCCAAGAGAAGTAAGCTCTGCTTGAAAGAACTTCTGTTTGGTCTTCAGCGTACTGGCCATGTGGCCTCAGGCACGTTGCTGAAGGTCTCTGGGCTTTAGTTTTTTCTGCAGCAAAATGGGGGTGAGAGCTTTTATTGAAGCTCAGAGGAAAGAGGTTGGGTTGGATTCTAGGTGCTAAGCGTGCAAAGAGTAGTAAGACCTGGCTCTATCTTTGAAGACCTCACAGGCACTGGGGAGAGATGGGTGTCAACAGCCACAATGCGAGAAGCTAATGCTGTTGGGGACACCTTAATCCAGTGCTGGAAGCACAGTGCCTGAGGGATCAGAGGGGCTTTACCGAGGCGGTGAGCCTTGAGCTGGTCCTTTACCAAGGAGCAGGTATTGGCCAGGTGGAGAGGAAATAGAGAGGGATTCTGGGCTGAGTAGACTGCAAGTTTGGAGACATGGAGGCATGACAAGGAATGGCACATTTCTGTATATGACATGCCTGAAGCAGAGTCAGGAAATGGAACTGGACAGGTTGACTAAGCCAGACTTCAGAGGGCCCGTTTGCCAGGCTAAGGAGATTGCCCTCGATTCGAAGGGAAGTGGGGAGCCATGAAGGTCTTAAGCAGGGGACTGATATGGGAACTGCACTTGAAAAAGTTCAATCAGCCAGCCATAAGAGGGTTGGTGGAGGTGGGACCGGTGGAATGATTTAGATGAGATATGGTGGCAGCCTTGGTGGTCACACCACACAGACCCCCTCACCCAGGAATCCCCCCAACTGCCCTCTCCCCACACTGGACACACCCACCCCAATCTCTCTGTTCCAACGATAATGTGTCTATGCCACCAGGCAGGAAACCCGAGTCCTTCTGCACACTTCCCTTTTCCATTCCTCACAATCCTTAAGACTCCCTCAGAAACCGTCTGTATGCGTGAACACTGGATCCTGTGTGGAAAACATGGCATCCCATCCCAAAAAGGTAAGCTCCTTTTAGTCCAACAAGGTTCCCTTATCACTCCCCTGCAACCAGACCTGGACATGCCAGATCTGTCCGTGGTCCTGGCTTCCTGGGTCTGGGGAAAGGGTAGGGAAAGCTGCTCCCCAAGGCAGGTCAGAAACTCTTGTGTGAGTTCAGGAGAGCTCACACACACACACACACACACACACACACACACACACACACACACACACACCAGAATCAGGGCTTGGCTAGTCACTTCCTGGTGAACTGACCCAGCCTGTGCTGGGAGAGTTCAGACAGGCTTAGCAGGGTGATCCTTGGGCCCCGGAGATCCGGGATCCCTCAGGGGACAGTCTCCATCTCCCCCTCCAGCCCCTCCCGGCTGGTGGCCCTTGGGTGGTCGGTGCTCACTCCAGGCTCCGGCTCCAGCTTCCAGCACTAGTAACTCCTTCAGCCTCTCCTCTCCGCGCCTACATTATTCACATTAAACCCAGAAGAAAAATCTCAGGGGTTATCTAGCGCTTTATAAAGCTGGGAATCGGGTGACCAGGGGAATACAACTCTCGTTCCGTTTGCTGGAAGTCACTGCACGCAGCCAGTGGGATGCCAGGCCCTGACTGCCCTCACAAAGGCCCGGGATCAGGAAGGAGGAGGATTGAGAATTAAAGGGGGGAGGGTGGGGAGAAAGAAAAAGAAAACACCTGTGCTGCTAGATCAGGGGGAGCATTAAATGACCCCAAGTCCAGAAATGCCTTTTCAAAGACTTCTGCCATTAGGACTTCATGTTGAATTTACTCCTTCTGTGCCTTGAAAAATAGCTAATTTTTTTGTTCAAAGGGTGCTTTTAATGCGAAAGGTATGGCTTAGGCTGAAAGGCACAGGCACATCAAGCATCATTTGGGGTGGGGGGGTTCAAAGGGCTGTTTCAGCAGGATCCTGCCCGCCTCACCCCCTCCACGGCCAATGAAGTTTCTGAGCCCCCGGAGCCAGATCTTGTGTTCTTGGCTATCAAAGGCCCCGGCAACACCGAATCCGTCTGTCTGTCTGTCCCGGTAAAACTGTCACACAGAAAGCCTCCCTTTTATGAAGATATCTGAGGGGAGACTAAAAAGGATGCTGATTTGCCAGGAAACAGGAGGGAAGCCCTGCTGAGCCCATAGGAAGGTTCTGGCCGGATTTGAATACATTTGGCCCAGACAGGTGATGGGGGAGGAGGGGGACAGGGCGGGGGGTAGAAATCCATTACTTTGGAGAAACGCCTCACAGGATTTCAAAAAGAAATATGTTAATGCTAAGAGAAATCATTTGGGTGGGTTTGTGAGTGAGTGTTTCTGTCATCCCCGAGTTTAACATCTCCAACCAGGAGCAAAAGGGCAAAAGCAGTGGAATTAAGCCACCGCTGCTCAGGGGAGGCCTGAGGGGGCTGGGGCTGGGGCTGGGCTGTGCTGGGGCTCCGCAGCCTCCCTGATCTGGCCGGGCACCCTATAACCACCTGATATGGGACCAAAGACTCAGACAGCTGGGGAGCCCCCCACACACACACCAAGATCCCTCAGGCACAGGGATTGGAGGGCCATCCTTTGCTTAAGGCTCCACTCAGTAGTCAAGCTGTGCTCACAGAGGCCTCCCAGACAGTCCCAGTGACCAGATGGGAAGACTGAGGCCCGGAAGAGGAAGGGCACTGCCAAAGGCATTGTGCTAGCCCCTGCCCTCTACTGCACCCTGCCGGATCCTGCCCACCCACCCTCTCCCCATAGCCCCTGCATACCTACCACAGACCTGCCCTCTGAGGATGGCACCGGGCAGCTATCATACTGCCACCTGTAGCCTCTGGAGACCCCCTACAAATGAGGACAGGCAGCTCTGTGGCCTGGCCTTGTCCCGGGTCCTGTGGGAACTGAACAGTTGTGTCCGATGATTAAAATAGTTTCCCCCCTTTCCTGAATTTTTGCTTTCTGTGGTTTTTGGTTACCCGTGGGCAACCGCCATCCAAAAATTATTTAGATGGAAAAATTCCAGAAATAAACAGATTTCTAAGTTTTAACGTGCACGCCGTTCTGAGTAGGCATGATGAAACCTCGCGCCTCCCCACTTTGTCCTGCCCGCGACGTGAATCATCCCTTTACCCAGCGTCTCCAGTCTGGATACACTACCTGCCCACTAGTCACTTAGTAGCTATCTCAGTTACCGGATCAACACTGAGGTATTGCAGTGCTGTGTTCAAGAAACTCTTATTTTACTTAATAATGACCCCACAGCGCAAGACTAGTGATGCGGGCCGTTTGGATATACCTATGGGAAGCAGCAAAGTGCTTCCTTTGAGTGTATGTACAGGGAAAGGTATAGTATATACAAGGTACTAGCCACGGTTTGGGGCATCCACTGAGGATGTCGAAATATATACCCTGTGGATAAAGGAGAGGACTGTAGTCGGAGTATTCCCCCTGTGGCCTCAAGAGGCAGTGTGCCTGGATTCAGGAGTCTCGAGTCCCAGGTGCTCAGCTTGGTGTTTTCCTTTAGACCGCACTTTTTTCCTCATGAAAATGAGGACAATCCCATTGGCTCTGCCTCTGTTTCACAGGCTCACGGTGACATGCCAAGTGGGTCAGGAATAAAGGCTGTGGTCTTACCCCTCCAGCAGTTTCAGGCTCAAGCAGGAAGAAGGAAGGAGGTTGTTCTGGAGGCTGTACTGAGTGGTTGTTGCAAATCCACCTGAGTTGCTTGGGGACCCTGCACCCCCCTCCCCCCCAGATCAGCACCGAACTTTTCTCACAACAGTTTGGGGGCTCTGTTCTTCATTAGAAGAAGCATTGATCAAACTCGGGGAAGAAAAAGAACCCCGAGGACTTGTTTCTTGGGGTGATGACAAGGGATGGGGAGGGAGTCAGAGGCTGGAGCTGCCTGGTTTGGACTCCCATCCTGAGCTTATTTATACAAGGAATTGGAACTCACAAACCTCAGCACTGGAATCTGAGCATTGCATTCTTGCTAGGAGAGGGGCAGGAGAGAGAAAAGAGAGACGAGAGACGATAGCTCATCATTAATGGCCTTGAATTAATATAAATTAGTCGAGCTCATCGTCGCTGCTTCCAATCAGGCAGAGCACAGGGCTGCCGGGGAGCAGCGCGGAGGTCCCTTTCACCTCACATTCACGCGGCCATCCATAAAGCTACTGCTGACCATGCACTCTTCCCTGCCTCCCACTCCTCCTCCCCTCCCTGCCCCCACCGCAGCTCCAGACCCTGGAGGTGTACAAAAAAAAAGAGAAGAGGCTGTGGATGGCCCCCTGGGCTGAGGGAGAGCCAGCCCCCAGAGCCGGCAACCTCCGGGACAACCTCTGGGACATTGCTGTCCGGAGGATCACTGCCCGGGCCTCTAGCATGTTTGTCTGAACACACGGTGTGGTGGATTCTCTCCCTGCAGGGAGCCTGAGTCAGGCTGCTCCCCAGCCCCCACCCACAGCAGTTCAGTGATAACTCAGGGGGTGCAAACTGCCCACCAGACTGCACAGGGGCAGTGTGGTGCCAGCAAAGAGCTGAGGTTCTGTGGGTGACCACAGTTCTCACTTGGGCATGACTAACGGAGGCACACATTGGCTGCTTACCACAAGGCTCGGAGGTCAAAGGGCACTCCCAGGATCCCTGGGAGAGAGGACTTTTAATTCCATGTACACATAAGGAAACTGACAGGCCCAAAGAGGTCAAGTCACTTGCCAGAAGGTCACACAGACAGTAATGACAGCATTGGAGTTCAAGTAGTGACAAGAGCTAAATCTTACATGCAATCTTTAATTGCACGTAAAGCGGCATTTACAGCTTTACATTCAATTCCTCATACAATTCTCACAACATCAATGAGACAGGACTAGTATCGCCCCGTTTGGAACGTATGGCAGCTGAGGCTCAGAGGGGTGGAGCCACATTGCTCAGGATCACACAGCTGGTAGGCAATGGAGCTGCAATCCCAACCCACAGCTGCCTGGCTCAGCAGCCCCGCAGCAGGGCACAGCCTCGGGGAGCAGCCCGCCTCCCTTCCAATCCTGCCTTTTCACTTACCAGCAGTGTGAGTCTGTGCCTCAGTTTTCCTATCTGTAAGAGGGGAGTAATTATCCTGTAGTAGCAGTGAGGACTAAATTATTGATACCCGTAAAACACGTATTATAGCATAGCCTGGCCGGTACCAAGTGCTATGCATTTGTTACGTGAATCTTCTGCCCAACCCTAATTTCACTAGCTCTGTAAGTTTTCGGATGGAAATTGGCACCTGGAAGACCCTCCTCCCCTAGGTCCGGGCTTGAGAGAGGCACACGCCTGAAACACGCCACAGACCCGGCCTCCGCAATGCCTCTGTCAGAGCAAACGAGGCCATTAACTGACGAGCTGTGTGATGGGATTGTCCCGTGCGGTATTTATTATAGGGTCCTTTCCCTGACACCTCCCAGGGAGAGAATATTAAATATTTAATGCGCACCAGGCTGCTCGTTTTTCATCCCCACTTCAGCACTCGAGTCAGCTCTGGTCTGGGGAGAGCCGAAGTCCGCCAGTCTGACACCCTAACGCGGTCCCTCCTCCCTGCCGTCCCCTCTCGCCAGGTGTGGGCCAGGTGCAGGCTGGGATGGAAGGTGACAAGGACCTGTCAGGCTGCACCCCACTTGGAGCTGAGACCCAGGTGAACCCTGGAAGGTTCTCCTCTCTCAGCCGCCCTCGGGGGCAAGGTGTCTAGGGAAGGTCAGGGAAGCAGCGTGCCTCATCCAAAGACCACCAGAACCCTCAGCCACCAGGGCCTGAGAGCCTTCACAGCGCCCACCCTCTCTCCTGCACCGCCTGCAGCTGCTCCCTTTGTCACTGCTTCTCTACTCCACCTGCAGCTACTTCTCACCCCACTGCATCTCTACCCCACCTGCAGCTACTTCTCACCCCACTGCATCTCTACCCCACCTGCAGCTGCTCCCCTCCTCACTGCACCTCTACCCCACCTGCGGCTGCTCCCCTCCTCCCTGCATCTCTGCCAGAGGCTTCTTCTGCAGGAGCCTGCTCAGAGGGCACATGGTGAGCTGGAAGTGCCAGGGAGAAAATGTCCCTAATGCAAACCTAGCCCAATGACAGACTGACTGTGCGTTGGTGTGTAAAAGCCCCAGCCTCCTTGCCCCGCGTGAGGGCTAACTCAGGGGTGCGTGTTCTGCACCTTCCCCCAGAGGTCCCAAGTTGGTTGGGTTCCTGTGGCCCACAGTGGTCACCTGCATAATAACACAGCCTTATGGACTTCCTTTTCTCTCTGTCCCATGTCCCTGTGCCTACACATGCATCCTGGGATTGCCTCCCATACACCCTGCCTGCACTCAGTTCCCTGTCTCAGGGCTGCTTCTACAGGGACCGAAACTAAGGCAGTGCCTCGGCCAAGAGGGGCCTTATCACAGAATACATGTCTCAGGCATGTGTTTACTCTTCCATGGAGCACCTACCTGCTCAGTACCGGGCCCTGTGCTGGGGACACAGCAAGGGTCCCCAAGATCTGGCTCCTCCACCCCACAAGTGTCCAGGCTGGTGGAAGGCACAGTCATGAGATGCCAACACCATGCAATGTGATCAACTCTCACCACCATCACCCACAGCCCTCAAGGGACCCAAGCGATGCCAACCAGAAGATAAAGTCACCCTGTCCTCTCAGCTCACTCCCCAGTGGAAGCACTGGGCTCCTGAGGGAATGTGCACATGGACCACCATGCCCAGCCCGAGATCGTATCAATCCTGACTCCCAGGGTGGGTCTGGATGATTCTCGGCACCTGTGGCTCTGCCCTGCAGCGCTGCACCAGTCACTGTGGGGGGAGTCACAGCTGAACCAAAGCCTTCCTTTAAGTTCACGGTGGAGACTCCGTCCCATCACTCATTCTCATCCTTCTCAGCCCTGACTGCCCCTGAGAGTCTCTGAGCGATCACCCCTAAAAACTGTGATCCTGCCGAAACTGGTTTGGCTCAGTGGATAGAGTGTCGGCCTGCGGACTGAAAGGTCCCAGGTTCGATTCCGGTCAAGGGCATGTACATCCCCAGTTGCGGGCACATCCCCAGTAGGGAATGTGCAAGAGGCAGCTGATCGATGTTTCTCTCACATCGATGTTTCTAACTCTCTATCCTTCTCCCTTCCTCTCTGTAAAAAAATCAATAAAAAGTATAAAAAAAAAAAAAAGACTGTGATTCTGTGAGCCTGTAGCAGGCTGGGCTGGGCTAGTCTCTGATGTTCAAAGTCACCAGGTGGTTCTAAAAGCAGCCATCATTGAGAACCACTCGTAGTTGATCCAGAAACACATATGGAGTACAGATGAACACCAGGGATGTGCCTTCTGGGAGCTTCTACCTAATATGGGAACGAGGACAGTGAACAGATGATAAAAATGAACGACTCTCCAGGTAACTGTTGTTGTTGTTGTTGTTGTTGTTTGTTAATTATTTAATTTAACAAAAATTTTTGTCATCAGTTGCTAAGCAATAATCTAATCACTCTGCAAATTTGATTCATTTAGACCTCACCACAGCAGTGAGACAGGTACTGTGATTATGAGCCCCTTTCCCAGGTGAAGAAACTGAGACACAGAGGGCTAAGTAACTGTAGAAAGTCACATCTAAGAAATGGCCGAAACAGGATTCAGACCCAGAGAATCGGACTTCATGCTTCTAACCACGGTTCTCTGAAGGCAAGCATTCCCGAATCTCGGAGGGATTTGTGCACAAACACACATGCCTGGCCTCATTCACTCCCCCTGCTCCCCGCCATTCTCAGAGCTCTGTTCAGTCAAATGCAGTGAGGCCTGGGGGCCTACATCTTTACATTCCCCCCGAGTGGTTCAGATGCAGTGTCCTGAGGACTGCCTTCTGAGGACAGGGCTGGCCCTTTAGCCAGGCGGCAGACAAGAAGCCAAGGTCCCAGGAGCACTGCAGCTCCCTACTTGCTCTTAGGAGAATCCGGGGGAAGCCAGCTGCCAGGCCGTGAGGACACCCAGCAGCTCTGCGAAGAAGCCCAAGTGGAGAGGAGCTGAGGCCTCCTGCCAACAGCCAGCACCATGGTGCCTTCTTAAAATTGGGCCCTCCAGCCCCATGGATGAACTGGTTTGGAGGGTGGACTGGTTGGCAGAGTGAGTGTGGAACAAGAAGAGCTGCCAGAGAAGAGACGGGCACAGACACTTGGCCAGAGTGTCAGTGACCATGACAGCCTGTATTGAGGCCGATACAGTGGATAATGGGGCCAGGGTAAGTTTAGGGAAATGCAGGAGATATTAAACAGATATGGCGACAGTCAGAGACGGAGGAGAAGAAACTCGAGGGTGATTCTGAGGCTATCAGGGGGTGTGGCCCCACATTTCAGAGACCAAAGCTGTCTAAAAATAGCTCCCCAATGAGTCACCTTAGTCAGAGCCAACGAGGATTTGGCTGGTTCATTACTGAATTGCAGGGGATTTGGCCAAAGAGACTGAAACCACATGTAGTCTTGGCTCCACCAAGTCGCATGGGACGCAGTCTCCTGCTGAGGACAGTGAAACAGCCCTGCTGCATGCCTAATCTCATGTCCTTCTCACAAGCCTGCAAGAATGCTGCAATTAAAATGTTTTTTATTTTACAGTTAAGGCAACAGGCCTGGGAGAAGCTTCCAGAATGTTGGCTGTAGGACCTCCAACCCAGGCCTCCCCAGACAGTATCAGCTGGAAAGAGGTTTTGAGGTGAAATCCCTAGAAACATGCTCGTGCCTCCGCCCAGCCAGGATATCTTGGCTGAACTTGAGTCACCCTCCTAATAAAAATTCCATGTTCCATCAGCAGAATGCTTCCAGCCCAATTAGATCAATTTTCTCTAAGTAGCAATAAATGTGTTTTCCTTTCAGGGGCCAGCCCCGACACATTAAGCAGGCTCGGGGCAGCCATTCCCCAGGCTGCTGGCTCTGAGTGCGTGGGGTCAGGGGTCACGGTGCCGCCACCTCCGGCTCATTAGTGGGCCCCATTCATCTTTGCTGGGGACACCAGCACTCAACATGGTGGCAGGACTCAGGGCGGGGGTGTGTGGGCAATTCATCAGAGACCGGTTCTCCCGGAGACAAGAACAGAAAAGCAGGCCTGCTCGTGGGCCTGCAGGAGCCCCAGGCCCAGCAGCTGAGGCCTAGCCGCCTGGTTAAAGGTTAACCTGGTCCAGGATGTCTGTCTGTGGGGGCCTCAGCCACCATGCAGGGTACGAAAGGCCCCCGGGAAGGTCCCTTTCAGATGCACCTGGCTCCTGTCTGCTGGCAGAGCTCCCTATCAGGACACTTCCCTGATATCCATCCAGGCAGGGCCTATAGGGGCCTGGAGAATGATACTGTCACTGCAGCCCCCTGTGGCCCAGGAACCTGCCTGGAACAGGCCCTTTGATTTGCAAATACAGATTCTAGGAAACCGAGAATGCTAAGCCCCTGCCTTACCCTGCCCTGCCTGGGCCACCACCAGGCCTGGAGGCAGCTTGGTTTCCCCAGGGCTGAGGCTCAGCCTCCATCACACACCCAGCCCCCGCCACCCTGAGCCAGGCACACACCACAGCCTGGACACGGGGCTCTCAGAGGAGCAGTATCTGAGCTCGCCAGGCTGCTGTAACCAAGTGCCATAAACTGAGTGGCTTAACCTACTGATATTTATGGCCCCTCAGGTTTGCAAGCTGGATGTCTGTGATCCAGGGGTGTGCGGGGCCCACTTCCTCTGCAGGTGCCAGGGAAGGAGCTGGTCCCAGCTCTGCCCAAGCCTCTTCCAGGTCTCTGGCTTGCGGCAGTACAGCCCCAGCTTCACACAGTCTTCTCAGCGTGGGTGTGCTTATGACCGGGTTTCCCCTTTTTCCAAGGACACTAGTCCTATTGGATGAGAGCCCACCTTCCTGACCTCATTTTAACGTAATCACCCCGAGGTGCTGGAGGTTAGGACCCCAACACGTGACTTTGAGGAAGGGACATAGTTCAGCCCACGATACCCCACCCCCACCCCCCCGTGGAGCCACAAGAGAAACAAGGTGCCGTGATCCCAGTTCTCACGGCAGATGGGTAGGGAGCGCCCACCGAGCCCAGCACGGGCACTGGGGTACAATGAAGAGCTGCGTCTGCCCCGAAGTGAACAGAGGACAGGGGAGCCAGCATGCATCAATCGCACAAGCAAATGTCCCATGACAAACTGCGGTGGGAATTTTGAAGCAGAAGCACGGGCAGCTAGAAGCAGGGACCCAGGGCACACGGCGGGCGGGAAGTGGAGCTGGGCCGGCGTGACCAGGCGGACCCATTCCTGGCTGTTCCGGCTCTTCTTCAGTCCAGGGACCCGCCCTCACATCTTCCTGCGCTAGCCATCCGGAGCCATGCTGCCTCCGGCCCCCTCCTGATGTCTTTCCTGGAAACAGGATTAATGGGGTCTGAGCAAGTCTGGCCAGGAACCACAGCTCGGGGTAACCTTTCCACAGAGCCCAGGGGCCTGCAGAGTCTCCTTGATTTATATCGACCCCAGCCACACTGCCCTCTCAACAGAGAGCCCCTCCTTCAGCGCTCCCCATGCACACAGACAAGCTGCCACTCGGTCCAGACAATGGCAGCAGGCACTTGGGGGACCTTTGCTGTCCTGATTCCCATACAACTCCCCCACACACACACTCCAGAACGCCTCCTCAGCACCCTAACTACAACTGAAACTTACTCATGGAATTACAAAAAATAGCTGTTTCATGTCTGTCTCCCCCAAAGGCTGCAAGCTTTCATGACAACTATGGCTGTTTTCTCATCCACTTCCATCTGCCCCAACTCCAGGCCCAGGCAGTGGGCTGTAAGCATGTGGCTGAGGAAATAAACAAAGTCATTACTTACCCAATCTCCCGCTTCTCCCAAAACCACAAGCTGACTCGCAGGCTCGATGTGAGTCTGTGCCACTCCTGAGGGCACCAGGAGAACGGAGATAAGGGCCAAGGGGGTGGCGTTCAGGGTGCAGAGGACACACTGGGCAGAGATAAGAGCGTGAGGAAGTGCAAAGTGGGTTTGCGGAACGATGAGCATTTCGGTTTGGCCAGAGCAGGGCCTGAATGCCGGGCTTAGGTGGTGGTTCTAGGTGCCATGGAAGGGGGCTGAGGGGTGGCATGATCAGAGCTAGGCTGTGCTAATGCTAAGAGCTATGCTGATGCCAAGGTGAGTCCACATGACAGTGAAAAGGGTGGGGCCACAGCTCAGGACAGAGTTTTTTGCTAAAGCCATGGTTTAAGAGCAGTTCCAGAAGGAGGGCAACTGAGATCACTGATGGAGAGCAGAAAGAGGAGGTGAGCCCTAGCAGGTTTGGCTCCGTGGATAGAGCAGACTAAAGGGTCCCGGGTTTGATTCTGGTCAAGGGCATGCATCTCAGTTGTACCTCTCGGGGATGTTACAGCTAGTGGAAGAAATGTGAAGGGCCTGGTGCACGAGGGAGAAGAGAAAGTTCCACCTGGCTGGAGCATCACTCAGAGGAGAAGATTCAGAGATGTCAAGTTCTGTTTGGGACATGTAGACGCTGAAGGGCCTGTTGGACACTCACGGGGAGGTGTGTAGGAGTCTGGCCTCTCCAGAGAGCCCAGCCCAGACCAGCCCAACCCCAGAGCCTCCTGTCCTGTGGCTGTTTGATGACTTGCTTTTAGGGACTAGTTGTAGTCAGTCTGTCCCGGCAGTGCCCCCCTTCCAGCACTTAACTCTGAGACAGGTATTGATGGTGTCTCGACCTTCCCTAATATATCGCCCCAAGGTGGCGTGGGCCAGTCCTGCCTCCCCATCAGGCCACAGCCCCTCCCTGGGCCCCAAGCAGAGAACAAGGAAAAACCATCAAGCAGGGAGGGAGGGTTGCGATACAAATGGCAGTAAGTTGTTTGCAGGAGCAAATGAACCCCTACAGACTAATGGCAGACCGTGCCCTCCCCCTCGCTCCCATGCCTCCCCGCTCCAGAGCTGGCCCAGCTGGAACGCTGGAGCTGTCCCCCACCCCCGCCCCACCTCCCCCAAGCCCTTTTGCTGACAGAATAACCTTCAGGAACCTGAAATTCCTGAGTGGTCCCCAGAGCTCAATGCATCTTGAAAGAAAATTTGTGTAATGTCATTTCAGGCTGTCCCTAATCCAGAATTATTGAGGGGGGCGGCTGGGACCTGGGAATTGCCTCTGACACTTGACAAATACTTGGCTTTGTGTAAATGGACAGGCTCCTGAAATAACTGCCTTTGGATGTCACATGAAGAGGAATTAATTCTTTATTAACTTCCGCAATGATAATCTAATAAACCCATCGGGCCTCTGGGCCCCCGCGTTTAAAGAGCTTGGTGGTTTGGATGCAAATATCTCCCGACCCCATTTTGTCGGGAATGTGTTCGCGGAGAGAAGAAACAATCAGCTCCGGAGGTCAGATGTCAGCTCGGGGTCAAAAGGGTGACTTTCACAGCTCCCTGCGAGCCTGCGATTCGGGAGGTAGCCTTCTCCAGGACCACCAGCTGTTCCGGATTCTTCGGGATGGTCCCCACGTTCATACATTCTGTCCCTTTGTTTTCAAAAGAGCTTTAGTTCTGCTCAGATGACAGTCTCTCGTGTTTTGCTTTGATTATAAAGTCACTCTAGACCTCACCCTTCCGTTCCAAAAGACAGTCACCCAGCCATTCAGCTCCTGGGTACCTCCCAGGTGCCAGGCGTGGGAATACAGGCCTCTGGCTTTGGGGGGTTGCAGTCTAGTGGAGAGGCAAACAACAAAACTGGTTGTGATTATAAACTGGGGGAGATGCGATGAGGACAAGACTATCTGGGAAAGTGGGCAAATCCCACTTCTCCGTAGAGTCGAGCCCAGATCCCGGTCACCCTGTGCGTCCACAGAGTAAGCAGCAGGCCACCCAGCCAAGAGTCCTGCGGGTCCTTCAGGCCAGGCCTCCCTGGTGAGGCCAGCAGCCCAGAGCTGATGAGGGGCACACAGGCCTTCCAAGACAGGGAAGTCAGAAACCACAGAATGCCAGGGGCATGAGGTCCCAGTCTGATCAGATGCTTGCCCACACCTGCATCGAGGCACTCACCTCCACTCGAGATCCCAGAAAACTGGTGACTGCAAGTCACCAACCATTGTATGCACACACTTGCGTGCGTGCGTGTGTGTGTGTGTGTGTGTGTGTGTGTGTGAATAAAATTAGAGCATGAGAAAGGCATATCATAAACCAGTGATGAAATGAGGGATTATTCAATCCATGGTACTATCTACACTGAGTGGCCAGATTATTATGATCTCTGAACGCAAAATAATCTGGCCACTCAATATGTGTGTGTGTGTGTGTGTGTGTGTGTGTGTGTGCCTGCGTGCGCGTGTGTGTGTGTGTGTGTATGTGTGTGTGTTAGAGCCCCAGTGCATTAATTTGTGCATGGGTAGGGTCTGGCCAGCCTGGCCAGGGAGAGGGGACACGGGCAGTTGGCCAGCCTGCCTGGTAGTCGAACTCCTGGTGAAGGGAACAATTTGCATATTAACCTTTTTTTATATAGGATATACACTGAGTGGCCAGATTATTATGTGTTCAGAGATCATAATAATCTGGCTACTCAGTGTACATCAATGATCTAATTATATGAGAGCTCAGATTTTTAAATCTCAGTAAAAGTCAGAAAAGAAAACTAGAGAAAAAAAGGTAGGCAAAGGGAATTTGAGGCTAGGAAAAGAATTCTCGAAGCATAAAAGCAATGCAAGGATTCACAAAGAAAAAGATAATGAATATGACTGATTAAATTTTAAATTTTACTGTGTTATAGACTTCAGTTTGCTAATTAACACCACTTTTTAAGAGGGGCAAAGGTCTAAGGAGATAATTCACAAAAGAAGAAATACAAGCAGCTAACATGCATATGGAAAAATGTTTGATCTTGCTCATAATCATAGAAAGGCAAGTTAAAGCAGCTATAAGGTGTCATCTTCCACCCATCAAATTGATTGCTAAAAATCTTAATGATATTCAATGTTGAGGATGAGATGTGCACTCGCTCACGTTGCTAGGGGAGGCGTGAATTTCCAACAGCCCTGGAAATCGGTTTTCTAAGATGTATGGAGAACGGTAAAATCCTTTATACAAGATTCCTCGATACACAAAGAACGTGGATTCTAAAGGAGAGAGAGGTGGTATCCATTGAGAGAGGCTTCAAGATGCATCAACCAAATGTAAACTGTGGACTCCAGCTATGAGAAGACGTGTTTGAGATCATTGGAGAAAACTGGACCTAGCCAGGAATTAGATTATATTTAGGAATTATTGTTCATTTTTTTAGGTGTGTGAATGGCTTTCTAATTTTGCTTTAAGGAGTTATTTTACCTACTTGGGAAGTGAGACCTAACATTCACAGGGGAAATGATGCCACATCTCGGACTTGCTCTAAAACAGTCCCCTAAGAATGGGAGGAATCGGTAAAATAAGATTGTCAGAATGCTAGTGATTGTGGATACTAAGGAATAATACAGAAGTGTTCAATACACTATTCTCTCTTGTTTTTATTTGAAATGTGTCCCTAATAAAGGATGTTTTCATCACTCATATCACTTGTACTAATCATCTTTTTCTGAGCTTCTAGCCTGAGGACACTATCAACGATGTGCACAAAGATTTATGTACAAGAAAACTGGTCAAAAAGAAAAAGAAATAAGTTAAAGCAAAATATCCCATCATGAGTTATGATATTGCCATAGAGCTGAATATTAGGCCACTATTGGGAAAAGATATTTTTTAAAACACACATTGGCTTTTGGAAAATTCCTTGTGTGGCCAAAACCGGTTTGGCTCAGTGGATAGAGTGTCAGCCTGCGGACTGAAGGGTCCCGGGTTCAATTCCGGTCAAGGGCATGTACATTGGTTGTCTATCCCTCTCTCTTCCTCTCTGTAAAAAATCAATAAAATATTTTTTTATAAAAGAAAATGCATTGTGTGTTAAATGTGTGGGGGGGGAGGGGAGAAGGGGAGTAAAATTATATATTGACTATGATCCCAATTATCTTAAAAACGAATATATCTGCATGGGGGGAAAGGGCCAACGTGTTAACGGTGCTCATCTTTGGAAAGCATAATTAGAAATGATTCTGAATCTCCTTCCCAGGTTAAGCCTCTTATAAACTGTTCTGTATGCATCAAGGTAGAAAAATGTAATTATCTTAAGAGCTGGTGCCAAAATCCCTCTCAGGAGGAATCTGGCTTTGGAGCAACACCTTGATAGGCGTGTGAGCCAGAAGCTGAATCCTGAGGGACCTGGCCCAGGGAAGGAACTGATGCCAGGCAAGCTTCCTCTCCCAGCAATGTGGGCGGGGGGCTAAGAAGCAGGGGAGGCTTGGCGAGCATACACCAGCAGGGAACACACAGAACGCCTGGCAAGTGCCCGCAGTGCCCACCCCTCATGGAATGCAAGGGTCCAGCTCATTTCACCCACACCTCAGAGATAATGTCTCTCTCCCTGCACAGCTGGCATCTCTGTGACCTGTATGTTCCAAGCGCTTTACAATAACAGGCACTGCTTCTACAATCAGAGAGGCAAAATATTTTTGGTTTTTGTTTTTTTTCTTCTTCAAAGAAAATGAAGTCTTCTTTATCCCAAACTGGAGCCTGCCTTCTGAAGCCACTCCCTAACGTTACCCACCTGGAACCCTCTGGACCAAGTCAGCCTCAGGGTGTGAAGATAACGTCCATTTTCTCTGTTGACGTGTAGTTCCTCTGGTCACGTGTTCCGGATACTGCCTTGATTCTGAACCTCCTTCCCAGGTTCAACCCCCTTCTCTAGGTCGGCTTCAGAAGGCCTGGATCCTATCTAGATTGTACTGGACACACCTGAACATCATGGGTCTGACCCGTTCAAGGTAAAAGGTACTATCACCTCCCTCAACCTAGGATCCATACTTCTAATAATGCAACCTACGGCTACATGAAATTTTGGCTTATTCACTTCGTGTCCGTTATTAAGCTATTGTCTATCGCTTTCCAAACCACATATTCTGGGTATGATCCTGAAGCTGGGACTGTGCAAACGACATTTCTCCTTGTTCAGAAGGGTCCATGTTAGACTCTGAGAGCAGGGGCCCTAGAGAGTGACTGGCAGGCTGTGCTCCTTCACGTTTCCTCTTTGTTCTTGCTTTAGTCCCATTCTGGGTAGCACTGCCCCAGCAGGCTCCCTCCTCCTGGCAGCGGCACTTCTTCCCAGCAACAGAAATGGAATCCACTTTGTCTTTTCTTTCCCCAACACCTGCAGAACCAGTCTCATCACCTCACCTCAGAAACACCAGACACTTGCCAGCTGGCCTTGCCTCATCGGAGGTCTGAGTCCCATCTCCCCGGGCTCCTCCTCCCAGCCTCTAGCTTTTCATCATCGCCACCTGTTCCCCGTGTTCCCTCCACCCTACATGGCTGTGTCTGCAGGAGCCCTTCCCCCTGTGATACCTCAGCGTTCTTTTACCCTTTCGGTTTTCTGATGACTCGCTGCTCCAGGAAATACTTTCTGTTAAAATACCCGCTGTGGCCCCTGTCTCCGGGTAAGACCTCCATGGGTAGGGCTTCCCCCACAGTATACCTACCCGATGGTGTAACTGCTAGATTCCTCCTGTCCCACCGGTGAGGTTGTCAGATCCTCACTGTCTTCCAACTGGTTGACTCTCCCTCCCACTTTCATACCATCTACCTGCTTGATCAACAACCCAGGGCCCTTATCCGAGTCACTCATCAGAACACCACCCAGGATGGAGGCAGCTGGGTACCACTGAGCACCTCTCCCCGCCCCCAGAGCATCTCCCGAGAGGCCTTCTGCACACCTGTGTGCTCCTGGAGCACGCGAGAGCTACCTGTGAGTCACCCTGAAACAGCACACGTGGCTGGTGTCTGCCGGCACTGCCTGGGCTGCCTCTGGGAGAACAGGCTTCTGCCCTGAGGACCTGGAGCCCCACGCTCGAGATCTGGACCCACCAGGCCTTCTTCCCTTGGCGCATGCTCACCGGGGCCAGTGTGGATGCTGTTTCCTGTGTTCACAGCTAAGAGCAGCACAGACAATATCCAAGGTCTATTTTGTAAATTGCATGTAAATTATATAATTTCCCCAGGAATGGTTTTTTACATCTCATTAGCACAAATTGTCTTAACCAAAAATAATTTTTTTAAAAATTGCAAGTTGCATCCACACATAGCATGTGGCGGGCTTCAGTTGCCTTAATTAGAAACGCTTCCTTTAAAATGGAAGCAAGCATCTTAGAAATCAAAGAGTCTTCAAGGTCAGGCTTGGGGACCCCAGCTTCTCTTGGGGAATCCAGCAGGTAATGGGGGGAGGGAGGGATCTCACTGGGAAGAAGTTCCTTATTTGGGCAGGAGACAGGTAGGGACAGGCCTAGCGGGAGAATGATAGAGTCCTAGCAGGTCACATGGCACAGAGGCTGAATGAGACTGTTTTCCTGCTCCACGCATGGCTGCCAACATGGACAGCATGGCAGCGGAGTGGACAACACACCAAAAGGAGCAAAGACAGAGAGAGACAGACAGACACACACACACACACACACACACACACACACACACACTGCCTGGGTTCCGGGCCTGGGGCCTTCACGCCCACGCTGCACTTTTCTTCTCGTGCTCCCAGAACCTCCCCTTTTGAGGTTCTCAGCAAGTTTCTATTTGGGGATAATGGTAACGTAATCTGATACATAATTAGGGCAGAATAGAAGGCTGCATTTGTGACTACCCATACATCCCCATCTCATTTAAATAATTCCTAATATATCCGAGCAGGCTGCCCGGGCGGCACTGGTGTGTATTGAACTGAGGCTAATGAAATAAGGGATGGGAGAGAGAAAACGCTACTTCAGACTCTGAAGATCACCAATTAATGGCATGAAAACCGGGAGGGACTCCGCTCACTGTCCCCTGTGCAAGGCACACGTGCAGGCCCCTCGCACGCTCCCTGCTCAGCTCCTCCGCGGCAGTGAAGACAGGCAGAGGGACAGGATGGGTGTGGGGAGAGTGGCAGGGGCAGCTCTGAGGGGACAGAGCTGGTGTGAAGTGCCACCCCTGCCCCCACCTACCAAGATGGCCATTTCCACATCCCACGGCCCCTCAGCTCTGCCCCAACTCCCCTGGAATACCCCCACTCATTCTCCCACACGCGGTTATTGGGCACCTACTGTTACCCTAACACTGAGTTCCCGTAATAGACTCAGAGGTGCTGCTCTGGTACAATAATCCATCCACCAGCCCATTGACTCGGCACAGCCCTCAAGGCCCCACGTGATTCTCACGGGGCTCTAAGCTCACAAGCTGTCTTTTAGCTCCTCAAGCACTACAAGCTCAGAGGCCTTGTGCATGCTGTTCCCTCTGCCTGGACACTGCCCCACTCCTCCCTGGCTGGCTCCTGTCCATCCTTCAGGCTCCACTTACATGTCACCTCCTCCAAGAGGCCTTCCATGTTTCTCTCCCCATGCCACCCCCCCGACCCATGTTCACTATCTCAGTATCACGTTTATCTACTTCACCACACTAACAACAATATGTAACATGCTTGATTCGTGTCTACCCCCTGCCTGGGAATAAGCTCCCTGGGGAAAGGACCGTGTGCTTTTTCCTGTGTTCCCTGAGCCTAACACAGAACACACACACGGTAGGTGACCGTGAATGTGTGTTGGGTAGATGACTCTATCGGGGAGAAAGAAATGGCAAGCAGCATTGGCCCGAATCCTGCTTGATGTCTCCCCTGCAGTCTACTCCATCGTGTGTTTCTCTGACTCCCCATCACCTGGTCCGTAAGAAGGGTCACACTTCCTCCTAGTGGCCTTCCTCTCTGCATTCCCATCACTCCTCCCCCATCAGTCAGCTCTGGGGCGTCACAATGTGGCGTCATGAGTCTCCAAATGTGGTTACCTAACCCAGCAAAGTCGCACCAGCATGCAGAGAGGGGAGGGGTCTGTGCCAGGGCTAGAATGAGCCAACACGCCAGGGCTTCTAGAAGGAGATGAGATGGGATGGCAGGAGACAGAAGCCACAGCTCAGGGTGGGAGCCCAGGACCAGCCAGGCCTCAGTGGCCAGCAATGAACCTGCTAATGGTTCCATGCTCCTAGCTATGCTGCTCTCTCTCAGCAGAAATAAGAGATGTTCCAGTCCCCTCGACACCTGCCCCTGACACACCACATACACACACACACACACACACACACACACACACACACACACACTTGTTTTCCCAGAACTAAGACCTCAGCCCACAGTGCAGGTGTGAACTTGAGAAAATACTTCCACTGAAAGACTCCAGTAGCACAGCCCACAGGAGAAAGAGTTCAGGTTCCCCCAAAAGTGAGAATTTGGGGATATTTCACTTTTCTCCATGGCTCTAGTCTATTAGCAGATTTGACTCACAGGATCTGATTAGCAGCCCCTCTCTTTGGAAGGAGCCTGGCCAGGGACAACTGAGTGGTCCCACAGCCCAGGATGGAAAGCAGGCCAAAGTGGCTCCTGCCCAAAATCACTACTTGATCCCCTGTCCCTGCTCATTCATCGTCACCACATGTCTGCCATGGCTGGGGTGCAGGGCCTCTTGGCAAAGCTTCCTGGGCTGCTCCCCATCTTCCCAGCTCTCCTGGGATTTCAAGTTTCAATGCACGTGTCCCCTCCCTGTCCTCATCCTCTGGTCCTCATTGGCTTGGGAATTTTGGCAAGGACCTCAGGATCGTTAGCTGTGTTCCTGGACAAAAACACTATGTTCTGGCCCTGGCCCGGTGGCTCAGTTGGTTGGAGCATCGTCCAATAGTACACCAAAAGGTTGCAGGTTTGATTCCCCATCAAGGCACTTATGGGCACATGCCTAGGTTGTGGGCTCAATCCCCAGTCAGGGTGCATATGGGAGGCAACGAATATCTCTCTCATCTCTATCTCTCTCTCTCCCTCTCTCTCTCTCCCCCTCTCTCAATAAAAATATATCCTCAGGTGAGAATTAGAAAAAAAATATTTTAACGAACACAATGTTCTGGACAAAGGCACTGCATACCTTAAGGACAGACTAGCTCCCCATGGCTGGTCCCATGTGGTCCAGACAGGCCAAGACTTCGGGGACAGGCCCTGTCTCAAAGCTTGGGTCCTAAAGACCAGTGAACACATCAGACCTGTTATCCTGGTTCTCAAACCTGCTGGCCACCCTGGTTTCCTCCAGGGTCCGGCAGCCAGGCGGAGGGGTAGGGAGCTCCCATCTGGGTACATGACTTCATCCTCCCAGCCAGGGCCCTTGTTTGTGATGCAGGAAAGCACTGTGTCTCTTCCAGGAGTGACTGTGAGATCAAACAAATTAATATTAGGGCCATCAACTGTCCGGTTTGTCCCGCACAATCCAGATTTAGCACTGAACGTCCTGTGTCCCAGGAAACCTCTTCATTCTCAGACAGCAACAGGGGTTATCACCCTAATTATATAGATGGGGGAGAGAGAGAGAGAGAGAGAGAGAGAGAGAGAGAGAGAGAGAGAGCTGTCTGACACATGTTAAGTACTACATAATGGTTTTTAAATGTGAGGTGGGCCCCATTGACATCATTTGCCAATCTGTGTGCCCCACATGCCCCATCCCGTGCCCCCTGGCAGGCTCGCAAGATTGATTTGAGAAGAGGCTCCTAACTCGGTTCCTGGAGCAGGCCTTTCCATGCCCCTCTGTGAGGCAGACCCCTTCCCTTGCTGGCCCCCGCATGCCTGGAGGGGTCCCCACACCCAGAACCATCCTGTCCTGTGGTCCCTCCTCTGAAGCCAAAGTCTTTCTACTCCTAACAGATGGGCCCCAGGGGCCACCACTCCCCCACCCACCCCACAGTCTCAGAAGGGCCGCGGTGGCCAGGCCGCAGCCCCTTTCACACGCAGGTAAAACTTTAACCAGGGGCCTTTGGCGGCAGCACGGGGCCCCGCGCTCCCATTCAGGGCATGATAAATGACTGCTGTCACCAGGACATGAATGCTCATATTGAAAAGCCCTGCTCTCTGTCTCCCTCCCTTTCAGGCCGCCAGCTTCTTCTCTCTTAAGTCACGGGCGTCACTCACGTGTCACCCTGTCCTGAATGCCCCCCAGTCAGGGACCCTTGCTCCCTCTGCCCCTGCCTCCCACCTGCCCCTCCCCCCTTCCTCCAGGGTTTTCTCCTCCCCTCCTCCATCTTCTATCCTTCCTCCTTCCCAGACTCTCTCCTCTTCCCTCACCTCCTCTTCCCCTTCTCCCCGCTCTCCCTCCTCCAGCCCTAATGTCTTCTGTCCCAGGCTCAGGACTAGGGAAGCTCGTGGTCTTGTCCTCAACATCCATGTGGTTGCCACCAGGACAGCCAATCACAGACGGAGGAGCTTGCCATCGCTGTCTCCCCATCGCTCTCTAAGCTCGAGTTGCACTGGCATCAGCACCATAAATGCATCCTAAAGGGAAGGAAGGCAAAACTGAGCAGGGACTCCAAAAGGCAAATGACAACAGAGCAGGCTCACAGGCCCTGATACCAGGGTGTGCGTCCCACATGCCAGGGGTGTATGTCTATGTGGGCCTAGCTTGTGTCTCTCTGGGGAGAAGATTCCATCAGATTCCCTACAACAGACCACCAGCCCCTGGGAGGCTCTGCTCATTCCAAGATGGCCCAGGAGCACTGGAAACCCCAAACTAACTCCACACAGCGGCTACCAAAGCTGGGACAGATACCCCCCAAGCCGGAGGCCATCATAGCAGTAAGAGGGAGCCACTAGGCACAGCCGAGGACCACCAGGGACAGAGCCACCGCAGAAAGGAGCAACACCTCACATCCCTGATGCCAGGAGAGCTGCTCTTTGCTGCTGGTGTGGGAAATGGCTGTATGACATCACCTCTTGGCCATCGCCCTCTTCAGCCCGAAGGCCAATCAGCCTGTGGAAGCCACTGGTGAGCCCTACAGGGAGGCTCAGTAAGTACCGCATTTGGCGGAGCGCTGTGTGAGTACTTTGACTCTGGCCCTGGCCACATTGTGTCACACAATCTGACCTGATGGACACGAGGCCACAATGAGGTAAACACTGTCTCACTATCTCCCCTGTTCCTGAGGAAGGAAGGGAATTGTACCTCCAGAAGACACCACTCTCCACCGAGTAGTGACAACTGGCCACCTGGCAGTGGTGGGACTAGTATCCTGATCACAAATCCGAGATAGATCCAAGGCAAAAAGTCACCATAGCTTGAGGCAAACAAGAACCAGAGCTAGTGTCCATTGGGTCCTTGCCATGTACTAGCACCGTGCTAAACACGTTTCATGCGTCTTCTTTCCTTGTCCTCATCACCGTCCCATGGAGTAGGTCTCTTTCTCACATGAGAGAGCTCAGACCCAGAGCGGTGACGCAAGCTGCCCAAGGCCACAGGAAGCATGTGGGCAGCAGAATGGGGACATCCACAGGGTCTCTGACACTAAAGCCTGAAGTCGTAACCATTAAGTCTAAAATCGCCAGTGACTGGAAGTCGAGCCCTTAACTGCCCCCATCTCTGCCCCACGGCTGGGTGTCTGCTGCTCAAATAACACAAACTCTTCACAGAGGCAGCACTAATCTATCAATGCTCCACCCTCGCTCAGGTTCCACACGAGCAGACCCAGAGACAAGAATTTGGGTCAAGAAGTGTTCGTTCCCAGGAGGAACCAGCAAAGATCGGGAGGAGCAATTTAGGGAAGGGGAGGAAGCCACACAAGGGTGTAGTTGTTGACAAAAGTTTCACCAAGGGGAGCGCCAGCCTAAGTCTGCAGCTCCAGCGCATAAGGCACACTCAGGGCAGCCCTGACCTGAGGGAGAGCGCCCCCAGGAGGATGGGTGGAGGTGAGGTGCGGAGGTAAACTGTGGATTCTGAGGGCTGGCTCCATTCACAGGGACAGCGTGACTCCAGAAGCCTAAAGGCAGTTCTCTAAAGAAAAGAAGAGACACAGTGCTGGCCTTTGGAAAATGCAGCCAAAGCCAGGGCAGGAGGTAGGGAGAGGCAGGAAACAGTAAAACTGAGAACAGGCGGGTGGTGGCCAGAGAGAAGAGGATGGAAAAGGTGAAGGGATAGAGAAATACAGATTGGCAGTTACAAAATAGTCATGGGGGTGTAAAGTATAGAGCATATAGTCAATTATATATATAAAAGCTTAAGTAAGCGACCAACTGACCAAACGACCGGTTCTACAGGTCGCTATGACACACACTGACCACCAGGGGCAGACACTCAATGCAGGAACTGCCCCATGGTGGTCAGTGCACTCCCATAGCAGGAGTGCCACTCAGGTGACCAACAGGCATCAGATGCAGGGCTCACAACTGGCGAGCTCTACTGCGGCATGAGCTTTTCCCGATCAGGCACAGCGAGGCTGGAGCAGCAGGCAGGAGTGACAGGCAGACATTGGACATTGGACTGCCAGTTTCGGCCCAATCCCCGCAGGCCATGCCCAGGGACCCCACAGGTGCACGAGTCTGTGCACCGGGCCTCTAGTATTATAATAATTACGTATGGTGACAGGTGGGTACTGAAAATACTGGGGGGGGGGGGGGGGAGGGGGGGGAGACACACTGTAAAGAATATAGTTGTCCAACCACTGGTCTGAATACCTGAAACTAATACAAAACGCACAATATTGAATGTAAACTAAAATTTAGAAAATGAAAATTTGGAAATTAAACAAAACTAACTCTAAAAAAAGAAGAAGAAAAAAAAAAGGAAGAGAAGAAACAGTAAAATGGATCCTAAAGGGATCTGGTCAGAGCATCAAGATTGCTGCAAGGTTGAATGTTTTCCTCAGGCTGAGGGTGGATACTGCTGTGCTGAAGTCCGTCAACCATCAGGATTGCATCGTCCTCAAGCGGAGTTGGGAGCGATGAGTTGGAGAGTAGGTTCAGCTTTCAGTCGCCGGGCAAAGGGGTATTTACTGGGCGAGACAAGGACATCTCCTCCTTCTGAGGAAGAGAGGGTCTGGGACAGGACAGCAGGGGGGTCTCCTCAGGCAGGGACTCGGCGCTAAAGGGCAAGCCAATGCCTGCACGTCCCTGTGGGTGCTGTTACAGGAGCTGTGAGGCACCCTGGGACTGCAGTCGTGTTTGATTTTGTTTTATAAGAAGAATTTACTTCCATTGCCCTAGGGCAATGGAAGCTAAAGAGAAAATAAACAAATGGGACTACTTCAAAATAAAAAGCTTTTTTACAGCAAAAGAAACCATCAATAAAACAACAAGAAAGCCCACGGTGTGGGAGATCATATTTGCAAATATTACCACTGATAAAGGTTTAATCTCCAACATTTACAGACAGCTTATACAACTAAATAAAAGGAAGATGAATGATCCAATTAAAAAATGGGCAATGGACCTAAACAGAATATTTTCAAAAGAAGACAGAAGGAAGGCCAAAAGGCACATGAAAACATGCTCAAAGTCACTAATTATCCGAGAGGTGCAAATCAAAACAACAATGCGGTACCATCTCACACCTGTCAGAATGGCCAACATCAACAAATCAACAAATGACAAGTGTTGGCGAGGTTGCGGAGAAAAAGGAACCCTCGTGCACTGCTGGTGGGAATGCAGACTGGTGCAACCACTGTGGAGAACAGTGTGGAGTTTCCTCAAAAAACTGAAAATGGAACTCCCATTTGACCCAGTAATCCCACTTCTAGGAATATATCCCAAGAAACTAGAAACACCAATCAGAAAGGATATATGCACCCCTATGTTCATAGCAGCACAATCTACAATAGCCAGAATTTGGAAACAGCCTAGGTGCCCATCAGCAGATGATTGGATCCAAAAACTATGGTACATCTACACAATGGAATACTATGCTGCCATAAAGAAGAAGGAATTCTCATCATTTGCAGCAACCTGGATGGAATTGGAGAGCATCATGCTGAGTGAAATAAGCCAATCAACGAAAGAGAAACACCACATGACCTCACACATCGGTGGATGATAAAGATCTTTATAAACTGATGAACCAAGAGACAGATATAGAGAAAGTAAAGCAACAGGCAGACTGTCAAATTACAGTGGGGAGGGTAGGGATATCAGGGGGAGATAATAGATCAACCAAAGGACTTGTATAAATGCATATAAGTACAACCAATGGACATAAAACTATGGGGAGGGAGGGGATGTGTGGGAGGGAGGGAGGGGGGCAATAAAAAAAAATCAAGAAAATATGTAAAAAAAAAATAAATAAAAAATAAATGGAAATTAAAAAAAAAAAAAAAAAAAAAAGCAAGTCCCCCAAATTATAACATTCTCAGCCAATTTTCTAACATGAAAAGTCCCTTGGCTAATGGCAAGGAACTTTAATAAACTTTTAGGCCAGAAAAAAAAAAAAAAAAAAAAAAAGAAGAATTTACTTCTATTTCCAAACTATGAACCTTAAAGTGAAATATTCAGGCATCTCTCCTGATGAGTAGTTCTATATTTCTATTACAAAAATAAATCTTCCATTATTAATTAAAAAAAAAAGTCCTGGCAATTCTGCTATGTCACATTTCTATACATATTTCTATACATTAGGGATCTCAACTTTTATGGAAATCATGTCCGAAAAGGGAGAAACTTAGCAAACTTGAATCTAAAATGAGAATTACCTCATTATTATGAGTGAATAATCATCCTCACATTACTGAGTAAACTTTAAAATATTAAGCTTAACTATTTATTAACCTTCCATCAATGCCTTAAATAAATTTTATTATAGCTACTTTATAAAGTAAAAGTATCATTGATAACCTATATTCAATGTTACATATACTATGATGAAAAGAGGTGTTGCTGTTTTTAATTTTCCAAAATTGCTTTTTTTTTAAACATTTCTTTTTTTTTCTTTATTTATTTTAAATATATTTTATTGATTTTGTACAGAGAGGAAGAGAGAGAGATAGAGAGCTAGAAACATCGATGAGAGAGAGTCATCGATCAGCTGCCTCTTGCACACCCCCTACTGGGGATATGCCCGCAGCCAAGGTACATGCCCTTGACCGGAATCGAACCTGGGTCCCTTCAGTCCCCAAGCCGACGCTCTATCCATTGAGCCAAACTGGTCTCGGCAAAATTGCTTTTTTTTAAATAATAGCAAGGCTGGGAAGGATGGGGGTAAGCAGAAGTCAACTCATGAATGGCCACTCAACCTACACTGAGATAGAACACATAGCAGCCACCCTGCTTGTCCAGCAGGAAAAATATCGAGCTAGGATATATTAGGTTTAGAGCCCAGACCAGCATCCCTGAGTTCTTCCTGATCCCTCCTTCAGCTGACCACATGAAAATAGTCAGTGTCCCAACTCCAGGTCAAATAGACCAGGCATCCACCTCATGAATCTAGCACCAAGAGACCTAAGCAACCGAGTTCCTTCTTCTCAAAGGCAGGAAGGGGTTCCTCCCACACAATCCTGTGAACCAGCCACTTAGGATAGCCCTGAGGCCTGGGGAGCCAAGAGTGTCCTTTAGGAAGAGTTACCATGTGCCAGACCCTCTGGTAAATACTTTCCAGGCATTGTTTTATGACATTTTCATAATGAGCCTGAGAGGTAGGTGTGATGGGGACTGTCACTGAATGCCGATATCAAGTGCTCCTCGGCACTTCCCAGACTCCTTTGCAGCTAGTCTGGAGTTATCAAAATGAGTTGTAACCAGTGAGCTATAGGGATCATGATGGGTGCCACACTCAGGCCAACGCCACAAAACTGAGGTCAGCAAATGTCTGCTGAAAAGGGCCAGGGAGTAAATACTTTAGGCTTTGCAGGCCCTATGGCCTCTGTCACAACTTCTCGACTCTGCCATGGTAGAGCAAAAGCAGCCAAAACCAAAAGCAGCCAAATGGGTGTGCTTCTTCCAATGAAACTATTTTTAAAAAAAAAAAAAAAGAGAGAGAGACTCCACTTGGCTCATGGGTGTAGTTTGGCAACCTCTGCCCTAAAATATCCCACTGAATCCTCACGCCCCACGGACTTAATGCAGAGAACCCTGAGAAGGCCTCTGGGGATGACAGAACCATGAAACAGAAGAGCCTGGCTCCCTGAATCACCGCTTTCAAAGGGCCACCTTACCCATAGTGTGCCCTGAGCTGAAGCAAGAAATAACCTGCATTGTGTTAAGCCACGGAGATTTGGGGATTATTTATTACAGCAGCTCATGTTAATTAACCTGACTAACAAAGTAGGCTTAATTGTTCCTTTCTGACAGCTGAGAAAAATGAGTTTCCGAAAGGGAAGTGAGCCACCCAAGTTTGCAAAGCAAAGAGATAATGGAACCGTGTGTCTGGGACGACCAGCTCATTCTCATTTGCCAGAACTTGTCTGGTTTTGGCACTAGAAGTCCCACGTCCTGGGAAACACCTCTGTCATGGGAAACAGGGCCGGCTGGTCACCCAGCCAGGACTCAAGCCCATGTCTGCCTGGCTGCATGCTCACCACCCATTAGGAAGGAGGTCACCGAGGTCCGTCCAGTTTGGCCTGACCCCTGCTGGAGAGCCTCACTCCAGGTGTCCCCGGGCTGGGAGGGGAGACGGGAGCCATGTTATCTCCTCTCTGGGCCTCAGGCCTCCTCCCTCCAAGGCAGTGAGTCAGGGGTGGGTTTTAAATATACACACTAGCTCGAGTGTGAAAGTCAGCCCTGACTTCTATAAAATGGCACTAAATCCTGCTTTTATGAGCTCTTTCTGTATTCCGGTGAGTGTTTTATCACGGGAAGTTTACTGAGGAGAGTTAATAACCCAAAAACACCGGGGCCTGCCTGTCTCTGAGTTGGAGACCGGTGGAAAGCCCAGCTGATGACTGTGGAGGAGCTGTGAGCACTTAGGCTAAAGATGCCTGCTCTCCATGGTCCTTCCCCATGCTCTGCTCTGCCCAGCTCCTGCCCACTCCTTCACTCTCCCAGTCCTGCCAGCTGCTCAGCCCAATCCCAGGCTGGGGTGCTTTTATAGGCACAGGTGTTTGAGGAAGAACTCCGAGAGGGCAACACTCGGGCTGAAACCTAAAGGTTGAGAAGAAGCTGGTCATGCCAGAAACGAGGGAAGAGTGGCCCAGAGAGAGGGAACAGCATCAGCGAAGACCCTAAATCCCATGACGCTTAACCCACATAGAGAAGGCTATCCAGAGGAAGAGAGGAGAGGGCCAGGACAGGTCCTCCAAAAACCATAGCCTAGCCAAAACCGGTGTGGCTCAGTGGATAGAGCGTCAGCCTGTGGACTTAAAGGTCCCAGGTTCGATTCCAGTCAAGGGCATGTACCTTGGTTGCGGGCACATCCTCAGTAGGAGGTGTGCAAGAGGCGGCTGATCGATGTTTCTCTCTCATCAATGTTTCTAACTCTCTATCCCTCTCTCTTCCTCTCTATGAAAAAATCAATAAAATATATATTTTTTTAAAAAAAAAAAACAGCCTAGAATAGTGGTCAGCAAACTCATTAGTCAACAGAACAGCAAACCGTAAGCCACATGTGGCTCATGAGCTGCAGTTTGCCAACCACTGGCCTAGAACATATAAACAGAGGAAAGGATGCCCCAAAAAGGCAGACTGAGACATAACAGTTAGAGAGGTGAGAGGGAAACACAGGCAGGAGGGAACTGCAGGGGTTAACTAAGTAACCTTGGACTAGTCCGTTCCCTGCTCTTGGCCTCAGTGTTACTGTCTTTGAAGTGGGGAGATACCAGTTCTCACAAGCTGAGGATTCTGTGGTCATGTTAAGAGTCAGCTGTTCTGAGAGTGCCTTTTTTTTGTATGCATCTGGTATGAATACATTCATGAGCAGGTTTTGGTTTTCAGAGTCATCGTCTGCCTTGAGTTTTTGAGGAGAGCTAAAAGACTGTTGGGGCCACAAATTCCACCAACACATCTAAAAAGCCTTTTCCAAGTTCCCCGGTGAGGATGAGAAGGGAGGGCTCCATCCTGGCCCAGGGGAAGGCTGACATTTGGTGAGATGTCTGTGTTTAACTCCCACCACTTGACATCTGTTTCCAATTAATCTGCCTGTGTTAAGAGGGATGCTGCCCGGAACACAAGATCCAAGCTCCGTTCTGAGAGGCAGGGGGAGGCAGCCACAGAGGCTTAGTTAGCACAGATCTTGGTCCACCCATTCCCCCATGGGGCTCCCATGTGCCCCCAGGACCGTCTGGTCTGCAAGGTGCCTGAGGACCTACTCCACACACATATCCCTTCCCAATTTACACTCCAGCAATACCAAGCGCGATGTGTTTGAAGAACTAAAGGAAAGCCAAGATCGCTGGGCGTACAGAGCAGAGAACAGTGGCATGAGATGGCTGGGCAGGAGCCAGATCCTGCAAGGCCTGGTAAGCTGAAGGAAGGTGATCCATTTTCATTCTAGGTCTGGCGGGACATGGCATGGTCTTAATTGCCTGTTTAAGGGATCTCTGACTGCTCATTGGAGAATGGGTTGGACAGAAGCAGGAGTGGGAGGGACTTCATTTCAAACTGCACTGGAAAAGGCAAAACTATGGAGACAGTGAAAGCATCCGTGGCTTCCAGGGGTTAGGAGGAAAGGAAGAGATGAACAGGCAAAGCACCAGAAATTCTTAGGACGGCGAAACTATTCTGTCTGATGCAATTCTGTATGGGCGCATGTCCTTACACATCGGTCACAACCCACAGAAGGTACAACACCTGTTTGTGAACCCTCATGTAAACTGTGGGCTTTGGTGATGATGTGTCCGTGTGGGTTCATCGACTGTAACCAATGTGCCACTGGCGGGGGTGTTGATAATGGGAGAGGTTGTACATGTGTGGAGTCTCGAGGTACACAGGGAATCTCTGTACTTTGCACTCAACATTGCTATGATCCTAAAGTTACCCTTACAAATAAAGTTGAATTCATTTAACATTTCAAATTCACCTGTTTCTGTTTACTTTTTTTAATGTGGCCACGAGGAAGTGTACATTTCCATGTGCGGCTCTCATTATGTTTCTACAAGATAGCACCGAGTTACAGGGATGATGGTTTTACACCAGGGAGGGCAGGAAAGAGAAAAGGGGAAGACATCGCTGAGATGCGTCTCAGAGGCAGCATTGGCAGGTCTTGCTGACAAATTGGATGTCAGGAGTGAGTGAGGGAAATGAAGCTCTCAGAGATGATGGCGTTGGTTCTGGCTTGAGCATTTGGATGGATGATGGTGTCATTTCCTAGAATGGGAGACTTAGGGGAGGGGAAACTTTCAGAGGAGAGAGCTGTGAGTTCCTTTGTGACACGCTGAGTTTGAGATGCGTGTACGATGCCAAGTGGAGGTGTCAAGCAGAGAGTCGGATATACAGACCTAGTACTCAGAAACAGACGAGTCTGGGAAAAGATCTAAACTTGGAAGCAACCATTTGGAAAAACTAGGTGCCTCATCACAAGCAAACAGACAGACCGAGAGGAACAGAGATGTTCACGTGCTCCCCTGCTCTCTGTTAGAGCAAAACCTTCCCACTATGCAAACAAACGTCTCTCTCACGTTGAGTCTTCTCTGTATGTCACCGGCTCTCCTCTTTATCCTCCGCCCAGATAAACCTCCTTTCTTGGCTCACCCACTCCCCAAACTTGCCAGGCAAAGACTGTGGCAAAGGCGCCCACTGCAGACAATCTCCAGCAGTGAGCTGTGGGTCAGGATGTTTGCACAAATGCTTCACGGCATCATTTATCTTGAGGGATGTCAACTCGAAAAATGTTAGTTCATGTCACTGTCGGTGTAAATGCCAAAAATTATCTCTCTTTCATCAGAAAATGGAATAATTAACTTTGCAACTGTTTCCAAAACTGCTAATTAATGGTTTTTACCCACTCGATTTGTCAGGCTCCATTGCGAGCTGAGCACAGCCGGAGCCCCTGGAGGATTCCCGTCCTCCCCTGCTCTCTGTCCTCGGCAGTGGGAGTGGGAAGAAGTTACAGGTAAACAGTGGAGAAAAGCAATACCAGAGGAAAACACTGCTTTTTGGGAGCCGGGAGTTTTCCTTTTCCTTGTTCCTCTCCCACATTGCTGTCCTCAATTGATCTCAAAATTGTGGTTCTCAGCCTTAGCTGATGGGGTCGCTGTCCACCTGTCACCCACACTTGCAGATCAAAATCAAATGCCTCTTTCCCTTACCCAAGGTCTTGGGGTGTGGTGGTTAAAGACTGAGGTCCTGAAGCAGGCAGATGCGGTTTTCAAGGCCAGTTTGAGCTCCTACCAGTTGTATGACCTTATGCAAGACACTTCCCATCCCCCTACCTTATCTGTAAAATGGGTTTCACAGTAGACCTATGCCATCAAATTGTTGGAAGCTTAAAGAAGCTAACCATTGTAAAGCCTTGAGCATGGTATATCAGACATGGTAAGTCCTCAAGCACAGAGCTATTGTCACATCTCTTACCCCATCTCCATCTACTCTGTCCCTGCCCTGACCAGGCCTCCTCTCTCGTCTGGATCTTTGCCTCTTTGCTGAGGGTCAGTCCATCCCCCACTGTGACTGCCAGAAATGTTTTCCCACCATGCCAGCCTGAGCATGTGCCGGATTGGATTATTGGCTCTCCGTCTTACTCCACTCTGTCGGCATTATCCATCCACACCCTTTGTCTTGCAACTTTGCAGGGCCGCCCTCTGTAGATGAAGCATACATCCCCACTCCACTGGTGTTTTTGATTTTTTAATTGCAGTAAAGTACACACAAAATAAAAATTTCCACTTTCTCTTTCACCAGGGTGCTATCAATATTGGCTGTGAAACCCTAGCCAGTTTGGTTCAGTGGATAGAGCATCATCCTGTTTCAATTCCGGTCAAGGGCATGTACCACGGTTGCAGGCTTCTTCCTTCCTGGCCCAGGCCCTGGTCAGGGTGTGTGCAAGAGACAACAAATCGATGTGTTTCTCTCACATCAATATTTCTCTCTGCCTTTCTTTCTCTCTCCCACTCTCTCTAAAAAATCAATGGAAAAATATCCTCAGGTGAGGATTAAAATATGTTGGCTACAAATTGCTTTCACCTCCACCCTTCCCTGGAGAATTAACATTCTCTGCCAGCTTATACCAGTGATTGATTGACAATCACAGGTGGGACCAATGCAGCAGTACACCTATTGCTCCAGAACTTTCCATAGAACCAGACTGAAACTTACATCACACCTAACTTACCTTTCCCCCTCTGCTTCCTTAACTTCCTTTCTCCTGAGAGCAATCTCCCAGTAAAACATGTTCACAATATGAGCAGTGATAAATGGTTGTTCTTAAGCTGCTGAGTTTTCATGCGTTTTGTTGCACAGCATTACAAACTCATACAACTAGCACGCACAAAGCACAGAAGATTAACCAGCCATTGATGAGACCGAGATGGGTTACGTCCATGGATGGCCAAATTAGGGATGACTTAGCTATCAGTCCAGAAGTAGTTGATCTTTCCACCCATTTTCATATATAACCTTCTTATTTGTTTTACCATATGAGCTATTTAATCTATATATAATAAGATTAACAGGTAACCAACATTCTTACTGTGTTTAACACATCTATAAATTCTGCCTGAGCCTCCCAAGCTTACTCATTGTATCTACTTAACACATCCTCTGAGTTTCACTTCTGCTGCATAAGCTACTGGCTTATGTACTTATTATCCATGCCAAACACTTCCTAGGAGCGTCATCCATCCTATTTGTTATTCTTGTCCTTATGTAGAATATGTAGAATGACACATTCTCCAGAAAGACAGCAAACATTATGCTTTCCAAACCACCCCCTTTCCTGCAGCTCCACCACCGCCACTTTGGTCCAAGCCACCACCATCTTTCTCCTAATCTACTTCTTAACTGGTCCCTGTTGCCACACTGACCACACAGCAACCAGAAGCTGACTTCTAAAAAGAGAAGTCTCTTCCTGCTCAGCCTGGCCATAAAGTCTAAACTCCTAAAGGACATTAAGGACCATATGATGTGGCCACAACTATCTTGCCTCTCACTTCAAGTCCCACCATTTCCACCTTCCCCAACCATGCACTCCCAACCCCAACCCTGCCTAGTGAGCTCTGACCCATGTGCTCACTCAGCTCTACACTCCATTCCAGTCCTAGCTCCAGCATCACCTCCTAGATGATTAATTTTATGTGTCAACTTGACTGGGCTCAGGATGCCAGGTTTCTGGTAAAACATTATTTCTGGGTGTGTCTGCAAGGGTGTTTCTGGAAGAGATTAGTTTTTGATTCAGTAGACTGAATAGAGAGAATCGCTCTCACCAACGTGGGCAGACCTTAGCCAATCCACTGGGGACCTGGGTGAATGAAGCAAGGGCAAATTCTCTCTCTTTTCTTATGTTGAGGTGTCTACCATTTCCTGAACCAAAATCAAAATTTCTGGTTCTCAGGTCTTAGGGCTACAGGGCTTATACCAGTAGCCTCTCAGTTCCCAGGCCTGCCAATTCATTTAATAAATATCTTCTTATCTCTCTCTCTCTCTCTCTCTCTCTCTCTCTCTCTCTCTCTCTCTCTCTCTCTGAGATATATATATATATATTTGTTTGTTTGGAGAATCCTGACTCAAGACCTCCTCTTAGAACCATTTTCTGATTCTCACCCCAATAAATATTTGGAAAAGAAAGACATGAAGGAAAGAGGCAGGGTGAAGGGAGGGTGGAGGGAGAAAAAGAAGGCGCACCATGACCATCCCACTATAGAAGGGACTAATCCCAAGGGTAATAATTGTCCGGCCCCTCTCAGTATTTAAGCAATGATGTCTAAGGAAAATATCACAGAAATGATTCAAACCCAGAATGGGCAGTTGGACCAGCTATGAGCTATGATCTTTTCTTGTATTCTTGGTGTTATCTCTTCATGCAAAACAAACTGTTCCAATACTTAGTGGCCTAAAACAAACATTTTATTATGTCTCGTGATTCTGTGACAAAGTTCGCCTGGGCCATTTTTCTGCTCTATGTGGCATTGACTGTGGTATCCAGATAGCTTGACTGGTCTAGAAGGGACCAATATGGCATCACCCCCATATCTGGACCTTGGGAGGAACTAGAAGGCTGGGCTCAGCTGGGGGTAATTTATTATACAGCAATAAAGTATCACTATATACACCTTCTCCAAATTGTCCTTCTATCTAAGACAGGGGCCTGGGTGGGAAGAAACCAGGGGCTGAGCCTGTGATATATTTCAGGACAGGAACTTGAAGAATTTAAGAAACTTACCAGACCTATTCTTCAAAATCTGCTCTCTCAGGGACAATTCTCATGCACATATTCATTTAACAAATATTTATGAGTGCCTACCATGTGCCATGCACTAAGCAAAGTGCTGGAGATAGAAGCATGAGTACAAACAGACATGGTCCCTCTAATCACAGGCCTCTCTAAGAATATCCCCTTCTGCCAAAACCGGTTTGGCTCAGTGGATAGAGCAGACTGAAGGGTCCCAGGTTCGATTCTGGTCAAGGGCATGTACTTTGGTTGTGGGCACATCCCAGTAGGGGGTGTGCAAGAGGCAGATGATAGATGTTTCTCTCTCATCAATGTTTCTAACTCTCTATCTCTCTCCCTTACTCTCTGTATAAAATCAATTATATATATATTCCCTTCTGAGCCCTGTCCAGCCCTGACCTGGGGGTGAAGCCTGGAAGGTTCACCCCCAAGGCGGCTACGGCAGACAGGAATGGGCCCCAGACCCCCTCTGACTATCCACAGAGCCCATTCTGCAAGCTGCTCTTCATTCTGCTTCTCGGCATCTGACCCCTGGGTCCATTTCTGGTTATGGGCGCTCAGAGCCATTGCCTGGACCTAGCCCTCTGACTTCCGGCTTCCATTCTGAGTTCAAGCCCAGACCAGATCCAGGTCTGGCATCGGCACTAGGAGCCAGCCCCAGGAGGCCACACCTTCAGTCCGGAAGTTGTTCCAGCCTCTTTCTTCTCTGTGTGTCCAGGGGCCAGGTCCTGCCTCCTCCGAACACTGAACAGAGAGTCACCCCGGGCTGGGCTGGCTCTCTCCTTCCCCTGGGGCCCACGAGCCATTGTCCCCGGCCAGCCAGGCGCATCTCGGAAGCACCATCTCCCCGGGCTCTTTTCCCTGCTCCGTCTGGATTGGGCTCATTTACTAAAAATTAGTTGGGAATGAAAAAAGCCCTTAGTTTATTAGCGTGCTATTATTCCCCTCCCGCCGTCCCCCCGCAGCATGATGGATTGCCTGGTGAGGGGACGCGGCCCCAGCCGGGGAGCGAGCGGGCCCCGCGCGGTCCCCGGCGCAGACAGATGGGGAGGCCGAGTCCTGACCATGATTGATTAGCTCCGCAAAGCCTGTTGAGCGGAGTTCCATCAAGATTGATGCTTTCTCCTCATAACAGCATTTCCAAAAAGTTTCTATTACATTTTGATTATGTTTATAGAATCTCGCTGGTCCGCGGGAAGATGCAATCTCGCTCCCAGTGTGTGTCTGCGTGGGCCATGGCAGAGCCTTGCAGCGCCCTGCCTGCTCGGCCTCTGCCGAGGGTCCCGCCCTTTCCGGGCAGCGGAAAGCATCTCCCAAGACCAAGTGGCAGGAAGCCAGGGTCCCCTCTCCTGGTGTCCAAGGTCCAGCCTCCCTGCAGGCCACCCGCCACAGGTGTGCTGAGGCCTGGGCAGGAGGGTGAAGAGAACACCAGAGAGCAGAGGTGGTGTTCCCTGAGGCCTGCGGGATGCTGAGAAGGGACTGGGCTCCCCTCATGTTTCTACCAGGTCCCCATGGGCACCAGACAGGGCCTGTCAAATATCGGATTAATAATTCCATTTTAAATAGTCACTTGAATGTGTTTGTTTTTGTGTGTGTGGATCACACCGTACCCTGTAAATTTTACTTATCCTGTAAGTTTGAGTATTTTGCAGGAAATAGTAAAAATGAATAAAGAATAAGAATCAGGACTGGTGCCAAAACCGGTTTGGCTCAGTGGATAGAGCATTGGCCTATGGACTTAAGGGTTTCAGGTTCGATTCCAATCAAGGGCGTGTGCTTTGGTTGCAAGCACATCCCCAGTAGGGGGTGTGCAGGAGGCAGCTGATCGATGATTCTCTCTCATCAATGTTTCTAACTCTCTATCCCTCCCTTTCTCTCTGTGAAAAATCAATGAAGTATATTAAAAAAAAAAAAAAAAAAAAAAAAAAAAAAGAATCAGGGCTGGTGATGTACAAATCAGCCCAGAATGCCAAGACTTAAAGGAAAAATAAATAAATAAAATATACATGCAGCAAGTAAGATCCCACAGAGACTTTAATTTAGTCTGAATTTCCTAATTGCCAAAGAGAAAAAGGGAAATAATATTAGTTACTTAGGTCTTGCTGTCATCGATAAAAGAATGGGAAAAAAAGTTCCTCGGGGAACTCTTAGGGTTTCCTCTATTTTGATTCTAAAGTAAATTTCATACTAGAGAGTTCTTAATCTGAGACTGTATTGAGCCAGTTAAAATGTTTCTCAACCTTGACGCTGTTGACCTTGCGGACTGGACCATTTTTGCTGTGGGGGTCTATTCCGTATATTGTATGATATTTAGCAACATCCATGGCCTCTACCCGTGAGATGCCCATAGCTCTACCCCTCCTCTGTCTCCAGACATTGTCAGTGCCCCTGGGGCTGGGGTTGCTAGAGTTAGCAAATAGAAATTCAGCATGCCCAAGTAAAATTTGAACTTCGGATAAACAATGAATAATATTTAAGTATATGTATGTCTCAGGTAATATTTGGAGCATACTTATACTAAAGAAGTAATCATTTTTTTATAACCGGGATTCACATATTTTATCAAGCAACCCCTTCTGAGAGGCATATATGCCATCTGGCGGGAATAGAATCCTCAGGGACCTTTTTAAACACGATACACTGCGAGGAACCCACTCCCTACAATCGGATTTTTTTTTAAGTGTTAAATAGTGAAAATGTGTTTTCCTTCAGTGCTTCTAATTATTTATATGTAACCAACAGCTTGTCTTCTGTTTCATATCCTTTTTAACTGTAAAACTCCATTTCAAAATATCTTGCAAAGAAGTCATACAAGTATTTTTACAAAAAAAAAAAAAAACCCTCTGATTGATAGCTACTCCATTAATGCTCTCAACATAACCCTTGGGGTAATGCAGTCAGGAGGTCCTAGGAGGCTATTTCCTGCTGCAGCATGCATAGAAGGAATCAAGACATAACCCCACAATGTACCTTTAAAGTAGCAATTCTTCAGCATTCTAAACACCATCATCCTTCCACACCATTTCCTGCCTGGTGTGAGGTTAAAACCTGGAGACACTTCTCTGCAACCTGCCCCTGGCCTCGCTGCCCAGAATCTCCCTCCAAAAAGGCATCAGGTGAGTTTCGCCTGCGGGACCTGAGTGACCCATGCTGGCCTCCTGTGGCCACCGGATTACTAATTCGACCCAAGCCTTCTTCAGAAATAATCTGTTCTCAGATCACTCGGTTACAAAAACCAGCTAGGTACTTGGGGAAATAGCAAGTTTAATGCTTTTCTCAGTCTGCATTCCAAAATAAATTCCAGATGCATCAAAGATCTTAAATATAAAAATGAAATCGGAATAGTACTAGAAAAAATGTGGGATCGTTTTTGGAATTTCATGATGGGAAAGGTTTGGGGAGGTGCCTTCTGGACACAAAGTCTAGGAACCATTGACTAAACAAAGAAAAGTTGGAGAAATTTCACTGCATTAAAATATTTGAACTCTCTGCATGGCAAACAGAACCAAGAAGAGTGACAAACTCAGCGGGAAATAGAAGCAACACCAAATAGAAGACTAATTTCTCCATTACATAAGAGCCTTTCACAAACCAACAAATGGGGGGGGGGTTTAAAAAATGAGTTTTTTAAATGAAAAAAACGTGAACAGAAAGTTAAATATATATATATATATATATATATATATATATATATATATATATATATATATATATATACACACACACACACACACACACACACACACACACACACACACAATGGCTTTTAAACATGAAAGAGTGGTCAACCTCACTCAGATACAAATTAAAACCATAGTTTAAAACCTCTGTTTTTCTATTAGGGAGGCAAAGAGCAAGCTTTTAAGAAGGTGCTTTTGGTAAGAGCAGAAGGAAGCACAGACAGTGCTGCTGGGGATGTGTGTATCAGTGCTGCCGCTGGGAAGGCATTGTGGCGGTATTCGATTTTAAACATGTAAGTCCCCTTTTGGTGCTTATCCCACAGATATTCTCATCTATGTGTGCAAAGCGATGTGGGCAAGGTTACTTATTAAAGCATTCTTTTATAGCAAAAGTCTGTAAATAAACTAAATGTCCAGCACTACACACTTCTTAATTATGGTGCACACCTTAAAAATCACATTCAGAAAGAATGGCTTAGGACATGAGAAAATGAATCCTATGCACCAACTTAACATTATGGGGTGGCTGTAGAACATGTAGTAAAAGGGAATAATCTCCAAGATATATTGTTAAGTGGGGAAAAAAAAGAAAGAAAGAAAGAAAGAAAGAAAGAAAAAAAGAAAGAAAGAAAGAAAGAAAGAAAGAAAGAAAGAAAGAAAGAAAGAAAGAAAGAAGGAGGAGGTGCCAAATGTGTAGAGGATAGTAAGAAAAAGGAGGAAATGTACACATATGCTTTTTGTATCCATCCCCGTATTCCTGTGGAGATAGGCACAAGAAATTGGTCACATTGCTTTTCTCTGAGAAATGAATCTAGGAAACTGGAATGAAAGATACAAAACAAGACTTACTTCATAAATGTATTTTTGGACTATTTGGATATTTTTTGATCAAGTGTATGTCTGTATTAACTTTTCAAAATGAAACACTTAAAATTATTAATTAAAGGTGCCCAATTACACTTAGAGGAATTTATCTTATGGCATTAACCAGAGATGGGTGCTAAAAGTTAGGCTCCAAAATATTTATTATAATATTACTCGTAATATTGAAAAACTGAAAACTACCTCAATGTCTAATAACAGAAGACCGGTTTCAATGAATTATGGTATCTCCGTACAACAGATTGCTTTACAACCATTAAACATCACATTCATAAAGAATGGCATAGGACATGGGAAAATGATCATGATATATTATTAAAACATCAGGTACAATATGATTTATTATAGTGTGACCCTGACTTTTTCAAACACGTACACCTACAGAGAAATGCTTATGAGACGAAGAGGATATTCTCCAAATGTTAGCAGCCGTGTTCTCTGGGTGGTAGATTTGCAGGTAGTTCGTATTCACTTCTCCATACTTTCTATAAGGACACATTTATTATGAAGAAATATTAATTTTCTAATAAAAAGCATGAAGTGTTTTATGAAAAGGAGATAACTCCCGCTGCCCTAGTAATATTATAAAAAAAAGAAAGAAATTCCCACTGAGATGGTTACCAAGTTCTCTAGCCCTTCCATGGGGTTTAGGTCTGCCTTTCCTAAAATAACAGCTGGGTTTATTTAATCTGGGGGAGTATGTGGGGGCCAGCCTGAGTCTCGTGTGAAAGACTCAGCCAGCCCAGTTGGAGGGCCGTGTCTCAGTCCCCCAAGATTCACGTGAGGATGGGGGAGAGGAAAACAGAAGTGCTAACCCCTGGGTATCTTCCCCACTTGTGTTAGGGGTTGCCAGGAGATGGAGACTAGGACTGGGGGATGGGAGGGAGGCAGGCGTGACTATTCAAGGGCAACTGGAAGGATCCTTGTGACAATAGAACTGATCACCTGTCTTGCCTGTGGTGGTGAACATACACATGTAACGAAATTGTACAGAACTAAACATACACAAACACACACATAAGTACAGGTAAAAGTGGTGAAATATTAGTAAGATCTACCTGTATATTTTATCCATATCAATATCCTGGGTGTGAAATTATACTATAGTTGCTTTTGTTTGTTGTTAATCCTCACCCGAGGATATTTTTCCATTGATTTTCAGAGAGAGTGAAAAGGAGGGGGAAAAACAGAGAGAGAAACTTCGATGTGCGGGAGACACATTGACTGGTTTGCCTGTGGCACACGCCCTAACCAGGGCCAGGGATCGAGCTTGCAATCGAGGTACATGCCCTTGACTAGGAATTGAACCCGGGACCCTTCAGTCCCTCAGGTCAAAGCTCTATCCACTGAGCAAAACCAGCTAAAGCTATATAATTTTACAAGGTGCTACCCCTGGAGAATACTAGGGAAAAGGGTTCTCTCTCTCTCTCTCTCTCTCTCTCTCTCTCTCTCTCTCTCTCTCTCTCTCTCTCTCTTCTTACTATTTTATGTGAATCAACAATTATCTTAAAATAAAAAGTTTATTTCTTTTTGACCCTACCTGATATGATGGAAGGGAAGGAGGGAGTGGAGGAAGGGAAGAAAAGCAATGTTTACAATGGATTTACCAATGTTCCAGAATCCAGGCTCTTTAACACCTGGTTGGAGATCAATATTATTGTTCCCATTTTATAGATGAGGAAACTGATGCTCAGGGGATAACTGTTCCTATGAGGAGTCGGGATTCAAGCCCTGCTCTGACTCTCCCTCTGCCAGCCTCCATCCTTCAGGCAAACACAGCCATCAATCAAACGTAGACAATGGCTGCATTACTCAAGAGGAAATGGAAGCCAGACTGTAAGATGCAGTCCACAAAATTCACGATTCCTTCCCCGCCCCCACGCCTCCTCCTTGGTCCCTTTTCTCCTATGGGCGGGGTTTTATCTCTGCATTTATTGCACATGCAAATTGCAGATGAGAGCATCCACTACGCAAGCCATTACTCAGAGTAGCATCTCCCCAACTGCCACCGGACGGGCACCGAACAGCTTGTGGTTAATTTGCTATATAATCACTGCCTGTGACGGGGGGCGGGGCTGTGCCTGTGCTAATATTAGGAAAGGGGAAGCTGAGCAGAGAGGACTCCTGGGAGGGGAGGAGAGGAAGGAGGGTGGAATTAGACCAGGGAGAAAAGAAGAATGCTGGTGGGAGCAGCGGGAGGGGGCTTTGCCTCACTCGGGAGCTGCTGGAAGGGTCTGCTCCTCTGCCAAGGAGTAGAATTACTCCACCCCATTAGTCATGTCTCCATGGAAGAGGATCCAGAATCCCCATGCTCCTACCCTCCACCGTTCCTGGCCACTGCCACGGCCGCCTCAGCTAGAGACGGGATATTTGTATGCACACGTGTAACCACTGGGATGGGTCATGGGCTGCAGGAAACTTACCAACAGGCAAGAGTGAAAGCACTATACGAGTGTCCCAATTCACCAAGAAAAAGAGCCAATGATCCAATTAAAAATGGGCAAAGGATGTGAACAAGCAGTTCTCAGGTTAGAAATTCAGCCTCTACACAGGCAAAACGAGGCTCAGCCTTGGTCTTCATAAAAAGGAAATGCAAAGGGAAATGACAAGGAGGAACCCTTTTTTACCTGTGGGGCTGAGAAAGATCAGAATGTCTGAACACACACTGAACCAGGCAGCGGGTGGAGAAACCCACACTCTCCAAGGCAGGTGAGAGTATAAATGGGCTCAGCCTCCATGGACGGCAATTTGGCACTCGATCAAAGTGTTGGGTGCACATGCCCGTTGACCCATAAAATCTACTGCTCTAGGATGCCTTCCACAGACATACTTGCACATATGTATGCAAAGTTGGATGTACAAGGCCATTCACTGCCGCTCGGTTTATAATAACAGGAGATTGGAGACAGCCGGAATGTCCATCAACAGGGGACTGCTTAAATAAATTGCCATACATCAATACAATGGAAATCTTTACGGCTGTTAAAAGAGAATGAGGCAGCTCTTTATGTACGGATATGAAACAATCTCCAAGATATATTGTTAAGTGAAAAAGCAAAGTGCTGAAAGTGTGATTAGAGTGTTGCTATTCATGAGGGTGTTGTTGTTTTTTAAGGATACAGACATATTCAGCTATGCTTATAGACACCGAGGATTCCTCTGGAAGGATGGTAATCTTTGCAATATTTGGTTCTGTGGAGGGAAAAGGGCTGTGGAGGCTGGGAACAAGTTAGAAAGGAAGCTTATTGTTCACTGTCTGCCATGTGCCTAGATCACCCATTCCAATTGACGAGTAATAATTTTTTAAGCTTCTGTTGGTTCCTCTTTTTTAAATATATTTTTATTGGTTTTTAGAGAGGAAGGGAGAGGGAGAGAGAGACAGAAATATCAATGATGAGAGAGAGTCATCGACAGGCTGCCTCCTGCATGCCCCCCACTGGGGATCGAGCCCGCAACCCTAGGCATGTGCCCCTGACCAGAATCGAACCTGGGGCCCTTCAGCCCACAGGCTGACACTCTATCCACTGAGCCAAAGTGGCCAGGGCCTGTTGGTTCCTCTTACCCACGAATCAAACCTCTTGGCCTGACGCCTATGGCCCTACATGGTTAGACTTGAGCCTCTGCCCCTTCCACTCCTGACACCTAACCCCCAGAACATCCCTCTGGAAGCACACAGAATTCCTCCCTTCTCACAAAACCACCATGCTTTTTCACGCCTCTGGGCTTTCGCACCTGCTGTTTCCTGTGTCTAGAATGTCCCCGTGCCCTCATTTGCCTAAGACAGTGTATAAAGCTTTTAGGACCCAACACAAACATGGCTCCCAGAGTGTGGCTTTCCCTGTGTGCTCTTGTGGCACCATTGACAGGCCCTCCTCCTGTATAACTGGGGTTGCACCTGGACAAGAATGAGCCTGCTTCTGACCCACTTTCAAAAGGAAGCTGCTGATGTCTTCTAGCCCCACTGAACTCCAGGATCTGCCAGCAAGGGCCCGTCCAATATGGATGCCCACCTCCCCAAAGAATTCCACAGTGTGGTCCGATGCCCCCTGGGCCCTGTAGGGGTAGGTCTCAATGCACATGAACATGTTAGTGCCACTGAGCAGTCCTGTGAATAAAAACCCAGTTAAATCTATTTCACCAGCATGGCCCCCACGTTTAACCACGGAGCTTTCCCGTATAACACCGATTAGCATCCCACAGCCTACAAATCTAGTGTTCTATGAGCAAGATAACGTTATGAAACATTGGCCTAGAGCAGTGCCTAGAGGATTTCTTTAAGTCGGAATTTTTATTGGACAATTACAGGGACTTGGAACATTGGGACCCATCTGAATAAGATCTCCATGAAGTTTGCCAACCAGGTAAATGATAAATGCTACAACTCGAATGAATATTCAGAGTGTTTCTGGTTTAACTGCCCAGCTGCTTCTCGCTAAAGAATTGGTGACTTGCCAGTGGATAGAGCGTCAGCCTGCAGACTGAAGGGTCCGGGGCTCGATTCCGGTCAAGAGCATGTACCTTGGTTTCGGGCACATCCCCAGTTGGGGGGCGGGGGGGTGCACGAGGCAGCTGATCGATGTTTCGAACTCTATCTCTCTCCCTTCGTCTCTGTAAAAAATCAATTTTATATATATATATATATATATATATATATATATATATATATATATATATTTTTTTTTTTTTTTTTTTTTTTTTTAAAGAAAGAAAGAAAGAATTGGTGACTTCCCAAAAAGTAGAGGAAAGAGAACGTTTCCACCCTGGTTCAGGGTTTTGCCAGCCTCTCCGTGGGTGGTATCCCACCCCACCTGCTGCACAGAGCAGTCTCTACCTTGTGTGAGGTCTTTTAACCTCACCTGCAGAAAATTCTCAGGCTCAGCTGCAACTGCTCCTGGTTCTCTTAGCAGAGCCTTCACCACTATCTGTGCTTCCAGGTATTTCTACTCCCGATGAAAAAGAATCAAGAACCTTCTTTTCCATCACAGGATGAATAGCACCTGCCTCCAGTTACTCCCACCCAAGACTGAGGTCTCTCTCCCTCGGTCCCTCTGATCTGTTCCACGTGTCTGCCAGCTGAGCCGTCACCAAGAGAAGGGGCTTGGGGCCCCAATCTTTGGGGTAAAGGGAGAGATTAGCCTCCAAACTGGATCCAACTTGAAAAGGCTTCCCCACTGTGCAGAGGGTGTGGACTTTTAGTGATCTGAAAGCATCTCTCACTATACACACACCTCTGACCACAGCCGTGGTCCAGAACCATTCACCCAAACCACACACACTCCCCTTCCCCGGCCACCACATCTCTCTGGACTCACTGTCCTGCTCATGCTCCTCAGAGATAACATTTCACACTTCTTTCCAACTCCCTCACTGAGCCACCTTTTTTATATCCCTAGGGCTGTGGTCAGCAAACTGCGGCTCGAGAGCTACATATGGCTCTTTGGCCCCTTGAGTGTGGCTCTTCCACAAAATACCACGGCCTGGTCGAGCCTATTTTGAAGAAGTGGCATTAGAAGAAGTTTAAGTTTAAAAATTTTGGCTCTCAAAAGACATTTCAATCGTTGTACTGTTGATACTCCTCCTCTTCTTCTTCCCTTCTACTCTTTCTACAAAAAAAAAAAAAAAAAAAAAAATCAATAGGAATAATATCCTCAGGTAAGGATTAACAAAAAATAATAAAATAATCATAATAACAAGAACAAGAGAATGGAAAAACAAATAGTGGTATATCCATACAATGAAACACAACACAGCAACGAAAGAAAAAACTATCGATAATACAACAAATGCAGCTCAAATAATCGATAATACAACAAATGGATCTCAAAAACATTATGCTGTGTAAAGAAAGTCAGATGCAAGAGAGTACATTCTATATGATTCAATTTATATGAAATTTGAAAATAGGCAGACCTAATTTGTGGGGATAGAAGTCAGAATGAATAGTTGAGGAGGGGTATTGTCTGAGAACTTTCTGAGATGATGGAAACTGTTCTGTTGATATAAATATTCTGTAAATATAAAAATTGTCAATCTGGATATATATGGGGTAAAGCAAATAAACAAGTTATAATTGTAGAATCTAGGTGTCATTGTAGAATGATGTTCACTATATGCTTCTCTCTTCCGCATTTTGGTGGTTTAACATTGTAAACATTTATTTTCTACTCTTGTATATCCCAGCGCAACTTTCACTGGTCAATGGGCAGGGTTAGTCCTCCTGGTGAATCTTGGATCCAAGCTCCTTCCATCTTGTGGTGCCACCATCCTCTAGCGCAGTGGTTCTCAACTGGAAGAGATTTTGTTTTCCCCACCCCATCCCCCAGGGACATTTCCAGTGCTGGAGAGACTTTGGGATGTCACAACTGGGAAGATGGTGCAACTAGCACCTAGTGGGTAGAGGAGAGAGACACTGCTGAACACCCCACAATGGACAGCTCCCAACCACAAATACATATTCCGTCCAAAAGGTCAATATTGGTGCTGCACAAAAACCACACTCTAGCAGACATTCACCAGGGACCCAAAACCCCAAGGAGTCCTTAGAGAAAACTCTATTTCAATATAATTGAGGAGATCCAGCTTTAAAAAAGAAAAAGTTATCGCTGAGTTCACTCTCGGTGGCCTCCTTTTCCTGTGGTAGGAAGCTTATAAATCATGGTTGTAAAAATATATCGTCCCTCTTTCTGTAGCTTCCATTAGGGGAATGAATGATGGACCCATGTGTTCAGAGACCTGAAGGCAGGTGGAAGTTTGGCTTTATAATCCAAAGCAAGAGCTGGTCCCCATTTCTGAGTTCTCTGAGCCCATGGTATATATAAATATTATCCCATTTTACAGATGGAGAAACCAAGACTTGACTATATTATGTCAAGAACATGCAGTCAGAGCTGGAAGAGGTGGCTCAGAGATGGGAAAGGCTCACAGCACTTTGCATGCGTGTCTTGGTCTTGCTTCCTGTTCAGAGGTATTAGGTCCGGGCCCTATACACCAGCCTTGAGCCTGGAGCCCTCTCCAGGCAGAGCAGGGGAAGTGAGGGAATGGTCTGCAACCTAGAAGCAGCTGCACAGGCAGCAGATGGTAACAGCTGCCTCTCAGATGTTTTGGGGGGTGTTGTGGGAATTTTTTTTTTATCACATAGTTGTTGTTTTCTTTCACATTGGGAATTTTTTCTAAACTGCTCTAAAAAAATGAATTTTATAATAATGAAGATGGCTGAGTGTTTCTGAGAAGTCCAGAACCCAGACTCAGTCTGTCAGCATGCTGGGGTCTTGGTCTCGGTGACACATGAATAAAGTTCAAGCTCATTGCCTAGAAATGATCCTGGAGGTGGGCAGCCTTCTCTTCACCTGTAGCTATGGCAGCTCTGGGTTCCTTGAGAATCATGTCCCATGACTATCTTGTCCCAAACCTCATTTAAATGGAACCTTTTCAACAACTGAGTGACCTGAAGGTTATGATCCTCATTTTACAGGTAAGGGAAAAAGGCTGAGAGAAATGAAGTTGCCTCCTTTATTACTACAACCTAGCAGGTTGCACAAGAAGACATTCTCCAAAGAAGATATACAAACAGCCAATAAGCACATGGAAAGATACTCCAAATCATTAGTCAATAGCGAAATGCAAATTAAAACCACTGTGAGATACCATTTCACACCCACAAGGATAGCTACGTTCAAGAAGATAAACAATAACAATTGTTGGTGAGGATGCGAAGAAATTGGAACCTCACACATTGCTGGTAAATCTACTTTGGAAAACAGTTTGGCAGTTTTTCAAAAAGTTAAACGTACAGTTACCACATGACCCAGCAATTCCATTTCTCAGTATATGGATACATAAGAAACAAAAAAAATAAGTCCTCACAAAAACTTGTATGCAATGGCTTGTAAAAGCATTATTTACAATGACCAACACATGGAAATGCCCCCCAAATGATCACCAACTGATAAATGAACAAAATGCGACACATTCATACAATGGAATATTAGTCAGCAATAAACATTGAAGTATGACACGTGCTGTAACATGAATTAACCTTGAAAACATGATGCTGGGTAAGCCAATCACAAAAGACCCACATATTACATGATTCCATTTATATGAAATGTCCAGGAGGGGCAAAGTCATAGAGACAGAAAATACATTAGTGGTTTTCAGGGGCTGGGGAAAGAGGGAGAATGGGAAGTAACTGCTAATGCATATGAGCTTTCTTTTGGGGATGATGAAAATGTTCTGGAATTAGAAAGTGGTTATTGCATAACTCTTAATGTTCTAAAAACCACTAAATTATTAAACACTTAACATGGGGGAATTGTATTTTGTGTGAATTTTATTTCAATAAAGCTGTTAACAAAGAAAATCATAGAACTAAATATAAAGCCTAAAACTATTAAGCTTCGGAAGGAAATACAGGAAAAAATATTTGTACCTTCGGGCAAATATTTCTTATAGTTTACCCCAAAAGTATGACTCATATAAGAAAAACAATGGACAATTGGACCTCATTAAAATTAAGAACTTTTACTCTTTAAAAGTCGCTGTTGTCCAAATGGCTTGGCTCAGTGGTTGAGTATCAACCTATGGAAGTAGGAGGTCATAGTTGGGTTCCCTGTCAGGGCACATGCCCAGGTTGTGGGCTCAATCTCCAGTAGGGGGCACGCAAGAGGCAGCCGATCAATGATTCTCTCTCATTACTGATGTTTCTATCTCTCTCTTCTTCTCTGTAATCAATAAAAATATATTTTTTTATAAATAAAAAATAGTCACTGTTAACAGAATGAAAAGACAAGCTACAAACTGGAGGGGGGGGAGAATATTTGCAAATCACTTAACTGATAAAGAATTTATATTCCAAAATTCAATAAAAATAAAACAAACAACTCAATTTTCATGAGTAAAAATTATGAATAGGCACTACACCGAAGAATATATACAGGCAGAAAAATGCTCCACATCGTTACTCATCAGGAGAATGCAAATTAAAACCACTATACTCCCATCAGCCTGGCTAAAATTTAAAAGACCAACACATCAAATACTGATGAGGTGATGGAGCAACTGGAACTCTCATAAAACACTTGGGAAATGTTTAACAGTTGCTTAAAAAGTTAAACGTATACCAACATGCAATCCTAACATTTCAATCCTATGTATTTACCCGAGGAAAATGAAAGCCTGTGTCCTTGCAAACACTTGTGCAGGAATGTGCCTGGCAACATTAGTTGTTAACAGCCAAAACCTGGAAACAACCCAAATCTCCATGAACAGGTAAATGAATCTATAAAAAGTGTGGCATCCCTATATATAAAAGCCTAAGCAACTGTTCAACCAGTAGCTATGATGCACACTGACCACCAGGGGACAGACGCTCAACACAGGAGCTGCCAAGCTGTGATGCCTTGGTAGCAGTGGTTCTCGGGTGACGCACCCCAGAACCATAGAGGAGGGAGCTCGAATCCTCATGGGGCCACGCGATTTCACCTTTAGGGGTGGGTTATGTATGACAGCAACTTTGCAGAGCCTCTCGCACTCGGGACCCCTCAGGGGATATCAGAGAGCCAGTTGCAACCGAAACCGGTTTAGCTCATCGGATAGAGCGTCGGTCTATGGACTGAAAGGTCCCAGGTTCCATTTCAGTCAAGGGCATGAACATTGTTTTCGGGCACATCCCCGGTGGTGGGCGGGCAGGAGGCAGCTGGTCAATGTTTCTCTCTCATTGATGATCACTAGTATCAATATAATGGAATACTAGTCAGCCATAAAAAAGAATGAACTATGACACATGCCACAGTATAGATGAGTCTCAAAATAATTACTCTGAGTGAAAGAAGTCAGAAAAAAAAAGAATGCATACTGTGTGATTTCATTTATATAAAATTCTAGAAAAGCAAAGCAATCTATAGAGACAGAAAGCAGGCCAGCGATTGGCTGGGGGTGAGAAGGAAGAAAGAGTATTAGGTCTAGTAATAATTAATGTCATTTTCTGATACTTTTTTAAATCGAATTTATTTAAACAATACAACAAAATTTAATCAACAATATAGTTGCCGTTGTTTTCTACTACTTGTGCCCAATGCTCAGGAAGCATTTTAATCCCTCTGTTGTAAAATTCTTGTGATTTTGATGCAAAAAATTCGGTCAATGCATTTTTGAGGCATTCTTCATTATTAAATTTTTTTCCAAGAAGAAAGTTTTGCAAAGAACAAAACAAATGGTAATCGGAAGGGGCAATATCAGGAGAATATGCAGGTTGAGGGAGAACTTCCCATTCCAACTGGCGCAGTTTTTCAGCAGTAATTCTTGCAGTATGCGGTCGTGCGTTATCGTGGTGAAGAATTACGCCCTTCCGATTAATCAGCGCGGGTTCTTTTTCTCTTAAAACTTGGGCTAACCTTTCCAGTTAGGCACTATACACTGCACTTGTAATGGTTTGGTTAGATGGTAAAAGTTCATAATGAAGAATTCCTTTAAAATTCCACCAAACACACAACATCACTTTTTTCGCATGCAAGTCAGGTTTTGGCGTGGGCTGCGGAGCCTCATTTTTGTCCAACCATTGAGGCCGCCTTTTCAAATTAACATACAGCACCCATTCTTCATCTCCGGTAACAATTTGCTCTAAAAACGGCAAACGGTTTTGACGAGAGAGGAGCGAACTGCAAATTGTGACTCTTTGATTACAGTTGTTGTCGGTCAACTCATGAGGAATCCATTTTCCAAACTTTTGGACTTTGCCAAGTGCACGCAATTGATTGGAAATTGTTTTTTGTGAACAATTTAAAGTTGTCGCAAGCTCTTGTTGGGTAATTTGAGGATTTTGCACCAAAAGAGCTTGAAGAACTTCTTGATCAAAATTGAACACACGGCCTCGACCACTCTTGTCATCTAACGAAAAATTTCCCTCGCGAAATTTCTCAAACCAATGCTGGCATTTTCTGGCGCTAACTGCATCTTGACCAAGAGCACTACAGATGTTTTTTGCAGCCTCACTTGCTTTTCTTCCTAATTGGAACTCGTAAAGCATGCAGTGCCGAATATGCTCTTCATCCGCCATCTTCTTAGCCCTAGTTTTGCAACAAAAACCAAACCAAACACAAACTTTTTCAAGCAAAACTTGTTAATTGTACTTCACACGTTCTGTAGATACCACGTGTTTGAAGGTTATGTCAATACAAGTCAACGCCAAGCAAGATTTTAAACAAATGTTTAAAAACGACATTAATTATTACTAGATAGGAAGGGGCAGGAGGAAGGGTTTCAAAGGAGCATTAACCTTTTGAGAGTGATGGTTATGTTCATGATCTTCATGGGGTGATGGTTTCCCAGGTGTATACATATGTAAAAGCTTTTCAAACTGTACACTTTAAAAAAAAAAAGTACAGTTTATTGCAAGTAAATTATACCTCAAAAAACTGTTAAAAAATTAACAGGACGTATTGATATACTGAATGTGGTAGGCGAGGGAGACAGAAATGTCAGGCATGACCCCCAAGTTTTTGACTTGGGCCACTGACATGGGGATGCTCAAGAGAGAAGATGATTGGGGGAGGGGCCTGCGGGCAGGTGGGAGGAAATGAGCTCAAGAACTCCATGTTCGACATGTTAAACTTGATGTCACAGTGGAAGTGTAGAGAAGGTGCCGAGGGATTTGTAATTGAAAGAGAGGTTCACAGTTCAAGAAGGGAGAAGGTACTCCATATGGGAAGAGCAGTGAGCCAAGTGTGGAGAATGGGAGCGAGGAGAAGAGAATCCTGGGACAAGGGTTCTTCCACGCTGGGCCAGACCAGGGCCTTTCGGGCAGACGGAGAAATGGGCAGACAGAAAAAGTAAGGTAGAAGTCACCTTAGGGGAGGACTTCTGCAGGGCGCCTGCTGGATTCCCAGCCAACGCAGAGAAGATGACAAAAACCAGAAGCCCTGGAAAAGGAACTGAGAAAATGAGTCCGCTTTGGAGCTGCTGCATCTGGTGGGGACATGCCACAGGCAGCTGGGTCCTCGGATCTGGATGACCAAGGAGGGATCTGGGCTGGAGAGAGAGTTTGCTTGGGCCTGGGTGCCTCTGTCCAGAGGGAGACTGTCAGGAAGCAAGATCAAGAACGAGAGCCCCTGTGAGAAAGCCCCCAGAGAACAGAGAGGATCAGACAGGGTCAGGTAGGAGAGAAGTGAGGTACGAACCAGACCCACAGTGTCCCCAGTGGCCGGGGCTGGAAACCAGGCCTGAAAAAGGACACATCCTTGGAGGACACAGGAGGAGGGGATGCCCTGCTCCTCCCACGGATCTGGCCTCTCCACCTCCTTGTTGAATGATCACAGCTCTCACGAGATCAGTGTCATTACCCCATCGGCCAGACAAGAAAACCGAGTCTCAGAGAAGTTAGGGTGTCTCCCCTCAGGTCACAGAGCTCGTTACAGCCCATGTCTGGGGACACGAGCACTCCTTTTGGGCACGGGGGCCAGGTTGGAGCCACCTGTGCCCCCCGAGGGCAGGAGCACATCTGAGGCAGTTAGCAAGAAGGAGGGAACGCAGCTAATTGCCTGTACAAATTAGCTCTAATGTGGTCGGCATCGACGTACTTATCTTTCTTTAATTACATTAATCAATTAATGAAGAAGATGGCTTCCTCTTATGATGATTCCCAAGGCCCATATGGTCTCGGGAGTCCAGCTGGAGGCTGGCTTCAGCGCACAACTGGGCGGGAAGCAGTAGGAGAAATTGCCCCCACGCCTTCTCCAGCCGGAAGCTGAGCTCCAATAGGAAAGAGCTGAGAAGCCATCAATGATATCAGAAGAGGTGAGCAGGGGGGAAAGGTCAAACTCTTACCCTGGCATTCAAGGCCCCTGTCCAGTGCTGTTAATGGGCCCTTGCCCCAGGTCTGGACTAACTGCTGTTGCATGCTGCAGCCTCCATGCCCACATACGTGCCATCTCCTCCCATGGAAAGCCAGCTCCCATCACTGAGGAGTCCAGGGCCGGCCATGGGCTTCCAGTGGCCTCCTCCCCAGCACCCTAGAGAAGGCTTGCCTGCAATAGCCTCCTTCATTCGTTCATGTTTGATTCCACAAATATTTACAGTCCCTTTGGGACAGACAGACATGAAAGAGACCTATGATTACATAGAGCAATGGTTCCTGGTCCATTAGAATCCCCGGGGGGCTTTGAAAGGACCGTCCAAACCCCACCCCAGACACGTGAAAGAAGTATCTCGCGGGGGGGAGGGGGGGGCGCGGGGGGGGGGGGAGAGGCCCTGGCATCTGTATTTTTTCGATTTCGCAAATGATAGTGATGTGCAAGCAGGGCTGAGACCACGCCTACAATGCTGCCATCAGGGACTGCTTTCCCTGGAGGTTTTTGAGAGTACGATCAGCCCATGCGTTTTTTATAATTCTTTGTTTAAATGAGATGAATTTACGTTAGCCACTCTGTTTTCTGTGTGTCAAGAATGACACACATGGTGGAGAGAAAGAGGCATCTGATTTTTTCATCCCTTTCTAAGGACTGATCTCATCCATAAGCACTTCACCCTCATGACCTAACTACATCCCAGAGGCCCCACCGCCAAATACCGCCACACTGGGGATAGAGGCGTCAACATATGCATTTGGGGCTGAGAGACTCAAGCATTCAGTCCAGAGCAGGGTACTGGGGACAGGAAGAAAACGGAGCGGTGACCCTTTGCCCTCCCCCAGATAAACTCAAGAGAGATTTTGCTGGGATAAAGCTGAGGCAGGAGCTCCCCTCCTGCCCAAGATGCCCTCTCTGAGCGCCAGTGTTCTGTCTGCAAAGGGAGAAGGCTAATCATCTCGGCCACAAAGGACTGTGGTAGGCAGTACCGGAAACAGGGACACAGTGATGCTCATCCGTCCGCCCCTCTGCTGGGCACCCAGGCGCTGGGAGGGCTGAAGGAGGAAGGGGAGGGAAGCGTCCACATCCTCCCTCAGACAGAAAGCAAGAGACCCGAGTTCTGACTCCTATCTGTTCCTCCTCAGACCTGGAGGCTCGGGAGCCTGTGCCTAAGGCCTAAGGCCCAAAAAGGTCTTAATTTCTTTTTATCTTAATCTCATTGTGGTGAGAACACTTAACAAGAGATCTACCCCCTCAACGGGTGTTTATTATACAACACAGTGTTGCTGGCTAGAGATGCAATGCCATACAGTAGATTTCTAGTATTTAATTATTCTATTTAACTGAAACTTCTTTTTCATCCTCACCTGAGGATATGCTTAGAGAAAGGGAGGGAGGTACGCTCCAACCTGGGATCAAACCTAAAACCCAAGTGTGTGCTCAACCGGGAATCGAACCGGCAACTTTCCGGTGCACAGGATGACACTCCACCAACTGAGCCACTCTGGCAGGGGTTACCTGAACCTTTTCTATTTAAATATATGTGACATAGAACATTGTGTAAGTTTAAGGGGTATTTTACTGAAAATTTCAGCCCTTTGGTCAGTAACTCATCACTTCTCCTTGCCCCCAGCCTCTGGCAACCACCGTTCCACTTTTTAATTCCATGGATTTGACTATGTCAGCCACTGCCTATATGTCAAATCAAGCAATGTCTGTCTCCCTGTGTCTGGCTATTTCACTCAGCACGACATCCTCAATATTGCATATTGCAGAATGTCCTTCTCTTTGAAGGCTGAGCAGTAGTCTTCTTTTGTTTGTCTGTGCCATGTTTTTTTTATCCCTTTAAAAATTAGGAAAAACATAACTTTTAAAGTAGGCAAAAATGTTTGAACTTTTTCTTTTCTCAGAAACAAATGTGATGTTTAGGACCCACCGGGGCCTGTCCTTGTGGAAGGGCTCACTAAGGCGGAAGAGTGCAGGGTCCACAAAACCTGAAGGCAGCCCTGGCTGAAACTCACCGAGGCTGGCCTGTTTGCATCACACACACACACACACACACACACACACACACACACACCCCGCCCCCGTCCCGATTAGGGCTGTGTTCACCCCTCTCGTCGTCAACAGGGGGATGACCTTCCAGCATGACTCTCAGTCTGTTACCTCCCATCCCCATCTACAATACATCCTCCATATACATCTACACAGGCAGCCAGCACGGTCTGTCCAAACCACAAAGCTGACCGTGGCCCCGCCCCGTTGGGAACCCTCAGTGGTTCTCCGTGCCCTCAGGACAGAGCCCAAACCCCTCGGCGTGGCACCAGGAGCACACCTCCTGCCCCTCCCCTCCGTGCCCCAGCCTTCTTGCTTTCACACCTCCACGCCATTGCCCCTGCCCTGCCCTCTACCCAGAACCCCTCCCCCCTGCAAACTCCTAGAGGTCCTTCAACGCCCAGCTCCTCTAAGAGAAAGTATACACATCACGGTTTTTTTTTAGTGTCTCCTCAAGGTCAGGGGCCGTGTTTTCTTCATTCCCACCCCTCTCACCACCACCCTCGCCTGCTTAGCACGGTCGTCCCACAGCGTCTGTGAGTGAGAGATGACTCCCTTGAGGTGACTGCCAGGAGCAGGGCCCTCTCTGCCCCATCCCACCCTTAGGCCCCTGAAGCCCTGTGGTTTCCAAGTGCCCAGAATGCCTGCCTGTGGTCCTGCCCATCCCCTCCTCATCCAGCAGGCAGGGAGTGCGGCACCTCTGGGTGCCCGGGTGGCAGCGTAGCCCTAGGTGGGCAGAGCTGTGGTCCTCACCACCTACACCCCCTCCAGTTGCAGCCACCAGACAGCCAGGATCGGAGGGAAGGCTTCCTTCCCACCCTAAGAAAACCCCAGGGGCTGTGCCGCAGACCTGGCCGGAGACCAAGAGACCTGGTGCAGCATTTGTCTCCGGGTGTGACGGTGTACCTCTCGGTGCCTCAGTCTCCCCACCTGTTAAGAGTGGATCGGGCTAAAGCCTCTAAAGAAAGCATTTTTCCGAGGACTCTGGCTGCGAAAGCTCTTCTGGGGCCCGCCATCAGCTCAGGCCCAGTCACCAACACAGAGGGAAGAGTGCCACCTACCGAGTCCCAGGCTCCCTCCAGGACAGCGAACCACCACCAACGGGATCCGCAGACTCTGCAACCTGCCTGCCACGGGAGCAATTGTCTGCTTTCCCCCTCAGCATAGCTACAGCCCCGTCCCGGGCACAGGGCCGAGGGGGGCCTCCTCCAGCCTGGCCAAGGGGTTTTGCTGCACTGCCCACACTGTCCTCTCCCCACAGACCCCAGGAAAGCCGGGAGCCCCCCTCCCCCACCATCCTGCCCCCACCTCAGGGCCAGGGCCAGGGCAGCCCCCAGCTGCCAGTCCCTGTCCCTCGGGCCGGCGGCTGGAGGTAGAGAACAATGATCCCTATTGTGACTAAATTTCCCCCTGAAGATCTCATTCAAGATGTGAGAGCGAGCGATCATAAAAGGAATTAATAGTTGATTCGCTGTATAATTTCCTAGTTCAATATACTTTAGTGCAGCGGCTAAATGAGCCGTCCCGGCCATTCGGTGGGGCCAGATAGCGACTTTATCACTGGGATCTCAGGCTGAGGAATAAAAGCAATTCTTCTGAAGTAATTGCGTCTAATTAAAAGAAACATTTAAAAAGTGTAACCAAAAGGAATTCATTTCAAATGGAAAATTAATGCTGAAAAATAGCCCTGAGCTCTCTTGTCGCAGCTAATAGCCAGACAGCCGCAGAATAATTAAACTGTTTTGAAATGCCGATACCATCCTCCTCGGGAGATGGGCACGGCTGAGCACGTCGAGGACATCGGTGAAGAGGACAGCTCCCCGTGGGGCGGCCAGCGCTGGGCTCGGGGTGAGAGCCAGGGCACCTGGGACCGGGCTGGCAGAGGCTGGGGCCCTGGCAGCTAAGGAGAGGAGTTTACTGCCCCATCCTGAGTGCCTGAGTGACCCATTGCATCTTCAGAACAGCCCTGCAAGTCAAGTCTGATTATTAATTATTATTAATACTAGAGGCCCAATGCATGAATTCCATGCATGGGGGTAGGGGAGGTGGTCCCTCAGCCCAGCCTGCACCCTCTCACAGTCCGGAGCCCTCGGGGGGATGGCCCTGTGGAGAGTGGGCCTAAGCCAGCAGTCTGACATCCTTAGCACTGCCTTGGAGGCAGGAAAGGCTCCTGCCATCACAGCTGAACTCACTGGCTGAGCAGCGCTCCCCCTCTGGGAGCACATTGGCCACCAGGGGGCAGCTCCTGTGTTGAGCATCTGCCCCCTGGTGTTCAGTGTGCATCATAGCGACTGGTTGTTTTGCTGTTTGGTCAATTTGCATATTAGCCTTTTATTATATAGGAGTATCAGTGTCCATTCAAAAAGGGATTCCCAGTGACAAGATACCTTGTCTAAAATCTTGCCCAGTTACTAAGGTACAGAAGAGCTAAGATTCGAACCCAGTCCACCTGGCTCTGGTGTCCATGCCGATTCCACTACACTGGCTGTGAGGACTCATCGTGGGGAAGACCTGTGCTCACTAATGCTGTGGTTCTCCCTAAGCTCCACTCCAAGACACGCTGTCCTCATTGGTCTGGGGCGGCCTGGGCATCAGTGTTTTTTAAAAGCTGCTCAGACGACTCTACTGTGCATCCAAGGTTGAGACCCAATGGTCTAACCTCTCATCATTGGCACATTTCTCCCTTCCCTCTCCCCCTCCCCCAACCCCTGAGGACATGCCCTGAAATCTTCCTGCCTGTTTTGCTAACCTTTGTGTTCTTGAATCAACAAGGCAGGCTGCTCTCGTGATTCAATGGAAGGATATATACAGATAATGCACAGGTAGATTTACCTACAACACTCTGTTTTGGTAAAGAATCATTTTCTTTCAACATAAATTTATGATTAGCAAACTTCAGTGTCTGCTTTTGAACATAGCTACTAGCTTACCGTGAGTAACCACAAAATTACAGTGCAAATTACCCTCCCTGGCAAGGTTGTGGCCAGGATAAAATGGGCTAACAGACTAAGTCAGAGCTGAGCACATAATAGATGCTAAATAAATGTTAGTTTCCAAATAGAGGACTGAAACCGGTGAAAACCCAAGATGAAATGTCCAGCAGGGCTTCACTATCGCTTCTGACGCCATTAAAATCTAGGAAGAAAACTAAATCTGAACAATTTAACAGTAAAGACAATCTGGTCCCAAAGGCTGTCTATGTTCCGGTTTGAATTCAGAATGGAGAGGCCGTGCTGGATTCAGCCACACCTGCATATCAAATACACACAAAACCCCACTTTTTCTCAAGTGCTTACCATTAAACTATGCTGAGAGCTGCCTGTGATCAGTGACTAGGGGACATGCTTTAATGAATTAGAAGAATAATTTGTAATCCGTGAGCCGTTTACATGCTGACAGGCAATTCTAAATACCTTAGGAACACTTGCAAAGCAGGTTTATAGATGCACTTAAACTTTATTTACACTGTTAAGATTCTTAGGAAACACCTTCTCGATACATATGCAAAGATCCCCAGCCCCCCTTTCTGGATTGCCAATGAATTCCAGTTTTCAGAGATCATCAGCAAAGCACCCATCTGCTTTGTTATTGGGTAAACCCCTTACATGGCAATTTGGGGGTCTCTTGGAACCCGGAGAAGACAGGCTGGGGATGTGGCTAGTGAGAGAGGATCTTTCTGGCAGGGGATATGGGAACTCTCTATTCCTGCTCAATTTTGCTGTGAACCCAAAACGGCTCTAAAAATAAATAAATAAATAAATAAATAAAAGTCTATTTAAGGATGGGGCAGTTTTTCAGGACCTGGGTCCAGAGCTAATGCCAACAGCAATAACCAGTTAAGAGCAAGAGCCGTCACGGGGGGTGCAAATGAAAACAACACATTCCCAGGTCCAATCATAAAAAATAAGGATGCAACGGAAAGTGCCCGCCAGAAGGTGAAGACAGCAGCACTTTGCTTAGATCCAGGGGCGTCTGCTCTGGGGACCTTCTGTCCTTGGCCACAGCCAGGCCTGGTCCAGCGCAAAGTCTCGCCTCTCAGGGTGAGGTGTTCCTGATTTCCCGCCATCCCAGCCTCTGCCCGACACCTCCATTTCCTTTTATTCGCTCTCTCTTTCCCTTCCACCACAATATGCTCCAATCATCCAAAACTTTCCGGTTATCACCGAGGCTCCCTAATTAAGCTCACATTATTAGAAGGTTGGGGGGAAAAAAGAAAAGAAAAGAAAAGAAAAAAAACTCCCAAATTCTCTTTGCATTTCAGTGGCTCTTTAATATGCGAGGCAAGGAGAGATGAGCTGCTCCTAATTGCCAGTCCCTGGAGTAGCCAGTCAGAAAATGAATTGATGCGGGCTTTTTTTTTTTTTTTCTCCTTATGAACAATGCATATAGCACAAATTGCAGTGGCCGTCACCAGAGATTTAATTACAAAATATCATTACTTTCACACATCATTTCAGATTTGGCCTGATCAAATCAAAGTGAGGGCGAGGGAAGGAAAACTGCACTCTTAGCAGGTCATTCCTTCGGGGCGGCTGGGACTCGTGGAAACCGGAATCACTGAAATGTCCTCAGGGCGGCTGCAGGGGAAAGAGCTGCCAGAGACGCAGATGAAAAGGAAGGTGGTGGGGTTGGGGGAAGGGGTTCCGCATTCTGCAAAATGGAGGTTGTAGGTGAGGGCCCCCAGGGCGTGAGATGGACCCCCCACAGGGAGGGATCAGAGAGCAGGGGACCCTGCAGTCATCACTCTGGTGGTTCTCAAAGTGGGGTCTGGGGAACCCTAGGGGTCTCTAGGATCCTTTCAGGGAGTCAAGTGTCAAAGCTATTTTCCTGATAATACTAAGAAGTGATTCTCCTTTTCACTCTCCTGCTCTCGCCAGGGGTGTGCAGGGGGATTTCCCAGAGGCTACATGAGGGTCATAATGACTCAAAGAGTCTATTAACATGCTTCTCCCGGGTGGGATGAGGGAATAAGTGCATGCGACAGGGGGTAGGGGAGGCTGGGGGAAGATCAATGGGGGGAAAAGGAGATATATGTACCACTATATATAATACTTTAAACAATTTAAAAAAAAAAAAAAAAGGGAAAAATGCTTCTCCCAGCCTGGTCAGCGCATCAGCCTGCACACTGAAGGGTCACAGGTTCGATTCCCAGTCAAGGGCACATACCTGGGCCGCAGATTTGACCTCCAGCCCCAGTCCAGGTGTATGCAGAAAGCAACCAATCAATGTGTCTCTCTCACATCGATGTTCCTCTCTCTCCTCCCCATCCCTCCTCTCCCTCCCTCCCTCTCTCTGAAAACCAATGGAAAAAATATCCTCAGGTGAGGATTAACAACAAAAGCAACAAAAAAGCTCCTCCCAACCTAGCCAGTTTGGCTCAGTAGATAGAGCGTCAGCCTGCGGACTGGAAGGTTCCAGGTTCAATGCTGGTCAAGGGCATGTACCTGGGTTTCGGGCACATCCCCAGTAGGAGATTGGTGGTTCTCTCTCATCGGTTGTTTCTAACCCTCTATCTCTCTCCCTTCCTCTCTGTAAAAAAAAATCAATAAAATATATTAAAAAAAAAAAAAAACCTTTCCCCTCTTCTACTGCAGGTCTGAGCGAGGCCAGACTCCCTATATCTCCAAACCAAAACAGCTCGCCACAATGGATGGGTTGCAGCGGCAGAGATGAAAACCCAGCTGTCTCCCACGCCCCCAGATGTGTAAGAGATGTGTGGAAAGTGTGCAACAAGCCACTCTCCTCACATTTCTCTTGTTTTGTAAACTATAGATACTTCCTGGTTGGTTTGTTTGTTTAAAGTGCCTCCCATTGACCTGTGATAGATGTGTGATTGTTGTTGTTGTTGTTGCTGTTTTAATATATTTTATTGATTTTTCACAGAGAGAAAGGGAGAAGGATAGAGAGTTAGAAACATCGACGAGAGAAAATCATCCATCAGCTGCCTCTTGCACACCCCCCACCAGGGATCTGCCCGCAACCAATGTACATGCCCTTGGCCAGAATCGAACCTGGGACCTTTCAGTCCGCAGGCCGACGCTCTACCCACTGAGCCAAACCGGTTTCGACATGATTGTTATTTTTAATGAATTTATATATATATATATATATATATATATATATATATATATATATATATTACTTTCTGTGTTAATTGCAAACATGGTAGCTATCGGTAGATGGAGCCCACAAAGAGAAAAGCTCATTGGGGTCCTCAGTCACGCTGAGGCCTGGAAAGGAGCTCTGGGGCTGAGAAGTCTGGCACCTGCTGCCCCTACCAGCTGCCCGGAGCGGCCACCCAAGGGAGGGGCTGCCGGCCAGGGAGGAAGACGCTGAGGCTCAGAGACAGGCAGAGGTTCCCCAGGCAGCACAGCCTGTCAGCGGCACTGCTGGGCTCCGATCTGGGCCGCCTGGCACCACACACACTCGCTGTGCTGCGGGAAGCGGGGCAGCAGCGGAGGATGGAGCGACACCTGGCCTCTGCCGCGGCCTCCGAGGAGGGAACGTGAAGGGGACCTGATGGATCTCGATGATCAGCTACAAATGCTCCCTCCATGTGGCCATGTTAATCAGCTCCCGCCAGCCAGGATCGGCCCGGTTTGAAAGGTTTATAGCAACAATGTGCTGCTGATTTATTTCTCCTTAATAAAAAAGTGATCAAGGGAAGCCCGCATCTATCATTCTATTTATCACTCCAGGTGATTTATTAACTAATTACACTGGCAGCAGGCCTCGGGTTCTGAGAGGGGGGCGGGGACGGGGTCGATGTGGCCATCAGGGCTGCCCTGGACACGCCCACCGCCCTCCCCTGCCGGCCTCAGCTTCTCACACACAAGCAAGACCGTGCCTCCGTCTGGGGGTGCTCAGGACCTCAGAGGAAGGGGGGAGGAGGGAAACAGGGGGGCTGCCCGGCCTTCTACACCTTCCCCCGCGTGTCCCGGGGGCCCACAGACAGTGCAGCGAGCAGATCCGCTTCCCCTCCTTCCTCCCAGTTCTCTGGAGGGAAAGATGCCTTCAGGCAGGATCCGGAGGGTATGGATGGTTTGGGGAGAGGGAAGAGGAAAAGCCAGCAGCCCCAAGAGGAGGCGCGGACTGGTGGGAGCCTGCCAGAGGGCTCTCTCTTCCTCCTTGCTGCCCCAGGCAGGGTGGCAGCGAAGCCAGGGGCACCCAGTTCAGTTTGAATCTCAGATCAGCAATGAACAAACGTGCCCTGCGACGATGTTCCAGATACTGAGGCGTGTTCTGTGGCATCTGGCAGCCTCAGCCCCAGGCCGGGGAGGGGCTTGGGAGGGTATTCAGTGGAGGGGAGCTGAGAGAACCCCCAGGATCCACTCCCATGGCCAGCCACCCTGGGCCCCTCTGTCCTCCACCTGCGGTCTCTCTCTGGGTCCCCGGTGGGTCTGACTGGGGGCTCCGGGAGGACATGACTCCGCAGAGCTGGAGTGCGAGCCGCCCACCCTCACCGAGTCTCCTCTGCACACACACACACACACACACACACACACACACACACACACACACCCGGCCTGTCCTTCCCTTCGGGACACACGGGGCTGGTGGGAGGGGGAGAGGCTGTCCCTCAGCAGCTACCCGTGAGGGTCACACGGGGGTCCGTGGCCGGGCTGTCAGGACATGGGCCCGCCCACCTGTGAAGGTCGGGCTCCCTTTGGTCTGCCTGGGGACATAGCACTCACCCCACACTGTCACCGCCTTTCCGAAGCCTCGGGCCTGTGGTGGGAGAGGCGGAAGGTAGGCTGGCACGGCCCCATGGAGGAGCGTGGCTTGCTGTCTCCCGGAATTGAGAAGGAGCGTCCGCCTGGCTTGAAACACAGCCCCCCACACAGACGGCCGGTGAGTGGGTGAGCCGGCGGCTACCCCTCCCACCCAGTGACCCCACTCCCGGGGGGGGGGGCGAGGGGCTCATGCACCTGCTGTGGGAGGAGGGCGTCCCCCACGGTGCCATGTCCTTGAACCCCAAAAAACTGGAGGCAACCGGATCTGTGGCCAGAGAATTTGATAAGTAGATCGGGATGCAGGCAGCCTATAGCAAGTAAAAGGAATGAGAGAAGTATGTTTGTTAACCTGCCAAGGTTTTGAAGATACACTAAAAAAAATTAATAATAAAAATAATAATAATAATAATAATAATAATAATAATAATAAAATAAGAAGTTGCAGAGCCTTCTAGGCCAAGGTGTCCCAGCCCCCATCATTCTTGGCTGTGGGGCGGCCTGTGCCCTCAGGGTGCCAGCAGCCAGTGCCCCTGGCCTCCACCCACTGGGTGCCAGGAGCTGCCTCCTCACCAGCCACAGCGACCGAACAGTCTCCACGTGGCCAGTCAGCCGGGCTGAGAACGCTGGTCTGGACAGCGTCGGGGCTGCTGGTGTGAGCAGAGCAGACACCAAAGCTAGTGCTTCCCCAGGGGGGTCTGTGAGCGCCTAAGGAAAGGCTGGGAGGCCCGCCTGGGAGCTGGGGTGCCCCTGGGGGGAGGGCCCAGGAGAGGAGGGTCACCGGAGAGAGTGGCCCTGAGTGCATTGTCTGCATGTTGGCCAGGGAGGAGGTATGTGTCTGTCCATTGCTTGTGTAATAAGAAAGGAAAGAGGGGAGAGGAAAGAAATCAGAAAAGAAGGAGGAGGGGAGGGGAAGAGATCGGGGAGGGGAGAGGAAGGGGGGAGGAGGAGGGGAGGGACTGGGGAGGAAAGAGGAATAGAAAAGGGGGGAGGGGGGACGGAAGAGAGGAAGAAAAGAGGAGCCAGAAGGGAGAGGAGAAAGGGGAGGAGAGGGGGAGAAGAGGAGAGGGGAGCTGGGAAGAGGGGAAGAGAGAAAAGGAGAGAGGGAGGGAAGGAGGGAGGGAGGGAGGGAGGGAGGGAGGGAGGGAGGGAGGGAGGGAGGGAGGGAGGGAGGGAACCCAGAAGCCAGGAGGGGCTGAGATGCCACAGGACCTCCATGCTGCCTTCTCCCTGATCCTGTGTCCTCAGAGCCCCTCCTGCCTGTCCTCAGTCCAGGAGAGCCCCAAGGTGACCTGGCCCCCTCCCTCCACAGTCCCCCGACACAGCCCAGCTGTGACACAAAGAGAAGCGGCTTGGGGTCTGGCACCCCCTCTCCCCGCTCCAGCTGATTATCCTCCCGGGAGGAGGGGGACGGGCCGGGCTGGTCAGCCGCCCGGCTCCGCCCCGAGGCCGGGGACAAGGCGGGCTTGATTAAATAATTACACGGCACCTCTCAGCAATCACGCGTCTCCAGGAGCAGGGCACCTTCCGGGGGGGGCCCCGTTCGTGATGTGGGGGCGTGGGGCTGTCTCCTGCCGGCGGGAAAATTATCATCCTCGGGCCTCATTAGCAAAACGCATCCATCTCCCCGTCTCACCGCTCACTCGCCTCCCCGGCCCGGAGTCCATCCTCCTCACCGGGCCCTGAGCAAACGGAGGCTCGGGGAGTCTGGGGCCGGCTCAGGGACCCAGGACTGGGGAGGGGCAAGTCCTGCTCCACCCGCCACCTCCAGGGGCTGGTGCCCAAGGTGACCGTGTGCCAGGAAGCCCACGCGAACGAGTCTCAAGACCACTGGAGCCTGAGAGAGAGTTTGTTTGGCGTTCGCTGGCTGGCTGCTTTTGTTTGCTTGTTTCCCCACCAGGACTGCTTCTCTCCTTCCCTTTAGAAAAATAACTCAGAAGCTGGTCACATGAGCTTCCCAAGATCTGTTGCCCCGAAAATAACAGCGCAGGGGGTGGGGTGACAGATGGGACCCTCTTGCCCGTCCCCACCCTCCCAGGCCAGGGGGCTGCTGGATGGCGGGCCCCGGGCAGTTCCAGGGGCCTCTGCTCCCGGCTGGGGGTCCCGGGGTTCCGTGAGCTCCCCCCTCCCCAGGGTAGGGCCCAGGGCCTAGCACAGAAGCACAGTGAGGCTCCACACCCCTGTAAGCCGAGCCCCTGGTTCACTGGGAAGAGAAACAAGCAGCTGACAGGAGGCTGCTCCCGGCTCTGCGTGGCCCAAAGGGACATGCCCACCGCCTGCTCCTTGCTCCTCCGGCTCCCCACCCGCGGGCCCCATTGGCTCATTTACACCAGAACCGCCCAAATGCACTCCTGATTAGCCTCTCCTTGAGAGGAGGTGTGCAATCAAGGGCCATTAAAATTAAGTGCTGGAGGAGGGCAGAGAGGGGACAGGGGAGGACCAGGAGGGGCATGGGAGGGGAGCTGGGGGAATGCCCCAGGGGACCAGACACTTCCTCGCCTCAGGGCCTTGGGTCGGTCCCTGTGGTCCTGATGCTGCGGCTCGGTGTCCCCATCTCTGAGCCAGACAGGCCGTGGTGACGACGGCGCCAGTGGCCACGTGTGTGGCAACATCCAGCCAAGAGTAAGTGTCGGGTGAGCCTCCCGTTTGGCTCCCAGCACCGTGACCCTGGTGGGGCGTTAGTGGAAGGAGGTAGCGAGCAGGATGTCTCCTGCGAGGCCACGTCTCAGGGCCAGCTGCCCTCCCCGTGGCCCCTGGGCACCACACACTGCCCACCTGCCCCCGTCCCAGCACTCAGGACAGGGCCGCAGCTCTGCCCTCTTCCGGTCCCCGCACAGAGCGGCCTGGGAGAGGAGAGAAGACACCTCGGAGGAGGCTGGGCCGGACAGAGCTGCCCCTCCGCCCTCAGCTCCCACCGGCCGCCTGGTTTCTCGGGGGCCTTGGGAGCAGAGAGGAGGCTCCAAGGCCCTCACGCCCGCCCACAGACCCTCCAACCGTCCTGAGGGACGAGAGGCCAAGACGTGGCCCTCTGCCGGACACCAGGACATCCGACGGGGAGCCCCAAGCATGGGAAACGGGAAACGCGTCCCGCAAAGAAAACTCAAAAGGAAACAAAGAAAGGAAGCAGAAGAAGCTAGAACCTGCCGCCTGGCGGGCCAGCACCTTCCTCGGAGAAGGGGGGATGGGGGGAGAGGTGCCAGCGTCCCAGGGGTGCTGGGCCCTGGGCGCTGGCGGCCCCGGGATCCCCTGGAGGACGGGAAGTGAAAATTACATCATGTGCCAAGTTCCCAGCCTGGTTACTTGGTCTACCCACCGCAAGGACACCATGAGGTTGATGTGAATCCTTCCTGTTTTGCAGAGGAAAACATAGGAAGGCCAAGCGGCTTCTCTGAAAGCCCAGGCCTGGGGCAGTCCCGGCACTGCAGCCCAGATCCGGGGCCAGAGTGTGGGCTCTGACATCTCTTCTCTCTCACGGACAGACGCCAGGCCCCTGGCTCCCGGGGATGGGGCCTGGCTCCCGGGGATCGGGCCTGTGGCTTGGAAGGCGCCTCCACACGATGACACCAGTCACGATTCCTCCCTCAGGCTGACACTTCCCAAGCCCCTCCCACGGGCGCGGCTGTAGGTTTGAGTCATCCTCCCTCCCCGCGACGGGAAGGAGAGCCCAGGACTGCCAGTCAGACCCATTTCATCAGGAAGAGGCACCGTGACATTACGTGACCTGTCCAAGGTCACGGGAGAAGAATGTGGCAGAGCCAGGACCCCACCGGAGGACTGTCAACTCCACCGGGACCCAGCCAGCATGGTCCAGCCTGGCTCGCCCTGCCTCCCTCGAGTCCTGACCCTCCTCTGTCTACTGCTTCCGTCCGGGCTCCCCAGGGGCTGGCTGCCCCACCCAGAGGACCAGCCCTGCCAGGTCTCCAGCCCGAGAACAGTGAGCTCCCCGTCACTGGAAGGTTACAGTAAAGGCTGAGTGGCCGCCTGGAGACTCACCTGCAGGATAACCGCCTGGAGAAGACTGGAAATCACTTGGAAGGGGTTTCACTGAGCCCATGGGCTAAGCATCGCCTTGCGAATGATCACAGCGCCATCTGGTGGCAAGGTGGGAGATGGCCCAGCTAGTCCTAGAAGCCAAGTGCTTCTCTCAGCAGGGGGTATTTATTTATTTATTCATTCATTTTAATTTAAGTATAGCTGGTACACCATGTTAGTTCTGGGTGTACCATATAGGGGCTCAGCATTTATAATATAATATAAACCTTTAGAGATTCTGGAAATTATTAATCGAAGTCCTAATCCATGCCAAGCCCTGTGACGGGTTGTTTTCATGGGTTACATCCCTGAACTCTAACAATCCTCTCGAAGGTGTCATTATCCTTTCTACAGAGAAGGGCACTGAGGTGCAGAGACACAAGGTCACACAGTGACGTGCCCAAGGTCACACAGCCAGCGAGTGACGTGGCAGAACTTGAGCTCTGAAGCCACACAGCCTTCTCTCCTAATCGCTAAGCCTCGGGGCCGTGGTCGGCAAACCGCGACTCGCGAGCCACCTGCGGCTCTTTGGCCCCTTGCGTGCGGCTCTTCCACAAAATACTACGGCCTGGGCGAGTCTATTTTGAAAAGTTTTAAGTTTAAAAAATGCAGCTCTCCAAAGAAATTTCAATCGTTGTGCTGTGGGTATTTGGCTCTGTTGGCTAATGAGTTTGCAGACCACAGCCTCAGGGGACCCGGTGAGAGAGAAAACAGACTTGCGGACCTTTCTCAGGAGGCTGACAGCCTCGAAGGGGAACGGAAATTGCCGATCCGTTTATTAGGCGCCCCCTGTGCCCTCGGTGCTGGGCTCGGGGCTGGAGACGCTGTGGGGAGCGAGGTGGCCAGCACCCTGTCCCAATGGACAACAAGCAAATAATCACACAAACAAAAGTGCCGCAGCGGCAAGGCACAGGAAGGAAAGGCGTGGGCGCTGAGGCAGGAGAGGAGGCTGCCCGAGAAGCGATGCGCTGAGCTGAGATCTGAGAGGGGACCGGGCCTCCCCTGGGCAAAGAGGCATTCCTTAGCAAATGGAAACAGTGGCTGATATAAACCCAATGATAACATACTGGCCGAAACCGGTTTGGCTCAGTGGATAGAGCATCGACCTGCGGACTGAAAGGTCCCAGGTTCGATTCCGGTCAAGGGCATGTACCTTGGCTGCGGCCACATCCCCAGTATGGGGTGTGCAAGAGGCAGCTGATGGATGTTTCTAGCTCTCTATCCCTCTCTCTTCATCTCTATAAAAAAAATCAATAAAATCTATAAAAATAATAATATACTGAATGTGTGCTTTTGCAACTTGCTTTCCCACTCCACATTGTTCCTCAGGTCAACACCGAGAACCGTTAGTTTTAACTGAGGAGACGGATATCTCCCTCGCACACTACCCATGCCCCTGCTGAGGACGCTTGGGATGCTTCCACATTTCCACTCCTTCAAACAGTGCTGCAGCCCACACCCTCCACGCATGTGCATCGCAAGGTGTACGTATGTTCAAGTTCCCCTGGGGCAGTGGTCGGCAAACTCCTTAGTCCACGGAGCCAAACATCAACAGGACAACGATTGAAATTTCTTTGGAGAGCCACATTTTTTAAACTGAAACTTCTTCTAATGCCACTTCTTCAAAATAGACTCGCCCAGGCTGTGGTATTTTGTGGAAGAGCCACCCTCAAGGGGCCTAAGAGCCGCATGTGGCTCTCGAGCCGCGGTTTGTCGACCACGACCCTGGGGTATGTGCCCATATTCTTTTAAATTTCTAACATCACGTTGGTGGGGATGGGGGGGGGGGGGGGAATACGTTCCTATTTTTAAAAACGTATACAGAAACAAATTCGTGTACTAATTCGTCTACCCTGACTGAAGCCAAGGTAAGGTTCTGAAACACGTTTGCCAAAATGTCCCCAACGTTTCTGCGGATCTTGTTCTTTCTTCCCTTTTCTTGTATGACTTCTCCATCCCAGACAACTTCTTAGGACACATACTTAAAGGGTTTTAAATGATGGGGGGCCCTGGCCGGTTTGGCTCAGTGGGTAGAGCGTCGGTCTGCGGACTAAAGGGTCCCAGGTTCGATTCCAGTTAAGGGCATGTACCTGGGTTGCGGGCACATCCCCAGTAGGAGGTGTGCAGGAGGCAGCTGACTGATGTTTCTCTCTCATCGATGTTTCTAACTCTCTATCCCTCTCTCTTTCTCTCTGTAAAAAAAAAAAAAAAAAATCAATAAAATATATTTTAAAAAATGATGGGGGACTTTAAATCACTTGCTTCATAAATAGGGCTGTCTGTGGCAAGCCTGATTTCAGAATTTCAGCTGAGTGCTCTGTGACCTCCAGGTGGCTAGTCCCCCCACCCGGAGAAGCTGCACCATGTGACCAGCAGAAGTACAATCCCGAGAGATAGGTAAACCTGGGAGGAGGCGCTTGCATTCCTATCCAGATGTGTGCATGCTGACCAGTCTGTGAGGAGCCGGTGAGAACTCCCGAGGGGGCCAGCACCAAGCTTCCTGTGGATCCCCATCCTGGGTGATGCCCTACACCTGGCTCCAGGTGCGTGTGTAAACTCCTACACTTCCGGGTTACTAGAGGAAGAGACCATTGACACAGGCCCTGAGGCCCAGGATGATGATGATGATGATGTGTGTGTGTGTGTGTGTGTGTGTGTGTGTGTGTGTGTGTTTGTGTGTCCAGTGAGATGGTGACTCCCCAGTTCTCAACTCCCCTTTCTGAAGTTGTCTCTGATTTTCAGAACCATGGTGCAGCCTGAGAAATGCTAGGATAAGGAATGGTGAAATGGACTCTACAGCCAGGCCTTACCCCTTTCTCTACCAGATATATTCACTGGGCACTCTCCTTGGCCCACTCTCAGGCGCTGAGCTGAGTTGAGCAGGTAAGCCACACCCCCAGAGACAAGGAGTCTGATACAGCAACAATTCCAAAAGTTGCCACCAGGTGGCAGAAAAGCAATGACTCTGGACCTGGTCCTCTGTGGGTTGGGGGTCCACTAGGACTCAGAGCTTCATCCAAATCCCTGTTGCAGTTCCATGGCCTGTCTCAGCTTTGCGATTCCTCCTGGGTCCCCTTTCTGCAATCAAAACACCCCTCCAGCCCTTGCCAGTTTGGCTCAGTGGATGGATGGAGTGTTGGCCTGCAGACTCAAGGGTCCCAGGATCAATCCTGGTCAAGGGCATGTACCTTAGTTGCAGGCACATCCCCAGTGGAGAATGTGCAGGAGGCAGCTGTTCGATGTTTCTAACTCTCTATTCCTCTCCCTTTCTCTCTGTAAAAAAATAATAATAATAATAATAATAAAAGCTATTTATTTTTAATTATTTGGAGGCAAAACATTTTTTTTAAAAAAAGAAAACCCCTCCAGCTAGATAAGGTCCTGCAGTCAGCTGAGGCACAGAGAGCCCATTGGTTTCATCACACAGGAGGTACGGGGCGGGGCTACCAGACAGCCCTGGAAAACCCAGGAGGTGACAGGAGGAGACTCTGGCCAGTGTGCATCACAGAGAGGACTTCCAGAACCCAAAAAAGCAGCCTGCTCCCTGTCCCCGCTTCTGCCCCTTCCCCTCTGTGGCCACAAGACTCTGAATCCAGGTCAGCTCCATTCCCTGAAGCCGTGGCCTGTGTTGGGCCCAGACCAGCCTGGGAAGGTAGGTGGATGACCAGAGGTCAGGTCTGTGGCCGCATTCCAAGCCCTTCCATCTTGTCTGCCCACCATTTGCAGACAGCACTGACTTCCCTGCCCTCGGACCCCTACACCCCATGCCTCAGCACAGGGGTTCCCTATGAGACCCAGATATCTGGACCAGCAGAGATCCAGCCCATGGCCCCAGATGCTGTCTCTGGCATGGCTTCCAGTCCTTGGCAGCCCCACTCCGTGGTCCTTTATGGGAAGGTGAGCAGGAAACAGCCATAACCTGGAGACACTGCCCAAAGCCTGAGGTTGAAGCCTGAGGTCTGTCAGCTTCCCGGATCCACATACAATCCCTACATCATATGTGTGGCGGTTATATTTCCTTGACCTGTGCATGTGTGACCTCTGAACGCCCTCCTGCCCTCCTAACCTGTAAGCCCCATAAAAGAAGGGGCCGTGTTCACCCCTATAACCTTGCATTGAGCACAGTGCCTGGCTCAGAGTAGGTGCTCGGAAAATAACTGTGGAATAAGTGAAAGGATAAATGGATCTTCCCAGAAGAGACCCCTAAACCCCTGCAAATTGCCTTATACCTGGCAAGGCACTTCTCGTTTCACGCTCCCACCAACCTACAGAGCAGGTACTGTTCTTACCCCCATGCCACACCCAGTGTAGGCATTACCTATCACTGCAGCAGCCAATTACCACCACAGACTTAGTGACTAAACCAACACAGCTTTTCTATCTTATCGTTCCGGAGGTCAGAAGTCCAGCAGAGGTCCCACGGCGAGGCAAGGGGTCAGCGGGGCAGCATTCCTCCAGGAAGCTCTTAGGAGAAACCGTTTCCTTACCTTCCCCAGCTTCCAGGGGTCTTCAAACTTTTTAAAGTGGGGGCCAGATCACGGTCCCTCAGAGAGCTGGAGGGCCGGACTATATGAACTACTAATTCCTACTGTAACACCTCGGCTGCGCTCACTGCCCAAAAAACCTGGCGGGCCGGATCAGACTCCTCTGCGGGCCGCATGTGGCCCGCGGGCCGTAGTTTGAAGACCCCTGTTCTAGAGGCTTCCCGCAGTCCTCGGCCTGTGGCCCCTTCCTCCATCTTCAAAGCCGGCGACGATGCAGAGCTCGGACCCAAACCAGGAAGAGTTCTCAGGTTTTAAGCATCTGTGGTTAGGTTGTGCTCACCGAGGTAATCTAGGATCACCTCCCCATCCCGAGTCTGTAACCCTGATCACCTCTTCCAGCATATGCACAGGTCCCAGGGGTCAGGACGGGAGCATCTTCGGGGTGGGGAACCCACAGGGCGCATGGAGCACATTTACAGGTTCAGAAACAGAGGTGAGTTCACTGGTCCACCCCTCCCGGCTTGTGAGTGGTGACGGGGGTTCAATTCATACCCAGCCTCTCTGGCTGCAGAAACTGAGCTCCTTCTCCCCTAGTTGCCCTCTTATGTGAATACCCAGGGCTTCTGGACTCCTTTTCAGGGACCAGGAGGGCAGGACACACCAGCCCAGCCATCTTAGGGAAAATAACTTTTATTCATTTTTTTTAAGTTGTCATTGTTTAAACATAAAAACACCGTTTTCAATTAGGGGAAGAAGAGAGTGGGGCAGGGGCAGGGACAGGGGCGGCGGGTGGAGGCAGGGAAGGGGGAGATGCAGGGCGCTGAGCAGGAAGCTCCTACCACTACGCTTAGTATCGCTCCTCTGCAATTAAACAAATGGCCAGCAGATGGCGCGACAGGCTCACAGCCGGCTTCTCAGGCGAGCCGCCTGGACAACATCTGAGAGGTGGAAGGGAATCCGTGGCAGGGTAGGTGGCCGGTGTCGAGGTCTTTTCCTTCTCTTCTCCAAAACCTGCTCTTGGAAAAAATGCTCAGAGAGGCCTAGTCGGGCAAAGCAAGGGCATCAAGTCCAGAGGTTTCACCCGGCCTCAAGGCAGTTGGTGTGGGGACCTACACCATCCGGTGTCCCATCCTCTGAGCCAGGCACAAGCAGCAGAGGCCAGGCCTGCAGGAGTTGAAGGAGAAGGTCAGGCTCGGTTGCAGGGCATCGGAAGGGAGGAGCGGCTAGTTTACAGAATGCTTAGGGAGGCCTCACACACTTCCACACACATTCAGTATTTCATCTCTTCTTCCTGTGGCCCAGAATGGGACCTGGCGTCAAAACAGGGTGGAGGGGGCCGAAACCGGTGTGCTCAGTGGATAGAGCATCGGCCTGCAGACTGAAAGGTCCCAGGTTCGATTCCGGTCAAGGGCATGTACCTGGGTTGCGGGCACATCCCCAGTAGGAGGTGTGCAAGAGGCAGGTGATCAATGTTTCTAACTCTCTATCCCTCTCCCTTCCTCTCTGTATAGAATCAATAAAACATATTTTAAAAATAATTTTAAAAAATAAGTAAATGTATGAAATGTATGAGATGAATCTGGTGCTTCTTGTCTGGAGAGAGCAGCTTTCAGAGACCGCTATGGTTCTCACTGGTGTGGCACCATCAAATGGGACAATTTGAGTTTCAATGATGCTTGTAACTGATGGTGGCCCATCAGATGCATTTCAATCTGAGCTTTCCTACTGATGTTGGAAAGAAATCCAATGGTCTCCTTAGAAGGATGGTAAAGAACCGATTGGTTTTCTCGGTCTTGGTGCCAGCTGAGTGCAGCCACAGCACAGGGCCCCTCGCGCGGGCCTCAGGCAGTGCTCTCAGAAGCTGCAGCCCACGCGCTGGCCAGGGACCTGGACGCATCGAACTCATTTGATGAAGTTTCACTCCTGCTTCTCAACACCTTCCAGATCGCGTCATCCCGTGGAGAGGAGGGAGGGTCTGGGAGAGGGTCCTGGGCTGAAGTTAAAAGGTCAACTGACTTCCCCCAGCCTTGCGACCCCTCCTGAGTGGGGCACCAATGAGATGGGGCAAATGGGGAGAAGAGGGCGCTGAGCCCTCAGCCCTGCAGGCGGATTCCCTCCCTTCTCTGCCTTGGCCTCTGGTCTCACGGAAAGCAGGAGCCCAGTACATGTTTGTTGAATGAATGAATAAATGAATGAATATGTACACTTTTTTTTTTCTTTTAAGTCTTCATTATTTTTTTTATAATATATTTTATTGATTTTTTACAGAGAGGAGGAGAGAGGGACAGAGAGCCAGAAACATCGACCAGCCGCCTCCTGCACACCCCCCACCGGGGATGTGCCTGCAACCAATGTACATGCCCTTGACCGGAGTCGAACCTGGGACCTCTCAGTCCTCAGACTGACGCTCTACCACTGAGCCAAACCGGTTTCGGCTAAGTCTTCATTATTGAAAGTATTACAGATGTCCCCTTTCCCCCCTCCCCAGGGGTCCCCTTTCACTCGATTCCTGCCCCGCCCCAGGCCTTCCCCACCCTATTATCTGTGCCCATAGGTAATGCACATATCCGTATAAGATCTTTGGTGAATCTCTCCCCACCCCCACTCTCCTTCCCTATAAGAGTCATCAGTTTTCCACGTTTCCAGGCCTCTGATTCTATTTTACTCATCAGTTTGTTTGTTTTGACTAGATTTCTTGTTCATTCTTATTTTTGGTAATGGTTACAAAGGTCTTTGTCTTAAGATAATTCATTAAAACACCCCTTTGTTTCGTGTGGGTTTTGCATCTGTTTCCTTTATGATAAAGGTTTAAAACTAAAAGACTGAAATGACTGCATGCACAAAGAGCCCTGGCAGGTCTCCGCTTGGTCTCGTTTGATGGATGACAAAGGGAAAACTCCGAGAGAAAAGCAGTTCCCCACAAAGCCACGCAGGTGCTGAGCTGCCCAGTGGAGCTTGAACCCAAGTGGGGGTCATCTGTTCCTCCGACAGTTGCTGACACCTGCTGCATTGATTGCAACCAGCTGAGTCAAAACAGCCTGACCTCAGATCCACCTGCCCTGCCCGGGCGTGGGGGTGGGGCAGGGGTAAGAGGGCCAGAGTCAGAGGGTAGACAGCAGAGAGAGCTAGTTTAGTTTGAGATCAGGCTAGAGTGCCAGTCTTTGGCCAGTCTGCAGGTTTTTACAACCATGTGTTTGCTCACTGACCCCCACATTGTTCCGGAAAGACTCAAGGAACACCAACTGCAAAACTCAGGAGTGTGAGATGGAAGTGAATAATGATCCCAACCTGGGCATTCGTGCTGGCACCCTGAGGACCCTCAGCACAGAGCCCCCGTCTGGGGATCGAATCCCAGGGTTTGCTAGCCACTCTGAAGTCCACGCTGACAGCCCAGGATCAAGCAGAGCCAGCCTCACAGAGCCCTGGTGAGATCCCATGAGCTAACCCACAAGAAGTGCTGGCACACAGTAAGTTCTCAATAAATGTTGGCTATTATTATCATCAAAGCACGGACTGAGGTGAACCAGAGGGTCTGCTTGGAACGCACAGTGCATAGGAGGGACCAATGGGCATTTTCTCAATGGCCCGACCAGCACACCCTCTTCCCGTGAGCGGTCCCCATCCCGGAGTCAAAACCAGGAGAAGTGGGTGCTCGGTGTGATGCTGACGCCCAGTTTAGGAAAAACAATCCCCTCCTGGTGACTCCTCCAGGTTAAATGCTACAAAACACCCATGCAAATAAGGGTTCCTGAGGATAAGAAGCTACGTGATCCAAGCCATCCTGAGTTTGGGAGACGTATACATGTTTGCCTCTGTGCCTCCTGCAAGTCGGCAGCTGGATCCAGAGACTTGATCAGAGTCAGATTCAATTCCTTTGGCTGGTTTCTCAGTGAGCTTACAGAAGCAGCAGGTGCCAATGAGCATGAACTGTCAGTACCTACACACAGAGATATGGATAAATCTCATCAGCACAACGCTGAGCAAAAGAAACCAGATAGCAAAAAGTATGCACTGCTGCCGAAACCGGTTTGGCTCAATGGATAGAGCGTTGGCCTGCAGACTGAAAGGTCCCAGGTTCAATTCTGGTTAAGGGCAGGTACCTTGGTTGCGGGCACATCCCCAGTAGGGGGTGTGCAAGAGGCAGCTGATCAATGATTCTCTGTCAACGATGTTTCTAACTCTCTATCCCTCTCTCTTCCTCTCTGTAAAAAAAAAAAAAAAAAAAATCAATAAAAAAAATATATATTTTTTAAAAGTATGTACTGCTGATGCAAAATATATAAAAGCTGACAAAACAAATATGCACAGCTAGAAGCCAGGATAGCAGTTCACCTTGGAGGTCATGACTATAAGGCAGTTGAAGGGGGCTCTTGGGATGCCGGAAATGAGTGCTGATGACATGGATGTGTTCAGTTTGTGAACATTCTTGTCATATAGGCACTTTTCTTAGTGTTTTTCTTTTCTTTCTTTCTTTCTTTCTGTTTTTTTTTTTTTTTTTTTTTTTTTTTAGTTTTTAAAGCTAGTATCAGGTCGTTATAACACAACATTTAAATTAGGGGTGCTATTTGGGAGACTGGACCCCAGTCTATGACCAGAGTTGGAGCTTATCCTAGGGCTGGAATCTGGGCTCAGGATAAAGGTCCATGTGGGCCCAGGGTCAAGACCCATCTGTGGCTGGGTCCCAGCTCATCCTGGCATAGGGCTCAGTTGCAGCTTGACCACTGTCATTTCAGGGTCTGACCACTTGATGTCTCCACTGGACAAGTTACTAAGTGAGGAACTGGCTGGATAGAGCTGAGGGCCCTGCCCTGAGAGAGGTTGAAGCTCACAGCTCAGGGAAGGACTGGAAACACCAGAAAGTGAATCCTAGTGGAGTAGAGCTGGCTGATCCGGGACTGGGGTCCAGGCCCGGGGAACAGTGGGTAGCAGAGGGGACCGCAGAAGCAAGGCCAGCTCAGAAGCCCTCAGCTTCCTCCCCTATCACAGTCAGCATTATTTAATTCATTCATTCACTATTTAATGAGCCCCTGCTCTGGGCCAGGCATTGAGGATTCAAGGAGGGCAAACAGGACAGAGTCCCTGTCTTCACGGAGCTCACGTCATACCCACACCTTCTCCCTTTTCTCTAGGCTCACTTCTCAGCTTAGCATCCACTCCCTCCTCCCAGCCCAGAAGAACCTCCAACATTAGAATCCACCTCCTGCTGTGGCCGCTGTAGCTCAGTGGTTAGGGTTTTGGTCCATGCACCAAAGGGTCATGGTTTCGATTCCCTATCAAGGGCACATACCTGGGTTGCAGGTCGATCCCAAGCCCCAGTCAGGATTCATTTGGGAGGCAATCAATCAATGTGTCTCTCACACATAGATGTCTTCCTCTCTCTCTCTCTCTCTCTCTCTCTCTCTCTCTCTCTCTCTCTCTCTTCTATCTTGCTTCATCCCTCCTTTCCATTCTCTCTAAAAGTTAATAATAAAAAAAAATATCCTTGGCTGAGGATTAACAGAAATAAAAGAGAATCTACCTCCCAACCTCAGGCAGGACCCCTTTTCTCGTGATCTGTCTTTCCTGCTGGGATGGTGTCCAAAGGGCAGGGGCCTCCTCTGTCCTCTGGGTGTCCTCAGGGTCTGGCCCGAAGTCGACGACCAATAACTATCTGTTAAGTACAATTGGGATAGTAGTGAGGTGGTCACATCATCCCTGCAGAAACAAGGAAAATAAAGCAGGGGGCTGCCTCCAGGTCGGGGCTCCAGGCTCCCCAGACCTGGCAATTCTGGAGGAAACCTCTGACAGGGCTCTTGGTGGGATGTGGGGAGGGGCCACCTGAGTAGGACTGAGAGCTGGAAGTTTAGGGGGAAGGGCTGCTGGAGAAGGAGCTGTCAGCCCAGCTCACCGGCCTGGGGCAGATCCACTTCCCCTTTTTCAAAAGTAAACACAGTGGGGGAGGGTCCGGCAGGCCCAGGGAAACAGGAAATAGGAGGCAGCGGAGATTAAGTAGGAGCCAGCTAAAGTGGACATGCAGATGGCCAGTAGATACACGGAAAAATGCACAACCCTCACTCACCACCAGAGAGATGCAAATTAAAACAACAAGGAGGAGTCACCAGAATGGCTGCCATCAATCTATCAGCAAACAACACGTACTGGCAAGGATGTGGAGAAAAGGGAACCTTAGTGCACTGCTGGTGGGAATGCAGACTATGACAGCCACTGTGAAAAGCTGTGTGGAGTTTCCTCAAAAACTTAAAAATGGAACTGCCATGCCTGGCCAGTGTGGCTCAGTGGTTGAGTGTCATAGTTCAATTCCTGATCAAGGCACATGTCCGGGCTGCAGGCTCCATCCCCAGTGTGGGGTGTGCAGGAGGCAGCCAATCAATGATTCTCTCTCATCATTAATGTTTCTATCTTTCCCTCTCCTTTCTTCTCTGAAATCAATAAAAATATATTTGAAAATATTTTAAAACTTAAAAAGATTACGTATGGGAGAGGAAGAGACTAGAATGGAAAGAACAGGTATAGAAGCTAGATTCATCTGAATACACTTTTATTTTGAAGATTTGACTAGAAACAGAATAATAAATCCTAATTATTATATTTGAATAATTATTTTTTTAAATAAAGTAATCCCTAAAACTTGATAGCAAAATGAAACTGATGTATCAAACTATGAATTAAGTTGATAGTGTACCCACTCAGAAAAATTTTTTCAAATGACATTAGACACAGTTAAGTGATTGTACATTCCCATCAGGATATACTCAAAGAACAAAAGGAACTGGGGGAAAAAAACAAGCATGTTTTTAATCTTAAAATATTCCTGGTAATCCTATTATTAGCAAAAATTGTTATTTTATGCATTATAAAATAAAGCAAATAAATCTAATTTTTAATTGAATTTATTGGGGGGGATGATAGTGATTAACAAAATTATACAGGTTTCAGGTGAACAATTCTAATGTGATTGCCGTTAGAAACCAAGACCCTTAGCCTAAGAGAAAAGAAATACAAATATAAAATAAAAGAAGTTAAGTAAAAATGCTGTAATCTAAACTGAAGTTGAACATATCAGTGTGAACTCAAGAACCTCTTAAATATTTTTATCTCTGTCTATGGAAAAGGCTAGAAACAATTACCAATGCAATAGCTACGAGCACCCAGAGAGAAAAGGCAGTGAACATGCTAAATACTATTTCCCAGGATACACCAAGGCTCCTGGGAGAAACGGCTGGTTCAAGGTCTGGAGCAGAAAAATGTACTAACTGAACCTGGAACATCTTACCATTCCAGAAAGCAAGCAAGGAACAGAGTCGTGTCAAAAGTGCTCAGAAGCCAATTGGAAGAAGTTCTAACTGGCCAAAGATGAGATGAGATGATTTGAGCATCAATAAGGTTTAACATCAAACAGGTTTAAATTCATAAGTTCAGAATTATTCTTTAAAAATGGAAAGAAAGCAAAAAGAAAACATCATTGGATTCCCTTTGCGTGTGTTAGGGAAGTGACTGGACATTTTGAAAATTGCTGAATAAAGGGAAAGAATTAACCATTTTTTCCTACTTTTCCTATATGAGCTGGATCTTGTAACCAAATAATTGGTTAGTTTCTCTTCATAGTAGTATTTCTGCTAGGAAATGAAAAAAAAATTAAAGAATTAGGATTTTTTTAAATTTTATTATTGATTTTAGAGAGAGAGGTAAGGAGAGGGAGAGAAAGAGAAACATCGATGTGAGATATGAACATCAATTGGTTGCCTCTGATGCACACCCTGACCAGGGTTTGAACTCGCAACCTGGGCATGTGCCCAACCAGGAATCAAACCAGCGAGCTTTTAGTGCACTAGAAGAGGCTCAACCAACTGAGCCACACCGGCCAAGGGCAAGAATTAGGATTTTGCATTTTGTATTTTGTAACCTTTAACAAGATAATAAATTTAAGCCATGATCGTTAATAGCTAGGAATTTCACAGAGAGATAAATATACGTGACATGCCTCCTGGTAGAGATACACAAAGTCACATGTGAAATATTCTTGCTAAAAAACGTTTCACCTGACTATGAAGATACTGGTCACATGAAATAAAGGAGTGGAGGAATATGTTAAATGACACCACAGGGACGCAGTCAGCAAAATCCGGAAGACAGGAAACCCTACAAGACAAATACTTCATTTCTTCAATAAATAAACTGAAGACAGAAGGAGAGAATCACTTCACGTCCTGTCTGTTTCACCTCCCACGCTTCAAAAAGCAGAAAAACAGGGAAAACCTTTAGACTAAAGAGCTGTGTCAACCAGTGCCGTCTATGGACCGTGTTTGGACCTTGATTCAAACAATCACATTATGTGTTTTTAAATTATGGAAAAATTGGGTTATATTTAAACACTGGATGTTTGATAATATTAAGAATTAGTTGCTGATCTTTAAACATAGTGGTACTGTGGTTTAAAGTTCTGATCCTTCAGAGAAACATAAAGAACTGTTTGCAGATGAAGTGATACGTCTGACACTTGCATCAAAATGATCCAGTAGAGGAGGGAGGTAAATGGAGACGGGGACATGAAGGTTTTGTATAAACTTGAAATTTTCTATATAAAAATGTTTAATTTTTTTTTAAGTTAACATTATTCTTTCTACATTTCTGATGTAAAAAACACCTATAAAGCCAAAGCTCCCAGTCTGAACCTAAAAAAGGTGATGGGATCAAAGTCTTTGCGCACACGCGCGCGCTCACACGCACACACACACACACACATACGCACACGCACACACATACACACACAAAGTACTTCAAACTATGTTTTAATTGAGGAGACATAATATAAAATGAACTATTTAAAAGTATACAGTACAGCCTAACTGGTTTGGCTCAGTGGATAGAGCGTCAGCCTGCGGACTGAAGGGTCCCAGGTTCGATTCTGGTCAAGGGCATGTACTGGGTTGCAGGCACATCCCCAGTAGGAGGTGTGCAGGAGACAGCTGATCGATGTTTCTCTCTCATCGATGCTTCTAACTCTCTCTCCCTTTCCCTTTCTCTCTGTAAAAAAAATCAATAAAATTAGAAGGAAAAAAAAAAAAGTATACAGTTCAGTGGCATTTAGTCCAGTCACCATTTTGAACAACTCCTACCTTTTTCAAGTTCCAAAGTATTTCGTCCCCCTAAAGGAAACCCCATGCCCATTAGAAATCACTCCTCATTTCCTCTCCCCAGCCCGTGGCAACCTGTCTCCGTGAATTTACCTATTCTGAATATTTCCTAAAATAGAATCGTTAGTTATATGATCTTTTATTTCAAACTATGTTCAACCACAGATTTACTGAGCTCTGTTATGAACCAGGACCAGGACCTAGCTCAGCGCCAGAGATAAGATGTGCTCAACACCTTCATGGGGCTGCTGAGACAGCCAGTATGCAAGTAAATGCACATCATTAACTATCTGATTACAGAGGCGCAGTGCTGCAGAGACGAAGACCACAATCTCTGGGGAAGAGAGAACAAAAAGGGCCTGATCTAGTTTGGGGGATAAGAGAAGGCTTCTCTAAAGTGGAGGCATTTAAGCTGAGCCTTAAAGAAGGACAGGGGGTGAGCCGCAGGAAGGAAGGACTAACCTTCTTGGCTTAGTTGAGTGGAAGGTCTAAACAGAGGAGTCATCCAACTTGATCTGTTGTTGCTGTGAGAAGTTTTCTTTACTTGTCTAAAGTCCACAGTTTACATTAGAGCTCACTCTGGTGTAGTAAGTTCATTGAGTTCTGACCTCCTCTATAATAAAGAGCTAATATGCTAATTAGACTGAGCAGCAGAACAATGGTCCAGACGACCTTCCGGACGAAGCCAGGGCTGCGAGGGCTGAGTCCCTTGCACGAATTTCATGCATCAGGCCTCTATGACATATAATAACATGGATTCGCCATTAGAGGATCATACAGAATAGTTTCACTGTCCTGAAAATACCCTGTGCTTCACCTACTTATCTCTCTGGTGTACCCCTCAACTGCTGGCAGCCACTGATTTTTGTACTGTCTCCTATGGTTTTGCCTATTCCAAAATGTCATATAGTTAGAATCATCAAGTATGTAGCCTCCTCAGACTGGTTTCTTTCACTTAGTAATATGCATATAAGGTTATTCCATGTCTTTTTTAAAAAAAATAAATTTTATTGATTTTTTTACAGAGAGGAAGGGAGAGGGACAGAGAGTTAGAAACATCGACCAGCTGCTTCCTGCACACACACACACCCCAACTGGAGATATATGCCCTTGACTGGAATGGAACCTGGGACTTTTTAGTACACAGGCTGATGCTCTATCCACTGAGCCAAACAGGCCAGGGCTATTCCATGTCCTTTTTTTTTTTTTTCTTTTTTATGTCTTTTCATGGCATGATAGCTCATTCTTTGTGTATGGGAGGGAGGGCATAAAATATTCATAACACAAATGTTATCATTTTTACCATTTTTAAGTGTACATTTCAGTGGAATTATATATATTTGCATTGTTGTGCAACCATCACCACCATACATCTCCAGAACTTAGCTTATCCCTGCTGAATAATATTCCATTGTATGGACCTACCACAATTTGTTTATCCATTCACTTCTTGAGAGAGTATTCATTTTTAAATAAGAACACCGGCTGCCTGATGGAGAGGCGATTGGCCTGCAGCTAAGAATGCAGGCAGGAAAGCCAGAGCGGTGGCTAATACTGTCATCCAAGCAAGAAGTGACAGAGGCGTCACCTGGGGTGGTCTGAGTGCAAGTGGACAGAAGGGGACAAATCTGAGAGGATGAGCAGGTGGGACGGGCAGAAACTGAAGACAGATCGGGCGTGGAGACGGAGGGAGAAGGAGGAGGTAAGGTGAGGTCCAGCACTGTATTAGGAAAATAAAGAGGGAAGGACAGGTCTGGGAGAAGACCACAAGTTCAGCTTTGGATCTGATGTTTTGAGTTTGAACTGTCTGAGAGACAACCAAGTGGAAATGTGAAGTGCCCCAGACCTCAGACCCCTTTGCCCTCCCTTACCAGACAACCCAGCCCACTGACCTTGATTCCATTCCTGAACAGGCCACGCTTCCTCCAGCCTCAGGACCACGATACAGCTGTTCCCTCTGCCCGGAACACTGCTCCCCTCAGAGGACCACATAACTAGCTCCCTCTTCATATCCAGACCTCAGGTCCAAGGTCGCCTAATCAGAGACTCCTCCCTCCGACCCAAGCTAAAGGCAGCACTAAGAGTGAGCAAAGGACCCACTGGGCAGATTTTGCTGTGACAAGGCTACATTAAAAAAAAAAAAAAACTTCTAGAAACTCCGTGCTTTCAACAGCACACGTTCGCTTCTCACCCAGGGGTCTGAGGTCAGCTCGGGTTCATCAGGGTTTTCCCAGCTGGCGGGCTCGGCTCCAGGCTCCAGGGGGAGTGCAGGGCTGCCTCGCGTGTCTGCCACTCTGAGTCCAGCCCGAAGGAACCCCGGTAATGGGGGACTCCTGGTTCTCATGGCCGAGGACAGTTGCTCAAGAAGGATGAATGAAAACATTTGGTGTCTTGGAGCTGGCTCCTGTCACTTCCACACAGACGCTTGTGATCAAAGCAAGTCACATGGCTAGGTCCAATATCAACAAAGTGGGGAAGTAGATTCCTCCCACGAAGAGGAGGCCTGAGGGAAGTAAATATTTGCTGAATAATCTACCACAAGACCCAACTCTTTTTTTCCTCCATGGTCATGTTTATTGAGCTATCCCAGTACACTCACCATCCTGTATGAATGAATGGATGGATGGATGGATGGATGGATGAATGAATGGATGGGTGAAGGAATGGATGGATGGGGGAATGCGCCTTTCAAGGCAGGAAGATTGTCCTCACTCTTCAAATGAGGAACCTGAGGCTCAGAGAAGGGAAGTCACTCGCCCAGGGTCACAGAAACCACCTGTGGCAAGCCCAGTTCCCCACACACAGTGAGGGAGGCAGGAACAGACCATTCTCTGGGCAGGGGGGCCATATCACCCACCCTGCCCACTCCGAGGCTTGGTGGACACGCACACAGTCAGGGGTCAAGTACACTGGCGGTCTGTCTGCTCATTCAATCTCAGGGTCTCCCTCCTAAGCCAGGTAGGATCTTGACTTGTCGTCATTTCCCGGTCCCAGATGGTAAGTGCATGCTAAGCAAATGAGTCATATGTACAACAGTGGCTTTAATTGCTGATTATGTGTTCCCTGAAATTCTGCGCACCACCCTGACTGTGCCTGCCCCTAGGGTACAGACAGACATCGCTACTTCTGCAGGGGGCTCTGCAGTGTCTAACGCAGAATGGGGCACATAGTGGAGCCCCAGATCAGGGTACTGGCATAGGAAAGGTCTGGAAGGGCATACCGCAAATAAACAGTGACACTTCTTTTTGAAACAGGCTTACTTAGGACTTTAACTCTCTGCTTTAAGTCTCTGTGGAACTTAAACTCATTGCACAGTTCACAATGAGCACAATTTGCTTCCGTAATCAGAGAGGACAAAGCAGTCTGGAACTATTTGAGAGTCTGTGCTGGCGTGCAAAAAAGCAATCACTTGCCGGTTGATTGGGAAAGCCCTGAAAATCATCTTCCTTCAGAAATCCTCCTCCCACGCGTTGTTAGAAGAAGCCTGCTTTCAGGAACTGAGTCAATTCCCAGCCACTCCTTCAGTCAACAAGCCAGTAAGCACCTACCATGCGTCAAGGGCTAAGTGAGCCACCCGGGTGACGAGTGACAGGCTGGGGAACAGGTGGCGGCCCGAGTCCGTGAGGTTTGCATTCATACCATAGCTGACATGAATAGGGCTGGCCCACGGGCCAGACACTGTGCTAAGTGTTCCACATGGATTAACACGTTTAATCTGCGCGGCAAGTCGCTGTGGCAGGAGCTATAATTATCCTGCTCTGCAGCTGTGGAAACTCAAGTGCAAGAGATGCGAAGGAACCTACCCAAGGTCACAGACTGGCAGATGGTGGAACTGACATTTGATCCCAGAGCCTGTGCGCTCTTGACCGTGACCCCACACTGCCTCCCCCAGGAGCCTGCCCGCATTCCATAGGCAGGACATGGCAGAAGCAGGATCGAAACCAGCCTCCAAAAAATAGGCTCTTCAGTGATCAGACGTCCTTTCCACATCTCCCCCTCCCCACTTCTGGAGCCAACGCCGCCAGCAGGCAGGGTGACCCGGCCGGGCCGCCTCCCCGAGCCGCCGTGTCCACAGCTGAAGATGGAGGAATGGTGCTCACCCCGGGGAGCTGAAGAGGCTTGTGCGAGAGGACACGGTTCCCCCATGGATCATGGCAGGCATGGTCCACGAGTCCCGTGCCCTGGCCAAGTGGACATGGGAGCAGGCGTGTCCCGAGAGCTCTACCCCGGGGGTGCATAAGGTGCAATGAGGCCGGGGCTGGACACAGGATGGAAAGTCCAGGGTGACTGTGTGTCCAGAAAACTCAGCTGAGGGGACAGTGAAGTAAACAACCCCTGCAAGGGGGAGGGGCGGAGGTTGGTTCGTCATCTTTCCTGTTTTCCCAGTCTGGCCCAGTCCCAAAGCCTCTTCTTAATCTTGTCAGGGTTTGGCCCTCTGCCCGAGGAAGGAGCCGCCAGGAGGCCCACAAGGAGCCAAGTCTTCAAGGAAGTGATGTCTTCTCTGGGTCAGGGGAAGGGAAGAGGCTTTCTGGGAGAGAGGGGAAGGCAGGGGCAGAGCGAGGGGAGGGCCCGGCTGGCAGGCCTCTCCTTGAATCAGTGGAGACACCGAGGCTCAGAAGAGGCAAGGCTTAGTCCTTGGCTGGTGACAGGAGCGGGGCAAGCAGCCTACCGCAGGTCCTCGAATAATCTCATCTCATCCAAGGTCTCTTGTCATAACATCTCTGAGATGGCTTGGAACTTAACTCTTGTTTACATCCATCAGCAGATGATAAAATTGGCTTAATTCTACGTCATTGTGGCCCTGTTCCAAAGACCTATTGGAGATGTTACGTGAGGGCTTAATGTATACACCTGCCTCCCCGTCCCAAGCCTTCTCCGAGTGCTCAGAAGCAAGTGCTCACTCCCCTCCTGCTCTTGGCTACCCAGGGAGGGGCAGCCCCCGCCACTCCCCTCTTCCCCACAGATTTCCCCAGCAACATCTCTCCATAACTGCGAGGGACATTCAGGGAAACAGGTATGAGTCCTGTGGGGACTGCAGAGTCTTGTTGGGTTTGACCACGTAGAAAATGGGGATGACAGGCTCTCTGAAACAAAGAACCAACACTTCCTGAGCACCTACTCTGTGCCTACACAGTGCAAGCACATAAAGTCATTACACTCACTGTGGGAAGTGGATCACATCCCTATTTTGCATATGTGAAACCTGGGGCTCACGGGAGGGATATTTCTGCCAACTCTCCTTCCACCCCGTAACTACTTTCTGAGCTCCAAACCTGGCTCATCTACTCTGTCTTGGGCATCCCCATCTGTATGCCCCACGCAGCTCTCCAGTTTAACTTGGACGAGCCTGAACTCATGACCTCCTTTAACCACAGACCTCTGCTTTCTCTCATCACTGCTCACTGTTCAGCCTTGACTCCACCCTTTCTCCCCTGGCCCCTTCTCCAAGCAGCAGTCCGGACCAGTGATCCCACTTCTGATTCTATTTCCCAGACACTGGATTTCCTTAATCCAGGGCTCGTTGCAGACTTCGTCGCCTCACTCCTGAGGACTCCCACGGCTTCTCATTAGGCCAGGGGTCAGCAAACTGCGGCTTGTGAGCCCTTTGGCCCTTTGAGTGCGGCTTTTCGACAAAATACCATGTGCGGGCACGCACATATGGTGTGTTTGAAACTTGGTGGCCCATGCGCAGAAGTCAGTTTTCGGCTCTCAAAAGAAATTTCAATCGTTGTACTGTTGATATTTGGCTCTGTTGACTAATGAGTTTGCCAACCATTGCATTAGGCCATTCTGCCTCCAGGTTAACCCTATGCTCATGTGTGCTTCATCCTTCACCCAAAGGTCAATGTAATTTTTTTCTAAAATGCCAGTCTTCCTAGTCTCACCCAATGAAAACACCTCGATGGCTTCTCAGTGGCCTCAAGAGAAACCCCTTACCCGGGCTTACCAGGCTCCCCAAATCGTGGCCCTGGCTGTTCACCTTGGTCTCAGGTTGGATGGCTCCCTTTCCCCTGAGTCCCCAGCCCCCAAGACTCGGATGTCCTGGAATACTCAGTTCCTCTTTCACTCGGGGCCTTGGCACATGCCATTGTCTCTGCCTTCCCCAGCCAACTCCTTCTCATCTTTCAGGTCTCAGCTTAGTCATCACTTCCTGACTACCCTCCCTTAAGCTGCGAGAGCTGTCACTCGGTGAATTCCCACAGGCCCCCTGCCCTTCCTGCCTGGGGCTCCCTGCCACCTTTCTCTCACAGGCCCCTGCATCAGCCAGCAAAGCCTTGGAAACGGAATGTATGACACATGGGATAACTATAAGTTTTCTAGCAGCCATATGTTAAAAAGTAAAAAGAAATAGGTAAAATTAATTTTAATAGCGTGTTTTTATCTGACAGTTAAAAAATAGTCTTATTTCAACATATAATCAATATAAAAAGTATTAGTATTTCATTTTATTTTCTTCTCTTCTCATACTAGGACTTCACATCTAGTGTATATTTTACATTCACAGCACGTCTCCATTTGGAGCTGCCACATTTTAAATGCTCAGCATTACCATGTGCCAGTAGCTACAGATTAGTGAAGGTTGGCTTTTGTAAAAGATTGATTTGAGAGAGAGAGAGGAACATTGATTTGCTGTTCCAATCATTTATGCATTCATTGATTCTTGTATGTGCCTGACCAGGGATTGAGCCTTCTGAAACTGTGGCATAGCAGGAGAACGCTCCAACAAACTGAGCCACCCAGCCAGGATTTAGAGCAGCGGTCGCCAATCTTTCGGACTTGCAGACCACCAGTAGTCCACGGACCACTGGTTGGTGACTGCTGGTTTAGAGGATGCTTAAAAACTAACTGGCCTGTATCACGTTGTAGGAGACACTGATTCTAAGAAATACTCCTAGGTGTTCTGTAGAAAACAAAAAGGGTCCTATGTCAATCAAGTCTTGAAAACACCGACAGAGTGAAGCAGGGATTTTATGCCTCAGCACCTCACGGAGTCTTAGCTGCGCTAACGTATGATGTGATACTGGACTCTGAGCACAGAGCATGTCACCTTTACCCAGCTCATCTGAGCTCAGAGCTCTATTTTCGTAAAGCATTGCCGGGCATGTGTCCAGTGGCATGTGCCCTGGTAAATGCTGGTTTAGCCACATCTCTCGCTCAGGCAATTCTGGGATCCCCATGGGAAGAACTTGGGGTTCAGGGAGCCCACCTCCTGTGCCTCTGGACCTGGTACAGAGGAAGCACCTAAAACCTGATTGAAATGCCTAATTCTTGGAAGCTGTAGACGTCAAGCTCAGAATAAGCAACCAAAAAATTCGCAGCCTAGTTGAGCTCAAACAAGAAAGTTTTGGGGGGTTTTGTGTGTAGGTGAGTGTTTTCCACAGTTTAAAGCAAACTTGCCAGATAGGTCTGGAAAATGCACTTGGTGGCCTCAGAAAATGCTGATTTCTCCATCACGAGGAGGGATCAAGGTTGGCGTTCTGTGGGAGGGAGAAGGGAAGGGTCTTCCCCCGAGTCTCCAATGTCCTTCCTTCGGAACAAAAGGAAGGAGAGGAAGAAAGAAAGAAGAAAAGCAGCGATGGGCACAAGAACTTGAACTTCATAGGACGTGATCCGAGGTGCATGCAGGCATGTCTGAGCCCTTTATTAAGAACACACTTTGGGGGAGAATCCAAGATGGCTGCTCGGGTAGGCACCTAGCCGCAGCCGCACGCAACAATTTCAATAAAATACAACTAAAATATAAAATGGACAGTGCCCAGAACTACAGGAAAGTCGACTGACTTGAAATTCTACAACGAGAAGCAAGGAGAAAACCAGAAGGAAGCGCGGAGGAGCTGTAAAAGCCCAAGGTACGGAGACACGCGGCGCGCGCGGAGAGGACGGAGCCGGAGAGGAGGGAGGCCGAGTGCCTGGTTGGCGTTCCCTAGCGGGAAGGAGATAAAACTCCGACTGTGCTGGGCCCCCGACTGCTCTGAACCCCAGTTCTACGCCAGACCCCGGGGACCCAGGCTCATCCAGAGGGAGCTGGGCTGTAAGGCGGAACCCCGGGGGAAGTGGCGAAAGGAGGTCCAGGCGGCGAGCACACTGCGTGCGCGCAGAGAGGGCCGGCCGGCTGTGCCGTAGGACTGCCCTGGTGGGAAGGAGACAGGGGCTCCAGACTGCTCTGAACTCCATCTCCAACTCCACTTCCAACTGAACTGAACCCCAGTTTCGGGCCCATTGCGGGAGAGCCTACACTGTTTGGTAGCAGGCGAAAATCGAGGGCACCTTTCTCTCAGAGGTGCTTGCAACAAGTACTGAAGGACCCTGAGTCTCAGGAGTCGCATAGGGCGGAGCTGACGGAAGCCAAAGCTGTAGGCTCCACCCTGAAACTCCGCCCCATCAGAAAAGCGGCCTGCGAAAATGCCTAAACCAAATAGATCACAAACGAAAGAAATGGAGGACAAAAAGCGACTGGATATAGAGTTCAAAACCACACTTATAAGGTTTTTCAAGAGTATCCTAGAAAAGGCCGATAAAATAAATGAGACCTATGAGGATATGAAAAGGGATCAACAAGAAATAAAGAATACATTGTCTGAAATAAAAAATATTATACAGAGTCCTAAAAACAGAATAGAAGATCGCAAGAATCAAGTCAAAGATTTGGAACATAAAGAGCCAGAAGACATTCCTCTGCAGAAACTAGAAGGCAAGAGAATCCAGAAAATTGAAGATAATGTAAGAAACCTCTGGGACAACTTCAAACGATCCAACATCAGAATCATGGGGGTCCCAGAAGATGAGAGAGAGCAAGATATCGAAAACATACTGAAAGAAATAGTGACAGAAAACTTCCCCCACCTGGGGAAAGAATTGGACTTACAAGTCCAGGAAGCACACAGAACTCCAAATAAGAGGAATCCAAAGAGGACCACACCAAGACAAATCATAATTAAGATTCCAAGAGCAAAGGACAAAGAGAGAATATTAAAAGCAGCAAGAGCTAAGCAGGTGGTTACCTATAAAGGAGCTCCTATACGATTGTCAGCTGATTTCTCAACAGAAACCATGCAGGCCAGACGGGAATGGCAAGAAATATTCAAGGTGATGAATAGCAAGAACCTACAGCCAAAAATACTCTACCCAGCAAAGCTATCACTCAAAATCGAAGGTCAGATAAAGAGCTTCACTAATAAAAAAAAGCTAAAGGAGTTCATCACCACCAAACCAGAATTATATGAATTGCTGAAGGGGGTTCTTTCAGAAGAGAAAGTAAATAAAGATAAAAATTATGAACAACAAATACGTAACTATCAACAAGTGAATCTAAAAACCAAGGAAATTAAAAAAAAAAATCTGATGAACAATATTAACTGTTGAATATAATAGAATCAGAGGTATGGAAGGGGAGTGAACTAATGATTCTTGGGGAAAAGGGGACAGGGGAATGTGGGAAGAGACTGAACATAAACTGTGCACCTATGGATGAGGACAATGGGGGTTGGGGAAAGGGCAGAGGGTGGGGTGGGAAGGGGGGGGAAGGAACACTTATAATAATATGAACAATAAAAATTTATAAAAAAAAAAAAAAAAAAAAACACACTTTGGGATTCTGGCAGCCCAGTGGAGGATCGGTTTACAGCCGAAGACCCTTTGAGGCTACGGGCCCTTGGTTCAATTCAGAAGAGTTTCTATCTAATAGTTTATAAGCAGTCAACATCTGGCCAACGACTATTCAAATCCATCAATCAATAACCAATCAAAATGTATGTATGTCTGCGGGGGAGGGGGTGGACAAGAGGATGATGGTCTGTTTTAAAGTTATTTCTGTGGGACAAACCCAGGCACGACCAATCTGTGCGGTTAGAGGCCATCCGAGTAGCGGTTAGCTTGGGGGTAAGGACAGGAAGGAAGCACGGGGGGCCCTCAGGGGGGCTGGCAAATTCTGTTTCTTGATTAGGTGCAGGTTACACAGATGTGTCCAGCTGGTGAAAACTCACAATCTGCGAATCCGCATCCTTTTGATATGTGCACGTGTCTGTGTATATCACACGTTGGTAAACAGTTTTAGAAGTTGCTTTTATGATGATATATGACTTAATCACACTGAGAACAAAAGTGTGATTGAGATGAACCTAACTAAAAAATGATCAGGCTGGTCTGAGATTTGAGCCGAGGAGGAAGAGGTTAACCAACAGCCAGATGTTTCTCTTGTAGAGTCTGAGCAGCAGTTTTGCGGGCTCAGAGGGCAGCTGAAGGTTAAGCCATACTGAGGTGGCCACTACCCATCCACACGCAGGCAGCAGATGGATTCGGGTCAGTTGTCTCAGACCTGGAGTTACCCATCAGTAGGGTACTTAGAAGTGCATGGAAACCGGAGCTTTAAAGGTTGGCTCCTGTGTCCCCATGCCATGCATGGAGCCCGGCACAAAGCAGTTGCTCAACTAGGTGTCCCTTTCCTTCCTCTGACATGGATTTCAGGGATGGCAGTCCCAGAAGTGCCAAGGCCTGCAGTCAGAAGAGGCTGGAGTGTCTCATTTAGAACCAGCAACGATCTCAGAGGCGGGCCCAGCTGGGCTGACATAAGATGAGGAAATGAAACCTTGCATGGCTCACATGTGCTCAAGTAACTGCAAAGAAGCCACCTGCGGTCAGTTGAAAGCATGGATGGGGGAGAAAGACGGAGCTTCAGAAAAGTGGTGGGGTTGATGAAGGAGGTGCATTTCAGGAGATAGAGAGGTGGAAGGTAAAAAAAAAAACAAAAACAAAACAAAACAAACAAACAAACAAAAAAAACAGCAACCAGCAGTTAAGAATAACAGATAACACACCATGGGTTTGGGGGTGGGGAAGGTAGGCTTCAGGTGGAAAATGTCAAAAGAAACAGCAGCATAAAATAGGCAACACACTATGTGGCCGAGGAAAGAGACGCTGGACTTAGAGCTATGTGGTGTTGGCACCTGACTAAGCAGTTGTTTCATCTGTAAAAATGGGACAATAATAGTTCCATCCACTGGGGGCTATTGAGAGGATGAAATCAATGATGTGTGTGAAAATAGGGTACAGATCTCGTAGCGGCTGTTCATAACAATGGTATTGGCAATGGCATGGCAGGGAGAAGCTCTGCTTCCGTAAGACAACTGGGGGGACTGCTCTGGGAGCTAAAAACCACCAGAAATGGCACACGCGGGGGGGGGGGGGGGGTTTGAAGAAAAACCTCCTAGAGGAGATCTTAATTAAGGTTTCCCTGCATTTCCATGCAAAATGCTGTATTTACAAGTGTATGTTTTTTTTGTTGTTTTTTTTTTTTTTTTTTTAAGGAAGAAGGCCCTCGGCCCACATCAGTTTCCTCAAAGGGGTCTACGACACCACCACTGGCTGTTTAAGAATGACTGATCTAGAGAAATGAAGGGACGAGAGGGAAGCAGATGAGGCAAGAGGCCCACCACCATCCATAGATGGAGGGAGGTGCCTCCATGAACCTAAGACCCGGGTTTGGGTTATGGAAGAGGGTCTAGAAAGAAGAGGCAAAGGAGAGAGGGTTTGCTGGAATGAAGACGCAGAGAACCAGCCAACTCACAGTGGAGCGGTTCTGCTCAGTCATCACTGCAGCCCCGAGAAGGCTGGGTGAGTGAATGGATGGGCAGGCAGATCATCCCAGCAGCTGAAGATTGGGAAACTAGTGGCTGTGGTGGTGGTGGGGGTGGGTAGAATTAAGTGACCTTGGCTGTGTGTCTGCGGAACTGTGAAGAGACTGAGTGGAAAATTCTTTCCGTGTCTGGTGTGATGGGGGAAAATTGTCAGCCAGTGTACGGTGTTCTCCACCTGCAATACTTCTGGCTCTGTGGGTGAGGATGTGCAAGAAGGCACTCTGCCAGGGTCGGGGAGACTCTGAGCTGCTATTCTGTGGCTGCCTCAAGGACACTTCAGGGTGGAGTGGGGAGAGGCCGAGACTTTGCCGTTTAACGATTGTGAGTTTGTATCCCGATTTGGCCATTTCATTCATTTATTCACGCAGCAAAGATTTCTTAAGCACCAACTATGTGCCCAGCTTTCCACCGGGGGATGGGGATGCCACAATGAGTAAGAATGGTCCTTGAGCTCGGAAGTCTTACATCTAGTTGAGGAAATGGGCAGTGACAGTACAGAATGATAGGGACTGCACTGGTTGCTATGGGAATAGAGAGGAAGGGCACCCAGACTTCTCCAATCTTCAGCCTCCTCTGCAAAATGTGCCCCTCATGCAAGGAGAAGTGAATCGTGTCACTCATGATGAGTTTCCTGGCACATTCCAGGCCCACTGCTCGACACATGGTGGGAGGAGCTCACTGCAGCCCATTATGATATTTAAAAAGTATTCATTGAGCATCGTGTGTGTGCCAGGCACTGCTACAGACGCTAGAAATACAGCACGAAACTAAACAGACTTGTTTTAAACCCCTGCCTTCATCAAGCATATTCCAGCAGGAGGAAAATGAACAATAAATAAGTAAAATATTCAGTACTTTGTGACTAAATACTGAAAAGTGCCTTGGAGACAAGCAAAGCAGGAATGAAAGGTGGGGACGTGATGAGGGAAGGGGGTTGGGATTTTATTTATTTTTTATTTTTTTATTTTTATTTTTTAAATATATTTTATTGATTTTTTACAGAGAGGAAGAGAGAGGGATAGAGAGTTAGAAACATCGATGAGAGAGAATCACCGATCAGCTGCCTCTTGCACACCCCCCACTGGGGATGTGCCCGCAACCAAGGTACATGCCCTTGACCGGAATCGAACCTGGGACCTTTCAGTCCGCAGGCCGACGCTCTATCCACTGAGCCAAACCGGTTTTGGCAGGGGGTTGGGATTTTAAATAGAGAAGTCAGAAGAAGAATCACTAAAAAAGGAGATATTTTAGGAAGGATCTGAAAGAGGTGTGAAAGTAGACCGTGGAAATATCTGGAGGGAGGATGGTCAAGGTAGAAAGGTCCTCCAATAAACAGGTGCTGAGGCTGGCGGGTGAGTGGTACGTAGTGGCTGGAGAGGAGTTGTGGAGGTGGTGAGCATTAGCAGATGAAGCTAGGGAAGCAGGGATGGGGACACAGGGTGGGTGGCCTCTGGGGCATTGTAAGGACTCTAACATTTAGATGGGATCCACTGGAGACGTCTATGCAGAGGAGTGACAAGATCTCACATTCTCAAAGGATCATGGCATTAAAGGATCACTTGTTCTGAGGATGGCCCATGGGAAGACAAGCGTGAAAACAGAGGGTACCAATGGGGTGGCTCCCAGTTAAGCCAGATGGAAGTGATGAGGCCTGGGCTAAAGCGGAAGCAGAGGGAACGGTGAGAAATGCTTAGCATCTGGATATTTGAAGATGGTGTCCAAGGGTTTGCTGACAGATTGGATATGAGGGGTAGGCAGGCGAGAAAAAGAGTCGGGGGTGATTGTGAGGCTTAGCCTGAGCATTCATTGTGATCAGGAAGATCAAGGGTAAGCAAGGTTTGGGAAGAAAGACAGAAGCTTGGTTTGAGGTGGTGTGTTTAAGAAGCCCACCGGAAATCCAAGCAGTGATGGTGGGTTGGGAGCTATACATACAAGTCTGAGGCCAGGAGGAAAAGTCCTGACTTACAGATATCAACTTAGGACTCCTCCGTATGGAATGGGTATTTAAAACCACAAAAGTGGATGAGATAGTGAATAGAGAGAACAAAGAGAAGAGATCTGAGGACTGAGCCCAGCGGCTCTCCAACATCCAGCAATGGTGGCCTCACCTGCTTGTAATTTGGAGATTCCAAGGCTAGTCTTGAAGTTTTGTGTAAATATTTTCACAGTGTTCTATCTCCCAGTTCTGAACACACATGCTCACTAGGAAGAAAAAAAAAAATTGCAGAAGGAAAAAAGAAAATCAATTAGAAATAGATTGTGATGTTCCCCGCCGCGCCGCCCCCCCCCCCCCCCCCCCCCCGCCCCGCTCCCCAATAACAGGAGAGCCAAGCTCTGGATCTTGAGGAGGATCTGAAACCCTCAGCTTTCTGCCACCAAACCCTTGAGGCTGGGCTCCGATGGAAGAGTCTGTCCAATTTGCCAGGCCACGTCTTGTAATTGATGGTTAATGTGTTGATCTCCTCTCCTGGAGTGTGGGTTCCTCCAGGTAGAGGCTCTGCCTAATTCACCACAGTGCTACTCCCAGGGCCTGGCAACCAACAGGCATCAGAAAATGGTAGTGGAACTTAACCACATGGCAGAATCTGAGAAGGAACACCCATCCCCCCGGGCTCTGGATGTCCTTCTCTGGCTCATCACCAGAGCTGGTGTCTGTTCTGCTGAGTTCTTTCCCTGACACACACCGCTGAATCCAGCAAAGGTAGAGACAGATTCCACAGGGCTGGACTCTGCCCTTTGGGAGGAGAATATCCTTAGGGGCCTTGATAAGCCATCCTGAAAAACGAGTTCTCTGAGTCAATCCTCACCCTGGAGATGAGGTCTGAAGCAGACTGTGGCCTCTTAGAGGCCAGGAGGAGTGTCTCCTCCAAGGGGACCTCTTACTGGAAATGTCCTTATTTGGAATTCTTGGCATATCAACCCATTGTGCTAGCACTTTGTCAGAGGGTTTGGGATGATTCAGAAGACCCTGAACTAGAAATTAACAGGCCCTCTTACTAGCATGTCTTGTTCATCAGAAAACAAACAAATAAACAAGCAAATAAACAACCCTCTTAACCTCAGGGTACTCTAACTATTGTTTTATGTTCCTCCTCTTATTTGTAACCAACTTTTGAACAACTTGTCTAAACTTGCTATCTTCTACTTCCTCACCTATTTATTACCTAACTCAGGCCTGTCTCTAAAATAAGGCTTTCCTTCTAGGCCCTACCAAGTTACCTCGTCTAGTCCAATTACTTCAGGGACCACCTGGATGCCGATAACTTCCAGTCCCTCTGCAGAACTCCAAACCCATATATACAACTGCCATCTAGAAATCTTGACTTGGCTAACTCACAGATACTTCAAACTGAAATATATAGAGCTGAGCTCATCATCTTTCCCCCAAACCAGGTCAGGTCATCCCTAAGCATTCTCTCCTTTGTGAATAGCGTGTCTATCCACAGCCTTGATTCCTCCTCTCTCCCTTTCTCTGACATATATATATATATATATATATATATATATATATATATGATCAATCACGATGAATACTTCAACCCTGTGTCATGAATATCCTTCAGATGCATGCACTGCTCTCCATCCTCACAGCTTCTTTGCCAATCAGGGCTGTCATTTCCATCATTTTTGCTGAGATGACATCCACCTTCTTAACTGTGCTCTAACAAGGGCAAGTTGGGAGGCAGTACAGGGACTCAGAGGCTGGGTTCCATTGTGAGACTACTTGGGTTTAAAGCATAGCCCCACCACTCAATAGCTGTGTGACTTTGGGCAATTAACTTAGTCTCCTTAAGCCTCAGTTTTCTGGTGTGTAAAATGGCAGAACAAGTAGTACCTGCTTCATAAGGTTATCCGCCTCTGAGTCCCTGTACTGCCTCCCAACTTGCCTTGTTAGAGCACAGTAAGAAGGTGGATGTAGATTGAAGTATTTAGCATGGAGACTTATTTACAGAGAAAGGGAGAGAGGGAGAAAGAGTTAGAAACATTGATGAGAGAGAAATATCAATCAGCTGCCTCCTGCACACCCTCTACTGGGGATGTGCCTGCAACTAAGGTATATGCCCTTGATCAGAATCAAACCTGGGACCCTTGAGTCCGCAGGCCGATGCTCTATCCACTGAACCAAACCAGTTAGGGCAGAGATGTTATTTTTTCTAACAAGGTCAAAGGGGTAATTGGGAGAGGGAGCCAGTGGAGAAATTGCTATGCAGGAGGAGACGCTGCTATGCTGTAGTGAGTCAGGCTCTGTGGAGGTGGAGGCAATGGGATTGAGGACTTGGGCGGGGGGGGGGGTTGTTTGGGGTACAAGGCGGTAGAGCTTTTCAAAACCTGATCTGGCTAAGCCGTCGCCTGCTGGTTATTAAGTGCAGCTGCTGCTTCTATTCCATTTTTCTTGGAGAGTCATGCTGAGTCAGTTGGAGGTTCCTCTCCCAGAATTTTACAATATTTCCTGGAGCCCCAGTCCCTACCTCTTTGCTTCCCCTGCCCACTGGTTCTCAAGTTGGAGACAGCAGGATCTGAGCAGCAGCATGATGTCCCAGCAGCATGCCCTGTGAGAGGAAGGTTCAGAGAGAGCTGCTGTCATAGCATCTCCTTGTGCTGTACCTTGGACACAGGCCAGTAGCCTCTGTCCCCTTCACAGTCTGCATCCTCACAGTCATTCCACGGTTAATGATGTTTCAGAAACACTTCCAGCGGTCTCAATAGGCCTCCTGAGTAATCCTCCCGTTTCGTATCAGCTCTGCCGAATTGTCCCCAACCCCTGGCATAGCTTACCCTGTCACTGAGGAGGCTTCTCCACCTTTTCAGTCTCCTTATCGTCTCCCTTCCCTTTATTCTATTCATGCCATGACTGGTATCAGCTGAAACCAGTTGGGCTCAGTGGATAGAGTATCGCTGTGCGGACTGAAAGGTCCCGGGTTCGATTCTGGTAAAGGGCATATACCTTGGTTGAGGGCACATCCCCAGTAGGGGGTGTGCAAGAGGCAGCTGATCGATGATTCTCTCTCATCAATGTTTCTAACTCTCTATCCCTCTCTCTTCCTCTCTGTAAATAAAATCAATCAAAAAAATTTTTTTAAAAAGGTAAAGAATGGCATCAAACTGGAAGCCTTTCTTAATATTGTCCCACCCCCCAACCACCAGTGAGTTGGATGTGCTTCCCCCACCCCAGTGTTCCCATAGCAACCGATGTCTGGCCATCTCATGCCTGTTACTCCTTGTACCTTATGGTAACAGTTGGGAAATGTCTATCTTCTGACCAGACTAGGAGCTCTTTCAAAATGATGATTAGGTCCTCTTAATATCTGTCACATAGTACCCATCTACCACAATAGTTCCACTCCTTCATTCCTCAGGGAATATTGGTTGAATAAATCAATGTCCTCATGGCAGAAAGGATGTCTTCCGGCGAGAAGACAAAGGAGGCATGTGAAAGTGGACTCCCTTCCTTGCTCTGAGCTACATGCCAGCTCCTACATCCTTGTTGACTGTCCTCTCATTCCATGACTCAAGGGTTGCCAACTTTTCTGTTGGTTCTCTTCTTTGGCAACTCTCAACCTCTGCTGAACTGTTGAGGCAAAGGGTGTTTCTGGGATTGCCAGCCATAGTCTTCTTTCTGGGTGTCAAGCAGATTCTATTCTGAGGGTGTCCAAATCTCAAAAGGGCAGCAGGTCCTTAGGCTAGGCACCACAGGCAGGGACAAATGCCAAAAGATACTGCTGCCCAAAAAACTGGCAAATTTGTGACTATGCCAGCATCCAAGGTCAAAATGCCAAGAGGTGTCCAGGTGCCATTACATGAGGGGCCGTGGGCTGGGGCCAAAAGGAAAATAGAGGCCTTGAGAGTGCCCAGGAACCAAGTATAGATTAGGCCTGCATCACTTAGAGCTCTTGGTCTTGAGTGACCCATCAGAGCTCCATCAAATAAAAGGGGGATTTATTTAAAGGTACAGAAGTAGGAGTGAAATAAGGCCCCAGGGGGTAGTAGGATCCAGGGCTCTAATCTCCATCAGGGTCTTCTCTTCTCTTTTTTCATTCATTTGTTGATTACACATCTCTTCTGTAGGCTCTGTGGCTGGGTGCTGAGGATTGAGTGCTAAGCAAGATAGAGGAGGTCCCCACCCTTCAATAGGGGAGATAGATATAAAATCATTAATTACCCCCATTAGTAGCTTAACAGCAATTGTGATAAATGTTGCAAAAGAAAAGAACACTCCATGAGGGGTTCTTATGAAGAAGAGGGAGTCGGAGAGTAGGGATGGGGAGGAGGATCACTTTGAGGAAATGATATTAAAATTGAGCTTTAAAGCATCCATACAAATTAATCCCAAAGTATTTACCAGTAGATGTGATAGGGACAAGATTTCAATAGTCCATGGGTGAACAAACACTTTAGTATTTATCCTATCTAATAAAAGAGTAATATGCAAATTGGCCATCACTCCAACACACAAGATGGTTGCCCCCATGTGGACACAAGATGGCCACCACAAGATGGCCGGCAGTGGAAGGCAGTTAGGGGCCACCGGGCCAGCAGGGGAGGGCAGTTAGAGGTGACCGGGCCTGCAGGGAAGGGCAGTTAGGGGTGACCAGGTCAGCAGGGGTGGGCAGTTAGTGGCAATTGGGCTGGCAGGGGAGCAGTTAGACATCAATTAGGCTGGCAGGGGAGTGGTTAGAGGGTGGTCAGGCTGGCAGGCAGAAGCGGTTAGACGCAATCAGGCAGGCAGACTAGTGAGCAGTTGGGAGCCAGCAGTCCTGGATTATAAGAGGGATGTCCCAGATTGGAGAGTGTGCAGACTGGGTTGAGGGACACACACCTCCATGCATGAATTTCGTGCACTGGGTATCTAGTTTATAGATGATTTCACATTATTATTTCATAGACATTATTATTTCAATATAGTATCATTTAGGATGAAAGTGAATATGGAAGGGTACAATTTAAATATTAAGTAATAATAATGGAAGTGGTAATAGGACAAAATTCACAAAGGTCACACTTTGAATTAAGCAGACTATGCAGGGCCCTGGCAGCTACTTTAAGAGTTTTGAACGGTAGACTAAGAATGATGGGAAATATTGTGGGAAAGGGATTATGTTAGATTTCTGTGTTGAGATCACTTTGTCTACTACTGGTGAGCACTATGTGAGAGAGCCAGACCGATGCAGGCACCCCTGTTAGGAGTATACTGTATTTTAATAATACAAGCAAGAGATAATGCCTATTTGGACAGGTGTGTGGGCAGGGGAGAGAAGTAGAAAAATTAAAGAAATGCTACCAGCTGAGCTAATGAGAAATGAGGGAGAGGAAGATGTTCAGGGTGGGGCTTTTCTAGCCCGGTGGAGGAGGAAGATGGTGAATTATCCAAGTGTAGATGTCAAGTAGGTGGTTGTAGGTCACATGTCTGTAATAGTTCAGCTTTAATAAAATAGGCGACTTCACAGAGCTAGTGTGTATACTCAGAGAGCAGAGGACACAGTAAATGTTCCATAAGCTGCAGTTCTGCTCCCCTCTGTCCCGTAGCGTGCTAGTGATCCAGAGGCGGTCAAAGCTTGGCTGTGTTCGTGTTTACTCGAGGCCTCCTTCCCCGGACCCCTTGCACCATCACCCCCTTTCTCGCCACAATTCCTGGCTCACAGTGCATGCTCCATGTATGTAGAATGAAAGAATGGAATTGCGCCTCTGCGCCCCAGGGCTTCCTGTAACCGGCTGCAAACTGGAGCTGAGCCAGATCTTTGGTTGGTTGTAGAATTAAATCATAAGAAGTGTGCCTGAAATGATACAGAAGTTGGAAAGCCTGGACAAAGGCTGGGGTGGGGGCTCCCCCTGGTCAAGCGGCCTCCGAGTCTGGTGGATGAGTGAGGAAGCGCTGGTGGGAGCTCTGGGCCCCCCATCACCCAGGCAGAGCAGCTCCGGGGAGGGGAGGTGCAGAAGCGGTGCATGCCCACCCGCCCGGCCCGGCGCCGGCCGCCTTTAAAGGCCCACCACGTGGCCGCGCGGCCGCGGGTCCGGAGGCGGGTCCAGGCTGCGCCTGCGCACTGCCGTCCGGGGCGGGGGTGGGAGAGACCGGGTTCGGAGAACAGGCTCGGGGAGAGGAAGAATAGGCCGGCGGCTCCGGGTGGGCGGCCGTGGGAGGAGCCGGCTCCGTATGCAAATCCCGGCGTCACGCCCGGGCTCGGGGGCGGGGCGGCCGGTGCGAGGCCAGGTGCCCCTTTGGAAGCGCGGGCGGGGGCGGGCCCGGCGCCCTCGGCCTCTCTCCACGCGTCTCTGACGTCGCGGACGTCCCGCTTAAAGGCGGCCGCGCAGGCGCAGTGGGCCGAAATGCGAACTTAGGCTGTTACACAACTGCTGGGTCTGCTCGCCGCCGGCCGGCCGTCCGAGCGCCGCCTCAGCCCCCGCCGCCTCTGCCTCTGCCGCCTCAGCGTCCCCGAGGCTCCGGCCGCCGCCCGCGCCCTCGCTCCCCCGCGCCCCCGGGGAGCCCCCGCCGCCCCCCGCCCGCCCGCACAGGCCGGTCCCGCCCGCCCGCGTCCGTCTCCTCGGCGCCCTCGCCGCCCGCCGCGCTCGCCGCTCCGGCCGCAATGAGTGGGGACCATCTGCACAACGACTCCCAGGTACGGCCGGCCGCCGCGCCGCGCCCCGGCCCCCCGCCGCCGCCCGGCCCCGGCCCGGCCCCGCCGCTTTGACAGGCCGGAGCCCCCGGCCAGGGGCGGGCGGCCAGAGGACAGCTGACCTCCAGGCCCCGGGCGAAAGCGCCCAAGTTGCCGTGCTGGGGGGAAGGGGGGCGGTGGCTGCCCCCGCGGGCCCGTCCCCGGGGCCCGCACCCCTGGGGGCGCAGGGAGGGCCCGGCCCCCGGCGCGCGCGCCCGCCCGCCCGCCCGCCGCCCGCGGGGCTGGTGTCCTTGTTGTCTCACAGTCTCTCCTTTTCTCCCTCCAGATCGAAGCGGATTTCCGATTGAATGGTGAGTGTGGCCCCCCGATCCCCCGGCGCCCCGACCCCCCGGTCCTCCCCCGCCGCCCCGCCGCCCGCCCCGCGCCCGCCGGCGCCGGCGGAGGACAGACATGGCGTCCCAGAGACTAAGTCCCGGCTCCTCGCTCACCGGCCCCATTGTTCCCATCGGGCCGCCTCTGGCCCCGCTTTCCGGGAGCCCCAGCCCCCCCGGACCGCGGCCCTGCCCAGAGGGGGCCGCGGGGACCCCGCGTCGCCTGCAGCCGGGCCTCGGGCGGCCTGCGCGGGGCCGGGTTTCTCCCGGGAAAGTCGCCTTGTCGACGGTCGGGACTTAGTCTCTGCGCCATTTTCTTTTTTCTCTCTGCTCTCCTTTCAGTGCCCGAGCCTTTCTCTCTCTCCCTCCCGCGGCTCCTTCCCCGAGCTTCCCTCCCAGGGAGAGCTTTCTGCGGGGCAGAGCCGTGGAAATCACACGCCTTATGGGGAGGGGAGGGTGGGAGACGGAATTGTTACTATTTTATTATTTTATTTTATTTTTTTGCCCCAAAGTGAACTTCATTTGGGGGGGTTATTATTCCCTTTCTGTTGCTTGTTTGTTTCCTTTTTCTACACCCAGAATGAAAGCTTCCCCCTGGCAACTGTTGGTTTTTTTAATTTTATTTTTTATTTTTGTAAGGTGTTTGTGATAGTAATTATGGCTGGAAAGCTAAAGCCACTCTGTGTGGGGCTTTTCCTATTTTGAGATTGTTTTCCCCGAGTTGTGTTGTTTGCAAAGGTAGTGAGTAGTACCTCCCTTCCGAAAAAGTTGACACGTTCTCTGTGGGCCACCCAATGTAAATGTTGAGCTCGGGCATATTGATTTTTTTTAGAAAAAAGTTAAAGTGTGATTGACGAGAACTTTCCCAGTGGCGGAGGTTCCTAAGGCAGGGCTTCTTTAGAAATGCAGTTTAGTGTACTCGTCAGGGGGAAAGGTGGTGGAGCATCTATCTCATCATGGCCCTGGGGTAGTGGCCTTTTCTTCTGGACTGTGGGGAAGAAAAGAAAAAGATTTTATTTATTGAAACAAAGAGTGACCAGCACTCACCCAGCTTCCTGTTCGTTCTTTTTCAAAAGCCGCTGGGTTTTTTTTTTTCAGGTATCAAGAGAGATTAGCTTCCCCCAGATCTTTATGTTTTTCCAACTCGGTTCAGCCCAAAGCAAGGCATTTATTCCTTGAATAGTTCCACTTCCGTTACCCAGTGAAGACTCTCCCAATAAAAGGCTCACTCTCTGAGCCTTTCAGCCTTCTTGGTTAAGGAGATCTGGTTTGCTGGGAATTCCCGCAGATTCTGTGGGTACATAATCTTTGTTCAGTTGAGTTGGGGTTCCCGGAAGCTCTCCAGTGGGAGAAGCTGATGAGTAGGTTTTCTGATGTTGTAATCAGCAGCCCATCGTGTTAGCCTGCTCTACTGAGAGCAGCAGTATGTTCAGATTCTGAAGTGGGGCATCTAGCAAGAGATGGAACTCTGGCAGGAGATTAAGTCTGGTTAAGTAAAAATGTGGCATTTCTTGAGCACCTAGAATGTGCCCTGCACAGTGCTAGACCACAGTGCTGCTCCTGCCCTTAATTCGGTCTATTGGGGGAGACATAATTAGTTAATTATAAGGTAGGTGCGGGGGCTTTGGGAGACCAGGGGACTTAATTTTGTCTGAGGCTGGGAAAGTTTCTCAGGAGGTGACTTCTGAGCTGGGTGTCATGCAAGACTAGTCCATAGATGTTAAGTGTCTTAACTATGTTTAGCTAACCTAGGCTTTGAAAGGAGGGCGATGAGACCCCTGGAGTTCAGAAAACTTCAAAGAATATTAATATGCTTCTTTGGGATATGGGAGCAAAGAAAGGATGTGGCAGGTAAGGGTGTAAGAAGTTCTTTTAAAACCTCTCTTGGAGAAAGAACCTTAATACAGAAAAAGTGTTCTTTTGACGTTCAGAATGAGGCTTAATACCTTCTCAGAAAGTTAATCTCCATGGTCCTCACTTAAATTATACAAAGGAAATATTGAATATGAGTGGCTGTGGGCCATTTTTATAGAAGCTGGAGTAAACTTGGCTGTATTGACTTTAAGAATATGTTGACTTGTAATAACAATATTGCTAATATTTACAGAATACATTCTGTCCGCCAAGCACAAATTTCAGCTCTTTCCATGGAGAATCTAATCTTCAGAAGGACACTTAGGAGTTAGGTACTATCATCGCTTTTACAGATGAGGAAATGGAGGCTTAGATTTATTTGCTAGCTTGCCCAGGGTAGTGAGTTGAGCATTCCGAAGCTCACAGACTTTAGCCTGTGATTCCGGGATGACCCTGATGATTCTGTTAGAAGCTGCTCTACTTTCTTACCGAGCTGAAAAAGGCAAGAGAGACGAATTTGATAGTTTGTCATTTGCTTACTTTTTCATCTAAATCTGCTCCTTCGAGAGAAAAAGCATTTTCATTGCCTTCCCCATCCTAAGAGTCTGACAATGGAATGATTATCTTGTAGTGCTTGCTCTATTAAGGAACACTGGTAATTAGCGATTGATTTATGTAACTATAATAGATGGTTTTGAAAAAATAAAAATCAATGTTTAATTATGCTCATGACATGTCATTATTGAACTTTGTATTCAGAGTTTGCTTAAGCTTGATTTTAAGTGGACCTAACTTAAAGCTGTCTTACAGATTAACTGTGCAAGTTCATATATTAAAGCAAACATCCCTCATTTTTCCTGCCCTCATCCCCTAAGATCTAAAAGGCTTTGCCCTTTGGAGCGAATTCTTTACATAGTTAAAACTATTGGCTGTTCTTATAGATTTAGAACATTCTGGCCCATACTCAATTGTTGAGAAAATCTTTTATATGTGAAATGTATTTATATTTAAAATAATGACTGTGAGCTGGGAGTTTCAGGTGTGGAAACTATACTCTTTACCTAAGTTAAAAGACTTCCCTTCTAACTGTCATGGGGCTGAGTCATGGTTCCAAGCACCGCGCAGACTGTCAGGCTATGAGTAGAGTTGATAGTGATAACATCAGGTTGGAGGAGTACTGATCCTTTTGCTCTTTCTAAGACTTGAAGTCTGCCTATTTTGGAGTTAAGGAGTTCTTCCCTCCCCAGCACGAACAAAGTATGATGCTTGATTCCATCAGTGATTATTCTGAGGAATGTTATATGGGATTGTAGTTTGACATCATCTTGTGCTGATTCTGGTTAGCTTGATGGATTCAAATGGGATGGGGAATGAAATATAAATTGTTTCTCATGCTAACACTTAGTAGTAGTACTGTGCTGTGGGGTGAGATTGGGTTGGGGATGACTGATGATGTAGCTATCTGAAAGGTCCCATCACATTTTAAAAACAACAAACTCAAAACACCTCATGAGAAGTCTGGCACATTTTCCTCCTCGATCCAAAAACACTTAAGCATCGGGCTCCAGTGTCATCTTTCCTAGCACTGTAGAATACATGGGGCACCTTTTCAGAATTAGCAAGCTATTGTAGAATCTTTATATCACACTTAGATATAAAACTAAAGTTGACTTGTTAACATGTATTTTTTATATTACCAGTATATCAGAACTCATAAACAAATTTTACATTCTTATGTTCTGTGGTAAAACAAAATCTAGGAGTTACTAAAGGAATCTGAAATACCTCATGGTTTGAAAGGTGAATACTGGATTAATGCTAATTGTCTTCAACTCACACTTTTCTCTGCTAAGTAAGGTAAGATGGAAAATATGAACCCAGGATCAGTACCCAAATCTCATTTTAACCAATAGTAGAAAAATTTTTTGACTCTGATTGTTTTCTTTAACATCAGCATAAAAATGGGGAATTGTGAGTTTGAAAAAGGGATTTGTTCATTTGTTCTGGATCTTAGTGAATTAGTATTCATTCATACATTATACAGTGCCAAGGATTCCTAACATATCTTAAAAAGCTTATATTTCAAAATTAAGTTCTTGGATTTTACTGTTTTTTGGCATGTGGAGATGGGGAGGTGTGCAAAAAAAATTGCCTGCCTTTTTAGTCTGTAAATGTGCTAGAGAAAGCTTTGTGTTCTCTATTTATTACAAGTTATCCTATACTGCTAAAGGGATGGGAAATGATCCTATTGTACTTTCTAGATGTTATTTCACATTAGGAACCTTCAGATTATACTGAAATGGTTATTTCACGTTAATTAGGTGTGTATGTTACAGGTTTTTTAACAGCTTCTGCCACACTTGCAGTGCAAAATCTGGTTTTCCTCAAACCATAGTTGATTACCCAGAAGCATATTTTGTGAGGGATTTCATCCTTTCCATATGAAACTACGTTGAGCACCAATAAAGCTTTAGGTTCACTTGGAAAAGTGGACAGAAGTGTAATTATTTACTTTTGAATGAAGCTATGGAAATTATTGAAATGAATATTTGCTGTGGGACCCTGAGTTTAAAACCCTCTTGAAAGGTAAAATGTAATCAATTCATCGCATTTAGAGGTGGAAGAAAGTCAGTTGAGTGACTTTTCTGTGTCCTGTGGTTTAAATTATCTGACTGCCCTAAATTATTTTGAAACCATTAACTTCTCATAATAAAGGCATTGGAGAAAATGGCTGAGAATTTGGCTTCTTAAGGTAAAAAGTTGTTGGGGGTGGGAGAAGTTCCTCACTAAGTTCTTAAGAAGTGAATGAGGTTAAAGGAAGCTTTCAATTGTGTTTAAACTTTGAGCAGTAATAGTTGGGACAGGTCTTTTCTCTCTATTTCCGTGCCTAGTAAATCTGAAGTGTGAGAAGCAGCTTTCCATCACCAGGGCACCACTCCAGCAGTTGAAGTAGGAAATATAAACTAAAATAGAGGCAAATAGCATGGAATAATTAGCATTTGCCAGCCCTCGCCCTCTCCCCACAAACTGCCTATCTAGGTGTCTGCAGTGTGCTCTGTGCTGATAGCCTAGGTCTGGGAACGGTGTAGGGGGATAAAGATATGGGGAGTACGGCAGCCTCCACTATATTAGCTGGGAAAAGCTTTACAGTTTATAGTGGAATATCTGTTAGGTATTAATGGTATTTTAGGTAGTGTTATATGATAGAAAATGACTAATAATTTGCTGAGGTGATTTAATAACAAATTTTGTTTAACATGATTTTTATTCTGTATGTTCAGGAAAGATTCTAAATTTTCTTCAAACTGGGAGAGAAGTGACTTTGCTGATTAAATTAAGTATATCTCTATGGTTTATGTGTTGTAATATCATTAAGCTAAACTACCCCTTATCAAAATCTATATTAATGGCTGTCATTTATTTCTCCATATTTTAGTAAAGAAAATGCAAGTGAGCTGGGAAATTTAAGTTTTAAATTTATTTTTGGTAGCTATTCATTTTTAATTTGTTGTCTTAAGTTTTCAAATCCATTCAGTTCTCTCCCTGCCACTTTTACCTTATACACTATTCTTGAAATGTTTTCTGAAATGTCTAGCAAATATTTATTTTTATTTTTTAAATGTTTTTATTGGTTTCAGAGAGGGAGAGGGTGAGAGAGATAGAAACATCAATGATGAGAGAGAATCATTGATTGGCTGCCTCCTGCACAACCTCCATGGAGATTGAGCCCAAAATCCAGGCATGTGCCTTCACAGGGAATCTAACTGTGACCTCCTGGTTCACAGGCTGATGCTCAACCACTGAGCCGCTCCCACTGGGCAAGTATTTTTATTTCCATCTCCCTTCTGCCTTCCTGATCAGATTTGGTGTAAGGTGCATCTTTATCAGGCCTTCAATTCCTCTTTGAGTCTTTGGATTTAAGGAACCAAAGGACTCAGTTCATTAGCATTTTTGAAACACCTAGATAAGCTCCATCAAAATGTGTTAAAGTAATCAGGAATGTTAGAGACTTTATTTCTCTTTGGTGTTGAACATGTTGAGAACAAGATAAGTAGATTCCTGGGTATTCTGACATTTTCCTGAATGTATTTTAACAAAAACACATCAGTCAACCCTTGAACCCAGTATTCTTTGTATTTTTCTTAGCATAGCCTAGCAAAGATAGACGTTTGGGAGATTGCTTGTAGGAGACATCCTTGGCAATTTGGTCCCCTCCCCTTCTACTCTACCTGAAAATTTTATGTTGAAGGTTAGTCTTACAACAAAATACATTAGAAATGCACCCTTTTGCTGTTTAGTAAAAGTTCCGATTTTGATCTTGCTCTACTGTATATGAATGCCCAGATATTATACATAAAGCTTCATAGGCAAAATATTGGTTGAGCAGAAGACTTAACCTAGCAGGTGTCAGGATGGGTGGATTAGGGGATCTCATAACCTAATTCCTATAACCCCCTTTATTTCTTTTTTTTTTTTTAATATATTTTTTTATTGGTTTCAGAGAGGAAGAGAGAGGAGAGAGAGAGAGATAGAAACATTAATGCTGAGAATTATTGATAGGCTGCCTCCTACCCGCCCCCTTCTGGGGATTGAGCCCACAACCTGGCATGTGGCCTGATTGGGAATGGAACTGTGACCTGGTTCATAGGTCAACACTCAACCACTGAGCCACACCAGCCACGCCCCCCTTTATTTCTTTGTAGTTTAGCCTTCTGAGCTCTTGCATAGCAGCAGAAGGGGAAGTGAGAGGAAAGGAACTAATTTTGAGAGTTTAGTAAACACCATGTTTTTGTATTCATCCAGTCTGAATTTAATGCAAATAGTACAAATTACATAGGTTTGTGGGAGAACCAGAGACCAGGAAAGGAGACTTTTTATTCTTTTTACACCTCACCTCCCCTTTTTGTGGTAGTATATTGCCTTTCAGATTCCAGAAACCCCACTCAAGTTGTAGTTAAGCTTCTAGTACAAATGTCACAGCTTGCCCTTAATTATCTGTTGATAGAGATATCTTAGACCCCTTGCACCTGGAATGTTAGGTCTTCAGGAGATGCTTTGGTGTTAAGGCTGGAACCAGGTTGATATTGAAGGGTATAAGTGATGAGGAGGGAGGCTATGGGGAGATAGCATACTCTTGAACAGCTGTAGTAAAATAGAAAATTGGAATAGAAATCAGAAAAATCTAGAGAAATCCCTGTTCTTAACTATGAAACTTGCCCTGGCCAGTTTTGTCATGTACAAACAAGATGTTATCTCTATTTTTCACAGACTATTGAGAATTAAATGAGTATGTGAACGCGCCACTCTACTCACATTTTAAAATTTAATTGTTGGCAAACAGCTTCTACTTTGAAATGGGTCTTTATTTTGAATAGTAGGTTCCAAGTGGTGATGTTGGTAACTCCTTCCTTCTCTGGTATTCCCTGTTAATGTTCTTTCTGACATTTACATAGTAAACAGTAGCATAAGTTGGTTGAATCTTCACCTAACTGAACTGCATAGCCTACCGTGATCTCTTCCGCCTATCAAGCAACCACTGTAAAATAAGAAATGGTGTATCTTTGTCTAGGTTTGGGAAAGTAGGAGCCCAATGTATATCTGGTTCCTACTTTTCTGTAAGAACAACTCTAAGGCAAGGTGGTCTTCACTAAAAAGAAGCTCTTCCAGCTATAGAGAAGATGGGCATAGAAATGAAAGAAGTATATTGATGTGACTAATTTCTCAGTCCTTTCCTATAGATTTTCAATAAAAGATACCCAGAGCTTTACCTTTTAGACACATTTAATAAATGAAATGCCAAATTTATTATTTGTGATTTTTTTTTGTTGTTGTTTTTAACCACACAATTCAGTGTATCTTGTGTCAGCATGTTTTTTCAAAGGCCACTATTTTACTTTTCCCCTAACATTTTTAAAATGAGAAAGCTCAAAGCATCCGTGTTACCTTAATTTTTCATTTATCCATATGGTTAAAGTGACCAACTCAACTTCCCATGAAATAGTACTTCTTGGGAAAAAGAACCCCTTAAATAATAAAGCTGAGGTAGTTATGAAAATGTAAGTAGTGAACATCATGTTAACAGTTGTGAATAAGTCCAAGTTGAGAGATGAAAAAAATTTAGTCAGCAGACATTTCAGTAATGGCTCATAAGTCTAAGCTAATGTTGAGTATTGAATTGCCTTGAACATGTTCTTTTGGAAGTACTACTTGAAAATAAACCAGAGTCAGGGGTATGTTCACTAATGTCCATTTGATTAAGCCAAAAGGATCTTAGTAGAGGTCTTATACAAATGATTATCAGATAAGCATCACAATAGAAGCAGACTTCAAAATTAATCAAAGGTAGGCCAGATAATTTAATTTTGTAGAATAGAAACTACAGAATAGGGTCTCATTTTAAAGGGTATTCCAAGATAAAGTCTTCAAAAGATAAACATCTTGCTCTGGCTGCTGTGGCTCAATTGATGGGTGTTGTCCTGTGTATGAAAGGTTGCCAGTTTGATTCCTGGTCAAGGGCACAATCTGGGTTGCTGGTTCAATCCCTTGTAGGGGGTCTACAGGAGGCAGATGATTGATGTGCTCTCTCATCAGTGTTTATCTCCCTCTTCCTCCCTCTCTAAATATCAATTAAAAATATATAAACATTTTAGGAATGTATGGTTCTTAACATATATGGGGGAAAAACCTGTGGAGAAGTGAATATTAATATTGCATGGCTATACTGCCCTCAGTATGAGTTCAAAATAGGATTGGATTTTTAAAAAATATATTTTTATTGATTTCAGAGAGGAAAGGAGAGGGAGAGAAAGAGAAACATCAATGATGAGAAAATCATTAATTGGCTGCCTCTTGCACACTCCCTACTGGGGACCAAGCTCACAATCCTGGCATGTGCCTTGACGGGGAATCAAACTGTGATGTGGCCTCCTGTTTCATAGGTTCACGCTCAACCACTGAACCAGACCAGCTGGATAGGATTGGATTTTTAAAAGTCTGCGAAACTTTGGCTGTTTCTCTGATTCAGAATGTTAATAATTATGAGGTGGGGCCCATTCCCCCCACCCCCCACCCCAAGTCAGGCAATCATGATACAGTGGAAAGGATAGAGACTGAGCCAAGGGGAAGTTAACAACCTCCAAGTCTTTGTTCTTCACCTGTGAATTGTCTAATACTTAACCTCACAAGATTGAGGATTAAAGAGCATGTGAGGATCACTACAGAAAGGTAAAGCTTAGAACAAAAAATTTAGTTCCTTGTCAATCCTTAACAAAACCCAAACATCTTTCAAATATTGTTTTATTGGTCTTTTGTACAAAGGGAACTTCTTTAATTTCTTGAAATTTTGGTATTGTGAGATTGTATCCAAGGGGGTGGGTCACTAGGGAGCCTGAGTATGTTACTATTGCTTTGAATCTGAGACAGGCTGGCTCAGGGTACGGACTTGCCTTGACTTTCTGGCCCTGTACAAATCACTTTTACTCGTAAGTTAAATTACAGTTTAAGAATCTTTGGCAGTGAGTAACTTTCCCACCTTTGAATTTGGGATAGTACAAAAGGTTACTTAGTAAGCTAAGAATTTCATGTTTCCTTGCAAATGTCAAATTTAAGTTGCTATATTCATTAATTCAAACATTCAGAAAGTAAATACTAGTAACGACTAGACACATGATGTAAACAAGATAAACCCATATGGCTCTCGGAACAAACATTCTGAAGTTAGTCTGTTCTAGGTCTGTGCAGTCATTTTCTCCATTGACATTTCAGCAGGACAAAGGCTCCTGTCAGACCAGGGTGAATGGGGATGGAAGGTACTTTCTGGCAGTTAATGCTTCAGTGAAAAAGTGATATAGAGAGAGTAGTTCCCACTACTAGCAGGTTTCATTTTCCTTTAAAAATTGGAAACCTAGGTTCTTACATTTCCAAAGATGCTCAAATTCATAACTGTTTTAGAAAATATTTTTTAAATTATTTTTAGGATGCCTATAAGCTCATTAAACCTTTTCACATGAAATAGAATAGTTTAAAGTTCTATACATTTATTTCTCAGTGTCTCTTTGTGTCAGACACCTGTATTGAATGAATTTTAGAATAGTAGTTTTCAGGTAGATTTGTCAGAGTGATTAGAAATGTAATAAAGAGTGTGAAATCACCATTTTTGTAAATTTGAGAAACTAAAATCTTAGGGTTTAGACTCGGTACTTAAACTCATGGAAAACTAATTTTATGAAGCACTTTGAATATACTTACTATTATAATTCCTTCCTAACCATGAGGAATTATAATAGTAAGTATATTCAAAGTGCTTTGGACAATACACGAAAGCTGTTAAACTCAGGAAGGGTCATAATACATAGAGGTATTACCATATAGTTATTTGAGAACTGGAAAAGTGATTCAGACTAAATGTTAGACTTACTGAACCTTATTCTTACAGACTGTGTTTTCACAGGAATGGATGCAATGTCAGTAGTTCTTAATATTTAAAATTAGAAATAAACAAGAGCAACAGGGAATTGATCATATACCTTAGAATCTGTTTCACAGTTTTTCATGGTTTTGGTTAACCCAAAAGGAACCAAAAGAGAGGGTGAACACAAATTGTCTAGTCTTTTAACTGCCATTTGTTACACTTCCAAACAAGAAGCTCTCCAAGGCCAGATACCCCGATTCTGTGAAGTCTCCCTCAGCAGTCCAGAAGTCCTGGGCAGATGGGGTGGGCTCAGTGGAGGTTCAGCTGGTGGTAGTTTGACGATAGCTATTACTTTTTCTCCTTAAAAATCAAATCACCTTCCTCCCTTGTGTGATATAAAAATAGGCATTTCAGCAAAACTAATCCTTTGTAGATGTTAGCACCAACTACTATCCTAATCTCAGAATGTTGGGAAAGTTGTCTGCTAGCAGAAGCATGTTGTTTTCTCTGTGGGGAAATGGATTCAGGTTGGGCAAACAAGTTAAAAATTTTCTCCTTGCCCTAGCTAGTTTGGATCAGTGGCTCTAGTGTTAGCCTGCAGACTGAATGGTCCAAGATTCGATTCTAGTCCCAGAGCACATACCTCAGTTGCAGGCTCTATCCCTGGCCTAGGTCAGGATGCGTGCGGGAGGCAACCAATAGGGAGGCAGCCAATCAATGTGTCTCTCTCACATCTATGTTTCCCTCTCCGACTTTTCTCAAAATCAATGGAAACAATATTCTTGAGTGAGGATTAACAAACAAAAAAATTGTCTTTTTCTCCTTATAGTACTGAAAATACTATAAAACTCCTTTAGGACTTGAGCTAACTCTAGAATTGAGATGTCAGATAATCTTGAGCTCAAATTTTTAGGGAAATAGTTTTAAAGTTATAATACAATATGATGAAATGTATTCATAAGTGACTGAAAACATAGTAAAAGTGTTTGCATAGGTAAGACTGGAGGAACATCAAGCAGAATCCATACTGATTGCACAGAGGTAAATATGTAGGTCATTAGGTGCTATTGTACAAAAGTAGAAATACTTTGCTAAGTGCTTTTATTGAAAACATTTTGTTGTTTTTTTAAAGGTCTCCTCCAGCCACCCTATTTCCTGAAAATAAAGTTCAGAGTGCATTCTTTTCGAATAAATCTATGATCCTGTTTTGTTCTGTCCAAGTATTTCTTTTTAACTGGAGTGCCTCTTGGGTTTAAATAAGTATACCCAGGACTTCTCCAATTTATCGCCTATTTTTAGGAAGGAAGGGAGTATTGTAAGCTTCTTAGAAATATCTCAGAGCCTGTTTTAGTATTGAAGGCATAGTCATAGATACTCTTGCCTTTCTAGTGATGTCTGTCTGTAGTCACCACTTAACCCCATGCCAGAAGTGACCACTTTTCTCTGGCTTTCACGGAGTTCTTGTCCTGTTCCAGTTTTTCACTCTGGTCTGGAGAAATTTTCATGTCGTCTTACAATAAATTAGAAAGTGGGTAAGAGAACTATCTCATTCTGTATGTTCAATAAAGAGGCTTTCAACAAATGTGAAATGGGAAACCTCAGCTGATTGAAGATCAAATGAGAAACATTGAGAGCTTTCTACTAAATTTTCGTTGTAACATGTATAAGAATCACCTGGGAATGTTTAGTAAAAATACATATTCCTAGTCTTATGTCTCCAAGTTGATTCTGTAGTGAAGTGTACTGAGAAATCTGCATTTTAAATATATCTTAATAATCTTATGTGGCTGATTAATGTAGGTGATCATAAATGACCTTTGGAGAAACTGATTTGTCTGGATTTTACTGTTGTAAATGGCTAAGATGGGTGTTTTGCCTTATTTGATTCAAGTACTCAATTGATTGAGCTCTTAAGCTTATAGGATTTTTAAAAAAGGAACAGAACAGTATTTTCCAAAATAAGTTTATTAAAGCTTGATAATTATCCCACTCTACTTTAAATAAATATCTTCTACCTTTCAATGAGCATTTACCTAATAGCAGATAGTTAACTGCCTTTGCAGCTGTTTACTATGTGTCTTGTCAGAATCTGAATCCTTTCTCCTGCTTCCACGTTTAACAAGCCATTATTTGATTCTGATGTCATCTTTTAGGATTGGGTGACTAAACGGAGCACATAGTGAGAAGTTGTTTTCATGCTGATATACCTAGGATGGTTAAGGTGGGGCTTTAGTGGAATGCTAAAGATCTAATCTTTGTAGGTCACTACCTTGAGATTAAGTTAGAGGTCTTTAAACTATTGATGGCAGTGATTGAAATGGGATTTCCTGATCACCAGCATTAGCATTGTCCAGGAACATGGAAATGCAGCCTCATCCATACCTACCTCTGGGAGTGGGGGCTCAGACATCTAGGTTTTGAGGCGTCGAGCAGGAGCTCTGATGCACACTAAGGTTACAGAACCAGTGGAATAGAGTAAGATTTGAAGTTCTTTCTCCTGTTGGGCCTTACAAAGTCCACATGCTCCCCAGTGAAATATAAGTTGGATTCAACGCTTGTTAGCTGGGTGGCCTTGAGCAAGTCACAACTCTATCCTAGTTTTCTTATCTGTAAAAATAGGGATAATAGCTATGTCAGAGTCAATATGAAAGAACACCTAGTACCTGGTCCTATTTCCCCAAAGTTAAATAATTGACAAGAATAAGATAAGTTGACTGATCAAAATAAGCTTCTGATCAAATTCTTTAGTCACATCATTTATATGATGCCTAGAACTAGTATTATAATGATTCATCCTCTTTAAGCAGTGTTCCTTGTTTTCTTTTTCTTTTTTCCACAAGGTGGATAGCAGGGCCTCAGTAGTTGTTGAGTACTTGTACTTCCTTATAATTATGAAGTTGGAGGAGGGTCCTCTGCAACCTAAAAAGGAGCCAGTTACATAGCACCAGAAAGGCTTCTAAACAAAGTGTGCTCAGGTTTTGTCTTCCTACACTTTTCCTCCAGAGACAGTCCTGTGCATGTAAAGCACCCTCCATAGTGGTACTCTAGACAGGTTTGAATTAGTAGTTATAGGGTGTATGAAGCAACACATCTACACACTTGACACCTTTATGGCTAGACACCTTGTGGACTTGTTGGCATTTTGAGGCCTATGTCCATTGGAAACAAGCAGCTTAAGCTGATCTGTGGATTTCTGTGTAGCTTAGGTACAAGGTTTGTACTCACGTTCACGACTCCTCAGGCATTAAGGGCTCACTTAATTACAAGCAAAGGAGAACAAGTTGGCAGGAATGAACTTGTCCTAATTGAGCTGGTACATTTTCAGGTTAGACAAGTCCTTTTTCCCCTTTAAGTTCTGCCTAATGGAAAAGCAGAAGCATTTTCAGTGCAGGGATGTTCTTGTGACTCACTACAAAAGAGTATATGAAATGCAAATGTCCTCTTAAGGCCCTTGTACTGCTTAATTACTTTAGGAGGCAAGAGTAAAAAAGTCCAACTTTGTTTTCTACTTGAGAACAAAGTTGTGCTGGTAAAATAGAATTTGTTTACCATACTCTTGAAGTTTAAAATAATTGCTCTGCCTAGGTTTAACTTCTACCTCAGTGGGGAGCCCCGTGCAGCAGTGGCCTGCTTTTTGAGATGGCCACTTTAGCCAGGCAAACTTCTGGCTGGCCATAAGGAACTACACAGCATGCAGAGCTTTGCCATGTAGGCAGAAGGCCTCTGCCTAGGGTCCAGAGCGTATTTGGTATAGGCAAGGCGTTCAGGACAAAGGAGGTCTCAACTGGACGTTGTCAGCTGTGACCAGAGCAAAATCACACTATGTGGTACTCCTTCTCCCTACCAGTAAAAGGAAGGCGTTGACCTGGATCCCAGTGCTTGTCAGTCAGCACTGATTGAAATAGAACTTTCACTGACAGAACTTTCCGTCATGATGGAAATGTTCTGTACCTGTGGTGTCCCATATGGTAGCTGTTAGTCATATGAGACTGTTGAGTCCTTGAAATGTGGCTAGTGTGGCCGAAGAGTTTAATTTTTAAATTTTATTTTACTTAAGATTGAAATAGTTATACACGTGGCTGGTAACTACCATATTAGATAGCACAACTCTAGATAAAATTTAGGTAAGAGGGGAGAGATTCAGATTTATATTTTGCTTGGAATATGGATGACTGGAGCTCTTGGAACTTAAAAATCCAAAATAGGTGTAAATTTGGTGTGCTATAAGTTTGAATAACAGTCTTCCTTCTGTGTGCTGCATACATTACCTTAGCTTGGGTGATATTCTAAGAGGACTTATGACTGATAAGTTGTGTTTACTAAAGCAGTTGGAAGCCCAGATTGTTCTCCATTATACTTTACCCCTTTAGTACTACACAAAGATGAATATTTAAGGCCTTTTGGGTTGAATAAATTACTTTAGTAACCCTCTGAGGTAGCCCATGTCTATTTTGTAGGTGACAAAACAGACTGACATTTATATGCACCTTTATCATCTAAAGTAAATAGATGGTATTAGCTCACAACTTCATTTAAAATTGCAAGTTTTTATCATGTTGCTATAACAAGAAGTTAAATATGTATTTGTTAAATTGTACTCAAGTAATGAGTGAATGACTATAAGGATAAAGAATCTAAGATTGTATAGGCAAACAGACACACTCAAGAAGTTAACTCATCCAAGATGTTGCTGATATAGTAAAAGCCTATCAGAACTGGGCTTTACACCCAACCTGGGGTCTCATTTACATGCTCTTAGTGAATGTAGGCTGCCCCTTATAAGTCATCTGGCCCACAGTTAGCTAGACAGCAGAAGTCTGCTGGAACAAGTGGGATTGTATCCCTGGCCACTGTGCGAACCACGGACATGGGGGACATAGTTGTCCTCAACACCTGAAGTAAACTGTTTCAAGACCAGGAATTGATCCATTTTCCTTCAGCTTTAGCTTCAAGTTACGATCAGTTATTTTCGATTGGGAAGAAGAAAGGGAAAAGGAATGAAATAGCTGATAATTTGAATATTTACTGACTCCACTTCACCTTTGAGGCTCAGAGGTTTACTTGGTTTAACTTTTGAAGAAACTGACTTATACTGTGTGACTTATACGTAATCCACAGAGCTGGGAGGCTGAGTAGGCCTATCTGATGTCACAACCTGAGTTCTTAGATGTGACACAAAACAAGGTCAATGGGGGCGCCTGGGTGACTCAGTTGCCTCCTGGGAATTCTGGGTTAGTCTAATACTACATGAGTAGTGGAACTACTACTCATGTAGTATCAGCCTAAAGGCTCTCATTTCATAGAGCACTCGCCTTTACTTACAATGGATCCTTACCAAGCTACTACCACTCACTAGTAGGCTCTGCTGCACTTCAGTGTGTAATCCTTTCCCTCTTAAGGAAAGCTTGCCTGCCTGTGCAGCAAAGACCCCTGGGTAATTTATTTTTTAGCCTTTAGCTTGGAGCCAGTTATTCCAGAAATCAGCGAAACCTCTCTTTAAGTATTCGAAATAGGATCTTTTTGTTAACCAGGGATTACCTAACACCCCCATTTCAGAAGGATCTTTGAAGTCTGTATACTTGACTAAGGAATTTCATCAGAGGTGGTTTAGCAGTATGTGAACAACTGTGATGTTGTTTCCACTTCAAGGGGGATAAATAACAAACTTAACCAGCTTGCTGCTTAAGAAGCAGAATTAGCAGTGGGCTCAGCATTGGCCTGCCTTCCCTTTGCATTCATGTGACTTGACTTTCTCTAGTTCTGCAGAGCAGGAGTAGACTTTTAACTGCTAATTCAAATTGATGAATGGCTGCCCGTTCGTGAGCAGTTTGGAGGAAGGATAGGGTTGGGAGCCAAGATTGTTCTAGATATTGGTTAGGAAAAAGATGGTGTCAGAGAGGCCTTATATATAAAGCAGGAAGGATATTTTCCACTCACACTGATTTGAGAAAGGGACCTCTCTCTATAGAGGACACGGGATAATTTCAGTCTATTAATTAGTGCAGAGTCCTGCAAACTGTGTCTCTTTTGTATAGCCCATGAACTAAGAATGGTTTTTATAATTTTTATGGGTTGGGGTGGAAAATAAAATAAAGAATACTGTTAAATACACCTGAAACTAACATTGTTATATATCAATTACATTTCAATTTTAAAAAAGAGAGTGTTATTTCATGATTGGAAAAATGATGTGAAATTCAAATTTCAGTGTACATAAATAAAGTTTTAGTGGAATGCAGCCATGCTCATTCATTTATATGTAATCTGTGGCTGCTGTTGTGAGTGCCTGCAACTGAGATTAAGTGTGCAGCAAAGCTTCAACTATTTACTACCTGTCCCTTTACAGAAAAATTTACTGACCCATGAATTGGTAAGAAGTGCCAGTTGCTTCCCTGACTGAGTGGTGCTTGTGTGTATCACTGGAGGTTCACTGCACTCCATATTATGTGGTAGCCTCTGGCTCCCAAAGGAATCTATAAGCCAAGTGTCAAAAGAGGACTGTGAGCTTGCAGCTCCATTAAGTCTTTATCCATTTTCTCTCTAGTCATTTTTCCAACCGAGTCTCACTAGCAGGTCTCAAATTAACTGTTTCTGTCTTAGCATGACTCTGCCCTCTGATGCTCAAACAACAGAATTTCTATTCTAAAGAGCCTGACTACCCTGTTCCTTACCTAAGTTGGGGTAGCTGTGTAGATCTTGCTTCTCTTAAATAGGGGCTGGGAGAATAGCAGGTGAAAACACCTCTTCCTTTCTCAATTGTAGAGACTCAATATTCTCAGCTGTAAATTAAAAATAAAATCCTCAGGACTCAACACCTTGTGCCAGTCTTTTGAAGAACAGAGAGACATAATTGAAGTAGAAACATTAAAATGAAATCAGTAGCATGTTTGTTATTGCATGTGGCTGGTATTTGTTATTACTTATTGCTCAAAGTGACAAGAAACAACAAGGCAGGGGTCTTCAAAATATGATTCTGGACAATGTAGGTTATAGTCGTCTGGAGAGCTTTTGGTAAAATGCACATATTTGGTGCATCCCAAGTCTCATACACTGGAAAGTTTGAGAACCACTGCTCTTAAGCATTAAAAAAAATTTTAACCTTAATTTGTTTGAATTAAAACATATATATAGATTTCAGAGAGGATGGGAGAAGAAGAGAGAGAGAGAAACACCAGTGATGAGAGAGAATCGTTGATTGTCTGCCTCTTTTATGCCCTCCACTGGGGATCAAGCCTGTAACCCAGGCATGTGCCCTGACTGGGAATTAAACATAACCTCTTGGTTCATAGGTCGATGCTCAACCACTGAGTCATGCAGGCTGGGCTGACATAAAACAATTTTTAAAGGGCATAGAATTTTTGTAATTGGAAGTAGGAGGCCAGTGGAGGTCATTTTACAAATTAGAAAACTGAGACCAGAGCAGAGAAATGAATAACCTAGGATCCCATCAGGACATTATATAAAAGATTTGAACTTGCTCTAATGATGTCTTCTTACTGTTAGTGGAATTGACTTTTAAATATTAGCCCTTGTTGGTTTGGCTCAATGGATAGAGCATCTGCTTGCAGATCAAAGGGCCCCATGTTCTATTCTGGTCAAGGGCAAGTACCTTGGTTGCAGGCTCTTCCACTGGTCAGGCCTCGTGCAGGAGGCAAACAATCAATGTGTTTCTCTCTCATCGATGTTTCTCTCTGTCTTTCCCTCTCTTCCACTCTCTAAAAATCAATGGAAAAAAATATCCTCAGATGAGGATTTAAAAAAAAAAAAAAAAAAAAGTCATTTCCTTCTTGGCAAAATAACAGTGAGCAGCTTGTTTTGGCTTATAATTGTGTCTAGAATCATCAGTTCAGAAGACCTTATAGTTAGATAACATACTTTTTTGAAGACAGTTTGGTGGTCTCTCACTTAAATTGTAAAAAAAAAAAAAAAATATATATATATATATATATATAAAATTGGTTCTTGGGAATGAGAACCATAAGAAGAAAAGAAGATGAACTTTTGAATTTCAGGAAAATAATGGAAGGAATGGGATGGGAGAGAAGGTTGTTGTAAAGTAAATTAAAATAGGGTGCATATACTGGGAGGGACTGAAAAGAAAGATTAAGGTAATTGTAGTGTTGTAAAAACATAAAAGGAGCCAAAGAAATTTAAATATGGAAGTGTATTGGAAGAGATAACATCCCTTGGCCATTTAACCTTTTTTTGTGTGGGATTGAGGCTTAAAGCAAACAAATTGGCTGTTCATGTGATGTCTTTTGCTTGTCAAGGCCCTTAGGACTAACATCTGGCCACTAATCTCAGGGTTGCTGATGTTTAGAAACCAAGGTAGGTTGTTCTCAAATGTTTTTTAGTCCATTTGTGGTATTTCTTCTTAATATGTAGACACTTTGGAAAATGTGACAGGTTTTAGAAATTTGAAGTGCTGCAGAGTTGATAAAAACAAAATTGAAAATGCTGTGCTTCTATCTTAGAGCAACTTTGAGTCTTTTAATGCAATGTACTTCTAGTTTCTGATGTTGAAATTTTACCAAGCATTGAATAGAAAGGAGAAAGACTTGAGCACTTTGCAAAATAATTGGCAGCTCTTATGTGATTATGTTTGACCCTTTCTTTGACTTGGCCTCCATAAATTCTTATGAAGGCCTCTTCTAGCTGCAACATTAAACTCTGATTCTGGAACTTAAGTGGGACCAACTCTAAGGAAATGGGCAGTTATGGGAAATCCCTTTCCCCCTCTCTTTTCAAAGTTACTCATTGAACAGCTGCTGCTGTTCGGACTGGGTATTAATGTTTTATTATGGAACTTCATGAGGGCAGGCTTGGTATTGTTTTCTGCTGTATTCCTACACTTAGAACATTGTCTGGCCCAGAGATGGCACTCAAAAGGTATTTGAATGAATATTGTGAACCCAACTTCCTTAAGGAGAGAGGAAGAAATATTTATAGTTCCAAATGTCTTCTCAGCTGGAGGTTTTGTTTGTTTTATTAGCCTGAGAGGACTGTGTCCCTAATGAGTGAACCCCTTTAGCTTTAATAATGAACAGTTCAGGTTTGTCCATGACAAAGGGTCTTGTTTATATACAAAACACATTTGGGGAGAACAGGTGATAATTTGGGCTTTGAAATTTGGAAATGTTACTGATTCCTTCTCTCATTCTTGAGTTTTAAGATTTTTGTTGTTGTTTGTTTTGTTTAGTTAATAGCTGAATCCTCCCAGCATATTTTTTTTAAATTGTGGAGCTCTGAGCTTTTAGCCAGAACTGCCTCTGTCCTGGTTACTTTGAAAGGCTATATTAACTATGCCCTGGAATTTTGGAAATGTTCTCATTGAGAATCACTGTGAAATAGTGGTAAGTACTCTTCTGTGGACACACATTAAAGTCATTCACCATTAAGATGGACATAGACTAGGTTTCCTGGATTGAAAGTGGACCAGCATAGGTAAGGTCTAAATTTAGATAGCTGTGCAGAGGAAGAGGGAAGGTAGAATTCTTTCACCCTTCAACCCCAGTTATGGGCTTCCTGGCTGCTTTTAGTTTAGCATTAAGTTCCTGGGGAGATTTGCGCACTCCTGATACTGACCACACTCCCGGGTGCCAATCTTTATCACAGAGACCAGCTTCTTATCTGTTCTAGACAAAAACAGTCTTATTTTAAAGTATATAGTGTTCAGTAGAAATGTTGATTTTGTTTGAACTCCAACTCCTAGGGATGTGGTATCCATGGGTTTGAAGGTCAGGGAGGAAGATGCAAACATTTATCCCAGAAGTGATTTAACAATGAGCAGATGATATCTTCTTTAGAAAATTAATTTTTTTCACCCAGCATTTTCACTTTGCTAATGCTGTGGTTGTGTGTTTGTGTGTCAGAGATTAGCAGGAGTTATCTGTGACAGAGTTGTGTTGTGAATGCCTCTTTGGGAAATGCAGCTTTGGTTGAGTAATTCTGTTCCTCAGCCTCCACACACGACATGATGACTGTCTTTGTAGGAGGAGCCCATCATATTACCCAGCTTCTTTAAGTTTCAAAAGTGTAAAGAGGTCTGGCTCAAAATATGGCATAGAGCCCCGTCTTTATGACAGAAATATGTCTCTCTGCTTTTGTTAAAAGGAAGCAAAAGCCTCTTCTCTCTTGCTCTGATCTGATTGCCCCTAACCATTTAGAAGAATGGTGGAGTAGCAAAATGCTGAAGAGCAAAGATTAGTTGATAAAATGATCGGTAATCTTTGTCATTCCTTAACCTTTCTCTCTTAAGGAAGTATAAATATTTATATTTGGGTTGAAATGTGATTGCAAAAGAGATCATGGGTGGAATAGGTTTGGCAGCATTATTTAGCTACCTACTGATTGCAGCTAAACTAATGCAAGTGTTTTTTTATGTAGGAGGTGTAAACGGATTAGCAATGAATCCCTTAAAACCTGTAGTTTTTTTAGGCTCTGGGTATGATCGTAAGAGCAGGCCAAAGCTTTACTTCTTTCTTCACAAGTGCTTTTCTTTCCTGGGTTGGTGTATAGGAGAGAAAATCAGGCGGTCTTGTATCTGTGGTTGGCTGTCCTAAATGCATGTATAGAACCTGGCCCCTAAGTGATTTGGAATAATTGGGTAGTCTCAGTTCAGTTCTATATAAATTAATCATGAAGAGGGTTCAGTAATAATTGTACTTTATTGACAGCTGTCAACATGTTTGTCATTTTGTAGATCTTAATCAGGAATTCTACAACCACACACAAAGAATTTGACTTTTGAAATAAAATTCCTTAAGGTCACTTAAATATTCTATGCTTTTTTTTTTTTTTCCATCCAGAGAAGAGATCACAGTTATCATATCAATGATGAACAAAGATTTGAAGCTCTTAATCACTGACCTTTGCTGCTTCTTATAGACTCAGTAGCTAAGTGACTTTTACCCAAGGTCACATAGTAAAGTAAGTGGTAGAACAAGGATTTGAATTAGATCCTTTTCACTCTGTTGAACCAGCCGGCTTCCTTCAGAGGTCGAGCATCCTGTGCTGCTCTGTACTGTCTCTAACCCACATTAGGGTGTAACCATGGTCTTTTGTGCTAACTGCATCACTCTTGAACATGTTTAATGAAGTGTTTTATGGATTTGACTTCCTTTTGTGTGTGTGTCTGGTTCCCCTGTGGGGAGTGAACTCGCCACCTTATGCCTGGTTTGACACTGACTTGGTGGCTACTTTGGGTTCCTTGTACCTGGTTTCCAAACCTGCAGCTTCATTGTCTTACTGGCATTATGCCAGATTACAGCGACTTGATAACAGCTGAATCAAATTTTGCTGGATTATTTGATACTGAACTTTATTATTCCTAGGTGTTTTATTTCTCATCTTTCTAAGCAGAGAATTAGGACTCCAAAGCTATAAGAAGCAGGAGTCAATATGTATTTTTTTTTTTTTTTTTTTAAAGAAACTGCTTTGTGGAATACATGCCTTTGAGTCAAACATAATATAATTTGGGGATTTTATTTCTTTTTTTTTTTTAATATATTTTATTGATTTTTCACAGAGAGGAAGAGAGAGGGATAGAGAGCTAAAAACATCGATGAGAGAGAATCATCGACCAGCTGCCTCCTGCACACCCCCTACTGGGGATGTGCCCGCAACCAAGGTACATGCCCTTGCCCGGAATCGAACCCGGGACCTTTCAGTCCGCAGGCCGACGCTCTATCCACTGAGCCAAACCGGTCCCGGCTGGGGATTTTATTTCTTAATATGCCCCTGACAAAAACCATTTCCTAGCTGGCAGGAAGTAGAACTGACTTAATTTTGCTCAGTCATGAGAAGATCAATTTTTTTTAAACAATAACAGTAATTATAGATAGTTGATTTTCATGGCTCATGGCCAAGGATGCCTTTCTCCTTCCCTTATTTTGCTGACTCCCTCTTAACCTTTAGTAAGACTTAGCGCAAACACTGCTTCCTCCAGGGAGCCTCTGTGACTCCTCACTGCCCGTTTAGATACAGGCTCTTTATTTTTTGTTCTCTGGTGGAATCAGGCTGTTTTTCCTTGTTATATTACTTTTCACTAGGAAGTAGTTAACTCATATTAATTTCGTTTTTACTCTTAAGATTTTTTTTAAAATGCCTATAAATTAAGTAATCCTGTTGCCTTCCTGTCCTTACTGAAAAAATAATAGGGCTGGAAAGTAGAAAATTCTGGAATCTTGTAAGAGATGGAAGTAAATGACACCCACATGTTTCATGTCTAGACATTTGAGAAAATGCCTGTTACCTTCATAAATTTTTTTTCCATAATTTCTAAGTAATAGGAGCATCGTGATACAATAAAAATACTGTTACTTTAATGTCAATCATTTGACATTTGAGATTTTGGGAGTAGGAAAAGAATTTTAATCCATTCTAGCAAGGCTAAAATTAAAACAGGTTTCTTCTGAGTTAATTTTCTCTGCCTTCATGTGTATATAAACCATCTTAAATTTTCTGCCTTAGAAGTATATCTTCAAGTTAAATTCTTATATATAAGTTGCTGACTCAAAAGAGAGTGTGTGTAAATTAGATTATTTATTTATTTATTTATTTAGGTTAACCCTCACCCGAGGACATTTTTCCATTGATTTTTTTTTTTTTTTTTTTTTGAGATGGAAGAGAGAGGGAAACACAGAGAGAAACATCAATGTGAGAGAAACACATCGATTGGTTGCCTCCTGCATGCGCCCTGACCAGGGCCCGGGGCCTGGGAGAAGCCTGCAACCAAGGTATGTGCCCTTGACTAGAATCGAACCCAGGACCCTTTAGTCTGCAAGCCAGTGTTCTATCCACTGAGCCAAAACAGCAAGGACTAAATTAGGTTTTGGTTTTTTTTTAGATACTGTTAAATTCCCCCTTCATGGGGATGATATGAACCACATGCACCTTTTCAGATATGTTAAAAGGTAAAATTGTGTCTTAGATTTGATGAAATTGGTACCACCCAGAGAATTGAGAAACTAGAGGTAATACGAAAGTGTACTATTACCTTTTGCAGAGTACATACTAAATAAGGGACAACTATTACTAATATCATTTGTGAAATGGGGCTGATATTTCCTTATTATGAGAGTGGTAAGAAAATTGAATGTGGGACAATGTTTGTTAAATACTCGAGCACTGTGGTTAGCAAACTGCGGCTCTTTGGCCCCTTGAATGTGGCTCTTCCACAAAATACCATGGCTTGGGCGAGTATTTTGAAGAAGTGGCGTTAGAAGAAGTTTAAGTTTAAAAAATGTGACTCTCGAAAGAAATTTCAATTGTTGCCGAAACCGGTTTGGCTCAGTGGATAGAGCGTCGGCCTGCTGACTGAAGGGTCCCAGGTTCTATTCCGGTCAAGGGTATGTACCTTGGTTGAGGGCACATCCCCAGTAGGGGGGGGTGCAGGAGGCAGCTGATCGATGTTTCTAACTTTTTATTCCTCTCCCTTCCTCTCTGTAAAAAATCAATAAAATACATTTTTTTTTTTTTTTTAAAGAAGAGATTTTAATCATTGTACTGTTGATATTTTGCTCTGTTGACTAATGAGTTTGCTGACCACTGCTCTAGCATGGTCTGGCACCTATATTAGTGTCATTTTTCTCTTGTGTGCCTTGGGCCCTGGCTGTTTGGGTTCCAATCTTAATTAGGACCTTCTTGGATTGTAAATTCATTGAGGGCAGAGTTCACATCTGATAAGTCTTTTAGCAGGGTACTTTGGATTTATTAATATATTTTAAATGCTTATAAACAGAATTAGACCTCAGAATATAATTCTGAATTGAGTAGTTAAAGGTTTCCTTTTCTTTTGCATGTTAACCATCAAGTGCTTCCATGATGTTAGCCAGCAACTGTTCCAGCACTCAGAGAGGTCACTGATTGATACTTTCCTTTTTGTCATTTGGAAATCTCTACTTAAAATCTTTGTTAGTCTGAAGAGCACTTTAGTAACAACAACACAAGATGTTGATTCCTATACTCTCTTTTCATTATGGAGTAACTCTCTTATCCAGTTAAATTAGAATGAAAGGAATTAGTTGTTACATGTGTGCTGTCTTCTCAAGGCTGCCTTATCTCAGGGGGTCTTCCTCCCATTACTTCATCTCAAATTTTTGAATGCTAGGATTTGAAACAGTTGTTATTAGATGACCTGAATTCACAATGAATGAGGTTTCCTGGTGACTTAATATGCAGTGCTTTTCATCTTTCATTTCTAAATCTGTTAAGTCAAGTTCCGTATAGTTCTTTTGCATTTAACTGATACTTGAAGTGGCAAGGTCCTTTCCTCCAAAACATTTTAACAGTATGTATTCTTAGATGAATTCCAGTTAAGGGGAAAGGGTATGTACTAAAAGTAATCTTCAAGGCCATTAGTAAGCTGTCTACAAATATTTTCACCATGAGGGATATAGACCCATATGCCCTATTGGCTTCACTTTTTCACTTGCTGGCTTCTCTTCTAACCAATATCATTAGTTAGATGTCCCACTGTGACCCTAAATACAATATGACTTCAGTTAGTTGGATTATTTCTCCAGTCTTTTTCTTTCTCCCCACCTTTTGTTTGCATGGCTTTCCTGTGTCTTCAGAGCCACTTTGTTCTTTTTACAGGGACCCAAAGTTTTTGAGCCTTTGACTCTTCTGGATTTATTTATTACACATAGCCAATGAGGTCCTGAAACTGAGTTCTAATACCAGTTTTCTTAACATGCTTTTTTACATTTCTTCCTTCCTTCGCAACCCTGCTGCTCTCACTTTTTTCTAGACTTCAAAAATAATCAGTTAGTTACTCTGCTTTTACCTTTCTACCCACACTCTCCTCCAATTAATCTTTCTTAAGTATGGCTTTCATTTTGTGTGTTGTTTTTGTTTTCCTTTTCTGCTTGAAGTGGCTCCTTGTTATCCTTAGAGTAGGACACGCTGACTCTTGGGTTAATTTTATCTATCAAATTGTATCTTTCTACTCCTTAACACAAATGGGCTCTTGGCTAGTCTTCTCTTTGATGTCCTCTTATATAATGAGGAAAAAAAATACCAGATTAGAAGGGAAGTTTCAAGCATAAATGGCAGTAGAGAGGGTAAATAACTCCTGTGTATCATATATGCCCACTTCAGTAACTCTCAACCTTTTGCCAATCTTGTATTATCAATCTCAGTATCTCTTCCCCACTTCTGTTTTTTACTTGCAGGTATTTGAAATCTACCTAGAATTACCTTCAATTTATTTTTTATTTAATTTCCTTATTCTTTAAATTTAGTGCTTTTTAGTGAATTAAACTATACTAGTACTTGACAAAGTAAAAAATTACAGCTTGGTAATTTTAAAAATAACTTTATTATAAAAATAATTCAGCCAAAACCATTTGTCTCAGTGGATAGAGCGTCGGCCTGTGGACTGAAAGATCCCAGGTTCAATTCCGGTCAAGGGCATGTACCTTGGTTGGGGGCACATCCCCAGTAGGGGGTATGCAGGAGGTAGCTGGTCAATGTTTCTCTCTCATCGATGTTTCTAGCTTTCTATCTCTCTACTTTCCTCTCAGTAAAAAAATCAATAAAATATATATTTAAATAAATAAATAAGTAAAAGTGATTGATATGGGGAAAAGATTGGAAAACAAGACAAAGTCTATACCAAAAATCAATTTGCTCAGATATTCACTACCCAAAGATAACTCCTTTTAACATTTTGGCATCTGTCTTTTTTTAAAATTTTCTTTATTGATTAAGGTATTACATGTGTTTTTTTCCCCTCCTTAATCCCCCAATCCCTCTGCTATACTCTTGGGCCATAATAGCAGGTAATAATATTCTCTTTCCTATTTGCTAAATCTGGCCCATAAATAAAATCAAACAATACAGACATCATTTCAGGTTGTGCTGCTGGTGGCATGTTTTGTCATTATTATGATTTTAACCATAAGTACTTAGTTTAGAGCAGAAATAATTGGCGTTTATTACTGTTAGGTATTGGGGGCCACCAACCTAGCACACTGGATTGACTCAGCATTTTAAAATTTTAGACTTGAGACTTTTAGAAGTTGGAGTCTTATGTGTGTTGCATGGAGGATTGCGCTCAAGTCCCGATTCTGATAACGTGATTTTATTCTTTTTACCTCTGTGGGATGAGAAATTCTCATAGGTAAGGGTACGATTATGTAAATTTCTGTCCCCATAGGGCCTGGCACAGAATACTTAGTGGATTATTCCAAATGTAGTTTCTTTTTGCCACATTTTGGGAGCCAGGAATTGGATAAACACATACATTGCCTATCCATTATTAGTTATCTATTCCTACGAAATATGCTACCTCAGAATTTAGCAGCTTAAAACAACGAACACTTGTTTTCTCACACAGTTTCTGTGAGCCAGGAATCTAGGAGCAGCTTAGCTGGGTGGTTCAGCTCAGGGTATTTGTGAAATTACAGTTCTCTAGAGGCTTAACTGAGACTGAGGGGCCTACACCAAGATGGTTCACCCACATGGTATTGTCGGAAGTTTCAAGTCCTCACCATGTGGCTGCTTAAGTGTTGTAACAGTACGGCAGCTGGCTTCCCTGAGTCAGGAAGAAAAATCCGGTGCCTTTTATGACCTGGTGTCAGAAGTTACATACCAACATTTTCACTTTATTCTGTCCTTTTAGGAGTGAATCTCAAGTCTAGTCTACTCAAGAAGGAAATTAGGCCACACCTATTGACAGGAAGAGTATCAAAATCTGTTAGACATATTTTAAAATTGCCACATATGTGTCATGTACATAAACTTCCAATTGATGAATATTTAACTTTGGGTTGACCTGACGCCAATGAGCTTCATTTTTAGTAGGATTAATTCTGATACACCCTATGATTTTGAAATTTAATTACTTAAATAAGTGGAGAGAGAGAACCCTGTTCGTGGATTAAAGGACATGAGAGTATTTCCAAATTGTCCTATGAACACAGTTCCCAGCTGGCCTTTTCTTTTCTTTCTTTCTTTCTTTCTTTCCTTTTTTTTTTTTTTTTTTTTTAAGAAATTGATTAAATGAATCTAAAATTTATATGGAAATGCAGAAGATATAGAATAGCCAAAACTACTTTTAAAAGAATAAAGCTAAATTTAATACTGAATATTATCTGATTTCAAAACTTCCTATGAAAAAGAACCTTACTGTGAAGCTACAGTAGTAGATAGTGTCTGTGTAAGGTCAGGATAGAATTGAGAAATAGACTCTATTTATTGTGATTATATGGTCACTTCATTTTTAGTAAAGAGGTCAAGGCAGCCGAAGCCAGTTTGGCTCAGTGGATAGAGCATTGGCCTGCGGACTGAAGGGTCCCGGTTTTGATTCTGGTCAAGGCCATGTGCCTTGATTGTGGGCACATCCCCAGTGGCGGGGATGTGTGTGCTGGAGGCAGCTGATCAATGTTGCTCTCTCATCCATGTTTCTGACTCTCTGTCCCTCTCCCTTCCTCTCTGTAAAAAAATCAATAAAATATATATTTTTTTTAAAAAGAGGTCAAGGCAATTCAACGGGGGAAAGGGCTATCTTTTCAAAAAATGGTGAAAGAGCAACTGGATATCTTTATAGCTTAAAAATATGCCCTGTGTGTCCCTTACCTCTGTAAAACTCTTAGAAAAAAACCTATTTACAACATATGTAGCTAACCAAGAAAGTCATAATCCAGAATGTATAAAGAACTCTTACAACTCAGTATTAAGAAAACAAATATTTTTAAAATGAGGGAGAGATTTGAAGATATACTACATTAAATAAGACATATGAGTGGCCATTAAACACTTGAGAAAATACTCATCATTTAATGGAATCTTGCAAGGAAAATTTCACAAAGCAGCCCTGACAAGGCCTCCCATTACCCTGCCTCTAAAGCCAAGTCGCGTTACAAATGCCATTAGATTCCTGTCACAGTGCTTTAAAAAAAAAAAAAAAAAATCCTATCTAATAAAGAGGGAATATGCTAATTGACCATCACACCCTCAAAAAGATGGCAGCGCCCACGGCCAATAAGGAGAGAATATGATAAATGACTGCCACATCCTCAAAGATGGTGATGCCCTCAGCCACAAGATGGCAGTGCCCAGGGCTGGCCCAAGGCGCAGGTAACCAGGGACAGTTGAGACTTGCAGCAGAGGTGTGATGAGGATGTCGCCTTCCCTGATTGCTGGGTCACCTTTTGCCCCTGAAAGATCCCAGACTGTGAGAGGGGGCAGGCTGGGCTGAGGGATTCCCCCCTTCACCCCCCTTCAGTGAATGAATTTTCATGCACCAGGCCGTGTGTGTGTGTGTGTGTGTGTGTGTGTGTGTGTGTGTATACATTTATTGATTTCAGAGAGGAAGGGAGAGAGAGAAAGAGAGAAACATCAATAATGAGAAAGAATCATTGACTGACTGCCTCCTGCACACCCTCCACTGGGGATAGAACCTGCAACCTGGGCATGTGCCCTTAACCGGAATCGAACCTGGGACCCTTCATTCTACAGTCCGACACTATCCACTGAGCCAAACTGGCTAGGGCTGTGCTTTTTTTTTTTTTTTTTTTTTTTAATCCTCTCCCAAGGACATGCTTAGAGAAAGGAAGAGTGGCGGGGGAAGAAACATCTGTGTGAGAGAAAAACATTAATGAGTTGCCTCCCATATGTGCCCTGAACAGGGATGGAACCTTTCAGTGCACAGGATGAAGCTTAAGCCACTCTAGCCGGGTGTCTTCTTGACCAGCCTGTTAAGGTAGGCAGGCAGGAGAGAACTTATGATTCCTCTTAACTAACTCATCTCTTATGGTTGCAGATTCTCATAAACACAAAGATAAACACAAAGATCGGGAACACCGGCACAAAGAGCACAAGAAGGACAAGGAGAAGGACCGAGAAAAGTCCAAGCATAGCAACAGGTAAGGGTTGAACCAGCAAATCCTTCATTCTTCAGCCAGTTGTCTGTGGCTTGGCTCACCTAGAATAGGTCTTAACTTGAGCTCCAGGTAGACATCCTGGATAGCAAAGTAAGCAGAGACTGTATTTGGTTCGAGTTTTTAAGATGATAGCCTTGATAACTCAGGCTTTACTGGTGATGCCATTGTTCGGATCAGGAAGTGTAGGCAGTATAGTGTATTTTCATTCAATATATACTTCATTAAAAGTATAATTTTTAAGTGAGTCAGCTATAGATTTATTGTAGTATGATGGCATTTAATCAAGTGTGCAGAGAGCTTACCTTGATTAAAGGTGACTAGATTGGAGACATGATCTATTTTTTCCTTCTTTCTATACTTTTAAAGGGTATAAATTAAAAATTCTTAACTTGTGTTTCCATGGTCTGTGAGCTCCTGAAATCATACGCAAAAGATTGAATATATGAGATTCTCCTGGGAGGGCATTCCTAGCTTTCATCAGGTTATCGGAGGAATTTGGCTCTCACCAAAGCCAGTGACTCACCAATATAAGTGAAACTCAGTAGTGCTGTCCTCTCGGATCCAAGCCTCAGAAATATGTTTTCTTGTTTGTTTTGCTCCCATTCTTTTGGTGTAGGAGGCAAGTAGTTAAGCTCAAAGATGTGTAGGGTATCTTTGGATATATACTACTTGTTGAATATGAGGACTTAACGCTTCTATTTTGAGTTAAAGGCAGTTGGTAAGAAAGTTGTATGGTATTCCCATAGTAGCTTAAGTTTTGTTAGAAGGGAATATAAAGATTATACACATTTATTAGAACTAGTGCCTCCAGCCTAGAATCTCAGACCTACACTTGGTTCTTGAATAACTTGTTGGTCCTCTTATATGCATTTTTCCCCCCCAATAAATACTGTAAATGTATTTTCTTTATAACATTTTCATTCCTCTGGGGGATTACTTTATTATAAGAATACAGTTTATAATGCATATAACATGCAAAATATGTGCTAATTATTTATGTTATTGATAATGAGGCTATTTAGTAGTTCAGTTTTTATGGAATCAAATATTACGTTTGGATTTTTGACTATGCATGGGGTAGAAGGTTGGCACCCCTACTTCCTCATTGTTCAAGGGTCAATTATACGTAATTAGCTTGTTTTATTGGCTCTAGACAAGTTAAAAGGAGAATTGCTTTTAAAGTCTGTTCTTTTTATGAATTGTTAAAATTTAAAAATATTTTTAATTCTTTTTATGAATTCATTTTTTAACCATTAAAATAAATAGGTTAAATTTTTCTAATGGGAATATTCTTCATGAATCATCTACCACTTCTGCAGTCTTTTTTTCTTCATTGCTAACTCATTTCTTGCCACCTGATCATCTCGTTTCCATTTTCATTAATCTAGTGAATTTAATCTTAATAGTTGAATCTAAACTCAGTTCACATGCACCTACTAGACTCTTATGGTCCCTTGGAACAGAGTTGGGCTCTGTTGTATTCATTTTACATCTTCAAGGCTTAGCATAGTTCCTGGCTGATAGGTGACACTTAGTATGTATTTATTGAATCAGTGAGTGGATGACCTATCAATGTGTTTGTGGTGAAATATACATAACATAAAGTTTGCTGTTTGAAGTGGCATTAAGTCCATTCACAATATTACATAACCATTGCCAGTATCCATTTCCAGAACTTTTTCATCATCTCAAATCATCTCTGACTCCATTAAACAGTATCTCCCCATTCTTTCTTACCCCCATCCTTGGCAACTTATATTCTACTCTCTGAAATTTCCTATTCTAGGAACCTCATATAAGTGGAATCATAAAATATTTATCTTTTTTTGTGTCTGGTTTATTTCCCTTAGCATATTTCCCTTTTTATGGCTGAATAATATTCCATGGTATGTCTATACCACATTTAAAAAAAATATATTCATTAGCAGCATTTGAGATATTCCTTTCCCAAAACTGGGTTCAGTTTGGCTCAAATAAACTCAAATAAATTATGAAAATTTAAAAGAATCCATTTATCTGTTAATGGACACTTGGGCTATTTTTACCTTTTTTTTTTTTTTTTTTTTAATATATTTTATTGATTTTGTACAGAGAGGAAGGGAGAGAGATAGAGAGTCAGAAACGTCGATGAGAGAGAGTCATCGATCAGCTGCCTCTTGCACACCCCCCACTGGGGATATGCCCGCAACCAAGGTACATGCCCTTGTCCGGAATCGAACCCGGGACCCTTCAGTCCCCAAGCCGACGCTCTATCCATTGAGCCAAACCGGTCCCGGCTATTTTTACCTTTTGATGATTGTGAATCATGGTACTATGAACATGAGCATACAAGTATCTGTGTGAGTCCCTACTTTCAATTCTTTGAGTGCGTACATAGGAGAATTGCTGGGTCATGCCAAACAAGTATTATTATTCTTCCTGCCATGTGTAAGCTTCACTGAAGTGCCAAGGAAATGAGATAATCTTTGACCATGAAGACCTTGATCATCTGTGGAAAATGCTTATACATGATTAAAGAAATGCTAATTTTCATGTTAACAGAAATTTGTCCATAAAGATTTTTTAAAAGATAGAGCTTAATATTGAAAACTTTAAAAAAATTGATCCCTTATCCTCTGGTACATACTTCACCAACCATGATTTGTAGTTGTGGTGGGAGAAAAGATTGGGTAGAAGTAGCATAAAAGGCTTTAAGACACAATTTTGGTCCTGCCCTGACTTGTCAGAATTTCCTTTTTAAAAACAAAGGATGTGATTTTGGTGTTATTTTTCTTGAAAAATCCACGGTAGCTTAGTTACCTCTATCTTGTCTTGGTCCACCTGCTTTTGCCTCATGTGATGTTGGCTAGGTGAAATAGCCTTTCTTAACTCCGCTTTCTCACCTTCCTCAGTTTCCTCATATTACATGCTTCAGAGGGAATCAGTCAATAAGCATAAAAGCACTTTAACTGGTAACTGCTCTACAAACGTGGGATGTATTTTGTACATCTACCATAGCATACTTTCCAAGATTATAGTATAAGCACATTTAGGAATTTGTCCTGTGCAGTTTTATGTCTTTAAATATTTTCTTCATGTCTACTCAAAATGCTTAAGAAAATAATAGCCTGTTTGCCAAGAGGCATTGGAATACCTGGCCTGAGTTTCTGTTTATCCATGACTACATGACTAAATCTAGCCTGGATCTCTAATTCACATGTGAATAACTCATAAGACAGTTTAAGTGGATGGTATGTTGTAAGCAGACTTTTAAATACTTTCTGTTTGACCTCTACTGACACACTACCCCTTTGCAACAAAGGAATTGTCTTTGTTATAGTCCATTAAAATCCTGAACACCGTTTTCTTTGTTATAGTCCATTAAAATCCTGTACACCACAATCTTTCAAATAGTTGTTTTGTTTTGTTTTGTTTTTCATTTTTCTTCTGTAGCAGATTAAGGTAACCTTGAGGCTTTTTAGTCACCTCTGAAGCCCAGAATAATTAAGATTTTTCACGTTCTGTTTGAAAATGCTTCACTTATTCTGATTCTTCGCTAACAGTAATGTGTTTATATGTTCCTTTCGTCTGTTAGATTTTAGCATCAGTCATTTCTCCTTGGGTTACACTAAGGACCCATATCCAGGAGGCATCTTTTTGCTGCGTAGTAACATGTGCTGCATACTTGGAGTGTCAGAGAATGGAAAACCAGCTTTTCTGTTGAGAATGGGATGTGGATCCACTCCTAAAGGACCCCATCTTTTTCCTGTGATTTTTCCCTTTGTTCTCAAGGTGAAAAATAAGGAAGAGGGTATTAAAGATTATTTCATCTTATCTCTGTGTATTCAGGAGTCTGAGGTGATATTCTCATAGTCACAGGGCAGGGCAATAGGGGTAGCAGAGAGTGGATGAGACCAGGGCTTCTGAATCCTCATGTTTTTCTTCCACTACATTATTCTTTCCAGTCAAAAACAAAACAAAAATCCCTCCCCAAGGAAGGTTAGTTGTGTAGTTCAACCGTCTGTGTTTAAATATAAGCACCTCTTTCTCATTTGCATGTCATAAGCAGCTCAGGATCTAAAATGCCAGAACATTTCAGGCACAGCCTCTTTCACTTTGGGCTCCAAATCTCTAAGGTTTTTGCCACTATTAGTCTCATTAAATTCTGGCCCAATGAAAACCCCGTTTCTGACTGTCTCCTGTTTGGTCTGTAACATCACAGGAAGAGTTTATACCAAAGTCAAGTAAAAATAATTTCTTCCGTTTATCTCTGACACTGCTTCTTTCTGTTAGCATTAATATTTAGCACTTTAGGTTCTTGTAAAAATGTACATATAAATCCTCCCCACCAAAAAACCAAAAGGAATACTATTTCTTTTTAAGATTTTTTTAAAATTGATTTTTAGAGAGGGAGGGAGAAGGGAAGAGAGAGAAATATTGATTTGAGAGTGTATCATTGATTGGCTGCCTCCTGCTTGCCATTCCCACCAGGATGAAAGTGAGGGGGCAGTTGAGCCTGTAGCTCAGGCATGTGCCCTGACCAGAAATCGAACTGGCAACCTTTTGGTTCATGGGACAACACCCACCCAACGGAGCCGCACTGACCAGGGCGGGAGTACTCTTACTAGATGCTGAGGCTTTGCTGGGTTTGTAGGCTCTCACCAAACACTTCTCTAGAAAGATTGCATTATTATTATTATTTTATCCTCACTTGAGGCTATGGTTATTAATTTTTAGAGAGAGAGAGAAGGGGGGGGGGTGTTAGAGAGAAACATCAATCGGTTGTTTCCCACATGTTCATCTGGGGATTGAACCTGCAACTTTTTGGTATGCAGAATGACTCCAATCAAATGAAACACCTGCCCAAGGCAAAAGGTTACATTCTTAGCCATAAATTATCTTTAATACTAGACCTCTTCTATGAACAACATTGTTAAAAGCAATTTGGGCTCTAGCCAGTGTGGCTTGATTGGGTATCAACCTGTGCACCAAGAAGTTTTGGTTGGTTTGATTCCTGGTTGGGGCACATGCCTGGGTTGCAGCCAATCGATGTTATAATCTCATATCAATGTTTCTTCTTCCTTCCTCTCTCTAAAAATCAATAACCTGTTTTTTCCTTTATTGATTAAGGTATTACATACGTGTCCGTATTTCCCCCATTGTCCTCCTTCCCCCCACTCATGCTGCTGTAAGAAAGAAGAAATTCTTTCCATTTGAAACTATTTTTAAAGGCATTTGGGGGGTGGACATGGTTTTAGAAAATAAAGGCTATTACATATGTGAAAAACAAGATTCTTTCTGCTGTTTTTTTAACTATGTGCCTCTCTTGCCAGTTTTAAACCCAACACTCAGGCTGAAATTTTGGAAAGCCAGGGAAGATAGAAAAGCACTGCTGTGAAATAGTAAACAAGTGCTTTTCCTGCCTTGTTGGCCTTGCTGATCCATACAGTCAGTGTGAAAGACATTTGAGAGTAAGAATGCTTTGGGTTCTGCTTTCCTTTCAGTTCCAGATCATACCTGAAGTAAAATTAAGAGAATGTAGGATCTTAGGAAAATGTACTGGAATTAAGCAATCATATTAGGAGTTTTCAGATTAGGAGAATTTTCAGAAGGTAATCAAAATTTAAAAATATGTATATTTTGATTTCAGAGAGGAAGGGAGAGGGAGAGAGATAAACATCAGTGATGACAGAGAATTATTGATTAGCTGCCTCCTGCACACCCCACACTGGGGATGGAGCCTAAAACCAGGCATGTTCCCTGACCTGGAATCAAACTGTGACCTCCTGGTCCATAGTTCGAAGCCCAGCCACTGAGCCACACTGGCCAGGCTGAAGGTAATGTAATTTAAAAGATGTTTACTCTTGTTTTTTTGTTTTGTTTTGTATTTTGGTGAGCTGTTTGCTAAGCCCTTTATTTATCTGCACATCCGGTATCATCCTGTCTGGGGGAAATGAACAATTAACATAGATAGGTAGAAGAAGAGGGATGGGTACTTTAGAAATGAGGAAACTGAGTATATCACCACCATTCACATGGGAATTAATGTGATGTAGTGGAAAGCACACTAAAATAGAACTCAGGGCCAAGCTCTACCCTTTACTAACCTGTGTGTCCCACATATACTAGCTGTGTGTCCTAATCCCGTGGTTGGCAAACAGCCACTCTCAAGCCACATGCGGCTCTTTGGCCCCTTGAGTGTGGCTCTTCCAAAAAATACCACTGCCTGGGCGAGTCTGTTTTGAAGAAGTGACGTTAGAAGAAATTTAAGTTTAAAAAATGTGGCTCTCAAAAGAAATTTCAATCGTTGTACTGTTGATATTTGTCTCTGTTGACTAATGAGTTTGCCGACCACTGTCCTAATCCAAGCCACTTAACGTCCTGGTCTCATTTTTCATTTTGGTCGTGTTGAGAGCAATACTAGCCCAGTCACATTTTCAAGTTTTTATAATGTACTAAACAGCTGAGTTGGTGGTGGTGATGACAGTGATGATTGCCACAAAGCCTGGTGAGTATTAATGAGATACATTGGAGCTGTCAGTTTTGTTAGTTGAATCTAATTTATTAAAGATTTCATGGTGGAAACAGCATTTGAGTTAATCATTGAAAGATGGTTAAAATCTTTAAAAAAAATTTTTTTATTGATTTCAGAGAGGGAGAGAGAGAAAAAAATCAATGATGAGAGAGAATCATTGATTGGCTGCCTCCTGCACACCCCCTCCTGGGGATCAAGCCTACAACTTGGGCATGTGCCCTGGGTGAGAATTGAACCTGGGACCCTTCAGTCTGCAGGCTGACGCTCTATGCACTGAGCCAAACCGAACAGGGCAAGATGGATAAAATCTTGACGAAGGTGATGGCTAGAAAGAGGGGCATTTCAGACAATGAGAAAAGCATGAACAAAATCATGGAAGCATTGTGTAATGTACTTTGCTCTAAGAAAACTCCAGTTGGGTGGGTGCCTGAATTAACATGATGGAATGGTAGAAAATGAGGCCATAAAAGTGACTTGGGGCAAGACTGTTAAAAGCTATTTCAAGAAGTTTGGGACACTAAAAAGAAAGCCTGGGACTTGATTCTAAAGGGAACAAGAGGCCACTGAAAACAGTTGAGAAAGGGAGATATAGAACTGAGCTACAAATGGCATGAGGGGTCTAAGAGAAATGGCTCCTAGTTTGGATAACTGGGTGGCTGTTTACCCTATAACAGAGGTAAGGAACTTAGAGATAGGGAGAAATGGGAGTTGTGACTATGTATTGGCATGGCACATCCCTTTATCCTTCCTGGCCTGCGAACAAAGAATTAAATAATTTCTGAGATTCCATTCAACTCAGAGTTCCAATAATTCTAGTGATTTTGAGCATTCAGTGATAAACATTAAGAAACCTTTAATTTTTAAAAAAAATATATATTTTATTGACTTTATACAGAGAGGAATTGAGAGGGATAGAGAGTTAGAAACGTCAATGAGAGAGAATCATCGACCAGCTGCCTCTTGCACATCCCCCACTGGGGATGTGCCTGCAACCAAGGTACTTGCCCTTGACCGGAATCGAACCCGGGACCTTTCAGTCCGCAGCTCTATCCACTGAGCCAAACCGGTTTCAGGTAGAAACCTTTAATTCTTAAGAAATCTTTAATTTTGCTGTTATGTTTTTTTCCCCCAAGACAACTTTTTAATTTACCTAGAATTTTTATTTAGCAAACATTTAAGCTTTAATTGTTTGCTTTCCTTAAAGGGGCTTGTATTTCCAACTTCCGCAGCCTTGAAGCGAGTGCGCGCGTTCTCTCTCTCCCTCCCTCCCTCCCTCCCCCCCCCCCCTCTCTCTCTCTCTCTCTCTCTCTCTCTCTCTCTCTCTCTCTCTCTCTCTCTCTCTCTCTCTCTCCCCCCTTTCTCGGTTCTCCTTTAGGTATCTCCTGGGATTCTATTGACTGCAATCTGCAGTGAAGGATCTGCTGCTTTGAGCAGTCAGGTAGCTGGGATGAGTGCGTACCCTGAGCCATTAGTGGCTAAGTCCTGTCAGAAGATAAAGAGGCTCCTTCTGCTCCCTAGCAGTGCTTCATTTTCTGTTTGTTTGCTAATCCTCACTTGATACTTTTCCATTGATTTTTAGAGAAAGTGGAAGGGAGAGTGGAAAGGAAAGGGAGAGATGGAGAAAGAAAAAATACCAATGTGAGAGAGACACATTGATTGGTTGCCACCCACACGCACCCTAACCAGGGCCAGAAATTGAGCCTGTAACCTAGTTACATGCCGTAAGCTGGAATTGAACCCAGGACCCTTCAGTCCACAGGCCGATACTCTATCCACTGAACCAAACAGGCTATGACTAGCAGTGCTTTTTTGCTTTGTTTGGGAAATATTGTAACACAGCTGCCCACTCTGGAGCCATACTGGCTAAGTTTAAATCCTACTTATCTCCTTAGATGTGTCTCCTTGGGTGAGTTACTTAACCTTACCTGCCATGTCTCAGTTTCCACATCAGTAAAATGGAGATACTGGAACTTATCTCAGTCTTTTTTATGGGAATTAAATTGCTTAGAAGAGTGCCAGGCACTTAGAGGTATTCAAGTATCTGTTAAATACTTGTGATAAAGGACAGACTGGGGTGTTTTTTTGTTTGTTTTCTTTAACAGATTTAAATGGTTTCTCATAGCCAACATCCTAGCTTCCCAGAATATCAGACACGGGGCATTTTGTTTTATTTTCTGAAGAGTTAGCAAATGCTATCCTGGGGCAGAAGGAAAATGCTTTTCCCTCGTAATAACCCTGGTCAATCTTGTCTGCTTAGCTCCAGCAAGGGTCACAGGCAAAAACTTTTACTGTCGTCACTATAAAAATAGTGTAGGTTACTTTTTCCTTAGTGGAAGCTAGCTAATTGAAGCCTAAGACTGGCATGAACACTCTGGAGAGTGGCTTTGACTCTTGCCATTTGTTCTCTTTGGCATTGACTTCTGCCTGTCAGGACTCTGCTGGAGTGGGGGATCTTATCCTCAGACAGACATGAGCCTTGAGCCCCAAGGAGTCAGCCTGTGTGCATAGCCACTAATTGGGCGTTTTCTCAGTCAGATTGCTGATGATGAAATTGCTATTTCATTGCAAAGTGTGATCATTACAAAGGTTCTGAAATATTAGCTACTGCCAGTGTTTTGACCTGTGTATCTCAGACTGAATTCATTTTTTTAAATATATGTTCTTCAAATCTTTTGGTTCCTTACTATGATGAGTTTTAAGCCTTTCTTCCAGTCTGTTTTTCTTATTCAGCCCTGCTGAAGTTTCTTTAATTTCTCCATCATCTGTTCTACAGCCTCTGAACTGGGTGCTATTGTAGCCTTCAGTGGTATTTAGTGAGTTTGACATTGTGTATGTAAAAGTCGTGGGTACAGTATAAAGGCAAGAGTAACATCTCTTAAGACAGGCAGTCAACACATGAACTTCGGCACTGGTCTGAATTTCCTTCCTCCACCAGTGGGAAAGGTGCTGCTCTTTAAGCCGCCATAAAAGCCAAGTTAGTCTGGAGCATTTTGGAATAAGAGGCACATGCTAGGAAATCCTGAGTGATGATGAGTTGGCCTAACTGATCCCAGATTTGCTCCATTATCTATCACTGGCCAAATCTGCTCCTAATTTCTGTGGCACAGCCCTAATTAGACGTGTTTATCACAGGACTTGGTCATCCAGATGCATATGCTCCTTCAGGGAGATTCCTAGGAAGGGCTGGCACCATGGCTTTGCCAGCACTTCTGCCCCTGTAGGGGTTATGGATGAGGAGTAAGACCTCAGTCCTGTCTATTTCGGGCAATAGGGACAGGAACAGCCACTGATGTAGTAATGTTATATTCAGAAGCCTAGTAGGGCTCCACAAACTCGAATTTCTCACAGTTCTCAGTGAAATGCCTTGTATACCACAGATGTCCTTACTCCTGAATCATCTGAGTTCACTAAATATAATAATCCAAACCTGTTCTCTTACATCTAAACATTGGGAGAGAATTTCCAAAGGAAAGTCAAGTTGATAGTTTCATTTCATTCTGGCCTTTGTATTTGATTATGACCTACTAAGGGATTGCTATTCTAACAGGGACTTTGAATTTCCTGCATGGATTTCCCTCTAGTTAGCAGGCAGAGGAAATATCTGACTTTTTTTTCTTCTTTTTTTTTTTTTCAACTTTCCTACGTGGCCTGGGTACTGTCTCATTGCCTTGTCATTTGTTGCCTTCTTTCCCCTCATTTCTGCCGAGTGTAATAATGAGCAACAAAGCTGAAAATGGGAAGGCTATGTGCCCTTACAAATTGCCTATGCTGTGAATGCCAAAAGGCCAGAAAGCCAGTTTTGTAGTGAAATAGACTAATATTCTAAGAAATGCCTTCATTGAGAAAGAGAACAAGCATGAGTTTAAATCTTAACTTAGCTTCTTTCTAACATATAACTTTGAATAAGACTGAACTCCAGGCTCCTTCCTCTGTTTCTAAATCAGTCTCAGGGATTGAATGAAACCATGTGTGTGAGGATCGAATGAAACAGTGTATGTGAACATGTCAAATACGCTGCTTGCTTAGAGTTTTTTACTTTGTGAGGGGAAGTATATTCATCCAGTAATATCATGGATGTAATTGTTGCATATTCTTTGCTTTTAGGCAAAAACTTGTGTAGATGGCCATAAATATTTCCTAAGTTAATGTAAAAACAAAACAAAACAAAACAACTAAAACTACAATGCCTGTAGTATAGAATAGTGATAATTATCATACATTTTGCTGGTAATATCAAAATCATGTGTAAGCTCCTGAAGTGGATCAGTTGCTATTTTGTAACTTCGCAATTTTACCCGTCATTCTAAAACTGGAGTGTTATGCAATTGAGAGCTATTTTTGTACGGAGTAAAGAATAAATTTTTTTATAAAACATTGCACTTTGGTAAAAACAGATATGAGAGCACAGTGCGTAGAGAGTGACATCACAATGATGCTGAGAATCAAAAGCATGGTGGGAAAGCTTGGTTGCCATGTACCTCTAGAGTCTAGGCACACAGAAACTAGGCTCAGTTGTCATGAGTTCAAAAGAAAAGTTTGCTCATGTGGAAACTTGTTATTTCGATGTGTGGCACCTCTAAATAACCTAATGAGGGCATAGTATATAAACAAGGTAAAATGGGCGTGTGTGTCTCCCCTCCCCCCCCCCCCCAAAATTTCCTAGATCTTCTCTATCCTACAGTTGTATGTTTCTATTAAGCTAGATTTCATAGTTTCTGCTTATTACTCGACCCCCTATATCCATTTGGGGCTCGTTTTGTGTACAGAAAGGTATGTGACAGCAGATGCTCTCTTGACCCAGGCTCTGTGGCTCTCACCTCACTAGATGCTATCGTTTGTTTATTCATTTTTGGCCTTCAGTGTAGCTAATAAGCTGGCTGAATCGCTTTAGGATAAACTTCATGGCGTGAACATAACCTGATGAGCCCATTGCTGGTAAAATCTGTTTTTGGGGGGGCTGAGAGTGTGAAATGTGACAGATGGGAAATGCAGTCTGTGGTGGGAAAGGCAAGGTGCCCATAGGCCTGATTGTCCTTGTCAGCTGTTCTGTGTGTGGGATGCACCCCACCAATTCATAGCACTGGAATTCAAACTTCCTTTTGTTAACTTGTGGGATATATTGGTGATGTAAGCAAGGATCCTAAATCATCTGCCCAGTATACTGAAGAAAACAAGTCATCCAGTGTTCTGCCACCTTAAACTACAGCATGTGATTTTTGCTTATTGCCCGGCTGTCTTTGTCCACATGCATGTTTATGTTGTTGCAATCATTTTATATGCATATGTATGTATTTTTCTATACCTTTCCCCCCCCATACCTTTTATATGAGGGACTTGAGCATCTGCAGGAATTGGTATCTGTGCCTAAAAGAAGTGGTGTTCCTGGAACCAGTCGCCCTAAGTTACCAAGGGATTACTGTATTCCTTTTTTTCATTTATGTCATAAACATTGCCCATGTATATTTGTAGAACTCATATATTATAGCATATTAGCTACCTAATTTGATATATCACAGTGTTTTCTGTTATTACTCACTAAGGTTGTATCTAGTTTTTTGGTGGCTTGTTTATTTTTATATGCTTCTTGTTATGGGAAGCATCAAAATAAACATCTTTTTGTAATGTTATTTTCTAAAGAGAAATTTCCAGGAGCTAGATGTCAGGGTGTGGACATTATAGTGGCTCTTGCTTTGTAATGTCGTATTTTGTTTTCCTTTTTACACTGTTGCCAGTGTGTTTACTGGCCCTTTTTAAAGCTTTTAAACGTTTTACATGCCTTGCTTTTAGATGGATCTTTTCTTATTGTAAAGAATGGACCAAGCAGCTCTATCTATTAGTAGCTAACTTTTTCTAGTAAAAACCAGCAGGAAACATCTGTTGTGTTGGACTGCTCGCTGCACAAAGCCCTGGCTTGGCTACATATCTGGTATGTGTATATCTTAAATCTGGCTCAGAGCTACCAAATGCATTTTTGGTGAATTGTCTTTATTCCTCACATCAGATGTGAATGCTCAAGTTGAAGTTTTCATTATAGATTTTTTTGCTGGTAGAATATTGTAGAAGTACAAAGGAGCTTGCTGTATATTTTTAGTCACTGGTTAAAAAAAAAAAATGTCCTGGTTTGTTTAGAATGACTATGTTTCTCCATTTGGTCCCTTTGTGCCTTTGAAAAAATAAAAACATCAAAATAAATTCCCGTGTAGACAAAGGCATCTACTTGAACCTTCTGTCAGGACTGTTTACTTAAACCATTGTAAGTTTCCATGGTTCATGTGATCTTAAGTTATCTTGTGAGTTTATCTTGTGAAATGAACCCTCTGGTCCCTATTCTGGGCTAACCATTTGTGTCTTATTTTTCACAGTGAACATAAAGATTCTGAAAAGAAACACAAAGATAAGGAAAAAAACAAGCACAAAGATGGAAGTTCAGAAAAGCATAAAGACAAACATAAAGACAGAGACAAGGAAAAACGAAAGGAGGAAAAGGTACAGAATTTTCCAGTGGGGGAGGCAGAGATGGGATGTTCTTTTCATTTTGTTTACTTTTTAAACAGATAATGAAAGCACCTTCATTGCACAGAAAGATCCCTTGCCTTTGAGTGAAAAGGTCTCAGTCAGGAGACTTTAGAGTAAACCATAATCTTCCACTTGAAAACAAGGTATATTGCCACTGTACAGCATATCTATTCAGGTCATTATTTTATATGGCAAGTGGATACATTTAAGATGTAAAGTTCTGGAGCTGTCAGTTTTCCTTCATGGGGAAAATTAATACTGTTTTGGGGGGAGGGCTTAATGCTCTCTTGGTCCTCTGTTGAATGGAAGTTCTTCTTGAGTGAAAATTGGTGATGCTGGTGCTTTGCTGACCTTTGGTTCTAGCAGACCCAGTATAGCTGTCTGGAAGCAGATGGCCTCCGCTGGCCGCAGATGAGTACTGCTGTGCATAGACTTTTTAAAAATTGTTTTAATTTTAGGTTTTGGAAAAGTAACGTTTTCATTTGGTAAATTCAGACAATGTGAAATAGGGAATATAGTGAAAAATACACCTCCTTTCTATCCCTGGCTCTATCTTTCCCTTTCTGGAGGCAGCCACAATGCCAACTATTTTTTTATTTATTTATTTTTTTTTTGTATTCTTCCAGAGATACTTGTATGCATATTTGCGTGTGTGTGTGTGTGTGTGTGTGTGTGTGAGAGAGAGAGAGAGAGAGAGAGAGAGAGAGAGAGAGAGAGAGAGAGATTTTTGAAATACCCCTCTGACAAGTCTAGAAAGTGGGAATTTGAAGAAGGGGAATGTGAATACACTTTTCCAAACCAGAGAAAGCAGGAAATAGACTATTTTAAATATATATATATATTTTATTTCAGAGAGGAAGGGAGAGGAAAAGAGAGAGAGAAACATCAATGATGAGAAAGAATCATTGATTGGCTGCCTCCCACATATCCCCGACTGAAGTTGAAGCCTGCAACCCGGGCATGTGCTCTGACCAGAAACCAAACCATGGCCTCCTAGTTCATAGGTCAACGTTCAACCACTGAGCCACACAGGCCAGGCTCGTTTTGTTTTGTTTGTTTTTTATTTCCTCTCTGCACTGTGAAGGGCAAATCCTTGAGAGGTGGAGTATATTTACTGAGGGAGGGGGACGTGCCATAATTTAAAGGTAAAAAGTTATTATTTTGCACTGAAACTTTTCTCAGTGTATTGGGCGGTTTATCTTGAAGAATTGTATAAAATGAGTATTAGAAAAATATGAAGACCTTCAGTTCACCTGGTCACCAAGAAGAGTCCGTCTGTGATCAGGGTACCCCAAGGGTTGAAGTCAGATGCTCTCTAATAAAGAGAGAGGCTTATTTATTTGAGCCAAATGTAGCTTTCACGGTACTAATAAGTTACATTGTTTGACTTTTCAGGTTAGAGCTTCTGGGGATGCAAAAGTAAAGAAGGAGAAGGAAAATGGCTTCTCAAGGTAAGAGTCCTCTGCTTCCTGTGGGTGCCCCGCAGGCCGGCTGCCCGTGTGTCTGCTGCCCAAGTGTGTCTGCTGCCCAAGTGTGTCTGTACCTGACACTCACTGACCTGGCCATCTCCAGGTTTCCCAGGAAGTTGGCAGTGAGAGGACTTGACCCTAAGTTCTCTGAGCATTTCCAGAGTACCCTTTAGTGAGTCTGACCAGGATATTTTCCAGAAGTTATTTTGAGTGGAGAAGGTTGACAGGAAGAATTTTTTTTTTTTTTAAATTGTGATATAATTTACATACCATAAAATTTACCCTTTTAAAGTGCATAGTTTATTGGGTTTTAGTATATTCTTTTAGTATATTTAGTATATTCTAGTATGTTTAAATATTTAGTATATTTAGTATATTTAGTATATTTATTTAGCGTACGTCTTCCCCACTATTGCACAATCTGATTTCTGAACCTTTTCAACACCCCAAAAGAAACGCCATACTTAGTCAGTAGTAATTAATAGTAGTAGTATTCTGAGGCTCATATATAGATGCCTTTTTGACCTACATTCTAGGAATGGGTATAGATTTGAGTAGAGATACAGTGTGAGTAATAGAAACACAGTCTGCATAGTCACTTTTCTTGTCCTGTTTTTGTTATGATTCTGTTTTCCTCATCAGCCTCACCTTTTTAAAATAAGTCTAAGAATCCCTTCTAGTTTCAAAAAACTACAAATTTATGGTCATATATTTTCTTATTTGCCTCCATAAAACATCAGAATAGATTTACTAGTTGTTGGAAGTAAACGTTATTGACTTGGACAAAGTGTTCTGAGAGTTTTGCTTCCTTGAAACTTCGAACTTTCAATTTCGTTTGAGAACATTTTTTGAAAACTGGCATGTCCTCCAGGTCCCTTAGACTAGGAGCAGCAGGAGCCCTCTTCAGGCATGTTTTGTAATTGTTCTAGGAATGCTGAATAATAAAATTCACTATAAGCTACCCTGGGCATTCTGATTTCTTAGATAAAGTGACTGAGCACAGGGAGGCTATTTTCTGCCAAGAAACTGACTGAGTGGATTTTTATTGAACTAATACGTACTGAGAAAATAATGGACTCTTTGGACTTGGAGTAGTTTTATTAAACTAATACGTACTAAAAAAAATAATGGCTTCTTTGAAACTTGGGTTCAGTTTCAGACTTTCTGGGGTAGAAGGTTAGGAACACACCTTTCCAGGCAGTGGGCTCTGCATTCATTTTGCTGGATTGCTTATTTGCTTGCATATGTATCTGCAGAGAATCACTGGATGGAACCCAGTTTTCTGAGAAATTGTTTTTAACTTCACCTGTGACGATACTAGGATCTAGCATTTACTGGCTGGGTAAATGGCAGTGTTTCTTTCTTTCTGGCACAAAGCTTGTGGAGATTTTGGACTCTTGGATCTATGTTAGTCTCTTTTGTAGTTTAGGGGAACAGCTTTAAAGGCTGGCATTTGGGGAGTGTGCAGAAATAAGCAAGGAAAGCTAATTGCTTTAAACATTCAGATTCTTTTGCAAGCAAGGCGATCCAGTATGCTTGGGGAGGGCGAGGGGTGGGGGGGTGGATGAGGTGATATGGAGGTGGCATTATCTACTCTTAAAAAACCCTGTGAGGCCGAGACCGGTTTGGCTCAATGGATAGAGGGTCGGCTTGGGGACTGAAAGGTCCCGGGTTTGATTCCGGTCAAGGGCATGTACCTTGGTTGCGGGCATATCTCCAGTAGGGGGTGTGCAAGAGGCAGCTGATCGATGACACTCTCTCATCAATGTTTCTAACTCTCTATCTCTCTCCCTTCTTCTCTGTACAAAATCAATAAAAATATATTTAAAAAAAAAAAAAAACAACCCTGTGAGTATCCTGACTTTCTTTGCAGCTGAGTCTGTGTAAGCTTATCCCTTGGGTGTCTTAGAGATAAAGCTTTGTGTCCAGAGATCATTGCCTGTTCCGAGTTAGTTAGCTCTGTAAGTGCTTCTGGCTGTAAGCAATGAGGTTCTGATCAGATGTGTTAAGTCATGGAACATCCCAAGGCTGTGGTGATGGTTAGTTTCATGGCTTTCTCTCTTTTTCCTTTTGCTTTTTGGTTCAATATAGTTGTCTAACAGAATTATCTTTTTATATTCAAAATACAAAATCTTAATAAGGATAAGGCAAGGCACTCTTCTGTATGTCAAGTAAATAAACCTAAGGAGGACATTGAACAATGTCTAAACGTGTCTTAGAATGAATAGAATTTGTCCTGGTCTTCTCATTTAGCAGGAGCCCTTCTTTTGCTGTGATGTCATCTTGGTCGTTTTCCTATGTAACTAGGGTTATTTCCCTTAGACCAGGGGTCGGCAACCTGCGGCTCCGGAGCCGCATGCGGCTCTTTTGAACCTTTGCTGTGGCCCCCAGCAGGTCCGACACTAGCAGGGCAGATAGCAGGATGGGGCGGGGAGCTGTATCACTTATGTCGCAATGGTTTTGCGGCTCCGAGGTTGTTTTTTTCCTTCGAAAACGGGTCCAAGTGGCTCTTTATGTCTTAAAGGTTGCCGACCCCTGCCTTAGACCTTTAAGGTACAAAGTTTGGGAAATAAAATTTTCTTCCTTTCTTTATAAAAATGATATTTTAGGTTTTGGAGCACTAGAATAATCAGTTCAAATCATTCCTGGAGTCAGATACATAGTCTATCCTTCATGTGAAGTAAGGAAACAATTCAGTTTAAGTTTGTTCCTGTTGTAGTTTGGGTCATGCTGTCAAAGGCAGCTAAGATGTAGGGGAGACAAAGACTTGACTTAGAGTAAGAAGTCCTGATCCAGATCTTGATGTGCCTGTTGATCTGTAAAGTGAAGACAATACTATCTACTTCACAGGGTTGTGAAGTGAGAAAAGTGCTCATGGAAAGCCTTTATAATAGATAGAATTGTATGTTGTTCTTATATTAGCTGCTTTTCAGTGTAGTAATTTATCCCTGCTTTGCATGTTCCAACACTCATTAACAATTTTTTCTCTCTTTAGTCCACCACGAATTAAAGATGAACCTGAAGATGATGGCTATTTTGCTCCTCCTAAAGAAGATATGAAGCCATTGAAGAGACCTCGAGATGAGGATGAGTGAGTATATCTCAATACTTTTTTTTTTTTTTAAACAAAATAGGAGTTGTTTAAAGGATAAATGTGATGTGTGTCTCTGCAGTACACAGTTTTACACAGAAAAACTGCATTAATGGACTTTTACTCATTTGGAATTTGTGATTAATGGATTTATTGGGTGTTTGAATTAGGAGAAGTAGCGTTTGCTGAGCAAATATATATATATTCTCCATTTGCTGAGGCTTAAATGGAGAATATATATTTCTATTTTTCTTATTAAAAAGGCAGTGCAAATAAAATAGAATCCATGAAGAATATTTAATTTAAATTAGGCTTATCATCATTTATAACAGATAAGTTTTCACTGGTAAACCAATTCCTCCTGGGATCTGTGCCTGCCAATACAGTCTAAATGATGTTTCAGTGTATAGGATTTTGCTCTGAATTAATACAGGTATTTGAGACTTACAGTGATTCTTTCTCAGATTCCATCAATGATGTTAAATTCTGTTCATTATTTTCAATCTTGTATAGCTTATTATGTTTCAGGAATCTACAAAGGATTTAAGGGAGAAAGTAGGTGGGAAGAGAGGAGGGAAATATTTAGTGAACTCATTTGTGTTCATTCAGGATTCATGCAGAATTTCTTTCCTGTCATTTCGAGCCAGTCATTACTTTGTGGCAGTCATTGTTGCACTTTTGGTTCCCAGATTTCCATCTTCTAATGGTGTCATTTATGCTGTCCCTCCATTCCATTTCCCTCCCAGACCTGCGTGTATTATACGGTTGTTTTGTTCTGTCTAGGGCTGTAATGATTGGGCTGTGGTCTGGCCTTCTTTCTCTGTCCCATTCTTGATAAGAATGCTCAGCCTAGAATAATAGCAAACACTCCTACCTTGGAAGCCTCTTAAGAGGTCTTAATCCTGTTGGTGAGAACTATTGAGTTACAGTTGTGTTAATGCATATTCATGTTCCCCTTTCTAGTGCTGATTTTAAACCTAAGAAAATTAAAACAGAAGATATCAAGAAAGAGAAGAAACGAAAACTAGAGGAAGAAGAGGTTAGTAAAGAGACTTAGGCCCTTTGGGGCTTGAGTTTGGAATAGGGAGTTTTACATAAAACAACTTTTGAAGGCAAATGGGTCTTAGGGATTTAATTGGTCTGTAGAGGAAAAACTCTTATGTGTACAGTGACTGTGCACTGTTGGTGTGACGATCTCTCCTAGCCTGCCTGGGTGTCTGTCCATAACTATGGTGCCAACTGACCCTTTTAGGGAAACTCTGCCCTCATCATACATACAGAGGGAGGTGTAAACAAGAAATTATATTTGCTTACAACCAAGAATAGTTTTCCCTAAGTAGTTTCTTAGTGCTTTCCTATATATAACAAGGCTTTTGCTCGTCTCTCACTTTGGTAACCATTCCTATTTAGCGACCTTTAATTGGTGCCACTTAGACGTAGGGTGAATCCATGCTCTTTTCCACAGCTCCACCCACTCTGGCTGCTGCGTCTTGTGCCTCTGTTCATCTTGTGCCTCCTCCCTAATTTGCTTTGTTCCAGCCACAATGACCTCCTGTATTTTTTTTTCTCACAGTTCTTTTGTGCTTTGGAGCTTTCTGTAGCATCTACTATTCCCTGTGTCAGGAACACCAATGCTCATCCTTCCTTCTTCTCCTGAGTTATAAACCTCCCCTAACAATCTCAGTTCAAGTACTTTTCTAAGGGTTCTACTCATGTTTGTGGTAGATTAAACATACCATGTTATGGTTCCTTCTTTTGACACTTTGTATTTCTTATACTAAAGAGTTGTTAGCAAGTAATTCAAGTAAAACATGCCAGCAATTCACAGGGGTCTAAATCCTCCACTCCCCTATAAGAAGGGGGTGAGTGTGTTTTCACACTCATTTGTATGTGAGGTTAGCCATTGTCTTGGGCAGAATGGATTCACAAGTGTAAAGACAATAGCTTGAAGCATCACCAGTAAAGATAGAGATAGTGAGGGTCAATGAATCTACAGAGTGTAATCTATCATAGCAATAAGAATAAAAGTGATAATTAAAGTTAAATGTAATAGGTGCTTACTATGTGTCAGACACTGTTCTTATTTTAGATATTTCATTTAATCCTAAGAAAAACCCTTAGAGACAAATATTGCTACTATTATCTCCATTTTACAGATGCAGAAACTGAAGTATAGAGAAGTCAAATAATTTACCTAAGTTCAGACGACTACTAAGTGGAAAAGCTGGGATTTAATCCCATGCAGTATGATTCCAGAGCCAGCACAGTAGCTACTGTATTATCCAGCCTCTTGGGGGACTTTTTTTTTCCCACAAGAAGGGAGAAAAAGTGTCTTAATGAATTCATATTAAGAATATTATAGAGAGATGATTGGGTCCTGGATTTAGGGAATTGTAGTTTTTCTGACAATCTGTTCTTGGCAGAAGTTGAAGTTTAGAGCCAACTCAAGGAATTGAGAGAGAGGTGTTGAATAGTGATTATGGTAGTCACTCCACTTTTGTGTAGATCAGGTGGGGAATATTTTTTCCTATCAAGGGCCATTTGGATATTTATAATATCAATTGATTGCCACACAAAATTATCAAGTTAAAAAATTAGCCTGCTATATTTGGTCAAACATTTAATTAACTCACCCATCATACCTTTTCAGTGCCAGACCAAATGATTTCACGGGCCTTACACAGTGCAGGCCAGACATTCCCCACCCCAGTGTAGATCATCAGACTAGTCAATAGAGAATTGTGAAACTTAGCTCTCCATGCTTTCTATATCGCCTTAATGCTGATGTTATGCACAATAGTACCTTTCTTGGAGCTTAGAAGAGGTTAATCATAACTGTTAGAGGCCATTTGGACAAAAGAACAATTGACTCCCCCTCTTCTCTTCTTCTTAAAATTGTTTTTTTAGCAACCCCTCTCGCTACACAGGGAGAAAACAATTTCAGGCTGAAAAACTGAAGTAATACAGTCCTATTGTGGCAAGGACCCCAAATGGCAAGATCGGTTATGAAACCACTTGCTGGCTATGCTTTTTTCATTTCTGGGCATTGGTCCGAAATCTCTGATTATCCCATTGTAAGGTTGAAACATACAGTAGCCAGTAGTTCACTGATGAGACCTGCCTGTTCAGATGTGCCTGCTGTTCAGAAACTATTCAGAGAATGTCTTCACTGAGAAGCATTTCCCTTTCCCGTGGTGTGTTTGAGCCTAAATAAACATTGTGAATTATGTGGTCCTTCCAGTACTTTCTGCTCACAAACATACTTACACATTTATATATTCCTATTTTCAAATATATATGTTGTGTAATCTTTCTTTTCTTCTACCCAAAAGGTTATTTGTTTAGCAGTCCTGAGTTTGTCTTGATTTCCATTTTATCACATAGCCCTGGAATAGTACCTATTCCAGTCATCTCCATGAGTCACATTCTTTTATTTTTCTGGTCAACTTGGGCTTTCATCGTGGCCAGTATTAGTGATATGATGTTGAGGAAGTAACAAAACATCTGTTTCAGACTTTCCTTGATAATAACTGGAAAAGGTCAAACCAAACTGCCTATAGAGCTCTTCCAAGCTCTGCCATTCTGTAATTGCTTTTAAGATAGTGCAAAACCACCTTTCAGAGCTACATATAAAACATGTTGACTTAAATTACCTTAAATAGTAGAACAAAGGAACATTTTTTCCCCCCAGAATGTTCTCTTGAGTGATAGCCCCACATGTTGAACAGCTCAGATGTGCCTGATGTGTGTATTTTGATATTTATCTTCTTTATTGGTGAATTGCCCTTGTTTATGTTTGATGATCTTTTTCTGTGACACTGTGATAGTCATCTAGGGTCAGAGCCATAAAGAAATGCCACCATAAGAAGTGGTAATCATCTTAGGACCTTCTGAATACTTGCTTACTATTTTGTGACTGTGTGTATGCAAACAGCAGCAATGAATGTTCCCCACTAGACTCAATCAGAAATTTCCTTTCCAGTTGTATTGGGTCGGCAACTAAGTAATTGCGGATTTTTTAAAGAAAATCAAAGACAATTTTTTCATGGAACTAAATAACTTTATTCTGTAATGTATTGCCCATTTTGATCAATGACCTTTTGCCATCTTTCAGGCAGCATCATAATCCCACGTTCAAAAAACTTCTGGTTTTTATTAGCAAAAAACTGAATCAGGTACGATTTGACATCATCATCATTATTGAAATTTTTACCATTCAAGGAGTTTTATAAAGATCGAAACAAAAAGTAATCAGATGGTGCAAGGTCAGGACTATATGGTGGATGTGGCAAAACATCCCAACCAAGCTCCATTAATTTTTGCCGAGTGACCAAAGATGTGTGTGGCCTTCCATTGTCATGATGGAATACAACACCTTTTCGATTTGTCAATTCGGGCCGCTTTTCTTCAACTGCATTGTTTAATTTCGTTAGTTGTTCAATGTAGACATCAGAATTGATCGTTCGGTTGGGTGGTAAGAGTTCAAAGTAGACAATTCCTTTGTAATCCCACCAAACTGATAGCAAAACCTTCTTTTGATGAATATCAGCTTTTGATGTTGTTTGAGTTGGTTCACCTGGCCTGCTCCACGATCTTTTCCGCTTGATATTGTTGTAAACAACCCATTTTTCATCGCCAGTTATCAGTCGTTTTAAAAATGGATCATTTTCATTACGTTTCTTTAGCAAATCGCAGCTGCTAATGCGTTGGGTTAACTGTGATTCTTTCAGTTCGTGAGGAACCCATGTATCGAGTTTTTGAACATAGCCAAGTTGTTTTAAGTGATTTTCAATGCATGTATGTGATACATGAAGCTTCTCTGCAATCTCACGTGTTGTACTGTGACAGTCCGAATTGATTATTGCTTTGATTAGGGCGTCATCAACTTCAACTGGACGACCAGAGCGTTTTTCATCTTTGAGTGAAAAATCACCAGAACGAAATTTGGCAAACCAATTTTGACACTGCCGTTCTTTTAAGGCTTCGTCACCATAAAAGGCACATAACTTTTTATGAGCTTGCGATGCGTTTTTCCCTTTGCGGAAATAAAAAAGCAAAATATGACGAAAATGTTCCTTTTGATTTTCCATTTTTCAACGAACGCCAAACGAAGACTACAAAACAGATCAAAAAACTTTTTTTACTGATTAACAGCTGAATAGCCAACTATCAAATAACAAAATGTGTTTTACATTTGTACTACGTCTGCAAACCTAAAAATTCAACTGAAGCCATATATGTGTGAAACCCGCAATTACTTAGCTGCCGACCCAATATATTAAGCACATAATAACTTCATGTGCTCATTATTTGGTGGTGTTAGAAGAAGTTTAAAGATCAGTAGATTAAAACTAAGTGAGGATAAACACTGGGGTTATTCTATTCAGAAGCAGCACTTTCCCGTTTCTTCCTGGGGTTAAAAAATACACTTTCCCAGGCTCTTCCCCCACAGAATGAATGTTTTTAACTTCTTTCTTGAGCAGTTATATATCAGGGAGATTTGGAAATTACTGCTCTAGGGAAAAGTACTAGTGAATTTTTATTGGGGGGGGTGGGAGGGGTTGGACCTAAGAAAGTCTCCAGTGCTAATGTTTGATGATTCCAGTGTTCTTCCTAATGGCCCCAAAAACTACTTCTAGAAAAGCAGCTAGTCCTTTCCTTTTTTAAAGTGCGTTCTCACCATGTTTCTTTGTAGGACGGTAAATTGAAAAAGCCCAAGAGTAAAGATAAAGATAAAGATAAAAAAGTTCCTGAGCCAGATAGCAAGAAAAAGAAGCCGAAGAAAGAAGAGGAGCAGAAGTGGAAATGGTAAGATCTCAGCCCGGGGTTAAAATGTCAGCTCTTTGATTCCAAAGCCTAATTAAGCAATAGTGTTGAGTTATTAAAATTAATACCTTGATATTTGAGGGAGGAGGGAAGTACTTAAAAGAATCTCTCTCTACCAAGACTTAGCAGAGGGCAGTTACCTCCGGAACCTTTGGGCCCGGGGTCACTGCACAGCTTCAGGTCCAGGGATGGATGCCTCACTGCCTGTGGGTGTACCTGACAGCCACGCACAGCAGACCACAGGGAAAGAAAAGTGTGACAAACCCCTTTCCTCTCCTGCAGGGAGCGCTTTACCCATCTTCAGGGGACACACAGGAAGAGGAGGGTCCTGGGAGCAGGAGGAGGAGGGTCCTGGGAGCAGAATTTTTCCAGCTGCCACACTGGGAAGGGACAAGAACTGAGCCCTCCCTTTCGAGGCTTACCTTTGCTAGTTCCCATTTGCAGGATGGAAAGAATCTCAGGAACATTGGTGGAGCCGATTATGCCTGCAGCCTCTCCCTGGAAGCTCTCTGGGTGACGCTGGGAGAGAAGGGTAGAGCTGATCAGGGACTCAGGCTTTGGTTACTGATTCTCCTCACTGAAGGCCAACCAGAGATCCAGATTGTCAAGTCCACTCATTCAAAATGTCACTTTTACCATATCCTCCCTCTCAACAAAAGTCATCCATTAAATGATGCTCCTACCAGGGTGCAGGGGTCAACCAAAAAAAAAAAAAAAAAAAAAAAGAATCTCTCTAGAATAACATTCTGAAATAAGTTTCCAGGTCCTAGTGAAAGCATTAACTAGCTCATAACCTATTTTGTCTCAAAACTTGGTCACAGTCTATTGAACAGAATGAACTATAGAAGTAGACTTATGCATATATGGGAACTTAGCATATGAAGAATACTGCATTTTGCCGAAACCGGTTTGGCTCAATGGATAGAGCGTCGGCTTGGGGACTGAGAAGTCCCGGGTTCGATTCCGGTCAAGGGCATGTACCTTGGTTGCGGGCATATCCCCGGTAGGGGGTGTGCAAGAGGCAGCTGATCGATGACTCTCTCTCATCGATGTTTCTAGCTCTCTATCTCTCTCCCTTCCTTTCTGTACAAAATCAATAAAAAAAATATATTTAAAAAACAAAAACAAAAAAAAAAAAACAACAAAAAAAAAAGAATACTGCATTTAAAATTATAGGGATAATTTTAAATAAGATGGATTATTACATAAATAGTGCTGGGAAAACTGCCTGTTTTTTTAAAAAAAAATCTCCCCAAGAAAACCTGTGTGAATATCTTTATAATTACAAAATAGTGAAGTCCTTTTGAAGCATGTCATAACCAGAGCCATAAGGAAAAGCTTTATAAATTTGATACATCAAAGTTAAATCTGCCCTGGCTGAGAGACTCAGTTGGTACACCAAAATGTCTCTCAGACTGGGAAAGATTAATAAGTATCAAAATATCTAGGTTGAGAGTGTGAGAAAACAGGTATTACCCTTCTCTGTGGGATGAAGAACCCTGCAGTCTTATGGAGGACAATTTAGCAATAACAGAAATTTCTTTTGAAAAGTGTATTTAGGAGGGAAATTTCATTTTCTACTTAAGTTTTGTTGTTTAGAATTTTGAAATAAACATTTTTAATAGTGATTTTACTTAAAATTTGGTTTTGGGTGTATTGTTTTGTTTTCCAATGAATCTTTACCCAAGGATATTTTTCCATTGCTCTTCAGAGAGAGTGGAGGGGAGGGAGGAAGCAAAGGGGAGAGATGGAGAAAGAGAGAGAAACATTGATGTAAGAGAGACACATTTATTGATTGCCTTCTGAGTGTGCCACCATGTGTATGGGGATCAAACCTGCAACCCAGGTGTGTACTCTTGACCAGGAATCAAACCAGTGACAGCCCTTTAGAGCATAGGCCGATGCTCTCACAGTTGAGCCACATTGGCCAAGGCAAAACTTTGTATTATTTAACTTCTACACCAATAATATATGATTTGTACTTATGTTGAAAAATTCCAATGATCCAGAGGCATAGGATTCAGAAAAAAAAATGACAGTTTTCTCTCCTTCCTATTCCCATTTTTCCTTCCCAGCTTTGGGGCAACCACTATTTGTAGTTTGGTGTGTAGAGTTCCAGACCCATTTATATGCATGTACTCTATGGCTTTTGTGACTTAGAAAACTAAGATCTCCTCAGAAGCTGAGGGAAGGGGAAGGATCAGTGACTAGGTGGTGGCAGAGAGGAGCAGAGCTACAGTAGCAGAACTGCTCCATGTAATTGTGGGTGTGAACACACGGGGTTAAAAGGAAAATGTAGGAAAAAAATCAGTCAAGGAACCCTGGGCCTGTGCAGGGGTCACAGTCAGAAAACAAAAGATATAATTTTGCTCTTTTCATTTTTTTCTTTGAAACAAATTTCTTGTCATAACTAGCTCCTTTCTGTCTTCCCCCTTCCTTGGCCCTAATGCTCTTATTGGGCCCTAATGTATTTATTCTTTTCCTGGCTCAGCCGTGTGTGTGTGTGTGTGTGTGGGTGGGTGTGTGTGTACCCTGGAAGAGTCTAATAGCCTAATTTTGCTTCCATGGTTGAAATCCTTATTGGTGTTGCCACACATTAATTTTGAGAGTCTGGCTTCTGTGTTGTTTGTTTGTTTGTTTGTTTGTTGTTCAAGTGTGGGATTGGCTAGTCTTGAACTGAAGATGGTTGGTTTGGAGGGAAGCGATCTCTGCTATAGTTAGTTTCCTTGCATGCTTTTCTCAAGTCTGACTGCTAAGTCCTGCCCGTTCTTAAGCACAGTCCTTTGTGGTGGTGCAGGGTAAGTTTTAGAAGTAGAGAACAGGAATGATTAGTTTCTTACCTGAGAGCTTGCCTTTTCCTTCTGTAACTATTGGCTCCTATTACACCTGAAGGCAGTAATTCAGACCTCTGACAGCATCGTCAGGGAGCTTTGATGACAGATACCCTCACTTGTACTCGCCTCTTGATATTCCACTAAAAGAATTACACACTTTACCAGCTTAGCTCGGGTGCAGATCTTTTGCTTCCACCCAGAGCCTACAGACTTGTTCATCTTGCCAGAAACAAACTTTGAATCCCTATCTCCCTCTCTTTGGTAATTGTGGGGATGGGGAAATGTCAGGGTCCCTCTAGGTTTCTTCACTGTATTGCATTTCCCCCATAGAAACAATGTTACAAGTGGCTGCAGTAACATTGCTCAGGTTTAGTTCTATGAGGATCTCTTTAACCCATTTTGACTGGTACCTATTGTAGCTGTATAGGATTTCAGTTTGTCTTCAGTTAAGTACACTTTTGTGTCAGGGCTGACCTGTTGAAACATACATGCCATGTTAATACTACTAAGATGACTTCACCAAAAGACCTTGAGACTGGAGTTTGTTGCTGGTGTTCGGTGTGACTTTAAATGGAGTTTTGAGTCTTTTTTAGCAAAGAGACTCAAAGGATTATAATGTGGGGAATTTGTGTTGAAAGATCGGGACTCATGAATACAATCATAATAGTAAGAAATTTATGAAATATGCATTGACATTCTCCTCAAACCATAGAAACTGTCCTTGATTCATTAGATTAGCTTCCCAAAAGCTGTAGCGTGTGACCTTTATTTCTGAGATTTAAAAATTAAATGTGCATTTTACAGTGTACTCTGAGGTGTTTTTTAACTATAAGGGAATATGATTTTAGAGAATATGTGGATGATTACTTTCCTGTCTTACACGCATTTCTAGCACTTTTCCATTTTATTTACTCAAGCACATTTTATTGTCACATTTATACCTAATGAGTAAGTTGAGTCTGCCATAGAGAAATCATTTCATTGTGTACATGTTTTCCTCTTTATTTTTAAAAAATATATTTTTATTTATTTCAGAAAGGAAGGGGGAGAGAGATAGAAACATGAATGATGAGAGAGAATAATCGATTGGTTGCTTTCTGCATGCCTCAGACTGGGGATTGAGCCAACAATTCAGGCATGTGCCCTGACTGGGACTCAAACTGTGACCTCCTGGTTCATGGGTCGATACTCAGCCACTGAGCCACGCTGGCTGGGCCTACATGTCTTTCTTAATTCTGTTGAAACACTGATTGGGGAATAAAAGGCATCAGTAGTGTCAGAGACATTGGTACAGGGAGAGTTGCTGACCCAATAGTATCAGCCTGTGGGAGTATACGTTCTATCTGGAGAGTAATAGACTTGGGTTCCTGCTTCTAGGCCTTTTTATGCCAGCGAAGAGTTGGGAGATCCTGCGTTTCACATCTGTAAAAGTGGTAGTTGGTCATAGAGGATCTTTAATGTTCCTTCTAGATCTGACATCTTATTACATGTTGACCTTGACTTTTTATTATCTTTAATTGCAGTGAAATAACATAAAATGTATCATCTTATCTATTTTTAAGTGTTCAGTTGAGTGGTTGTACTTTCCTATAATTGTACAACCATCACCAACACCATTCATCTCCAGAACTCTCTTCATCTTACAAAACTGAAACTGTTAAACAATAACTCTTCCTCATGTGACCTTTTCCCCCTAGTTGTTGGTAACCACCATTCTATTTTCTGAGTTGGTTAGTCTAGGTACCTCATGTAAGTGGAACTATACAGGATCTGTCCTTTTGCGACAAGCTTATTTCACTTAGCGCGTCTTTCAAGTTCATCCATGTTGTACATGTATCAATTTATTTCCTTTATTGGCTAAATATAATTAATTTTATATACCTACCACACCTTGTTCATCTACTGATGGATACTTAGCTTGTTTCTACTTTTTGGCAGTTCTGTGCTGCTATGAAATGATCGTGTACAAGTATTTGCTTGAATATCTGCTTTCAGTTATTTTGGGTATATTCCTAGAAGTGAAATTGCTGGATCCTGTGATAATTCTTTTTAACTGTTGAGGACCTGCCATGCTGTTTTCCACAATAGCTGTATGTGTTCACATTCCAACCAACAAGGCACAGGAGTTTCAATTTCTCCACATCCTCGTGCACACTTACTATTTGTAGTTTTTGGTGTGGGTTTGTTTTTTTTGTTTGTTTTTTCTTTTTCTTTATTTTTAATATATTTTATTGATTTTTCACAGAGAGGAAGAGAGAGAGAGAGAGAGAGCTAGAAACATCGATGAGAGAGAGTCATCGATCAGCTGCCTCTTGCACACCCCCTATTGGGGATGTGTCTGCAACCAAGGTACATGCCCTTGACCGGAATCGAACCCGGGACCTTTCAGTCCGCAGGCCGAAGCTCTATCCACTGAACCAAACCGGTTCCGGCATGTTTTTTTTCCTTTTTTTTTTTTAATTGATAGCCATCCTAGTAGGTGTGAGCGGTATCTCATGGCTCTGGCTTACATTTTCCTAATTATAGATAATGTTGAATATTTGTTCAGATGTTCATTGACCACTTGTGTATCTTTGGAGAAATGTCTATTTACATCCTTTGCCTGTTTTTTAATTGGGTTATTTTGTTGTTGTTGAGTTTGTGGTTCTTTATATATTTTGGATGTTATTTCCTTATCAACATTTTTCTCTGCAAATATTTGTCAGTACATGAGTTGGTTTTTCCCTCTGTTGGTTGTGTCCTAAATTTTGTAGTCCAGTTTACCTAATTTTTCTCTTGTCTGTATTTTTGGGTCATATGTAAGAAATCATTGCTATATCCAACATTATGAAGCTTTTGCTTTATGTTTTCTTACAGTGTTTTATAACTTTAGCTTTTACATTTGGGTTTTTGATACAGTTTGAGTTTATTTTTGTATGTAGTATAAGAGACCAACTTCATTCTTTGGTGTGAATATCCAGTTTTTCCAAAACCATTTGCTGAAAACACTTTCTCCATTGAATGGTCTTGGTAACCTGATCAGAAATCATTTGACCATATATGCTGACTTTGGTTATATAGTATACTACTATTACAGCACAGTTTGATACATGTAATTTTTATTTGATATTTCTAATCTTTGTTTATAATAGTGGAGTTGGAAGATAATAGGAAGTATTAGAGTTTGAATAATTGGCCTTTGGAATAATTCTATAGAACTGTAGGGCTTTTTATTTAAGGTAAAAATAGTGAAGATTAAAATATGAAGTTTTAGCCAAAACCAGTTTGGCTCAGTGAATAGAACGTCAGCCTGCGACTGAAAGGTCCCAGGTTCGATTCCGGTCAAGGGCATGTACCTTCTTTGAGGGCACATCCCCGGTAGGGCACATCCCCGGTAGGGCACATCGATCAGAAGGCAGCTGATCGATGTTTCTCTTTCATCGATGTTTCTAACTCTCTGTTCCTCTCCTTTCTTCTCTGTAAAAAAATCAATAAAATAGCCAAAACCGGTTTGGCTCAATGGATAGAGCGTCGGCTTGGGGACTGAAGGGACCTGGGTTCGATACCGGTCAAGGGCATGTACCTTGGTTGCGGGCATATCCTCAGTAGGGGTTGTGCAAGAGGCAGCTGATCGATGACTCTCTCTCATCGATGTTTCTAGCTCTCTATCTCTCTCCCTTCCTCTCTGTACAAAAATCAATAAAAAATATATATTTTTTTTAAAATGAAGTTTTAAAATAGTCTCTCTGTAATACAACTGAGTGACTCTTAAAGAAAACAAAATGATAGTGTGAGGTCTGTCTAATTCTCTAGAAGGAAAGACTTGGAGACATAAACAACCACTTGCAGTACATGGTCCTTAATTAGATTCAAGTTTATAAAATATATTTTGGATTTAATTGGGAAATTTGTAATATGATCCAGATAATAGAATGCTATTCGGGAATTATTAATTTTGTTACATGTGGTAATTGTTTTTATAGCTAAATACGGGAACATCCTTATTTTTATAGAGATGTTTGCTGAAATATTTAGGGGTGAGGTGGTATAGCTGCAACTTACTTGGAAAGAGTTCAGCAAAATAATGAAAATTTTGCCGAAACTGGTTTGGCTCAGTGGTAGAGTGTTCGTCTGCGGAATGAAAGGTCCCAGATTCGATTCCGGTCAAGGGCATGTACATTAGTTGCGGGCACATCCCCTGTGGGGGGTGTGCAGGAGGCAGCTGGTCGATGTTTCTCTCTCATCGATGTTTCTAGCTCTCTATCTCTCTCCCTTCCTCTCTGTAAAGAATCAATAAAATAGATTTTTAAAAATAATGAAAATTTTAGTATAATATTATTATATATGGGTTATGGTATGTGGTGTTCTATATATTCTCCAACCCCCCCCCCCACTCCATGTTTGATCATTTTTAAAATCAAAAGGTTTTTAAAAGCTGTTTCCACTAAGTTTTACATTTCACTTATCATTGTCTGCTAGATAGCTCTAGATCAGCGGTTGCCAACCAGTAGTCCATGGACAAGGTCCAAAAGGTTGGCAACCGCTGCTCTAGATAATCCCAATACCTTAAACTCAGTATAAACCCAGTGACTATTATTTCCCAGTCTTCTGTTGCATTATGTGTTTTCTCTTAGGGTTGTTTTCCCCTAAACCTTCAACTGGCATCTCCACTTCCAGGAGGCCTTTTCTTATGTATCAACAGCATAAGTATTATGTATTTCATTGTTACTATCATATCATAGTGATAAAACAACCGTTTTATTTCCATATCCCCACTTGTTGCCAAGCTTCTTGATTGATGACCTCTTGTATACAATATCTTTGAACTGTTGAAATGTATTTTCTCCATTTCATCTTATTTGTTGTATTGGGTTTTTCAAAGTGAAAGACACTGGTTATTTTGATCCAGGCCTTGAATATAGGGCTCTGAGTCATTCCAAAGCACCAGTCAGTTGAGGAGATAAACTTTTTTTTAATAGGTGATAATCTCTACAATAGATAAAGTGGTCACTAAATGAGGTTGTACCTTGTCTTCTAAAGGTGGGAAGAAGAGCGTTATCCTGAGGGCATCAAGTGGAAATTTCTAGAACATAAAGGTCCTGTATTTGCTCCACCATATGAGCCTCTTCCAGAGAGTGTCAAGTTTTACTATGATGGTGAGTTGTTCTAAGGTTATCTAATTCTTGGACAAGAAAAGACTCTGATTCTATTTAGGAATAGAAAGTGAGGAAGGACCCTGTGCTGTATATCCTTTTGTTTATTTCATTTTGTTTTATTCTCTACATAACTCACCGCACTGGGCCCACAGTCTGAGTTCTTTTATCTGAACTTTATATCTAAGGAGCCACTCTGCAGAAGTTATTAGAAAAGCCTTACTTGAATGATAGTGTTTTATTTTAGCAATATAATGCAAACTTGACAAGCTGTGCATCACTAGAAATAGTACTAATATTTGGTTGAGGATTAGTCTGTCATCAACCTCTAGGTGTAGGCCTGGTAGGTGTCTATAGCAGAACACTATGCCTTTGCTATCTGATGTCGTGCTTTGAAAAAATGCCCTGCCTAGTTCTCATAGAACCCTTAGAAGTGTTCGTTGACTCATAGGTATTTCTATCCTTCGTTTGAAGAATTTGAGAGTAGTCTTTGACTCTCCTTCTATTGGCAATGTAGCAGTATGCAGATAATAATGTTCAATTGATTTCCCTCATTCCAAGATTTCTATCCAAAAGTGGCTAAAGCATTATTTTTCAAACCCTTATGTGCTTGACCCCACATGGATCTGGGCCATTTAATAGGTGTGGAGTGGTATTGGGTGCTTCTGAACCAGTTGGTCTGCTGGCCAAACTTTGAGAAACACTCAGCAGAAGAACTGAAAGCATTGGTAGTGAACATTCAAAGTTCTTATGCATCTCTGTCTACTAACAGTGGCCTCAGGGCCATGAATGCTTACGGGTCAAGGGAGTAGTTTATATTGAAAGGCTGGGTCTTGAAAGTAAGTAACTTGGCAAACTGGAATTTGTTTTTAAAAACCATGTTCTTCAATGTGTCTGTGATCAGATACCGAGATTCAGCAGTGGCCATTATTGACTATTCCTCGATCGCGTGGTGTTTGCAGTCTACTGGACCTCATAGCCTCAGTGACAAATGCTTACATCAAATAAACATTCTGTCCTGTGTTTATCAGAGAGCACAGGACAAAGTTCTGTTAGCCCTCACATTCTAAGGATTCTATAAGAACTAGGCAGGGCATTTTTTCAAAGCAGCATATCAGACTAGAATGCACATATAGCAAAGGCATAGTATTCTGCTACAGACACCTACCAGTCATTTCTGGAGATTCTTAAATGTGACTGAACGCCAAAATTCCAAAGAAAAAGAGAGTCAACAACCTTGAAAAAGACAGTCATAAAAGTACAGTTAATCTGTAGCCCTAGTCTGGGTTTACCAAGGGCTTTAGAAAGGCCAACTGGTAAAGCCTCACTTTGAGATTCACAGTGATTTGAGGGAAAGCTCGATTCCCTAGTCTTTGGGTTTCTTTTCTCAGGACGGGAAGCCAGGGCTGGAATAGTCATCACTTGTCGCCATGGTCCCTCCCCCAATTCTTGCTTAGTTCTGTGTGTCATAGGAGCTCCAATTCCAGGGCTATAGTATTTTCTCAATTGGTCTTTCTCTGGAATTCTTTCCTTTGATTATGTAATCTCCTACTGCAGTAAGCCAGGAAGTCACAGTTCTCTTGCTAGTCCAAATTGATTCTGTAAGTCCTGCCTACTCTCTAGGGAAGAGAATTCTCAGATTCTTTTAGCCTGCCAGGGAGGTGGAGCATAGGCTGGCTGAAGCAGTGAATTGCCTCTTAAGAACCTCCAGTTTTCAGCTGACTCAGCAATTTCTTCTTCCTGAAGCTCAGCCTCTTCCACAAAGCACTGTCATTGCCAGGAACCTTCGAGTCATCCTCCACCACCTGCTGCTGGAAGCAGTCATTTCATCTTTTGACAGCTCATCTAAAACAGGAGGTGTCAAAATTGCTTTCTCTATTGAGATAGAAATTAATAAAATTGTTCAGTCTCCATTTAACAAAATACTGCTGTTTGTTTAGTTTATACCAAACAGACCTGAGAGAACAATTTACATTTTTTCTTGCCATTTGTTTTATTCTTAGTGACTTAATGTTTTCCTTTATAATGGAAGCATGTTACAACTTTACTGGCAAGTCTGCTTCAGATGGGAATGGGGGAGTTGTGAAGAAGTGCAGGAAACCCTTGAAAGCCAGTCTATTTTTTGCCCTCAGTCTCTCTTCCAAAGGCTGGAGCTTGGGAGGTTGATGGGGAAGCAGCGCCACCTGTTGGCCTTTTAAGTTATTGATTCCAAGAAGGTTCTTTCCGGCTACCATGGCAGTTTCGATTTTGTGCTATGATTTCTTGCATCCCTACAGTCAGGGACACTGACCTGCCATCATCGTGAGATGAGATGTCTTCTGAGTTTTGAAATAACTGGATTTCTAGTTAAGTTAGTTTTCTATAATAAATGTGAAAATCCCTAATGAATTATTAGTACCTATGTAAGTAGTAATGTAGTGGTATGGTATTTAACCCAATTGATTTTAAGTATAGCCAAATTATGCCATGGATGGATGGCCTTGTAAATTTGGATTTTCAAGGAAAAAATGGAAATGGACCCTAAGAGTACTGTTTAAAGTACACTATTTAAAAAGTAGATTTAATTCCTGAGTACTTTTATTAACTACTTGAGGTCCACAAAACCCCAAGAACCCATTCAGATTTACTCTACGCTGTATAACATCTGGATTCCTTTAGAAGGGCTTTTGTTAAACGTGGGCACTCTGCTGAGGACCCAGTCATCCCTTGTATCCTCACTGAGTCCTGATGCCCTGAATGAAGCAACCTCATAATGCCTGTTCCAGGGCGATGCATCTCAAACTCCGCTGTGCACACAAGCCATTGGGTCTTATTAAAATGCACTTACTAATTCAGCAGGTCTGGTGTGGAGCCTAAGATTCTGTATTTCTAACAAACTTCTGCTTGATGCTGATGCTGTTGGTCTGTGAGCCACACTTTGAATAGCAACATTGTAGAGGAAGGTCTGTCTTAGACTTTTCATAGAGATATCTGGGCTTGCCTGCTATGGACATATTTCTTTATTCATATTCCACCCGCCTAACTTTAAAGAATAAAGTAGCCTATTTCTTTTCTCCACAATTCCTTTCTTCTGCTCCCTGCCCTATCCTTTCCTCCCCTTCTTGAACAGAAGCTGCTTAGCTTAGCACTGGCAGGTGTCCCTTGAGGATTTCGTTTTTAAAAATCATTGAAGAGGTATAAAGGACCCTGCTTGCTGAAAAGAAAAGGAAGAGTGACTGGGCCTCCCCCAGGTCATCCCTGGGAACAATTTACTGACTGACATAGTCTCCAGAAAATGACCCAGGTAAATATCTGCTAAAGAGAAGGAACATCTATACAAGTAGATATAAGTCAGAATATTATATTTATTGTTATTGTTATCACGTGCACCAGACCTCTAGATATCTTGGGAAGGTAAATCCTTATTAAAGTAGATTTCTCCAGAGCTCAGTGTTTATACTCAGAACATGAATATTATACCTTATTTTTTGGAACCACTTTTTTTCTAGGTAAAATCATGAAGCTGAGCCCCAAAGCAGAAGAAGTAGCTACGTTCTTTGCAAAAATGCTCGACCATGAATATACTACTAAGGAAATATTTAGGAAAAATTTCTTTAAAGACTGGAGAAAGGTATTGTAGCTCATGTATTAATATCCTAGCATCTTGCAAAAATATTGATCAACTAATAGTAAGAAAGATCAAAAGTAAGAAACCACAATTTTACAGCAAATCCCGGGATATAAAATTTGAGTTTATGAATTATGTTAAAGGTTATTTTTTTCTACTCATTTACTATATTGTATAAGATTTCTGTCCAACAAGAATGCTTACATTTCTTTCCTCCCCACTGTCATGTGGCCAAATAGAAACCTCAGCTCCCGCTGTGCAAGGGAGAATTTGTTTCAGACACCTGCACTCTGTCTGCTGTTGCAGAGAGATATTAATGGGATGCCCCTGTCCCTCTTATTTGCTTTAGGTGCTTTCTGCTTTTAAACCCATGTATCTGCCTAGGTGATTTTAAACAATCTTATTCTCAATTTGGATAATGTAGGCAGAGGCCAAGCTGAAGTTTACATTCTGAATAGCTCTGGAAATAAGGTTTAATAAGTGAATAAAGGGAGATAATGTTTCTAAAAGAGGCTGGGTATGGGAATAGTTCTTTATTTCTATTTTTTCCAACTGGTATTCATATGCCTAGAAAGGATTGTGGCAATGTGCCAAGGAGTCCAAGATGCTACGTAAGAATTACCTTTTTTAATGATAACTGATTTTAAACATTTTAATGATAACTGATTTTAAACATTTTAATGTCAGATATATATATATATATATATATATATATATATATATATATATATATATATATATAAAAGCCTAAGTGACTGGCTGGTAGTTATGATGCGCAATGACCACCAGGGGGGCAGACGCTCAATGCATGAGCTAAGGAGCAACAGCAACTTTGCAGAGGGCCCTCTTGCACTCCTGGACCCCTTTGGGGACGTCAGACGGCCAGTTTTGGCCTGATCCCCACAGGCCAGGCTGAGGGACCTTGCTCACTCTGCAGGCGCCCTTCAAGCTCTGGCACCACCCCAGGTGCGGCTGGCCCGTTTCGCCCAGTCCCGCCCTGCCAGACACTTTCTAATTAACTTTTTCAATGTGCACTAACCCATGCACTGGGCCTCTAGTTTTATAATAAAAGGAAATAATAAAATTATATTTTTTTTCAAATCTCACTAATTTAGATTGACTACCTATCCAGATACCTTTGACTGAAGAAATGATGCTTTGCTATAATTGCAGGGAAATCTGAGGGCTTACTAGAGTATTTACCTTCTTCTATCTCCCTCTTTTCTTTTGACTAGGAAATGAATAATGAAGAGAAGAATATTATCACCAACCTAAGCAAATGTGATTTTACCCATATGAACCAGTATTTCAAAGCCCAGTCAGAAGCTCGGAAACAGATGAGCAAGGAAGAGAAACTGGTACTATTTCTTAAATTTCTGAGGAGTTTGGAATAGGGATTGTTTCATCCATTTTTCTTCTTGGTTCTTATAGGACAGCTTTGGCTTGAGTAATCTCACATGGCTCTGTACTAAAGATTTAGGATTCTCAACCTAGAGAAATAGATTTTCTTCAGGGTTTTGTATAGACTGAAGATTGTGAATAGCATTTTGTTTGATGGCTCAGTATAAAAACCCTGATGCTGCTGACCTCCAACAATATAGTTCTTAAGGATTGACAGATCTGTCTTACTCACAGTGGATCCTGTGTTTTAGAGAGCTATGACAAATCAAATACTACTGGCCATATACCTCCCTTTCTCTGGTCTACTTTACACTGGAATCTAGCCAGGCTCATTTATATGCATCTTCCATTCTTGACCAGCCTTTTTCCTGAAGGATCTTTTCAGTATCCAGCTGGGATGTCATTTTCTTCTAGAGCATCAGTAGGCAAACGATAGGCTGCCTGTTTTTGTAAACAAGTTTATTGGAACACAGCCACATCTATTCATTTACACATTATCTGTGGCTGCATTCATGTGGCCGAGTTGAGCAGTTGCAACAGAATCCTTATGGCTCTCAAACCTAAAGTATTTCCTATCCAGAAAAAGTTTACCAACTCCTGATCTAAAGGAATGCAAGCTGGAGTTTCATTTACTTCAACTTGGAGGTCCGGAAGTTAAGGATTTTAAGAAATTCTTTGCACTTCAAAGCCCTTAGAGATTCAGTGTTTTAAAACTTGGCATGCTTCTAAAATTTAGGCCATTGTATTTTATGTTATTTTAAAAAAATTTATTTACTGATTGATTTCAAGAGAGAGAGGAGGGAAAGGAGAGAGAAAGAAAACACACACACACACACACATCGATTTGTTGTTCCACTTATTCATGCATTCGTTGGTTGCTTCTTGTATGTGAACTGACGGAGAGCAAACCTGCAACCTTGGCGTATTGGGATGGTGCTCTAACCAACTAAGCTACCTGGCCAAAGCTATATATCTGTAACTCATTGTTTGATGGTGGCTATTTGACCTTTAGTATGAAAATGAGTTACTATAAGAATAACTGCATTAGTCTTTTTCATGTCGGCTTAGTCTTCTCCCCAATATTCCAGATAAGTGAAATTTGGTTTATGATGCACTTCAGTGGTGTTTTTAAACTTAAAAACCTCTGGTGTTTTGTTCTTAGAATATTGATCCAAAGATAGGGAGGTTTTGTAAGTATCACCTCATCAGAGCCCCTGCCAAAGACACTTGCTGCCAGTAAGTTCTGAGTCTGAACCCACCCATAGGGAAATGGGACTTGGTTAAATTGAATTGCTAAGTATCATAGGACTGACGAGGCAGCAGATGGCTACGGGCCTTCAAATCTGTCCCTTGCCTTTTTGGAGCAAGGGTCACAATGTCTGTAACTAATATCTAGGAAAGAATCTCTGACAGACTTATTTGAGCTTGAAAACCCATGTGAAATGCTATTCAACTGAATGCCTCTGGAATCTGAGAGAGAACACGGAGGTGCTGCGTATGAGGCCCTGTCAGAAAGGCTCTTGTCCATCCATATTGATAGTGCTCAGCAAAACGGTGTTAATTTTTGTTTTAAATATATTTTTATTGATTTCAGGGGCCGGGGGGGGGGGTGGGGGTGGGGGAAAGAAACATAAAGGATGAGGGAGAATTATTGATTGGCAGCCTCCTGCACGCTTCCTACTGGGGATCAAGCCCAGAACCCAAGCATGTGCCCTTGACTGGAATTGAACTGGAGACCTTCCAGTCCACAAACAAATGCTCTATCCACTGAGCCAAACCAGCTAGGGCTGGTGTTAATTTTTAAAGTTACATTTAAAACTACCAAGGTGCCCTAGCCAGTTTGGCTCAATGGATAGAGTGTTGGCCTGTGGACTGAAGGGTCACAGGTTCGATTCTGGTCATGGGCACATACCTCAGTTGCAGGCTCCATGCCAGTCCTGGTTGGGGTGCAATGCCAGAGGCAACCAATTGATGTGCCTCTCTCCCCCTCCTGTTCACTCTAAAAATCAATGTAAAAATATCCTCCTGTGAGGATTAACAACAACAAAAAACTACCAAGGTAATCTATATATATCAAAGAGTAATATGCTAATTAGACCAGGCGCCCTTCTGAACAACCTTCCTGACAAAGCTGGGGCTGTGAGTGCCGGCCGGTGGCCAGAGGGAAGCGCCAGTCCTGGGTGCCAGAGGGAAGCTGTGCTGCAGCCAGGGGAAGGAAGGCCTATTGCACAAGTTTCATGTATCTGGCCTCTAGTATATTTATAAACTTATATTCTTAAAGATGACAAAATTTATAGTTCAATTAATCCTTATAGGTAAATCTTTAGGGAAATTTTATTGTATTTAAGTTTGAAAATTCTATTAGAGGTTTTTTCGAACTTGAATTCATTTCTTAGTAGTTTTTAGATGTTACTTTGACCTGTTCTCACACGAGAGATAAGAATATCTAAGTAGAGAACAGCTATTTGAACCCATTTTGAGTATTTTCTTGCTGTCTTCCAGAAAATCAAAGAGGAGAATGAAAAAATACTAAAAGAATATGGTTTCTGTATTATGGATAACCACAGAGAGAGAATTGCCAACTTCAAGATAGAACCGCCTGGGCTTTTCCGTGGCCGTGGCAACCACCCCAAGATGGGCATGCTGAAGAGACGGGTCATGCCTGAGGACATAATCATCAACTGTAGCAAGTGAGCCGGTTCATCCTTTGGGTCAGAAACGAAGTGGGGCTTCCTTTGTTCTTAGTCGTTGGGAATATTTCCCACATTAGAGAACTGATGAGGGCAGCTCAGTATTTTCATGTGTACATCTCCAAGTGTGTTTCATGTATTGATTGGTGAGGAAGAAACTTGGACCTATATGCTCAGCAAATTAATCTCCATTAGGTCAGGAAAGGTGAAATTGTTCCTCACGTGTCCTCACTTCACTGCCCTCCTGTTTTGTTATTTCCACAGAGATGCCAAGGTTCCTTCTCCTCCTCCAGGACATAAATGGAAAGAAGTCCGACATGATAATAAGGTTACTTGGCTGGTCTCTTGGACAGAGAACATCCAAGGTTCCATTAAATACATCATGTTGAATCCCAGTTCAAGAATTAAGGTAAGGGGTGGTTCAGAGCTGCCCCAGTTAGTGGGCAGTCTCTTTTTGTTGAAATGTAATGTTTTTAGACTTTTAGAGTCACTTTGACAAATTAAAAACCCTCCCCACAAAAAGAAGGCAAGTACTTTCAAGGTTGGCATTATCCAGAGACCTCCCTAAGGGGTATCCATTTTTGCATCGCTTTGTAATCTTGCTCATTTATTCACAAATATTTGCTGAAATCCCAGTATGTGCCTGACACAGTATTGCATGGTGCTAGGAATGGTATGAGCAAACAAGGTAGCTGCGTTCATATTGTCTGCTAGCCAGAGTTCAGAATGTATTGGCTTCTATAGTTCCTTTTCTTTTCCTCACCTTTCCTGCCACTGAAGAAGGGAATATAATTGCTCTGAAACCAGATAAAAGTTGTAAAATCTTACATACTCTGACTTGCCAAGGTTTCAGGTGAGTAGGTTCCACCAGGACAAGTGGAATAATGCATATGAAAACACGTCACCAACTGCTAAACATCCTCATGCTGTAATTGAAAGGGGAAAACTGGGAAAGGCAGTCAGTTCTTGTTAGCCGGCCAGGAATACCCTGCTTGGGAGAGTCCCACGAACTTACTTCCTTAGATATATTATACTATGGAAATGTGATCAGCAGCCTCAAAGAGAGATGAGCTCCATAAGAAAATGGTCAAGGGATTAGTTCCATGTAGACTGTGACTGTTTACATGCAGGGGACTGATACTAAAGACCTTCTTAATCTTTGTTTATATTAATAGGTCATTAAATGTTTAATTGTAAGGCCACAGCTCAAAAGGCCATGTATCTTAGTGAGACTGAACTGCACTTTTTCTAGCTCATAGTCCTGTGTTCTAATGAAAATTACCCATTTATGTTTTCTTCATTTAGAAAATGTCACTTTTTCTAGTTTTGAGTAAGTAGAGAATCAGAAAGAGAACTTCATGGTGAGCAAAAGTGAACCTGTATAAAGAAATGTATTGTATTCCCTTCTGAGATATCACACAGGTGGATAACAGCGGCTTTAGCCCTCAAAGAACCTGTGGTCTAGTGGGCAGATTCAGTAAGAATTCAGTTATACTAGAAGAAAGGCAAATATTAAATGCTTTAGATAAATAGAGCAGTTAAAAAGTCAGGAACAGCTTTATGAAGGAAATTCAGGGGCCACTAGAGAGGCCAAATCCTTCAGACATTTCCTGAAGGTTTTTTATATTATCCTAAGTTCAATAAGAGGCCATTGGGTTTTAAAGAAGGTGTGTGTGTTAGAAACCTGTGACATAATGGATCGTTCTGACTGCTGCTCTATGGATTAGATGCAAACAAGTAGGGAGACTCTAGTATTTCAGGCAAGAAATGGTGATGACCTAAAACAAGTGATGGCAGTACTTCAGGGGCAGAGATTTGTGCTGGTTTCTTGATGATGGTTATGGCAGTGAACCTAGAAGACACCCAGATGTAGGTCCTGCCTAGAACCTTATATCCAGTGGCTGACTCAGCTGGGTTGGGATCCTAAGAGTTAAGAAGATGGTTAAAGACTTGGCAAGTGGTATTTGTTGAGGGAAAAGGAAATATGATTCATTCAGCTTTCTATCAATCTCGTTGGCTACTTCTCACTCAGCAGCTGAACAGTGAGGACTTTTTGAGGTCTGAGTTTGACAGTACTTTTTAACTGCACAGCCAGCAAGAGAGGCAGTCTCTCTCTTTTAAAAAATATATTTTAACAAGAGGCCCAGTGCACGAAATTCGTACACTTGGGGCTGGGGGGCAGGGGGGGCGATGTCCTTCAGCCAGCCTGTGTCCTCTTATAGTCCTGGAGCCTTCAGGGGATGTCCGATTGATGGTCAGGCATCTTTAGCGCTGCCGCAGAGGCAGGAGAGGCTGAGTGGTGCTCCCGCTGACGGAGCACACTGACCAGGGGGCATCTCCTGCATTGAGCATCTGCCCCCTGGTGGTCAGTGCACATCATAGCAACCGGTCATCCTGCCATTTGGTCAATTTACCTATTAGCCTTTTATTATATAGGATAGGGTTGATTTCAGAGGGGAAGGAAGAAGGAGGGAGGGAGGGAAACATCAATGATGAAAGAGACTCATTGATAGGCTGCCCCCTGTATGCCTCAGATGGGATCGAACCTGCAACCTATGCCTGTGCACTGACAGGGAATCGAACTGTGACCTCATGGTTCATAGGTCAGTGTTCAGCCACTGAGCACACCAGCTGGGCAGTGGATACTTGTCTATTACAAAGGGTGACTGAGTCTGGGAAGAGGACAAGGGGCCAAAGGCAGCCCTCTACAGTGGACACCTTGTTTTCCTGAGATGATTTTGATAAAAACCTTGACTTGGATGACCAAAATAGATACTTTATTTTTTACAAGTATTCTGAGAAAACTTTCTCAAGTGCCTTTTACTCTGGATTCTGCTCAGGGACACTGAAGGCAGCAAGTGTAAACATACTTCCTGGAGGCCAGCCTTCCCCTGCCAGACCTAGACAAGGTGGCTTTGCTGAGTCCTTATTTGAGAGGATCTTCGATTCCCTGTACCAGGAGCCCAACCAACATATGCGGAAAAGTTGGGCCATGGTAGCCTCCGTGAATGAATTATTTGTTGGGTTTTCTAAACCTTGTTTCAGTGGCATGACTAAGGGACTGAGGAAATAAGTTCTACAGGACTTGGAAGAGTCAGAGTCAGGCTGTAGTAGGCCTCTGTGCTTTTTAGAGTATGAGGAGAGAAGCCCAGTCCTGTGCTGGAGACTATGTTGTTGTAGATGAGCCTCCGGGTCTAATCTTATGTGCTATGTCACGGAGACGTATTACTGACTGGTACACAAGGACAGCTTATGTCACACCTGTTCTTACTCTTAACGTCAAAATGTACTGAGAAAAACCTGTGAGAAGTTTTCAGCTTTCCATTGTCTGGAAATAGAACTTAGATATTTCTTCTGTATTACCAATGACTAAATTATCCACCCACAACAACATATAGTTACTAAACCTCTTGTTTTATTGCTAAACAAATATATATAGCTAGTCCACACTCAGTGTGGGAGGGTGCTGACAACTCCTTAGCATACTTGAGTGAGCTGCTTCCATTGCTGAGTGTTTGTTAGGAGAAGTAGAAGATATTTCTTGTTCCATGTTCCTCATTCTCCCGTGTGCTCGGGCCAGTTACCTTGACCACAGTTCTTACATCTGAAAGACCACGTGTCATAGGCAGGAAGCAGGCATATGTGGGTAAAATTACTACTACTATTTTGTTGTGGGGTGGGGGAATTAAGAGCATATTCTTGGGTTCTGAAATTCCATCCCTGCATTCATGTCATATGTTGTAGGCCTGGTAATTCTGATGCTCTTAAATTTCTTGAATATTTTTTCCCTCCTTACCTTTCTCACTTGATACTATTAGTCCTTGCTAGCAGAAATCTTCCATCACTGTTGATGGAAGATTTCAGCCTTTTCATATCTTTTAAAAGTCTTTAATTTGCTTTAGAATTCAATTTTTAAACTTCCATAAAAAGCTCTAATGTTTACAAAAAGACTTCCCAGTAACATTATTTCCCTCAGTCTAATCAAGAATATTTTTAAACGCAGAAGTTAGGAAATGGTGCGTAATTATGGCTATTCCTAGAAATCATTGTGTTCCTTTCTAATTACATGTTGTAATCTTTGGTTCTGCTTCCTTGACAGTCTCTTCCATCAAACTAAATGGCTGTCTTGAATTTAATGAAATTCAGTTCCAGTGGAAACTGCTGCTGGGTCACAGTAACGCTGTGATGGGGGTATTTATACCCTTTGTGTTGACAGAAGTCAGTTTGGGGACATGCCATGTGGGCTTTTCTCAAGAACGTAAACATTTCAGAAAGTGGAAGCCAGAGGCTTTCTTAGTTTCTTAGTAATTAGGAGTCAATTGAGCTGGATAGTGAAACGGGATTAGAGGCCTGAAATTTTCTCTTCAGTACTCTGTTTTTCTCCCTTGCTTAAAAACTCAAGTTTCTTCTCTTTGGTGCAAAGCTCTGAACTTGGGTATGTAGTCTATCTTTACTCACCATCCCTAAGCAATCCACCTTTGGGGTTGGGTCTTTGCAGGGTGAGAAAGACTGGCAGAAATACGAGACCGCTCGGAGGCTGAAGAAGTGTGTGGACAAGATCCGGAACCAGTATCGAGAAGACTGGAAGTCCAAAGAGATGAAAGTCAGACAGAGAGCTGTTGCCCTGTACTTCATCGACAAGGTGAGAGCGTCTGCCTGTCACATTGCCTGATGTGTTCAGCTTAACAAAGAGGCAAGGAGCATTTACTCCTCTGGGCCCAATGCTAAGTACTGGAGAGGTGGTGACAAGCCAGCACCCGGTCCTGCTCATTCAGTCTCTGGTCCAATAGGGAGGGTAGAACTGGAGAAAGAGTCAGTCCACATCTGGTGCTGTCTGAACAGTCTACCTGAGAGGAGAGTTTGCCTGAACCTGAATATGCCAGAAATGCTGTGATATTCTCAAACTCTTTCTATGAGCCACCAAAAATAATTGACATCGCATCCCAACACAATTATATTTGTGTTTGTGTAACTGAAACAAAAGTTGCACAAAGCAATGCCTTTGCTGTCTTAAGAGCAATGAATTCTGATATTTTTCTGTTTCTTGTTAAAAATATAAGATTATAACCCTTAAAATTGGTTAAAAGTTCTGCTAATACATCACATTGAAGACTATTCTGGAGATCAGTTTCTCAGTATTCTTTAGAAGAAAAAATTCCATGTTTTTTCCCACCAGTTTTGTATTTCATATAGTATTTGAGCACAAATTCTGAATTGTTTCAAAAATTAAGCAAAATTAAGAAACTTACTTTTTGCGTCTGATTGCCAAGACTAGAAACATTCCCTTAGTTGCTGCTTTAAAAAAAAAAAAACAAAATAGCCAGGACCGATTTGGCTCAGTGGATAGAGCGTCGGCCTGCGGACTGAAAGGTCCTGGGTTCAATTCCGGTCAAGGGCATGTACCTTGGTTGCGGGCACATTCCCAGTGGGGGGTGTGCAAGAGGCAGCTGATCGATGATTCTCTCATCGATGTTTCTAACTCTTTATCCCTCTCTTCCTCTCTGTGAAAAATCAATAAAATATATTTTTTTTAAAAAACAAACAAAAAAAAAACACTTTCCTCCATTCCCAGTTGAGAAGACCGTGTAAAGAGGTTGGATTTATAAGGAAGTTTAATATCCCATGACTCTTCATACTTCACTTTATAGAGGAAGGAGCAACAATGCAGAATCCAGAATTCCCCAGGCCTTGCAGACTAATGCTCTACCCCCAAAGAGAATTGAAAGAATTCTGATTTTGGTTTTCTAGAGATCCTGTGAGATTCAAGTTTCTTCATTCATGCTAATCTTTATATTTTCTCTCACTTTCTCCTTCTGGGACAGCTTGCTCTGAGAGCAGGTAATGAGAAAGAGGAGGGAGAAACAGCAGACACTGTGGGTTGCTGCTCGCTCCGCGTGGAGCATATCAACCTGCACCCGGAGTTGGATGGCCAGGAATATGTGGTCGAGTTTGATTTCCTTGGGAAGGACTCGATCAGATACTACAACAAAGTCCCTGTTGAGAAACGAGTAAGTTAATGTGGCCTATTCTTTATTCATTCATCCATCCATTCAACAAGCATTTGTTGAGTGCTTTTGTGTGCTCTGTGCTTTGCTGGGCACTAGAAAAACACTTGAAAGAGAGGGGAGAGGTATTGTTTGGTGTCCGTACCCTCCCCCCCAATTCCTGGGAATGAGGGCCATCTCCCATGGCAGTATTCAACAGAGTATGCTGTAGAGGTTGGCCCTCACAACAAACTCAGCATAAGATTGAACCCACGATGTCATTTTAATGATGTAACCACATTTCCTTCCCTTGGTCATGTTGCACATTTGTCATTTGTTGCTTGGCTCAACTTCTCCCAGGTCCTGATTGAGTGAAAAAGGTAGCCTTTTGGTCCTTAGATCTCTAAGCCTGTAGCTGAAGAGGTATTGCAGCTCAGTGCCCCTCCCTTCCCCCCATATTGGGCTTTAATCAGAGACCTACAGAGTGTAGGATCCTAGTAATCCAGCCCTGCAGGCTAAGGTTTCATCAGTATGTGGGCTTTACTGGCTGTCAAAATGCTCCAGATGAAATAAAGCTACAGGGACCTGGCAGTTAAATGCAAATCCTGAGCTTAGATTGGATCCCACACTGGGGATGGGGGTTGGAGGGTGAGAATATCATTAGGTCAGCTGACAAAATTGAAGTATGAACAGGTTAGATAAAAAGGTATCGCTGTAAATTTGTGAAGCTGATAAATACTGTGAATCTCTATCCTGTGAAGTATCCACAGGTTGTTCAGAGCAGATTAATTAGTGAGTGCGCACACTCACGTAGAGAGAAAGAGCAAGCAGACATGCACACTGCACAAATGGTAAATGAGTTTGGATAAAGAATGTGCTGCCCCTAGTGCTTTGTGGGTTTTTTTGAAAGTTACAATTGTTTCCAAAGTAAAGGTCTTAAAAATAATAATTCTTTCTTGTAGGTTTTTAAGAACTTACAATTATTTATGGAGAACAAACAGCCTGAGGATGACCTTTTTGATAGACTCAATGTGAGTGGACACAGTGCCCTGGGTTGAAGGGGGGCTCAGCCAGAGCCCACACGCTCTTAAAGGAAGTTTGCCCGGGTGACTTGGGCTCTCCCCTCAGCTTACCCTGTGGCATCCTCTATGCTTTTCCTTCCTCGGGGCACACAGTGAATCCAGGGCCAAAGCCCTAAAACAAGGGTAAACAGACCCTGCCTTTATCCTCCTCTGATTCCTGCAAGCCTTCCCTTGGCTGGATGCCAGCCACCTCTGGAGATCCCAGACCTGTCCTCCTCCTCTTACCAGGGAAGTGGTTAACAAGGAAGGACATGTTTGTTTTATGGGCCTGCTTAAGATTAAAGTACATCTTATGGCAGTATCATGAGCCCTACGTTCCAAATTCTCTTCCGCTTTTCCTACCTTCCGTCTGGCAGAGCAGTAAACTTGGTCGTAATGCACTGGCATCAGTGTCCTTGAGCTTGCCAGAAGGGGTGGGGTTGTGTGGCTTTTACCATAAATTCCAACATCCTTGTTGCTTTATCTCATCCAGACTGCTATTTTAAATAAGCATCTTCAGGACCTCATGGAGGGCTTGACTGCCAAGGTGTTCCGTACCTACAATGCCTCCATTACGCTACAGCAGCAGCTAAAAGAACTCACAGCCCGTAAGTACTGCTTGGCCATCCAGGGCCCACACCCTGCTGGTGATGCCCAGTGCCCTTGATCCACTAAGTCCTAGGTCTGTTCCATGTTTTTTCTTAATATTGTGTCAGGAAACTTTTCCCTCCGTCCCTTCAATAGAGAGCTAAGGCTTAGTCTGTATAAACATAAGACCAGTGCCATTTCCCCCCATTCCTACCCCAGCTTCTAGTTTCAAATTATGGAATGCTGATAGGGACTTTCTATCTGCTCTGAAAATGCCTGAACTTTCTGTTTTATACGTATGTTATTTTAAACCTCACAGAGAAAAGACATAGTGCTGTATGTTCTGTTAAATTGGAGAGTAGGTTGTCATGGTTACTAAAATAATATCAGAGCAAATCCTTTCCTTGAGGTTTCTGTCAATTTTTTCCCCTTATGAGTAGGTTGAATTCTAAAAACCAACTGCAGAAGGTTTCACCGCAATCTGCAAGCTTTTTTCCTGGAGCCCAGTCACTGCTAAATTCCTACTGTCCTCTATAAATAGGTTCAGTGGTTTTAGAATATGAGCCAGAAAAGCCAAAGATGGATATATAGAAGGTCAGTATTTTAGGTTAGGATAAAGAATGACATAAGAAAACTCCTTGGCTAACACTTTTTATTGTACTTGAAAAAAATATGTTGCCTTGGGGTTTTAAAATGTAAAATTTATGGTCCCTGTGTCTTCTCTACCTTGGCTTCTTTCTGTCCCAAGTCCCCTATTTTCTTCAGGTCAATTGGGTATGTAGGTTGGGGGAGGCGGGCACTGCAGCAAGCAGATGAATGTGTAGACCTCTGACTTTGAACTGATTGGTGGCTTGGGGAAACTTGATCATTGGAGTGACATGAAAGTCAGTAAAATCATGAGGATGGAACATTGGGAAGGCACATGTGTATTCTTTCTGGTTGTACAAATTCACTCTTTTTTACCGTCACGTTTCTTTCTGTACAGCGGATGAGAACATCCCAGCGAAGATCCTATCTTATAATCGTGCCAACCGAGCTGTTGCAATTCTTTGTAACCATCAGAGGGCACCACCAAAAACTTTTGAGAAGTCCATGATGAACTTGCAATCTAAGGTATTTTGGATCTGGATGGTAGGATAGCAAAATGAAGACAACTGTGTCTGCCATGAGTTGATATTCTGAAAATGAAAGGCATTTTTAATTCAGCCTTCCAGGCTGAGATATCAGAAGGCAGTTCTGGGTTGTTCTGGAAGAAAGGTCCACACTAGAGCTAACCAAATGGAACTCTGAGAGTAGTAGTCTCAGGAAGACACCAAGTGCCCGGTCCCGGCTGTTCAGGGGGTGTTCATTCTATGCGCACAAGTTCTGCACTGGCCACTTCCCATTTTGAAAAGCTCAGGTTGATGTACCCTCTTTGAAATATTGCTAATTGTTGTCTTTATTACACATGAGGATAATAAAGTCTTCACAATTCCTTGCCACGGCCCAGAAATACAATTATTTCCAAATTAGATTGCATCAAATTTAAAAGATGATGCCAAACCGGTTTGGCTCAGTGGTAGAGTGTCAGTCTGCGGACTGAAAGGTCCCGGGTTTGATTCCAGTCAGGGGCATGTACGTTGGTTGCGGGCACATCCCGCAACCAACGTACATGGGTGTGCAAGAGGCAGCTGGTCAATGTTTCTCTCTCATCAACGTTTCTAGCTCTCTCTCTCTCTCTCTCTCTCTCTCTCTCTCTCTCCCTCCCTCCCTCCCTCCCTTCCTCTCTGTAAAAAATCAATAAAATATATATTTTTTAAAAAATTTAAAAGAGGAAACAATGATAGTTAATTTCCCCCCTAGCACAACTATTTTTATTTTTGCACATTCCACAGGAATCCTATTTTATGTAGCTCTTCTTCAAGCATCTTTTGAATGTTAAGGAGAAACTGACATGCAAAATAGATACTATTCCTCTCCTATGTGCCGTTCTCCTTCCTTGGACTCTGCATGGTACTGAGCTTTTAAGCCACAAGACACACTGCACATTTGACGATGAGCATTTTTGTGTAAACAGTGGCTACAGATCTGATCCATTCTCATGTACTAACCCACAGTGAGAATTTTCATTGCTAACAGACATAGGGTTATAAAGGAAACCAACTATCATGAAATATACTTACCAAATACATTGTAAAGTCTGATATAGTAATAAATGTGCTTCCTTATTAAAATCATAAGGTGGTTCTAATAACCTGTAAATTCAAGGTAGTAATGTATATAAATGATACTTGAAGAGATCTGCAATAATTATTGATATGAAAATATCTGTACTATCAATTGCTGATAAAAAATCATAGGTACTACTTTCTTGCCCACATAATTGGAGGAGAAATGATGAATTTCAACTAGAGGTTGTTGAAATTACAGATGTGATATTTTTCCATCCATGCTCACAGAATTCTGTACTTGGACAACTGGAGTTTAAAAACTGCTGTAGAGTGAGACCACATACATATTTTCAGGCCCATCATGAAATTTTGTTCTGTTGAAATATCTTCAAGATAAATACCCATCTGGGTCCAAAGATATGCACAACTATGGTGCTATCTAGCTTCCCTGAAGGGATGCATATATCCACAGTAAATGAATGTATCCACAGAGCTCTCAAATCCTTGGACCATATGGTTGGCAGGCAAAGAACCCTCCAGACCACCCTTCCTAGCAGCTCCCGTTTCTTGCCACTCTGTTAAATAGCTGTTACCTGGTCTCATTTACTCTCCTCATGTTCTGAGCCAGAAATAAAAGCATAAATATTCAGGTGTTGTTTACCTAGTTCAGGAGACCCCTCTCTGGAGGATGAGGAGGTCTTTTGTTGACCTCACTCTGGAACCACTGCTTGGGCAGCCCAGGCTGCCTGCCAGACGAGCCCTCCAAGCCCAGGAACCCTCTCCTGTGTGCCCACACAGCAAACACACGCCCCTTTGCCAAGTGAATCAATGGAGTCTTTGATGCTTTGAGAGAATTTGACTTAGTCTGCCAACTTAGCATTCACAGAAATGGTTAAAAGATTGTAGTGTGTTGCATTTTTAGCCTAAGAAGAATCTGGCTAATGGTGTCTGTGATACTTTTGTGTATAGAACCAGTTCCGTCAGTTTGCCTTGGGACAACATAAATGTTGGAAGTAAGCCATTCATAGTAAAACGCATTTAATGATTGTCTCACAATAGTAGCCTCTGTTTCCAATCTGGGGCTGTGTGTGCATCTAATAGGCAATTCTAGGCTGAGAGCAACAGCCCAGTGTGTTTGAATCAGGCATGCATTTACTCTGCAGAGGTCCCCTTGACCTCCCAGGTAAGCAAGGTGAGCAGGTCTGGTGTGCCTGCCCTCAGCAATGAGAGTTCACAGGTTTGGGGTCTAGTTCCATGGTGTTGCCAAAGGCAGGGCATGCCATGTATCAGTTTGGAATGAACTAGCTGACCTTTGAGTTGCCATTTTTTAGTACCTTGGATATTCTCTTCACACACCCTTTTTTCTCTAGAAGCTGACAGCTCCCCAGAGGGCTGGCAGAACCTAAGAAATGAAGTGGGTTCAGTCAATGCAAGGATCCTGTCTCAGCTGCAGCATTCTTGGAATGAAGGCTAGGGCCTGGCTCAGGTTCTGTTGGCTAAATAGCTTGTCTGTAGCCCTCTTGTCAGATGTCTGTGACCACATTCATCTCTAAAAGATTAGCACCCACATTCCTAGTCCCAGCGGGTTCTCTTCCCGAACATCGGGACTAGTGGAGCCCTGGATCTCTGCTTATAGGATACTCATTTCTTGGAGACATCTAGGTTTCATCTTCTGTGATAGTTCTTTTCTTCTCTCTGGAAATCTTGTATTTCTAAAACTGATTATTCTTCCCCCACCTAGATTGATGCCAAGAAGGAACAGCTAGCAGATGCCCGAAGAGACCTGAAAAGTGCTAAAGCTGATGCCAAGGTCATGAAGGATACAAAGACCAAGAAGTATGTGCCTGGTGGTGTGCAAAACTGGGGGTTGGTTGGTTGAGAGAAAAAAGCAGGTGTAATATCGGCCGGGTTTCTGGGCTCTAGCTTTTCTAGGGTTTCAGAATGATGCGTTTTGGAAATCTCTGTACTTGGGACTTTTCTGCTTTTACTGCCCCCTAAGTGGCAGGGTGGGGTTGCAGTGTTCTTGCCAGAGGCCAGGCCTGGTTCTTGATGACATCCATTCTCCCAGGGTGGTAGAGTCAAAGAAGAAGGCTGTGCAGAGACTGGAGGAACAGTTGATGAAGCTTGAAGTTCAGGCCACAGACCGAGAGGAGAATAAACAGATTGCTTTGGGAACCTCCAAACTCAATTATCTGGACCCAAGGATCTCAGTGGCTTGGTAAGCATTGAGCACTTTGCTACTGGCTTGAGAAGGGTGGCGGGATTATGAGAGAACCGTGCACTTCCAGTGCTCTGGGAAACCTCTGCCAGCCTGTGCATGCTGTGAAAGCATCAGAACGTTTTGGATGGACTTCAGTGGTCACTGCTGTTACACTGCCTTTGAGTGTGTTTACATATGTTTTTAAAAGGCAGGTGCAGTCCCCATCCTAGATAAAAATAGAAACAACTCGCCGAAACCGGTTTGGCTCAGTGGATAGAGCATCAGCCTGCGGACTGAGAGGTCCCAGGTTTGATTCCAATCAAAGGCATGTACCTTGGTTGCAGGCACATCCCCAGAAGGGGGTGTGCAAGAGGCAGCTGATCGATGATTCTCTCTCATCGATGTTTCTAACTGTCCCTCTCCCTCTCTATAAAAAAATCAATAAAATATATATTTTAAAAATAGAATAGAAACTCCTCACCTGTATTGAAGGAAAAATATAAAGGGCCCCTCACTTCAACAAAAGCCCATATATATAAAAGGCTAAATATACAAAGTGTCCTCTCGGGAGTTTGATTGCTTGCTATGTCATGTGCTGACCACCAGGGGGCAGCGTGGAACAAAGGAAGGCCCCTGTTGGCAGCTGGAAGGCCCCAATGGGCCCTGCTTGTTGGCCAGGCCTAAGGACCCTACCCGTGCACAAATTTCATGTACGGGGCCTCTAGTGTTTTAATAAAATAATTTGCAAGTGAAGAAGGAAAGGTAGGAACAAGGAGGAAAAATAAAAATGAGAACACAGATCTAAGCAACCTATACAAAGAGTTACAGGGACCTTTTAACAAAGGCAGATAAATTTTCTATGGTTTGCTCACTTCATCCCCTACAACACGCGTGCGTGCGCGCACACACACACGCGCGCACACACATAAAATAATATCCCCAAATGAATAGCTTTTATGAAGATGCTTATTAGTTAACTTGAGTTGCTGAGTTCTTGGCCTAGGTAGAAGAATCATCCTTATGGCACCTACTCTCCTAAGCCTTTTTCTACCCTGCTTCTGCCCTGTTTGATGCCAGGGGATTGGTTAGTTTGCAAAGCACTATGGACTTACGCCAGATGCTTGGGTTGTTTTCAGCTCTGTGCTCACTAGCTGGATGAGAACATAATTGCTCTGCCTTAATCTTTTCATCTGCATCTTTCCCATTTGTGCATTTGCAGTAGCACCTCCTGTAGAGGTCACTGTCGAAGTTAGAGTGAGTTGACCGCCTGAATTCTCGTTCTCCCCAGATGCACGTGAAGGAGAAGGCCGCATTTCCAAGCCTTGGCCTCAGGTTTGGGCTATTGCTCCTAGAGACACTAACCCCCTTTTCTCCCTTGTTTGCAGGTGCAAGAAGTGGGGGGTCCCAATTGAGAAAATTTACAACAAAACCCAGCGGGAGAAGTTTGCGTGGGCTATTGACATGGCTGACGAGGACTATGAGTTCTAGCCAGTCTCGAGGAGCAATTCTGTGAAAAGGAACAGTGTGGTTTGGAGAAGATGGATAAACTGTGAGCCTCGCTTGCCCTCACACCTGAGGGAGAGAGGCAGCAAGTCTTAACAAACCAACATCTTTGAGAAAAGATAAACCCGAAGATATTATAAGGGAGAGCTGAGCCAGTTGTCCTATGGACAACTTATTTAAAAATATTTCAGATATCAAAATTCTAGCTGTATGATTTGTTTTGAATTTTGTTTTTATTTTCAAGAGGGCAAGTGGATGGGAATTTGTCAGAGTTCTGCCAGACAAATTCGCTGTTTCACTGACACATTTGGATTCTCTTAGCTACTGTATACAAAATCCGATTATATTGGTGCGTTTTTACAGTTAGGGTTTTGCAATAACTTCTATATTTTAATAGAAATGAATTCCTAAACTCCCTCCCTTTCCCCTATTTCAGGAATTTAAAATTAAATAGAACAAAAACCCGGCGCACCTGTTAAGAGTTGTCAATATCTATTGTCATGGGAATCAATTTTCATTAAAACTTGAAGCAGTTGTGACATCGGCAGTGTTTTGGTTCAGACACCTGTTCACAGAAAAGCATGATGGGAAAATATTTCCTGACTTGAGTGTTCCTTTTTAAATGTGAATTTTTATTTCTTTTTAATTATTTTAAAATATTTAAACCTTTTTTTCTTGATCTTAAAGATCGTGTAGATTGGGGTTGGGGAGGGCTGAGGGGTGAGTGAGTCTAAGGATAATGAAATGATCAGTGACTGAAACCATTTTCCCATCATCCTTTGTTCTGAGCATTTTCTGTACCCTTTCAAAGATACCATCTTTTTCATTTTAAACGTGTCTTTCACCTGAAAGATTTTATTGTATACAAAGTGTCACAGGTCAATAAATCTAGAGGAAAATGAGTATTTGGTCCAAAAAAGAAAAAGAATCAAGATTTTAGGGCTTTTATTTTTTTCTTTTGTAATTGTGTTAAAAAAAAAAAAAAAAAAAAAGGAAAAAAAAGGAAAAAAAAGAACACATAAAAAGCAGAATTTTAATGTGAAAACATTTTTTGCTATAATCATTAGTTTTAGAGGCATTGTTAGTTTAGTGTGCGTGCAGAGTCCATTTCCCACATCTCTCCAAGTATCTTCTATTTTTATCATGAATTCCCTTTTAATCAACTGTAGGTTATTTAAAATAAATTCCTACAACCTAACGGAAACTAAGTCTCTGCCTCTTTGTTACCTAGGGCTCCAGGCCAGAATGGGGCTCTGGGGTTGGGACTTACTTGGTATTGGAAGTGGTCTGGTCTGGCTGCTCGGGTCAGCAAGAGTGGGTCCCTCCCCAGGAGTCCTGCTGCCATGGGTGTAGGAAAAGGAGAGCCGAGTCCACACCCTTAGACTGAAGGCAGGCCCAGGAAGTGAGGGAGAGTACAGAAAGTCTCCAGGAACAGATGGGGTGCAGGGATTGGATTAGAAGGTTAGAGCAAGTGTTTGGGGGATTGCTTTCCATGTGCTGGCCAGGAGCAGTAGGGAGCTTCTTTGGGTTTCCTTGTGTGGCTAGACTTAACTGGAGAGCAGGAATTGAGGGTACTAAGCCAGTTAGGACACTGGATCCCAGAAGCCCTCTCTCTGGTGGAATGCAGACTTCTCCCTGCATTGATTGATTCAAAGAGTGATCTGTGACCATTTCCCAGTGCTCTGGTACCAGGCTGACCAGGGACCCTACAAAAATTAATCCTTTCCTCATCCTAGGTTACAGAGAAGTCGAATTCAGCGTGAAGGATGAGCTCTCTGGATCCAATGGAACAGGAAGGCCAGAGTGGTCAGAATTGGTCCCTTAGCTGTAGGCCCGCCTGCTAGCATGTGCAAGTATGTTCTGGAGCAGAGCCATCTCCTTGATAGTCTTAGAACTCCCAGACGCTGGGCCCATTGCAGATAATCGGGGGGAGGGGAGCAGGCTCCTTTTTTGGCAGCCTGCATTTCATTGGCCAGTAAGGGGGGTAGCATTCACCCCAGGGAATAAAGGAAGTTAAGTATCCACCATGGCTTTGGAGCAAGAGATTGCAGCCAGGTATTTTTTAATTTGGTGGTGTAGCTAGATCACTGAATGTAAAGAATAGCAACAGAGGATCTTTCGGTGTCCAACTGATAGGTTTTATGACTGGTGGGTGGGTGATGAGAAAGGGGACCTCAAGTTTGGGATTTGAGCAGAACCTGCCTCAACCACGGCACAAACTTTGGTCCACAACCAGAAATCAAGGACGGGGGGCCTTGCAGGCAGAAGATTTTATTAGTGAGTAGGAACTTGTGCCTACCTTTTCCAGTCTTCAGAAGGCAGGTGCAGGGCAACTAGGTGCTGGTTAAGAACAACCGTGAAGAGCATCCTGAATGGTGGCAACAGGCCTCAGAAAGGAAGCCAGAGAATGGGAAGCTGGCCTGGCTACTGAGCATGAGGGAAGAAGCTGAACAGGGAGGGGAAGGCCAGATGTGAAGGGCCCTGAAGGATGCTTGAGCGTGGAGTCAGGAGACTGCCTCCCTAGCCTGTTCACCCACTGGTTGGTTCCCTCCTCCAGCTATGTGTTGTTTTTTTAACCACTCCCTCCTGTCAGGCCTTTCTGTGATGCTTGAGTCCGGCTGTGGGCAAAGGGAGACTGCCTTTATGTGCTACCTGAGCCAGACTGCTTGGTGCTTCCTTACCTACTCTCCCCCACACCTCTCACACCTGGTCAGCAGGTCCTGTCCATTCTCCCTGCCAAACCTACCTGAGGCCTCTTTCACATTTAAAACATGAAAAAATAAACCACAACTCCCAGCCCTTTCCAGCCACCACCCCCTCCCTCTCCATTTCACAAACAAGCACCTGGAATGAGTCATGGACACCAACCCTGTCATTCCCCACCCACTGCAACTGGTTTCTCCATCTTGCCCCCAATTCCCTTCTCCATCTGACCACACTCACCAATGAAGGAGGGACCAAACCAGTAAATGGGCAGCTGACTACTATTTTTTAAACTGCAAATGTACCATAATTTTTGGTAACTGCTGAGTGGTGCAGACATCACTATAAATCAGTTTTTGAATTTCATCCGCCCAGTAAGAGCTCTCTCCCCCTCCCCCTTACCTCCAACCTTCACTAGTCTTCCTTTGTAAATTATCTTTACGGGACACCTCACATAATGTGAAATTATACAGTATGTGACTACCCCCTTAAAGCACTTCTCTCTGGCTGCCACAATGCCACCTTCTGGTTTGGCTCCTACCTCTATCAGGCTGTTGCTTCTCAGTTACTCCTTACACGGCCTGGTTTCATTCACACCTAGATCCCTTTTCTGAGCTCCAGACACATTGCCAACTACATACCTGCGGGGGACATGGGCTACTCAACCTCAAGTCTCTAGAACTGAGCTCAGGACCTACTACAAGCCGGATGGTGAAACCCATCCACTCTGTCCCTCACCCGGAACCCTGGAGAGCCATCACCCTTTCTCACACGTCCAATAAATTAATGACTCAGAAATCACCTCCTACTACCTACTACTCTGAATAGAGGTATTTCCCCACAGAAAACTTAACCTTTTTTTCTACATTTTGGTCCTTACAAAATCCCTCATATAATGGGATGCTCTCTAAACTTGTTGTGAAACAAAAAGTACTTTTTTTTGGAGAAAACACATTACCCTAAGATGACCTCAGCCAAGCTACTTTTGGATGATTATAAGTAGTCCCATGACGAAATCAGTAAACAAGGAGGCAAAGAAATTGACCACACACTGAGTAATTATTTCTCACAGTCCTAAGTATTACATGTAAACAAACCTCTAACGGTCATCTTAAATAGCAATATGGTGTTGGGTTTGTTTTTTTTAGGTTTGATAATGGTACTATAGTTCTATATATAGTTTAAAAAAAAAACCTCAGAAAAACAACTGAAATATTTATGGATAACCCTATAGAGTTAAGATTTGTGTCAAAACATTATAGACGGGGTCTGTGGGTAGTCTGACCCACTGAATACTAATATATAGCTATGGGAAAATGGAAAAGAAACCTGTTTTTAATGTTATACAAAAAGGCAGTCAGGCCTATTTAAAATTCCCAGTGATAGCATCATATAATGATTCAAAAAGTATTCTCTCTACAGCAATGTGGACAAATCTCAAAAACTTAATGCTGGACTTGGACACAATGGTGCATATGCTAATGATTTCAGGTATATGAAATCCTACAATGGATAAAACTAATCTGTAGTAACAAAGTAGATTAGTTGATGGCCAAATGGGGGGCAGGAAAAATGTTCTACATCTTGACTGGGTGGTATGCATTTGCCCTAACCGGTTTGGCTCAGTGGATAGAGCATCGGCCTGCGGACTCAAGGGTCCCAGGTTCGATTCCAGTCAAGGACATGTGCCCTGGTTGTGGGCACATCCCCAGTGGGGAGTGTGCAGGAGGCAGGTGATTGATGTTTCTCTCTCATCCATGTTTCTAACTTTCCCTCTCCCTTCCTCTCTGTAAAAATTCAATAAAATATATTTTAAAAAAATAAAATGGATGCATTATATTATAGGTAAATTATTTCTCAGTAAAGTTGATTTTTCAAAAGAGCGCTCTCTCAACTTAGAAGGCAGCAAAGTGATGTTCTTTCAGAAATTATATTAGATGACTCAAAAAGTGGCTCTAGTGATTTCTACAAAGAAATGAAAGATTCATGTAAAGAGTTCAAACATTATTACTACAAAAGTACGAGTCAAGAAAATAACATTCACAAATATATTGTTTCAAATAATATGTGATTTAAGATATGTATGTGTAACTAAATAAACTTATATTTGGTCATTTGAATCACAGAACACCTGAAGTGACATTTTTGGGAAAACGACCTTATATTTGGACCTGCCATATATTCAGGCATATACTCTTGTCTCTCATTTTGCTCCAACCTCACAGCCATCAAAGGGCTGGGTCAGGTAAGGTCTGTGTCCCTTCTCAAGGTCCCAGCAGTCACTATCACAATGAATTGTCCTGTTTGGCATTTCTGTGACCCCTACTGGAGTGGGAACTTGGTCTGATCCACCTCTGCTGTGTTATTGCTATAGAGGAGGCACCAGGGGTATTTGTTAAGAGAAAAGCAGAAAAATAGGTCTGTCCCGGCCTGAGCCAGTGGCTAGCAAGGGCTCTCCCGTTCTCTTCCTTTAGTGGAGCAATGCCATATCCCTGCCACCTCCCTGAAGAAGGGATATCTGGAGCCCAGCTCTCCTGCCTCTCTGGGTCTGCAGAGAGAGCAGGGACCATGGAAGTGGCTAGCCAGGCCTCGTTTTGCCTTGAATGACAGAAACCATGAGGTTCTTAAGGGGCTGAGAGTACATTCCAGGCGAGGAGGAAAGCAGGAGGACATCACCTAAGAAGTGTGAGGGCCCACGACTAAGTAGGAGGCATAGGTAGATATTGGGGCCAGAGGTCAAGGAGCCTAGGCCAAAGGTGGGGAGGAGGTGAGTTCTTACTGAGTAAGTACTGGCTGTACACCGAGGTGCAGGCTGGCTCACAAACCCTTGAGGAGGGCTGTTAGACATCTCACATAAGAAACTACTGAGTAAATTTTAAAGAACAGTTTAAAGAAAAGGGATAAAGTTTTATGTATGGATCAAATTAGACACTGCCAATCTATAAATCAATGGTGGAAGGGGCTCCACTAAGCTATACTGTTACACCTTTTACAATATATTTATTCAAGATTATTGCCAGAAATGAACTGGCAGCATTTGCTGTAAATTTGTTGAGAGCATTCTACACTATTTCAAACAAGTGTCCATATGAGAAACTTCCTTTATAGTTTATCCCTAGGAAAATAATTTCCCCCTAAGTTACCAGTTACCAGAATAGAAAGAATTTTTGCTTTGGCTACGAGGAAGCTCAGATACGTCTGATTGTCAGTCACAGCAGCTGTGTTAACACGTATTAACCATTCTATAATTATAACTGCAAATCCTATTTCTGTACTATAATATTTTTATCCTTTAAGTACCCTAAACTTTTTTAAAGGGCTGGGAAAGGATAGATTTGTGGTGGGCACAGTGATGTGTGCCACCCAGATTCCCCAACAAGGAAGCACTTGTTGCCCCAGCTGCCGAGAGAGTTGTCAGCCCTCTAAGGTCTCCTCAGCAGCAGAGAGCCAGTTGGCCAGGGTTCCCTGGGGACTGGCCTGCATCACAGCTTCTCCCTGGGTGTCTTCCTTCCGCAGTGCTGTGTAAGTACCACGCGCTAACCACTGCACCATGGGGCTCCTTTCCACAGGGCTGATCCCAGCCAAGGGCACTCCCTAATAAACATTCCGCACACTAACCTCTGTAGAATCTGCTTCCCAAAGAAACCGAACCCGTGACAGCACTTCACCAGATAACTAAAAATAGAAAACGTCAGGTGTGGGTATTACGCAAAGGGATGAGGATATATATACAATAGAATGTTCATACCTACATGGGAGTAACACAGAATTGACTCAAGCTGGGCTGGCTGGGTTTGCATCCCATCTCTGCCACCTCCTAGCTGTGTTTTCATGCATATGTCGCTCCGTGCCTTGGTTTCTCACCTGTAGAATGCGGATAATGAGAGTACTTACCTCAGTGAGGATAAATGAGACAATGTGAGTAAAGCAGTTTTATTAAGCTTACTATATGCCAAGTACTGTTCTAAATGTTCAGTAAATGAATGCCTGGGAGGTCAGGCCCACAACGCTAGAGGGTCCTGTGGGCTGAGACACCTCCCCAGACCTCAGGCACAGGTAGTGGTGGGGGCCGGGCATATGGAAGCGTGAGTGTTGGCAGAAACAGGCCCATGCAGGACCAGCCCGGGTGATGTCACAGGCATGTGCCTCGAGTGGGTGCTGGGCTGCTCCCTCCCAGCCGGCGCAGCTGCACGCACTGCCAATGACACCCACGTCCCCATATAGGAGCCTGTGTTGAGCTGGGGAAAGCCCATATCAGCCACACCCTTTGTGCGCCCTGATTTTCCTGAACCTCCGCAAGCCGGATGGTGAAGGAAGTACCAAACCAGTAAATGGGAGGCACCTGAGGCCTGGGATGCTGGCTCCGAAGTCCCAGGAGGAAGTGGGGCCCTGTTTCCTGAAGGAGGGCCTGGCAGCAGACTGAAAATATGACCTCCTGTTGGCAGGCATTTCTGAAGCCCCTGGGGGCCCGGCCCCGGAGACAAAAACACAAGCAAAAGCAAGGAAGCGTGAGCTGCATTGGGAGCTTCAGAAAATAGAAAAGTTGATTTTAAAAGTACATCCCAGCCCACGGGCTGCCCGAGTTGGCATAAGGAGCTCAAGGAGAGTTGCAGCACTTAGAAGGGGTCCTCCTAGAAAAACGGGCAAAGTCAGGTGGGCAGGGGGGTTCCCATTCAGCCCTCACCTGTCTTCCTTACTTCCAATGCTCCCGCATACTTAGTAAACGCCAGCCTTCTTTCTATTCCTCAACCCACTAAGCTCTTTCTAACCTCAGGGCCTTTGTACATGCTGCTACCTCTAGAAAGTACTTTCTTACCCCTAAAAATGCACCTGGACACCTACTCACATCCGTTGGGCCTTTGTTCAGTCCGAGAGAGGTACTCCTTACTAAAGGATGGCTCTCTGATGTTTAACTCGTAGGCCTCTGTTCTCTTCCTCTGTAGCTCTCATCCCAATTTACCTTACATAACAAGTGTTTAGCTGTTTAATGCCTGTGAATTCCTGGAGGGCTGGTGCTGGGTTTCTCGTTCTTCCAACTCATGCCACCAACGGCCGCGCAGGGAAGCTGGGGGCTGCGGACAGGGGCAGCACCATCTTAAGCCCAAGCTAGCACTAGCCGCCCTTTATGAGCACTCACGTTTTCTGAGTTCCGTGTGTCCTGGGCCAGCCATGCCCTCTCCCCTCACCTACACTGACTAGCCAGCTAGCTTCCATGCCCACGGACTATTGACCTACTTAAGCCAGTGGCTCTCTTCGAGGCATCAAATGCATGGAGCCAGACAGACTTGGGTTCAAATCACCACTTGTTAGTTGTGGCCCTAGGGCAAGTTACAGAACTCTGAATCTGTTTCCTCGTTGTGAAACGGGACAGTAATCCCTGATTAGGAGGTAATTATGAGGATCAAGAGTGACCTGTGTAAGCACTGTTGCCCTGGGTCCGGCATTAGGTCAACTTCAGTTCCCTCCCTCCCACTTCAAAGGCTTGTCACTAGGTGGCAGTCCGTCTCAGCGGCTTGCCTTCCACTCTGGTGGCTGAAGCCTCCTTAGCACCAGGCACTGGACCTCGGGCTGAATACTCCGCTTCCTGAGGGGCTGCATTGGAGAGGGAATCAACACACACACACACACACACACACACACACACACACACACACACACATTACTACAACAAGACAAAGCCAGAGGCAGCTCCACACCATCAACACCCAGCTGGGTGGGCTGCCTGAGCAGCCACTGCTGCGCACTCACAGACTCCAGGAAACCTGTATCTTCCTCTGGCATCTGCTGCATGCCCTCCTGGGCCTCGCACCTCTGAGAGGCGGTAAATCATCCCGCTCTGGCTCCATGTCTGGATGACCGGCTGCACCGTGACCTCAGGTGTCTTTGGTTTGGGCAGTTGTCTGTGACGGGGCAGCTGGATGGCAGGGGCAAATCTAGGGAATGGCTTCAGGAAGACAGAGTGTGAATTACTCAGATACAGGTATATCTCAGATATTGCAGGTTCCGTTCCAGGCCACCTTAATAAAGCAGGTGTCGTGATAAAGCGAGTCATGAAAGGTCTTGCCTTCGGTCTGTAAAAAAGCACAACACCCGTGAAGCGCAATAAAGGCAAGTGCACTAAAACGAGGCCCACCTGGGACACAAAAAGGCCTTGTGGCTAGAGATAGGGCGTGAAAGGGAGGTGGTGGGAGATGAAGTGGGAGAGCAAGGGATCGGGCCATACAGGACTTGCTGGGCCCGGCAGGGAGTGTGGATTTTTGTGAGCAATGAGAAGTCATGGAGGGTTTGAGGCTGGAGGTAGGAAATCATTTCATTTCCTTTAGAAGACCAAAGAGGGTCAAGTTTGGGTGAGAAAAGATGGGCCTCGGTCTTGTGGGTGGAGGGGAGATATCTGAGGGCAGAATGAACTGGACTGGATGAATTGCTGTGGGGTTGAGGCAGAGAGAGAGAGGAATCAAGAGCATCCCCAAGGGTTTTGGCCTAAGCACCTTAAGAGTTTCGTGCCATGTTTTAAGAAAACGAAGCCTGCAAGAGGTGCTGTGTGAGGAGGGATTGAGATGCCTGTTGAGTGGGGACGTGGAGCGGGCAGTGGGTGCAGGGGAGACACAGATTCGGCGCTGCTGCGGGGACCTGGGTGTCAGGGCGGGGGCAGTCTGTGAAGCCTCCAGAAAGGTCAGGTCCTCTTGGGAACTGGCTCAGGGACCCAGCCCTCGGGAGGCTTCTGAGGTTGGAGGCAGCGGCCAAAGAGAGAGGAGGAAAAGAGGGAAGTCAGGCCGGGAAGACCAAGGCGCAGAGGAGGAGCATTTGCAGGAGTGGCGCCTTCAGGTAGGACCCGCACCGCGTGCTACCGCGTGGACGCGGAGAGAGCGCGCGGTGTGGCGGGCAGGGAGATGCCGAGGCCAGGGCCGCGGGCCCCCGGGCGGCGGGTCCAAAGGCCCGGTCGCGGGGGAGAGATGCTCGGGCCTGGGATGCGGACCCTCGAAGGCCAGCCCGGCCGCAGGGGCGGGACCAGCGTGGGTCTGCGGCCTGTGGGCGGGCCCTGTGCGGGCAGAGGGGCGGGGCGGGGCAGCCCGCTGTCCATCAGGGCGCGGCGGCCAATCGGCGGGCGGCCACGCCCCGCCCCCGCCCCGGGGAGGCCGCGCAGAGGACCCGCAGCCGCCGCGAGAGGCGGCCAGCCTGGCTCCCGGCGCGGGCAGCCCGCCCCGCTGCTGGGTTTGACTCGCGGGCGCGGGGGCCGCTCGGCGCCCTCACCGCTCCCTCCTGCGGCCTCGCGGGCGGCGCTCGGGGACCGGGGGTGAGGACGCGGCCGCGGCCGGGCCTGTGCGGGGCGGGGACGGGGCGACAGGGCCGGCGCGCGGCTGCCGCGCGTGACGAGCTCGGCCGCGGCCGCGTGAGGAGGAGGCTGCGGGACGGAGGGCGCGCGGGCCCGCCGCCGGGGCGCCGCGGTCCCCGGTCCCCGCCCGGGCCTGCCGGGGGGCCGCGGGGCGCAGGCGCGGCGGCGGGGGCGGGGGCGGCGGGCGGGGGTCCTCCCCACGGGCTCGCGGGCGTCTTTGTTCCCGGCGCGCGGGCCGGGGCGGGGCCTGCGGGCCGCCCGCCCTCCGCTCAGGCCCCGCCCCGTCTCCGCCCGCAGGAGCCGCCGCCGGGCCCTCGCCGGCCGCTCAGCCTCAGCCTCAGCCTCGGCCCCCGCCGCCGCCGCCGCCGCCGCCGCCTCGTCTCGCCGGCCGAGCCCGCGCCGCCGCCGCCCCCGCCGCGGAGCCATGGCGGGCGCCGCGTCCCCCTGCGCCAACGGCTGCGGCGCGGGCGCGCCCTCGGACGCCGAGGTGCTGCACCTCTGCCGCAGCCTCGAGGTGGGCACCGTCATGACTTTGTTCTACTCCAAGAAGTCGCAGCGGCCCGAGCGGAAGACCTTCCAGGTCAAGTTGGAGACGCGGCAGATCACGTGGAGCCGCGGCGCCGACAAGATCGAGGGGGCCAGTAAGTGCGCCCCCGTCCCCCCCGCCCGGGGCCTGCTGCCCGCGGGGACCCGGGCCCGCGCGCGACTCCCGCAAACTTTCCGGCCTCGCCGGCCCCGCCCCCGCCCCGCCCCCGCCGCAGCCCCGGGGGTCATCCCGGTGGGGGCATCCGGGCCCTCGGGCGCCTGACAGACCCCCCTTCCCCAGCCGGGGGCAGCGTTCTGGCGCTGAGCCCGGAGGTCTGAGCGCCCTGGCGGGCGGGAGGCCGGCGGAGCGGGCATCGTGTCCCCCTTTTCCCCTCCCATCCCCTCCACGGGGTGGTGGTCGTCTTGGGGGGTGAGGGGCGCCGAGGCAGAGCCTCCGCCCAGCCAGCCCCCGAACCCGGGCCTGACGGGACGGTGGCCTCCCCAAACCCTTTCTCCTAAGAAGAGCAGTCTTGGGGGAACTCTTGGGCCCCCCAGGCTGGGTTCTTGTTTGCCAAGGAGCCTTGGGGTTCTGGAAGTAGAACTTGGGGAGATGCCGGGGTCAGGCTGGTCTGGAGCAGAACCTGGGCTGCTCTTCTCCCTCCTGGTGGTCCTGTTTGGTTTGGCAAAGCCTGCGAGGAGGCAGCGCTGCCTCTTCCTGCCGCCGCTGCTTTTGTTCGGAGGCTGACTTCGGAGGTCTGTGTGGGCGGAGAGGAGCCGGGCTCCCCTTGCCCTCTGGAAGCGCCTTCTGCAAGCTTGGCTCCAGAGTGGCCAGCCCTGGAGTCAGGTACTCTCTTCTAGAACGGGCAGCCAGTTTGGGGGGGTGGGGGGGGTCGTCTTTGTGTCCCCCTGTGGCTGCAGGGGGCCGGGGACCACGCACCACTCTTGCTTTCCTGCTTCTTTGCCCTCCCAGGCCTGTGCAGGGCTGCTTTTGCACAGGTCTCGGTGGGAGGAGAGAGTTGGGAGGTTTTGAAAAATCCCGGATCTATCAGAGTGTTATTCCACTTCGTGCATGCCTGTGCTGCGGCCGGATGGGCACCCAGCTCTGTTCTCCGCTCCCCGCCTCCAAGCGTGAGAGGTGATGTGTCTGCAACCCTGTGCTGTGGGCTGCTTCCTGCAAGGTCCTCCCCCCGCACCCTCCTACCCCCAACTAGTGTTCGAGGGAGCCAGGCTCAGAACTAGGTCCACGTGGAGGAGGGTGGTCAGGAAGTGACACCCCCAGGGGAAGGTCCTACAGACCTCCTTGGGCATGGTGTATATGCTTGTAGATGGGGAGGAAGGAAATCTTGTGGTGAGGCAGCCATCCTCAACTACAGACTCCAAATCTGATACAGCTGCCTCCCCACATGACCCCGTTGGTCCTGTCAGCCACTGGGGGAAAATGTTAGTGATCTGAGAGACAGGATTTCAAAGTGGAGAAAGGACAGGCATTGCTGAGGGTTGAGATAGTTCTGGGAGCATCACTAGGTGTCGGACTCTAGGCACAGCCCCTTCCTTGCTTCTGCTGTGCTCCCTGTGAATTTGTGGCACTGCCTGGAGGTCCCCATATAGAGATCCCCTGGGTAACAGGCTGCATTTCAAACCATTCATGTGACCAGCAGGCCATAAAGCAGCGCTAATGGAAGGTAAGGCTGGCTTTGAAGCCCACGTTTTAGTTGTGTGTGGATCCCTCTCTTCCCCTTCCCCCCATTACTTATCTCCTCCGAGCCTTAGTTTTCATCACCTTTCAAATGGGAGTAATAATATATCCAACATATACCGTATGCCTGATATGAAGATTAAACGAGGAAATTGATGTGAAACATTTAGCGCAGTGTCTGACACATGAATGTTGAATAAATGTGAACAGTTATTATAATAATAACAATAGATTATGACTGTCTTCCTAGACCCTGAACTGTGAATGTTGTAGAGGTGGAGTGTGGCCATAGCAGAGGGTGAGGGTGCAGGAAGGGAGGAGGGTGGGGACCAGACCGAGTTAACATTTCACTTAGATCTCTGCCCAACCTCTGGCTGGGTTGGAGCGTCTTTCTGTGCACCAAAAGGTGGTGGGTTCAATTCCTGGACAGGGCACATCCCCAGGCGGCGCATATGGGAAGCAACAAATTGATGTTTCTCCCTACACACTGATGTTTCTCTCTCCCTTTTTCTCTCTCTAAACTAAGTTTTAAAAAACAAAACATATCCTTGGGTGAAGATTTAAAAAAAAAAAAAATTTTTTTTTTTGTTTTAAGATCACAACCTAGAAAAGGGGAAGAAATGTTTTTGTTTTTTTGTTTGTTTTTTGCTCCAACCCACTTAACTCATCCACCCTCCCTCTGTGTAGAACAGTGTGTAGAAAAAGTATATGGAGATTTGCACATCTGATGCCTGACTTTCTTGTTTGTAAGTTGGGGCTGAGCAGGAGGAAGTGGTGTGTAAATACAGGGAAGAGTCTAGTCCACGGTGTCTCAGGTCTTTGAGCAATGGATGCAGGAGTGCTGAGGACCTGGGGTGGGTCAGCCCGATCTCACTTAATTAAGGCCTGGAGCATAGGTAAAGGGCGTTTTCAGTGATCTCATTAACTAGCTGGGATTTCAGAGGCCTTGAGCATAGGGTAAGGACAGAGAAGAGGCTCTGGCCCTTTGATTTTGGAGGCCTGGACTGAATGAGTCTGGGCAAAAAGACTAGTAGACACTTGTGTGGAGTTCAGATCTTGTAAATGGAGCCCCGTATGAAGCTGGCCCACTTCTGCCCATTCATGGGTGCACCTCATTGATGGGTTCTGATCCCTGCAGCCCCACTCTGTGGACTCTGAGGAAGGTTGGGCTGCCAGCTGGGTCCCCTGCCACCTGGCCTCTTGCCTGTGCCTCAGGTGTCTGGCCTTTTCCTGCTGGCCTTGCCAGGATGCTATGCAGGGCCTGTAGCTGGGCCAGAGAGAGGGACACATTCGTTACCCGCGGTGTCCTTGGCCCTAAAGCAGTGGTTCTCAACCTTTCTAATGCCGCGACCCTCGAATACAGCTCCTCATGCTGTGGTGACCCCCAACCGTAAACTTATTTTCGTTGATATTTCATAACTGTAATTTTGCTACTGTGATGAATCGGAATGTAAATGTCTGTGTTTTCGAAAATAAGTTTATGGTTGGGGGTCACCACAGCATGAGGAACTGTATTCGAGGGTCGCTGCATTAGAAAGGTTGAGAACCACCGCCCTAAAGGAACAATACAATTTAGGAAAAGTGCACAGCACTCACGTAGAAGACCTCCTGTGGCCTAGCAATGCCCTCTCACTTTACCACTTGTGAAGTAGGACTGGTTTTCAGGGTGGTAGTTTAGCTCAAACGAGGGGTGGAGAAGAGCTTTGGTGCCAGTTGTCATGGTGGTATGACAGGAACCAGGGTGATGTTTGTACTCTCCCCTCCCCTCCCCCCAGTACTGACATAAGTGAATACAAAGCAGTTACAGACTTCCTGCTGAGTGCTACAGACACTTTTCATCATGTTTTCTTGGCTAATTCTCACAAGGGCCCTAGGGGAGAGTTTGGAGTACCATTCCATTTTACAGATAAGGAAATAGAAATACAGGGAGTGAATTTTGCTGTGGGTGATAGTGCTGGTGTGGGACAGCCTCAGTGGACTCAACTCTCCAGGCAGTGGCTGGCTAGCCAATCCCGAGAGGATGCTAAACCTTAGGTTTATGCTGCAAATGGGCCTCAGGCCCGTGTCATTGTGATCTGTGTTTCTCCTCTGAGGAGAAACCTTTGTGCTCAGACCTGGGATGACAGACAGCCTCAGCCTCTAGGCTCTGGCTGCGCGCTTTTCTTTTGGTGTCTTCTGGGTGAGATGGTTCAGTGAAGGGTGGTTATGGGTAAGTGGCCCAGGAGAGGCTCCATGGAGAGCTCTGCATGCCAGTCAGGCACATCTGTGGGGATTTTGGAGCCCTAGGCTTTTGTCTTTAATTTTTTTGGAGCTAATCTTCTAGATGCTAGGCCCCCTTGTAGTGAATGGAAACAGGTCCTTGCCCTCAAGGAAACTGAAATAGACAATGACAATTCCTAGTGGTGTCTTTGATGACAAGGCTTGGGGGTGGCAGAAGAAAGCAGTCTGGACAAGGCAGTCAGGCTCAGAGGAGATGATGTTGGGACAGCTGTCTGGAGCATGACCCCTGTGACTGTCAGACAGGCGAGGAGACAGACCACGAGGCCTGCACTAAAGGCAAGGCCCAAGGCGCCTGCTCAGGCCTAGTGTCGGCAGGGGTTTTCTTTGTGCTGGCTGCTGCTCCCAATGGGAGCGGGGCAAGAACACATGTCCGAAACTCCGGAGCTTGCCATCCCTGCCTGTGTGTTTCCTGTCTGACTGTAGTTTTTCCAGGGGAAGTGAGACCTCTTAGTGTTTCCTCAGCACTCCAGGCTTGCACTGATGTGTGGGTTTCAGACCAGCCCTGCCAAGCCTCCTGTCCATCTGGGGCTCTTTCCTGTGAACCTAGGAAAGGGGCCTGCTGCACAGCTGGCGGGAGGAGCTGAGCACACATCCAGTACCTCCAGCTTCTCGTGTGTGTATCAGTTAGAGATAGTGGCTACAGGCCTTGTTTAGGGTAGCCCATTGGAAGGAGGGGCATCTGTTTGTTCAATACGTATTATTGGAACATCTATTTTTCCACCGAGGGTTCAAAGATGAGTGAGACATGGTCTATGACGTTATTGAGGAAATCCCAGACCCTTGAAGAAGACAGAATTGGGAACATGTAATTATAACTCTGAGTGACACATAGTAGATAAAGGTTTGTACTGCTTAGCAAGCTGGGGGGTTTAGGGAGAGAGCCAGGGGAGGTGACTGTGCACTAGGCCTTGAGCGATTAGGGAACTTGCCCATGCCCTGGTTGAGGCACTGGAGGTCATGTGCCATGGTTGGGAATGTGTTAGGTGTGGTAGAGATGAGGCAGGGGCTGTTGGGGGCAGCTCAGGGAGGACTTCGGTGTGCTGTGCTCATGGGCTGCAGTCTGTCCTGTGGACAGCAGGACTGCCTTGCACGCTTGCCTGGGAGGGGTTGAGGCGGGAGACCCGTGAGCTACTGCAGTTCACAGGAGACAGCTGATGAGCAAAGCAAGGCCTCGCTGTGGCAGGGGAGAAATGCAGTGGTGGTGGAGAAATGGGTCTGGGTCTGGAGGAATGAGACGGTGAGCATAGCACAGATGACCTTGAACAATATGGGTTTGAACTGCTCTGGTCCACTGTATACGTGGACCACTTTATACTTTATTTATTTATTTATTTATTTTTTTAGAGACGGGGTCTCGCTATGTTGCCCAGGCTGGAGTGCAGTGGTTATTCACAGGTGCGATCCCACTACTGATGAGCACGGGAGCTTTGACCTGCCCCGTTTCCGACCTGGGCCGGTTCACCCCTCCTTAGGCAACCTGGTGGCCCCCCGCTCTTGGTGCGGACACCCGATCGGCATAGCGCACTACAGCCCAGAACTCCTGGGCTCAAGCGATCCTCCAGCCTCAGCCTCCCAAGTAGCTGGACTACAGGCGCGCACCACCGCGCCCGGCTACTTTTAAAAAAATATATGCAACCATTTCTCTATGTCCCTAGGTCCTTTGGGTTCAACCAACCACAGATTGAAAATAGTATTTTCAGGGCCAGCTGTATGTATTGCTCTATGCCACTTTATATAAGGGACCTGAGCATCTTTGGATTTGGGCATCTATGGGGGGGGGGGGTTCCTGGAATGTTCGGCACTCATGGATAGTGAGGGATGGCTGGGGAGTCAAAAGTTATACACAGATTTTTGCCAAAGCCGGTTTGGCTCAGTGGATAGAGCATCAGCCTGCAGACTGAAAAGCCCCAGGTTCAATTCTGGTCAAGGGCATGTACCTTGGTTACGGGCACATCCCCAGTGGTGAGTGTGCAGGAGGCAGCTGATCGATGTTTCTCTCTCATTGATGTTTCTAACTCTCTATCCTTCTCCCTTCTTCTCTGTAAAAAATCAATAAAATATATATATATTTTTAAAAAGTTATACACACATTTTCAACAGCATAGGGCGAGGTGGTGTAGGGGCCCTGCCGTTCAAGGGTCAACTGTAGTTTGACATTTGGGCTCTGAACTCAGACAGCCTACGTTAAAAATCCTGTCTGCAACTTGCTCTGTGACCTTGAGCATATGACTGTCTCTGGGCTCCTGATATTAGCAAACTGCATTTATTTCATGAGGTTTTTGTGAGGATTTGATGAGAATATGTGTAAAGTGCTTGCATCGAGTGTGGCCCAGCATAACGTGTGGGAACTCTTACAAGGAGGAAGGTGAGGGAGAAATTCCCTAGGAGGTCCTAATAGACAGGAGCAAATCCCACGGCCCTGTAGAGGGGGCTGGTGCCTGGTCACTAAGCCCTTTGATTCAGAGACACAGAGGCCCACCTATCTTCTCTCTCCAGGCTCTCAGCAGTCCTCTGTTGTCGGGGTCACTGTCCAGGGTGTGATTTTTTTGTTGTTTGTTTCCCACTGCTGACTTTTGTAGGGTGGTTGGGCAGTTGGCTGGAAGCATCTGCTTTGGTATCATCTGAAGGTATCAGATTGGCCTATTTCCAAGTGTCCATACCAGAGCCCATAGTGTGAGACCCGTGTTTTCCAGGAAGTGCTCTAATGCCACCGCCTCATTGTGGTAGAGCCTGCCTGTGCATCTACTGTCACTGTCCCTGCCCATCTCCATTAACTCATGGCATCTCTTCCCACTCTGTGCCCTTTCCTCTGGGACATTGCTTCCAGGAGGCCAGAGAGAGAGAATGTCGCAAGACCTGTTAGTAGTGGATAAGAGACTTTCCCCCTCTCCACTCCCTCTCTTAGAACTGGAGGAGTCTGTGGGGACTTGGAGGAGAGTCCTAGGAGAAATGGGTGTGGCACGGGAGGGGAGTGTTCCAGTTCCTCTTGAAGAGTGCTTTGTTTGGAGAAGCGTGGCACCCGGGCTTCCCTGGGGGATCTTTGAGAGCAGCCAGGTAACAGATGATAAGGAAGAGGAATGGCCTCCAGCAGCAGCTGCTAATTGGGCTGCTGTGACCAGAGATTTGTGGCTAGAATCAGTTAGATTTGGGTTTGAGTCTCAGCTCTTCCTGTGACCTTGGGCAAACTACTTTAAACCGCCTGAAGTGGATCTTCAGCTGTAAAAGTAATTTTCTAACAGAGGGTATTATCCATAGTTGGATGAGATTATATGAGGGTAAGGTTTTATGTGAAAGTACTCAGCACAGCATTGACACTTTAGGTCACTTAATAAGAGTTTGTTTCCTTTGCTTTCATTTTAGTGACAGCCCCAGTTCCATCACCAAGCTTGGCCACAGTGCTGCTCTGATTTCTGTGTTCCTTCTTTGAGTCTGGACACAGATGCCCGGGACATGAAAAAAATCGGGTATTTGAATAGAGTTCTGGACCACTTTCTCATCTACTGTGTTGTTCGAGTTGCACCATGGCTCCATGAATTGAGGGAGGGCAGGATCAGCTCTCTTGTAGATGAGGAAACCAGGGTGCCAAGGTTAAGGTCATACAGCAAGTTCATGCAGTGCTGGTCCAGAGCCTAGCATTTCTGATTTCCACTACAATATTCAGTTTATTCTCTCTCTCTGGAGAAAGTGACAATAAGATGGGCTGTTCTATGGGACCAGAATTTTTTGGTTTTTTAATATATTTTTTATTGATTTCAGGGAAGAAGGAAGATGGAGAGATTAAAACATCAATGATGGGAGAGATTCATTGATTGGTTGTCTCCTGCATGCCCTCTACTGGGGACTGAACCCACATCCCAGGCATGTGCCTTGACTGGGGACCAAACTGATCTCCTGGCTCACAGGTTGATGCTCAACCACTGAGCCACACTGGCTGGGCCAGAGTTTTGTGTTTTTTTGTTTGTTTTTTAATGTGGGCAGAACTGATATCTATTCTGCGTCCAGTCAGATTGGTTTGACCAGCTTAGGCTTCTCTGGACAAACTGGACTCCATGCTTCTGTCTAGATCCTCTGCTGTCCTCGTTTCATGACAGCGCCCCCAGAGAGATGCTTTCCCATCCTGCAGGGTGTGAGGAAGCCCCTGGTTTGAGGTGGGGGGAGAGAGGAGCCTCATTCTGACTTGTCCTTACTGGCTCATGACGACTGCTGTACCTGAGCCTCTGCCAGGGAAATGGGAACCTGGGTGCACTAAGGAGGGCCTTTTAGGACCCCTGGTGACAAGCTCACATGCATGCCTTCATCCATGTTCCTGCATTTGTCTCACATTGTGCCCTAGCCTCTGTGTGGACGTGATTATCTTATGGCTTGTTGGTGGCCGTAGGTCTCTTGCATGGTATCCTTTCTGTAAAAATGAAAAAGAGGAGAAAAACCCAGCTCTCTTGTGCCTACATGGCACACTGAACAAGGAGACCCTCACTTGTGCTTCTCTAGCTTTGGACTCTGGCATTTGCTGACATGCCAGACACCATGGAGTCCAGTAGTGACCATAAAAAGGTTTGGTGGATGCAGCCAGAAAGGACAAACAGCGAGGCGGATAAAATAATTCCAGGGTGTGGGAGTGCTGTGAAGGGAACAAGCCAGAAGCCTTTGTCAGGAGAGGTGAGGGTGTGCTGGGATAAAGCGCAGCCTCGAATCGTGGGGTGACAGCAGCTGGGGCTCATTTGCCCCTTTTGCTGCATGTCTATGACATGCCACACCACTGTCCCTGAGAGTGGTCTCAGTAGCTCTGGGTCAACCTTCTGGTGCAGAGCCTGAACACCTGGCAGACTAGGCTGAAGAGGGATGAATTTCTGTGACTGGGCCAGGGTGCTTGAGGGCAGCTGTGCTGCTGTGGCAGAGGAGACGACTGCCCTTGTGGGTCAAGAGGCTACTTTGGCTGGGGTCTTTGAAATAGGTGTCTTGTGTTCAGGCTTAGGTATGATAGCTGTGCTCTTGCCTGTCACCTCCCTACATTCAGCCCAACACACGTGCCCCTATTGAGCTGCCCCTGCGTCTAGTCTGTTGTGCCCACAGCTCCTTGCTATCACCCCAGAATTAGAACCTCTGATCATAGCTCCCAGAGCTCCTTTGCTGGTGTTTTGGGATTTCCGAGGGAACTTCAGTGCCCAGAGGAGAGGGAAAGAGGCCTGAGAAGGCCGGGCAATAGGGAAGGTGGAGTTAGTTGCTTTGGGGGAGGCTGTGATCCCATGAGATGGGACTCGGGGAATCTCTGCTTACGTTCCTGGCTCAGCTGTTAATATTCTTCCTCCCTCCTTGTAAGACTCATTCCTTTCGAGGTGGTGCTTGGCCAGCCCTGGAGAGGCTGCACTGGCTGTATGCCCAGGCACAAGTACTAGCGCTCTCCCCACTCGTCACCTCCTAGGAACCGGGCCCATTCTGGGAGGGCTCCTTTTTATAGCCCACATGTAGGCTTTGTGTATGGGCTCTGCTGCTTCCTTCCGGGCCCTTCCCGGTGTTGGCAGGTGGCCCTGGCCTCGCAAGACTCAGGATGCAGAATAAATGGGGCGGGGCTTTTCTCTTGCAAAAGATTGGCATCTCCTTTGCTGAGCCCAAGCCTGGCACAGAGGAGTCGGGTTAGGAAGCAAGAAAAGGAGGTGACCCAGTCCTTGATCCTGGGAAGCTTAGATCTGGAACAAGCAAAAAACGGTGAAAACCCAGGGCTGGTGGGAGGTAGTGGTGCCTAAAGTGCGATAAGCTGAGCCCAAGTGTCCACACAGAAATCTGTTCTCTCTGCCCTGGGGGCTCTTTCTCCTATTGGCTGGCATAGCAGCATTAATTAGAGGATCTTTGCAAAGGTCGTGAGGGGCCTGCCTGGGAGCAAGGCGTGGGCATGTGGGCACGATGAGGAGTAAATGGTCTGACCCAAACTCAGGGCCTGGCAGCAAACAACTGACCAGACTGGTGAGGGGATGGGCCTCAGCGAGCGTGGCCACTTGTTTGTGTGAGATCTAATTCTAACTCAGTCGGGGTGGGACGTCTGCTTCGGGGTTGGCTTCCTGTTTTCTTGGACACCTGGGGATAGGGCTGAGCTGAAGTCCTGAGGGAAGTAGTTGTTTAAGGGATGCCCCAGGTCACAGTGTCCTCGGCTTGGCCTTGTCAGGGGGGAGTAAGGCATGGGCCACACTGGGCCTCTGGTGGTGTGGGTGGTGGTGGGGGAATTCTAACCCCTGGGACTGATTGACTCTAGCCACAGGCCCAGAGACTTCATGACGTGACTAATCCCAGGAAGGAGGGGAGGAGTTGGCCACAGGTCTAAAAGGCTTCTCAGCCCCCCGGGGAATGTCCCAGGAGGACAGCTGGGACATTGGGCAGGGACAAGAGCGGGTGGGGTGGTGGGTCTCTGAGGCTCTGCAGACCACTTCCCCTCATTGCACCTGGTAGTCCAGCTGTTTGGAGGCAGTGTTCTTCCTGCCCTAGTCACTTTCTCCACCCACAACAATATTTGGGTATAAGAAGCTTTATGTTCACTAGTCAGTTCCTAAATGGGACTGTGACTTTTCTTGGGAGATGTTAACATACTCTACCAAGGAGAGTAGAAAAGGGTGTGTATGTCACTTGGTGAGGGGTGTTTCTTAGGGCCTCGAGACCAGCAGTGACATACAGAGAAAACCCCGTCAGTGAGAACAGAGCTCTCGAGGTTGTCCTGGTGCCTGGCCTGATACTGGCTCACACTGGAAGGGTGAGGCTCTGCAGGTGGTGGTGGGAGGCAGAGAGGCAGCTATCCTAGGATGCGTGCTAGTAGAGGTGAGATCAAGTGCCGTCTTAAAATGGTAGAACTAGGGAGTTCAAATAAGGAAGGGGAGGCCATCCCTAAGAATCAGAGCTGGGCTTCCTAGAGAGAAAGGCAGTGAGTGGGTGGGTTCTTTGTCACATCAGAGTGAGGTCAGAGTCTAGACAAGCACTGGGGCCTCACCTCCCCAGGAAGCAAAAGGAGGACAAGGAGAGTGGCTTGACTTTGGCTGGCATGGCCCAAAGGGAGTGTGGCCAGATGCTGAGGAGAGGCTGGGCCACGCAGCTCTGGGAGTGGCTACTGTGGTGGCAGGAGTGGATGTCTAGTGAGCAGACCTCTGAGGGTGACTCCTTTTATTACTGAGACTAGAGGCCCAGGGCACAAATTCATGCATAGGTGGCGTCCAGCCTGTCGGAGGAGGAGATGGTAGGAGATTGGCCAGCTGGCCCACCCTGATCAGGATGGTGGGGGGCTGATCAGGAGTGGGGCCAGCCAGGGGGAAGGGCTGTGGTAGTCGGCTGGCCCAGACCCTAATCGGAGTGGGGGGCCCATTGGGGGAGGGGCCATGAGGCAATGGGATGGGGAGCCAATCTGGGGCAGGGCCATCCAGGGGGAGGGGCCACAGGTGGTTGGCCGGCTGGCCCCTAATCAGGGTGGGGGGGCCAATCTGGGGTGGGGCTGGGCAGGGGGAGGGGCTGCAGGAAGTTGGCTAGCCAATTCTGCCCCCTACTGGGGGTAAGGGAGGTGTTTATGGGCAGGGCTGGGGAGGAGGGGCCGTGAGGGTGTTGGCTGCTGCTCTACCCTTGATTGGGGTGGAAGAAGCCTATTGGGAGTGGGCTGGCTGGGGGGAGGGGCCACGGGAGATTGGCCAGCCGGCCCTACCCCCCAGTGGGCAGGTTCGCTGGCCACAGTGGGCATCATAGCCTCTGATCATTCCAGACATTACAGTGTTCTAGTCACTGGCTTTTATATATATATATATATGGTTTCCCACCCCTGTAATTAATATATATATATTAATTACATATATATATTAATTACACACACACACACATATATATATATATATATATATATATTTTTTTTTTTTTTTACAGGGGTGGGAAACCTTTTTTCTGTCAAGAGCCATTTGGAAATTTATATCACTAGAGGCCCGGTGCATGACATTTATGCATGGTTGGGGGGGTGTCCCTCAGCCCAACTGCACCCTCTTGTAGTCTGGGACCCGCTAAGCTGGCAGTTGGACATCTCTCAAAGGGTCCTTAGCCTTGCCACAGAGGTGGGGGAGGCTCCTGCCACCGCTGCTGCACTCCCCAGCTGTGAGCCCAGCTTCTACACTCGCCCTGTGGGGGTGCACTGACCCCTGCCTGAGCGCGGGGGCGGGGGGGGGGGGGGGGGGCTCCTGCATTGAGCATCTGCCCCCTGGTGGCCAGTGCCCGTCATAGCGGCCGATCGTTCTGTCATTCGATCATTTTGCATATTAGGGTTTTATTATATAGGATTCTTAGGGCATATAATATTATAGACTTAAAATTAGCTTCTTGTTGTATTTGGTCAAACATTTAATTAACTCACCCCTAATGCCTTGGCAGGGCCAGACCAAAAGATTTTGCTGGCTTTATTTGGCCTGTAGGCCATCATTCCCCAGCCCTGACTTAGAACATCCCCAACTTCCTAGTCAAGCTTGACTCTGTTGGGGTTTAAAGGCTGCCCCAGATCTCCCCAAGAAGGAACAGGGCTATGGTGGTGGTAACAGAGAAACCAGAGAGGAGCCAGGGCTGGGTGCTGAGAATGAATGCATTGGGCCCAGCAAGCTCCACAAGAGGAGGCCTCTGCTGTCCCCTGTCAGTCCCTGTCACTGAGACCCCAGTCAGAGGCCCCTATTTATTCCTTGAGGGGAGGGAGGCCCCAGATTTTTCTTCTCCTAACTCATCCCATTTCTTGCAAGGTACTGGGGAATTGAAGCTGACAGCATGGCCCATGCCCTCAAGGAGCTTACAGGCCAGTAGAGAGTATTGACTGTCAGTGGAATTACTTTAAAGTAGTTACCACTCATCTGGTGCTCAGTAAACATAGTTGTGAATAATAAATAAAGCCAGTAGGACTTGTTCACGGATTAGATTGGGAGAGAGGAATGTGAGAGAAAAGGAGATTTTTTAAAAATATATATTTTATTGATTTTTTACAGAGAGGAAGGGAGAGGGATAGAGAGCTAGAAACATCGATCAGCTGCCTCCTGCACACCCCCTACTGGGGATGTGCCCACAACCAATGTACATGCCCTTGACCAGAATCGAACCTAGTACCTTTCAGTCCGCAGACCGACAGAAAAATTGGGACAGTCTCTTTTTGTTTTTTAAATTTTATTATTTATTTTTTTATTGATTAAGGTATTACATGTGTCCTTATCCCCCCCATTTCCCTGTCCCCCCCCCCCCCCATTCATGCTCTCACCCCCCTAGTGTCGGTGCCCATTGGTTATGCTTATATGCATGCATATAAATCCTTGGTTCTTGCTACACTTACCCTTACAGTTGTTTTCCCTTACTCGGTGGTGTTGCAGGCCGGGTAGGCTCCTTTCTCTCTCCTCTCATCTACAGAACTCTGAACAAACATCCTGTGACCCGAACAAGCTACTGCAATGATGCTCTGGCCCTCTGCGTGACATGGGCAGGCCAGCCCTCTACCCTGTCTTTGCAGCAGTCTGAGACTTTCCAAATAAAACTGCTCACTTTCTCTGTGCTCTCAGCACCAGACCTGGGTCTCCCTGTTGTTCCCCTCTTGGCACGACCTCATAACTACCTGCTTCCCATGTTTCCTCCACCAGGGAGGGACTTTCTCAGAGGCAGGAACTCCAGTGCCTTATTGATTTCCATTTAGCCAGGACCCAGCCCAGGGCCTGGCCCGGAGTGAGTAGGTGTTTGATCAGATGATGGAATGAGTGAATAGTTTTCAGGGTGGTGCCTCCTTTCCCTCTTCCTTTGGGGCTTGGGCATACTGTGCCTGCCTCAGAATGGGGGGGCTTCACTTAGCATCTAGGAAAGGTGGGGCTGCCCTGCTGCTTCTCAGGAATGGTGGCTGCTGTGGAGTCACTTCCTCATGGCTCCAAAGAGGAGCTTCACCTAAACTCTAGACTAGATAACATTCTGTACAGTGGGGTCCTTTACAGCGGTGGCTGAGGCAGCTAGTAGATGGGGTGCAGGGTTCCATTGGGAGGATCCACAGTCCTCCGGCCAGCTGACTGAATAGCCTTTTCCTGTTTATCAAGGTGGGAGAGAGCCGGATGCTGAGTCAGGCCTGGCAGCTCTCCTCAGTCAGGTGTTGAGGGAACAGTGACTGAGGAAACACCAGCCAGGGGCAGATGCTGACCTCTGCCCTTGGTGTACTCGGTGAGGGTCTTCCTGTGTGCATCCTGGGAAGGGGCTCTGTTCCTCTCCCCCCTGCGAGTTGGCTTTGAAGGCAACTGCTGCCCCTTCCTCTTGCTGCGCAGCCCTGTGACCCTGGGTCTCTGGGCCTGGATTCTCGTTTGTAAAGTGGACGTGGACAGCCTCCGCTTTGCTGGGAGCTGCTCTGTTTCTGCTGTAAGGTAGGAAGGGGAGGGGACCGCTCCCTCCTGGAGGCTGTGGCATTCAGTGGGCAGACATCTGGGAAACTGCTGGCCCTCCGGGCACCCGGCCCGCAGCATCAGGTTTCTCTGCCGCCTGCGCCCAGGTTCTGTCTCTGTTCTCTTGGGCCACCTCCATCTTTTGCCTCTAGAGCTGTGAAGGCTCTGTGTGAAGCTGATACTCCTGGCTGGGACAGGTGTCCTGGGGTACAGAGCCCCTTTGCCCCTGGTTCCCTGTGAAGAGGCTCTCAGGTGCCTGCCCTGCCCTGGGGAGCCACCATGAGGGAACCTTAGAACCTTTGAGTGTACTGGTGGCAGAGGTGCAGGGCCAGGCATTGGCCAGAGCACAGTCACTTCCCCTTGAGGTTTCCTTTCTGCATCTCAGCATTCCTGGGGGAGAAGGTTAAGCTCCATTTGTGCTCCCTCTGGGGCGCTTGGCACATAGTTTCTTGGAGGATGATGAAGTGGTTGGCTGCCTTGAAGGGTGGGGGTACTGGGAATGGCCCATCTGTGTGCACAGACTGTGCATGGAGAAGGTGATTGATGAGAGCATTTCTGGGAAGATGTGCACACCTCTCCTGACCCCTGGGACCCACTCTTCTGAATCCCCTGGTGGCCTTGGCTTAGAGCTAAGCAGGGCGTGGTGCTCAAGGAGCCCTGCCATGCCCTAGCCGGTTTGGCTCCATGGATAAGAGTGTTGGCCTGTGGACTGAAGGGTCCTGGGTTCAATTTCAGGCAAGGGCACTTGCCCAGGTTGCTGGCTCCATCCCCGTTGTGGGGCAAGCAGGAGGCAGCCAATCAATGACACTCTCTCATTGATGTTTCTATCTTTCTATTGATGTTTCTCTCTCTCTCCCCGCCTCTTTCTTCCTTTCTGAAGTCAATAAAAATATATTAAAAAAAAAAAAAGATATTTAACTAAAGTTTAAGGGGAAAAAAAAAAAAGGAGCCCTAGCTGGCTTAGCTCAGTGGTTACAGGGTTAGCCTGCAGACTGAAGGGTCGGTCCCAGGTTCGATTCCGGCCAAGGGTACATGCTGGGTTGTGGGTTTGATCCCCATTAGGGTGCGTGCAGGAGAGAGCCGATCAATGATGTTCATCATTGCTGTTTCTATCTCTCCTTCTCCTTCCTCTCTGAAGTCAATAAAGAAATATATATATATTATTATTTTTTTAATTAATTAATTAATTTTCTTAAGGAGCCCTGCCTATACTTGTACTGTTCCTGCTGCCTCATAGCTCCATTGGCTTCCCATAGTTCCCACTGGCTGTAGGTGCCTTTGTGCGAGACCTTCCATTGTTCCCGATTACTACATGGCCCCAGAGACCACATCCCCCCAGCTGTGCCTGGTCCTTTTTCCTGCCCCCGGAGTCACCTCACTGACGACTGTATTAGCATATTTTATGTAGCTCCTCAGGCTTTGGTGCCCCACCACCAACACCACCTCCACCCTCTTCATCCCTCATATCATCTTTGAGTACCTGGGGTCTTTGCTGCTTCATAGGTAATTTGCTCGGGAATGTAAGCACTCTGCAAAACAGGACCTGGGTTTGGGGAATAGAGGGAAGAGCCCAGAGTGCACAGGCTCAGAGGTAAGGAGGAAGGCTGGGAGCCAGTGTGAGGCTGGGCTCTGCGTTTCGTTGCCTTGATTGGATTTGCACTCTTTTTAGAAAGGCTGGGCTTTCCCCATTTCCTCCAGTGCCCTCTGCAGGACTGGTCAGGGCGTTCAGGTCCCACAGGTGGGTACACTGACAACCCCCAGAGTGAGGGGACCTGTCTGGGTTAATATACATTTACCTCTGTCAGACAGTCAGGTTTTAAAAAGAACCTTCATACTTATCATGAGTTGTGATATTTTTAAGTTGCAAAATATATTTTATAAGTTGCATGCATTTTAAGGTGAACCATTTCTATTATAGTTTACATCAGTTAATTCAGTTACAATTACTTTAAAGGGAAAACTCAAGAAACTTGCACTAAAAGCATGTTCATGTCCAGAAATCTGTGTCATTTCCTTCTCTGTGTGTGTATGTTGTTATTGTTTTCGTGGTGGTTTTCTTGGAAATATCTTCATTTGGGGGTTTTAATTTTCAGTATGTTCTCCTGTCCCTTCCTGGTAAGCTCACTTTGTGCCTGTCATCGCACTAATATGTCACAGCAGCCCATGAAGAGGGTGCCAGGGGTGCTGATCCCCTTTTGCAGATGAGGAAAGAGGCTCAGAGGTGGAAGTTTTGCTCATGACTCTTCATACGTCTTCCTTCCTGATGGACCATTTGGAAAGTGGCCTCAATTGAGGGCAGGGGACCCTAGGACATGGGTTCCTGACCAAGAAGCTGGGATCTAACTTAGGGTCTTGGATGTGGTTCTGGACACCCTCTCCCACAGCCCACCATGGTCAGGGTGAAGCCATGTTTCTACAAGGAGCACTGGCCGGCTTTCTTGGACTGTGGAACCCAAAAAATCTCGGTGTCCCACCTTTGCTACCCCTTTCTCTTCCTTGGGAATCTTGTCCGAGGACTCTGTCTGGTCAACAGGAATGCTGCCCCAGCACAGCCCTGCAGTTGCTGTCCAGAAGCCCTGGGCAGAAGCAGAGCTGGTGGGGCCCTCGGGGGCTGGCCTAATGTCTGGGAGTGGATGGGGAGCTGGATTCCAAGACAGGAAGTAACCCTACCTCCAGAGGGGCTGAGCACAGGCAGGTCCTCTGTGCTCATTGTCCTCTACCCTTCCCCGGCTCCAGACTGGCTACCTGCCAGTTAGCTTGTCCCTTCACAGCACCCTCTCCTCCCCCACTCAGGACAGCGGGTACTGTCCGAGGGGTAGAGACCTACTCTCCTGTGGCGGCAAGTCCTGAGCTGGTCCTGAGCAGCATTGCCCTTTCTTGCTATTTGGCTACAGCTCCCTGAGTGCTTGGGGTCAGTTCTGTGGCTCAGACGAGGAACCTGAGGCTCTTAAAGAGAAAGTGACTGCCATTGCTTGTATATATGGAAGATATTTGCTCTTCAGGTCTGCATGACCTGAGCACTGGGCTTTGAGTAACTGCTGGCCTATAGTCTCTGTGGTCTCAGGCAAGGAGCCTATCCCCGGGCCAAGAGGGGAGAGAAGGGAGCCTCTCCCTGTTTGATCATCAAGCAAATTCAGTGCTTAGAGCCCCTGCCGCCATGCTGTGAGCCACTTCCTTCTGCGTAAAGACCCAACAGAAAACAATCCAAAGTTGGGGCAGTCAGGGCAGATTAAGGCTGACTATCCCATGTGGCTCTCGGTGTAGCAGTCTGTCTACATGTGAAGGGTTTTTGGCAGGCCCATCCCCTCTACAGCCTTCCCTTTATCCGTGGCTTGCCAGTGAGGAGAGCTGGCATGTCTAAAGCCCAAGCTATGTATGAGCTTGGAAATGGGACTTGAAACTTGGTCTTGTGATTTCAGACCTGTTAGTCTCCCATTCTGGTACCCCACCCTAGGAGAGGCAGTGGTGTGCACATGCCTCAGACTGTTGGTGCGTGTGCAAGAGGGGTGCTGTGGCTGCCGCAGGCTCAGGAAGCAACTTCTGGCCTGAGCCACATCTGCATGCACTGATCTGAACTTAGAGCCCTTGTCCTGACAGAGATAGCGGGCTCCTTCCCATCTCCAGCCTAGCAGGGACCTCTGAGTGCCTTTGGCTTTTCTTTTCCCTCTTGTTCCTCCGAGCGTGTTCTCCTGTGGTTCTGAGTGGTATGAGTGCTGGGTTATGGGTCGCTAGGAATAGGGTCCTGCTGTTCTACTGCTCCTCTAAGCAATTCCCCCTGACCCTTGGTAGGGTCTCTCTCTGTCCCATTGCAGGTGTGACCCAGACTGACTGGGGCCCACCCCCCAAACCCCCAAAGTAGGGCCAAGGCTGTGTCTGACCCAGGGAGTGTCCCCTCAATGATGACAGTCCCTGGACGCAGCTCTGTTTGTTCTGGGAGGCACGAGATCGCACAGGGTGTCGCTTTTAAGAACCTGTAAAGGTGCCTCACTCTGGTGTTGTGTCCTTTCAGCCTGCTGTTGGCTTGATGGCCTTGGAGGGCATCAGGACCAGGCTGGCACCTCCTTACGAGGAAAGTACGAGGGACTAGATGTGCCAGCAGGAGCTTCGGAGACTTGGACACCTGGCCTGGATGGAGCTGCTCTGTGCCTACTTGTCTTGGGTGGGAGCCTGTCTGCCTCCAGCCTGGTCTCAATGGAAGTTAGCCCAGGAGCACAGGGATGGCTGGGGTTCACTCATGGCTTCCGCCCATCAGTGTGTTGTGCACATGTGCACACGTGTGGGGTGGCTGTGTGTAGCCCAGCAGTAGGCTTCGTACTGACCTCTTAGCTGTCATGCTGTGACTACTTCTATGTACTGAGGGGAAGGCTGAGAGGAAGGGCCCCAGTATGCACCACACAGGCCTTGTGCTACATGCATTCGTGTGTGTGAGGTTTTGTGCCTCTGTCAGAGATGTGGGAGGATGACAGCAGCTTTGCACCGGAAAAGCATGCTGGTTTCTATTTCAAAGGGCAGATTTTGTGGTGGTTCTGCAGTTTCTCCTCTGGGCATTTCCCCTGTTCCGCTCCTCCTTCCATCCCTGGAAACTGTCTTTCTGGGCTGGGTCTTTGTGACTCAATTTTCCCCCTCCCTGTTTCTACCTGAGTATGGCTCCCAATTTAAAAAAAGCTACCCCCATTTTGTTGCCCCTCCCCCCACCGGTGTGACTGTCTTTTTCATTTGTTCACTTGGTCATTGAGCAAGCACTGTCTGGTCTACGGCGAGATGAGGTGTGTATATGCATAGTGCCACTGGGGTCAAGGGTATGGCCACTGCATGAAGGCGTTTCCAAGTTGGGACTTGGTAGAACTGGAGTCTGGGAGATAGACAGTCCCTGGCTGGGAACCAAGATGAAATGGGGGACAGGAAGGTGCTGGCTGTTCTTTCCAGTGGCCCAGCTTATTTTGGATGTAGTAGAGAAGATGGGAGGACAGAAGCTGGAGGGTAAATCATTGAGCCCATGATGAAGGGCCTTAAAGGCCAGAAAAGAAGCATGTTCTCCTTAGTGAGCAACTTGGGGAGGGACCAGAGAGCAATGTTCTGTAAAGATTCTGAAGACTCAGGAAGGGTGGCTCATTGGTGAGAACTGGGGGCAGGGCAGCCGGCAGGAAAGTCAGGGCTTTCAGCTGTAGAACCAGGCACTAGGGGCTTGCTGAGGACATGGAGCAGGCCGGTAGAACCAGTGATGTGTGGAGGGGGAGATGGGGTTGGGGCCAGAAGCCTTGCCATACTGTTCAAGGTGGGATAGATGTACCCCAGCTGTGGCTAGAGGCACAGGGAAGAGCCTGAGGATTTGGCCCCTTGGGACATTCCAGCCGGTGGGGTGCAGTTTGGGCTGGGAGGGCTCCTGGGGGGGAGGCTGGCCAAGTAGCATGTTGGCACTGCTCCTGGCCCCACATCTTCCAGGCCTGTCTGGGCTGAGCACATTTGGTGAGAGGGGCTCTCGGGGAGTGCTCAGAAAGCCAGGCTTCTTTCATTTGACCTGAGCCTCCCTAAGTCCCTTTATCTGGCTAGTAAGTCTGCTTTCTGTCCAGGGCCCAGCTAACACCAGGGTAGAGTGGGTGTGTGGCCGGGTAGCCCTCTCCAGGCCTGGTTCAGAACCTGTGTGCAGGGGCTGATTTTGGTGAAGGAGTCGGCACTGGATGAGCTCTTGTCACGCTGCTCTCAGTACTTTGGATCTTACCATCATCCTCACGATGCCGTTACTGGTTACTGTGTTCCCGCCGAAGCAGCAGTGGGGTCAGGCAGTTGTCACTCTGCTGAGGTCACACAGCTAATACGACCTGAGCTGGGTTCCAGCCCAGAGTCCACTCTGCCTTCTAGAGAAGCGCAGTCTAGCCCTTTCTTTATACTTTATACATGGTGAAACCGAGACTGAGAGGCAAACGAGTCACTCAGCATCCTCTCTGGATCAGCGGCCGCGGCAGGTGTCTGCCATTCAGGCCTATGGCTCCCCACCTGTGTTGTGTTAGGGCCTGATAGCCAGGCTAGGAAACACCCCATGGACAGCTGCTGCTTTGGGGGACGAGGCCTCTTGCTGACATTGGCTTGTGGGTGACTTCAGAGGGTCGGCCATTTCAGGGGTGCACCAGTTCTTTGGGTCTGATCCTGCCCAGCCTCGCCCTCCCCAAGGGACTGTGCAATTTGGTTTGTGTACTTTGTGTAAGGAAATGGTCCTCACAGAACAGCTTTTTTTCAGGTCAAAGTATCCTGCTGTATTCTTAGCAAGGGAAAGGTACACGGGACCAAGCTGACCCTCCCCCAGACAGCTCAGCTTTGAGCAGAGACATGCTTAGGTGCACCTCAGCTCTCATCACCCAGGAGGGGAGTCTCTCTGTGGTCCCTCCATGAGGGAGAGTGTGGTATTGAGGAAACCAGGTTGCCCTTGTTTCAGTGCTAAGTCTCAGAGACCCCAGCCTGACCTTGACCTCTTCTCTATCTTCCTAGTTGACATTCGAGAAATCAAGGAGATCCGCCCAGGGAAGACTTCACGGGACTTTGATCGCTATCAAGAGGACCCTGCTTTCCGACCGGACCAATCACACTGCTTTGTCATCCTGTATGGGATGGAATTCCGCCTGAAGACCCTCAGTCTGCAAGGTGGGAGTTGAGGGGCTGGCGGAGGCAGGGGAATAGTTAAGGGGAATGTCCCTGGTCTCTGGCTCCGTGGTTGGTACGTGTCCTCAGTTCAGCTGTTCACCCCTCACTCACAGCTACATCTGAGGATGAAGTGAATATGTGGATCAAGGGCTTGACTTGGCTGATGGAGGACACATTGCAGGCAGCCACACCCTTGCAGATTGAGAGGTAAGAACCACCCCTGACCCTGTGGTTAGAGTTGGGGGTGTTGGGATCTAGGAAGCAGGGCAGGGACAGCCTGCTGACCTCTCTGGGCCTCGCCCTCACTGCAGGCTTCTCCCTCCAGGTGGCTGCGGAAGCAGTTCTACTCGGTGGATCGGAATCGTGAGGATCGGTAGGTCCTGAGCTGTGGCTCTAGCCCCGCAGGGTGAGCTGGGGCACCCATAACAGTAACCATGCCTCAGGGTAGCTGCCTGAAGAACCAGAGGACTCAGGGGACCTGCCTCCAAGGGGTTGGGGGTTGGCAGGTGGTTCTGGCACAAGTAGCTTCCTGCAGAAAGCCCTCTGGTGGCCATGGTGCAAGCTGGCAAGAGAGGCCAGGGACAAGAAGCCATGTGCCCTGCCACTTTAGGCAGAGACAGGAAGCGCAGAGCTGGCTCGGCATCCTGGAAAGAGGCCAGGTGGCTTGTAATGTGTGCAGGGGGTACTTTGAAGCTGTAGTGTGCTAGCCAGAGGGGCCAAGGAGAGATGGGGACAAAGACCAGGTCATGACTGTTTCTGTGAGAGGGACGGGAGGCCAGGGAGGAAGAGAGACACGACCCGAGTTCACTTAACACAGGCTTGCTAGCTGCTAGTGGAGAGTCCAGGGCAGCCACTCCAGCACTGTGGGTGAAAGATTGGGGGAGGGCTTGGGTCAGGGCGGAGGTGGGACTTGTGGGTGTGAGAAAAAGAGGAGTCGAGGGTGACAGCTTTTTGACCTGAGAATCTGGAAAGGCAGAGCTGCCCTTGACAGATGGGAAGCCTGGGAGGAGCACATTTGGGGGCTTACCAGATGATTTGGGGTGTGTGAAGTTTCATGATGCCCTTAGATGTTCAGGTAGAGACTTTAGTAGGTAAGTGGGCAAATGGATTGTAGGGAAGAAGTTGTGGTGGAGATGTTAACCTGGGGAGCATTTAGATCAGGGGTCCTCAAACTTTTTAAAGTGGGGGCCAGATCACGGTCCCTCAGAGAGCTGGAGGGCCGGACTATATGAACTACTAATTCCTACTGTAACACCTCGGCTGCGCTCACTGCCCAAAAAACCTGGCGGGCCGGATCAGACTCCTCTGCGGGCCGCATGTGGCCCGCGGGCCGTAGTTTGAAGACCCCTGATTTAGATGATAGGAAGGCCATGAGGCTAAAATCACCTGGGGGTAAGCTTAACAAGAAAAGGGAAAAGGGCCAGTGGCTGGTCCCAGGCTGCTTGGGTGTTGGGATTGGAGAGGTAATGAGGATCTTGCCAAGTGATGTAGCAGCTTGTGAGGTGAGAGGGGGCACGGTTCTGGAAGCCCAGGGAGAGGGAGCAGTCAGCTGTGCCAGGCCTCCAGGTGTGGTGAAGATGGCGGCCCAGAGAGACCAGTTTGGACTTATAGCACAGAGGTTGTGGTGACCTTGAGACAGGCAGTGGAGAGGGTTCAGGGAATGGATGGCTTCTTTAAGGCATTGCTGTGAAGGGGAGCAGACGGGGTGGGCAGTAGCTACAGAGGTACACAAGGGCAAGACATGTTTTGGGTGAGAGAGAGAACAGCCTGCTTGCAGTGCTGATGGCAGAGTCCACAGAGCGAATGTGGAGTGATGCAGCAAGTTTCTTACCTGCGAAGTGAGGACCCTGACGGCCTACCTCCTGGTGACAGGGTCAGACAGCTGGCATCTACACAGGCCAGTGCTTCTGAACAGCACTTGCTGGTGGCAGACCAAACCCCGCAGCACAGAGCTGGATTCGCTCGGGAGTTTCGGTGCTGACTGCCAGGCTCTTGAGCAGGAAGAGGAGTGGTTGCCATCCTCCCCTCCCTGATACCACCTCCCAGGAGAAAAAGCCTTTCCCCCATCTTCTCCATCCTGTTCTAGGCCCAGCAGTATCCTCTAGCCCCACTTCCTGGCCGGGCACCCCTGGAGGGCAGGGGATGCTTCCCGTCAGGCCTAAGAGGGTGCCAAGTCACCGGCAGTGGTATTTGATTGAGTGACCTCCCTTTAAGTCTCCCAGTGCCCTTGCGGAGGCTCAAACTCCCAGCATCCTTGGGGTGGTGTTGGAGGCATTGCTGTACTTCCCCTTAGAGGCCGGGGGGGGGGGGGCGGGGGGGAGCTGCAGCATCTGGCTGCCCCCCTCTGTCCAGATGGGAGCCAGAGAGCCGAGGGCCAGAGGTACGGGCTGGATCAGGGCTGGTGGGAGGAGGACCTCACTTTACTGAGTGACTGAGACTGGTCACTCCTTGCCAGAGCCCGGAGCTTTTCTTTGCTCAGAAGAGGAAACCAAACTGAGAGAGGGCTCTGATCCAGCCTCATCCTCAGGACTTTAAGTCTCAGAGTAGTGCCGTTTACCTTCTAGTCCCAGGTGGATTCAGCCTACAGGTCAGAGGTCATGAGAGGTTGGGTGAGGCCACTGGAGATGTTCATGTTTCTTTAGTATATCAGCCAAGGATCTGAAGAATATGCTGTCCCAGGTCAACTACCGGGTCCCCAACATGCGCTCCCTCCGAGAGCGGCTGACGGTAAGGGCCTCCTGGGCTTTCTGCAGGTGGGTGGGGGAAGCTGGGAGCCATGGCCAGAGGGGCTGACCAGAATTCTGTGATGTACCTTGCAGGACCTGGAGCTGCGCAGCAGCGATATCACCTATGGGCAGTTTGCCCAGGTGTACCGCAGCCTCATGTACAGCGACCAGAAGACGGTGCATGAAGCTACCTGCCTGCCCTCCCACGGCCCTTGCCCCTGCTCTCCTGCCCCAGCCCTGCTTGCGTCAGCCCTGCTGCCCTGCTTGGGGGCTTTTGGGTGCCATTTCTCCAGCTCTTCTCTTGAGGCCTACCCCCATCTGTCACCCCAGCCTTTCTTTCTGAGAGCCCCTTTCCCAATGGCCTCCCACTCTGACCAGGTTCTGTCTCCTGCAGATGGACCTCCCCTTCTTGGAAGCCTGCGCCCCAAGGTTTGGTTTGAAGTGGGGAGTTGGGGTTCCTTATGCAAGTGGAAGGCAGTGGGGGGGGCAGGGTGAGCCATGTTGGATCATTCTTGGCAGCTGTGCTGGCTGGGAACTGGGCCCTGCCTTCCAAGGGGCCCCTTATTGTCTGTGGACCATGCGAGCCAGCTGGCCGCCAGGCATTTCCCTTCTCTCCTGCAGGGCAGGGGAGCGGCCGGAGCTCTGCCGAATGTCCCTTCCGGAGTTCCAGCAGTTCCTCCTCGAGTACCAGGCGGTATGCTGGGCTGGGCTGGGACTGGGCCAGGGTTCCCAGCTGAGGGGGGCTGGGCTCATCACTGACTGGAGCCTCTCATGGGCCCCCACCTTGCCCACCCCCATTAGGAGCTGTGGGCTGTCGACCCACTCCAGGTGCAGGAGTTCATGCTCGACTTCCTCCGAGACCCCTTGAGAGAGATTGAGGAGCCGTACTTCTCCCTGGAGGAGGTGAGGCCTGCCTTTCACCCCGTCAGAGAGGGTCGGGCTGACCAGAACCCCACCAGGTTTCCAGGAGCCGATTTGCCTTAAGGTTGCCACCTTGTTCCCCTCACTGTCTACCTTGCCCACCCACTTGAGATTGAGCACTCTCTCTCCTTCCCCCACCAGTGGGGCTCAGTGTCTCTTCCCTTCCCCATTGTTCCTGGACAGTTTGTCACCTTCCTGTTCTCCAAGGAGAACAGTGTGTGGAACTCGCAGCTGGATGCCGTGCCCCCGGACACCATGAACAACCCTCTCTCCCACTACTGGATCTCCTCCTCGCACAACACGTGAGCCGCGCCCTTGGCCCCACCCAGCCCGCCCCGGGGAGGGAGGCACTCGCCTGGTCTGACCAGCCTGCCTTTCCTTCCCCATCTAGGTACCTGACTGGGGACCAGTTCTCCAGCGAGTCTTCCCTGGAAGCCTATGCTCGCTGCCTGCGCATGGGCTGCCGCTGTATTGAGTGTGCGTTGGGGCCAGGGCTGGGGGAGGCGGATGGGAGGCCTGCCCACTTGACAGTACTCACGTTGCTCCCCAGTGGACTGCTGGGACGGCCCGGATGGGATGCCGGTCATCTACCATGGACACACCCTTACCACCAAGATCAAGTTCTCAGACGTCCTGCACACCATCAAGGAGCACGCCTTCGTGGCCTCCGAGTGAGTGTGGACAGGGACCTGGCTCGGCTGGGTTTCAGCTTTCCCCTATGGCAAAAGGCAGAGGGCCCCTCAGAGGCCCTGCCCCATTTCACCTGCCTTTCATCTCCATCCTCCTCTCCTGCTGCTGCCATTGCTTCCCACAGAACTCCCTGTTTCCTGCCCTTGTGCCCCCTTTCGTGGGTCCTTCTCTTTGGGTTGTGGAACACAGTCAAACTCTTCCTGTCCTTAAAAAAGATCCTTCCTTCACCCTGACCATTGTCCTGCCAACTCTTCCCCTCGCAGCCCAGAAAACTGTCTCTGTCCATGTCCCATTCTACAGCTCCTGTTCACCTCCCCTGTGGTCACTGAGGGAAGGGTTCTGGGAGGAGATCAGGGCTCTGGTCTCTGCTGCTTCACTGAAGGAATCGACAGGGCCCCCCAGGAGCTGAGTTTGGAGACTGCTTCTCCTCTTTCCTGACCTCTTTGGTGTGGCAGCCTCCACCGTTGGACCAACTCAGGGGATTGTGGCAGATCCGAGACCCCAAGGTGCCCCGTTAGCACCCCTCCACCTTCCGGTGGCCAGAACCCTCCTCCTCTCTGGGATAGCTCCCTGTAAATGGGACCCCAGGCCCTTGGCTCCTAACACCTCACTGTGAGGGCTGTTTGGACTGAAATTTGACCCTGCAGAACCAACCGTAGGGTCTGTGTCAGAAGGAAGTAGTGGGGATACCACTTCTGGAAGAGACCAGAGTCGTGACGGTGCTCGCACCACCTGGTCCCCTCCCCTGCAGGTACCCGGTTATCCTGTCCATCGAGGACCACTGCAGCATCGCTCAGCAGAGGAACATGGCCCAGTACTTCAAGAAAGTGCTCGGGGACACACTCCTCACCAAGCCCGTGGACATTGCTGCTGACGGGCTCCCTTCACCCAACCAGCTCAAGAGGAAGATCCTTATCAAGGTAGGGGTGATGGGCTGGTGGGCCCCCTGCTCAGCACCTCTCTATGGTCATTGGTCTGGGGCCTAGTGAGGCAGTGGGGCTCTGGGACTCCAGCTGGCACTGCCATATCCTGACCTGCTACCCACAGCACAAGAAGCTGGCAGAGGGCAGTGCCTATGAGGAGGTGCCTTCATCTGTGATGTACTCTGAGAACGACATCAGCAACTCCATCAAGAATGGCATCCTCTACCTGGAAGACCCCGTGAACCACGTGAGGGCAGAACGGGCCGGGCTGGGCAGGGTGGGACAGGTGGTGGAGCACCCTGTCACTGTCCCACTTCTCTCTCTCCCAGGAGTGGTATCCCCACTACTTTGTTCTGACCAGCAGCAAGATCTACTACTCTGAGGAGACCAGCAGTGACCAGGGCAATGAGGATGAGGAAGAGCCCAAGGAGGTGAGGGGCCAGCCCAGGGCTGGGGGCTGGGGGCTGGGGCTGGCTGGGCTCTGAGTCACTGAGTGATTTGCTGTCATCCTTCCCCGTGCAGGCCAGTGGCAGCACCGAGCTGCACTCCAGTGAGAAGTGGTTCCATGGGAAGCTCGGGGCAGGACGGGACGGGCGGCACATCGCCGAGCGCCTGCTGACTGAGTACTGCATTGAGACGGGGGCCCCTGACGGCTCCTTCCTCGTGCGAGAGAGCGAGACCTTCGTTGGCGACTACACCCTCTCTTTCTGGTAACCCCCTCCCTATGCTGTGCCCATGGGTGCAGCGCCTCCCTGAGGTAGCTGGGTTCGTTTTCTTTCCTCCCAGGCTTCCAGGGGAAACCTTTACTCTCGCCCACAAGCTCACACACACTTATCCAGCCAGCAGCCTCCCCCTGCAGGGCTGCCCTGTCCCCGCTCTGAGATCTGGTGCCTGTTTGGGACTCCGGCCTGTGCTCACCGCTCCCCCTCTTCCCTCAGGCGCAACGGGAAGGTCCAACACTGCCGGATCCACTCCCGGCAGGATGCTGGGACCCCCAAGTTCTTCTTGACAGACAACCTTGTGTTTGACTCACTCTATGACCTCATCACGCACTACCAGCAGGTGCCCCTGCGCTGCAATGAGTTTGAGATGCGCCTCTCGGAGCCTGTCCCCCAGACCAACGCCCACGAGAGCAAAGAGTGAGGGCGGGGATGGGGGCGGGTGGGACCTGAGTGGTGATGGAGGGAGGGGTTCTGACTCAGGCCTGTCCTCAGATGGTACCACGCGAGCCTGACCAGAGCGCAGGCTGAGCACATGCTGATGCGTGTCCCCCGTGACGGGGCCTTCCTGGTGCGGAAACGGAATGAGCCCAACTCCTACGCCATCTCCTTCCGGTGAGGCGTGTGGCCTGGGATGCTGGAGGTGGTGCTGGCCTGCAGCTGGTCCCCTGTGTGACTGTTCTGTCCTTGTCAAGGGCTGAAGGCAAGATCAAGCATTGCCGCGTCCAGCAGGAGGGCCAGACGGTGATGCTGGGCAACTCGGAGTTTGACAGCCTCGTCGACCTCATCAGCTATTACGAGAAGCATCCGCTGTATCGAAAGATGAAGCTGCGCTATCCCATCAATGAGGAGGCGCTGGAGAAGATAGGCACAGCTGTGAGGACCGGTTGAGGGCTGCAGCAGGCAGGGGAGGCACCAGCATGTCCCTCCCGGGCTCACTGCTGGGCGCCCAGAATCTACCCGTCGGGGATAATCTAGATGGGAGGGGCAGGACTGGGCACAAGTTAGGCCGATGAGGTGGGGGACAGCCATTCAAGCAGAGGTCCCTGTGGGCCAAGTTGTGGGTGAGGAGGTCCTGGAGTCCACACAGGGAGAGGATGGGCCTGAAGCTGGGGGCTTATCCAGCCGGTGTGGACTAGCGTGTTCCTGGGGCAGGGGAGAGGAGGCTACAGAAGTGGAATGGTGGAGGACAGAGCTCCAGGGGAGGAGTGGTGAAAAGGCAGGACCTGATGGTGCAGCGACAGTGAGGGTTCTGGACCAGGGTCATGGCCTTGGATAAGAGGAAGGAGTCTGGGATGGAGAAGACGCCATCCGCTGGAGCTGAGTGGAAGAGGGGTGTGCTGGGCCGGCTCAGCAGTGCGTGAAGGGACTGCCAAACAGCTCTGCTGCAGGGAGCTCGCTAATGGGTGGGTCTCAAGCTAAGAATGTGGAGAGAGGAAGGGGTGAAGCCATGCCCACTGAGGTAGGAAGACCAGGCACCAGTGAGGAGGGCAGACTTAGTGACCAGCTGCCCTAGGAAAGGGGCATGGGGCAGCCAGCACCCCTTTCGTCTCTGGGCATTAACGTGTCCCTTCCTGTCCCCTTTCTAGGAGCCTGACTATGGAGCCCTGTATGAGGGACGCAACCCTGGCTTTTATGTGGAGGCAAACCCTATGCCGACTTTTAAGGTACAGCCTCGGGCCTGTGGGCACAGGAAGCTGGGGATAGTCCCCAACTGCTTGGGGCTTACATTTCTCTGCTCAGAGCCCATCTGTGGTCTTTGTGGTTTTCCGAGGCCTGAGAGGTTGTGAGAGGTGTGGTTGGTGTGTGGCCACAGCTCTCTCAGGGCCAACCCCTCCCAGCCCGTCCCTGGGGGTCAGCACTGACCCTGTAGACTGTTCCCCGGGGTAACCTGGTTTCCTCCTTGGCAGCAGTGGGGGGAAGGGGAGAACACTTGTCAGAAAACGCTGTTTTTACTACTCACTCCCTCACCTCGTGGCAGTCTTTCAGGCAGGACCTTTCTCTTTTGCCTTTTTCTCTAGGGGGCAAGAGCTGTGCCCTATCTTCCCCCCCCCCCCCCCCCCCGTTTTCCTGAGCAGCCAGGGAGCCTGGAAGAAGGCTCCTTTTTCTTTTTAAGATGAGGAATGTGGGGTCTCAGGGGAGGCACTCCGTTCGGCCCGCCAGCCCTCACTGCTGGGGCCCAGGCTGGGACCTGCAGGGTTTCACCTGGGCCCGAGCTGCTCCCCTAGTAGAGGCGTGGCTCTGTCCCAGTGACATCTGTCCTGGAGCCTCCTGCAGGGCAGTGTTGAGGACTGCAACTAGGCGGGCTGCTGCCTGGGCCCAGCTGGGAAGTCCAGGCGCTGGTGTGTGCACATGAGGCTGCAGTTGGCAGGGTGGCGGGCAGGGACTGGGCTCACCGCTGCTTCTCCCCGTACAGTGTGCAGTCAAAGCCCTCTTTGACTACAAGGCCCAGAGAGACGACGAGCTGACTTTCACCAAGAGCGCCATCATCCAGAATGTGGAGAAGCAGGACGGAGGCTGGTGAGCTGGGCCCCTGGGCTGGAAAGCCCCACGTGTCTCCGCAGTGCCTGCCTTGGCTTAGGTGTGGGGGTCCCTAACAAAAGATGCCCCCCTCGTGGGAGTTGGGTGATCGCTGGGGTCAGCAGCCCGTGACTTCCACAGGTGGCGGGGCGACTATGGTGGGAAGAAGCAACTCTGGTTCCCGTCAAACTACGTGGAGGAGATGGTCAGCCCAGCAGTCCTGGAACCTGAGAGGGAGGTGAGGCTAGAACTGCTGGCAGAACGGGAGTCCCACCACCGCTTCCCTTTGCACACACCCCTCACACAGTCAGGTGTGCCTGCGCATGACAGCCACCCCACGTGGTCATCACAGCCGTGGTGTCCATGGTCTCCAACATACATGTGCCACCTGTTTAATCATGTGCACACTTACAAGATGTATTTGTCATATGCAACAGACATCCCCCCACACGCATGTATGCAGGAGACTTGCTGATGACCCTGTGGGCTTTGTTCCCACAGCACTTGGACGAGAACAGCCCCCTGGGGGACTTGCTGCGGGGGGTCTTGGATGTTCCAGCTTGTCAGATTGGTGAGCCCCACCCCCTTCTCTCACCCACTGTTCCTCAGAGTCAGGCGCTCTCCATGCTCCAGGTGGGGAGGCCAGTGGTGGCCCCAAAGGCTGCTCTCACACTGAGCTCTCCCCATACTTAGACACCCCTGGACACCACGCAGGACCCTTTCTGCATGTTCACCCTGGGCCAGGCTCAGCATCTGATGCTGACATCCAGGTCCCAATGGGTGAAGTCACAGGGTGTGACAGATAGTTGGGGAGGGGCCCAGGGTCCAGATTTGAGGCCTGTATCAGACAGATCGGGTTCAAGCCCTGGTCTCCCCACTCGGCAGCGCAGAGAGGCCTGGCAGAATAGCGCTGCTTCTCTCCCAGTGCTGGGAGGCGGAAAGGTGATGAGAAAACTCGGTGAAAGCACCGAGAAATGTCTGACCAAGCTCTTCTCTTGCTCCCCCAGCCATCCGTCCCGAGGGCAAGAACAACCGGCCCTTCGTCTTCTCCATCAGCATGACCTCGGTGGCTCAGTGGTCCCTGGATGTTGCTGCTGACTCGCAGGAGGAGCTGCAGGACTGGGTGAAAAAGATCCGTGAAGTGGCCCAGACCGCAGATGCCAGGGTGAGTGCCTGCCAGAGTCTGCGGGGTGCTGGGTTGGCAGCATGTGAGCCTCTAAGGCAAGGATCTGGAAGAAACCCACATGAGCTAGCAACGTGACCGGTGGGGTGTGTTGGGATACGTGAGGCCATCCAGGTGGGTCTTCTCAGTCGGGCAGTTGGATACACAGGGCAGCGGTAAGAGGAGAAGTCCTAGGCTGGAAGCAGGTGTGTGTGCTCAGGAGGCATGAGGACTGTAGAGGAGGAAGAGGAGCCTGGGGAGGACAGGGCTGGGGAGTCACCCACAGGCACGGTAAGAATCTGAAAGTACCCGTTGGGTTTGGCAGCAGAAAATGACATTGGTGACACTATCAAGAGCCATGGCAGTGTCAGGGCTGGTATTGGATGGCAGTGGCCAGGCTCTTTAGGAGGGAGAGCAGAGGGCTGGGATTTGGGTGGGCATTAATGTCTATAGTTCAGGAGCCAGCAAGGATGGAGCCCGAGCTTGGCTAGAATAATGGTCAGCCTTCTGGGGAGGGAGGACCCTTCCACGGAGCCTAGGGAACGGAGAGAAGGAAGTACTGGCAGGGATAAGGGAATTACTACTTGGTGGCCATTTGCCCTAGTCATTTAGGGTGGGATAGAATAGCCTCAAAACAGATTTGTGAGCTGAACAGAGGAGGGACGGGTCTGAGGATTGTGCCAAAAGTGTGGTCTGGGATAAGGTACTGGCAGATCAGGGGGTTGGAGGGATGGATCCCAGGGTCTAGGCTGAAAGTGGAAGAAAGGCTATGAGTACATGAGTCCCTGGTGGAAGTGGACCTGCAGGGTAAAAGGACAGGATGGGGCTTCTGTCGCCAAAATGTGGCGTGGAAGTAGATGTGTTGGACAAGGGGAGCTGAGGCAATAAGGCTCAGGGTGGTGGAAGGAGGGTCCTTGGTGTACAGAAGGCCAAGCCACAGGGAACCATGAGGTGATGGCCCTTTGGCCTGAGGAAAGCTAGGTACTGAATAGTGACAAGGCATCCTTGGGTAGTGCAGCCAACCCGGACCTCACCCTCTCCTTGGGCAGAGAGGAGGGACAGTTCTGGGTCGAGGCCGAAATAGAGGGCTCTGTGTATGGTCCAGTGGGGTCTGGAAGGTGCAGGGGACCTACGGTGTGGACTGGCCAAGGCTGGCAGGGGCTACTTGCTTCTCGCTGGAGCTCTGCCTGGGGTTATAGCGTCCTGTGTGTGTCACCAGCTCACTGAGGGGAAGATGATGGAGCGGAGGAAGAAGATCGCCCTGGAACTCTCCGAGCTTGTCGTCTACTGCCGGCCTGTCCCCTTCGATGAAGAGAGTAAGGGCCGAGGCCCAGTGGGGGCGCTCTCCATGGGGGGTGCAGTAGTATTTAGTCCCAGGTGCCGGCCCCCCAACACTGCCTGGGTGGGCGGGCTCTGTAAGTATTCTCCCTGTTTGGCCCAGAGATTGGCACAGAACGTGCCTGCTATCGGGACATGTCATCCTTCCCGGAAACCAAGGCTGAGAAGTATGTGAACAAGGCCAAAGGCAAGAAGTTCCTGCAGTACAACCGGCTGCAGCTCTCCCGCATCTACCCCAAGGGCCAGCGGCTGGACTCCTCCAATTATGACCCCTTGCCCATGTGGATCTGCGGCAGTCAGCTGGTGGCCCTCAACTTCCAGACCCCCGGTGAGGAGGCGCTCTGTGGGGTGGGGGAGCACCGGGCAGTGGGCTGGGGGTCACTAACCTGTCTCTTGCAGACAAGCCCATGCAGATGAACCAGGCCCTCTTCATGACCGGCGGGCACTGTGGCTACGTGCTGCAGCCCAGCACCATGCGGGACGAGGCCTTCGACCCCTTCGACAAGAGCAGCCTCCGCGGGCTGGAGCCGTGCGCCATCTGCATCGAGGTGGGCTTCAGAGGGGAAGGGCTGCTCCACTGGCCTCGTTTCAGGACGTAGAGATGAGGTGCTAGTCAGTACGACTGGGGAAGGGCACTGCTCCGTTGCTGAGCTTGAGGAAGACGTAATGTCCTCGGAGGTGGAAACGCAGCTAGCAGTCTCTGCAGCGGGCTGGGCAGTGAGTGGCACAGGCCAGAGGCAGCAGGTGAATAGGGCTGGCTCTTGGTTAAGGAGTCAGGCTGCTCTGAAGCCAAGTCAAGGATAACCACTGCCTGGAAGGAGCAGGCAGAATGTGGGCAAGAAGCTAGTGCCAATGGTGAACCAGGAACCCGGTGCTCAGGAGAGCAGGTCGCCCCAGGCCCGGGCTCGCACGCCTTCGCAGCAGTTCTGGAACACCCCTGATGCCCCTGCTCATGTGGGGTTCAGGGTGCTTGGGCCTGAGCAGTCTTAGAGGAAGTGTGAGGAGAGTATGGGGTGAGCATCTGCTTCCGAGAGGAGATTCATTTTCCCCCCTAGAGGTAATTTGAAAGATTTTTATGTTAAAACAGACATGGATATAATGTGAAGTAGACTGCAAAAACTCACATGAAAAATTTGGTTAAAGCTATGACACCTTCAAATGAATGTTTGCTGTCAGCAGTTACTCCTGGGGGCCCAGCAGAGGGCGCACTACCTTCACTGAATAGTGAGGACTTGGAGGGAGCAGGAAGGACAGCCCCAGGCCCATCTTTGTCTGCCTTACAGGTGCTAGGCGCCCGGCATCTACCAAAGAATGGCCGGGGCATTGTGTGTCCCTTTGTGGAGATTGAGGTTGCTGGAGCCGAGTATGACAACAGCAAGCAGAAGACAGAGTTTGTGGGTGAGCCAGCCTTCCCCACTCACTGTCCTCATCCTCCCTCTGCACCAGTGGCCTTATCCTCTGGAGGTGATGGCCTGAGGCCTTTTATCCTTGCTTTCGCAGTGGACAATGGCCTCAACCCCGTGTGGCCGGCCAAGCCCTTCCACTTCCAGATCAGTAACCCTGAATTCGCTTTCCTGCGCTTTGTGGTCTACGAGGAAGACATGTTTAGTGACCAGAACTTCTTGGCTCAGGCCACTTTCCCGGTGAAAGGCCTGAAGACAGGTGAGGACCCTGCCCGTGCTCGGGGGTGGGGGGGGGCCTTCCTCAGCTCCCTCCCAGGCTGAGGCCGGGCTTTCCTCCCAGGGTACAGAGCAGTGCCTTTGAAGAACAACTACAGCGAGGACCTGGAGCTGGCTGCCCTGCTGGTCAAGGTCGACATCTTCCCCGCCAAGGTAACTGCGGGGGGCCTGGCCGGGCCGCGGCCTCGCAGGTGCAGGGGAGTCGCTGACTTCAGGTGCACTTCCCTCCCTGAAGCAGGAGAACGGCGACCTCAGTCCCTTCAGCGGGACGTCCCTGCGGGAGCGAGGCTCCGATGCTTCGGGCCAGCTCTTCCACGGCCGGGCCCGCGAAGGCTCCTTTGAGACGCGCTACCAGCAGCCGTTTGAGGACTTCCGCATCTCCCAGGAGCACCTCGCAGACCATTTTGACAGCCGGGAGAGAAGGTGAGGGGTGGGATAGGTGCCAGTGTGCATCTCGGCAGAGGGGGTGCTAGAGACATGGGAAGTGGCTCAGTCGGTCATCCTCTGACACCCTCTTCTCCTGGGTATAAGCCTTGTACGGTAACTGGCCTGGGCTGCAAGGCCCTACTGCCAGTAAGGACACTCGTCCCTCCTGTCCAGGGCCCCGCGAAGGACTCGGGTCAACGGAGACAATCGCCTCTAGCTGGGCCCCAGCCTCGTGGAGAGCAGCAGGTGCTGCGTGCCTCTTGGAATGCCGTGAACTGGGTTCATTGGAAGCAGCCTGCCATGGCACCCTTCCTGCCTCGCAGCCTGGAGCCTGAATGCCAGCAGAGAATGCGAAACAAAAACCAAGCCATTAAGATGTATTCCTGTTTGGGGCCTCCACTCCCCAGCCTGGGCGAAGGCAAAAACTGTTCTGTGTCTCGCATTAAGCACACACATCTGGCCTGACTTCTGGAGGTGGATCCTTCCGTCTGTGGGGCCGGGACCACGTCCGAAGCCCCTTTGAGAGAGAGGCTGCCTCAGCTGGCAGCACGGAGGCTCTGAGCAGCAGCAGCAGCCTTGCTGGGCCAGGGAAACCAAGTTTACATTGTCCTGCAGCTTTAAAACCACAGCCGGGCAGGGGTGGGGTGGATGCCCCCCAGTTTGGCCTTGGAGTTAGGGCACAGGAGCACAGGGCCTGCCCGAGGAGGAGGACACAGCACAAGGGCACACCGCCCACGGTGGGGAACACCCCAGCCCGAGAGATACAGGGGATCATGTTAACAGTAGCAGTATTGGGCGTCGCAAGCCACGGAAGGTTGCCCTTCGAGGGGCCAGGGAGGAGGCTGAGCCCAGGGCACCACCTGCAGCAGGGACAGGCACCGTGTCCCAGAGCCACAGCCGCGCCTCAGGGCCATGGGAGGACAAGGGCCCAGAGCGGGCGCACCACACCACTGGGCTACACACTCTGCCACTGCCCACCACTGAGGACTGCTCACCAGTAGACAAGTCTGTGGACATTCTTGAGGCCTTTGTCGGGATGATCGCACCAGTGTGGCCAGAATGGAGGAGCAAGTCGCTAAGGCAGAGCCCAGCTAGGGACTGCCCAGAACATTCAGGAAACTCCTGCACACAATTCCCATGCCCTCCTTCTACAAGGCTCTCCGGAGGCCCCAGCAGATTGGCTGTAAAACCCCTCCTGAAGACCACTCTCTGTTACAGTGGAAGCCCTGGGGCCTGGGGCCAGCCCGCCCTCCAGAGGGTGCTGCCTTAGGTTCTCAAGTGTTCAGTCAACTGAAAACCCAGTATTAGACATACATGATGTTGGAGCATAAAATTTTAAAGTTTATTTTTTGCACACTATTTCTCACTCTTCATTATTCCCCAAACATGTATGATTTTTCTATGTCTTCCATGTCTAACCTGACAGCTGCTTGGTGATGGGATTGGGGAAGCAAAGTGAAAGAATTCGGCGGTGCACTGTGGCAAACTGTTATTTTTATGGGTTTTCCAGCTCAGCTAACAGCGTGACTTTTTCACGGTTTATATCTACTCTTAAGAAAAACCACTGAGCCGTTAAAGCCTTGTTATTATTTGGTCCCCACATTGATTCCGTTTCCTATAGCTTACTTTTAGGGTAGGTGGTAAATTATTTAACATTATATTAAACTCTCCTTATCATGAATTGTAAACTGAAGGAAATCATACAATTTCTGAGAAAAGGTAGAAAGGATGACCTAAATCCTGATTTGTCCATAGCAAACATGTCTACATACGGTTGCCAATGTTGGGTTTATAATATAAATATTAAAAATTTTAAATTTTATCGGGAAAGCTTTCCTTCTAAAAAAAAAACTTTTTAAAAAAGTATTTTTTTTCTCGATGGTATAACTAACTTACTCCTCATGCTCCTCACCATGGAGAAGCCTCCGAGAGCAGCAAGTGGGCGGCCTGCCCTATTGGGGTTCGGTTTGGGGTGCTAAGGCACTGATAGTAATGGGGTGGGAAGAGATGAAATAGCAAAGCTTATTCTGGTGAGGTGGTTTTTTTTTAAGGCAAAAAAGATTTAATACACTTTCCCTTAGGACTGGAAGAGAGATTGAGGAGCTGCCTGCGTGTGGGAGGCGAGGGGCAGGACAGGCGGTCGGTCAGGTGCTGAATGAAGCCTCTGAGCTGATGGGCCAGGCCCGAGGGTGCTGAGGCGCCTCACACACGCAACCCCGTTGCCGCGTTTGGGCTCGGGTTTAGCCATTGCTAGTTCTGCTGCTCTCTAAGCTCTGACTGCCAAATAAATCATCCTTGTCTCCTTTTCCTTTAACTGGTGTGTTCTTTGTGGGCGAAGGAAGCCAGGTTTCTGGAGGCTCGTGGACAAGGGACCATCACCTGGTATTTTTTCTGCAGGAGAAGCAGGTGGGAAGTTCCCGGTCAAGCAGAACTTGCCGCCTCTGGGCTACAAGGAGTATGAGGCCACCCTCTCCTCCAGGGTGTCACCTGGGGTGTTGATGGGTGGAGTGTGGCAGCCAGCTATGGCAGTGGGCACTTCCACAGCAACCTCTCCTTTCAAAACACTCAGTGTTAGACATGGGTGCCATGTGCCATTCTGGCTGCCTCTGGAGCATGAACCAAAATCTCAGAATATGGTTGAAGAGGCCCTTCCCTCCCTATCCTTCCTGTGTTGCTTTTATCGTGGTCTGCTGGTGGGGAGAGAAAATCACACCATACAGAGTGCCTGCCTGCCTGGTGGGTGGATGGGTGGGGAGAGGCATATGAAGCCATCCCAGCGAGCCCGAGAAGACCTGTCATTGCAGGGATACAGGTAAGTGTAATTAGTTGGTTCTTAGGATGGTGATTATCCCCTCCTGCATAGACCAAAGCATGGTTGGTGGCTTTGGATCTTAAGACAAGCCCAATATGGATTTAGAGTTGTAGGTTCAAAACATCCCTTTCCTATTTGACAAGTCAGACCAAAGACATACATTTCTCAGGTTCACAGATGTGGGGCCAGTCCTCGTTCATTGTAGGCCCCTCTAAGCACCACCCGCTTGGAGAACTGGCTCATCATTTAAAATACTTCCTGTCATTCCCCAGCCAGTCCCAGGCTGCCACTGCTCAGGTTCCTGCCTCTGAGGCTTTCCCCTCGAGCTTCCTGCACTTCTCAGAGGGGGGACAGCCCAGAAAGAAGCCCATGCCTTCCAACAAAGGAGGCAAGAAAATACAATGGGGTAAAGACAATCTGTTTTTGCATTTTTCAACTGGTATGCCACAAGAATTATTTTTAAAACATGCGATACCTGACTATTCAGGGGCACTGACCTCTTTTCCCTTAGATTGTCAAATAAAAGAATGACAGCAGCCAACACAACAATAGCCATCGGGTCTGAATATGCTGCCTTGAACCATAACAAAGTTCATATAATAGGTTGCATCTTACTGGTCACATCGCATAAGGTTGTGTCCAATTGGTTAATTCTTAGTACTAGAAATCATATATACAAGTATGAGCACTTGGTTTTTTTTTTTTACAAATTCACTGGAGAAAGAAGGGTAGGTAATTTGGTAAGTCTGTCAAAGTTACATCTATATATTTTTTTGTCAGATCACCAATAAATTTTTTGCTATACCACAGAATTTTAGTATTTAGTTTATGTCTGCCATGGGATAGAAAAGCTGAAAAGCACTTGTTTATTCAGTAAAAGGTGTTGGGAAAATTGTACAGATACATGCAAAAAAATGAAACTAGACTGCCTTCTTACACTATATGCAAGAATAAACACAAAATTGATTAAAGACTTAAATATAAAACTTGAAACCATAAAACTAGAAAAAACATAGGCAGTAAAATATCTGACATTTCCATTGGCATTATTTTTTCTGACATATCTCCTCAGCCACATGAAACAAAAGGAAAAATAGACCATTGGGACTACATCAAACTAACAAGTTTTTGCACAGTAAGGAAACCAACAAAATGAGAAGACAATCCACTGAGTGGTAGTCACCATGATACATCTGATAAGGAATTAATATCTAAAATTTATAAGGAACTCATACAACTCAAAAAAAAATTTAAAAAATGCGAAGATGTTCAACATCACTAATCATCAGAGAAATGCAAATTAAAACCACAATACGATATCACCTCACACCTGTCAGAATGGCTATCATCAATAAGCAAGTGTTGGTGAGGATGTGGAGAAAAGGAAACTAGTGCATTGTGGTGGGGAATGCAGCCTGGTGTAGCCACTGTGGAAAGCAATATGGAGTTTCCTCAAAAAATTCAAAATGGAACTGCCTTGTGACACGGTGGTTCCATTTTTGGGAATATATACGAAGAAACCCGAAACACTCATTCAAAAGAATATATGCACTCCTATGTTCATTGCGGTACTTTACAACAGCCCAGCTTTGGAAGCAGCCCAGGTGCCCACCGATAGGATTAAAAGGCAGTGGTACATTTACACAATGGGATGTGACTTGGCCATTAAAAAAAAAAAAAAAAATCTTTTGCGACAGCATGGATGGACCTGGAGAGCATCATGTTCAGGGAAATAAATCAGAAGAAAATCAGAATATGATTTTACTCGTGGAATCGAACGAACAAAATAAAAACACTCACAGGTACAGAGAAAGACTGATGGCTGCCAGAGGCGAGGGGAGTTGGGGGACTGGGTAAAAGGTGAAGTGACTAAGGAGTACAAATTGGTAGCCGCCAAACAGTCCCAGGGTGTAAAGCACAGCACAGAGGAGAGGGTCAGTAACTCAGTAACGGTGGCAGTGAGGACTTGAACTAGCAGGAGGACCACTTTGTAAAGTATATGACTGTCTAGCCACCATGCTGTGTACTTGGAACTACTACAAAGCAATTTTGAATGTAAACTGAAATGGGGGGTGGGAAGGAGGAGTGGGGGGAGTTAACCTGGGCTCTCCTGGCCCGTGTTTTCCGGCCCCGGATACCAGGGGACAGGAGAGCGCTTTTCTGGTCAGTGAAGGCAGAGCCTGAGCTGGCGGTTAGGGCGCCTGTCATCCTTGCGATGGCAGCCACGTTAGCGCCTGCGGTGACCTACCTCCCCTTCCTGAGCACAAGCCTTTCCGGAGCACCGCGGGGAGGAGCAGCTCCACTGGGCCTGCCTCTGCTTCCACTGCCAACGCCCTGGTCCTGCCTCCTGGAAGGAACGACAGCCCTCCGTCAAGCACATTCAACATCAGTCTCACCTCAAAGTCCCTCCAGACAGACCTGATGGTTCATGGCTGACCCAGAGGCCCAGCAAGGGGTAGGGGTGAGGGGACACCTCCGTCGGGAGGGACTGAACCTCTCAGACTCGGTTGGTAGCTGTTTCCCTACACCATGCCGCAGGCATGTCCCTGCAGCCCCGCAGCGTGGGCGGGCGGGCGGGCGGGCTGCCTCCCACCCACAGTCAGGCATCGCCTGGGAAGCTTCTGGAAAGCTGGTTTCGGGGACCCTAGCATGTATTTTTCAAAAGCTCCCAGATGACCTGAGTGGTCAGGGCTGAGAGCAGGGCAGGAAAAGGAAGTCAGTGGTACTGGGGCAAAGGCAAGAAGACGATCCTTTGCAGGGCCCTCTGGCCTGGCTGGCTGCAGACCAGGGACAAGTAGACTCACCCTGGTCCCATGCGCACACGGCACTGCTTCCATGGTCCCCGTCCACAGCCTGGTCACAGGTGAGAACCCTTCACTCTAAAGGCTGCCCTGGGCGCAGAGGAGGCAAGAGCGTTTCTGACCTGCTGACTGCTGGCACTGTAAGGACCTGGGCCATGGCAGAGGCAGGCCTCCCCTCCTGACCAGGCATCCTGAACATCACCTGAAGGCTGGGGCTAGAAACTCACTTGTCTCCACTTGAGCCCACCTCGAACTTCCAGTTCTGTTGAGGAAAAGGTAGCTAAGCCGCATCACGTTATCCCATCAAACTAGCTCAGGGAACAAAATGAGGCCATGCTTCCTCCACGTTTCAGTTATAATACTTGGTCCAGCCCTGACTCAGTCTGAGGACCCACCTCCCTGGGTCTTAGCTGGTAGTCTCCAGAGCACTCATGCCCAGATGGCAGTCGGGTTCCGTTCCCTGCCCGGAAACCCACAGCCAGCCCTTGTTGGCCACCTCTGCCAATTCCATCCACAGTTGTGTCCCAAGCGAGCTGCTGCCCGAGGCTGCACCCACCCTGGGGTCAGCTGAGTGGCCTCAGGTTCCACACCGGTGCTCTAGCTCCCAGGCTGTCCTCACCAGATACTGGATGACAACTGGCCTGGCTCAGCCTCTGTCTGTGGTGATTTCTAAAGTGCCCGATCTCTGCCACGTAGGAGCCGAGCAGGAGAAACTTCTGAGTGAGGGAGGGAAACTCCCTGCTCACCCATCCAGCTCTCGGCCGCCTTACCCAGAGTGAACCCACACATGTGAAGTGTTTAGCTTTTTTTCTGACTCCCCCACAAAATAAAAGTCAGCAGATATGAAATGTATTTAAGTTTTTATTTAGGGACAATTGAAAGAGTTGAAGTACCATTTCGGCCCATTTCAAATTGTACAAGAAGTTTTTCCCTGTTGCCTTCTCTTATCCACGTCCACGGATACAAAATCTAGGAAATGTGCAATTTGCATCTTAGAAATAGCAGCATCCCGACAGGGACCTTGTGGGCCTGGAGACGGCCCAGTGCCAGCCTTGCCTCGGCACAGCCGTGGTCCCAAGGCAAGTTACAACCTGTTAAACACGCCCCCGGGGCAGAACCCCGTTCCACAGGCCAAGGACAAGCCACAAGGCGCCCCTCTGCGCTCACAGGGCCCCCGGGAGGTGGGACCCTCCCACACGGTTGGGTAGCGTTTCCATCTGCCTCCAGACAAACAGGAACGGCAGCTGCCTCAGCACCGCGGTGGTCACTCTGCAGCCGTCTCTGGGAGACAGGAAGCGAACCCGGAGCACTGGTCAACAGGCCCCTCTGGAACAAAGGGTTTGTACTGAGCCCAGAATCTGCCCGGTGGTGGAAGCCAGGAAGCGGGACCATCGGGAAGGAATCTGCGGGCCTTTGGCAAACTCCCTGAGTTCCACAGAGACTGTGCTCAGAGAACTCAACAAACAATGGCCGGAGGACAGAGGGGAAGGGTGGCGTGTTTTCTCTTTACACTATGGCCCTCCGGACACAGCTGGCAAGGCAGCCGCTCAGACACCAGCAGCCTCCTCCGCACAGTGCTCACCTCCCCTGGCACTGGCCGGCTTCACTGCACAGTGACGACCTGCTGGGGGCAGGCCCCCTCCTGGCTCTGGGGAACCTGGGGCTCCAGTAAACTGCAGGACTGAGACAGCTGTATGGGCAGGAGCCACGGGCAAGTGGCCTTCTCTCTAAACCACATGTGTCAAACACAAGGCCCGCGGGCCAAATCCAGCCCGCCAGGCCTTGCAATGTGGCCCGCACCATGCTGTCATCACTGCACTCCACTGTCAGTTTATGACATTGTCAGTTTATGACTGTTCAGTAAACCATTCGGCCCGCGATTTAGGCTGGATTTTAGATTTTGGCCCCTTCTCTGATTGAGTTCGACACCCCTACTCTAAACAAACTGCAGGACTAGCATGGACCTGTGGGTAGGTTCTTACCCGAACAGTCTCTCCGGAGCGTGGCTCCGGGGGAAGACGGAGCTTTTTATGGACAGTGTCTGCACAGTCTGTGTCATCCCGAACAGTTCACTGCAGCCCCAGCTACACCAAGCACTTTTAAACCCTCATTCATCATGGGAAGAACAGGAGTTACAGAGCATTAGCAAAGAGAAGCTACTGACACACTCAAGTGCTCACAGGCCCACACACACCACCAGAGCCGTCTCCTGAAGAGGCACAAAGACAGGCGAACACTGCCTCTCAGGAGCCTGGTTCACCACCCGCCCCTGGTGGACAGCAGGAGAGAGGAGAGGAGGGGACCACAGCCCCCGGTGCTCACCTCCCTCCGCTGCGCCTGGCTCAGGCTGAGCACAGCAATGACCAGGTCTGAGGGCTGTGGGAGCCTTCGGGCTGGCGACAAGGCAGGAACTACCTGTTCTTTGTGAATCCTTGCAGAACTGCAAACTAAAATCTCATTTTTAAGCTCCTGGCTGCAGGTGCTTGCCCTGTCTATATGGTAACCAGGGTCTCCTCATCCATCCCAGACTTTGGGTCCCTACTCCTGCTCCAGTTTTGGGGGCAGGTAGAATGCTTGGTTCCTGGGGGACCCAGGCTGTCATGTCTCCAGTCTGTGAAGGACTAGGGCCCCACTCAAAGGAGAGGCCAGGTTTGCAGGCAGATCACAGAACAGCCAGTTTCGACAAGTGAGCTCAGGACTGAAGAGCCCAGAGAAGCAGACTCTCTGGAGCCAAATGCTCTCTGTCTGTGCTCCTCCCAACTATGTACAGATGCTCGGTCAAGCCAGGGAGAACCAGGGTGAGCCCCCAGTGTGACCTGCACTGGGGATACATACAGATTCCAGCAAAATGAATTCGAACTGTAAGCCTCTGGACTTACAGCTGAGCTGGGGAGCAAGCCAAGCAGCACCCATGAGAGCTACCTGCATCCACTCGGCCTAAATCCAAACCCACCACTTTGCCGAGAGGTTGCCCAGTCTCCTTAGCCCTGGTGTCACAGGGCTCAGCTACCACAAATGGGCCAGAGAGGCCAGCAAGGCGGGCACCTCAGACTGAGGCCTCGCTCAGGGAGGGGACTGTGAGGAGAGGCTGGGGCTCCACACCCCCTTTCTCAGGACCTGGAGACCTGCTGAGGAAGGTGCTCCCCAAGCCACAGGGAGATGGCCCCCAGGCTGGGCGGGCCTGTGCTAGGGGCAGGCAGCAGAGGAAGCCGATCCAGGGGTCCTGCAGAGGGAGGAGAACTGAACCCCATTAACCTGACCCGTGCTGACTGCTGGCTGTGCAGACCTCGCATATCTAGAGGATTCTTTTCTCCAACACAACTGAGCTTTGCAAAGCAGTGGGATACATGAAAATTTAAATTTCATACAAAAAGTGAGTCAAATGACCCCAAGAAAATTCTGAGCAGGGGAAAGGGGGAATACTTGAGGAAAAGCCCAAACTCCAGGTTTGGTTTAAGATTTCTTCTTGGCTTTTCTCCTCTCCTGCAAAGTGCCTTTCTCCACCTGGGTGTGGGGTCTGAACTGACAAGCTGCTCCAATCCCCAATTTTGGTCCGAGAAAAGGAAGACGAGGCAATAGGGCCCGAAGAGGGCGGCACAAGCAGGCGGCCATGGGAGAGGGTGTGCAGAGCAGGGGAGACCCAGCCGGAAAGAGCAATGCCCACCTGCACGGAAGGCAGCCTGCACAGAGGTCCGAGTCAGAGGAGGACACGGGACCACGGACCGGGCCACGTCTCCGCCTGGACACACGGACACTCCTGGGGGGACAGCCTCCCTCGCCAGGCGGGCCAGGGCCGTTAGTACACGTGGGAGCCTAGCAGGCACCACCCCACCCTCTGCCGAGCCCCCACCTTCTGTTTCTGAGGAGCAGGGTGCGGGGGCCTCGGGCTGAGGCGCTTTGTCACTCGGCCATGAAAGGAGCCCTCAGCCCCAGAGTCTGCCGAGGCCAGTGCTGGCCACCCCCTCGCATTCCAGTTCAGGAGCCCGCGACTCCCAGAGACAGGACCTCCTCCCAGACCAAATGGTCCCCGAGACCCAAACAAGCGATCAAACTATGCCAACCCTATGTACCACACACCCAGATGTCCTGTATCAGAACCAAGATCTGGCTTCACCTCTTACAACCGGGCCTACAACCTCACTGTAAAAATTATAAGCAGCCAAACACAGAGAAGACATGGGCGACGAGTCCCAGTGCACACAGAGGAGCAGGGAAAGGTCAGTCACCTCACAAAACAGGCGTTTCCTCTCAGACTATCCCACCGCCTCAGCTCTGCAGCCCAGACAGCCTTCTGCCCCAGCGGCATCACAGAAGCTCCCCCTTCGGGCGAGTGCAAACCCGCCGCCATCTGCCTGTGGCAGGGCCTCGTGCCCCGGCGCGGGTACAGTCCTGATTTCTGGGCCAGCGTGGCTATTTCTGTGCCCAGTGGCTGTGCTTATGGTCCTGCACCAAAGCCTTGGGTACCTGCGATATCCTTTTAGGCGCCTGCTTCATGTCCAGACCGTCTCTCCCTCCATCATCACCTTTGATGGTTTATTCTTTCAAGCGTAAGGCCCACCCCACTGATCCCTCCGGCCAAGAGTACGGAGGAGGCGCTGTGTCCGCTCTGGCCCCTTACCTGGGCAGTCTTGTTACTCCTGTGACCTGGTGGGTGGAGGGCCAACAATGTGAGGAGAACATGCCAATTTTTCTACCTGTCAGAGGTGAGCTGGTGCTGAGGGTGGGTTGCTCTGTCTTGCATGAACTTGTCCATCACGTACTTTATTTTTTCCGTCTTGCTGTTTGGATTGTGAATGAAATGTGAATACAAATAGTGAAGAATATCCTCTCTAAAGACACACCCTTTGGCCGGTGTGATGGTTCCACTTGAAGGTGGCCTCGTGCTGGGCCGCCCCCGGCACTCCCCCAGCACCCAAGTGCCACCACGTTCCTCAGGTGTACACGTCAGATGTCCGTGTAACGAGCAAAGTATCAAATGAGTATGTGTACTGTATATGTGTGTATACACAAATTAATCTGCATGTACATAAACACTAAAGGAAAAATTCCAGGTGTCTGTTCTCTGAAGGAAGGCAATAACTCATCATTCTTGGCAATTCTGCAGAGAGAGCTTTGGAGTTAAATAGCTTCACACCCCAGAATGGAAAGGATACAAAAACAACAGACTGCAAAGCTCGCCCAATATGCACAGGCCACCTGTTTGAAACGCATGAGGGTGGGACCTACTGGGACAGGGAGGGCAGAAGACGACTTTTCCAAAGAACAAGGTCTGAGGACTCCTCATTGGCAAGGCAGGCCCTCTCCGGGACGGCCAGGGAGAAGCCTGCCTGGTCCAGTTCCCGGGGGTGGAGGGAGGGTGGGCGTATCGGAAGGGGGACCATGTCTAACCCAGCACCAGTGTTTCTTGCCCACAGCCCCTGCCCCCTCTCCGGGATCTCCTCATGCTGCCCACCAGCCCGGACCAGGAGGCTGTGCCAGGAGGCCCAGTGCTTTGGGAGGCAGGTGGTGTCCAGGTGAGCGGGGCTGAGGGTGAACCTTCTTTTGCTCCACACTCTGTACCTGCTGCGGGGAACAGAGGTTTACCATCAGTACAGCTCTGAAAGCAAGTTTCCCCATGTGCCAAAGGCATCTGTTCCTGTGACTTTTCTCAATAAAAAAACATTTTTAGGCTAATGTAGCCAGAGGTCTTGTTCCCAAGTGTGCGATATAAATATAGACCTTTAACCCCATAAACCCTGCAAGCACCTGTGCAGTGATGCCCAGCACCTATGGGCGAGTGCCCAGCACACCAGCCAGGCCCTTGGCATGGGGGCCAGGAGGACTCTGGGTGTTCTGCCAGGAACCCCACAGGCAGGTCACTATGCCGAAGGCCACCCCAGTTCTGATAAACCCATCCGTCCTCACCCTCACCCGGGCAGGTGTGGGGCTCTCCTCCCAGAGGGCAGCACAGGGGCTGGCAGAGAGGACGAGGGCTGTGAACAGGCGGTGGCCATGCACTATCGCTTCGGTTTTCCATTTCCCTCTCACTCTAAGCATGTCTAGATATTTTTTTTTAAATGCGGTCATACAGTCAGTACAATAGGCTTAATAGCAAATGTTTTTTTAGTTGATCTGGTAACTAAAAAGTAACGTTCACGATTCAGACTTCCACGAACAAAGCAGAATGACTACAACAGCTCAAGAGAGTGGCAATCACATAACCCAGTCGTTTCTTAAGTGCAGGAACGGCAGGCTCTACACCGATTATCCCCCCCGGCGTGTGAGCCCGAGGAGATCTGCTGCCTCCACCTCAGGGGGGAGAGCACTCCGAGGCGCCGCCGTCCTTGGGGAGCACCGAGGAGCCCGGCTCCAGAGGTGCTAAGTGTGCGTCACCCTGCCCGGCCTGGAGGGAGAGGGAAGGTGGCCAGCGAGGTCCAGAGAGCACACAGGCCATTTTCAGAGATGATGAAGACAATGCACTGCTGTGCTAACGAAGTGGCTATGTAACAATAAGTGCTTATGATCCGGTGTCTCATTACGTGTGTACAGGCGGACTATGTTAAAAACTGGATTCTGTGTTTATGACTATGGAATCTGAACTACTTTATCCACGGAAAGGCAAAGGACAGGTCCTACATTGGAAAAACTGACGGGAACTCTATCTCCCTCTTCTTGGTGACGCTGGCAGAGGTGGCAGGAGGGTCTGGGCTGTCTGAGGCTCCGGAGCTGGGCCCCAGGGCCAGGATGGGAATGATGTGCGGCAGAGAGCTGGGCGGGGCCCTTCCACGTGGCAGGCGGCATCCCCGACTGGCCAGTCCTTCACAGTCGTTGGTTCAGTTCAGTCCGTTTCTGAGGAGAAAGCACACGCCTGTCACCTCCATGTCAGCTGCCACGTGTGTAGCCCCCGGGGCGGCATCATCGGCTTCGGGGACTTAACTCCATAAGCAACGCCTTTCTGCCCGCCACTCCCCCTCTGCAGCCGGAGGGAGTGTGAAGAAGGAGTGTGGGTAAAGGACGGGCTGCTGGCTAAATCTGGCGAGGAACCACTGCCCAACCCAGGCCTCGCAGCTGGTGCACCGTCTTCTCTGGGCCCACCAATGTCTCCCCTCGGCCCGCTCCCCAGGCCGCTGCCTCGGGAGTCCTGTCCTAACCCCCTCATCCTGCCCGCTTCCTTCCGGCTCCCCAGAACACCCTGTTCTCTGTAACAGCAGCTGGGGCTGATTTCTGACATGCATTTTACTGATATTTCATTTCTAACTCCAACCCTCAGTCAAAGCCATGGCTGTTCAGAGGTCCGCCACCCCTGCTGCTTTCAGAGGCAGCCTGCCTGAGGCTGCTGCCAGGGCCGGAGAAGCAGGGCAGACAGACAGCCTTCCTGCACTGGTGTCTGCCTTGGAGAGGAGAGGATGATGCCACAGGTGCAGGGTCGCCCGCCGCTCCTGCTTTGTCCCACCCACGTCAGCAGCACATCACTGGCTGGTGGGTTAGTAGCTGAGAGGGGCAAATGCCCATTCATCCAATCCCAGGTTAGCTTTCTTTAGAAGTGTGGTGAGATACACATAACAGAAATCTGCCATTTTGAGTGGCATTAAGTACAGTCACGCTGCTGTGTAACCACCACCCTGTTTCCAGCTGCCTGAGAACAGAATTTAGTGAAACTTTAATTTAAAAAAAGCAAAAGAAACAGCTGGTTCCAGTCCCAGCATCTCTGCTGTTTTGCTGGCGAAGCCAAAGCCCAGGTGGGCATTCCCCAGGGGCAAGTCCGTGCAGGGAGGAGGCCAAGGCGACCAGCCCTGTGAGGACAGACCTGTCTCTGGTGCCCGTGACGCCCCTGGGAGGGCCTTGCTCATGGGGAGGGGCCTCTATGAGGAGACAGATACCTCAGGGGAAGGAGGGAGGAGAGGCCTTGGAAAATCAGCACCTGATAGTGATGGACAGTGTGATGTGTCCGTAGCTTCAAGAAACCTGTCTTAGCCCTAGCTGGTTTGGCTCTGTGGATAGAGCGCCGGCCTGTGGATTGAACGGTCCTGGGTTCAGTTCCGATCTAGGGCACTTTCTGTGTAACTTTAAAAATTAGTTAACTGCCGAAACCAGTTTGGTTCAGTGGATAGAGCGTTGGCCTGCGGATTGAAAGGTCCCAGGTTCGATTCCAGTCAAGGGCATGTACCTTGGTTGCAGGCACATCCCCAGTGGGGGGTATTCAGGAGGCAGCTGATTGATATTTTTCTCTCATCAATGTTTCTAACTCTCTATCCCTTTCCCATCCTTTCTGTAAAAAATTAATAAAATATATTTTAAAAAATTACTTAACTTCTCACCTGGCCAGCATGCTCAGTGGTTGAGCATCAACTATGAACCAGGAGGTCGAGGTTTGATTCCCAGGCAGGGCACATGCCCGGGTTGTGGGCTTGATCCCCAGTAGGGGCTGTGCAGGAAGCAGCCAGTCAATGATTCTCTCTCATCATTGATGTTTCCCTCCCTCCCTCCCTCTCCCTTCCTCTTTGAAATCAATAAAATATGTATTTTTAAAAGAAATCTGTCTTAAATAAAATACTCTTGCAGAATTTCCTGTCAAGTACTAATACACGACCCACCATTTGATTCCATATATGTCTAAGAGGGAATGATTTTCCATTACTTCCACATCAGGAACAATTAAAGAGCAAATTACAGGATTTTCATTATTAAAAAACTTAGACGTGTATCTAAGGATAATTAACAATTTAAAAAAAATATTTTTATTGATTTTGTGCAGAGAGGAAGGGAGAGAGATAGAGAGTTAGAAACATCAATGAGAGAGTCATCGATCAGCTGCCTCTTGCACACCCCCCACTGGGGATATGCCCGCAACCAAGGTACATACCCTTGACCGGAATCGAACCCGGGATCCTTCAGTCTCCAAGCCGACGCTCTATCCTTTGAGCCAAACCGGTCTCGGCTCTAAGGATAATTAAAGACTCTCTTTTTGTTTACCAATTTGAGTTGAATTTCCTCAAAAGCCCTATTGCTCTCTCCTACCCAGTGGTTTGGGTTCTGCCTGACCCCGGTGACGTTCTGACCTGTTCTCCTACTGCTGAGAAATGGCTGGAAAAGTGTGGACCTTATAGGCTCACTATGTGCCTGCCCTGCACAAGTTTTTAAGAAACATGAAATAAACAACTCTCCACCCCTGATCTTCTTATGCCAGTTACCCCAAAGCAGCCGGCAGCCTCTGAAACAGCACATGTTCCCACGCAGTAAACCCAGTGCCCGCCCATGGGTGCCGCTCCCCACACCCAGGAGGACGGCCATGGCACCTACGGGCTCCTTACCCAGCTGACGACCAGCCTGGGGACTTGGTATGTCACAGGGCTCCGAGCTGGCCTCAGGGGCAGTGGGCTCCCACGACTCACTGTTTTCGGACACCTCTGAGCAGGTGTCGCCCAGCCCCTTGTGCACAGCTGCAGGCTCGCCGGGGCCCTGGTCCTCGCTGCCGGTGTCCGCCACGGCCCGGGTCTCCTCGCCCATTTTCTCCGCGAACCACTGCTTGACCTGCTGGGAGCTCATCTGGGTCTTCTCGCAGAGGCCCGGCAGGTCCTCCTCGTACAGCGTCTTGTGCGTCACGTAGTAGTCCTGCAGCAGCTCCCGGTTGCCGGGGGTGATGACCAGCAGCCCTGGGGGGAAGTTGCCCCGCTTGTAGTCCTCGTACCACTTGAGCTGGCCGTTCTTGAGGGCGTACCTGCTGTCCCCGAACCAGCGCACCACCTCCGGCCGGGGCAGGCCCGTCTGCACCATGATGGAGTCGTAGTCCTGGGTGCTGGGCCACTGCGTCTGCACGAAGAGCTGGCGCAGCAGGTGCCGCTGCTGGGCCGTCTTTTTGCAGCTCACCTTGCCGGGCGGCTGCAGGGCCGGCTTGGCGGACGGGTCGTCGTCAGGGTCGCAGGCGCCCAGCCCGGGCAGCTCGCCCTTGCCGCTGGCCTCGGTGACCCGCAGGTTCTTCAGGTTGATCTTGATGGGGCTGACTTTGCGTTCAAACAAGGTGTGGGTGCTGGGCACATCTGGGGAGCCATTCTCCCCAGGGACCCTCAGGTCCCCGGCCGCAGCCTCCGCTCCCCCCTCCTCCCCGGCGGCCTCCTCCTCCTCCTGACAGGCGCTCCCATCGGCCCTGGCGGTCTCCTCGGTGCTCACCTTCCTCCGTCGCTCAGAGAACCAGCTGTCGATCTCCCTTCGGGTCATTTTGGTTTCGGTCCTCAGGCGGTCCAGCTCCTCGTCCAGAGGAAGCGGGTTTTGTGCAAAACTGCTCTCCAGGGCGCGGAGCTGCTCGGGGGCGCGCTCCTTGTATTTGGTTGGTGTGAAGTCAGGGGTCTGGTGCCAGGACTGTCGTTTGGCGGAAGGGTGGGTGGCCAGGATGGCTGCCGTGGGGATGCAGGTCACCTCGGGGGCCTTGGACACTGGGGCGAAGGGCACCTCCGGCACAGAGTCAATGAGGATGGAGCTGGGGTCCCCGGGCATCATGATGCGGGAGCCCTTCAGGTTCCGGCAGTGGTACCTCCGGTCACTGAACCACTTCCTCACCTCCCTGGTACTCAGGCCGGTCACTTTGGTCAGATGCTCGACTTCGCTCTGTCCCGGGAACTGGTTCCGACAGAAGCTGCCTTTCAGAGCTGACAGCTGTTCGTGAGATTTCTTGTTTTTGTAGATGCTGGCGTCAAGGAAGGCTTGGGAAGTGATGCTCGGGCACGCTGTGAGCAACGACTGAGCTGCATTGACCACCTTCACCGCTGACGCTGTGTTGGAACACACGGTGTTAATGGGCGCCACCGCTGGCTGCTTGGGGATGGACGTCACTGCCAGAGGGAGAGACGCGCTCGGTGCCTGCAACCCATTGGCCAGCAGCGGCTGAGTGACCAGAAGGCCCCCCGCCGCTCCCTCTGGCTGCCCCACAACATGGCCCGGGAGGGCGGCCTGGATGAGATGCTGGACGTTGCCAGCGTTGGCCACCAGAGGAGTATTCAGAACGGTGATTGTGGGCTGCGGGACGGACTGGATGACCGTGTTGAACATCTTTTTCCGGGCATCCTCGATCTCCTCGGGGGACCAGCTGATGCCTTGCTTCAGCCGCTGGGCTGTGAACCAGATCTTGAGCTGCTCTTCCGGATACTTGGTAACCACGGTCAAGTAGCAGAGCTCGGCTTTGGTTGGGTAGGGGAACTTGTGGAAAGAGTTCTTCAGGAAGCTGTTGGAGTCCATGGCCGCATTGTACGTTGGAATGCTGCTCAAGGGGATCATCACTTTGGGGAGGGACTTGGAGGTGGGCAGTGGCTGGTGGGGGTGGGGGTGGGGGTGGGCATGTGCTGGGGGCTGCTGCTGGAGAGAGAGGAACTGTGCGATCCCCGCCGGCAGAACCGGCACGGTCCCCAGCAGGGGCCCGTTGGTCGTGTGGGGAGGCTTGGCCGGGTTGGTGGGTGCCTGGCTGACGGGAACCGCCCCATTGACAGAGGAGTGGTCCGCTTCCTTCGCGTCTGTCTCCCCAGCTGGCGGGTTCGGTAAGGTGTCACCGGCAGGTTGACTGGGGGCGTTTTCCTTGAGCGTATGGATTTTTTTGGCTTCAGCTTTGCCTTTCATTATCTTCATGATTGGAGTTTTGGTGATGATGATTTCGGCTTGTCCATCGGTCCCGTCGGCGCTGGGCTCGCCCAGCGGGTCAGGAGCGCTGGTGCTCTCGGGGACGCTCTGCTCCACGATCACATGATTGTCTGGCTTGGCCACATTCCACCGAAAGCTGGCTTCCCCCAGGTGGCACTTGGCATTGTGCAGAGAAAGCGCCTCAGGAGTTTTTGCCAGAAAGCTGCACTCGTTGCATACAAAGGTCGGGTCTATATTAAAGTCTGTGTGCTCGGAGTTCATGTGTCCCACAAACTGGGTTATGTCCTGGGATCTGAAATCACAGTATTTACAAGAATACAAATAGCCATCCACAGTGCTCGGATGCCCGTTGGCCAGCGCAGCGCTGTCGGTGCTGCTGGAGGCCTGGGCGACCTCGCTGCTGGGGGCAGGCGCCTCTGGGGGCAGGTCCGGCGGGGGGCCTTCGGGCAGAGCCTCGGCGGGCTGGGCCTCTGCACCGGCGTCCTGCAGCACCACGGTCTTCACGGGGATCATGCACGGGGTGGTGGATTTCCGCTTGCTGGCCATGGCGAAGCCGCTCCGGGTGATGGCTTGGGGGCAGCTTGTCCTGTCAAAAGCCTCACAGTGCAAGTTCCAACTGCTGCATGAGGGCCAGAGGGTTTCCAAAGGTAGCTTTTTCAGTTTGCAGAAAGCAAGTTTTCCCTATTAAACCTGAGGAGGAAGAAAAAAACATGATTAAGATCTCCGAAGCTCTGCTGTGTTTCTCCGATGCTCAGACACACTCCACTGCTTGGCTTCTATCGCGCTGCCACTCGGGGACAGCGGCAGGAAGTTCCGCAGCAGCTTGGATGTCAACTTGGAGTCAGGAGCCCCCCAAATGCTAACAATACGGTGCCCTGAAGAATGACCTGGAGATGTTCCCATCCCACTTGACAGACTTCAGACATGTGTTTCTGTTTTGTATTTCCCTCTGCCTCCATGCGTTAAGTAACTCAGATTCAAAAACAAAAACGACAACAATGAACTAATCCTCTCTTGAACCTCCAAATTCATTCTGACCACGTCTGAGTGAGAACAAAAGATCCTAGTGTAGTTCTTGTTTAAATGTTTGGGCCAAGCAGGGCTTTCTTTTCATAGCCTTCCCACATATGAGAACAAGATGACGCCTCTGCCTCGCCCAAGCCAGGCCAAGGCCAAGTCAGCGGGCGGGGGTGCTGGAGCCGGGCCTCGCTCTGTGCCCTTTCCCTGCCTGCCGCCTGTCACACACCCTCCAGGCTGCAGGAGAGGGAGCACCTCACCATCACTGCTGTACCCCAGACCACTGCGGAGCCAAAGCCACAGGGTCAGGGGGTCCACAGACCCAGTCTGCGGCCCCGCCAGCTACACATGCTCTCTCTGGCGCAGCCACTTACAGTGTGGCCTCACCTTGGGTGCACAAACTGCACATGACATTGTATTGTGCTGATTTCATTTTTATTTCTTTCAGTGCCTTCCTTAAAAATACAAACTCTTAAATCTTTGATCCATTTGAAATTTATTTCAAAAGCTGGGTGACTGATTTATTTACATGTAAATAATTATTATAACTTTTTTTTTTTAAGTCTCCACTGAGGACATGCTTTTATTGATTTTAGAGAGAGAAGAAAGGAGAAGGAAAGACAGAGAAACATCGATGTGAGAGTGAAACATCAATTAGTTGCCTGGGTATGTGCCCTGACCTTTTAGTGTACAGAATGAAGCTCCAACTAACTGAGCCACACTGGCCAGGCTACTATAATAATTCTTTCTTGAAATGAGAAAGCGTTTCTGTGATTCCTATCATTAACATAATATCACTATAATCATCATTATCTTTCTTTTAGCAAATGATAATATTAATAATGATTAAAATAATTTTAATACCAAAATAATGTTATCATTAGTGTTTGGATTTGATATAAAAGTGTAAAGAAACGTAAAATATCTTTATTCATATTCTTAGTGAATAAACACAGCAAACTTTTTCTGTTTGTAAGTCTAATGCTAATTATCATAATAAAAAATAATTACCATTAAAAAATAGTTAGTGTGGGAAGGATAAACATACACCCAGGATCTAATCTCCTGTCACCATTTCCCGACCAATTTGAAATATCATGAACATATCTTCTATACTTAATTTTTAATTGTAAAAATAAAATATCAGTATTAAATAAAATTTAAGAAAACAAAACCACCTGTAATTTTGCATATTCTTCCATCTAATGCAAATATTTCACACATTTTTTATTGCAAATATTTCACACAAATTGTCTTTAGAGAGAGTGGAAGGGAAAAGGAGAGACAGAGAGAAACATTGGTTGGTTGCCTCCGGCATGGTCCCTGAACAGGGCCAGAGATCAAGCCTGCAACTGAGGTATGTACCGGTATGTGTCCTTGACTGGAATTGAACCCAGGACCTTCAGTCCACAGGCCAAGGCTCTATCCACTGAGTAAAACCAGCTAGGGCTCACACATATTTTTAATCATCTTGGGCACATTGTTTTTTTTCCACTGAACATGACATCATAAACATTTTCATTAAATAAGCTTCATAATTATAACATTCAATAGCTGCTTAATAATGTACCACTATAGACTTAATTCATACTCCTCTGCTATTGAACAGGTTTCCAGCATCCCTTGCTCACAGGTGACAGTGAAATGACCTCTGGATATATAGGATGTATTATTCTACTAAATGATTTCTTAAGGATGAGTTCACAGAAATGGGCTTACCAGCTCAGTGAGTATCAACATTTCTGAATTCCTCTATATATTATTGACTAACATTTTCAATCATGTGCTTTATAATTCCAAATCAGGAAACTAAGAACAACACATTTATGTTTCCAGTGAGCAAATCATAGAAGACATCAAATAGAATATTTGAAAGCACAAAAGATGTAATAAAAAACAGATAAATTAGTCTTAAAATTAAAAACTTTTAGGCCTCCAAGGTCAGCATCAAGAAAGAGAAAGACAACTTGCAAAATCAGAGAAAATATTTGCAAATCATGTATCTGATAAGGGGCTTGTATCCAGAATAAAGAACTCTGACAACTCAACAATAAAAAACAAAATACCCAATTAAAAAATAGGTAAAGGATTTGAAAGACATTTCTCTAAAAAATATAAACAAATGGCCAGTAAATACTTTAAAAAGTGCTCAACAGTGATGACTGGTAGAGCTGGGAGCTCCATGGCCATCCAGGCAGCAGTGAAGCAGCCCAGATCTAGAGGCTGCTATTGGGGGTGTCCCCAGGAAGGGCCAAAGTTGTTTAAAAAGAAAGTGTTCAACATCATTAGTCATTAGGGAAATGTAAGTCAGTATCACAATGAGATATCACTTCATACCCTTAGGATGGCAAAAAAATCCAAAACAGATCCTATCTTATAAAGAGGAAATATGCCAATTGATCCTCACACCATCGCAAAGATGGCAGCGCCCACAGCCAATAAGGAGGGAATATGCTAATTGACTGCCCTGTCCTCAAAGATGGCTGTACTCACAGCCAATAAGGGGGGAACATGCTAATTGACTGCCCTGCCCTCAAAGATGATGGCGCACTGTCCCCTAAGCCCCACTGGAGCAGCAGGCACACAGCAAGGCCGGGCCCACCCTACATGCCTGCCTCCGGAGTCCCCCAGTCCTCTCAACCCCCCAGCAGCCCAGGGCCGGCTCAAAGGCGCAGGCAAGCCTCGGATGGCAGCTGCCCAGCCGCCCAGAGCCTGACCAAGGCGCAGACAAGCCTCAGATGGTGGCTGCTCAGGTGACCAGGGCCAGCTGAGGCTTGCGCTGCCGGCAGTGGCAGCAGCAGAGGTGTGCATCACCTTCCCGATTGCTGGGTCACCTCCTGCCCCTGAGGGCTCCCGAACTGTGACAGGGACAGGCCGGGCTTAGGGACTACCCCTCCAGTGCATGAATTTTCATACACCAGGCCTCTAGTAAATAAATAACAGAAAATATCAAGAGTTGTTGAAGATGTAGAAAAATTGGAACCCTTGTCATTGTTGATGGAAATGTAACATTGTATTGCTTCTATAGAAAACAGTATGGCCTTTGCACTCTGATGTTTAGTTTCTTTGATGTAAAGTTTTTAAGTTTGATTTAGTCCCACTTGTTTATTTTTGAGGGTTTTTTTTTGTTGTTTTTTTTTTTGTTGTTGTTAAATCCAATAAATCATTGGCAAACCAATGTCATGAAGCCTTTGCCCTGTTTTTTGTTGTTTTTGTTGTTCTTTTAGCAGTTTTATAGTTCCAAGTCTTATGTTTAGGTCAGTGATTTTTAGTAAAAGGCGAAAGATTTGTACGATCTGAAGAGAAACCAGAGTATAGGTCAGTGATTTTTAAATGGTATAACATGGCACACTGGTGTGCAGTACTTGACTATTTAGTCAGGGGCACTGATCTCTTTTCTTAGATTGTCACACACACACACACACACACAAAAATGCCAACACAACAATAGTCAACTGGAGTGAATGAATCAATATTATACCTATTTTTTTGTGAGGCAAAACATATATTTCTGTTAGTGCCACATAATTTTAGTAATTAGTTTACATGTGCCATGAGATAAAAAAGGTTGAAAATCACTAGTTTAGGTCTTTGAGTTAATTTTTGTATATGGTGTAAGGTAACGGTCCAACCTCATTCTTTTGTATGTGGATATACAGTTTTCCAGCACTATTTATTGAAGCTACTGTGGTTTCTCCTTTGTGTAGCCTTGGCAGCCTTGTTGAAGATCATTTGACTATATATGAAAGAATTCATTGGACTCAATTCTGTTTCATTTGTCTATGGAAATCTTTATGCCAGGGTCATACAGGTTTTTTTGTGTTTTTTTTTAAAATATATACTTTTTTATTTCAGAGAAGAAGAGAGTGGGACAGAAATATTAATGATGAGAGAGAATCATTGACTGGATGCCACTGGGAATCAAGCCTGCAATCAAGGCATGTGCCCTGACTGGGAATTGAACCATGACCTCCTGGTTCCTACAGTGACCCTCAACCAATGAGCCACACCAGCCAGGTGTGTATCATATAGTTTTTATCACTGTACTTTTGTAATACAAGGTTGGCAAAAGTAGGTTTACAGTTATGAGTTATGAGTAAGGACTGCTTTGGCCCTCACAGCCCCAGCTTCGTCCAGAAGTTCGCCCGGAAGGATGTCGGTAAGGTCATTCAGCTGTCTGGTCTAATTAGCATACTATGCTTTTATTATTATAGATTCCTTTTTAAACATCCCTGAAGATGAATGAAAGTTAAAATGGTTGATCATAGATCAGCAGCAAAATACAAACTAACAATTCAAATTATAAATAAAATTCTGTTTAAGATATTTAATGGATTCTCCAAATATAAGAATTAAGCTGAAAGGAAACAAATTTGTGGGCTTTTCTTTTAAACAAATATAGGTATTTTTCCTTTGATTCTTTAAGCTTTAATTAAAAACATTTCCCTCTGGCAGGAGTTTTCAATTCCTTTCATTGTCATGGTATTATAAATTACAGGATCAAAAATGCTTAATTTTCTTGCTATTCTGCCCTCATGTTATTCCCCACCCCTACTCAACATATAATTTTAATATTTTGGATAATAAAAGACAATTTAGAAATTAAAGTCTAATTGACCACTTGCAATAATTGTTTTTTCTATACTGTCTTAATAAATGTTTAAATCCAAGCAAGTTTTCTTCACAATAAGTTGATAATCACCAAGTTATATGTGAAAATCTGATTACTCTGACCTTTTTTCAAGTGTTTAAAAAACACACCAAACTACCTGTTAGACCCCTGAGTGAAATCCCAAAGAAGACAATGATGCTTTTAACTCTGTTCTAAACAGAGCTAAGTGCACAAATTTCCAACATCACTTAAAACAAAAAAAAAGAAGATGTAAACATCTACAAAGGTTAAGGTAAAAGCAGTTTGGTTTGTCAACAGTAACTGCAGATGACAATGTTATTGTAAAGTCACACTTTATCAACATCCTTCAAACTAATCAGGAGGTGCTGGGCGTGGAGCCGAACAGAATCAATAGCTACAGCAGTTTTCAATCCTGTGGAATTGCATGTGTCAGTAGGCAGGTTATTAAAAAATTTTCGTTTTATTCTTTCTAAGCATTCTGGATGTTATTCATTTCCCACTTCTGAGTCATTTGACTGGAGGCACAATTGTAGGGGAACAGGATGGAAGATGTCAGAGCAGTATAAGCACATTCCTGAAAGGATGGGAGTGAATCTGTGCAGGTCCTGGAGTTCTGCCATTCCTTAAACTCATTTAGATTACAGTGTGTAACCATAATTTTTGACCCTTTAGGCCCCTCTGTCAAATACTAGTCATACTGCATGAGCTGATTAGCTTTGCTGATTTGGAGAAGCTGGTTCCCTCCTCTCCAGAGGCAGGGTCCTAGTTCAACAAGCCTCCATTTGTTTTTCCCATGCTAGCTAATGCAGCAAACATTTCCCAGCCTCTGATGTTTCTCAGTCAACACGTTTGGGTGGCAAAGGGTAGTGTAAGGTGATATCATAAGCAATTTCTCCCAGGAACCATTTAAAACTTTTGCGTTGTAATCTTCTTGAAACTTTTCAGCTCAGAGACATCCCCATATGCTAACACCTTTTGATACAGGATGACTAGCACAGCAGTAGTCTTTATACTCATTCCACCAAACCTCTACAACTCTAACATAATTCTTCAGAGTTGCAGAAGACCTAACGTAAGTGAGCAGAGGATTCCCTTGCTAGCCTTCAAGATGGTAGATATGCCCCACATAAGAACAAAGGACAAACAGTAATGTGCACCACCACCACACTGCTATATTTTGTATGAGATCTCAAAGTTTTCTCACCTCAAATATGGGGGCCTGGGTCATAAATATGTGGTTCAGTTTTTGTCTCATTCTCTTACCTTGAAGGGTCAGAGGCACCTATTTCCAGAGCATACTCCAATCCCATGCTCCTAGGCACACCCAGCTTCATCATCACCCCTTGGGGTATAATTTCATGTGTTACCATTTATGATATCTGTAATCGGCACAGTATAAATGGTTCTGTCCTTAGAAATGGGATCTGCAAGTGGTGCATAACAGTTAACTAGGTATATTAAAACCTGTCCAATTTAGCCTTCTGGGGACCAATACTTCGTTCTTGATTTAAACCTTCTCTTCTCTGATTTCAAAATATCTTTAATAGGTCAGACCACAGCTTAACATAGTCATTTAGTTTTTCTTTAAAAATTTTTCTTTTTAAATGTTTATTGATTTTTTTTTTGATTTTTTTTAAATATATTTTTTTATTGATTTTATACAGAGAGGAAGGGAGAGAGATAAAGAGTTAGAAACATCGATGATAGAGAGTCATCGATCAGCTGCCTCTTGCACACCCCCTACTGGGGATATGCCCGCAACCAAGGTACATGCCCTTGACCGGAATCGAACCCGGGACCCTTCAGTCCCCAAGCCGACGCTCTATCCATTGAGCCAAACCGGTCCCGGCTGTTTATTGATTTTTAAAGAGAGGAACGGAGATGGAGAAAAACAGAAATGTAAGCCCTGGCTGTATTTCTCAGTGATTAGAGCACTGGCCCGCATACTGAGGGGTGGTGGGTTTGATTCCCAGTCAAGGGCACTTATCTGCATTGCAGGTTCAATCCCCAGGCCCCATCTGGGCACATGTGAGAGGCAACCAATTGATGTGTCTTTCTCACATCAATGTTTCTCTCTCTCTCTTTCTCTTCCTCCCTTCAACTCTCTCTAAAAAATTAATGGAGAGAATATCCTAGGGTGAGGACTAACAAGAAAACAAAGCAAAACAGAAAAAAAAAAAACACCAAAAAAAATAAATAAAATAAAATAAAAACACAAGAAACCCGACCGGCCACCTCCTGCACATCCCCTGCCGGGGATTGAGCCCACAACCCAGGCATGTGCCCTGAGGGGGATCTAACCTGCAGCTCCCTGGTGCATGACCAACTGAGCCACACCAGCCAGGGCCAACTAGTTCTTTTAAATGTTTGGGTTTTTTTGGTTTTTTTTTTATTGCTTAAATAATCGAATTAACACAATTTCTGTTAAATATTTTCTCAGAGACGTTTTAATTACACTGTGGACTGTTCTCTTGAAGGCTGACCATCCTTCATTATAAAAGACAATGACAACACTGGAAGTGAGCAGGTTTCCATCATAATGCCAATACTTGCATCCTCATCCTGCTCAACAGGCGAGGGTTATCCAGCCATGGGGATATGAAAGATCAGGGACCAATACCCCCAGGAAGCTTCCCACCACCAGAAAACTACATAAGCTGAACCCAATCTTCAGCCTCATCTTCCTCTAGCAGCTAGAGACACACAAGGCCAGTGTAGCTACCACCACAGCTCTTCCCCTTTCTTTTTCTCCAGCAATTGCTCTAAGACTTCCAGTAGTATGTTGAACAGAAGTGGTGAAAATAGGCTCAGCTAGCTTGCTTATGTCTATGTAGAGCCAGCAGCAGCCTCTTTTCTATGAGTTATAACTATGAATTATTATTATAATGTTTTTCTTGCAGCAAATTCTGTGTGAGCATGACTGGGAGGAATGTCAACATTGTGTTTCTATGTCAAAACTCTGCTGTGTATTGCTCAAAAAAATAGGCTGAGAATTACTAATCAAGAGTCAGTGCTAGACTGCTGTTGGGAATGCAGACTGGTGCAGCCACTTGGAGAACAGTATGGAGTTTCCTCAAAAAACTAAAAATGGAACTCCCATTTGACCCCACTTCTAGAAATATATCCCAAGAAATAGAAACACCAATCAGAAAGGATATATGCATCCTTAAGTTCAAAGCAGCAGTAGCTAAGATTTGGAAACAGTCCAAGTGCCCATCAGCAGATGAGTGGATTAAAAAATCCACTCATTTAAAAGAACTAGTTGGCCCTGGCTGGTGTGGCTCAGTTGGTCATGCACCAGGGAGCTGCAGGTTAGATCCCCCTCAGGGCACATGCCTGGGTTGTGGGCTCAATCCCCGGCAGGGGATGTGCAGGAGGTGGCCGGTCGGGTTTCTTGTGTTTTTATTTTATTTTATTTATTTTTTTTGGTGTTTTTTTTTTTTCTGTTTTGCTTTGTTTTCTTGTTAGTCCTCACCCTAGGATATTCTCTCCATTAATTTTTTAGAGAGAGTTGAAGGGAGGAAGAGAAAGAGAGAGAGAGAAACATTGATGTGAGAAAGACACATCAATTTACAGTAGCTAAGATTTGGAAACAGTCCAAGTGCCCATCAGCAGATGAGTGGATTAAAAAACTGTGGTACATCTACACAATGAAATACTATGCTACGCTAAAAAAGAAGGAATTCCTACCATTTGCAACAACATGGATGGAACTGGAGAGCATTATGCTAAGTGAAATAAGCCAGTCAGAGAAAGATGTCACATGATCTCACTCATCTATGGGAAATAATGAACAACATAAACTAATGATCAAAAACAGACCCAGAGACAGGGAAGCATCGATCAGACCTTCAAACCTTAGAGGGAAGGTAGGGGAGGGTGGGGGAAATGGGGAGCAATCAACCAAAGGACTTGTATACATGCATAGAAACCTAACCGGTGGACACAGACAACAGGGGGGGTGAGGGCAGGAGTGGGGGTGGGTGGGAAGGTAATGGGGGGGGAGGATGAAGACAAATATGTAATACCTTAACCAATAAAAGAAGTTAATATGCAAAAAAAGTTACATTGTTCCTTACATGTACCCCCTATAGTTAGATCTACAATAGTTGTGCCTATACTGAACGTGTACAGACATTTTTCATGTCACTATTCCCTAAATAATAGAATCTAACAATTATTTACATAGCATTTACATAGTATTAAATGTTATAAGTAATATAGAGATGATTAAAGTATATGGGATAAAGATTAAAAGAATATTTATGATATTAAAATATATAAAGTATATGGGAGATTTATGTAGGTTATATGAATATGCTATAGTATCTAACCTAATAATAGAGTAATATGCAAACTAACCACCACTCCATCACACAAGCAACACCCACCAGCCACGCCCACCAACCAATCAGAATGAGTATGCAAATGAACCCAACAAAGGTGGTGGTTAATTTGCATACACAGAGGGAGGGAGGAGTGAAGACTGAGACAGCATAGAAGGAAGTGGGAGGGAAAGTGGAAAGCAAGGCAGCTGTGGCTGCTAGGGGGAAAGTGCTGGCAGCACATGTGGGGAGTGGCGAGGTGCGCAGTGGCAGGAGGCAGCCAGTGTGGCGGGTGCGGTTGGTCAGGTGGGCAGGGTGAGGCACGCAGCAGTGGTGGCAGCACGCTTGGCCATGGAGATGGTGGTGGAAGTGGCCATGGGCATGGTGGGGCAGGTGGGATGGGCGGGGCCCTGCTGGCCCCAGCTAGAGAGATGGGGGAGGCCTGGAAAGGTGGGGGTGGTGGGAGGGAAGCCCACAAGAAGTCTTGCAGGAATATTCCTGCAACAGGTGCCTAGTTTTATATAAGGAACTTGATCATTTGCAGATTCTGATATCCATAGAAGGTTCTAGAACCAATCCCCCAAATACTAAGGGGGGCAATTGCATCAATTTCAAATCATTAATGGATTTGACCACTTCAATGAACTCTTGACACCCTGAAATCCATAAGGGCACAATTTGATGAGGCAGGATCCTTAGGAAATGCAGAGTTTGACTTTGAAAAAAGTCCTAGATACAAATATTCTTTAAAAAATGCATATTTGTGTGAAGCTGCATATAATAGCTGAAAAAATTAGTGACCCTCATACCCTGGAAGTGTCAAAAAGTTGTGCTGGGGCCATATATGCAAATAAACCATAACAAATAATCCATCAGGTTCTCATGTGAATTGAATCAAGGCTGAAAGTGATAGAATGCATGAGTACTTTTTAGAATTGATTTCTGGCATGAGTCAAGTGATCCCAACAGTGGTAGTAGCTGGCACTGTGAACCACTGCCATAAACTCCAAATTAAACAATGGGTTCCATCTCAAGAGACTTCTGAAGTATAAGATAACACCACATACAAGTGGATCAGTTTGCACTGATGGCGCCACTGCTCTGCTAAAAAATAAATCTGAGAAATTTCCATGACCAACCAGGACACTAGATTTTCTTCAATTCTATCACCCAGAGTGCTTCATGGTGTGCAGAGCACTTTCACCTCTTTTGATCCATTTCCATAGCCTCCTGAATTGGATATTATTGTCCCTTTCCCCGTTTTAGCATTGAGGAGCTATTGAGCAAGAAAGGGAAGGTGATATAACCAAAGTCACACAGCAGATTTGTGGTGAGACTGATATTCTGACACTGTCTTAATGTTCTTTTTCAGGCCACATTCACTCTGAATATCAACTGGATAATAAATCTATCACCTTTAATTATTTTGACATTATTTACATGGGCAGTTATATTATTTTGAGCCTTCCTACAAAGGGCTCAAAATTCTTAAAGCTCAATTATTCTAGTGTTGTTATTTTTAAAAATTAAAATGACTTGGCAGGGCTACCATGAGCCTTATTATTTATAACACTTTTGTACAGTCTGAAGAAAGGATGCATTATTTACTATTACCTAGGACAAGAGAACTCTGGTACAGTGGGCTAAGTGATGAGACCAAGGTTAGTCAGCAGGAATCTATAACAAAACCAACTCAAGGGAAAAAATCCATCCTCAGGAATGTGTGGGGCAAGACCTTGGCTGACCAACAGACCTATTGGCTAGAATCACCAGGTTTCTACTGAAACGAAGGCATTTGAAGACTTCAAGTCTGTTTCTAAACCCGAATCCTCAAGTGTCAAAGCAACATCGAGCTCAGAGCTGGCCTTGGCTTGCTCTCTCAGTAAGTAAGGGGCACAATACTTTTTGCACTTTGTAATTACCATTCAGTGAAAGGGTCAGGGCCAGAGCTCTCTACTTGTTTCCCCCCTCAAATAATTCTTGTTTCTGTCAAGTCACCAACAGAAATAGGCTGCTCCAATCAGATGTTATCACCTCTGAAGTGAACACTAATTTATTCTTTCTCAAGCCAAAAAGGTGATTATAATATAAATACAAAGGCCTCGGAATTAAAGGGACTTTAGAGACCACTTTAGATTTCAACCACTCATCTTTACATGAATCATCTTGAAATACCATGAGGTGGTTAGGATACCCTATATTTGAATATCTCTGAAGACTGGGAGCACATGAATCATCTTGAAATACCAATTAAAGCAGAAAACATGTTGTAAATGATTCCTTTTTAAGCATCCCAAAAATTACCTTCCTGTAGGTTTTACTCACTAAAGTTAATATTTTACTCAAAAAGAGTCAAGGACTTACTATGTACTAAGTACTGCTTGCTAGGTAATGGCTGTACAGAGATTTTTTAACAGATGCCATACTGTAGTCAAGAAGCTAATAGTCTGTAGTGGATACCAGGCCATTCATCAATATTCTGGGGCGGACTCTCCTTTTGGACACATTGGAGTTCCCTGTCCACCTGAACTCAAGTATATAGCCAATGAAATGTAAGCAAACGAGTTATCTCCAGGGAAAGTTCTAGAAGAAAGTTCATGCTTTGGTTCACAATTTACTCTCTGGCTGAGCAACTGGCAATGTCCCGTACTGTGGCTATTCTATTAGTTTGGGTCCTAAAGAGGGAGAACAAAAGCTGGCCCACAATGTACACACAGTTTGAGCAAGAAACAACCTGTTATTTAAGCCACTGAGGGTTTTGGAGTTGCTTGTTACTATAGCATAGTTCAACCCATCCTACCTGATACACAGCAGAAGGAAAGCCACATGAACAAATTAACTAAACTTTTGCAAACACTAAGCCGAGTGTTGTAGGGGAAACATGCACAAGATTCACCAGGGCAGGGAAAGACTTAGCACCCACCTAAGTTTTCTGGAGGGCTGGGGGGGAGACTTCACAGAGGGGACAGCCTTTGAATTAGAGGCTGAAGGATGAGTAGATACTACCAAGTAGACATGTTGAGAAAAGGGTGCTCTAGACAGAGGGAACACTTCATGCAGAGCCAGAGGGAAGAGAAAACATTTTTGGAAAGTTACAAGGAGCTCAGTTTTGCTGGCAGGGGAAATCTAAATGTGGTGAAGATAATGAAACTGAACTCCCAGGACCCTATACCTTCCGTAGCCTGTACCTATAGTTTTATACATTTATTCTTATACTCTTTATACTGTGTTTTGTTTTGTTTTTACCTTATGAGGAGCTCCCTCCTAATGTTCAGGTTCCACAAAAGCTGGACCTGCTTTGGATGGGATGGAAGGCAATAAGGAGGTGATTACAGGTCTAGAGAGCAGATCCTTAGACTTCTTAATCTTCCACATGAGATCTTTTTTAACACTTGGAAAAAGGAATCATGTTCCTCAGGAATCTTCTTCCCCCTCCAGGCCAATCATCCCCATTCCTGCCTTTGGTGTAATGGGTTGGAATGTCTGCACCATTCCCACTGCTCTTCTCCGAATGTGCTCTTACCCGCCTATCGCCCTCTCAGAGTGGTACCTGGATCTAAATCTAAGTCTCCAGATGTTACCCAAATGTATCTGTCACTTTCCTTAATGAAGTTCTTGGGTTATACTTAATCCTTCCACAAGAGTTGTTACCCAAATGATTCCAGGTGTTATACTGTGACATTCACCAGAAAACCATGGATCAGTGCTCTAGGATTTAGTTTGTGTACTAAACTAGTACCAGTATCAAAATTCAACACATGTTGTTTCAGTTTAGGTGTGGCAGACTTTGGAGAACAAGTTTGGTAGAGAAAAGAAAGATAATTCATTTAACAAATGTTTACTAAGTGCCCACACTATGCTACGCATTGTTCTACATGCTAGAATATGGGTGGGAGAGAAAAAAAAAGAGCTATAAAAACTCTACCTTCCTGGAGTTTACATTTTAGTTTGAAGGGGAGACAATAAACTAAATAAACAAGTAAATGAAACTGTGTTAAAGTGCAATGGAGAAAAATAAAGCAGGACAGGGTGGGTGGGTGGGGAAGGGATGAGGCTGCAAGTTTAAATATGGTGTTCAGAATGGCCAATGGAGCAGAGACTTGGAGGTGAGGAAGTGAGCATCTGGATGTGTGGGAGGAGCAGTTCAGAGGCACAGCTGGTGAGAGGACCTGGATGGGGGAGTGAGTCTGGTTTGTTCAAAGCAGAGCGAGGCCAGTCCAGCTGAGTAGCAGTGGTCGCAGAGAGAGCAAGAGAAGACAAGGCCAAAGAGGTGAGAAGGCTGAGTGAGCAGAGCCACTGTAATGACTGAGGTTTCTCTGAGATGGGCAGTGCCATGCGAGGGCTTGGAGCAGAGGTCTCACGTGACCGGACCTGGGGCCTATAGGACGCCTCTCTGTGGTGAGAACAGACTGCAGAAAAAACGAGTGGAGAAGCAGGAAGTCTGTCAGGAGGTTATGGCAGCAACCCAGGCAGGAGATAGCAGCTTGGACCATGATGACAAAGATGGTGGTAAAGAGAAGTGGCTGGTTTCTGAATACATTTAGGAAGTAGAGCCCACCAGATTTCCTCAGGGACTGATGGAGCATATCCATAGGGGAGCTTTGTCATGTAGAGTTTTGACCTAAGCAACTGAAAGCATGGCATTGCCATCAAATAAGATAGGTTTGAACCTACAAGTTTACTGCAAAAAGCAAAGTCAGGTCTGTGCTAGTAAGACTGGACGGTCCCTTTCTAGGTGAAAAACTGGACTAAACAGGTTTGGTCAGAAGCATTTCAGAGGACTAATGGGTCAGGCTGCTAATTAGCATGGAGGCTATGCAATGCCAATATTCCCAGCGAAAACACTCTGGTCTTTGCCAAAATCTGCTTGAACCAACAGAGAAACTGCAGGAAGGGTGGGAGGGGGGAGGCTGGGAGCAAGCCTAGGACACCTTGAGGGCCAACTAGTCAGAAGCTGCACCCTCAGAGGTGTGAGACAGCTCCTTCCAAAGTTAAACACATTCCGTTAAAATGTATTTGCATCCTAAATCTTGTTCCAAGTACAAAAGCAAAGTACTTTATTTAATTTAAAACTAAAAATTAAAAAAGCAATATAACGGTTTGTTCTGGATATGGTTTTACTTCTGAATTACATTTGTTTTAATTGAATTTTTCCAGTATGGGTCAGAGAGTTTACAGGCTAAAACAGCCTGAAGGCTAGTGGGCCTGCTGGAACCTCCCAAGCACACTCATTGAGAAGGAACTCTGGCTCTCTCTGTGAGCACAGCGCTCCTCCACACCTTCCAGGCTCCGTCGGCATTGATGAACTTCTTCAATGGCCTCCCTCAAAGCCCATTAAGATTTTACATAGGAGAAAGGATGCTCGATTTCACTCAGAGTAAAAAAAAATACTAATTAAAATCACTTTGATTCTCTTTCTTTCACTCACTTTGGAAAAGCTCAAAAGGTTTGACAATATACTTAGCTGACAAGGGTTTAAGGCAGGGGTCAGCAACCTTTAAGACATAAAGAGCCACTTGGACCCGTTTTCGAAGGAAAAAAAAACCTCGGAGCCGCAAAACCATTGCGACATAAGTGATACAGCTCCCCGCCCCGCCCTGCTATCTGCCCTGCTAGTGTCGGACCTGCTGGGGGCCGCAGCAAAGGTTCAAAAGAGCCGCATGCGGCTCCGGAGCCGCAGGTTGCCGACCCCTGGTTTAAGGAAATAAGGCATTCTCATAAACTGTTTGTAGGAGTGAAACTTGGTAAAATCTCTATTGAGAACTATTTTTTAAGAGCTAACAAAATTATAAATGCCCAATCTCTTTGATTCAGCAAGTCTGCCTTTAGGAATGTAGCTTACAGGTGTACTTGTACATGTGTGCATTCAAGCACGTATAAGGTAAGCCACTGGCAACACTGTGAAAGCAAAGGCTTGGAAATGACCTAACTGTCCAAAGAGGAATGGGATAGTATGCGCCTGTGAAAAGGAACAAGCGAACACTTTTTATATTGCTATGGAGTCATCTTCAAGATATCTTGACATTTTTAAAGCAACATATACTTGTGCTTATGTATATATACACTTAAAATATCTCTAGACAAATATTAGAGAAACTAGTCATTGCCTGGGGGAGAGGGGAGGGCGTGGGCACAGAGAGACAAGCTTTTCATGTGAACCTTTTTAAATTCTAAAAAATTACAAATGTGCTATTAAAAACAAAATTTGAATAAATATATAAATGGAAAAAGTTTTCCAAAGTATGTGGGTTGTTATTACAAAGAGCAACAAGTGAGAACGTTGAGTGGCTAATGGGGTTGAAGCAGAGGTCCTTAAAGAGTATATGACTGGGGTTGAATACTAGGTAGAACTTTACATCCAAACTTCTAATAAGGACAGGTGGGCTTTGGGTTTCACTTCTGTAGTGCTGCATCTGGGCACTTCATCTGCATCTAAATATAATCCCTAGGCCTTCAGCTCCAGACACGGTTTTAAAATAACTTAAGAGACATCCACAATAGAGGAATGGAACAATCCATGCACAGCAATCTCTTTCCCATTAAAAAAAAACAAAAACCCTACAGCAACTCGTTATCCAGTCTCCATTTGAGTATCATCTCCATGGTCTGAGACTCATTATCGCTTACAACTATTACAGAGCTTCTTTCTTACCTGGACCCGATTCCCAGGTTTAGATCTATCTTTAAACCAACACAAAACAAGGCAACACTCTTCACTATGTGATCAGTCCACTCTCTTTCTATATATCAGCCTGTCTGTCACAAGTTGATGATTGTCATTTCATCCTTTAGTATTCACTTCTGCATTGTAACCATCCTGAATTCATTCCATATTCTCTAGTGACCTGTTCTTTGAATATATTTTAATTTGTCCATGTCACTCTCAAAATATGGCAATTAGAACTGAACAAGCATTCAACTGTAGTCCAACCAGAGAGAATTCAATGAAAGCAGTGTTTTAATCATTCTACTACCACTAATAATACCAGAAATCTATCTGGGTAGAAGTTCTGTTTTCTTTTTCTCCCTGCACAGAGGAGGAATTTGAGATGCAGAGGGACAGGGAGCACTGCCGGAATTTGGCAGCACTGGGGTTCTTTCCTCACAGGGCCATGTGGGGACACATTTAAACACACTCATTTACAATTCTGACACAGGAGTGCTGGGCTTTCTTCCCCTTTGCCTCTTTGAACTCTACCTTCTTGTTTTAGGAGAGAACATTTGCTTCTTGTTCTTTGTTATAGCCATGCCACATGGGACCACTAGTGGCACATGAGGTTCTTGCTGAATGCAGAAGGCCTGGGTGGGGATGGCACCTGGGACCCTCTATGTCTGTGACACCTCTCTCCCTAAGTATCACAGCCCTTGTACGATCTTCTCTGATCACCTTGTTAAATGTCTACGTCAGTCTTCAAACTCCACACAAATCAGTCATCCTCTATCACAGTTCCCTGATTGCTTCTCTACAGCATTTATCAAAATTCATCACTGGATCTTTATTTGTTTCTCCTACTTACTGTCTGTCGCCCCTGTTAGCTCTGTAAAGTCAGGGCCTATATCCACATTATCCTCAGCATCCAGCACAGTACCTGACACATAATACAGTTATTACTGAACAAATTGTATTGATTTCAGAAAGGAAAGGAGAGGAAGAGAGACACAAAAACATCAATGATGAAAGAGAATAATTGATCAGCTGCTTCCTACACACCCCCTCACTGGGGATCGAGCCTGCAACCTAGGCATCAGGAATTGAACTGTGACCTCCTGGTTCTTAGGTCGATGTTCAACCATGAGCAATACCAGCCAGAACCATTTTCATCATTTTTAAGTGTACAGTATAATAATATTTTTTTAAATATACATTTTATTGATTTTTTTTACAGAGAGGAAGGGAGAGAGATAGTTAGAAACATCGATGAGAGAGAGTCATCGATCAGCTGCCTCTTGCACACCCCCTACTGGGGATATGCCCGCAACCAAGGTACATGCCCGTGACCGGAATCGAACCTGGGACCTTTCAGTCCCCAAGCCGACGCTCTATCCATTGAGCCAAACCGGTTTCGGCACAGTACAATAATATTAACTACATGCACAAGTCTCCAGATGCTATTCATCTTGAAAAACTGAAACTCTATATCCATTAACAATAACTCTTTCCCCTCCCTCACTCCCTGGCAACTACCATTCTACTTGCAGTATCTAAGAGTTTAACTGCTTCAGACACCTCACACAAGTGGAATCATGCCGTACTTGTGTTTATGTGACTGGCTTATTTCACTTATAATAATGTCCTCAAGGTTCATCCAAGTTGTATCATGTGATAGGATTTCCTTCCTTTTTTTTTTTTTTTTTTTTTTTTTTTTAATAGAGCGAGGAAGGGAGAGAGAGTGGGAGAGAGAGAAACACTGTTTGTTATTCCACTTATTTATGCATTCATTGGTTGATTCTTGTATGTGCCCTGACCAGGAATTGAACCTGCAATCTTGGTGTATCAGGCCAACACTCTAACCAACTGAGCTACCAGGCCAAGACTGGGAGAAGCCCTCCATTTTAAGGCTGAATAATATTGCATTGTATAGACTACATTTTCTTTATCCACTCATCTGTTGATGAACATCTGGTTATGTCCATCTTTTGACTATTATGAATAAACTAGGGGCCCAGTGCATGAATTGGTGCATCTTGAAAGGAACTATGGGCCATGAGGCTGTGGTTGGCACAGGGGTGGGTCCTGGCCCATCCTCCACGCCCCTACCTGGCCCCTCCCAAAGTGTTCCCCTCTACCCCTGTCCCCTCTCTGCTGTTAGCCCAGCTTCCATGCATCCACTCCCACGGCAGACATCACTGGCCCCACTCACACCCACTGATGGTGCAGAGCGATTGGGGCCAGTGCCAGCAGTGGGTGAGTGACAACTGCTATCCCTATTGCCCTTCAGGAGCAGGGAGGTGGAGAAGCCCTCAGGGTCAGTCAGGGCTGGCAGCCGTCACTCACACCCATTGACATCGCTGAGCAATCAGGGCCTGCACCAGGCGCCAGCAGTGAGTGTGAGTAGCAGCTCTGGTGCTAGCTGCGGGTATGAGCAGTGCTGGTGCTGGCAGAGGGTGCAAGTGGCAGCTCTGGCGCCAGAAGCAGGTGCAAGTGAGGCCATCTCCATCAACAGGTGCGAGCAGTAGCTGCCAGCCCTGATCGTACCTCAGGAGCAGGGGGAGGTGGAGAAGCCCTGAGGGGTGATCAGGGCCAGCATCCACCACTCACAGCCACTGATAGCACCAAGCGATTGGAGCCAGCACCCGGCGCTGACAGCAGGTGTGAGTGGTGGTTCTGGTGCCAGCAGTGGGTGCAAGCAGGGCTGCTGCCGGCAGCAGGTGTGAGTGCCAGGCAGAACTGTGGCCCGTGGGAGCAAAGGATTTTCAGTAAACACCAGAGGCTCACCCAGATGACAGCAACAGGCACCCTGCCTTGGTCTGGCGCCCCCGCTCACCTGCTCCACCATCCCACTGTGGCCTGCGCCCACCATGTTCCATGTTCTGCCTCCTACTGCCAATGCACACCACGGTCTGTGAGTGCCCCCTGGTGGTCAGCACACATCATGTCATAGCAAATGGTTGTTTGGTTGTTCCACCATTTGGTCTATTTGCATATTAGGGTTTATATATATATAGACAATGCTGCTATGAACATTGGTCTGCAAATATCTCTCTAAAACCCTGCATTCAATTCGTTTGGTTATATATTGCGTTTATGTTGTGCTCCCCACCACCCAATGATGCCAGCAGAGCTGTACCAGTCATAGAAGTCATATTTGTCTTCAAATTACTTTTACTCTTGTCACCAAATTATCTCCCTCTCAAGTTTGCTTCCTAGTCCTTTCCTATATTCTCCAAGTTCCTCTATTTTTAAGTGAATTCCACAGGCCAAATTTCAAATGTACTTCCTGGTCAAGGAGGAAAGGAATCTATTAAACTTTCCTTCTCCCTCTGTTGGAAAATATCCTAGGCCTGAGTAGAATGGCTACAGAAAACCAGGGCACAGCGCCCTGGAATGGTTCAGGGCTGTGGCACTGCCTCAGTTGGCCCAGGACAGTTTTAATAATGTTCACTTTATGAGTAATGTTTTGAATGTTGTTAGTATTTCATCAAGAAGTTATAAGTTTCCCTTGACAAGTAAGATTAACTGGCATTAACTGGGTTTATCAGCCTTGTGACTTAGAGCCAGGATATTTCTATGCAAATCCACTTACAATCTTATGATGCCCAACCAAAGGGACCAACTGAATTTGATTTTAAAAAATTCCACATTTTTCCAGAACTCTTCAAGATCAGGGTCACTTTTACATCATCTTCCTGAGCAGGGCAGCAGAACAGAGGTGTTGAACACCAGATGGAAGACATGCTGGAGGTCGCTGGTGGTGCTCAGCTGTTTCCCGAGGAACCTTAGGGTGCCAAGGTCACCCAGGAGTAAGGAGGAACAATAGGCCTTAGCACCTGAGCCTTCTCTAGTCTATAAAGTATAAAGTCAATCACTTCACAAAAGTAAGAGTGGCTATGATTGTGCAAAATATAAAATTTCAACAACTATTTCTTCGTAACCATTGTCAAACTGGGAATAAAGTACACAGACCTCCCTATTCCCATCTTGACCCTCTCCCTAGGATATGGGAGGGAACACACATGCAGGCGCACACTGATAACACTCAGGAGAGTTCGGGGAGACGTACCTTCTGGTTCGAATTGGTAAGCATAGTTATTTTCTTTCTATGAGATTTCAGGAGCCTAAATAAAAAGTTTCTAAGAACTTTTTTTTGATATGAGAACTGACGTGATGCAATTATCATCATAAAGTTGGTAGAAGTTGTATTTATCCGTTTTTAAACAAAAGGACTGCTTTAATATTATGTGTTGGTTTTTATGATAATCTTGGACAATAAAATTTCATCTGACTTTATTTAAAATACTACTTAACTTTCATAAGTATAGAAATCATCCTCTTAATTGGCCCTCTACCCTTTCACCTCCCCTCTCCCCCGCAGAGCCAGCCTCCACCATCCCACTTATTGAACTTCCTTGCCCAGTCAGTCTTTGGCATGCATGCTGAAGGCTCTATTTCACCCTCCCATTCTGCCCAAACCACTTGCACCAAGGTTACCAGTCAAGTGGCTCTCTCCAACTCCTTGGCGAGTCTCAAAGTCATTCAGGCCCCAAAGGAGGTTAAGACTCATGCCTCTAAAACCTCTCCACAGGGAGCAAACACAGCCCTGTCCAGGGCTTTGCAATCTCCTGTACCCAAGTGACCTCCAAATCACCCTGAGGAGGCTTGAATTATCTACCAAGCTCTAAACCCATCACTCCCAACTGCCACTGGTCCCTGTAGGTTTTTAAAAATTACACACATAGTTTCTGCCTCCTTACTTTGGCATTCACCCCTCAAGAAAAATAAACCTAAACAAAACAAGCAAAACGAAAATTCAGCCACCATGTTCTACTGCCTAGATATTCATCTCACTTCTCACCATGTGTACAGATTTCCAAGCAAGAGATCCGATCTCCAAATCACTTGTGTATCCTTTATGCAGCCCTCATTTCTATCTTTTATCCAGCTGCTATCACATCCTATAAATCTAAGAATATTTTAAATCTGACCTCTTGTCTCCATCTGTGTGAGACACAGTCCAAAGGAGCCAGACAGGTCTGGTTTATATCCTGATTCTGCTACTTATGAGCTCTGGAACACAAGCACAGTACTTGTACCTTCTATGTCCTCATTTCCTCCTCTTTGTAGGTGGAGATAATAGCCTCCATCTCTCAGAGTTCTTGCAAGAATTATGATACTGGTGTGAGTGCCTTGAGTGAGTGCGCAATGGTTAGAGCATCAACCCGAGCACCAGAGGATCACAGGTTCAATTCCCAGCAAGGCCACATACCTGGATTGCAGAATCGTCCCCAGCCTCAGTTGGGATGCATTTCTTCCCAGGGAAGACAACCTATCGATGTGTCTCCCATCTATGTTTCTCTCTTCCCTTTTCCCCCCTCCCTTTTACACTCTCTAAAATTTAACAGAAAAATATCTTTGGGTAAGAATTAATAAGCAAGCAAACAAACAAAAAGATATGGGTATGAGGGGTGCACACCATGCCTGACACATAGCAAGTCCAACACAGAAATGGCTCCCGGCATTGTCCTTGTCTTTTACCATAATCCAGTCCTCTGTTGGTTTTGGCTACAAAAACCCTTCAAGTTCCCAGCCCTTAGTTCTTTCTCCTCTTCCGTCCATCTCTAACATTATCAACAGTCAACATCCTCAAAAATAAATCTATTCATGACTCCTTGGTTTAAAGAATTCCTCTTGGAATTCCTACTTCCAATCAGAAGATTCTATTCCTATGCTGTTTAATACAATAACCACTAGCCACATGTGGCTCTTCAGTACCTCAAGTGTAGCTTGTCCAAATTGAGATGTATGATAGGGTAAAATACACACTAGGTGTGAAGACTTAGTATGAAAAGGAGTGTAAAATATCTCAATTATTTTTTAATAGTACAGAGTTCTTTATTTAAAGAGGAAAAGAACTGATCTGTATCTTCTTTTTTTGTAAACAATTTTTACATTCTGCACACTGACATAGAGATAAAATGACTGAAACTTAAATATGAAAGAATTTTTATAATTAAATCCACAATTTTATACATTTATCTTACTCATGCATTACCGAAAAATCAGCAACTATTATGAAATACAACAAATTATATTAAAAAAATCCCAAAAATTCATAACAAATTATATCAAAAAGAACCCCCCAAATTTCATATATATGTCCAAGTATAAAAGTACTATATTTTTTTATATATATTTTTATTGATTTCAAAGAGGAAGGGAGAGAGAGAGACAGAGATAGAAACATCAATGATGAGAGAGAATCATTGATTGGCTGCCTCCTGCAAGCCCTCTACTGGGAGTAGAGGCACATGCCTGGGTTTCAGACCTAGTAAGGGGCATACATGAGGCAGACAATTGATGATTCTCTCTCATGATTGATGTTTCTATCTCTGTCTCTCTCTCCCTTCCTCTCTGAAATCAATAAAAATATATAAAAATATATATAGTACTTTCATACTTGGACATATATGATGTTTCTATCTCTCCCTTTCCTTTCCCCTCTATGAAATCAATAAAAACATATTATAAATATATATGCATCCTAATATATAAAAAGTCAAGGGCTGTCACAACTGAAACAACTAGAAAGACAACCAAACAGCAGGCTGCATGGGGCGACAAGTCCAGAAGTGAGGGACGACCAAACAACTGAACAGCAGGCTGCGTGGGGGGGGGGGGGAGGGGCAGTTAGGGACAATCAGGCCAGCAGGCAGAGGTGGTTAGGGGTGATCAGGCTGGCAGTGAGGGGTAGTTATGGGCAATCAGGCAGGCAGGTGAGCAGTTAGGAGCCAGTAGTCCTGGATTGTGAAAGGGATGTCCCAGATTGGAGAGGGTGCAGGCTGGGCTAAGGGCCTTACCCCCATGCATGAATTTCGTGCACCGGGCCTCTAATATATATATATATATATATATATATATATATATATATATATATATATATATGCAATATAATTATTAAAATGACAATGAGTTATCACCTCACACCTGTCAGAATAGCTATCATCAACAAATCAACAAATGACAAGTGCTGGTGAGGATGTAGTGAAAAGGGAACTTTGTACACCGCTGATGGGAATGAAGACTGGTACAGTCACTGTGGAAAACAGTATGGAGTTTCCTCAAAAAATTAAAAATGGAACTGCCATTTGTCCCAGTGATCCATGTCTAGGAATACAGCCTAGGAAACCAGAAACACGAGTCAGAAAGAATATATTCATAGCAGCGCAATTTACAATAGCTAAGAACTAGAAACAGCCCAAGTGCCCATCAGTAGATGAGTGGATAAAAAAAAGCTGTGTTATATTTACACCATAGAATTCTATGCCCATGTAAAAAAGAAAGATCTCTTACCCTTTGAGACAGCATGGAGGGAGCTGTAGAGAATTATGGTAAGCAAAATAAGCCAGACATAGAAAGATAAGTATCACATGATGTGGAATCTAATGAACAAAATAAACTGTTGAACAAAATAGATCCAGAGACATAGAAGCATAAAATAGACTGACAAATCTCAGAGGGAAGACAGGGGTGGGAAGTGAGTGAAGAGAGATTAACCGGGGAACTTACATGCATATATGCAAAGCCCATGGACACAGACAATAGTGTGGTGACGGTCTGGGAAGGACGGATGTGGGGTGGAGGAGGTCAATGGGGAAAAAAAATGGGGAGGGCATCTGTAATATGTTTAATAATAAAGATTAATTAAAAATAATAAAAGTTTAAAAATAAGTAAAAGTAAAAAAAGTTTTGTAAAACATCTCATTAATAATTGTATTATATGTTGAATTATTAAATTTTTTATAGTTTGAGTTAAATAAAATATATTATTAAAATTAGACTTATTTTGAATATTTTGTTAGAGCAGTTTTAGGTTCACAGCAAAATTGAGAGCAAGGTATGGAGATTTCGCATATCAACTCTGTTCCCACACATGCATAACCTTTCCCGTTGTCACATCTGTGTGTGTCCCGTTTGTTACAATTGGTGAACCTACATGTACACATCGTTACACCCAAAGTCTGCAGTTTACATTATGACTCATTCTTGATGTTGGACATTCTAAGGATTTGGACAAATTTATAATGACATGTCAGCACCATTTTAGTATCATACAGAATAGTTTTAGTGCCCTAAAAATCCTTTTTGCTCCACCTATTCATCCCTCTCCACCCCTTAACCTCTGACCATCACAATCTTTTTTTTTATATAATATATTTTATTGATTTTTTACAGAGAAGAAGGGAGAGAGATTGAAGGGATAGAGAGCTAGAAACATCGATGAGAGAGAAACATCGACCAGCTGCCTCCTCCACACTCCCCACCAGGGATGTGCCTGCAACCATGTACATGCCCTTGACTGGAATCGAACCTGGGACCCTTCAGTCTGCAGACCAACTTTCAATCCACTGAGCCAAACCGGTTTCGGCTACCACGATCTTTTTAATATCTCAACAGTTTTGTCTTTTCCAGAATGTCATACAGCTTGAATCACATTGTTAACTGCAGACAGCCTTTTGGGATTGGCTTCTTTCATTTAGCAATATGCATTTAAGGTTCCACCATGTCTTTCCAAGGCTTGATAGCTCATTTCCTATTTTTATTTTTTTTAAAAATATTGCTCCTAGAATTATAAAATGACATATGCAGCTCACATTATATTTCTGTTGGATACTCAGTCTGGTATCAGCCACTCAAGTTCATGCTTGGCTACAACTAGTTTGCTGCATGCACCCTGACATACCAGCCTCCTTACCTTCATGTGTACTAGAGTCACCTCACAAGAGCTGCCTGTTTTTTAAATACATATTTTTATTGAACTCAGAGAGGAAGGAAGAGAAAGAGGGAGAGAGAAACATCAATGATGAGAGTGATTGATTAGCTGCCTCCTGCACACCCCCTATTAGGGATGGAACCCACAACCTGGGCATGTGCCCTTGACTGGAATCGAACCCAGGACCCTTCCGTCCACAGGCTCTATCCACTGAGCCAAACCAGCTCAGATTAATGAATCTTAATGTAAATATCTGTGTTTTCTGATGGTCTTAGGCTCTACAGCAAGGTCGCCTAAGACCATTGGAAAACACAGATATTTACATTACAATTCATCACAGTAGCAAAATTATAGTTATGAAGTAGCAACGAAAATAATTTTATGGTTGAGAACCACTGATCTAGATTGTGAGCTCCTTTGAGTATGGAACCATGTTTTGTTTCAGTAGGCACTCATATATGTTGAGTGAATAATGAAGGAAACACAACAAAATTCATATTCTCCAATAAGAGATATCACGTCCACTTATCAATCAGACAGCATAGAAAACTATCCTAAATGCAACAAAGTAGGCTGCAAAAGTGTATCAGTCAATAGCAAGATTTATTTACAAGCTAAAATTTGTGTTTTACATTAAATCAATACCTTAATATTTATAAAGCATGTCACAATTAAGTGAAATAATTAGCCCCTTAATGGTTAGTAGACTCTGATTGTCTTGGAAATGTGGGGATTGGCTACGGAAACTGGATGGTTAAAACAACCACATTCCATATCCATTAGCTGAAAGCCCAGACCCCACCAGAATAGAGGCACTAAAACTGTGCCTTTGATGTAGTTTCCAAAGAAAGCCACCAAGATGATTAAAGAGTTGGAAAATGAGATTTATGGGGAATGGCCACAGGAACAGAGACAATTTTGCCTAGACAAGAGAAAAGGCCGAAGGGTGACTTAATAACCATCTTCAATCATTGTTATTATACAGATGATGGTGACCAGATGGTCTCCATTTCCATCAAAGAAAGAATACTGAAAATGGACTTAAGCCGCAGCATAAGAAAAGTCTAGTTTTAAAGAAAGAACTTAATGGCTAACAACTAGTATGCAGTTAAGGAGATCCAAGAAGTATGTAGTAGCCACTTCCAAATGCTTTTATCATGCTAAAGCAGCAGCAAATGGATAGAGTGTGGTTAGGCCTTCACAATCCTTTGTTGAGGGCATATCCTCAACTGGCTAATCTTCAAATGAATCAAGTAACGTACAACCATAGGAATGGAAAAGAACTAAAGATATGAAAGTTGAAACACAGCACCCTCTGGTGTACATAACTGTCTTTCAATCAAGGAAGATTCTTGATATATATCAGTATTTATCAAAATATAAGGTCCAAACCATGATAGAATCAAGAGAAACATATACCAGGCTGGTCTTAGTGTACATTTCGTTGCTACATCCATCTTTATCAAGCATGTACTATGTATTCCCCCTTTGGTACCAGGAAGGCTCTTACACAGGCAACCTCACTTCTGTAAACATTAAACATGGCTGCTTCCCCATCACCTTTTGAATGCTGCATTCAGCTGGCACATAAACATTTCATGCTGAGGCATGACAATGCTCTCCACCAGATCAGTTCAATTTTGCCCTGCATTCAGAAGTACGTTATATACAGAAGTTAGGGGACACCTGAACTAGGTGCTCTTTCAACATGTTCCCCCCTCTGTGTCATAACGTAGAGCCCTTCCTTACCAATCTGGATCTCTGTCTCCTGAAAGCATCCTCTGAGGCTATGTGCTGAAAAACTTTATCCATCTACCTTCCTTTTATTTTTAAATACAAAAAACATTGGACCAGCTCAAAAAGTCTGAGAATCAATCAAAAATGTTTTGCATCCCTCTCCATATCTTTAGTCATCTTGGTTCTGGGTGGGACTTCATTGAAGTGACACACATACTTCATCCATGTGACTCACTACAGTTAAGCAGCTGCTGTGTCCTAGATAAACACAACACAAGCCCTGTGTCTGAGATTCACAATCCAGTGGGGGAGACAGAGATACAGGTGAAAATAGATAAATTGAAACTCAAAGCTCTACGTACCAACAGAGGAGAAGTAAAGGGCAGTGAAAACACCAGAGAACTATCTTGCTCAGAACATCAGAGCAAGGCATAAATCCTGTGGGAGCAGGTCTTAAGGGTGAGAAGATGTTGTCTAGGCAGAGGACACGGGAGCACACACCATTCTAGGTGTAAATACCCCAGGCCTAAAAAATAAAGAATGGCCCCGGCACATCACCATGTGGGACAATTCCTCCTATCCCAAAGGTCTCCTTGAGGAGACATGAGAAACACGCCTGAACAACCTGACCCTACACATTGTATACGGAACACACACCCAAGTGACATCAAACAACAAAAACAAAGCAGGCCAGACCCTGGCCTGAGGGAGGTGAGAACAAGCTGGAATGGAGAGCACTAGGAGGCCAGTGGTCTGGCTGGGAAGCTCAAGCAGGTATTCCTCTGACATCGTCCTGCCAGCTAATCAGCTAATTATCCTGTGCCCATCTCCCTTGTAGCACTGCAGACGATGCATTAACTTGGGTACAATCTTCCCCTTTCACATGATGATGGGCAGAGGCTAAAGCTGTATCTCTTTATCACTATGCCTCCATCACTCACCATACATGGCGCGCAAACAAAATGTAATGAATAAGCTAAGGGATTAGTTCAGATGCATGACTAGGATTTTAAAGTGCAGAGCCCTGGACCTGTAAATCCCAAACACCTTTCTCTACTACTTCCCCTTGTTTTGTTCTTCCTCATAAGCTGGTTCATGCTTTCCTATCCTTCCACTTTCTCCGAAACCAACTCCCATCCTCTAATTGGGGAAAGATGGCAGATATTCTTGTCCCCAGTTAAGAGTGACCCATGGCAAAATGAAACCACCAAGCCAAAGAGGTAACAAGGAATTGGCTTCTCGCATACTCAGAAGAATGTGAGATTGCTGCCTCTCCAGGGAAAAAGAAACCCAACCTGATTACAGAGCAAAAATAGGTCACTGCTTGAATACAGCCCTTTCGGGCACTGGCAGCAAACACTTTTTGCTTCTGACTCCAGTGTCACAAGAAAGTGGCAGCACAGTCTTAGAATAAAAACTCCACAGCCAGCTGGCCACCTCAGCCTGGCCTTCCCACTGGCATTCTAGAAGCAGCATGCAGGGCCAGGCAACTGCTGGGGAGCCCAGTGAGCTTCTGTCACTGGTGACATGAAATACCAGCATTTATATGTTTTGTTTTGAACCAACTGGGTGACAATTCAAGGTTGTCCTTATAAGAAATCTCTCTCCTTTGCACTCAGCTATACTTTATTTAGGAGGAAAGAAACTAATAGAGCTCAAGCTAGCTTGCTTATGTCTATGTAGAGCCAGCAGCAGCCTCTTTTCTATGAGTTATAACTATGAATTATTATTATAATGTTTTTCTTGCAGCAAATTCTGTGTGAGCATGGCTGGGAGGAATGTCAACATTGTGTTTCTATGCCAAAACTCTGCTGTGTATTGCTCAGAAAAATAGGCTGAGAATTACTGATCAGGAATCAGTGCTAGACTGCTGGTGGGGATGCAGACTGGTGTTTGGAGAACAGTTCCCATCCAGTACTCATTTTGTTGCATGGGATTTAGTATTAAGTTTGAGTCCCTTGATACTAAAGCACTCAATACCCAGAATTTGTTTGCATGTGTGTAGAACTCATAGGTACAGGGTCTGAAAAGTTAAGCTGAATCTTAATGTAGCCATTTAAACAAAATTAATTAGAATTTATTTTATAACAGATTGAGATAAGGCTAAATAGAAAAGAAATGGGTGATAAACAGTGTAGAGAAAGAGAGAGAAAAAAAGGAAAGATAAGGGGGAAGAAGGAAATGGCTAAGCAATAGCTTCCCTACCAAAAACATTTTTGAAGAAATGTACATGATGCTTTTAACATCTGTTCATTGTAAAAACACATCACAGAAACCTATAAGTTCAGTAGTTTTACCTAAATTTGTATTTCATGAAGCAAAACCTTCAGATAAATATGAAAAATATTAATATGTAGGCAAGAAATTTCTTTAATTTGAAGAAATATATAAGTAATTCATTCTTTCCCCTCCTCTAAGGTAGAAGCTTAGTCCACAGATTAGAATCTACTAAAATACACAAAATAAAAGGAAATGTAACTCCACTTTGAATTCTAAAGCACAAGTAATGAAAATCAATTCAAAATGGCTTACATAATAAAGTGGGCTTACCGGCATGCATAAGTTGAAAGTCCGGAGGTGGGGTCTGGTTCAGTTGCTTTATAAGGAAAGCAAGGGCCTGTGTGTTTTGTTTTTTTGTTTTTCTGTTTCGTTAGCTGCCTCAGAGGGGTAGCTTCCATAAATCACTGCAGGATGCGACAGCAGTCCCAGGCTTCACGTCCCACCATCCAGGACTGGGAGAGGGTTGGTTTTGGGAAGACCTCTTAAAACACCGAGGAGCCTTCTTCCCAAAGCCCTCAGCAAACATTCTGACGGCCTGAACTGGGTCACACAGGCCAACCCTGAACTAACCCCTAGGCACTGCCTGCTACTGGGTTAATCACTGCGGCAACCTGCAGGAGTTACATGATTGAGTTTAGACAATCAAGACCCATCCTGGAGCTGAGGGTGGGACCAATCCTTCTCGATCAGAAGACATACACACAGTCGGTTTGCTATGGAAGGGAGGGGGGAGTAGAAGAGATGTTGGGATGGGGACAATTATAATGTCCTCCACACCTCACCTGGTACTGAATTCAACTCAGATCTTCAGTAGCAAGGGCAAACATGGAAGTGCATTTTGAGTGACACTTGATCATTTAACAAAGACTAATGTTTATTCTTACAGAGAGTCAAATTTTCTTGAAGGTAAACTCAAGGAGAAATACATCTTGGAACTCTATAAAAGGGAAAATGGGTAAAGGCAAGGAGAACAGGCTAAGTTTGGAACGATACGTTGAAATACTCAAAAAGGCTACCTTTACGGTGATCCCCTGGAAGGCAGAGGACGTGACAGTAAATCTAAGCACAGGGCAGAGATGAAATGGTCCAGATGCTTTCCTTACAAATGATCTAATTTACTGCAAAGAGCAGGCACTGACTTATCTTAGACTCCTTCTTATGTATCAAATTTCTAAAAATGAGTTTGTCCTCACATGATGAAGGTGAGCCCTGTGAATGCTGATGTCCAATGGATCATTTACTATCTATCCCCTGCCTCTGACCCATGACCTACTCATGTAGTATTTCTTCATTCTGTAGCTGCTGACAAAAATGGAACGCCAATAACATTTCTGCATGCCTTAGGACATAGCTGTTCCAAAGATGGAATTAGTTTTCTTTGATGAGCATAGACTTCCTCTCTGTTCTAAAAATAAGGCCATATGTAGCAAGTACATTTGAAATTCTCTGGGCAAATCCAAGATGGTATTTGCACTGTTGAATATTGATATGGTTTTTATAACCCAGCTCTAGGAATATATGAACATTGCCTTTGCCCAGAGGATCAATAGTCACTAACCTCTAACACTGTGGAAAAAGGGAATATAATGTCTGAACAAAATGTAATATTACTTCCTCTGTGCTGGTCTCCATGTACCAGGAAGTCATGGCAGTGAATGGATGCAGTGTCCCTCTAGTGCCTCAGCAGCCCCCTTACAGAGCAGCTGACTTTGGTTACTTCCGGTCAGGGCAGACTGCCCAAACTTCAGGGCATGGTTCTAGGGCCCCAGTGTTCCAAGAGGGGCAGAAATATCTCCTTATAAAACAGCGGGAAGTCAGAAATATATGGGATTTCCTCTGCTTCCATGGGATTAGGGAAAAGTCTCAACACTCCAGTAAATAGGATGTGCTACTGGCCTGGTGCTCATCCTCATAAGGTGTAATGGTGAGGTGTTATCTGGAATTAAGATTGCTGCCAAGAGTGTAATGGGAAAGAACTCTGTTTTCAGAGTCACATCTGGGACCCTGGATTCATTTTTCAAATTCAATCTACATTTGACTGACCACTGTGTGCCAGATTCTGTGCTAATAAATCCTCATAGCTTCAACAACTCTAGAAAATGAATATCACTACTTCTATCTTACCTGTGTAGAAGCAAAAGCTCAAGGAGGTTATATATATTGTCATAGAGCTGGAATGTAATAGTTGGGTACCAGACTGAATCTCCTGATGTTTATTCCACACTGTGCCATTGACTCTCCTAGTGTAGTGCTTGGGGCCTTGGAACATCTATATAATAAAAGCCCAGCAACCATTATGGCAGAACGACCAGAATGACCGGTCATTATGACATGCACTGACCACCAGGGCACAGACATTCAACGCAGGAGCTGCTCCCTGGTGGTCAGTGTGTTTCCACAGTGGGAGCACCACTCAGCCAGAAGCCATGCTCATGACTGGAGAGTGCAGTGGTGGTGGCGGGAGCCTCTCCCGCCTCTGAGGTAGCAGCTAAAGAGCAGCAAGCCAAGCAGTAAAGAGTGAGCAGGAGGGCGGTTAGGAATGAGCAGGCGGGTAGTTAGGAGCAAGGGGTACTGGACTGCAAGAGTGCGCAGGCTGGGCTGAGGGACGACCCCTCCCCAACCTCCCCACTCCACACAAATTTCATGCATCAGGCCTCTAGTTATTATATAAAAGGATGTGAATGGTCATCCTCATTATAGCCAAATTCTTACTCTGCTCTCAAAAGAGATAGAATAAATTAGATTAAAGGGGGCTATCAGAAGGCAGAGGATGGTCAGTGCTACAATGAATGAACACTAGAGGTTTGGAAACCCTAGGGTGAGTATCAACTCTACTAGAATAGGGATGAGGAAAGACTTCAGACAGGTGAAGCCATCCCCTGGGGAGGAAGAGCTTTTGAGGTTAACAAGCGTCCCCCAATGCAGACAAGGAAGCAGGCAAGAATGTAAAGGGATGTATGGGAAACCCCTTAGACCAGGGTTTCTCATCCTTGGTATTGACAGTTTAGACCAGATAAATCTTTGTTCAGGGGACGGAGGGGCTGTGCATTATAGCAAATTTAGCAATGTCCCTAACCTTTATCCACTAGGTTCCACTAGCACATCTCACCCACCCCCTTGATGTGACAGTTAAAAAAGACTCCAGACATTTGCCTTAGACGCTTCAAGAAGTGTGTGTGTCAGCAACTGGGGCCTGGCTGGATGTGGGGCCTGGGAAAGACTATAAGAAGGAGAGTCCATGAAGCAGACAGGAGAAAGAACAACGTGTGCCCCGGGTGCCCTTTCATCAGCTCCCTCAGCTAAGGGCTCAGATGACATTAGGAAATATGGAGCCAAAGGTGATCCCACAATGGGGTCCATTGGGAGAATGCCCAGCAGGATGCTGGCTGGGAGTAAAATGTCCACAGGAGGAGAGAAATGATCTAGGCCTAGGCCATTTGGGAAAGGCAAACTTATTCTCTTTTTTCCTTTCAGTAAATGGAAGCAAGAGAAGAAGACACGGGGAATGCTACAGGAGCCTGGAACTCCCAAACCTATTTGGGAGGGTTTGAGGGGACCCGGATTAGGAAAAGTACTGAGCGGACATGTGTCTAGGACTACACTGTCACCCTTTCTTCCCACTCCTGCACCTCTCATCCTCAGCCTGGAAAAGTAGACGGGAACTGGAATGCTTATTCCTGGGAGGCTGGAAGGGAAAAGAAGGGGTTGACAGTGAGAGAATTTTGAGGTTCAAGAGAAGTTCTGACAAGAGCTTACAAAGGGGGCTTTGTTGCTCAGTTGGGAAAAATAAGTACATCCGGACCTGGGGGGTTTGAGAACATAAAGTGCAGAGAAATGGATATTCTAGATAAGGTGCATCACATGACCATTCATTCTGTTTTAGAGCTTCATGTCTACAAATGGTGTGGGTATTATCATCTTTTTATAGTACAGGAATATACGGTGTAGGGAGGCAAGTCATTTCTCTTTGTTGACAGATGAGGGGCCTCCCAGTATGACCACAGGCCCCAGGCGTGGTTGGCAGCCTCCATGCTGGGCCGCCTCTGGGCTCCAGAGCCCACAGCTTCCCGCTCCAGGTGAGCCGTAGCTGCTTGCCTGTCTGTCTGCTTCACTAGACCAGACAGGGGCTGTGTTTGGGGTGCTGGGTCTCCACCATTTCTAATGTGCCAGGCCCAGCCCCCAAAGCCACAGAGGAAGCCAGCAAGAGTTAATACTGAGGAGAACAAAGCCCGGCCAGGCCGAGCTGGGTAGACTTACAGCCGAACTAATGAGCACACCCAGTTACATAAGAGCTTCTCCCACTCGGCTCCGCAGCCACTGGAGCAAAGCAGGGCTCTTTCTTCCCTGTGCTATATATAATCTCTGTTTTGGCAGGGAGCACGCTGGAGCTCCACAGCTCTGTTATAATAGATAGTAATTTTTTCTTCAAAGCCCAACAATTGTTTGTTGTTGTTTTTACTATTGATGCCACAAAATAATACTTCAGACTTAGCTTAAGATTTAGATACTTTCCTCACATTTTCAGCATTTTTCTACCTCAAAAAACACTCTTTTTTTCCTGGTTCCACTTTCAGAAGCAAATGAAGGGTCAAATGAGATGCTGAAGAGAAGCTTGCCACATTCCATAATTACAGACTTTGATGCTGGGACCTTAGGCTCCAATCCTAAATGGGACAGTATTTCCCTTTGGTAACTAAACAGGGACTGATCCATTAACCAGAAATACAGTTTTGATAGAGAGTAGGTCAGGTTTGTTTTTGGTTCTTTTCCATCTGTCTCCTAGGCCCTAATCCTGGAATTCATGACCCATGAGCATAGAATGAATGTTTCATAGGAAGAATCACTCCTTTGTCCTGGGACTTGTTTGAAGGTGGTTTTTGCTTTAATAAATCTCTTTTGGAGCCCTGGCCAGATAGTGTAGTTGATCAGAGCATCATCCTGATATGCCAATTATAAGAATCAATCAATGAATGCATAAATAAATGGAACAACAAATCGATGTCTGTCTGTCTGTTACTCTCTCCCTATCCCCCTCTTTCCTTCTAAAATCAATAAAAGGCATATCTTCAGGTGAGGGGAGTGAATAGTTTAAAAGCACACATTTACTAAAAATTACCATGTTAACTTTGTGTCACTACTAGAAGCTTTCTAATTCCCGAAAGTCATAGTTTGTTATTCTATAAACTGTTACATATACACACTTGCTTGAACATTAAAAATTATCTATCTTTAAGTATATGCAGTCATTTATACTTTTTGCTAATTTGGTTGGGCCCTCCCCTACACCAATTTTTCTGAAATGGTGAGCTACTAATCATGTATGTGACATTTTCATGGGATGACAGTTTAACAAGAAAAACAGGCTTTAAAAATATGAATTGTATCAGCATTAATACTTAAATCTAAGTATTAGGTCAGTATTAGCAGTATTTGTAGGCATAGCTCTTAGAGAGTAGTAAGACATTTTGAGACTTGCTAACTGGTCGGCTCAGTTGTATAGCAAGTGCTGTTCAAAGTGGCTTGTCACAGGGGTTGGAGTCAGATAAACCTGAGTTCCATCCCTGGCGTGGCAACTTCCCAGTGCAGGTCACTGGGTCTTGGAGGAAGTATTTAACCTTCCACAGCTCAGAATTCTCTTTTTCAAACTGGGAATGGTATCAGTGTATACAGTGTAAGGTTCATTGTGAAAAGTAAATAAGGTATATGTGAAAGCATCCTTATGGGGCATATTGAGAGTTAAGCAGAAGTCTTGGGGTTCCTGCCTCCTTCCTGGCCCCCTGAAATCCTCAGTTACCTTTGTGAATCCTGTACAAGGATCTGAACACTGACCCCCCTCTTGCATGCTGTGAATTCAGTGACTTCTACTGCCTGCAAACACACACACACACACACACACACACACACACACACACACACCCTTCCTAATGCAGTCCTCTGCATCACAACCATATCTGCCTTTTCAAAACACACAGATCACTGTCTTAAGTGATTCCCTGAAGGATAAGCTCGCCCACTTTAGCCTGCTGTGAGCGCCTCAGTCTGGTGCTTTCTGAGCTCCTGGCTCTTTACAAACCCTCGTTTTTCTACCCTACCTCGCCCAGGCCATGCCCCTATTTCAAACCTAACACAGCCCCCAAAGCCCACAGCATAAACTTCAAATGGTTGCAAGTGGCATTTGAGACACATGGTATCCAGTCCCTGTCACTCTCCAGTTTCACTGTCCACTACACCTTTCCTTCCATACTTTATACCCACGCAATTATACTTACAGGCCTGGAACTCCCATGCTGTCTCCTCACTCGTCTGTCAACTTACATATGCTCATCTCTTTGCCCAGATTATCTTCTCCTCTCATCTAGTTGGCAAACTCTTAGACAGTCTTTACACTTCACTCTAATGACTCCACTTCTGTGACAGTCTGCAAAGTACCGAGTCTGTGTCTTGTACATTCTTCTGTTACCACACCTGCCATACTGTAATTATTTTCTATTTTTTCTTATAATTCACTTGACCACTATAAATGTCTTTTTTGGGGGACAGACCCAGGGCTCAGTCTTACACAGAGCAGTCACTCAGGAAATGGCTGTATTGTTGAACAGAAGCAGCTTCCAGCCTAGTGGGATGTGGGAATGTGAGAATACGTGATATAACAAAAGTCTGTGACTTGAGATGGCAGAGGGAGAATTCTACCACATCCCCATTTAAAATGTTAAAATGTTGGGGACTGCTAGAACTCAGAAAAAGAAACCCTTTATGTGGTTACAACTCTAACAAGTCAATTACATCTTCCTAAAGTCCGTGGAACTCAAAACTGTATTTTTCTCTCCGAAGTGTCTTTTTTTTTTAAAAGTTTCCTGTTCTGTGGAATGATCGTGGGCAATCACTTTTGCAATTTTTGGTGATGCCAGTTTATGGCTATGTTTTTCTGTTCACTGAACTGGCTCATTTCTTCAGGAGAACAAACTGTTCTGCGCTGAAGCAGGAATTGGCTGGGTTCTAACAAAAAGATTCCCCCCGCCCCCTCTCCCCGACAGTGTTTTTGCAAAAGACCCAAGTCAATTTATAGCCAAGTAACAAAAGGTCAGAAAGGTTAGTCAAGCAATGGGCGTAATTCCTGTGTGTCACAGCCAATAAAGGAAATGGGTGGGAATAAATAGTATGCAATATTAACCTGAAATTATTTGTAAAAAATTATTATTGTAAACTATACAAAGGGACCCATGGCTTCCAATATAAAGAATTTCCCACTCTGATTTTTTTAAGGTACATTTACTGTGGAAGAACTGAGATGACCTTGAATTTCTCATATATAAGTGGAAAATGTAAAAAACTTTTCACACCAATTTATGAAAAATCTTGGTCCTTGTTATACAGCACTGAAATAGAAATGGTCACATAAAAATTAAATATTCTATAGTTAAATCACAGTTAAATACAATCTGCATGATGGAATTTAATATAAAATATTTGCCAAAGACAAAGAAAACAGACCAAAGGGATATACTAAGGAAAGACTCTATAAATAAGTTTTAATCACTCTGAAAGTGTGACAACTACTGCATTATTCAACAAGCATAACAACAACAAGAAATGCCTGCCTTTGAAGCAGACATAAAGAACTGACATCACCAGCCAAGCAAGCAGATGAATAACAGCCTGTACTGGGCAGCCAACCAGCCTGTGGAGTAAGGAAGCCTTTCAGAATCCAAGGCTATTGGAAGCAACCCCTACCCCCACCCCACCCCAGTCATGATGTCTACAGTACTCACCATTTATTTATTTATTTATTTAAAATAAATTTTATTGATTTTTTACAGAGAGGAGGGGAGTGAGATAGAAAGTTAGAAACATCCATGAGAGAGAAACATCGATCAGCTGCCTCCTGCACACTCCCTACTGGGGATGTGCCCACACCTGAGGTACATGCCCTTGACTGGAATCAAATCTGGAACCCTTGAGTCCGCAGGCTGATGCTCTATCCACTGAGCCAAACCAACTAGGGCCAGTACTCATCATTTAAAACAACCTAATCATCCAAAAGATGAATGGTTAAAGAGAACACAGTCATGGTTCAGACAAGATGATGTCACTTATTTCTCTCCTAGCCACCTTCCTAAGTAAAACTATAAATTCTGGAAATAACACAAGAGGCAACCAAAGGAGAAGGTAGAAAAGGGAAGGCGAACAGATTAGAGATCCCAGGAGTGGAGGGACAGCATAGCAACAAGGGCATCTTATGACACTACCACCTCCCACCCCCACTCCATCCAACTAAAAAACTAACCCAAGCCCAGTGTTTCCCAAGCCCCAACCTAGCAGCGAAGGTAACCCAGGTAGGCATATCTTTCTCCATGACAGAATGGAAGTTCTGCTGACAATACCAGCCAGCTGGAAGCACCAACAAGGAGGACAGATCAGGGGCCACTGATAATAAAATAGGCTGAAAGCACTCTCCCTCCTGCAGGGCCTCTAGGAAGTACTCTTCATTCCAGCAGGAGGGAGACTCCCTTCTCTCACCCACAGGCACTAGGCAGCACTGTCTGGGGAAACTCCTCCTCCCGTTAGCACCAGCAGGGATCAGTGGGAGCCCCAGCTGCAACAGATAGCCAAGCAGACCAAAATAGTCACGGCTCTGAAAAGTGAATTGTCATTGGAACCACAGCCTACAAAAGTAGATACAACCTGTGTGCTAAACTTAATTGGGGTGACTTCCTGGTGAAAAATTTAAATAGGACCCAGAGTCTCCTAACATAACTGACAACTGTCCAGAATAGAATTACATATCAAGAACTAGGAAAACCATGACTTGAGTGAGAAAATATAATAAACTGATATCAACATCAAGATAAATCTGATATTAGAATTAGCTTACAAAAGACATGACCTATGGACACGACAGAACAATGCCAGCAAGACAGTCTCTGTCCAAGTGCTATGAGACAGGAGGCATGCATGAGGATTTAATAGAGGTTGAAGGGATACACAATTACCTGCACATCTGCATGAGTTTATATGTGAGATAAATTCCTAGAAATACAATTGCTGAATTAAATGGTATGTACCTTGAAAAGTGAAAGATTAATCTACAAATATTTTAAAGGTGAAGCAGAAAAAGCATGATGTGTAGAATAAATAAAATATCACACTTGATAGAAGTGGGATGAGAAAAATGAGGTAAGGTGGAGGTAGGCAAAATACTAGGTATAGACTCTGACATAACAGAAAATTGGCTTTGTCCTTCCCATTAACTTTGCCCCCACAGCGGAAACCTGGAGGAGGAGGAGGAGGACAGGAACCATGTGGCTATCTGGGAGGAGATTTTGGGCAGGACTCAGCATGATAATGAGCAATAGAAAATGTGTGTACAAATTTACTTGCAAATAAACTTGTCTTCTTTATTTTTAGTTTATACAATAGGACTAATATACAAGGCCATGAAATACTTTTTAACTCAAGCTGCCAACTCAGTTAAAGAATGAGCAAGCTGGAATACATCACATATTCAACAGCAGCCCTATTGTAATCCACCATAAGGCAGAAAGTTCCAGAAGCTAGAATTTCCCATGGGTTGGTTGGCCCCAGGCTTGTGGAGGAGTTGCCATGTCTAAGTCAGGATGCTGTGCACAAGCTTCCAGCACTATTACCACCAATGACTCTGACTCAATTTCCTCCACTCCCCCCCCCCCTCAAATTTCTACTCAGTATACTGGAAAAGAGCTCTTAATGTTATAATGAAAAATTATTTAATGAATCTCTTTTACTTAAAAATATTAACAACAACAAAAACCCAAGTCTAAGCTTATGAGTGCTGAATGACAGAATAAATTGAGTTCCCAACTAAATTAATAATAATAAAATTTTGTTAGGACACATATAGTTCACAAAGTGAAGGTTATGTCTATTTACATTGATTAACCAGTCTGCTTTGTTTTTAGGGTTAAATTTAGCATTGAAAAAATGTTTACTGTTCCTGAGGGCATTGCTGCCCATCTCATAGATCATAACTTGAAAACTGGTATTCAAATTAGTGTTCTAGTTTTTCAAGGCAGTAATTTAATAAAACAAAAGTATAAATTCTATCGATACATTCAGACTTAAAGTTGACCTTGGACTACATCTGCATATAACAGAAACACAACTGTACCTTTATAATACCCAATTGTCATCTAAGACATGACAGGTTCCTAAGTGATCCAAGAAATCACATAAATTGCATATTTAATATAGATTTTTAGATTAATTCAAAACAAATCATGTGGTCAAAGACCTCAGCAATAAAAATGGAAGGAGGATAAAATAACCAAAAGTTTAACAGCAATACAAGGACTAAATATTATGGCAAATATTATAGCAAGAAATGTGCTATAATTCAGAAGCATACGACTTACCTGGGAAATATGCTTTTTTCTTACTTCATTGGCTTCTCCAGTATCTCTCTCCACTTTATGCAGTCCCGTGTGCATCTTTAAAGGTTCCCTTGTTGTTGTTTCTGCAGTTGCAATTCAGTCCTGTAAAAGAAGCGGTATATCATCACTCCATGAGAAAAAAGATCAAGTATATTTTGGAAGCTGAGTTATCCAGTCTCATCAATCTCCCTTCCTAATTCATTTTCACCAGAAAGACACACAAACAGAAAAGCCAAGGTGGTGGAGAGAGTAAAAAGAGATCATTTAAATACAAAGTAGACAGTTAAAACTACTTAAAATGCTAGTAGAAACTGAAAAATATAAGTGGAAATAAGGCAAAGTCAATTGTCTCTTATAATAGATCAGAACAAGATGACTCATTAAAATCTGTATTTTTAACCCTCTTTGCACCTATGAGTTTCCCTCTCTCCCTCCTAGCTAAGTTTGAGATAGCTTGGCAGAAATGATAAAGTTAACTGACATGTGGCCTTACAACTTTAAGGCTGTGCACCTTCAAGGATCTGTTCTTTCTCACCGCTTTTCCATTCAAAGCTCTGGGGTTTTCCTGGCACGGAATCTAGAGGTACCACAATGTTCTAGGCTGTGAGTTCTAGGCCAAAAACTGTTCTCTTTATCTTTGTTTCTGACCCTTACTCCTATGTTTTCACCTTCTGCCCAGGGCCAATGAAGAACACACAGCAACTCTTAAGAGTAAAAAATAAGGCAGTAACTATGTTAAACAAACAAACAAACACCAGAGATGCTTCATGTGATTTATAATTACTTGGGAAACAGTTAAAAAAAAATCACTTCTTTTAAGTTCTTTACTTCTTTTCCAAAGCATTTTCTTTGGTTGAAATGTACACTAGCAGGATAGTGGCCCTAAAGAGAATATGCCAGAGGATCTCAGAACCTGAAACAGAACAGTGCATCGGTACACCAGAAAGGGTCAGGACAGTGAGTACTGTAAATATAAACACGTTTGCCCCTCAAAAAAGCACTCCTTACCAAAGTAACTCTACTTATCTTTCACCACCACTATGTCTTTAGCATACACACAGGTAGCTCTGACTCTGTCAGGCACTGTTCTAAGAGTGTTAACTAGATTGACTAATTCTACCTTTATAACAACCCTATGAGGTAGAGTCTAGTATTCAAATTGCCCAAATGGGAAAGTTAAGGCACAGAAAGGTTAAGTAAATTGTGCAAGGAAATGCACTAAGTGCAGGTCACAGGCAGAGGTTCTTGGGCAAATGTAAGCCGTGTAAGCTGCAGTCTCGTCCACCTACTTCACTTTCCTCTGCTGCTGCCATTGTATAGTAGCTCGATGTCTAGTGGAATTAGCTCTCGTTGGAAATTTTTCCTAATTAATATTTTATTGAAAAACAACTTTTGCCAAAACCGGTTTGGCTCAGTGGATAGAGCGTTGGCCTGCGGACCGAAGGGTACCGGGTTTGATTCCGGTCAAGGGCATGTACATTGGTTGCGGGCACATCCCTGGTGGGGGGTGTGCAGGAGGCAGCTGGTCAATGTTTCTCCCTCATCGATGTTTCTGGCTCTCTATCCCTATCCTTTCCTCTCTGTAAAAATCAATAAGATATATTTTAAAAAGAAAAACAACTTTAACTCTCCACAACTTAAAAACTCTTTTCTTATTATAAAAAATTATCCAGTGCACATCACAAAAAAGGAAACCATAATTTTATGGAAATCAGAAGCAATAACTATTTTAAGCTGAATACTCACATTCACCCACTACTTTAGCTTACTAGATTTATTCCAGACAGTTTGCTATGCTTACTAATTTCCTTCTAACTTTAAAATCACAAGGCCCTGGCTCAAGCAAGGCATTTATTCTTTTACTCTCTAGTCCAGCTGATTGGAGAATGATGCTCATGATGCCAGAAGCTATGGGTTGAATCCACTAGAAACCAATTAGCTTTGTTGGCTTCAAGTCTACAAACTCTTAGTCTGGATGGCCTATTATGGATCCCAAGAGGAACCAGATGGGTGTGTGCGACACAGCACAGATACATCTGCAGGAGGAATGAGTCCACATATAACATGGGGCAGGCAGAAGCAGGATGGGGGGAATGGGGAATGAGGAGATGGAGAAGCGGGGGGGGGGGGGGGGAAGGGGGGAGAAGCATCAACTTTACTCATAAAGAAAAGTTTCATGATCATATTGGCAGAGCAGTTCTACTCTTCTGAGTAAGAAATTCTTCTCAATCTTAGACCTTTTGCCAGAATCTAACCTAAAGTCTCTCCTTCAAAAAACAGGTGTAAGATAAAAAAAGAAAGAAAGAAAGAAAGAAAGAAAGAAGAAAGAGAAAGAAACAAAGGTTTTTAGTTTTTACACAAGTTCTGCTTGATTGATCTAAAACAGAATTTTCTCTTTTTTTGAATTTTTATTTCTGACATCAATTCCACTGACAATAGAAAGTACTAGTTTTAATAGTCACAAAAATCTCTAGCAGTTTTGCAGCATAGCAAATCATTAGAAAAATCTTACTACAATTCCATATGTATTTTTAAAAATTTTTATAAAACCAAAATCTGCTCCATCTCCAAATAATATAAAGTTATTTTAGACATTAAATAAGGAAGAGGAGGACAGGAACTAATTAGCACTAGGAGAATTAGTTTCTCTACTGTAAAGTCACTACCTTTTCTTTCCTTTATAGATTCTTTTTTTTAACATTTACTCTTAATTTTTTTAAAGTTTACTCTTAATTTTTATAAAAGCAAAATCTGCTCCATCTCCAAATAATATAAAGTTATTTTAGACATGCTTTCTCAAATTAAATAAAGAAACCAACCAGTATCAGTCAATATCAAACTTTAAAACCTAGGGCCTGTTCAAGATATAAATTTTACCAACTTCTACAAATAAAAATGAAAAAAACAAAACTATATTCCTTAATTGTTATTTTGGAAAGAAACCCACTTGGGATCCTCCATCTTGCAGTTTTCCTGCCCACAGGTGGAAAGAACTTCCCCAGTGTTCTACTACTGTAAGCACATGGGTTCCTGCAGTCACAAGGTAACTATGACAGCAAAGCCACAGTTATTTATGAGATCATAAAACTATAGGATGCAATTTTTAAAAATTGAGGTAAAACTGAAGTAAAATAAAATTAGCCATTTTCAAGTATACAATTCAGTGGCATTCAGAATGTTGTACAACTGTCACCTCTACCTAGCTCCAAAGCATTTTAGTCGCACATTGAATTCATTAAGCAGTCACTACCATTTCCTATTCCACTTATATTATTGCCTCTATGGATTTACTTCCCATGATATTTCATATAAATGCAATCACACAATATGTGACGTTTTGTGTCTACCTTGAAGATAGGTATTCAAACAAATACTTATACACAAATGTTTATAAAAGCACTAGAGGCCTGGTGCATGAATTCGTGCACAGGTGGGGTCCCTCAGCCTGGCCAGTGATCAGGGTCATCTCGCCCCGTCCCGATCAGGGTCAGCTGGCTGGGGGGTGGGACTTGAGGAGGCTGGCCAGACAGCTGGTGGGAAGGACCATGGGAGATTGTCCAGCCACAGGAGGTTGGCTGTGGAAGCGCACTTACCACCAGGGAGCAGCTCCTGCATTGACTGTCTAACCCCTGGTGGTCAGTACACATCATAGCGATCAGTCAACCGGTTGTTCGGTTGAATGGTTGTAACTGTTGCTTAGGCTTTTATATACTACTAGAGGCCTGGTGCACGAAAATTGTGCAGGGGAGGCAGTTCCCGCTCAGCCTGCACCCTCTCCAATCTGGGACCACTCAGGGGATGTCCAACTACTGGTTCAGGCTCGATCCCAGGGATTGGACCTAAACTGGCACTCAGCTATCCCTCTCACAATCCAGGACTGCTGGCTCCTAACTGCTCATCTGCCTGCCTGCCTGATCTCCCTTAACCACTCTGCCAAGAACTCACAATTCCTGCTCTTGGGTAATATGATGAATATCTGAATATATGACAACCATTTAAGGCTAGGGGGAGTATTTTTTCCAATTACCAAAACATCTGCCCAAAGAGGCCATGGGGTTTTTTTATGTAGCCAGTACTGAAGAGCAGTGAAGGGCTGCACAGCAAATACTTCAAGTCATCTGGGGAAAGCTCCTTACCCCAGATGTCCAGCAGAAGGGAGCCCAGATGGGCATTTGGTGACGCTTGCAACAGGGCCAACTGGGAGGAACCATCCCCACCCACTGTGTCATCAGCACTCAGCATTCTGAGTAAACCTGAACAACTGCTGTGATGGCTTTCTCTAGGTTTTTTTCTCCTCCCTCCTCTCTCTCTCTCTCTCTCTCTCTCTCTCTCTCTCTCTCTCTCTCTCTCTCTCTCAAAGGAGCTTTCCATTAATTTGCAGGCTTGCCACTCTGTGCCCAGGCACTGAACTCCTGAGACATCTGTCCTGGACTTGGCAGACCCACTTTAGTTTTGTTCTCTGCTCTCTGTGGTGCTCTTGGTTACAAGCTCCCTCCTGGAAACAAGCCCTTAACTGTCAGCAAATGCCTGATTTTCAAGCACTATTACACAGGAAAAGAGAAGCAGGGGGCATGAAGGGTTTATGACACAGCTACATTAACCATCCCTGGGTTTAAAATAGTCAAAATCTGGCCTGGCTGGCATGGCTCAATGGTTGACCATCAACCTATGAACCAGGAGGTCATGGTTTGATTCCAGGTCAGAGCACATATCTGGTTTGAGGGCTCTGTTCCCAGTGGGAGTATGCAGGAGGCAACTGATCAACGATTCTCTCTCATCATTGATGTTTCTATCTTTCTCTCCCTCTTCCTTCCTCTCTGAAGTGAATGAAACAATATTTAAAAAAAATAAAATAGTGCAAACCTGGACACATCCTACATGTCTATAAACGTGAGGATGGATAAACAAATGGTGGTATTCATACAATGGAATATCATTCAGCAATTAAAAAGAAAGAGGTTTCTGATATACATATATATATATATATATGTATATATATATATATATGTATATGTATATATGTATATATAATATGAATGAATCTCAAAGTTATGTTGAGCAAAAGAAAGCAGACATAAAAGAATATGTTATATGATTCTTTATATAAAGTTCTTTTAAAAACTCTATGATGGTAAAAATCAGAATAGAGATTACCTTTGGGTGGTGTTCACATGAGTTTAAAACTTATTGAACTATACATTCAAAATATGCACATTTTGCCCTGGCCGGTGTGGCTCAGTTGGTTGAGCATCTTTCCATGCACCAAAAGGTCCCGGGTTCAATTTCCAGTTAGGGCACATGCTCAGGTTTCAGGTTTGCTTCCTGGTTGGGGTGCATATGGGAGGCAGCCAAATGATGTTTCTCTCTCATATCTCACATTGATGTTTCTTTCTCTTTCTCCTTTTCCCTCCTCTCTCTCTAAAAATAAAAACATTTTAAAATATATTAATAAAACATGAACATTTTGCAGTATGTATATCTCAATTTTTATGAATAAAGTTTGAAAGTTTTAATAAAATGGCAAAAAGGCAGTTTTCCATCTTATTGTACGTGTGTCTAACGTTTTAGGAGGAAAGATATTTAAAGTACTCAAATATAGTTCTTTAGACAAAACAAAGATAAAGCCCTTTGAAGTAGTATAGAAATTTATATCAGTGTATTCATTTAATTCTTAAAACTGAATTACATAAAGCATTCTCTCAAATTTCTCCTACTCTAACATCCAAGTTAAATATTTTAAGCACATATTGAGAGTAGAAAAGTATGATTTAAAGGGAGGGAAGGGAGGAGAAGAAGATGGAAGATGGAGGAGGGAGGAGGGAAAAGGAAGGAGGGAGAAGGGAGAGGAAGAAACATAAATATAAGAGAGACACATCAATTGGTTGCCTCCCACACGTGCCCCAATCAGGACCCGGGATCGAACCTGCAACCTAGGCATGTGCCATTTACTGGGAATTGAACCTGAGACTCCTGGTCCCCAGGCTGATGCTCTAACCACTGACCACACTAGCCAGCTCTTTATAATAAAGTGGGGGACCACCCACATAAGTGCTAGGTCGAGAGGATGAAGAAATAGCATGGCAAATGACAAGGCACACCCCCCCCCCCCCCAGAACCCTAGAGGGTTCAGATGAAAACTGGTAATAAAATCAGGTACAACTCAAAGAGGACACATTGGAGAAGAACCAAACTGGGCCTATGAGAAATCACACATGAGAGATGACTCACATATTTATGATATATTCAGGTTGCCTACACCTTTAAATGATTGAAAAGATGGTACTGTCTGGACAGTTGGGGCATTTTAATTTGGAAATTAATGGATTTGTGATTTTGCTCTGTTGATTTCCCCTCCCCCCTCTAATAGTAGGTTGGTTCAGTAATAAATGTGTGAGACTTTAAAAAAAAACACCACATAGTTAAATCCTGACAATTATTGATCAAATAGATTGTGAAGTGCAACACAACTGCTAATAAAAACTCTTGAAAGGAAATAGGCATAATGTAGAAAATTAATAAGAAACTTTGTAAAACGCCTGAAAACCAAAGGATATGCTGCCATAACCAAGTGCAATCACATAACTTCTCTTCTCATTCGACAGAATTAGGCTTTCAATGCCTCTAATGAGATCCACCTCTAAAAGACAGTCAAACATAAACTACAGAAACCTAGTTCCATTACATGCAGTAAAACCGGGCAAATAAGCAATCTAACAAGATGTACAGTGACTTATGACTACTTCTCATTAAACATTCCCTGAAGAAAATTATTTTGATCAGCTAGAGACCAGTACAAGTTATAACACTCAAAATTAAGTGCATCACCAAAGATACTTCACAGTTCTTTAGATGTCTTATTTGTGTGTGTGTGTGTGTGTGTGTGTGTGTGTGCACGCGCGCACATGCGCATGCATGCATGCCTGTACACAAACCTGACTGCTCATGCCCCACTAGCACAGGAATTAAAACTTGAAACCCAGTGTCCTTGACCAGGACATGAACATGAGATCCTTTGGTGCCTGGGCCGATGCTCCTTAACTCAATGGTCAGGGCTACTTAATTTTAAAAAGTTATTACACAAAAACCTCATTTCTCAAACATTTGTAATAGAAAAGTTAGTTCCCCCAAAGGAATAACAAAATTGACTTGCTTCATAATGTTATAATTACTGAACAAAGAATGCTTATTACATAAGTACTTAAAAAGGGATACAGCTATTGATCAAATAAATTAATTCATAACATTTATTTGGTACTAACAAGGTGCCAAGAATCAGGCCGAGACTCTCTCCTGCTCTCAGACCACTCACTTCCCATGCTGACCTCTGTTCCAAGTGCTGCAAGTTCCACCTTACATGCCAACGATCCTCAAACCCAGCTTCCTCTCAACCACTGAGCCAGCTACCCACAGCATTTCTGTTCTTGAAAGACCCACTGCTCCCAAGCTCACCATGTCCCAAACCAGGATCATCATCTTCCTCAGTCTGGGTTCATTTCCTTTATTTCATATTTGACTGCAGCTTTAGAGCCACTCAATCATGAATTTGAAATTTCTATGATGGTATCAACTTTTTGCTGAGTGCTACCATCTATCATCCCTTTTATCTAGAACAGTAACTGGCCCACAATAAACACCTCTTAAATAATTGCTAAATAAATACTTTCTTAGTGCTTTAAGAAACTAAAATTTAGAAAACTAAAAAAAAAATTGAGGGATATTCCTCCAGCCAATGCTGAAGTTTACCAGAAGGGTGACGAACTGGAGGTTCATAGGCAGAGAAACTGGACTGTAGAAAACAAGTCTTAGGTGACCAGAGTGATATTGGAGGGAAAATAAATTGTTCTTATAGATAGGGCCTCAAAGTTTCCCATAGATAATTACCATTCCTGTCTTACAGCAGACAAATTCCCACCTTTACTGATACATTATATGCCCATGACCTGTGGTCTTTAGTTAAACATTCTCCATCACCAGAAGTGTTGGGCATAGGCTTGGGCATTTTTGTATTGGAAGGACAACTATCCTAAATTACTTCTACTCCCCTTTGAATTTCAGGACTTTGTAATTTTATTTATTTAGCTGTATTTTGTAATTATTTAACACTAGAGACCTGATGCACAAAGATTAGTGCAAGAATGGGCCTTCCTTCCCTTGGCTGCCGGCCCTGGAGCCGCCTTTCCACCTTCCCATGCTGCCCAGAGGCTAGGGCAGTGCGGAATGCCTGCGCCCTGCCCCACCTGCTAGGCGCTTCTGTATGAAAATTAACCCATCTTTGTTGGCTGGTGGGCATCACAAAGGTATGGTCAATTTGCATCTTACTCTTTTATTACATTTGCAAAGCTTTAAGAAGACATCAACACGCTTTTTAGACATGCTAATAGAACCTAATACTACTGAATATATAACCATTTTCAATCATCAGTAGATCACTGGTGAATGATAACGTAGTGTCAAATGTGCTGTTCAATGCAATTGTGCTTCCTAATTCAAGTTCATGAATGACTCCAAAGTCACAGTCAAACAGAAGGAAAATAAAGGAGGTCCTTGTTTTAGCCCAAATTTGAATTTAAAGGGCTGATTACATCATTGAACTGGATACAGATTGATATCTCCCTCGGTAGATCTCATTTTATTCATAAAGAAGGTATCTGTCTTCCTTTGGGTAACATATCAACGATCTTGTACCAATAAAAGTACTGGATATACCTACCAAACATTTCAAAATTTGCATTTTTCCTTTCAGCAGTTTTAACAATGTTTAGTACTATTACATTTTTGACACAATTCAAGGTGCTGATGAAAGCTTTTTTTTTTTTTTTTTGCCCCCTAGATTACAAATGCTACAGGGAAATGACCTTTACTTGTTCACTGCTATATTCCTAGTGTTTAAAAGTATGTTTTACAAATAGTAGGTGGTCAATAAAAGTTTGTTGAATAAACAACTATTCACCTCTATCCTAGTTGTAATTTGATCAAAAGCAGACTAGCCAGGGGAGGGGAGGTAGAGGCTGGGCAGAGGGTGGTGCTGGCGGCCAGGGGAAGGAAGTGAAGGAAACAGGGATATCTGTTAATAGTGTCAACAACAAAAAACAAACACACCTATAGACTAAAAACTAGCAATAAGAAGTCCAAACACACTTTTAGCAAAAGCAATAATGGAGTAAATAAGGGCATTTCAAGAGGACCAGTTTGAAAGGGGAGCACTCAGGTTTGACGAAGTTCTGTTATGGTTGTTGAACAACCTATTATACTAACTCAGTCTTCAAAACTCTGTTATTAAGTTACTAAAACTCCGTAGCCTTCCTTTAAAAAGACTAAGTCTAAAAAGAAGTGATGGATAAATTACAGGTTATTATGTACTAGGTACTGTGCTTGGCACTTGACATTTATTTCATGTAATCCTCACGAACACCCTATGACGCAAATGCCCGTTATCTCCACGTTATTGATGAGGGATCAGACAGAGAGGCAAAGAAACCTGGCTTAGGTCATCCATTGGCAAGACTGTTGCTCTTAACCACTAGGCTATGCTGGCAGACCCAATGTTTCTCTGATCATAATACTGCCACGGGAGCTATGTGGTCCAAATGAGCATGTGGAAAAGTAGTTAAAGGCACTTACTAAATATTAGTTAGTTACCTTCCTGTTTCTCCTCTCCCACTTCACCTAGGGGCCTCTGTCCTGGCTCCTTAGGCAATGTTCTCTGAGTTGTAATTTGGGAAGATAAGCAGTGACTCAATAATTTGCTTCCTCCCTGCCTACAAGTTTGGGGAGCTTTAGGATATTTTGAACAATTTGTGGTATTGTCTGATGCAGGCCACTGAAAAGCAATTAAACATATTAGTCATGATTGGGGAAATTAAGCACATTGCTTCAGTCATGCAGTGAAGTGGGGGAGCTGAGATCTGAAACCAGGACTTTTGTCCCCCATGTAGTGCTCCTGTCACTGCTGAAAGGGGAGTCACATAACCTCAAGATGGGCTACCCACATAAACAAGGAAGACAGAGAACAGAACTCATATAAAACTTTAAGAATATGTGGGAAAAGATGAGAGGTGCCACCAGAGGAAGGCAAATCCAGAATAATGCAAATGACTTTGCAAATGGAAGTCTACAGCAGCATCTGTAAGTAGGTTTTGTACTAAACCAATTTAGTACAGACTTGGAAAGGCTGAGTGGAGCAATTTTTTTTTAATTTTAAATATATTTTATTGATTTTGTACAGAGAGGAAGGAAGAGAGATAGAGAGCTAGAAACATCGATGAGAGAGTGTCATCGATCAGCTGCCTCTTGCACACCCCCTACTGGGGATATGCCCGCAGCCAAGGTACATGCCCTTGACCGGAATCGAACTCGGGTCCCTTCAGTCCCCAAGCCGACGCTCTATCCATTGAGCCAAACCGGTCTCGGCTGAGTGGAGCAATTTTTAAAAATATCTTCTCTTTTAACCAAAAATGCAATAATCATGATAGAAATTATTATATTTTCTTTGTTAATAATTTAGCAAGCACAGAGCATAAGTACTGCATAAAAGTTGCAGTTCTGTAAAAGAAATAAAACATTGGTTTAAAAATATATCTTCTAAACCTATAATTCTTATATAGACCATCAATTAAAACTAAAACATGAGTTTTGAAAAAATACATTTTAAGCAATCAGGAAAATTTTAATATACTGAGTATTAGATGATATTAAAAAAAATTGTTGCTATTTTTAGATATGTTAATGGCACTATAGTTATGGGGTTTAAGTTCTATTATTTAATCATTGCTAATACATCCAAGTCATTCTTTTCAACCTGGATTGAATATGAGCATGATTATTTTTCACTGAAACTAAAAGCCTTATTATTATCAATGCCAAGACTTAATTTTTTGCTGCTGTTGTTTTCCTACTCCGATTGACATTTTCTAATTTAATGTCTAGTTACAGGATTCAATCTTGTAACATATTTGGAAGACACAGTATTTAGTATTTAGGAGTTAGAATTATCTAAACATATTAATGAACAATGGTGAAGTAATTAACTCATTGAGACTAATAATACCTGGTTTGGGTTGGTTTTTTAACGAGTTTTGTTTTGTATGCTTAATCCCTTCACATTTTCAATATTTATGTTAAGTTATATACTGAAGTATTACAGGATATGTGGAATTTGCTTTAAAAGATCAGAAGATGTGGGGTCGGAAGGGGAGATAAGGTGACCTCCGTGTGCTGTGTGCTACAGAACTCACTTGCTAATCTATAACTGAAAGGCAGCCAGCTGCAAGAATATCTTTCAGTTTAGGAATGTAATTTCAACAATGCATCCATTTTCTCCAAATTCCAATAGAGGGGGAAAACTGGATGCTCCATAACATTTCTTATAAAAGAATTTTATCAGTAACACTGTATTTTCTAGCCAATGCTTAAAAAACTAAGTATTTAGTTTCTCTTTGGGTAAAAAAAAACTAAGTATTTAATTTCTCTTTGGGTAACTTTCCATATACAAAAGTACACCAGATTTATAACTTAAAAAGTGCTCAGTATACATGAGCATTTTATCCATGTCCAGATGACAAGGAACTTGAAAAGATATCTTTTATGTTGAATAACAGCTTGTTGGGCTGGAATAAAGAGTCAATCAAACATGTACAGAAAGGTCCACAACCAAAGCTGGTGAAGCAGCAACACTCACGTTTCCTTCATTTACCCAGTGAGCTAGGAGAGGAAGCTGAGTACCTGCATCACACAGCATTTGCTGGGGGCTCTAATGGGACAGCACAGCCATCCAAACACTGAAGGATTTGCTCAAATGAACAACTGGGCCCCAAAACTGTGCCTTACTGCTCACAGTATGGCCTCATAGGCCCCAGTGTACACATCACCTGGGAACTTGTTAGAAAGATGGAATCTCAGGCTGCACTCAGATTTATTAACCTGCATTTTACCAAATTCCCAGGTAATTTATATGCGCATCACAGTTTGAAAAGCATGGGATTAGGGGATTACTGTCAATTTGGAAGGAGATTTCCACAGAGCTCGTCCAGGGGCCTCCCCTGGTCCTCATCTATACTGACGACTTACATGAGGATACTGAAGAGCCCTCATCAAATCCCAAATGACACTAATCTAGAAGGATAAAATTACGCAGCAGATCACGTGAAAAGATATAAGTAATCGGGTTTTGCTAAAGAAAGAAAAGTAATACACACTTGAATGCATTACTGCAAATCAGATCATTTCTAGAGAGCTGGATGCAAATTTGGCCACATATTTTAACAGAGTAACTGACAGCAAACTGGTCACAGACAATGGTGAGAGAATGACTAGAAGAAAGGGATCTGGAGATTCTATCATGACAAATGGCTAAACCGGAGGACATTAAATCTGAAGAGGCAACTAAGTGGGGACGCTGTAGTTGTATTCACACGTTTGAAGGACTGTCTCAAGACAGTTCGTTCTGCAATTAGTTTCCGAGCATCTGTTATGTGCCAGGCACTATGCCAGGAGTTAAGGACAGAGAGAGTGAAAACCAGACCTGATCTCTGATGTTCTGAAGACTCCTGACTAGTGGTAGAAGCTTGTTTGTTGCTCCAGAAAGCAGAATTGTGGCCAAATGGGAAGCAAGTGGAAGGGCAACGGCACCATTCAAGGGAGCTCCTCTGGCCAGAGGGCTCCAGCTTTGTAACAGAGTGGACAGACAGAAGGGGCCAGGGCCCCCACGTGAACAGAATGGATTTGGAAGGGAAAGACCACCTCCCAGGGGACTACCTGGCCAATGCTAATATTACAGAGTTGCAGGATAATAGGGGCCAATATCATAAATCAAATACAAGATCTGTTCAGAATTACACTATGTTCAATTGAGCCAAGAACACATTTTTTAAAACTTAATCACAGTTTAGGGTTTCAGTTAAATTTTGTGTGTAAAGATAAGTGATGTCTAATTTCTCTTTTAATAATAATTTTTAAAACAGGATTTAGCCCTGGTCAGAGTTGCTAAGTGGTTAGAGTGTCAGCCTGTGAGCAGGAGGGTTTTGGGTCACATACCTCAGTTGCAGGGGGTATCTGGGAGGCAATGTCTCTCATATCAATGCTTCTCTCTCTCTCCCTCTCCTTCCCTTCCCTCTACTCTCTCAGAAAAACAAAGGAAAAAATATTCTCAGGTAAGGATCAAAAATACACCTTAGGATTTAAAAAATCAAGATTAAGCCGAAACCGGTTTAGCTCAATGGATAGAGCATCGGCTTGGGGACTGAAGGGACCCGAGTTCGATTCCGGTCAAGGGCATGTACCTTGGTTGCGGGCATATCCCCAGTAGGGGGTGCGCAAGAGGCAACTGATCTATGACTCTCTCTCTCATCGATGTTTCTAACTATCTCTCTCCCTTCCTCTCTGTACAAAATCAATAAAATAAAATAAAAAAATAAAAAAAATCAAGATTAACATTTTAGCTATAACTCTGCTAAATGACTCACTTTAATTATAATCTTGCTTCTCTCAGCAACTCCTAAAACTATTTTCATATTCTTTTATATACCTTTGGAGATGCTTATCCTATTTCTGAGAAATTACCCATAAATATAACAATTCCTTTCCTTTTGCCAGAAAGAACAAAAGAAGAAGATGAGAAACTAGATACATAAAGATGCAAATGGATGTTTATAAAGAAAAATAATAAACCATTTAAATGTTCAACAAAATTGCCAGTCTTTTTTGTGGCATAGAACAGAATAAATAAATAACAATATCCAACAAATTGGAAAATATTTAAAGGCAAACTGACAAACTAAATAATTATAAAGGCTATACAGCAACATGGAAAAATACTCAGAATGACAAGATAGTATAAATTTGTACAGTTCTAGCCATGTAAATGTATGCATGCATACAACAAAAACTATTAGAAGAACAGAGACAATTTTAATGTTTAGTTTATGAAGGGTAACGATTCCTCTCTTTTTCAATTTAAAATTTCAGCTTCACTGTTGATTGTTCAGTAAATACTTTTACAATGTATGATCAGGAACCAAAATAATTTTAACCATAAGTGTAATAATTTGTACATTAGGAAGAAGTAAAATAAAGAAAACATGTAGTTTAATCTTAATGTTCAATTGGTTCATTGTCTTTTCTGAAGCTATTTAAGTTCATAAACAACCAAAACTAAAAGGTAATAATTTTCATGTTATGAAAAGTGCTTAACATTTGAGGAAAGTAAAAAGGACTTTGTACGGTAACCGCCCATGAACTTTGAGCAAAAGCAAAACTAAATTTCTGGATTCTATTTTGCTTTTCACCTTATTTGATCTCACTTAACATCATTCATGCCAAGTTGAATTTTTTCCCTCCTCTTCCCGTCTCTTCAAGTTCATAGATGTGAAGAAAAAAATACACAGCAGCTCTGAACAGTCCTCCCCTGTTCTCCCAGCAATGCCATACACTGTGGTTTTCTGGAATGGACTCCACAGAGTGTCAGATGTGAGGGATATCTGGCTACATTCTGTCACCACAGAGATGACCAGAACTGAGCTGACTTAAGGCCAAGAGATTTGAGTTCAATTTTTCCACATCTATAACATGGAAATACTACTTACCCCAAAACATGATTGTGTCGTAAGAAAGTTACTAGGTGATGCTTGAGAAATGCTTATCTCATCCTTTTTACTTACTTTCCACTACACACACATACACGCATGCATGAGCATGCACACAGTTCTGCCCATTATGAAACTGCATGGTCCTTATCTTATATAATAAAAGTCTAATATGCTAAGTGTCTAGTCATCGGGTCGTCCGTTCAACCAATCAAAGTATAATATGCTAATAATATGCTAAGGCCGCTCAACCACTCACTATGACATGCACAGACCACAAGGGGGAAGACAGCCAACCAGTCAACCAGTCACTATGATGTGCACTGACCACCAGGGAGCAGATGCTCTGACCTGTAGGTTAGCTTGTTGCTGGGGTCCCATCAATTGGGACTGAGCAAGATAGGCCGTACATGCCCGGGAGCTCTCCTGTGGTCCCTCCCCAGCTGGCCAACCTTCCGAGTTCCTCCCCAGCCCCGATCATGCACCAGTAGGCTCATTGGCCAGGCCTGTGCCTTCTCGCAATCCAGGACCCCTCAAGGGATGTTGGAGAGCCGGTTTCAGCCTGATCGTACAAGCCAGGCTGAGAGATCCCACTGGTGCACAAATTTGTGCACCAAGCCTCTAGTGTCTAATATCTTCCTATGGCTCCTCCAATTTCACTCTCCACCCTACTTTACCTTGTTCTCTGCCCCAGCAGGCTATTCTTTATGCATCACATCACCAGTCCCTGTGCCTTTGACTTCTGAGTTTGTCCAATGCTGAGTCCCAGAAAAAGATTAGAGAAAGGAAAAGGAGTTGAAAATTCATTCCATTTAGGCTGGGTATATCCCTCAACCAAAAGTCACTACTTCTCTCCAGGTGACCTTTTCTAAATGACAATCCCTTCTGACTTCATCCACTTGTCCCATGGGAGCTAGTAGTGGTATTAACTCCACTTTTACCATAACTTTGGGTAATATGCTAATGATATGCTAATTCTGCATGTTGTGATGATTTTTAATTGGATGATTTACATCCCACCCACATCTCTTTAAGTAAATGCTCCTGGAATTATCTTAAGTTGAGAATACCAAGTTTTCCTGTAGGGACTCTGATAAAGCCCCATCTACAGCATTTCAGAATTATTTACATCTTGACTCATAGGGAGAAGGGGCAGTTCTAGAGTTCATCTCAGGCTGAATAGTGCGCACAGGCAGGACCAGATGATTCTAAAATACCAGACTTGAAAGACTAGCCTGTGCTCCCCCAATTGGCCTGAAGTAGTCCAACAACTGAGCCACTGTCCTCAGACCACAGGGGAATTAACCAGTTCCTAAACTCTCAGAGGAGAAGTTCTAGGTAGTCCCATATTTTAATTCCTCAGTCCAGGCTCAGTGAACAAGTCCCAGTTTTATCGCTAATTAATAATGGTGTCCAAATCACCAATCTCTTAGGGACTCGGGGAAAGGGAAACAACAGCCTCGCAAAGTCCCTACCTTCCAATTGTGCCACTGCTTCAAGTGTGGAGTTGGGGAATAGGCCACAAGAACTGACCCTCCAACACCAAAAGAGTAGGGAAAGAACAAAGAATAACCAACTCCACCACCCTCATACCTTTCTCTCCCTCCCAAGTCCCAAGAACTGAGGACACTGACACCCACAGACGGCAAGCGTATTAAGGCTAAACACAGGTATCTGGCTACCAGTCCAACATCAGCTACAACAGCCATCATCTCTCCCATATGGTCTATGCCAGCCAGTTGCCCAAAAGCTAATCAAATGTTTAGTCCAATCCCACCATAATGGCATTAGATTTTTAAGATTGACTTGTGGGATCTGGAGAGGCCCTAGCCATACTGAGACCAAAGAACTCTCAAGGGTTTAATTTCTTTTTACTGAGTCTAGAGACATAGAATCAAAGACCTCAGTTCTACAGTCAGCACCTACCATGTGAACAGTACTCTTCTGGGAGCTGTGGTGAGTTGCAAAAATCATCCAATTAAAAAATGTCAAGGGATAAATATGAGGCATAAGAGAAGGGAATTATGCACAGAGCTTTACCCAGGTGTTGGAGAAGCCACCAATAGTGGTGTATAAAGAGCACAAGGTTTGGGCCACTTTGCTACATGTGACACAGGGAGCAAATCCCAACCTTTCTAAGCCTCAGTTTCTTCTTTGTTAAGATGTGGTCAATAACAGTATCTACTATTAATGATATCATTATTATCCAGGGCTGTGAGTATTGAACTAAATGGTATGTGTCTTTGGCACAGTACCTGGCACGCTGTGAGGGCTCAATCAATGCTAGCTCTGAATATCAGACCCAGCTGCAGTTGCTTAAATCTCTCCTCTAGCTAGTAATAAAACTGTACAGCCTTACTGGCATTTTATCTGCATCTCAGGACTTAAAAGCCTCTGTTTTCTTTTAGAGAGCAATATATTACAATATTATTGAATGTAACAAAAGGCTTTACTGTTAAGACCACTGAGATAAAAATATTCCATTAAATAAGACATTTTGAAGCTCTACTCTAGAGATGGGTTCCAAGAAAAAGAGTATCAACTGAGAATAAGTTTAATAAGAAACTGAGCCACCAAAGAAAAAGCCAACAAAATCTTGGGATTATCTATTAGGATCACAAGATATAGAATAAGGAAGGATGTTACATCTGAAGAAACTGGGGATCCAAAGTCTGGAGAGAAGGCTTTGGGAGATGAAAAGGAAGATGTTAGCTGTCTTCACGTACTTGAAAGGATGTATATGTTGTATAAGGTGGGAAAGACTCAGTAAATCCAAGGGTTCAAAAGTCACAAGACACAGACTGCAGCTTCCTGTGAGAATGTTCTCAGGCTAACAGAGGGCCTCCATATACAAAGAGGATTTGGCATCACATCAGGGGGCATACTGGAAAACCCTATGTCATTTCCTATCTGACAGTCTGAAATCCTAATGTTTTGTTTGAACACCAGAAATAAACATTCATGGAATCAATAAAGTATGGCTCATGTGTGTAAGTATTTCTCACTCTGATAAGAATAAACTCTTGAGAGAGTATTATAGAGGTCAAATGTAGTCCACTATTACATAGATGTAGCACTCTTATTTCATTTCAGAGACATCTATAGTTAATAAATAACCTCAAAGTGTTTTTTCTTTAAAAATATCTTTACTGATATAGCTCCTTGAACAATGGAAACTTATGAGAAAATAAACAAATGGGACTACATCAAAATAAAAAGCTTCTACACAGCAAAAGAAACCATCAACAAAACAAGAGAGCCACTGCATGGGGGGACATATTTGCCAATGTTATATCCGTTAAGGGTTTAATCTCCAAAATTTATAGGGGATCCAATCAAAAAATGGGCAAAGGACCTAAATAGACGTTTTTCGAAAGTGAACATACAGAAGGCCAAGAGACATATGAAAACATGCTCAAAGTCACTAATCATCCAAGAGATGCAAATCAAAACGACAATGCAGTACCATCTCACACATGTCAGAATAGCTATCATCAACAAATCAACAAACAACAAGTGCTGGCAAGGATTCAGAGAAAAAGGAACCCTCGTGCACTGCTTGTGGGCATACAGACTGGTGCAGTCTCTGTGGAAAACAGTATGGAGTTTCCTCAAAAAATTAAAAATGGAACTCCCATTTGACCCAGTAATTTCATTTCTAAGAATACACGAGTATATCCCAAGAAATCAGAAACACCAATCAGAAAGGATATATGCACCCCTATGTTCACAGCAGCACAATTCACCATAGCTAAGATTCGGAAACAGCCTCAGTGCCCATCAGCAGATGAGAGGATTAAAAACCTGTGGTGCATCCACACAATGGAATACTACGCTGTTGTAAAAAAGAATTTTTATCATTTGCAACAGCATGGATGGGCCTGGAGAGCATTATGCTAAGTCCATGGTCGGCAAACAAAGGTGAGACAGGTGAGCAGTATGGAAGGCACAGCAAAGAAACTTTCTATTGATTAACTGCCAGGGTAAGGAAAGCAGATGGGTGTTGATTCACATATTCTAGTCATGAGTCTGTCTAAATCCATGGTTGGCAAACTGCGGCTCATGAGCCACATGCGGCTCTTTGGCCCCTTGAGTGTAGCTCTTCCACAAAATACCACGGCCTGGGCAAGTCTATTTTGAAGAAGTGGCATTAGAAGAAGTTAAAAAAAATTTGGCTCTCAAAAGAAATTTCAATCGTTATACTTTTGATATTTGACTCAGTGGATAGAGCATCGATCTGTGGACTAAAGGGTCCCAGGTTCGATTCCGGTCAAGGGCATGTACGTTGGTTGCGGGCACATTCCCAGTAGGAGGTGTGTAGGAGGCAGCTGGTCAATGTTTCTCTCTCATCAATGTTTCTAGCTTTCTATCCCTCTCCCTTCCTCTCTGTAAAAAAAAATAAAAAAAAAAAAAATATATATATATATATATATATATATATATATATATATATATATATATATATGAAGAAAAAAAAGAATCAAGTAACTCTGACCAGTGTTGGTAAGTGGTAGAGCATTGACCCACGTACAGGATTGTGGGTTCGATTCCTAATCAAAGGCTCGTACCTGGGTTGACGGTTCAATCCCCATCACATCTTTGTGATGTGATTTCTCACATCAATGTCTCTCTCTCTCTTTCTTTTCCTCTCTCTCTCCCCTTCTCCTTCTTCCCTTCCACTCTCTCTAAAAATCAATGGGGGAGAGGGAAGAAAAGGCACAAGTACAACAAAACAAACAAAAAGATACAAGTACAATCTGTAGCATATGATTAATGAAGCTAAGGTTTTGTTTAGTCAAAGGAATCTCTGCTTTTTACTCTGTTAAGCTCAGAAAACTAAACACTGAAAAAAGAAATAAAAAAAGATTCTAAAAATCAAACCACTGAGAAGAAAGTGATTCAACATTTTATTTTCTTTGTTCCACCTGCCAAAAAAGATAAAGTGTGTTTGGAACTGAGAGAAAGACAAAAACAAAGAATTTAAAGGAATTGAAAAAGACATTTGAAAGAGAAGCATGAGAGTTTGCTGACATAAACCACCCAGAATCTTACTGAAATTCCAGATGTGTGACATACAGAACTAAGCGTATGTATATTGCACTGTTTCTACATATTTCTTCTTTTTCGTTCACGAATAAGCTGGCTAGCAGGAGGGAAAGTATAAAGGCAGAAGCTCATCTTTCGTTCAGCCTATTTGCTGCCTTCCACAGCTATCACAATTCAGCCCAGGAGAACATTAGTGCTTATCACCATGGAGGCAATTGTAATGTCACAAGCCCAAAACTGTGAGGCCACAAAACGAGGACCATGTAGCACATTTTGGAATTGGAGTGAGGGAGTTGGAAACCAAATTACCAGGCAATACAGGTTTTTGGAAGCTGTTCCAAAGCAATTAATATTCTTAAGTTCTCAGATTTTTTTCCTTTCAGAAGATGGAGACAATTACTAATTCTTTTGAGTTAAATTAATTCTTTTGTTCATAGAATATATTATACCAGAATTCACAGCCCTCAAACTCAGTGAGGAATGAATGCTCTACTAAAAGACATACAATCAAGTGCAGATACCTTCATTATAAAGCGAGGCTTTCATCTGAACTGGAGAAAGCAATCTTTGTCCTAGATCATTGGCTATTTCATTGTAATCCTATCCTTCAAGTGTTATACTATTAGACTGGGGAGACAAGTAAGCAAGCAGGGTGCTAAGTGTGATCATATCCACTTTATGCTCCAGGAGAAGTGGCGTCTAATCCAGTCTGAGGGGTCAGGGAAAGCTTCCTGGAGGAGGGGGCATCTGCAATAAAGCTGGAGGATTCTTTTTTTTTTTTTTTTTAATATATTTTATTGATTTTTCACAGAGAGGAAGGGAGAGAGATAGAGAGCTAGAAACATCGATGAGAGAGAAACATCGACCAGCTGCCTCTTGCACAACCCCTACCGGCAATGTGCCCGCAACCAATGTACATGCCCCTGACCGGAATCGAACCTGGGACCTTTCAGTCCGCAGACCGACGCTCTACCACTGAGCCAAACTGGTTTCGGCAAGGGGAGGGTTCTTTTTATTCAGAGAGGCACAGAGGAAATCCCAGAGGACCAGGTCAGAAGCCTGAGGAATGCTATCATCAGTCAGGCCAGAGGACTTGGGGATCCATAAAAAAGCCATAGGATGAGGGAGCAGAGACACAGAGGGCTGAGGGGAGCATTCAAGGCAGGAACGGCACATGTAACTGGATGCCAGTCAAGCCAGGCAAGGGCCAAAGGCCTAGACTTGGCTAACCATAAAGAGCCTCAGGTGCCCTTTGCCCAAGACATTTCGGAGAAGTAGCAATGACAGAGGCCAGGGCACAGAGGGTTGAGATGAGGTGAGGGAGTAGAGACTGTGGATAAAACTACTCACAGGAAGCTTGGCTAAGAAAAAGGAGTGAGCTAACAGGAAATACAGGATCAAATTTTCTTCATCAACCTGAACCTCTCTGCTCTGAGCTCCAGACTCACTTCTCTTTCTCCCTCATCACTACATTCAGTATACACTATAGCCTTCTATACAAAAACCAGATTGGTCTTTTCAAATTGTAAGTTGTACCCTCTTAGCCCCCACTCAAAATGTACAACGGTTTTCTGATGCCCTCAGAATAGTAACTCCTTGTCCTGGCCATATGTTCTTGTGTGATCTGGGCCCTGCCTCCCTCCTTAGCATCTTCTCATGCAATGCACCTCCCCCTCCTGCTGGTTGCGAACCAATCTGGTCTTCTTTCAGCGCTTTTCTGCCTTAGGATCTTTGCTCAGGCTGCTCCCTCTGCCTGGAATGCTCCTCTCTTACTCTCCCTCCTCCAACCAAAGCTGCCAAAGGGTGAGTCACTTATAAAAGAACACACCACAGCTCCTCCTCCACCCTGTGCTCAGGAGTTCCTCAAACCAACTTCAGAGTCCACGTTTTCCAGCTCTCCAGGTGGGATATATCCAGGCTCTCACTACCAGGCACTTTGACAGCAAAAGACTCAAGACCTAGTTCATTTCTCTGCTGCTATTAGTTGTGTGGCTTTTGTCAAGACACCACCTAATCAGTTTTCTCATCCTGAAAAAGACAAACAACGTCTGTCTCCCTTTCCCCACCTGATGTTAGGAAGCTCAAGTCAGATGATATGTAAACATCCCAGTTCTCACTCATCTATTTCTCCTGCCCCAAGACCCTCTCCCTCACATTTGTAGCACTTGGCTTAACCAGAAACCACTCCTAGGCCCCTCAGCCCTTCCCAATCTGCCCATCGAGGCAGAAGGGGGTAGCCTCTCTGTTTTGTCCTAGGGCTGCACCAGCCTTGCCTCACTCTCCTCAGCTCCCCCTCCATCATTCTGTGCTCACTAGAATGTATACATACACCCAATGCCTTTCCCTTCTAGGGTTGGTGCATAAGAGCCTCTGACACAATCCTCCACTCTTTCTCTTCCCCCAGTTGCTGCCTGGACATCGGTACCCAGGGCAACCTTGGAAACCATGTTTGAAGATGGCCAACCATCTGTTGGACCCCGCCTACCCCCATGGCTGACTGAATTTTAAATAAACATGCAGATGTCTTCTGTGTTAAGTTGCTGAGATTTCAGGAGGTTTATCTGTTATAGAAGGCAGCATTTCTCTGTGTAATACAGGATGAATTTAGATCTTTGGAGGGAAGGGGGAAGACTTTAGTGGTAAAGAAGAGAGTTCACACAAAAGCCTGGAGCCAGAATTACTCATGGCCTGATGACACCAGCTCCATTTATATACTTATCGCCTTCTAAGTAATTTAAAATACATCTTTTCATAGGATACAACCATCAGCATCGGTATTTTTAAGTTTTCATTATCACAGTTTACAAATGAAAAAACATCCTTAGAGAAGTTAAGGTATGTCTAAGGTCCCATAGCTAGTAAATGGGAGGCCCAGAGCATACTGACTCTCGGTCCAATGGTATATTCGCTACAACATCCAGTCTCTCAAAGCCACCTTCTAGTGCTACAGCAGAGATACTCTTAGCTGAAATAGAAAGGTGCTAAAATGAAACAAAAAAGATAGGCAGTCTGGCAGGAATGGTTAGAGGCTGGTTGCTGAGGACTTTATAAACATCACACTGCGGAGAATAACTTACATTCCACAGACAATGGGAACAATAATCAGCCTCCACTTTCAAGCCCCACAGCAGTAATTTTATACTTCACCTCTGTCTTCAAAGACCTTACTGCACCATCTCCTCTTGGCTATCAGTTGTTGCCAATAGTTCACTTTCCAAAGAAAATAGAAGCTTTTATGAGGGCAAAATTTCCAGCCCCCTTTTTTCTATAAACATTTCTGTATCCCCAAATAGCCTTCTTTTTTCCAGGCCAAGTGAGAGAGGCATCCCTCCCCTGGAAACACTACTGACCATTCTCGGTGCAAGTCCCTCCATCCATGGAGGAGACCTGAATCAACCACTGTCCTTTTCTCCCTTGAATCTCTGACTTCTTCCTTTCTTCTGGCTCCATTTCTTCAGCCTCTGAACAGTTCCTTTTATCCTAAAATCATCCCTTCCTCAAGAAGCCCACAGCCCCCATTCTCCTACTGCATAACTGAGCTTCTTTAACAAACAGCAACAACACACACACATTTCCACTTCATCACCATGGCTTCTCTATTCCACCCTTTGTAATGGACCATGACACTGAAACAGTCACTCTAACAATACCACCGAGGAGCTTAGTTCAACGGACAGATTCCAGCGGACAGAATGGACTTCTCCCAACCTCTTCATAGCTGCACCCCCTCCTTTCTACAATCCTCTCTGCCCTGACTTCTCCTCTTCTTCCTGTCTACTCCTTTTTGGCTTCCTATTGGCCTCTCTTCCTCCATCTCTCCCCTAAATGTTGGTGTTTCCTGGAGTACCACCTTGATACCTCCTTTTATCTTACATTTTCTTTCTCTCATTGAAATCATCCACAAACATAGCTTCAACTGATAGCTACACATTGGTGCCTTGAAAACTTATCTGTCCAGACCACTCATGTAAGTTCTCCACACCTTGGCTACATTTGCCTACCAGTACCTTCATGTTGATTTCATGGGCATCTCAAACTCAACGTGGCTAAAATCACACTAGGCATCCTGCTTACCATATTTGTTCCTCCTCTTTCTGTACTGATAATGAGAGCATTTGTTGAGTGCTGTATCAGTCTAGGTTCTCCAGAGAAACAGAACCAATGGGATATATGTGTGTATGTGTGCATGCATACCCACATAAAGATTGACTTGTTTTAAGTAATTGGCTCATGTGACTATACTATAGTAAGGTGAGCAGACGTCTTGGTTTTGGCAGGACAGTCCCGATTTTTTACAATTTGTCCTGCGTCCAGTGGCATTATAAAAAAAAAGTCCAAAAGATTTAAAAGAATCTTTCCAAAAATCGGGACTTTTAAAAAACACCACAGGATGCGGGACAAATTGTTAAAAATAGGGACTGTCCCGCCAAAAGTGAGACATCTGTCACCTTACACTATAGGGACTGGCAAGTCTGAAATCTATAGGGAAGGCTAGCCAGCTGAAAATTCAGGCAAGAATTAATTTTAGGCTCGAGCACATCCCCACTCAAAAGGGCATTCTGGAGTCACGTCTGGCCCTCTCCCCTCTCCCCTGACACACAGCTGAAGCTTAAATATTGGCTAGTGGCCAACCAGGTAGAAAGTGAAATGCTATTAAATGAGAAGGGTACAAAAGGATGAGGAAGGCACTGAATCATAATGAGGAACAATCGGGAAACTTGAACAAAGGCTGTGCTATAAATTGACATGGCCCTGCTGTGGCATTCACTTGCCAGAATTACCTGCCAATACACCTGTGAATGAATGACGATTATCATGTAGACAGAAGCACATCCATTCTGATACAGTCAAACCTCATTTCTGATGTCTCCCACCTCAAACAATTCAGTTCACAGAAAAAATGTGCCGGTTGTGGAACCAAACTTCAATTACCACAATTTTAAAACATAAAGAAGCCATTGAATGCTAATGTTGCTAAGGGCGTGAAAGAAAAATGACCACAGACAATTAAAGAGGTAGAAAAACTATTGATTTGGATAAACAAAAAACAGCCAGTGACAGCCATTTCAGAAGCAGTAATATATGAACAAGCAAAACAGCTGCAAGATGACCTGAAAGACATCCCTGGACCAAATGCAAAAAAGTGATTTATTTAAGGCTAGTAGGAATGATTCGATAAACTTTAAAAAAAGAGGTGTTTATTTATAGATTAAATAAGAAAGGTTAAAATGAAATCATTTGGGGATCTAGAGTGGATTAATTCAATTTACATTCTTTCAAGAGGGGGGCAGGAAAAGGATTAGGCTTTTTTAAAAATCGCTTCTCCAATACCCATCTGGAAGGAATTAAGTTTGAGAACCAAAGTTCCACTGTACTTTATTCAAATCAACAACTCTGTGAAGCTGACATGGCAAAGAAAAGGCCACATTTCATGAGTAAACTGAGGTTCAAAAAGTTGGTCTTGTCTAGTTTGCTAGAGAAAATATCTACAATAAAAGGTCTTAGTTCTTCAGGTAAAGGGGGGCCATAAAAATAACAGGTCAGAACCACAAGGGAACCATGAAATTCAAAGCTCCTTAGGTACTAAATCTGCAAGAACTAAAGCTATCTAGAATTTTTACAAAGGATACTTCCTATTTTAATTACGGTTCAGATCAATTTTTGGTCTTACTGCACTATAATTCCACGGTATGTATTACATTGTTAGCATTGTGATATACCCACTGCTGTAATAAATTTCGGGTTATAAAATATATATCTAGAAGCACTGTTTTCTGAAATAATGCCAATATGTATTAAATCTACATTTCTGTAGGGAAGACTAAGTAGCCTATTTTAACTGAGACACCCCAAAATAGCCGTTTTTCTTATTTATTAGTAAACATTAGAGTTAGTGCAGTTTTAAAAGATTTAGTCTAAATCTTTTATTTGGTGATTTGCTGAAGCTACATGGCATTCTCTGAGGCCACAAAGTACTGGAAACCCTCCACTAGCTGTTCCAATTGAACAAGGCAGGGCCGATTGCCATCCCCCCTTATATTTGCATCTATAGTAATTTGAATTTTTCAAAACTCTTTCTACATAATATCACTTTATTATAAAACTCTTATAAACCTTTTCAAAAGGTGTTTTATTCCAGTTGACAGAAAACAGAGGCAAATGCCTAAGGTCATATAATTGATAAAAGGAGAAAGCAGGACTAGAAGCCAGGCCTTTCTGCCCCCTGGGCAGTAGTTATGCTATGCCAGTAAATCTATCATGGCTCCTGGCCATGGAGCCACCAGATTAAAAGTGGCCTGAGGCCAGAGAGACCAGGTCTGACTTGCTCCCCACTGGTGTCTAGCACAGTACCTGACACACAGTAGGCACACAATAAGTGCATAATTGGTGAGGGACTGAATTCATTTTCTTAGAGCTGCTTTAATCACTTGCATGTTAAAATGGGGCATATAGCATTGCCATATATGTATATTAGCTTTTAAAATGCTATTGGTGCCAGTCAGAGAAAGGTAAGTATCACATGCTCTCACTCATATGTGAATCTAATGAACCAAATAAACTGATGATCAAAAACAGACCCAGAGACACAGAAGCATGAACAGATTGTTGAACTTCAGGGGGAAGGCAGGGGAGGGTGGGTGGGAAAGATCAACCAATGAACCTGTATGCATATATGCATAACCTGTGGACACAGACAATGGGCTGGTGAGGACCTGGGTTGGGAGGGATGGGAACAGGCTGGAAGAGGTTAATGGAGGATCTACAGTATATGATACTTTCAACAATAAAGATTTTAAAAAAAAATAAGTTTGCTATTAGTATTATATTAGCAGGAATAAACAAAAGGGGAAATACTGTATTTTCAAAGAACGTGATGATTTCCAAGATATCCAGAATTCTGAGCCAGAACCCCATTTCAGCACAAAATGTAGTATGTTTTCACTTCCTGGAGAATTGTATTGAATTGATGGAGCAAATGGAAGATCAAAAATAGAAAATAGAGCTTTAACAGGAGAAGGAGAAAAGTGCAAGATGTCAGGCATAACGACCATTTGCAAGGCTGGCACAACGGTCCAGCTGTATCTAACCCACCATGGCAAGAAATGGTGTTGCTAAAGGAGAGATGATTCACCCAGAGGGCTGCACGTCAGCGAGAGGGAATCCACTCTGCGGTGGGGAGATATAGCTGTGAAGCAGGACAAGCCCAGAAACAAGGTACACAGAGGCTTGGGCGGGAAGAGTAACTGGGCACAGCTTCACAGCCTTCCTGTAAACTCCTCTTGCTTCACTAGAGTAAGGCAAACAAGGAGGAGCTGGCCCCCTTCAGCTTATTATGGCCCCAGCCCACAGTGCTCTCCTACCCTCACTGCCAACTCTCCCTGAGAAAGATACTCAGAAATAAGACGGTGAGTGTTCAAGAGGCCTCCTACCCTGGCAGACTATGCCTTTCCTATGAAGGCCTCACCAACATCACTTAGAACTCCATCTCTTCACAACTTCTAAACCATATATCCAAATATTACCTCCCATTATCATTCTGATTTTCTATTCATCACCATTTGAGATACAGTGGTGCCTCACACAACGAACTTAATTCGTTCCAGGAGCAAGCTTGTTATGCGAAAAGTTCGTTATGTGAAACGCGTTTTCCCATAACAATACATGTTAAAAAAAATAATTCGTTCTGTAGCATAAAATATGCTAAGATGACATAAAAAAAAATATGCTAAGATGACATATTTTTATTTAGATACATCTAAAAACATAATTTTTTTTAAAAAAACACACATTTTTTTTAATTTTAAGACAGACTGAGTCTACCGAATCTTGCACATCTTCATCCATTTTCTGCTTTTTGGCCGATGGTTTCATGAAAAACCTGTCCAAAGTTCGCTGTGCGAGGCGTTCGTTATGCGAGGCACCACTGTATTCACTATGGCCCCAAAATTACTTTTAAGGGCTTCATAAAAGCCCTTCTCCACCATATTTTCCTTAACACTTATTAATTAATTAACATATATTAATTTCATAGACAAGTTAACCCAAATGACTGAGGAATGAGGCATTCTTAATGAGTGAGTTATGCAGATAACTGAAAGCTAATTCATTAACCATTAAAAAGAATACCTTAGTAAACAGAGAATATAAAATATAATCATTCAAAATTCTTGCTAAAATAAAGGATGCCTTAGTAAACAGAGAAAAAAAAAAAAATATATATATATATATGGCTAAGTGTCTGTCCATCCAAAAAGTAGCTATGACACACACTGACCACCAGGGGACACTCAACGCAGGAGCTGCCATGATGAGCAATGACCATTTAAAAATAAACGGCACCACAGACCTGGCAACAACAAACCAATATTTGGCTTCCCCCAAGTGGGACGCAGGCCCGCCACCACCCTGGAGCGACACCCCACCACATCACAGCCAATGCTGCCAAGACCCCGCGGCCAGCCCAGAAACGGTGACTGTGAGCACCGGGCAATGACATCACGTAGCAACGCCCACCTTCCTCTTCCTAGCTGACCAGCCTCCTTGGAGTTTCCTTAACCCAGGAACCCAGCTTGCTTTATAGCCAGGTGCAAACATTTTACAGTTTAACCAAATGTTTGTGAAGCGTTTTCCTGTGCCTCATCTCATTTGTTCCTCCAGAAGTCCTGGTGTAGGTAGATAGGAGACTCAGTAGAATTCTATTTTCTTTTCATTAGCAAGATGCAAATAGCGATATTAAAATATTTCTTCTAATTAATTTCCTTTCAATGTGTACAAATTCATGCACTGGGACACTAGTCAAATATAATCACTCAAAATTCTACCCAGCCTTTAAGATGCATTCTGATTACAATCACTCCCTGAAAGCATCCTCTGATCCACTCACCTCTTCCACCCAACTGCCAGAAATAACCTCTTTTGTCTGTGGTCCTACATTTTGATTGAACCTCCTTTGTAGCACATAACATGGCCTGCTTGAGGTTAGAGATTGAAATGCACTGTCTTTCAAAAAAGAGTTCCTTGAGACCAGGAACCTCTTTTTTAACTAAGGGGCCTAGTTCACAGCAAGCATACAAAAACTTCACAAATGGGATACTCCATCTAAAGTGATTCGAACACTATAAAGAGCATCAGAACAGAGCTGAGCTTTCAAGGGTTCCTGAGCTCTGCAGGGCAGGAAGTAGGATATTAGAGAACATGTTACTATCATTGAAATACTCATTGGTCTGGTTCAGTACTTCTCAGCTTTAGAAGAAAATGTTTTTCTAACAGGGAAAAAAATACCCTGAATTCTTGGTATTTTTCTTTTTTTCTAAAATAGAATTACTTTTTAAACTCTCAACTTGCAAACTGAAAGTTCTGGTTGAGTGGGCATTGCTAACCCTCAATGCCACAGCTTTTAGGTCTCAAGATGTACACTCATGTGGCTCCCTGCACTTCACCAGGGAGATGAGACAGTGAGTGGAAGGATGTGGTAAGTGACAGGAATATAACCAAGATGCTATGCCATGTTTGGCACCTGTACACCAGTTTGAAAGCCAGGCTTCTCAGGACCAGCAGTGCTAAGAGGAAATAAGAAATGGAACACAGGATAGAGCAAATCAAGTTTTAGGCTCAAGGTCCATAGCAACCACTTGTAGCAGGGCTGACAACATTCTTTTCCTAAGCCCTAGTGTTTCGGTATGACACACAGGGTGGTAGGTATAGTTTAAGGATTCTAAATACTTCAACTCAACTCACAACCTCCTTACTAGCAACAGGGGATTCTAAGTGGTCAGCCAAGGACGGCTAACTTTCAAGATACTTCCCAGCAACTATTCTTTTGGAGGATTCTTCTTTCTTGTCATGAAAAGGAACTGAAGTTTCTTAGTGAAAATAGGGAGAATGGGATTGTAGGATTACTGGTATTGTGATATTAAGTATCTAATCATATACACAGCCCCTTGGGGTTTGGTTTGTCATTGAGTAAAATTTTTTTTAATGAAGTTTATTTAAAAATCCATAATTATAATGAAACATTTTTTAAAAATATATTTTATTGATTTTTTACAGAGAGGAAGGGAGAGAGATAGAGCTAGAAACGTCAATGAGAGGGAAACATCGACCAGCTGCCTCTTGCACACCCCCTACCGGGGATGTGCCCGCAACCAACGTACATGCCCCTGACCTGAATCGAACCTGGGACCTTTCAGTCCGCAGACCGAGGCTCTACCATTGAGCCACACCGGTTTCGGCTATAATAAAACATTTTAATATATTTTCTCAGGAAATGAAAAACAATATTTGTTAGTAGACAACAGCTTAGAAAATTTAATAAAATATTTTATGAAACACCTACAGAAGTGTTCGTTTGGTAAAAAAAAAAAAAATAACCACATACTTTAACCACAAACATAATTGAAACACACTGAGCCTTACATTCAGCTACAAGTGACAGGAAGTACCCTGTCTGCCTGACAGAAGGAAGGGCTGGGTTAAGGCAGCCACTGCACAAGTTAGCAGAGAAACTCCCATGTCCTCCTTCTAGATGCACAATTGTGGTTATCACAGTCAATCAGGACAGCATACTCACTAGCACTGTTAATGCACAATGCATAAGATGTTTCCTATACAAATCAGACCCTATATAGATACAATATAGAAAAGAGGGGAATAAGTCTGATCAGTTTCCTGGTGGACACAGCGGGCTTACAGAAAAATCCTCTTCCTCTCCCTTCCTCTCTGTAAAAAATCAATAAAATATATATGTTTTAAAAATCCAAACTCTACTGGGTCTTTGATGTGGATCTTATGAAAAAACCAGTGGAAAGTTCAGAATATAAATACCAGATAGCTGGTGGTGGTTTTGAGGATAGTCTTGATTGGAAGGTCAAAGGGTTCGGATTATGGATTGGAAGATGGTGTTTCCATAGCTACTGAGTGTTTATCTATCAGTCTGTACGGTGGCTCAAAAATCTGATTAATGCCCTCTTCATTTTTGCCTTCCAATCTCCTACAAGTATGGCTATTAATGCATTCTAACATGGAAGCATAGAGAAGGTGGGTTTTAGAAAATTAATTTCTGCCCTAACTGGTTTGGCTCAGTGGATAGAGCATCAGCCTGCAGACTGAAGGGTCCGAGGTTCAATTCCAGTCAAGGGAATGTACCTTGGTTTCGGGCACATCCGCAGTAGGGGGTGTGCAGGAGGCAGCTGATCGATGTTTCTCTCTCGTCAATGTTTCTAACTCTCTATCCCTCTCCTTTCCTCTCTGTAAAAAATCAATAAAATATATTTTTTTTAAATAAAAGAAAATCAATTTCCTAACATACCCACACAGGAGAATGTCTCCAACACTAGATTTTGATGGCCCATCACAGATCCCTCATCTTAAGTTAAAATTTATTCACCAAATACCAGTCAGAAGGAGGGATAAAAAGCAAAGAGCCAAACATGAAAATAATAATGTATGTGAAACTATATTCTTTCATAAATTTGCCATATATAAAATTTATTCCAATTATTAGTATGGGAAATAGCAAAAGGTTCCTATTCTAAGTACCCCCAAAAAAAGAGCTTTGTTAGAGCAAAAGGTAAAATATACATAAGGTCACTAGGAAAATCTACCAACTGTCCTTTTTCAATAGCCCCTTAACGTAATACAAATAAAACATAAACAGATATTTAACCTAACTGCATATAAAATACATTACAACTCACCTATAAATCTAACAGGCATCAAAATGGAGAGAAAATATTATTAAATAGCCCTAGCTGGTTTGGCTCAGTGGGTAGAGCGTCAGCCTACCGACTGAAGGAGCCTGGGTTCAATTTCGGTCAAGGGCATATGCGCAGGTTGCAGGCTTGATCCCCAGTGTGGGGTGTGCAGGAGGCAGTCGATCAATGATTCTCTCTCATCATGGATGTTTCTATCTCTCTCTCCTCTCATCCTCTCTGAAATCAATAAATATATATTTAAAAGTTTAAATAATAAATGTTTTCAGAAAAAGCAGTACCCATTAATCTTATGTACTATTGTCTCAGAATTATCTCACATGAATATTCATTCCTGAAATTAGTAGAAATTCACAGTCCAATGATGTACTATGGAGGTTCAATAAACATTAAATTTATAACATTAATAAGAACTCTTTCATGTTGAAAGTTTTCTGGCACATTATACATGCATTAATTTCTACCAAGCTTTCTCCTTGGTAGAAATTAATTTCTACTTCTTTACATTTCTATTTCTTTTCATATGTACTGGTGTGGGTCAATTCAAGTCTTTCTTATACTGTTTCCATTCGAGAGATTTTATCCAATGAGTCTTTTCATTGTTGGAAAGGAACTGGGTTAACTTAAGCCTTTCCCAAATTCTGCAATTCTATTTGCTTTCTAGCCAGTGGACACTGTCACATGTCTTCAAAGATCTGTGTGATTAATGAAGGCTTTTCCACATTCCTTACATCCATAGGGTTTCTCTTCAATATGAGTTCTTTCACATTTTTGTAAGGAACTGGGGTCTACGTAGGCTTTACCACATTGTTTACATCAAAACAGCTTTCTCTTCAATGAGATTTCTTTCATGATTTTGAAGATCGCTGAGGTGCCTAATGCTTCACTACATTTTTTACATTCATAGGGTTTCTTTCCAGTGTGAATTAGTTCATGGTTTTTAAAGATAACTGAAACAACTAAAGGTGTCACTAAATTGTTTATCTATATAAGCTTTCTTTCTTCAGTAGAAATTATTTTGTGTTTAAGGAACTGTGATCTCTAATGGCGTCACCACATGGCTTACATTCCCAGGGGTTCTCTCTAGTAAGTCCTTCTGTGTCTTTGGAAGGTGCCATAATATCTGTAGGCTATCCCACATTCTCCACACTCAAAGGGATTCTGTGCAGTGGGATTTCTTTCATGTATTTGAAAACTTTGATAGCATCTGATAACATCTGATGGCTTTCCCACATCCCTTACATTCATAAAGCTTCTCTCCAGTGAATTTTCTTTCATACCTTCAAAATTTTTGATAACACGTGAGGAATTTTCCATATTTTTTATGTGCATAGGGTTCCTCTCCAGTGTGAGTTCTTTCATGTGTTTGGAAATCTAGATGACAACTGAAAGTTTTACCCTGCTGACATTCACAGGAGTTCTCACCTGTGTGAGTTCTCCGGTGGGTCTGTAAGGCACTTTAACACTTGTAGGCTTTACCACATTGTTTATATTGATAAGTTTCTCTGTAGTGTAAGTTCTGGCATGCACTGGGAAACAACTTTACTGCGTTGTTTACATTCATAGGGTTTCTCTCCTGTTTGAGTGATGTGTTGGAAAAGTTTGGTGACACCCATAGACTTTGATAGAGTTTCTCTTCAGTGTGGGTTCTTTCAAGTATTTGAAGTGAAGTTGAAGAACTTAAAATTTTCCCATATTCCTTACATTGATAGGTTTTTGCTCTACTGTGATTTCTTTCATGTTTTTCAAAACAGTGGAGATAACTGAAAGCAATCCCACATATACTACATATATATGGTTTCTCTCCATAATTCTGATACTTATATGGCTTACATTCAGTTTGACATCTGATGTGCATATTATGAGAAGAATAAAGACTTTTCCACACACACTGTGTTCCCATGGTTTTACTCCAGGAAGAATTTTGGTATGCAGAGAAATTTAAAATAAGACTGATGTTTTCTTCACATTGACTACTCTCTTTCCCACAACATATTCTCTCTACTATATGACTTCATTTCTAGATTTCTTGGGTCTCCCTGAGTCCTTCCTACATATATCACATGAGAGAGAAGCTGTGACACAGTCACCAGAGCCACGAAGGGTGGGCAATACGTAATCCTCAGCTCAGTTAGAGAGAAGGGAGGAAGTAGCTTTTTAATCTAGTGTCTTCAGAGACAGAATTGTGTCACATAAATTAATTTTATTGATAACTGAAATATGCAATCTTACGTTGGGAAGGTTTCTAAATCGCATTACTTCCTTCTTAGCCTTCTGAACTAACCAAACCATAATTTGACCTATTATTATTGAACAGGATAATAATTAAGATTAATTACTGCATTCAGAGACCACTGAGGCTAATGAGACTGTTTCCTCTACAATGAATGTTCCCAAACTGCTATACTTCAAAGTATTTCTGCCTCTGTCATCACCAGCTAGCTGTTTCTTCTTGCTTTTGTCAGTGTGTTTGCCTCGAAGGAGGGGCCCTTTACTTCACAGCTTCTGATATCAGACAGACCTGGAAAGACAGTCTATTAAGGGTCATAAGAGAAGGCTCATTTCCATGACTGAAGCTTCAGACCCACGCAGTCAACTTCCAGACGCCATGTTCTTATCCACTACAACTACACTTCCCTCTTTGACTTTAGTCACCTTCACTGGGTTCATTCACTTCAGACATTCATGCCAGGGGCAAAACCCAGGAGCCTGTCATACCCCGTAATTAACTGCCCCAACTCTGAAATATTCCACTCACGTGTCCCTCCTTAGAACATCCTCCTATTACTCCATCACTCCAATGCACCCATCCTTTACTTCATCAACACCTCTGGTCCTTTTCTCCTCCTGATCCTGCTTAGACATTTTTACCTTATAATGTTAATCACTCTCAGGCCAATGGCCTCAGTTCCTCTGCTCTGTCCTTCTGCTGCTCACCCCCCCCCTCCCCCGCAAACGGCTATCCTGGCTCAATCCAACTATATGCCTTCTTTGCTCTAAAATCAGGCAGCTGCATACTATGGTGTCCTAATCAATCCATGGTCTCCTACCTCAACAGGGCCCTACACACTACCTGGATATATGGTTGTTACCCTAAGATCACTCTTCCTCTTCCTGACTTCAGTTGTAAGTCAAATCTCCTTGTTTTCTCTCTGAACTCTTCCCATTTTTAGCAGAAAATCTCACCTTTTGTTTAACAGAGATGATGGAAGCTACCAGACTGGCACTTGCTTATAAGCCCAGAAAATGCAACTGTGCCCAGATATTCCATCATAATGTCAAATCCACCGCATCTGTGCCAGGTCAACTGTCTGCTTGGGTGTTTGAAGTATGCTCCCGGTGATCATCATTACTGAAATAAGCAGCAATGATGGTAAATACGTTTCTGGTGCAAAGTCTAAAAATAATCAACCTCTCAAAAATAGCCAGCCCCTCTAAAATCTCTTTACCCTGAGAATGTAGCTTAAGATAGGAAGGAGTTTAGGAAGGAAGGAAGGAAGGAAGGAAGGAAGGAAGGAAGGAAGGAAGGAAGGAAGGAAGGAAGCTGTTTCAACTACAAGCATTTAAGACGTTTAAATCCAAACAAAGTTGCCATGCAGCAAAAGAATAATTATAAATCCCAGGCAAATCGTTAATTCCCTGATAATTTTAATAAATTCAAAACCAGAGTCAGTGAGATAATATTATTATGATCTTTTTGTCACACTTATCCAAACTGTAATTTGTCGATAGAGCTACACAAGTCTTTTTCGGGGGGCTTTTTTCCGCTTCTTATAATATTAATAGCTATCATTGGTTGGGTTTTTTGTGTTTCGTTATGCTCCTCACAATGACTCTGTGAGATAAGAATTATTCTTTTTCTCCATTTGTAGCTGAAAGACAGACTTAGATATATTAAGTAATTTGCCCAAGGGTTTTCAGCTGGAAAGTGGCAAAGGTAAAATTAAAACACAGATCCTGAATATAAATTAATCTATGTGCTTTTGGCAGAGGGGTTATTATCAGAAACTTCCCAGGAAATGCAAAATCCCAACCCTAGCATTCTTATTTTTTATACTCAAATATATGCTTAGAAACAAAATTATGAGGAATCATTAAATATTAATATTATGGCCTATTTCCTATTCATTCATTCATTCATTCATTCATTCAGCCATTATGGTCGCTGGGCTTGTATTATATCATCCTATTTATTCATTCCTACTCCATGCATATTAGAAGGCATAATGAGTGAGAGAGACATTTCTATGGCCAGATCATGTAGATACAAATCAGCTCCAGCACTTTCTTAGCTATGTAACTTTAAAAATTATTTAACTTCTCGCCTGTCCAGTGTGGCTCAGCAGTTGAGCATCAACCTATGAACTAGGAGGTCGGCCACTCACTGGCCCCACCCCTGCCGCCGGTAGCCCTCTGTGCATGGGGCGACCAGTGGGGTTGGGGCCTTGTGGCCTGGTGCTGCCTGAATCTCCCACCACCCACCCTGGTCCCTGTTCACCATCGGCACCTCATGGTGACTGGCTGAGGGGTCATTCTTGTTGTTCTGCCGTTATGGTCACTGGGCTTGGATTACCGTATATATAGGATACTTGGAGCTATGGCGAAGCAGGAAATGCACATGACTGAGAGAAGGGACCTTGGGGAGCTACTATAGAAACGGTGATCAGGACAGGCCCTCAGCTGTTTGAGAAGGCTCTATGGGAAGAGGGGGGCGGAAGAGGGAGTGCAGGGCAGAGGGAAGGGTCTGTAGGGGGACTTGGCATATTTGAGGAACTCCTGAGACAAGCATGGGGAGCTGGAGAGGTGGCAGAGAGGGGGACAAGGCCTGACACTTCTGAGTAAGAAGTGTGGATGTGGGCTAAGTGCAGTGGGAAGCCACTAAGCAAGAAGCTAATGTGATGTGGGTTAGATTTTTAGTAGGGGGGAGAATGGGTTAGGAGAGACCAGGAAACAGGTGGAGGCAGGCACCCAGCTGAGAGAAGATGGTGGGTAGATTAGGACGGTGGAGAGATTGGAGGATCTGAGCTATTCTGAAGACTAGGCGACAGACCATACTGATGGACTGAATGTGGTTTTTCAGGTGTCAGGCCTGCACACTGAGTGAACAGTAATGACCATGAGACAGGGAAGGCTGGAGGAGAGGCGAGGAAGCGGCCAGGAATGAGGAATACTAATTTGGAAGTTTAAGAGGAAGACTGAGAGATCAATTTTGTTTATGTGTGAACTTTGAGATCACTGTGAGGCAAGCAAGTAGAGATAACAGGAAGGCAGCAGTTGAAAATGCAATTCTGGACCCAGAAAAAGGTCCAGGCGGGAGGTGTAACTGAGGGAGTCATCTGCAGCCAGAGGGTATTAAATCCTGGGAACAGATGAGATCATTTAGGGAGAGAATATGATTAGAGAAGGGAGGTAATCAAATGAGAAATGAGAAGTAATAAAACAGGTTGGTAATCTTAACACTGATCATAGTAATGTTATAAACACAGAGAAAAATTAAAAATAAATTCTTAACACATTACCTTTAGGCTTTTTTTTTTTTTAAGTTCACTTTGGATTTTTCCCGAAAGTTTCTGTATATTGGAGGCCCAAGAAAAAAAATTTTAAGTTCTCTGTTTGGATTGTATTCAGAAGGATCCTTTTCCTTAAGAACAAAAGTGAAATTTTTTTCAAAAACTCACTACTTGAAATTCAAGACTTTAAAAAGCTTACTCTCACACTATGTCCTCTCTGTAAACATTCTACCTTAAGATACACTTTTTCCAATCCTTATAATAAAAATGCAATTATATGTTTCATTATCAATGTCCTTTCATCCTGAAAGATGAAACTGGTCCTTTCAAATAGTCCAAGAGTCATATGAGAGGTGTAAAATGCTCAAGAAATCAAGAACTTGTTTTAAAATGTTAAAAAACAAAAAACTTAAGTGTACCTTAGGCCATCCAAAAACTGATAAGCAAGGAGCTGAAAAGGATAGAATTGCCAGGAAAAATATGTAAATATAATAGCTATTCCTCAAGTGAAAACACATTAAAGCTGTAATTATATCTCTGGGTGTTTGGTAACCCAAAAAACTCTATGCTCTTGAGGCTTACACTATCACTAAGAACTACCAAATTGAAATCATAGTTGTAAACATAACTTGGATACTTTATATGTTTAAAAGATTCCCAATGTTTCACAAGGGGTGATGTATAAGAAGGAAAGTCAGTAACATTTGCCAAAACTGTTCCTTCCCTCGATTGTGAAATTAAATCAAGACTGAAAATTTTTTTTTACAATCATAAGACTCACTTTGTAAAATTCTTCTGTTCAGATATATAAAGGAGAGGACTAGCCTAACTTGTAAGAGATTGTTAATCCATTTCATGATGTAACCATGCAAAAGCATAGGAGGCTACCAGGAAGGTCACATGAATTGATGGATAATGAGCATTCATTCATTCAGTCAGTCAGTCAACAAATATTAAGCACCCATAATGTGCCAGGTGCTATTCAGGTCCTGAGATTACATCAGTGAAAAGGCTCACATTTAGGGGCTAATGGGGGAGACAATTAAACAACTAAATACATAGGTATTTGCCAAGTGGTGTAAGTGCTATGAGGAAAGGTAAAGTGGGTTGAAAGAGGGCTGGAGAATGGAGTGTATATTCCACACAATGATCAGGGAAAGCCTGATGGTTATACCCGAGCAGAGACTTGAGGCCAGTACCATGATATCCAGGGAACAGAGTTCTAGATAGAGGAACAGCAAGTGCAAAGTCATTGAGGCTAGGGTATGCTTGAAGTTTTTTTTTGTTTTGTTATTTAATATATTTTATTGATTTTTTTTTACAGAGAGGAAAGAGAAGGATAGAGAGCTAGAAACATCAATGAAAGAAACATCAACCAGCTGACTCCTGCACACCCCCTACCAGGGAGATGCCCGCAACCAAGGTATATGCCCTTGACCGGAATCGAACCGGGACCTTTCAGTCTGCAGGCCGATGCTCTATCCACTGAGCCAAACCGGTTTCAGTATGCTTGAAGTTTTTAAGGCATAGCAAAGAGAACCATCCAGCATGGCTTAAAGTGAGGACAGGGAGGTAAGCCTAGCAGGCAAGAACTTCCAATTTTACTTTAAAATGATAATCTACTGGAGTGCTCTAACAGAAGTTTTAACTTTTTAAAAAGATCACAAAGGGAACACAAGTTCTTACTCATAAAAATAAAACAAGTAGATATCTCTCAATCTATTCATAAGTTTAAAAAAAAAACATACACTAAAACAACCTTATAGTATGGTAGCATTTTTGTAAAAAAAAAAAAAAAAAAAAAAAATACACATAGAACAAAAAACTAAAAATATTGTGGTTTACTATGGTTTGAGTGATTGTGATTTTTTTCTTAGGTTTTGATTTTTAGTTTTCTGCCTTAAACTCAAATTACTTTTGAAAATTTAAATGTTATCTTAAGGGGGGTGCACTCCCACTGTGAGACTGCTTTAGTCTAAAATTTTAATTATGGGGGGAAAAAACAAAAAAAAATAAAGCATGGGAAACATTTTCTCCAAAAATTACTCGACTTTCTATGTAATGTTTGTCTGTTACGAAGCACTGCACAAATCAAGTGCTGCTCAATGTATCAAGGTCACAAAACCAACTTGGTTAATATGTTTATCATTACATTAGAGGCCCAGTGCACAAAATTCGGGGGGGGGCGGGCGGGGGAAGGTGTCCCACAGCCCAGACTGTACCCTCTCCGATCTGGGATTCCTCTCATAATCCGGGACTGCTGGCTCCTAACTTCTGGTGTGCCTGCCAATCTGATCGTCCCCTAACTGCTCCCCTGTCCACACCATAACCCCAACTGCCCTCCCCTGCTGGCCTGTTTGCCCCCAACTGCCCTCTCCTGCAGGCCTGGTTGCCCCCCAACTACCCTCCCCTGCCGGCCATCCTGTGGTGGCCATCTTGTGATGAGGCGGGGCCCACCTAGGCTTTTATTAGTATAGATAGCTCAGTCCTCTAAAGCAACTCTGATTACCATCTTTTCCAGGGCAGCAACAGAAAGCCCTTTTCATTAATTTCCTAAGACTCTTTGATACAATTTTGCTGCTTCTGGATTTTTCCACTGTACGTCTCTTAGAAACAAATTAAGCCAGAATAAGTTGTTCCAGCTAATGAAGTGTACTTTGGGTTCTTTCCCCGTGATTGAGAATTACCCAGCAAAATACCAAATTGTTTCAGGACGCATTTTCTCTTAAGTTTTGAAATTCTGCAATACTACGTTACTACAAACAAAGTGCATCGAGATAATATACAAAAATGTGTATACGTGGAAACTACGGGAATCCTTTTTTAAAGCAAGGATAAGTGTGTGGGGGTCTCCTGAGTAAATTACTATGTGTCCACATAGTTTAAAACAGAGAAAGAACACATGCCCTCCCCTACTCCTACCCCCCCCCCCCCCAATCATTTAACAGTTTCTCCTGGGGCACAGGACAATCAGGAATGCAAACCACTCAACTCAAAAGGACTCTCAAACCCTTTGCACCTGAGCGCCACATCCCACCCTCTACCCCAGTGTCTCTCAAACTTCTCTCATGATGAGCATCACCTGGTGGAGTTGTTAAACTACGGATTCCCGAATCCCAACTAAGAAGTGCTCAACTAGAATTTTACCTATATGTTCCCAAAAATTCTAGTTTAGCACTTCTTAGTTGGGATTCGGGAATCCGTAGTTTAACAACCCCACCAGGTGATGCTCATCATGAGACAAGTTTGGGAAACACTGCCCTACCCGGCCCACTGTCAGCGGGAGGGGCTCCTCCAAACGGACACCCCGCACCGGGAAGGTTCAACCAGGCCCCCCCCCCCGCCACCGCTCACACGCCCCCCGCGGCATCCCATCCCGGCCCGGCGCCCGCCCGCCCGCCCGGGGCTTTCTGCTTTCGCGAGGCCAAACAAGGCTTCCAGGGTTCGAGACCCTACTGCACCCCAAAGAAATGGGTCGAGCCCCGATCCACCTGCCTCCCGGGCGGAGCCGGCGCCCTGTACACCGGAGGCAGCGGCCGGGCCTCCCCCGGGGACACACGGGCCGGCGGGAGCGGAGCGAGCGGCTCTGCCCGCCCAGCACCTCCACCGCCGCCGGCCAGGCCGCCCCGCTCCCCGCCCGGCTCCCGGCGCACGTGCCGCGCCCCCCGCCCGCCCCCGGCGCCCCCCGGACACGCACCCCCTGGCGGGCGGGCATCCGCGGACCCGCTTCCCCTCCACACCCCCTCGCGGCTCCTCTCGCGGCGGCCCGGCCGACCGGAGCCGCACGGCCCCCAGGAGCGGGACCCCGCGCCCCCGGCGCCCCCCGCGCCCCCGGCGCCCCGGCCCGGACGGGAGGCGGGGGGGGGGGGGTGCTGACAGATGGGCGGGGCGGGGCCTCGGGGGGAAGGGGCGGGGCCTCCCGGCATGGAGGTGCTGGCGGCTGACAGGCAGAGCGGGCAGCGGCGGGAGGGGGCGCGGACGCCGCGGGCGGGCAGGGCCGGGGCCGGGCGTGGCGGGAAGGAGCTCGCGCGGACACGGCGGGGCTGACAGGCGGAGAGACACGCAGACGCGGGGGCTGACAGGCGCGGGGACAGGCGGGCCGGCGGGCCGCGGCGGGCGCTCACCTGGCAGCGGCGGCGGCGGCGGCGGCCGGGCGGCTCTCCCCGCGCTCCGGGCCTCCCTCCCGGCGGCCGGCCGGACGGCCCGTGCAGGCCCCGCTGAGGCGGCGGCGGCGGCGGGGCCGCAGACTGCTGAGCGGCGCGGGACGCAGCTGCACCAACCGACTCCCGGCCGCTCGGCTCGGCTCGGCCGCACTCGGAAACGCTCGGCTCCGCTCGGCCCCGCTCGGCCCGGCTGGGGGCGTGGCCCGAGGCCCCCCGCCCAGGTCGCCTCCGGCGCCGGGGGCGGGGCTCCGCGCGGCGCGAGCCCCCCTGACGCTCCCGAGAGCGGGCCCGGCCCCGGCGCATGCGCGGGCGGCGGGCGGCGCTGCCCCGCGCGGGACCGGCGGGGGCTGGGGAAGAAGGGGCCGGGGCGGATGCAGCGGCCCCAGAGGTTACCGGCTTTTGTGTTCCACATCCTGGCCTTTCTGGAGGACCAGCTAAGGAAGGCCACGCCAAGCCACACTCTGAAAAGGATGTGGGCAGGGGCCAGAGGCCACCGGCCATCCCCGCCCTCTCTCCTACCCGGGCCCGTGTCTCCCAACACGCGCCACCTTGGGAGTCCGTCTTCCCTTTATCCCACCGACTGGCACGGCACTGCAGCTTAGAAACTCTTGTTTCCTAAACAGAACAACAAACTTTTATATATATATATATATATATATATATATATATATATATATATATATATATATATATATATATATATATATATATATATATATATATATATATAGTTGATTTTTTACAGAGAGGAAGAGAGCCAAACCGGTTTCAGCAGAACAACGAAGTTAAAAAAAAAATTATATATATACATACATATATATATATATATATATATATATATATAAAATTGATTTTTTACAGAGAGGAAGGGAGAGGGATAGAGACTTAGAAACATGGATGAGAGAGAAACATCAATCAGCTGCCTCCTGCACCCCCTACTGGGGATGTGCCCGTAACCAAGGCACATGCCCTTGACCTGAATTAAACCCAGGACCCTTGAGTCCGCAGGCCGATGCTCCATCCATTGGGCCAAACCGGTTTCGGCAGAACAACAAACTTTTGATAACTGCTTTCCTAACGATGAATGTTCAGGTGCTCGAAACTTGAAAGCATCCATCAGCCCCCTGATAGAATAATGCTGTGCCTTCTTCACAGCTTCTGCTGTGTAACCCGTAACACCTGGGGTGGGAGTGGGTCTCTCTTCCTCCCACGGTTCCAGGTACCATGTTTGTTATGGAGCCCAAGTCTATATAGCAAATAGGCCCAGGAAGTGGTCCCCACCTTTAGAATCTAGTGATTAATAAACCGCAAGAGCTCTGCCGTCTGACTAACTGGGTTGGAATCCCAGATCTGCCTTATACCAGCAGATTCATAGCTGGTAGAGTGACTCTGGATATGCTGCTTAATCTCTCCTCCGTAAAAGAGCTATGAAAATAGTAGTAACGAAGCCCACAGGAATGGTGGGAAGGATTAAATCACAGCAGCACATGTGAGGTTTTCCACCCAGTGCCTGATGTTGAATAACTAAGGCTGGCTTTAACTTCAGTTTGCTTACAATTTTCAGCCTGAAAACCAGTCAACATACCCAAGGGTGGGCAAATGTAGTGAGCATGTGGAAATTTATTTTTGTATTATATATTTTTCTATATGAACTGTAAACCTACTTTTGCCCCCCCTTCCCCCCCCCCACACACACAAGTGCTGAGCAATATGTCAAGCTTGCCAGCTACAATGCCAAACTGAAAATTGCTCATCATCTTGCTCCTTTCACAGTCTTCCCCACCTCAATGTCAATTCCATCCTTCTGGTGGCTCGGGACAAACCATCCTGAGCTGGAATCATCCTCAGCTGGTCGCTGGTAGCACATCCCACCCGCAATCTAGCAGCAAAGCTTGTCAGCTCTCCCTACAGTAAGCAGCCTCCTCTCCTCTTTCCTGGAATTGCAATAAACCTGCTACCTGCTCTCCCTGAATTCTCTCTGCTCTCATGGAGCGTTCTCAAGCAGCCAGAGGGATTCTGCTGAAACCTAAGTCACAACATATTTTTCCTCTAAAGCCTTCAATGGCTTCCCACCTCACTCAGAGCAAAAACCGAGGACCTTCAAGATTCTATGTGACTGCACCCCTCTGCTCCCCAGCACTCTGCACCTCCCTCCAATCCACCCCCTCACTCCATTCCAGCCACAATGGCCTCCTTCCTCTCCTAGATCATGCAGGCCACTTTCGCCTCAGGACCTTTGCCCTTGGTATATCTTCCCCCCTGCCCCCCAAGATATCAAAAAGGCATGCATCCTTACTCCAAATATCTGCTCAAAAGCCAGCTCCCCAGCCAGGCTGGTGTGGCTCAGTTGGTTGAACACTGATTGACCCATGCACCAAGAGCTCAGGGGTTTGATTCCTGATTGGAGCACATGTCCGGGATTTGGGCTCAGTCCCCAGTAGGGGGCCTGCAGGAGGCAGGCAGTAAATTTTTCTCTTTCTTAGATGTTTCTATTTCTCCCCCTCTCCCTTCCTTTCTCTCTGAAGTCAATAAAAAATATATATATATTTAAAAATCAACTCCCCAGAAAGACCTCCAAGGCCACTCTAAAATATCAAGGCCCAACCCCCTTCACTCTCTTTTTTCCTCATCCTGCTTTATTTTTCCTCATGGCCCTTATGACCTGAATATCATCTGTAATGTCCCCAGGGCAGCAACTTTGTGTTCTAGCATCTGGAGCATGGCCTGACATGACCTATCATCTGTAATGTCCCAAGGGCACGGACTTTATATTCCAGCATCTGCAACATGGCCCGACATGCCCAAGCACTCAATAAATATTTGTTGGATGAAAGTATATATGGAATGTGTTGTTCCAAAGGACTCCATTTACTCAACCAACTCTTCTGAGCATGTATTCTAGCCCGGGCCCTGTGGGAGGCAGCGGTAAAGGAGTCACCCTCCCGGCCACTGAGAACTCAGTGTTTTGGAGCAGACAGGCATGTAAAGAAGGGCCTCTGGAAGGAAGTATGGAACGCTCTATGGATAAGCCAACGGCTTTGGGAAGTGGAGAGAAGGACATAATTCATACTACATAAGAGAGGGTGGAAAGGCTTCTCAGAGGAGGTGACGCCAGGCTGGTTCTAAAGAGATGAGGGGGAGGAGACTCCAGGCAGAGGAACCAGCGCTGGGAGGTTTGTCACAAATCTCCTTTGCCGAAGGAGGCAAATTATTATTTTTAAATATATTTTATTGATTTTTTACAGAGAGGAAGGGAGAGAGATAGAGAGTTAGAAACATTGATGAGAGAGAAACATCGATCAGCTGCCTTTTGCACACCCCCTACTGGGGATGTGCCCTCAACCAAGGCGCATGCCCTTGACTGGAATCGAACCCAGGACCCTTCAGTCTGCAGGCCGATGCACCATCCACTGAGCTAAACCAATTTCGGCCAAATTATTATTATTATTATCATTATTATTATTATTATTTTAAATATATTTTATTGATTTTTTACAGAGAGGAAGGGAGAGAAATAGAGAGTTAGAAACATTGATGAGAGAGAAACATAGATCAGCTGCCTCTTGCACACCCCCTACTGGGGATATGCCCGCAACCAAGGTACATGCCCTTGACCGGAATCGAACCCGGGACCCTTCAGTCCCCAAGCCGACGCTCTATCCATTGAGCCAAACCGGTCCTGGCCAAATTATTATTTTTTAAATAATTTAAGAAGATTCCAGGTGGTTCCTATAATGTCACTTGCACTTACACTCTGATGAGCTTTCTCTAGTGGGAAAGAAACTGTCAGAAGAAGAGTTGATGCAATAGAGTTATAACCTGAGCTCCATTTTTATTGGAGCGAGCTACACCTGTGACTTTTTTATGTCAGGGTCCAGAGGCAAAGAGCATGAATCATTAGACGTTTGCTGGCTGCAAGGACCAGCTACCCAGCACGCCAGTTTAAGGAAAATAAAAGGAGTACTTAGAAGCTTGGGGTGGGGCAGGAGGGTGGTTCTCTCAGGCCGAGGGCAAGAACCCAGCTGGACTTCTGGATGAATTGGAAGCAGAGCAAGGGTTACCAGTAGGACCATCTCTCTCTGCAAACTTGTTTTCTCTGATTCATGATAATAAAATGGATGTATGTCTGCCAGCCACTCCCAAGTACAGGACAATTCCAACTATCCAGAGAGACTAAAAACCACTAATTGTTCCAATTTCCAAATCCCAGAAAAGAGGCTCTCATTGACCCAACTTGGGCCAGGTGCCCCCTCCTAGTTCACCAGGAACCACCGCCATGGATCGGGACCGCAAGAAAGAAATTGTTTTGAGTTGAGGAGATAACTTAATAGAACTCCCTCATAGAACCATTAATTTCACGTAACGGAAAAACATCTGGGAGACATTTGATTGTGACACAGGAGAAGATTATTGAGTTTCTGATTTCTGCTTAGTAGGGAGGCCTCTTTGTAGGCAGCAATCAAAACAGGAAGTTGTTCTTTTCCCAACAAAAAGTGGACTGAGCCCCGACCGGTTTGGCTCAGTGGGTAGAGTGTCAACCTGCAGATTGGGGGGTCCCAAGTTCGATTCCGGTCAGAGGCATGTGCCTTGGATGCGGGCACATCCCCAGTGGGGGGCGTGCAGGAGGCAGTTGATCAATGTTTCTCTCTCATCGATGTTTCTGCTCTCTGTCCCTCTCCCTTCCTCTTTGTAAAAAAATCAATAATAAATAGCTAGTAGGCTATTTTTTGTTTTCTCTTTCCCTCAGTAACAGCAAAAGACAATGCTTGAGATACTTATTGTTCCATCAGCCTAAGTCCTGGAGTGAGAAAATGGAATAATGCCCCTAGACCTCTGGTCGGCAAACTGTGGTTCGCGAGCCACATGCGGCTCTTTGGCCATTGAGTGTGGCTCTTCCACAAAATACCACGGCCTGGGTGAGTCTATTTTGCAGAAGTGGCATTAGAAGAAGCTTAAGTTTAAAAAATGTGGCTCTCCAAAGAAATTTCAACCGTTGTCCTATTGATATTTGGCTCTGTTGACTAATGAGTTTGCCGACCACTGCCCTAGATGACCCACAGTGAACATGTAGTATTAGCAAGAAATATACCTTTGCTGTTACTAAAATAAAATAAAATAAAATAAAAAAATGGTGCTTGTTTGTTATCACAGCAAAACCCAGCCTATCCTGAGAGATGCATCTTCCTAACATCCAGTCTATCTCATCTCCCCCTTGTACAGCAAGACAATCTGAGTAGGATGGACCCTCATCTCCCACATGGGGTGTGGACCCTAAATCAGTTGAAGTAATCTCATGCACCTTGTATTGGCTGCTCCAGGGATAGCCCTCTTACCCTGGCCTAAACCTATCAGTACCCAATATTCACGTCATTGCAATAGTTGCATAAACCCTTCACTGTCTCCCTGGATGTCAGTAAGAAGTCTTTACTGCCGGCAGCTACTTTGTGACCAGGTCAAGAGAGTGGAAACGGGAAAGGCAGATGAACTGAAGAGAAAGCATTGGGGTACTGATCAACCCATCTACCCAATAATCTACCCAATAAAGTTATGTAAGTCAATAAATTCCCTGTATCCTTGATTCTAATTTGACTTGGAGTCTCTCATACTTGAAACCAAAAGCATTCCAACTATGACTGTTCACCGCATACTTCTGAGCAGTAGCCAGTGCCACTGACTCACAGGTGGGAAGGAGTCTGGGCTAGGAACAATTGCAGGAAGAGGAGCTGACAATTCTACCTGATTTATATGCCAGTTCCTTATCAAGAATGAGTATCACGTCGCAGGCACAGCACAGAGAAGGATCGGGGTGAGGCCTGTCTTCTGCCAGCACACACAGCGAGGGTTCTGCTGCCTCTGTGGGCAGCCCAGCCCAGGACCCGGTCCTCACACAGGGTGGGATCTGGAATCACATCTCATTTTCTCAATAGGCACTTTCTGCTCGACCAGAGACCAGTTTGAATGTCCATGAGCTCTCCAAGCTCCAGGAATTGTCTGTCCCCACCCACTGCTCTCCAGGAAATATGTACTGTGCACCTGCCATGTACCTGACCCTCCGTTAGGTTCTGGGTATGCAGCAGTGAGTAAGACCAGAGACCTTCATGGAGCGTACAGCCTAATAAGCAGGGCAGACATTGGTCGGTCAACAATCTAACTCTTACATGGTGCCGGTACCATGAGATCCAGGGGGATGTGGAAACCTTGGAGAATTTAATGCCGGCAAGCCTGCACTACCAGATCTTCAAGTCAAAGGAAAACAATTCTAGGTAGAAACACAGAACTATAGGACAAAATGAGGATCACAGGCAACAGTATATATGTGGATAAACATGGAAACTACTTTAACTGTAAAATAATTACTATTTAAAGCAATAACAATGTATTTTGAGATTTGTAACATGTAAAAGTAAACATTATGACAGAAATATCATAGAAGGTAGAAGCAATAAAGAGAATTATACTGTGATGGGGATCTTATATTGTTGGGAAAATTGTAAAATACTAATTCAAGTTATGCTGCAATAAGTAAGGGTGTAAATCTCCAAAGTAAGCATTGAAAATATAAAAATGGTTTATCTAAATTTCCAATAGAGAAGAAATTGAAAGCAAGGTTTCAAAGAGATATTCATACTCTAATGTCCATAGCAACATTATTCAAAATAACCAAAATGTGGAAGCAGCTCAAATGTCCATCAACAGGTGAATGAAAAGACAAAACGTAACATCCTCATACAGTGGAATATTATTCAGCCTTTAAAGGAAGAAAGTTCTGCCCTAACTGGTTTGGCTCAGTGGACAGAGTGTCGGCCTGTGGATTCAAGAGTCCCAGGTCCGATTCTGGTCAAGGGCACATACCCAGTAGAGCGTGTGCAGGAGGCAGCTGATCGATGTTTCTCTCTCAGCGCCGTTTCTAGCTCTCTATTCCCCTCCCTTCCTCTCTGTAAAAAATCAATAAAATGTATTTTTTTTAAAGGAAGAAAGTTCTGACATATACTACAACATAGATGAACTTTAAAGACATGAAGCTAAGTAAAATAAGTGAGTCACACACACAAAATAAAAATAAAAGGAAGAAGTGAGTCACAAAATACAAATACTCTATGGCTCCATTTATATGAATTCAGGCATACCTCAGAGATATTGTGGGTTCATTTCCAGTCCACCACAATAAAGTGAATATAGCAATGAATTTTTTTGGTTTCCCAGTTCATATAAAAGTTATGTTTACACTATCCTGTAGTATATTAAGTGTACAATAGTATTACATCTAATATATATATATATATATATATATATATATATATATATATATACATATATATATATTAATTTAAAAATACTTTATTACTAAAAAAAAAAAATGCTAACCATTATCTGAGATTTCAATGAGTCAATCTTTTTGCTTGTGGGGGGTCTTACTTTTAATTTGTAAAAAAAAAAAAAAAAAATGCAATATCTGCAAAGCACAATAAAGCATAATGAAATAAAGCAAGGTATACTTATAACTAAAGTAGTCAAATCCATAGAAGCAGAAAATAAAATGGTGGTTTCCAGGGGCTGGGATGGGGGAGGAATGGGCAGTTTTTGTTTAATGGAGATAGAGTTTCAGCTGTGCTAGATGGAAAGTATTCTGGAGACTGACTGCACTGAAGTGGGAGTTACATAAAGCTAGTGAACGGTTCACTTAAAATGGCTACAATGGCACATTTTATGTGTATTTTTTTAATGCTTTTATTGACTTTAGAGAGAGAGAAAGGGAGAGGGGGAGTGAGAGAAACATCAATTGGTTGGCTCCTGCATATTCCTTACTGGGAATTGAGCCCACAACCTGAGCATGTGCCCCTCACTGGGAACAAACTGGTGACCTCTGAGTGTATAGGACGACACTCATCCAACTGAGCCACACTGGCCAGGGTTTGTGATATGTATTTTACAACAGTTTTTAGAAAAATTAAATGGAGCCCTAGACAGTTTGGCTCAGTGGATAGAGGACGGAAGGATCACAGGTTCAATTCCTGGTCAAGGGCAAGCACTTTGGTTGCAGGCTAATCCCCACCCCAATTGGGGTGCATTTGAGAGGCAACCAATTCACATGTCCTTCTCACATTAATGTTTCCCTCTCTTTGTCCCTCCCCCTCTCCCACTCTCTCTAAAAATCAAAGGAAAAATATCCTCAGGTGAGGATCAACAAAACAAAACAAAATCAAATGCAGAAGATAAAATAAGACAATAATTTATCCAAAAGAAATGAGAAAAACAGGAACAAACACCAGGCAGGACAAATAAAAGACAAATAAGATTATAGCGATAAATGATTTGGAACCATACCTTTAATTATGTTAAATGTAAGTGGACTAAATATTTAATAAAAAGAAAAAGTTTGACATGCTGAATTACACAAACAAAAAGACTCAACTATACAATATTTATAAGAGACACACTTTAAGGACATATAGGTTGAAAATTAAAAATGGAAATATAGCTAACATTTAAATAAGAAATACTGCCTACTTTATATAAATTCTATAAGACAGGGGAACAATTCCCAATTTATTTTATAAGGTCAGCATAATCCTACTACCAAAACCTCGCAAGAATATGACAAGAGAAAATACCACAGACCAGTATCTTTCATGATCACAAATACAACAACCCTAAACAAAATGTTAGCAAATCAACTACAGCATAAATAAAAAGGATAATAAATAAAAACCTAGTGGAGTTTGTTCCAGAAATGCAAATCCATTTAACATTTAAAATCAACCACTTTAACATAATACAATAAAAAAATAATTTGATCATCTGAATAGGCAGTTTAAAAAAGCATTTGCTAAAATTCAACACCTATTCACAAGCAAAAATGTTTAGCAACCTAGGAATAGAACTTTGATACAGGGAATATAAAGGGGAAAACAAAAACACCAAAGCTGGAGTAATATCATCCTTAACGGTAAAACACTGAACACTTTCCTCCCTAAGGTCAGGAACAGAGTAAGGATATCAGCTGTCACCGCCTCTAATCACCATTTTACTCTATGTCCCAGCCAGGACTGTAAGGCAAGGGCAAAAAAAAAAAAAGTCATAAAGATATGAAAGAAGAAAAAAAAAAAAGTAAAACTGTCTTTATCCAAAGAAAATATGATAGTGGAGTTAGGAAATTCTAAGAAATCTTAAACTTTTAGGACCAATAAATGATCTTCTTAGTCTGGCTGCTCTCATGAAATACCACAAACGGGGTCTTATCAACAATAAAAACATGTTTCTCAGAGTTCTGGAGGCTGCAAGTCTGAGCTCAGGGTGCCACGGGGTCGGGTTCTGATGAAGGCCCTCTTCTGGGTTGCAAATTTAATACTGTCCCAAAATCAGCCTTATTTCTATCATCCAGCAAATGTCAGAAAATAGTTTTTAAAAAGACTAGTCAAGCCAAAACCGGTTTGGCTCAGTGGATTGAGCCTCGGTCTGCAGACTGAAAGGTCCCAGGTTCGATTCCGGTCAAGGGCATGTACATTGGTTGCGGGCACATCCCCAGTAGGGGGTGTGCAAGAAGCAGCTGGTCGATGTTTCTCTCTCATCGAAGTTTCTAGCTCTCTATCTCTCTCCCTTCCTCTCTGTAAAAAATCAATTAAAAAATATTTTAAAAAGACTAGTCAAAATAGTTTTGAGATAACAACAAAATGCCAAGTTCAGACAAACCTCAGTTCTCAAACAGTTCACTTCTCCACCCAACAACCCTGTCATGCTAATACCTGTATGATCAATGAAGCATGAATCAGGCAACAACGAAGAGGAGAATGCACAGGCATGAGTCAGTTTACCGCTAACCCTTATGTTGTTAGCACCTCGGGAAATGCTGCTGCTTATATTTTTGTGGGCTTTTTTCCCCTTGGTTGCTGATTATTGTTAAATTTTCATTTTTTACTATACATTTCATTTTCTTTCTTTAAAAAATATTTTTATTGATTTCAGAGAGGAAGGGAGAGGGAGAGAGAGAGAGAAACATCAATAATGAAAGAGAACCATTTATTGGCTGCCTGCACACCCCTTACTGGGGATCGAGCCCACAACCTAAGCATGTGCCCTTGACGGGAATCGAACCTGGACCCTTCAGTCCACAGGTCAACACTCAATCCACTGAGCCAGACCAGCTAGGGCTCCTTTTGAATATTGGCTGGGAATTGAACCTTGACCTCCTGGTTCATAGGTCAATGCTCAACCACTGAACCATTGCCACCTGGGTGGGTTGAACTTTATAAAAACTGAACTAAACTTTTTTTATTGTGAATAGGTATTGAATTTTAGCAAATGCTTTTTTAAACTGCCTATTCAGATGATCAAATTATTTTTTTTATTTTATTAGGTATTTTATTACTACATTAGGTATTGAATATCTGTCCATTTTAATACACATAGATCTAGTTCACACTTGGAGAGGGGGGTAATGCATATATTTATTATCTTGATTGTGGTGATGGTTCCATGGATATCTGCACCTGTCAAAACTCAAACACACGCTTTAAACATGTCAGTACTGCATGTCCGTCATACCCCAATAAAACCGGAAACATATTGTGCTTTGAAATCTTTTACTGTTTTCCCTGCTTAACACTCTAAGTTCCATCCAGTCTGCTGTCTGTGTGTCAAATTCGAAGCTGCTCTCTGCTGTGTAGAGATAAGCTGTAAAATAAGCAGGTAGTCCTCAGTGAAATGGGGTCTGCGTAGGGCACGTCATTCAGCCATCCCGTCCCTCCCCCCCGCTCGCCTAGGCCACAGACAGTGCTATTCCACATAATAAAAGCATACTATGCAAACCGACCCAACGGCTGAACGACCAGTTGGCGGGGGGGTGGGGGGCGGGGAAAGGAGGGGGACACCTAAGCTGTCAGTAGGACATCCCCTGAGGACTCCCAGATTGTGAGAGGGCGCAGGCACTCCCCCCCCTCTCTGCCCCAGTGCATGAATTTTCTACTCATCAATAACTTTCTCTTGCCAAAACGGTTTGGCTCAGTGGATAGAGCGTCGGCCTGCAGACCCAAGGGTCCCGGTCAAGGGCATATACCTTGTTACGGGCACATCCCAGTGGGGGGTATGCAGGAGGCAGCTGGTCGATGTTTCTCTCTCATTGATGTTTCTAACTCTCTATCCCTCTCCCTTCCTCTCTGTAAAAAGTCAATAAAATATATTTTAAAAAAATAATAACCTCCTCCTTGTCATCATGGATCTAAGCAAACTTACTTCAAAATACGCTTTAAGGAGTGAGAGTGCTGAACAATGTGCCCGAGTGGAGTTTCCCCGGGCAGCCCGCTGCCCGGAGGGTGCCAGTCTCTTCGCTGGAGTTTCTGACCCCTTCCTGCTGCGACAAGACAGGGGCCGAGGGCTGAGGCCCGGGGCATCCCCCTGCCATCTGGTAGCGACCTCGTGGTTGCCGACAAAGAATTCTCCAGGCACATGGCTGTGGCCATGCCATACGTGCGTCACAGATGGAATGTCTTTATTTTTCACTTTTTTTTTTTTATCCTGTTTTGGGGGAACGGGTGCAGGTTAGAGAAAGGAGCTCTCTCTCCTGTCTTTCAGGGCACGCCCTGGCGGCCTTCAAAGGTCCACCTACAAGGGGCGCTGGCCTCAGGGTTTGAAGCAGCAACCCAGCTGGTCGCCCTGGAACACCTCAGGGAACAAGGCAGCGGGGAAGGAAGTCATTACACAGACAGCTGGGCTGCAAAAAACCAAAAATACTCCCTGCACCAAACTCCGCAAAGCAGGGTGGCTGGGTGCCCCATGACTCAACGGGTTGTCTGCCATGTGGCACACAACCCGCACCCACTGCTGGCTACTCCCCTGAGCAGCTTGGAAATGACAGGGCGGGGGCTGGGGAAAATCCATGGCTGCCTTCCCTCTCCACCCTCTCCGCTCTGCCTCTGCTACCCTCAGCAGCTCCCTTCTCCTCACGCCTTCCCTTTTCACCCGTTTGCCCTTAAACGGTTGGAATTTAGTATTTCACACCTGCTGGAGACTGTGGGGGCACTGAGGTCAAAACACTGGCCGGTTTGACTCAATGGATAGAGGTTCAGCCTGCGGACTGAAGGGTCCCAGGTTCGATTCTGGTCAAGGGCACATGCCAGGGTTGTGGGCTCGATCCCCAGTAGGGGGTGTGCAGGAGGCAGGCAACCAATCAATGATTCTCTCTCATCATTGATGTTTCTATCTCTCTCTCCCTTTCCCTTCCTCTCTGAAATCAATACAAATATATTAAAAAACAAAACAAAACACTGGCAACCTACTGAATCAGACAGATGCCAGCAACAAGCCATACCACCTGGGCAGGGGCTATACCACCTGGAGAGAGGTGGCGGGAGACAGCAGCAAGGGAGAGAGACTTCAAGACCGTCAGAGATGCAGCTATTGACTCACTAATCTTGCCTGCAGACCTACTCTGTGCCAAATACCACTCTGAGAATAGAAAGGTGCAGGCAGATCCCATGTCTTGTCCTCCTGAGGGCTACATTCTCCTGGGGGAAGACCCACAAAGACCAAAGACCATAAATTAGTAAAGTAGGTAGCATAAGAAAAGGTAGTAGGGCTACCAGAAAAGATTAGAACGGGGAAAGGTGGATGGGAGGGGTCAGCGTAGAAAGGTGACATCTGAGTCATCTGGAGATGGGGGGGCGGGGAGTGAGCCATGTGGGTGTCCAGGGAAAGAGCATTCTGGGTAGAGGAAACCACCAGGGCAGAGGGGGCAGTGTGCCTGGTGTGCTGAGAACCAACCAGGAGGTGAATGTGGCGGCTGCAGGCAGTGCGGGGGCGCTGAGAGGGAGCTGAGAGCAGAGAGGTGGGAGACCGGGAACCACGGGCGGGTTCTGAGCAGAGATCTAACCAGAACTGACTTTGGTTCTAACGGCATCCCCGTCAGGTGTTTCTGACCTCTGAGAGTAGGATGCAAGAGAACAAAATGAAACTGCTGAGCATGGCGATGGTCTCATGGGTATCTACACCTGTCAAAACTCAAAGGCACACATGAAGCGTGTGTGGTGTACTGAACGCCAGTCACACCTCAATAAAACTGGGAACGTGTGGAGCTTTCAATCTGTGACTACTGTCCCCTCCTGATGCCCTAAATTCTACCCGGGCTGTTGGGCGTACATCTAAGTTGTAGCTGCAGAAGGAAGTCTTGCCAAAGACACAGAATTATATGGAGTCAGTGAGAGGGATGCTGGGAGCGGCTGGAATCACATAAAGCACTGGCAGATGAGGGTCTGGCAGCCTTAGAGAAGGACACCACAGGGCAGGAGTCTCCGAAGGCTGATTTAAGTAAGCTCTCTTGTATAACCTCCGTCGACTTATCATTCAAGGCTGAGCATAAATTGATCCTCCCCTAAACGATTTTAAAAAAATATATTTTATTGAGTTTTTACAGATAGGAAGAGAGAGGGATAGAAAGCTAGAAACATCGATGAGAGAGAAGCATCGATCAGCTGCCTCCTGCACACCCCTTACCGGGTATGTGCCCTCAACCAAGGTACATGCCCTTGACCAGAATCGAACCCGGGACCTTCCAGTCCGCAGGCCGACGCTCTATCCACTGAGCCAAACCGGTTTCGGGTAAACGACATTTTTGAGCCTATGTGTAAGGGAAGAGCACCATGCTAGCCCCTCCTGAACTGGAAAGCATGATGAGGCACGATCCTGAACGCCAGACGCAGAGCGGGGAGCCGAGGGTATCCTCAAATAAGAAGAGGAAGAACAGAAGGTTCCTTTGCTGCTGAAGATCAAGTTCATGGGGCAGCTGGTAAGTCCTACAGGGATTTTCAAATGCCCAGAACGCTCCACTCCATGCCATGCTTCATGATCTCTCAGGATGCTTCCCCAGGCTGGAAATCACCCGCGGGTTCAAAGGGTTTCGGTCAAACTGAAGTTTTTCTGGGAAGGACAGCCGGAGCCAGGAACTGCCCAGCCGCAGCCCACGCTGCCAGGCAGCCTGGCCAGGCTGGCACCAAAGGCTTCTGTGCAAGGAGGAGGGACCAGCACAGAAGTCTCCGGCCCTTCAGCCCAGGGTTCCCAGGCCCAATACAGTGTCTGCAATGGCTAATGGGAGAGGGCAGGAGACATGCCAAGCAGGGAACACCTGGGCAGGAGAAGAGGCAGGAAAGGGCCCAAGCAGGGCAGTGGGGCTGACAGAAGAGCCAAGCCCAAGAGAAGTCTGGCCTCCTCTGGCCTGCGGCAGGGGGCGGGCCAGGAGGGCGGGGCCGTCGGGGATGGCTCTGCTTCCTCAACCTTCAGCTTTGGACCCACGCCCCTGCCCACCGCTGCCAAAGGGTCTGAATCTTTGCAGAAGTCCTAGAGGCAGCCTGGGTCTAGAGGTGGGGGGCGGCCTGGCTCCCCGAGTCCCCCATGCCCGTCTTCCCTAGTGCCCACTCCGCCTGGAAGCCAGAGGGCTTTCACTCAGCGCCCATCAACGCTTCATCCGCTCTGAGCACCTGGACCCAATCAGTGTCCTCCCCACCCCACCCCCCACCCACCCCGCTTCCCTTTCCGTCCTCAGGAGTGAGCCACCCCCAGGACCTTGTACAAACCAGACCCTACACGGGGACCATGGTTCCCACCCTTCTTCGCCAAAGTCCTTGTTATTTATTTTTTTATTTTTTTTCAGGCTGAGACATCTACTCAGGAAAGCTGGACTTGCCCCCTCCCATCCTGCGATGGGCTCCAGGGCTGGGCCCACCACAGCTCTCCTCTTTTAACATCACAGCCACCCGACTGCCTGTCTATTCTCGTCTTTCTTTTCCTCCTTCCTCCCCTCCCCACCCGCCCCAGGCCTGTGCTGTGGCTGCAGCATCGCGGTGTCCGGCCCAGGCATGGTGCACCTTGCCTGGGGGTCCTCTGTACCTCTGCCTGGACTGGGGAGACCCCCACCGCCGCTTCATGTCTTAGAGCAGCAGGTCCCAAACCACAGCTGGCATCAGAATCGCCTGGTGGTGGGCGGGGAGTGGGGGGACAGCGCTTATGAAATACAGATGGCTAGGCCTCACCCCCCCACCAAGTTCCTGCTTCAGTAGGCCTGGAGGAGGGCCGAGTCTGCACTTCTAAGAAGTCCCCAGGAGCGGCTGCTGCGGCCAGCCCAGGAACCACCGTGAGGAATCCCTTTTCCCGGGCACGTCAAACCCACCGGCCGCGAGTGTGACATGCCTGCCGGAGAGCACCCGCTCCCCATCGCTAGAACAGGATAATGCTGTTCCCACCGAGGTTCTGTGAGAGTCCAGTGAGAACTCAGCGCTGTGCCTGGGCCCCGTACAGGGTCTGCAATGGCTCATGGGAGAGGGCAGGGGACATGCCAAGCAGGGAACACCCGGGCAAGAGCAGAGGCAGGAAAGGGCCCAAGCAGGGCAGCGGGCTGACCGGAGAGCCACGGCCAAGCACCGCAGCCAGCGTCCACGTTGCATGATGGGAGCAGCTGGGAGCAGGTGGGAGCTGAATGTGGCACCACTGGGCAGGAGGCTGTGGCCGGCAGCGAATTCCACCTGCTGGGTTCTCCTTAGCTATTTGCCAGGTTTATTGTTTATTTTTTAATATATTTTATTGATTTTTTTACAGAGAGGAAGGGAGAGGGATAGAGTTAGAGACATCGATGAGAGAGAAACATCGACCAGCTGCCTCCTGCACACCCCCCCACCAGGGATGTGCCTGTAACCAAGATGCATGCCCTTGACCAGAATCGAACCCAGAACCTTTCAGTCCGCAGGCTGACACTCTATCCACTGAGCCACACCGGTCTCAGCTGGGTTGCCAGGTTTAGCAAATAAAAAAAGGCTAATCTTTAAATCTGAATTTCAGATAAACACCACATAATTTTAGTATAAGCGTATCCCAGATATTGCATGGGGCACACACTAAAAATAAAACCTTATGTTATTTATCAGGAACTCAAACTTAACTAGGCATCCTAAATCTGACCGCCCTAGTCAGATACCAACTGCTTACCACCCAACCCCCAGGCCTGCACGCTGGAGGGAGAAGGTCCGGGATTCCTCTGCCTCCCTCCCCACCTTCACCAAGGCCCTCGGGAGTGGTCCACGCTGCAGGCCTGGGTGACAGGGTCCTTTCGCCTCACGCCAGGCTCACCCAGCGAGAAAGCAGCGGGACACAGTCACTCATCCCGGGGCCTGACCTAGCCAAGCCCGGAAGACCACCCAGGTCCACAAAGACGGAAGTGCCACCTGCACTCACGAGTTAATTAAGAAACCAACCGCTGCCAGTAGCAGGCGCCCACCTGGTGGGTGTCCCCTGAGAGTGGAGAACATAGCCTCTGTCCCTAAGCCCAGAACGGGGCACACACAAGCAGCCATGGCAGGCTGGGCCGGGCCTCGCTCAGTCCACGTGGGCGTCGGGACCTCCTTCTCCCAGAGGCTGCCTTGGACCCCCCGCCTCAGAATCACCATATCTCTGGTGATCGATAGTTCCAGAAACTAGCCTGTCACAAATACAACTTCTGCAACTAACTTTATACCAACCCAACCTAACAAAAAACAACGAAGGCAATTTGTGTCCCATCTTAAAAAAAATATATGCAATAAACATTATCGAATGCTCAGTGTGTGCCCTGTGCTGGGTTTAGCATTTTATTTAGCCCAGCAGTTCTCAGCGTGGCTGCACATTACAATCACCCGGAGAGGTGTTGTTGTTTTGTGTGGTTTTTTTTAATTCCAGTACCACAGGCATCAGTACTTGCACAGGACACAGCGATTCCAATGGGCAATCACTGACTTTGTTCACTCTGTCTAATTCTCACAATACAATCCTGAAACGGAGGTTTTATCTCCGTTTTGCAGGTGAGAAAACTGAGGCTCGAAGAGGAGTAACTATACACCTGTAACCACAACCTCTGACCTTTCCTTCCGTCCTCCCTTCCCAGGCTCCCTGCAGGGGCTGCCGGTGTTTCCAGTGTTTCCCTGTTGTGTATAACAGTTATATCGAACGCTTCCCCAGAAAGGTGTGTGGCACAGCACTGCCCTCTGGCCACTTCGAGACAGCTCTTGAAACACCAGCCAAACACTGCCCCGGGCTCAGGACTGGCCCCAAATGACTTTTGCTGAAGCAAAAACAACCGCAGGGGTCTGAATCTCTGCAGATGTCCTAGAGGCGGGGGAAGGCCTGGGACCACTGAGGTTCTAGCGAGGCCCTGTCCTCCTGGGTCCCAGAACGGGCAGCCAGGCCTCACTCCCCACCACCGCCCAGCGCTGCTAAGTCTGCCTCTCCCACCCTTCCAAGCCTGACCTCCATGCCCGACCTCTTAGCAGCAAATTCCCTCACCTCCTGAGCCTTCTCGGCGCATCTTCTTGGCGGGGCCCACATCCTGGCAGGCAGTCAGGGAGGTCTTTTGATGCAGGACAGGCCGCGAACCCCAGATCCAAAGGGGAAAAGACGTTCTCTGGATCGAGCCTGGCCGGTGCCCACGGACCTGTGCGAAGTGCGCGCACCTGGCTCACCGGGGCGCGCCGGCGGGGCGGGCCGGGCCGGGGAGGATGCTGGGCTGGGCCGGAAGGCTGGTCATCGCCTGCCCTCTGCTGGCCGGTGGCGGTACTGAGCCCGCCGCTGCTCCTCTGCGCGTCCAGGAGGCGCCACGAAGGGGAGCGGGCGTGTACTGAGCGCCTGCTGTATGTATGTATGTATGTATGTATGTACTGTCACAATACACGCGGAGTTCAAGTTCAAAGGCGGAGGCAGGCCCTCATCACGGTCATCCGAGCAGCTATGACATTCCCACCGCGAGCTCTGTGAGCCCGTGATGGATGGATGGGAGGGTCCTGGCCGGGCTGGGGTGGTAGGGAGAGGGGTCCGGGGAACCTGCCCCGAGGAGGGGGTGACGCTGGAACATCAGGTGAGACCTCCCACAAGCCGTTCCGTTTAGGGTCGGAACTCCTGCACCGCGGCGCTCCCCTTGGACAGAGCGGAAGACGGGGCTCAGATTGGGGGAAACTCACCCGAAGTCAGAGGATCTGAAGGGCCCCGCCTCCCCGCGGTTCCGGGAAGCGGGGCACGTGGCCACCCCCCCGCACAATGCCTCCTGCACCCCGGCCCGGGGCGGGGCGGGGCGGGTGGAGCCGGGGCGCCCGCGCCCTATGGGCGAAAGGGCGGCCGGGCGCGGGGCGGGCGCGGGGCGGGCGGAGGTGCGGTCTTGGGGGGCGGGGGCTGGGCCCGCCCAGGGCCGGTGGAAGGGGCGGGGCCGGGCTCGCTCCCGGCCCTGCAGGAGGCGGAAGTGCCATGCGGGTGCGAGGCCAAGGACACTGCCCGCTGGCCCCGTGCACCCAGACGGAGGCGGCGGCTCCGGGTCCCGGAGGTCCGGGGGCAGCGCCGGAGGCAGGGCCCCGCCCGGGCCCGCGGAGAGGTACCCGCGCCCCGTCCCGCCGGCCCCGCGCATCCGTCCTGCCGGTCGACCCGCACTCCTTCCTGATCGCGGGGCCTGAGCCCAGAAGGGAACTTTCCCAAGGGTGGAGGAACTCCTCACTTCGTCCTTGTGTCCAGCTCAGCGGTGGTAGTGGAGGGCCCTGGACACCCAGAATGTGGGATCAGGAGATAATGAGATGCAGAAACCTTTGGGGTGGGGTGAGGGGGTAGGGGGTTTGCTGGCCCAGCATCATCCCAGGCTGACTGAGACCTTGCGGAGGTGATCCACCCATGCTGGCACTAAGGAGTCTCCGTGGCCAAGCAGGGTCTGACCTGCCCGGCCTGCCCTGAGACTGGCCAGGTGGGGAGGGGAGCTGGGAACCTGGGGTTGGGGTTTTCCCCTTCCACAACGATAGGAATTCTTATCCTCCTGCTCCCTCGGTTCCTGGGTGGAGAGCCGTGCCCCTACCTGGCCCCAAATCTGGGAGCCCCAAATGCTGACCGCTCCCACCCAGGGCAGCTTGCCCCGGCTTCCCCGTGGTGGGGTGGTGTATGTACCTGGGAGACGTGTGGATGTCCCGGAGCCGCCTCAGGCCTGGGCACCCTGGGAGGCCTGCCTGGAGCCCACCTGCTCACGTTGCTAACCGTGGGGTCACCATGTCATGCAGGGGGGGCCCCCGAATGCTGAGTTAGACTCTCAACTGTGAGCAGGGACAGTGCATTGGAGTCTGACCCGTAGTGTCGTCAGGACCAGCCTGGGTGCATGGGGCTGTCACCAGGCCAGTAAGGATGCTGGAGCTGATAGGTGACATGTGTGGGCACTTGTTGCATGCTAGTACTTTACTTGGATGATGTCACGAATTGCCCATGCATCCCTTATGGTATCCCCATTTCAGAGGCTGAAACAGGCTTAGCGAGGTCAAGAGACGTGCCCAAGGTCACAGCTAGTGTCAAGGAGGGGATTGGAGCCCAGGCGGTTTGGTGCCTTACCCACAGTGCCCTGCTGCCGTCTAGGACCTAGGCATCCAGTCATAAAGCCTTGACCTAGTCAGCAGGAGGAGAAAGGAGGGACCAGATGAGCAGAAAGTTGGGGGATGGGATTCAGAGGTTTTTTTGGGGGGGTACCCATGAGTTCTGAGAGAAATTCAGCTGACCCGGGTTTGGAGGGGGGTGAAGGATTTAATTTTAGACGTTGGTTTGGGGTGAAGGGTGACCTAGGGGAGCCAAGCAGAGCTTCCCTCCATCCGGGGAAGACTCGAGGCTGGGTCCTGGGGAGGGGTGGACGCAGGTAGGGGAGGCAGCCGGAGCCTGGCTCACGGGAGTCCCTCCCGATGCTGAGCAGACAGAGTGGGGCATCCACGCGTGGGATGGGAGAACAGACTGAGGAGTGAACGGTAGGCTTGAGAAGGGTTTGAAAGATTGAGGCCTTGTTTCGTAGGAAGGGGAAATCCAGGCCAGCAAAGTACTTGCCTGCGGACACTGTGTGGGTGGGTCACCCAGGACAGTCCCCTGGGTGACATCCCTGTTGCTCAGCTCTTTCCGCTACCTTCAGGGGCTCTCCGCCAAGGCCAGTGTGGGTAATGTTTAGAGACAATTGGATTGTCACACCTGCAGGAGGTGTTACTGTTGGTGTCCAGTGGGCAGAGGCCAGGGATGCCGCTGACCATCCGACAACCCCTCCTCCTCCCCCCCCCGCAGCAAAGAATCATCCAGCCCCAAATGCCCGTGATGCCAACGCTGAGAAACCCTGCGCTTGGTCCAGCTCGGTGTCCACACCTCCCCAGCCCCCAAGCTCTTTTGCCCTCCGCAGGGCAGACAGCTCAGGCTGGGGCCTCCAGCTGGGCAGACCTTTGCCCCCAGCCCTGGCCTGCCCCTCCCATGGCTGCTCCTTTATTTCCGGTAGCTTCTCGCGTCCTCTCTGCTTTTCCTGGGCACAGTGGCCTAGCAGAGTCCTGCCCACCACACGTCCGCCTCGTCCGTGTGTCTGTCTCCCCAGACCTAGCTTCACAGAGTCTGGTGTTAGGTGGGGAGAACCCAACGTGGAAGTTTCCAAATAGCGCAGAGTAGGCGCCTTGCAGATAAAATATTTATGACGTTTGAGTGGCACGCTCAGGGTCCAAAGATCCCCGTTTTATCTCAGCTTTCACTTGAGCGATTCACATTGTACCTTATGTGTGTGAGGCTCTGCACTTCTCACGGGCTCCCCGGTGACACTGGAGCTGCTGGGGACGGAGCGCGCTGAGTGGCAGGTATCGCAGGGCTGCGGGGAGGGGGCTGTGGGCCAGGCCGCTCTCCCCACAGACAGCTGTGGACCGAGGAGCAGAAGGACCCGTGGCGTGGAGTCAGGAAACCAGGATATGAGTCATCTCTCCCTCGTCCATCTATGGCCTCTTAGCTTAATGGAGTCTGGATAAATCACTTCACTTCTTCGAGGGCCGGTCTCGCACGGCCGGCGGTCCTCCAGGAATTCTGATTCAGGGTCTGGGAGAGGGAAGTGCCCTGTGGAAGCGGGTGGCCCGTGTCCTGGCAGCCACAGGGCACAGTGGGCCCCTGGCCTGGCCAGCAGGGAGGGCAACGAGCTGAAGTTGGCAGAGGGGCACCGTGCCAGCATGGAGGCGGCTCTCATTATGGCTCTGGTTTGTCTCTGTGGTGGCCACAGCCTCCTGCTTCCAGCTCACAGAGCTGGGCCTGGTGTGGGAGAGCTGGAGGGACAGGTCTGGCCAGGGGGAGGCGAGTTGGTGCACGGGCCAGCCCTGGGCCGGAATAAGTGGCCTGAGGACTGCCGGTCGGGCCTGAGAACGATGGCCTAGGGCAGTGGTCGGCAAATTCATTAGTCCACAGAGCCAAATATCAGAAGTACAACAATTGAAATTTTTTTTTGAGAGCCGAAAACTGACTTCTGCGCGTGGGCCACGAAGTTTCACTCGCACTGTATGTGAGCACCATGGTATTTTGTGGAAGAGCCACACTCAAGGGGCCAAAGAGCCGCATGTGGCTCTCGAGTCGCGATTTGCCGACCACTGGCCTAGAGACACCGGGGTCAGCAGTGGGCCGTGGATGGACTTCTCATCCTCCTAAGGAAACTGGGAAGGACTTGTAGTTCCAGCTCCTGAAACTGGAGCTCCCTCCACCCACAGCGGCAAGGAGATGAGCCCCAGGATAGAGCTGGGCAGAGCCTTCGGCACCTGGGGTGCTCCCACTGCGGGCACCTCACAAACCAGCCACGATGGGCCAGCGAGGCCCCTTCCAATTCTTGGGACCAGGAGGCAGCGCGAGATGGCTGAACCCATTTCTCAGGCATAAAAACTGAGCCGCCTGTCTCCTCATTTCCTGGGAGGATACCTGCCTTTAGGGCCGTTGCCTGTTACGCATAGGGGCCAGGGCCTGCTACGTCATGAGGCTGCTCCCCGTGCACCCCAGGGAGGGGTGCCCGCCTCCTCCTGTTCCCACAGTGGGGCCTCCTGGGGTGCTGGGGCCCCATCTCCGCCCTTCTCCTTCCTGGCTGTGAGGGCCCGGGCAGTGCACCCCGCCTCTCTGAGTCTCCGCTGGCGTGTCTGTAAACAGGGATAATGACACCCACGCGGCCACGCCGGCAGGGTGTTGTGACGAGGAGCTGGGCCCTGTCGCTGAGCACTGCGGTCATCATCATTACTCATGGCATTCGGAGGCCCGGCGAAGCCCAGGCCGCCTTACCCTGTGCCCTCATTCCACAGATGCAGGGCTCGGCACCCGGAGGAGGGAGGCAGCCGGCCGGGAGCCTCGCGGCCGGTCGGTAGGCGAGCCCGCGCTGGAACCCACGTCCGCTGGCACCCCTCCCAGCCCGTGACTTCGAAGGCGCTCCGAGGGCGACACGCTGTAAGCTGGGGGCTCAGGATGCAGAGTCTCCCCACGGGAGGGGGTGAGCGGGTGGGCGGGGCCCGGGCCTCGGTCCCAGCACAGCCTCCCTTCGCCAGCCCCAGCCATGAACTACGTGGGCCAGCTGGCGGGGACCGTGTTTGGGACGGTGAAGGAGCTGTACCAGGGCCTGAACCCGGCCACGCTGAGCGGCTGCATCGACGTGCTGGTGGTGAGGCAGGTGGACGGCTCCTTCCGATGCTCGCCCTTCCACGTGCGTTTCGGCAAGCTGGGTGTCCTGCGGTCCCGGGAGAAGGTGGTGAGTGCTGGCGGCTGCCAAGGGCCGCGGCGGCCGGGGGTCAGGGCCGGGGCCAGGTGGGCTATGGGGCCGGGGCAGCCACCGTGCTCCCAGGAGAGCGCCCGGGCCTCCCTTCGGTGGGGGATCCGCCCTCCGGACGGGCTTCCGGCCCTCTGTGTTTTCTTGGATGGTTTCAGGTTAGTCTGGGGCTTATGGTCTGAGGGGTTCCTATTTCCCCCTAAAAGCAGCGTAGTGGGACCATCAGGCCTGAGGCTCGGTAAGGCCTTACCTGTGTGTTCTCATACGTGGCATCACCGGTGCAGGTGGTGTCTCCCGCCTGATGATTGATGGATCGGAGGTGGTGACGCCATCCCCGGGCCAGGCCCCGGTCACACTCAGAGGCCCGTTCCTCTCCCTCAGGAAACCCGCCCTGCTGTCACTGGGCTCTGGTGTGCGAAAGGGGGTGTGGTGGGCCCAGGCCCCTTCACACGGGGGTGACTGGGAACCGCCCAGAGTCACAGCGTAGCCTTGTGGGAGATAGACTAGGGCCTGTGGTTAAGAACTGGGCTCTGGATTCATAGCCTCCTCTGGCTACCTCCCAGAGAATGGCATAACCCTGAGCAGCCTCAGTTTCCTCATCTGTAAAGTGGGAATAATGACTGGAGGCTGGGAAGATTGAACAAGATGGTCTAGATAAAACAGGACGCTGAGTGCCAAGGACGTGGCCATTCTCATCATGGTTGGTCGAGCTGCTGAGCGCTGCCCTGGGGCCGGGGTCTGGCAGTGACAAGATGAATCACTGCCTGGTTCCCCTGGGCTGCAGGGAGAGAGGAACACAGAAACCAGAGGATAAACAAGGATGCTGAGACCAGGCTCGTGCCTCAGAGCCTCAGGAATGGGGAAGTGTGCTGGGGGCGGGCACGGAGGCGCAGCCAGCCTCTGGGCGGGGGTGGGGGGCAGCGGCCCTCAGAGCGGGGAGCAGCCGGGTGCACCCTGGGCCGGGGAGAGGTCCCAGCAGATGCAGGGCTGGGGGAGGGGGGCAGCCAGGAGCCCGTCCCTGGGCCCCGCTGGGAGGCCCGCACCCCGGTGGACGGGAGCGAGGGCAGACGGCGGCCCACCCTGCCCCGCTGCAGGTGGACATCGAGATCAACGGGGAGCCCGTGGACCTGCACATGAAGCTGGGGGACAGCGGGGAGGCCTTCTTCGTCCAGGAGCTGGAGAGCGATGAGGTGAGCACCTCCGTCCTTGACAGCACCTGCCCCTGCCTCTGCCCTGCACTGGTGCCCCCTCTGGGCGGGGTCTTGGGGTTCGTCACTGCCAGCAAGGGTCCCATCACGATCTGCTCTTGGAGCCTGGGTGGAATGTGGGGGGAGGGGAGGGCACGCGGGCCGAGGTCCTCCCCATGGAAAGTGGGGGAAGGTGTCTCGGAAGAGGACACCGGAGCCGGGCCCTGCAGGGTGAGGAGGCGGCCTTCCCTGGCAGCCTGGGGGAGGAGGAGGCAGAGGCGTGGCCAGGGCTGAGGAGCATGAGAAGGCTTGCTGTGGATCTGGGCGGCTCGCCCTGGATCTGGGCGGGCTCAGGGCCGCTGGAACAGGGAGGGACGTGGGTGGAGCACAAGAGAGGGGTGTTTGCGGAGGGAGGCAGGCCCAGCACGAGCCAGAGCCCGCAGAGGTGTTTAAATAGTTGGAGCTTGACACGCTTACACCAAGCCCTGTGCCAGACAATGCGGTGAACTCGGACGAGGGGTGACCCCCAACTTCAAAGGAGGTTCCCGGACAGGCCTGGGAGTCAGACACGGAAATAGTGGCTGATGACACCCTTCGGTCATTACAGCGAAGGGGGCGGGAACCGGGGCCGAGAGTAGTCAGGGCAGACTTCCTGGAGGAGGCGACGCCTGGCTAAGTCTTAAAAGGGAAGTGGGTGTTTCCTGGGGGAGGCGTGGGCAGAGACGACGAGAGGCGGATGCCCAGGTCTGTCCAGGCAGCGTGGGCCACACCCTGGGCTGCCAGGGCTGCGTCACCCCTGAGGGAGCTCCAGGGCCATGCGGCTGCCACCTCTGTCCAGCCTCCACGCCTGCTTCCCTGGCCCCACAGGAGCTCGCTCCAGGGCCTGAGACACTGGCAGGGCTCAGGTGCCTGGAGACGGGAGCGGTCCCCCTCAGCTGTCCCCCGATCGCCCCCACAGGAGAACGTGCCTCCCCGCCTCTGCACGTCCCCCTTGCCGTGGGGAGGCCTGTCGGGGTTCCCCTCGGACTCCCAGCTGGGCACGGCCAGCGAATCCGAGCCCGTGGTCCTGGGCGCGGCCTCCACGGGGAGGAAGAAGAGGCTTCGGAGGAGGAAGCCCCGGTGGAAGGAGGACGCGGCGGCCGACGACTCCAGTTCCGAGGAGCTGGAGGCGGGCGCCGAGAGCGAGCCGGCCCCGCTGGAGAAGCCGAGGCCGGAGCCCGCAGGGTGTGTGCAGGCCAGGGGGGCGCCGCGGGGGTGAGGACGCCAGCCAGCCCGGGTTCAGGCACCGTGCCCTCTGCCGTGCTGTGGGACCCTGGGCGAGGGCCTTGGCCTCTCTGGGCTTAGCCCCTGAGGTCCAGGCTCCCTGCCCTGTGCCGTCCGTGACCATCCCTTCCCCTGTGGCTCTCACAGCATCCAGCGGGAAGAGGAGTCCTTGTCGCAGCCTGCGGACATCTACCCCCTCTCCGACGGCGAGTGGCCCTCCCCGGCCAGGTGAGGACCCGGTGGCCGCAGGCGGGGACTCGGGACCAAGGCGGTTTCCATTTCCATTTTTTTTCTTTTTTTAAAAAAAATACATTTTGCCCAAACCGGTTTGGCTCAGTGGTAGAGCGTCGGTCTGCGGACTGAAATATATTTTAAAAAAATAAATAAATAAAAATATATATATATATATATATATATATATATATATATATATAATTGATTTTTTACAGAGAGGAAGGGAGAGAGATAGAGAGCTAGAAACGTCAATGAGAGAGAAACATCGATCAGCTGCCTCCTGCACACCCCCTACCGGGGACGTGCCCGCAACCGAGGTACATGCCCTTGACCGGAATCGAACCCGGGACCTTTCAGTCTGCAGACCGACGCTCTACCACTGAGCCAAACCGGTTTCGGCCATTTCCATTTTTTCCTAATAAATAATGACTTCGAGCACATTTAATGTGTTTACCAGTCACATGTATATCTCCTTTGCAAAGCGTTTGTTTTCCTATTAAAAAAGAAATTGGTGGTAATATGCACATAACATAAAATGTACCACGTTAATCCTAGTGAAGTGCACGATTCAATGGCATTTAATAAATCTGTAATGTTGTGCCGCCATCCTAGACAATCCCGCTCTAGTTCCCGCATTTTTTCATCCTTCCAAATGGAAATCTTATACCCACTAAACAGCCACTAACTTGTCCTCCTCCCCCGCATCCCCCGATTTTTTTTTTACTGGACTTCCTTCTTATTGATTTCCAATAGTAAGACTTGGTGGGAGTTCTTTATATATTAATATATCCTTTATATATTCTGGGGATGCAACACAAGCATAACTGTGTTTTGAAAATATTTTTCCCAGGCTTGGCGGGGGGCAGAAGGGGGGTGGCAGCAGGCTGGTTTGGGTGTCTCTGAACTCTTGTTTCCTGCAGCCTTTCGTCGGGAGAGCTCACATCCCCTAAGAGCGACTCGGAGCTGGAGGTGCGGACCCCGGAGCCCAGCCCCCTGAGAGCCGAGTCGCACATGCAGTGGGCCTGGGGCAGGCTGCCCAAGGTGAGTTCCCCTGTGCCACCCCCTCCCTGCCTCTCCGGGGACCGCAGGGACTGAGACTGGGCCCACCTAGTGGGGTGTGGGAGGCGGCCCCTGCATCGGCCCTGCCCACACCCTTCCCGCTTGTTCGATGGAAGGTGGCCAAAGCCGAGAGGCCCGTGGCCTCGACGGTCCCCGATGGCAGCACTGGAGCAGCCTCGGCTCACGGAGAGCCCAGCACCCCTGACCTTCCGCCTGACACGGAGGGGCCCGCGCCGGTGGGTCCCCCTCTCGCTGCCCCCGAGAGAGAAGAGGAACCCAAGGCGCAGAGACCCAAGGACGCGGGTCTCTCTCCGGCCTCAAAGTCCTGGAGCTGGGCCGCGCTGGAGGGTCCGGCTCCCCCCGGGCCGCCCGAGGGCTTCTCCCGGAGGAAAGGTGAGTGATGGCCGGACCCCCCACCCCCGTGCTTCCCTGGCCTCACGCTACCTCCGGGGGCGGGGGGGTGGACTCGGGCATCAGGCCTGGGCTGAGCACCCGCTGTGCGCCTGGCATTGTGTCTGACACCAGCCCTCGTGGGGGGCAGACAGACAATGCGTACAGAAGGCGGGAGGAACGTTACAGCGATGGCGCGGTGCCGTTCACTGGGTGGGACGGGGGCCGTCTAGATCACGCGGTCAGGCACTGCCTCTGCACGTGGGCCATGTCTGAGCGGAGACATGAACAATAAAGGCCCAGGCAAGTGAGGATCGGGGGAGGAGAGTGCTAGGCAGAGGGAACGGCATGGTTCAAGGCCACGAGGCAGGACAGAGGTGTCGTGTTTAGGCACTGAGGCAGCTGGTGTGTCTGGAGCGAGGCCTGGGAGAGCAGAGGGAGGGAGCGGGGAGAGGCCAGGAGATGAGCAGAGGCTAGCTGTTCTCGCTCACCCGCTGGGATTGATTCTGAGTGCACTGGCTGGTCCCTGGATGCCCATGGCTATTTAAAATTACAACGAAGTAACAATAAAAAAAAAAAATTCCATGTCTCCATCACACCACATTCTAAGTGTGCTGGTAGTCCCCGTGGCTGTTGGCTACTGGACTGGGCCAGCAGACATGGGACGTTTCTAGCATCGTAGGAAGTCCACTGGCCAGTGCCGCGTTAGGGTGCTCTAGGACAAGGGGGCCTCCTCCTGCTCACACGGCGGAGCACACGCTCGGTCTGCAGCCCACGGCACCCCCTCTGCCCTCAGGCTCCCTGAAGAGAAGCCAGCACCTGGGCCCCATCTACCTGGACGACCTGTCCTCCCTGGATTCTGAGAACGCCGCCCTTTACTTCCCCAAGAGGTGCCCGGGTCCTGGGTGCCGGAGGCTTGGGATCGGGACCTGAGGGGCCAGGGGAGGGCTGTCAGGGGCTTGAGAGGGGTGAGGCCCTCCTCCCAGCCTCCTTGTGTTCATGTCACCGCTGACCCCTCCCCTCCCCGCCCTCCCACCCCCAGTGACCGCGGGCTGGGGCCCAGGAGGTGGAGTGAACCCGGCGGCCAGAAGCCAATGGGGGACCCCAACCCCGAACAGGAAGCAGAACCCACTCCGGACACGGTGGACACGATCGTGCTGTCTCTCTGCGGAGGCCTGGCTGACAGCCGGGACATCTCCCTGGGTATGTCCAACCGGGAGCCCTTCCAAGGGCTGGCCCCGAGCCCTGGCGCTGGGGAGAGCGGCAGGACCCCCGAGGGCGGGGCAGCGGAGGGGTGAGGCTGGGCCAGGCTCCCTACATTCAGCCAGCGGGGATGGGGCATTCCCAGGGGCCCGGGAAACCAAGGCCTGATGCTCAGCTGTGACGTATCCTGTGAGTCCAGGATGGTTCACAGGTTGCAATCCGTCAGCCCCAGGCCCGTCTCTGCCCACCCTCCACTTCCTGGCTAGGGCCGCCCCCCGCCCCCCTCCCAGGCTATGGCCACTCGCACAGGACTCCTCCATTCCTGTGGCTTTGCACCTGCTGGAGCTGGAATAGCAGGTGCAAAGCCACAGGAAGGTAGGAGCCTAGGGAGGCCTGAACGGTACAGTGTGGAGGGACTGGGGCAGTGGGTCCTGCGGGATGCATCAGCCTCTCCCCTCCCTCTCTGCCTCTGTGCCCAGAGAAGTTCAACAAGCACGTGGTCTCCTACCAGGACCTCGTCCAGAACCCTGGCCTCTTGGACGACCCAAACCTGGTGGTGAAAATCAACGAGAAGTAAGTGCCAGGGCGGGGCTGCCGGCCGCCACGGGAGTCCCCCGCCTCCTCCGTGGCCCTGCGGCTCCTACACCCTGTTCTGTCCCCCCAGGCACTACAACTGGGCCGTGGCTGCCCCCATGGTCCTCTCCCTCCAAGCCTTCCAGAAGAACTTGCCCAAGGTAATGGCGAGAGCACCACGGGGCCTCCTGGGGACCGTGCCGCGGCCTCGGGGTGGGCGGCCCTCAGCCAGGAAGCGGAGGGTGGGCAGAGACGGGGCCTGGGGCTGATGCATTGCAAGACCCACGCTGCTGCCAACATTGCCGTGTTGGCAGAGCCCACCCCCTTCCCTGGCGTCCTGGCGCAGCCGGATCCCACTGGATTCGGACTTCACCGCAAAGGAGCTCAGGGCAAAGCAGAGGGGGACGAACACTCGACAGGGACGTGCCTCCAGCAGGACAGACGTTTTCAGATCTGGGAGATGAGGCTTGGGAGAGGAGGTCCCACTCCGCACCTGTCCCTGAGACCCTCTGAGGCTGGGCTGCGGGTGTTTGCCCACTTTATCAGCACGCATTCATTACGTACCTACTATGTGCCAGGGACAGCCATGCCCTCAAAGAAAGACAGTTAAGGACGCAGCCAGGGGAACGTAAAATTCAGCCGTGCGTGTCGGGAAGGAGGGGTCTGGGTTGCTCTGAGAGCCTCACCGGGGAAGTTTGCTGGGCACGTGCCTCCCTCCTGGGCAGAGATCGGAAGGATGAGTAAGGCTGGGCGGGAACAGCATGTGCTGATGCTCAGAGGCCGGAAGGAGCCAGCCTCTTCAGTCCCTCCTGGAGCCGCCACCCTGTCCTAACCTGCGCCTGCCCCTTGTGCCCTCCTGGAAGTGGTGCAGGGCCCCGCCCCGGCCCATTGTTCTCCACTTGGTTCGAGTTGTTGCCCAAAGAGCATCACTAGCCAGACGCAGACAGCGGGTACCTCCCTTTGGGGATGCTGAGCTCCATCCTCTGGCTGGCTCTGGGTCCGAGCTAGACCCACAGCCTGTGAGGAGGAAGAGGGTCCCTCTTCTGCGTGGCTGTCCTCACCCAGACATCCCCACCACTGAGGTCCCTGGGAGACAGCCTCGGCCCGTCCCCAGCTCACGTGGGCACCCCGGCCGACCCACCCCAAGCCCATGCCCTCCTGACGTGGGCGCACCATTCTGAGTTTGTAGGAAGCACAGATCCTAATCGGTATTTCCCACATGCGCGTGTTACCCCCACCGGACAGGAACGGTGACATACGGAGGGCGCATCTGTGGGACAGAATCACCGACTTAGTGCTCTGTATATAAAATCTGTCTTAGAGCACTAGTTAGGTATGCAATTTTACCTATATGTTTCCAAAAATTCTAGTTTAGCACTTCTTAGTTGGGATTCAGGAATCTGTGTTTTAACAACTCCACCAGGTGATTCTCATCATGAGAGAAGTTTGGGAAACACTGCTCTAGCCTGTCCTTCCTTCTGTCACGTGGTGGCATCAGGCAGGGAGAGAAACGTCCCAAAGCTCTGCCTTCAGCTGCCCTGGAGGGACTGACCCACAGGATTCGGAAGCCGGGCCGCGGCTGGGCTAGAGGTCGGGGGTCAGGGCTGGGCCGGAGGGGCCCGGGGTCTCCCGTGCTTGCTTACACGAACCCCACGATGGTGGAGGGTGCGCTTCCTGGGCCTCTGATGTTGGCAGCGCCTCGCTCGAAGGTCAGCCCCAGGCGCTGGGCTCATGCTGGCCTCCAGGGCAGTCTGAGGCGGGTTTGCGGGATGCCGGGGAAAAGCCATGGCCTTTGTCTGCCCGCAGAGCACCGTGGACAAGCTGGAGAAGGAGAAAATGCCCCGGAAGGGTGGGCGGTGGTGGTTCTCCTGGCGACGCAGGGACTTCCCGGCCGAGGAGGTGGGTGGCCACGGTCCCGGGGTGGGGTCAGCCCGGGCAGGAGCAGACTGTTCACTGGATGTTCTTCCCCCAGAGAAGTGCCCCGAGGGAGAAGACCGCAGCCCGGGAGGCACGGGGGTGAGTGGCTCTCTTGGCTGGGGGTGGGGAGGAGGCCTGTTGGAGGGTCGGAGTGGTGCAGGCACCCCTCCCCCAGCCGTGGTTCTCTGTCGCTCCCTCATCACTCCTTCTCCCTTTCTTTCTCCTGAGAAGCGCCCCCATTTCACAGACGGGAAAACTGAGGCTTAGAGATAGACCAAAGGCCCCACAGCTGAAAAATGGCAGAGCTGGAGTGGGTGCCTCGACTCCTGGCCCAGACAGGGGGTTCCTATATTAAGGAGGGCAGAGCCCCTCCTCTCTGCCTGCTGATCTTGCTTCCCTTTCCACCTCCGAGCTGAGCCAGAATGCCCAAGGCGGGAGGGGCGCGCGGGGGAAGGTGGCCAAGGTGAATCCACGGCAGCCAAAGCAGGTTACGTTCGGGCGTAAACCGTAAAACACCTTTCTGGCTTTTTAGGTAAATACCTCCCGGCAGGTCTGGCATCCTGGTTACAGAGAGGCACCGCGGGCCGAGAGCCCGGGCCCTGGCTCCGGCTCTGCCGCCCCCTTTCTGGGTGGAGGGAGGGGTTTCCAGTCCCCGGGCAGACTCTGGGCCGCAGGCTCCCGGTGGCCTGGGCGAGGGGCGTCGCCGGAGCGCAGCTCCCGGTGGCCTGGGCGAGGGGCGTCGCCGGAGCGCAGCTCCCGGTGGCCTGGGCGAGGGGCGTCGCCGGAGCGCAGCTCCCGGTGGCCTGGGCGAGGGGCGTCGCCGGAGCGCAGCTCCCGGTGGCCTGGGCGAGGGGCGTCGCCGGAGCGCAGCTCCCGGTGGCCTGGGCGAGGGGCGTCGCCGGAGCGCAGCTCCCGGTGGCCTGGGCGAGGGGCGTCGCCGGAGCGCAGCTCCCGGTGGCCTGGGCGAGGGGCGTCACCGGAGCGCAGCTCCCGGTGGCCTGGGGCGAGGGGCGTCACCGGAGCGCAGCTCCCGGTGGCCTGGGCGAGGGGCGTCGCCGGAGCGCAGCTCCCGGTGGCCTGGGCGAGGGGCGTCACCGGAGCGCAGCTCCCGGTGGCCTGGGCGAGGGGCGTCACCGGAGCGCAGCTCCCGGTGGCCTGGGCGAGGGGCGTCGCCGGAGCGCAGCGCCTCCGGCGGGCGGGCGGAGGTGCTGACCGCTGGGCCGCCCGCAGGGAGAAGTCGGATGTCCTGAGCAGCGAGGAGGACGCCCCCGACAGCCCCGTCATCCTGGAGGCGCCCTCCCGGCCGCCCCTGCCTCCTGCCTACACGCCCGCCTACAAGAAGTCCCTCCGCCTCTCCTCGGACCAGATCGTACGTGGGCCCCGGGGGTGTGCATGGGGGGTGGCGGGGGTGGGGTAACTCTGTCAGAGCCCCACGGCCACTGAAGCCCGGAATCCAGCCCCTTGGCAGCCTCTGAATCCCCCAGGGACAGGGGCTCGCTGCTCTACGTGCCGGTCCGTTTCTGTCCTCCAGTGCCCTCGCGGGAGGAGCCCTCTCTCGGCCTAAAATACCAGCCTGCAGCGGGCGGCGGGCTGTGTTCTGGCCCTTGGAGGCCACCTACAGGAATCACATGTTGGCCCTGGGTTCACGGCTCTGAGCTCAGGAACAGGTGGCTCCCGAAATAAGGATGTTTTCTCTCTGAAAACATCACAGGAGGTGCCCGGGGGCCGGGCCGGTCCGGCACAGAGCGGCTGCCACCTGCGTGGTGCCCCGGACCCACCCCGGCGATGGCTGAGCTGCCCGCCTCCTTCCCTGTGGACCAAGGGAAGGGTCTCTCGTTGGGATGTCACGGGGCTGCCGTGAGGATCCCACAGGGCCTTTCCATACAGTGCGGTGTCTCCCTGTCAGGGGCCGTGCCTGCCCCGGGGCTGGCCTGAGAAGCTGGAGTGGGAGCTGCGGGCCAGGCTCTGTCCTCGAGCTTCACCCCAAAGGAACACAGAGGGAGGTTAGGGCTCCTGTGCTGGCCCTGTGCCGCCCCCCCCCGCCCCCCTGTTCCCCCTCACTGCCTCCTCGGGCCACCCTCTGCCACGTGGCACTCTCTGAGGGATGCAGGCGGGTTCTCTGAGCCAGGAACGTGAGGAGAAGGAGAGGCCTGGGGGTTGAAGGCCACAGTTTGGGGTGGCAAGGGGCGGACGGTGCCTGGCTGTGGCTGATCACAGCTCTCCCCACCTTTGCCCGGCCCCAGCGGCAGCTGAACCTGCAAGAAGGTGCCAACGAAGTGGTCTTCAGCGTGACCACCCAGTACCAGGGCACCTGCCGCTGCAGCGCCACCATCTACCTGTGGCAGTGGGACGACAAGGTGGTCATCTCGGACATCGACGGGACCATCACCAAGTGAGGCCTGGTTGGTGGGGGTGGGGTGGGGGGAGGCCTGGAAATGTGCCGTCCTCTGCGCCGGGGCGGGGGCCAGGGGAGAGCCCTCCCCAGTGCACCGTCTTGGGGCTGGGAGCTGGGCCCCAGGCCTGGAGCATGAGGGCCGCCTGAGGCTGCCTTGGAGTGACCCCTCCTCTGGGGTCTAGGTCGGACGCTCTGGGCCACATCCTGCCCCAGCTGGGGAAAGACTGGACACACCAGGGCATCACGAGTCTCTACCACAAGATCCACCTGTGAGTGCTGGGGCCGGGGCTGGGCCCCAGGGAGGGAGGGAGGGAGGGAGCGACAGGACCGTCTAGGCCACCATGGCCCCGGCCCTGGGAAGCCAGGCTTGGGGACCAGCAGGGCCCAGAGAGGAAGAAGCTGAGCCATGTCACTGGAGTGCTGAGACCCACCCACCAGGCCTCCCGGGGAAGACTCGTCTCCTGGGGTGTGGGATCGGGGTCTGACTGCTGGGCTTCACGCTCCAGAGGAAGTCTGCAGACTGGCTCACACCTTGTCCTCTCAGCCTGCCCAGCCGTTCTCCTGGACCGCTCCCTGCAAAGGCCTCTAAAATAAGTCTGGAGGCTTGAGCTGAGCTGGCTGAAGCCAAGAGGGCAGGATGGGTGGTGCCACCTGTCCCTGTGCCGGGACAGGCCCCCTCATGGCTCCGTGCCACCCGTCTCCACCCCCAGAAACGGGTACAAGTTCCTGTACTGCTCCGCGCGGGCCATCGGCATGGCCGACCTCACCAAGGGGTACCTGCAGTGGGTGAGCGAGCGGGGCTGCGGCCTCCCGAAGGGCCCCATCCTGCTGTCTCCCAGCAGCCTCTTCTCCGCCCTGCACAGGTAAGCCCTGCAGGGCAGGAGCCCACAGCCCGGGAGGGGGGTGCAGGCCCACTGCCCACCCAGGCCGGCACTGGGCCCATGTCACCTGACCTGCCGTCCTCCCATTGCTCCCCCTCCTCCCTCCGCTGCCTTCCCTGCCCCGGCCCCGCCCCGCAGGGAGGTGATTGAGAAGAAGCCAGAGGTGTTCAAGATCGCCTGCCTGAGCGACATCCAGCAGCTGTTTCTGCCCCACGGACAGCCCTTCTATGCCGCCTTTGGGAACAGACCCAACGTGAGTGTCTCCTCCTCGAGGCCCGAGGCCCCTCTCCCCGCCCCGCAGCCCACCAGCCCCTCCTTGTCCCCACAGGACGTCACCGCCTACCAGCACGTGGGCCTGCCTGCATCTCGGATCTTCACCGTCAACCCCCGGGGAGAGCTCATCCAGGAGCCCATGAAGAACCACAAATCCACGTGAGGCCAGACCCTGCCCCAGGTCCCCGGGCCCTGCCGTGTCCCCACACCCCAGCCTCTGCCTGGGCTCCAGCTCCAGCCCTGCACCGGGGCCTCTGTGGCTGCCCAGGCCTCCCAGGCAGGGTGCAGCTGGCCTGATGGGATGTGGGGATTAGGGGGGGCGTGGCCTGGCTGCAGCTCAGGCCCTCAGTGCCGGCCCCTTCTTGCTCGTAGGTACAAGCGGCTCAGCGAGGTGGTTGAGCTCCTCTTCCCGCCCTTGGACCGTGGCCCCAGCACAGACCTGGCCAGCCCTGAATACAGCAGCTTCTGCTACTGGCGGGAGCCGCTGACCGCTGTGGACCTCGACACCCTGGCCTGACCCCGCTTCCTCCCTGGCCTGGCCCAGGACTGACCGGGGATCCCAGGACCTCGGGGGTGGGAAGCTCGGTGCCACAGGACCAGCCGGACGTGGAGCGGGGAGAGGACGGCTGGTTGGTCGGCAACCTCGCTCCTCCCGGTCCTGTCTCCTGCCTCTGCCGGCGGAGCTGCAGGGGGTGGGGCGGCTGTTCCGGGCCTCAGCTGGCCTGCGGCGATTAAATGACTGTCACCTGGGCCCTTGCAGTGTTCTCCGAGACCTCGATGTCTCTGTCCCTGTCACTCTTGAGACTCTACCTCAACTCCTGATGGGACAGAGGGAAGAGGGAGGCCCCACTGAGGCTTGAGAGCGGTAAGCACAGAGAAGGCTGGCGGCGGGGCACAGACTAGCATCTGGGAGGAACACAAGGCCCCACCACCACCACCCCTTCAGGGAGCCTCTGAGGCCAGGCCCTCACACAGCCCTGGCCCCTTCCCGCAGCTCTCGAGCCAGACACCTCAGCACGTCCCCTGAGGATGCAGCCCCAGATCCTGCCAAGCAGGTGGGGTTGGCCTGCCGCCCTCCCCGAGTTCGGTGCCCACACAGCTGCTGAGCAGACTCTTGCCCGAGGAGCTGTGGGAAGCAGGACGGACACCCGCTGCAGTCATCCCTCCCACCGACTCTGGGGAAGAAAGTACCTTCAGTTTAGAAAAGGCTAAAAGCTTTAATCTGGGCCTCCTGATAGCACCATAACCCTCCCGACAGCACCATAGTGGAGAACGGAATTCCCAAGTGTCCAGAAGCTGGGAGGCAGGGCGACTGGAACTTGCAGAGCAGCACGAGGGGGGGGGGGGGGGGGAGCTGCCATGGGGAAACTGAGGCCAGGAGGGTCTCTGGGACCTGTGCAGGCCAGATGCACGCTCGCACTTCCAGATTGCTCCTTGGTCATGTTCCACCTGCATTCCTCACGACTTCATGACCATCCAGGCGAGGCGTTTGCAAGGATTCTGGGAACGAGGTCCGGAGCCCTCCTTCCTCCAGCCGTGGCCTTCTGCCCAGGGCTTGGCCCCATTCCGGCCATGACGTACATGAGAGTGGCCCTCAAGATCCCCCCCACACACACACACGAAGAGGAGGGGACTGTGTGGGGCCCGGAACTGCAGGGGATCTCCGAACAGATCCCCTGGGCCTGAGGCTGTCCTCTGGGAATCGACAGGTCCCCTAAGCCCCCACCTTGGGGGAGGACCCAAAGGAATAAAGAGAAGTCGTGCCTGAGTCTGTGTGTGTGTTCTGCCCGGAAGGGCCTGTGGTGGCGGGAGCCTCCGGTCCTTGGTTCAGAAATAGCTTCTGTGGAGCTGCCAGGTGTGAGGACAGGGCCGATGGGCAGCACCTTCCTGCAGAGGGCGGGGGAGAAGCTCAGGGGACAAAGGAACCAGGAGCCTCCATGGGCTCGGGCCAGCTGCCCATGGGCAAAGGGGCATGTGGACAGGCCACTGTCTGAGAACAGACCTGCAGTCTGCGCCCAGGAGCCAAGTCATGTCTGCAGAAGGGCAACTGGCAAGCTGGATGGTGAGGTCCCTTAGGTGTGCAGGCACATTGTACTCGCCTTGGCCGCTGCCCTGAGCTGTCCAGTTGGTGCAGCAGTGAGCATGGAGGTTCATGTCTGAGGCAGTCACGTGCAGCTGGACCAAGACTGTTCCTTCAGTAGCCTCTGCAATGGCCGAGGGAGGCTGGGAGCACGGTCTGGGCTCTGGGGCGATGTCCCCAGGGTTGGTAGGATCTAGGGGTTGGGTCCTGTCCAGCCTGCCTTAGTTGGCCCGCCCCGGCCGCCCCTGCTCCGCCAGCTGGGCTTGGCAATCCAGCAGGTCATCCCGGAGGCGGGCGATGTCCTGTGCGTGCTGGGCCAGCGTGCGGTTCAGCCGATCCACGTGGCCCCACAGGCCCTCCCCGGGCCTGCGTGGGTCAGCGGGCAAGCTGCTGAGGTCTGCAGCCACTGGGCCCAGCTTCCCACACATGCCCTCCACGTGGGCCACCCTCTGATCGAAGTGGCCCACCGCCAGCTGGAGTTCCTGGGCTGTGTCCTGGCAGCGGCTCAGCCCGCCCGCCACGTCGGCCACGCCGGCCTTGAGCTGCTCCAGCTCCCCCCGCAGGCTCAGGACCTGCCTGTGGCCGGCTCGCAGCCGCGAGCCCTGGCTGCTGACCTGCTCCTGGATGGCGTGGACCTCGGCCTCCACCTTGCGTTCCCGCTCGTCCAGGGAGCTGTTGGTGGCCAGGAAGGCGTCGGAGTACTGGCTGACGGAGTCGCTGAGGCCTGTGAGCGACTTGCTCACGGAGTTCAGGTTGACCTTGAGCAGGGTGATCTCGCCCTGGAGCGAGCTGCCCGCGGCTTCGGCCAGCTGCCCCTGGACCTCGGCCACGGTGCCGTTGAGCTGCTGCAGTAAGGCCGTGTGGCTGGCCACCTGGCGGAGGAGGACCTCGATCTGGCTCTGCCAGGCCTTCACTTCCGCCACGAGGTTGTTCAGGACCGCCGAGGTGGCGCTGGGGGCACAGGAGGCCTCCAGCGAAACCAGCCGTTGCTCCAGCACCGCGAGCTCTGCCCGCACCAGGGGCCCCGCTGGCCTGCCCGGCGGGGTGCCGTCAGGGCCCAGCTCCCCGGCCAGCGCCAGCAGGCGCTCCTCCAGGCCGTGCACGCGCTCCTCCAGCGTGGTCCTGAAACCGCCCACCCCGCCTCCCCCCTCCCCCACCGCCCCACAGCAGCCCCGCCCTCCGCGCTCTGTCCCATTGAGGGTCCCCAGGCCCTCAAGAAGTCCGTCCACACCCCCGTCGAGCATGGCAGCGGAGAGCCGCGTGAGCTCGTCCCCGGTGCCGGGGCCGCCACGGCCCCTCTGGACCTCGGTGACGGCCTGCAGGTTGCTCTCGAGGCTGTCCATGCGGGCGCTGACCAGGGCGAGCTGGCTGCAGCAGCTGCCCCTGCCGGCCACGCTCAGGCCCTGCAGCCGGGTGCCCAGCTGCGAGAGCTCCCGGCGCAGGGCCAGCTCCCGGCCATCCAGGCTCTGGTGCAGCCGCAGGCTGGCCGCCTGGCCCTCCTCGCACTGCCGCCGCACCTCCTGCACCCGCAGGTCACACGCGCTCTCCACGCCCTGCAGCTTCTGCTCGAAGCCATCCAGCAGGCTCCCCCAGAGCTGGTGCAGCCGGCGGTCCACGTACTCGTCCAGCAGGGCCAGGGAGGTGAGCGGAGACGGGGGCGCCTCCCGGAGCCGCTGCAGGTGGGCCTCGTGGCCGAGGGCCAGCCCGTGCACCTCGTCCAGCAGCCGCACCTTGGTCCGCAGCGTGTCGCTCACCTCGGTCACCTTGCTCAAGATCTCATCCAGAGGCGGCGTGAGCGGCCCTCCGGCCCCGTCTCCGGGGTTCGCAAACCCCTCGGGGATGCCTCCGAAGCCCACACGCGGATCAGGAGCTCTGTTGGGGTCCTCGTGGCTGGCCACCAGGCCGCTGAGGGTGCCGTATGCTTGTGCCAGGCGCTGGACATCGCCCTCCAGGCGTTCTAGCCGCTCACCAAACAGCCCTAGGCTTTTCCGTCCTGGGAAAGAGGAGAGAACCCCGGGGTGGGATCGCTGGCCTGGCTCTCCCAGCTTGTCCCGGTACCATGCCACCTGGGAGACTTTCTGTCCTAAGCCAACCTTGCTGGGCATAGCTCTGCCTTTTGGGGAGCGGGCCTGGAGGCTCACCCTTTTGCCCAGCACGAGATGCACCCTCCCTGACCCTGCCCACGCTCAGCTAGCTTGGCTCAGTCCCCTTCCCGCCTCCCCCCGGAAACCCAACCCCTCTGGTAGGGCCTCCATGGGCAGACTCACCGTAGGGGCTGGGGGTGGCTCTGCCGGAAGGAGGGGGCCTGGGGCCTGGGCTCAGCTGCCCAGAGGGAATCTGGGGCTCCGGCTCCGGCTGGGGAGGCGCCGCCCCCTGGTCTGTGAGGTGCTCGGGGCAGCCTTCTCCAGTGAGCCCAGGGCAGCAGCGCCAGGAGAGTTCCGTCACCTTCTTGTAGCCGAGCTTGTACTTGGGTCTGAGCGCCGTGCGGTACCTGGGCCAGGGGTGGGGAGAGGGCAGGGCTCGGTGTCTGTGGGCTGAGGCGCCTGCCTCCTGGCAGGTGACCTTGCCCCCAGGCTGGTGTTCAGGGCCACGCTGACACCCAGACACAGTCAGGATGTCCTGCCTCCACAGCGCCCCCAGGGTTCCCTCTCCTGGGCTGAAGGCAATGGGCCGGGGATGGAAGCAGGTCTTGCCAAGGCTCAGAGAAGGGTTAGGGGGCTCAGGGAGAAGCCCCACCTCATCCTGTGAGCCTGGGGACAAGGGGAACAAGAATTTAGCCCCAAGTTCTTACACCTCCAGTAGGACATGATCTCACTCATCTAGGGGAAACTGTGAACAACATAGACTGATGAACAAGAACAGACCCGGAGAGAAGGAGCCATGGGCCAGACAGCTGGACCTCAGAGGGAGGGTGGGGTTAAAAGGGAGAGATCAACCAAAGGACCTGTGTGCACACATAGGAGCCTAACCAGTGGTCAAGGACAATAGGAGGGTGGGGGATGGGAATGGTGGGGATGAAGACAAATATGTGATATCTTAATAAAGAAATTAAAAAAAAATTTTTTTTAAATAGCCGAAACCGGTCTGGCTCAGTGGATAGAGCGTCAGTCTGCGGACTGAAAGGTCCCAGGTTCGATTCCAGTCAAGGGCATGTACCTTGGTTGCAGGTACATCCCCAGGCGTGCAGGAGGCAGCTGGTCAATGTTTCTCTCTCATCGATGTTTCTAGCTCTCTATCTCTCTCCCTTCCTCTCTGTGAAAAATCAATAAAATATATATATATATATATATATATATATATATATATATATATATATATATATTTTTTTTTTTTTTTAAATAGAGCTACAGTAAAAAAATAAATTAATTAAAAAAAATAATTTAGCCCCAAGGCTCTCAAGGTCACTGGACACCCTGGAGCTCATGCCGCCATCAGACATTTCCCTGTGGCTTTGGTGGGACCCTGAAGAATCCCGACAAAGGTTGCTGCTCTGGCCCTGGGGCAAGCAGCTCCTCTCACTGCCCCGGGGGCCACTCCTTCCTCCCAGCAGCTCCCCATCCTCTCCACTCCTTCCTCCCAGCAGCTCCCCATCCTCTCCACTCCTTCCTCCCAGCAGCTCCCCATTCTCTCTACTCCTTCCTCCCAGCAGCTCCCTATCCTCTCCACTCCTCCCTCCCCTCCTCCGAAACCCAGCTCTGGTCATGGAGGCTGGCGACAAGGCACCTCTGGCTTTGAGCACAGAGGTGAGGGGCCCGGGTGGAAGGCAGAGCAGGGGCCAGGGCCGCACCTGTTCCCCCGCTGAAGGCACACCTGGGGCACGTGCCCGAGGATCCCGAGCCCACAGGCTCGTCTTCAGACCCGCACTGGAACTCTCCAGGCACAGACCTGAGCATCCCCCGTGTGCAGTACCGCACAGCCTCACAGGGCCCCGTCGGTCCGGTCTGAGCCCCCTGGCAGGTCCTCGGGGCCACTCTCGGACACCGGATATAGTCTCGATGTCTTCCTGCCTCCATACACCCCGTCCCCTCCCTTTCCTGTGCTGAAGGCGACAGGGCCCCGCACCCTCCCCGCTGGCCTGCCCTCTCCACATCACCACAGCCCTACCTGAGTCTGCCCGGGGCCCCTTGGGCATTAACCACTGCCAGCGTGACCCTCTGCTCTCCCCTGTGCCCCCACCCCCACCCCTTGCCCCTGCTTCTTTCTTGCCTGGTGCTGCCTCTCCCCTAGAAACCCTCCCCTGGTGCCCATGGGGGCGCTGACCAGCCCAGCCTGCCCCACCCCTCCCTGGCCGCTCCACGGGGCTGGTGTGGGCTCTGAGAGAGTCTCAGCCTCAGGCAGGCCCGGGGCCTGGGCCCAGGGATCCTGAGTGGGCGGGGCGGGGGTGCACTCACGTGACTGTCCCGGGGCACTGGGGCCCCCATCCACACGGCCGGTACTCCGCCTTCACGTAGCTCTCAGCTCCCTCCTGTAGGACACAGGTCACATTCCTGTGCACCACGTAGGCGCAGAGGGCCCTGCAGGGAGAACGGCAGCCTTGGAATATCTGGCCCGGGCCAGGCCCACTGAAGCTCCTTCCCCCCCCTCCTGCATCTGCAGGCCTCAGTGGGAGAGGGGATCCCCGTCTTTTCTCTCCTGCTTCTCCTTATTCCTGGGAGCCAGGGCGCTCGGCCTGGGGTCCCGCCCACTGCTGGTTCCAGCCTCCCCAGTGGGTTGGTCACTGGGTTCAGCTCTGTACTGAACCAGGAGTATGGTGCCGCTGCCCTCCCCTGGTCTGCCCTCGGCCCTCCCCGGCCGGAGAGGCCCACCCTGGACTCCCCATCCTGGGCTTTGCCACACTCTAACTCCTTCACTGGCTCTCAACTCCTCACCTTAGCTCTGGAGGCGTCTGAGGTCTCACTATGGTTCACAAGGCCTTTGAAATCACCCCTCTCTCTTCCTCCCCTGACCGATGACCGACTCCTGGGGCAACGCACCCGCCTCGTACCTTTCTGGCCCCTGCCTCTGTTCTGCTTCCTTGTCCTCAGATCACTTCCTCCAGGAAGCCTGCCCTGATGTGCCCAGGCCCGCTCGGTGTCAGCTACTGGCCTGGCCCTTCTCCAGCACCTCTGACATGCAGCTGGAGTTCAAGTGCAGCAGAGCCCCTACCTCGCCCGGGGACCAGTTGGCATGCCACTGCCGCTTTCTCAAGCCCAGATGCAGTGGAGACAGGGGAGGGGCTACAACCCCACTCACAGGCCACGGGGATGGGACGGCGGCCGCAGGCATGCACCGGCCACCTGTGGACGGCCGTGGGGCTGCAGCCACAGCACGGACCCAGGACCAGGACCAGGACCAGGACCCGGACCAGGACCAGGACCAGGACCCGGACCAGGACCAGGACCAGGACCAGGACCAGGACCCAGGAGTCCCAACCAGCCGGCTCTGGGGCCCACCCACGAGGGTGCTGCCCAGGGGGCTGCTGGGGCCAGGCTGACCGAGGCGCAGGGCTCCATCTCCAGCCCGTGGGGCAGGAGGGGAGGGGAGGGGGTGGAGGCCCGCGCCGCGTGGGGGAGAGCGCGTCCCGCGTGCGCACCGCCTCCCCCTCCCCTCCACCTGGTCCCGGCGCCCGGGCTGCAGGGCGAGCGCAGCTGGAAAATGTTACTCCGCTGGAGAGGTTTCCGCGGGCACTGCCAGCCCCCGCCGCCCGCCAGCCCGGCTTCCCTTTCCCGCCGGCCCGCGCCCCAGGAGGGGCTCCTGCCGCCCGGCGCTCAGCCGGGCCGCCCCTCCGCGCCGCCGCCCGGGCCGAGCCTGCCGCTCCGCGCGGCGGGCAGGTGGGAGCGGCCCCCAGTCCCCCCGGCCCCCGGCCCCCCGGCCCCCGGCCCCCCGGCCCCCTGTCCCCCCGAACCCCCGACTCCCCGTCCCCCCGCCCTCCCCCCTGTTCCTCCGGCCCCCCGGCCCCCCGACCCCCCGACCCCTCGGCCCCCGTCCCCCCTGTTCCCCCGGCCCCCCGATCCCCCGGCCCCCCGACCCCCCGGCCCCCGCCCCCTTGTTCCCTCCGCCCCCCAGTCCCCCCGTCCCCCCAATCCCCCGGCCCCCGTCTCCCCGGCCCCACGGCCCCCGCCCCCCCTGGTCCCCGGCCCCCCGGCCCCCGGCTCCCCTGGTCCCCCGGCCCCACTGTCCCCGGCCAGCGCCGCGGCCCCCCTGAGCCCCCCATCCCCCCGCCCCCCTGAGCCCCCCGGCCCCGGCCCCGCGCGGCCCGCCTTACTTGTGCGGCCCCGGGCGCAGCCGCGGGCGCCACCCCGCCGTGTAGAGGCTGAAGCGGGGCGCCCCGGGCGGCGCGGGCCGCGCCAGGAGCGGGGTGCCCTTGGCCTGCGCCCCCGAGAGCAGCGCCGCCGCGGCGCACAGCCACAGCGGCAGGCGGCCCATCGCCGCCGCGACCCGCCGTGCGCGCCCGCCGCCTGGTCCGCCGCTCCGCCCGGCGCTCCGCCGCCGCCGTCTGTCCGCCGGAGTGGCCGCTGCGCGGGAGGGCCGCGGAGGGCGGGGGGCGGGGCGGGCTCTGCGCCGGTTAGCACAGACCGGGCCTCCGCGCTCCGCCGCCGCCCCTCCCTCCGGCCGCCGCCCCCCGCCCCGCCCCGCCCCGCCCGCCAGGAAGAGGTTAAGGAGGAAGCGGCCCGGGGCGGTGGGGGCGCAGGCCGAGCGCCCTGGGCGGCCCCCCGAGCTCCCCCATCCACATGCACCACATGCACCGGGGAGCAGCGGAGCCAGATCCCCGGGCTGCCTGGGTGCGGGGCTCCCGGGAGCCGCCCCCCATCCGCCCCGACACATCGGTCCTTAAGCTCCATTGTGCACCTGGGGCCGCCGGAGCAGAGAGGACCGGGCTCCGGAGCCGGGAGGACCGGGGTTTGCGCCCGCCAGCACCTCCTTAGCCACCGCCTGGGAACAGGCCCCAGACCCGCCCTGTGGGCACGCTGCCTCCGGGCACCCTCGTGGTCCCGAGGTGCCCAGGACACGGGATTACTGCTGCGGACTCCTCCTCGCTAAGCCTCCGCAGCCTCATCTGGTGGCCGTCCCGCTGGGTTCCTGGCGGGGTCCGTGTCATCCCTGTCTCCCGCAGCCCGGGACGCTCCGCTGCTTTCGGAGCATCTTGGAGCTGGTGGCTAGCTGGACCCCAGCGCTGGCTCCTTGTTAGCATCTGGTCAAAGATAGCCTTCAGGTGTTTCTCCCAGGGAGCTGCTGTTGAGCCAGGCTTCCTCCATTCCCATTCCAGAGGCTCCAGGGAAGGACCTGCCTCTCCTCTGGGCCCCCTGGCAGTCCTTGGCAGTCCTTGGCTGGTAGCACATCACTCCGGCGTCTGCGTCTGTCTCCATGTGGCCTTCTCCTAACCAGCTAGACTGTGTCCTCTCTTCTCATAAGACCCCCGGCCACAGAAGTCAGGGCCCGGGGCAAATGCAGTAGGACCTAATCTGAAGTAATAACACTGCAAAGACGCTATTTCCACAGAAGGCCGCCTTGGAAGGGTCTAGGTCCAGTGGTCAGCAAACTGCGGCTCGCGAGCCACATGCGGCTCTTTGGCCCCTTGCGTGTGGCTCTTCCACAAAATATCACGGCCTGGGCGAGCCTATGTTGAAGAAGTGGCGCCAGAAGAAGTTGAAGTTTAAAAAAATTTGGCTCTCGAAAGAAATGCCAAACGTTGTCCTGTTGGTATTGGTTCTGTGGACTGATGAGTTTGCCGACCACTGGCCTAGGTGGACATACATTTTTGGGGGGGCACAGACATGATCCAACCCACAGGATGCCTGCGGAGTGGTGAGAGGACAAGGCGTGTGGTTCTGTGGCCATGGCTCTGCGGGAATTACGGGGGTGGGGGGTGGGGGGCGCTGAGGAGGAGAATTCGCCAGGAGAGAGGGGCAGAGCGGAGAGGCAGTGGCCATCTGGTGCCTGCCTTCCCCTGTCTGCTCCCAGGAACCCACTCCCCTTGAGCTAGCTCGAATGGGCTTCTGGTCCCGGCAACCAAATGATGCCGGTCTAAGTAAGACAGTCTTTCACCCTCCACCACAGACCCGCCGAACGCGTTACTTTAATCTCCGGCCTCTCTCGGAGATGCCAGGAGCCGTGTGGCTGAGGGCAGGATGCGGCGTCCAGAGCGCGCTCTTGATCTGTAGCCGCTCGTTTCCGCCCCGTGGAGAGCGGGAGACACCGGAGGGAGATGCCCGGGCCCTGCCCCTCGCCCTCTGCCCACCGGGCTCAGACTGCCTGGCAGCACCCTGCCCCGCGGCTCTGCCAAAAACCCCCTCCCCGTCGTCCCAGCAACTGCGATCCTTTTCCAAGGGGTCCCGCCCCTTCCTCTTCCTCCTCTCCCTGGCCCAGATGTGGGGCCCACGGCTCCCGGGGAGGAGGCCAGATCCTGTCTGAACTTGGAAAAACCCACACAGCAAGGGGCTGAGAGCACAGCCGGACCCCGCGCCCCTTCCCCGGGTGGCTGACATCACACCGTGTTTCATTAGAACGGCCTCCTTCATCAGAACGGTCTCGGGAGCCAGCGCTGGGGCCCCTCCCGGCGAGGAGGGAGGACATGGTGGGTGGGGGTGGGGGAGATGCTCGGGGTCTTGGCTGGATCCAGGCAGAGGCCGGGGTCTCCCCCGCAGAGGCTGAGGCCACTCTGCACGTGCCAGACAGGAAACCGAGGCAGGCGGAGGCTGCGGAGGGAGGCGGACCTGTCCTTCCCCCCAAACTCAGACTGGAGTTTCCGCACCTGAATGGAGGCGGCGGAGGGGCCAGGCACAGGGGTCACACTCTCTGTTCATGGGGACGTGCACGGCCGCAGCCAGACACATGTGGTCCACCCCACACCAATTCCCTGTACACACACACGCAGAAGCATACTTTCCCCATCTCCACTGGCCCCTCAGGGCCAGCTGTGCCACCTCTCTCTTCAGGAGGGACAGGCAGGATGCCATCGGGACAGCAAGGGAACCTGGGCAGGGAGCACAGTCTTGCGTTTGGGGTCCATCAGTGAGTGGCACGGTGGGGGGCGTGCGTAGGAGCCTCTGCCAGACCCTGAAGCATATCCTTCCTCCGGGGGCTCTCGGCGCAGAGGGAAAGCCGGCTCCTGGGACACAGAGGCGGGTTTGCACGGTGGTGACCCCTCCCCTGGGACAGCCCTTCCAGGCCTCCGAGTGCTTCCCAACACGCCAGGCTCCTCTCCCTCTCCAGGCTCCTCCCACCCCCCAGGTTGTTCTCTGCGTTGTAGGGAGGCCCACCCACCACATAGGGTCAGAGAGAGCGTCACAGAACCTTATGGAAAGCCGTTCCCCTAAAAGAGACAGAAGTATGCCGAAATTGGTTTGGCTCAGTGGATGGAGCATCTGCCTGCAGACTGAAAGGTCCCGGGTTTGATTCCGGTCAAGGGCATGTACCTTGGTTGCGGGCACATCCCCAGTGTGGGGTGTGCAGCAGGAGGCAGCTGGTCGATGATTCTCTCTCATCGATGTTTCTGGTTCTCTATCCCTCTCTCTTCCTCTCTGTAAAAAATCAATAAAATATATTTAAAGAGAGAGAGAGAGAGAGAGAGAGAGAGAGAGAGAGAGAGAGAGAGAGAGAAATAGAAAGCCCTCACCTGCTAGCTTCCTGGCACAAGCTTTTCCCTCCACGAGGAGCCCCCGATGGGAGAAATTCACCCACCCCGGAGTCCACAGGTGGAAGCACCCGTCCTACAACACAAGCTCTGGCTCCACCCCCCACCAGCTCCTTCCTTCTGAGCCTGCGCAGTCCCCTCCCTGCCCATGGGGCCACCTGTGGACGTTCTGTGCGGCGAGCTCTGCCCGGCTCCCTCTCTCCTCAACATAAACACCGGCACGCAAAGCCCGGGCGGCATTTCGATTGCAGGTCCACGGCTTCAGAGAAGGTTACCGTTAAACCTGCACGCCGGCTTCTCCGGGACCCCAGGGCGTGTCCATGCGCAGCCCCAAGGCGAGGGCCTGGGAGAGGGTCCGGAGATCATGGACCCCAGATGCTGAAAAGCCAGGAGGGACTGCCACCGAGTTCGAGCTGCTTAGAAGGGATCTTAAAAACATCGTGCAGTGCTGGTGGACCCTCCCTGTGGACACATGCGAACCAGATGCCATCGTTTATGCAAACGATATGCAAAATATATGATGGGCCTCCCAAGGCTCCCAAATGCCAGATGTGGCCCCTGGGGACCCCGAGGATGCCCGATTGTGGGGAACGGAGATGACCTCGGACGCGTCCGTCTCTTGTGGTGGACAGAAGGGGCTGAGCTCTGAGGCTGTTTGTGCCCCGGGGGGAGGGGATCCGACAAGGAGCCAACTGGGCCCGGCTTTGAATCCCAGCGCCTCCATTTGCACGTTGCGTGAGCTTCACGGAGCCACGTCGCCGCTCTGAGCCTCTGTCCCCCCAGCTGTGAAACAGTTACCGTGAGGGCTACAGGAGAACACGAGCTAAGCCGCCATCTGCAGGGCCGGGCACTGAGAGGCTCACAGGAGACAGGGCTCAGAGTGCCTCTCTGAGAGGCGAACGTCTGGGCTGCTTTCCACTCGCCGAAGCGGTGGCTGCCGCGGCGGGACCCTCTCCCGGGGCAGCCGCGCGGCCGGGGCTCGGGAAGGTCAGTGCCGATGGGCCAAGTACCCACGTGCTCCTCGTTTGTCCAGAAATCTGCCAGGGGTCCCACCCGACATGGCTCAGCGATGTCCCTGGAGATGCCCTGTGCGGAGAGAACACCCCAGGCAGCAGGCGCAGCGGGTGCGAGGCCAGGAGGCAGGACGCTGCTCCGTGGGTGTGCATGGAGAACTGCAGAGCTGGGGGGGCCCTGAGAGAGGCTGCCGGAGAGCACACAGGAGGGACAGGTACCCCAGTGAAGAGCCTGGCGGCACAGCCAGGGCACAGCGCTCAGAGCTGGTGTGAAACATGCCCTTAGGCTGTCACCGCACAGAGCTGGGGGGTGGGGGAGGGAGGCTGCCAGGAGGCAGGGGGTGGGTGGCTCCGGGGTCCATCCCAGAGGCTCGGAGGGCAGGGAGCCGACAGGCCTCGGTGGCTGGTTTGGAGACGGTGAGTGCGGGAAGCATTCTGGAGGGTGCCAGGCGGAGGGAGACAAAGCGTTGGCACAGGGGCGGGCGCCCATGTGTGGGCGAGTGTGGGCGAGAGGAGGGCCTGATGAGCGGAGCAGGGCAGACCGGCCGCGGGCAGCCACAGCCGGGCGGGGGAGGCTGGGCCTGGAGAGGGCGGCCTCCGGGCAGGCGGGCGCTGACAGGAGTGGGTTCCAGAGGGCTGGGAGCCGCTCCCCGCGCAGGGCGGGGTGTAAGGCCCCGGGAAGGGCTCCGGCCGGCTCTCCTCTCACTCTCCTATTCACGGGCAGCGGAGTAAAAACCACAGGATTACCCGGTGACAGAGGAGCCGGCATGCGAGGGGCGGGGGCAGCGAGGCCGAGCCAGGCCGGGCAGGGGCTGCCCTCCACTGGGAATGGGGAGGGGGCGGTCATTGCTATGGAAACTCAGGCTTGGCTAGGCAGGGCCTGACCTCCACCGGGACACTGCCCTCATCTCAGACCCGCTCCGCCTTAATCCCTTCATCCTCAGGACATTGGCTGGGCGCCCCGCTCGGTGCCAGCAGCGCAGACCAGGGGCAGGCAGAGATGGCAGGGAGTTGGGAGAAAGCTCAGGAGGGGTCAGGAAAGGAGCCTGGGGAGTGGAGAGGGGCAGGAGACTCCCGGGGGTGGCTCAGGAGACAGTGTGGCTGGGTCGGGGAGGGCCTGTGCAGGTCCCGGCCTCGGGAGGCGGTGCACAGACACAGACACTCCTGGCCTTCTCGCTGTGAGCCCTCCCCTGCCTCTTCCTTCCGCCAACGCCATTGTCTTCCTGCGTGGGGCTCCCTCCTGACTGACAGTCCTTGCTCGATGCAGGGGCCCCTTGCTGCCTGTGCTTGCCATGCGGATGGGCCGCTCTGTGGTCACGGGGAGGTGCAGGGGGCGGCTGGCACCGGGGCCTCGGCAGGAGCTGCCGGGAATGGGACAGGGCAGGCGTTTGGAGGGAGGGTCTGGAGCTGGCTGGAGAGATGAGTCAGGGCTAAGGTCAGAGTCCTGGGGCCCACACCCTGCAGGGTCCCAGCCTGTCTCCCCCATCTCATGCTTAGGGATAGATGGTCTATTTTGCACCAATTTAAAGAGCTCCCTGCCAGGGCCAAACCACTCTGACACCCCCCCCCCCAGCTCAGAGCAGCCCACCCACCATGTGACCAGGGGGCCTTCCCCAGACTGAGGCCCTGCAGCCGGTGACGCCACATTCCTGGCTGTCCTGGCGCTGGCTGGCAGCGCCCGCTCCTCTGGGAGAGGGCAGACAGGAGGCTCCCACGGTGGCCTTCCTTCCTCCCACCCGCCCCCCTGCCGGGCCGCGTGGGGATTAGGGCGCCCTCCTCACCCAGTGAGTCCCGTCCCCGCCCGCCACGATGGACGGCCTCTGCAGCCTCCGCTGCTCCCCCCTTCCCCGCCTCAGCAGCCTCCTTCAGGCTCCCAACTGTGGATTGAGCCCATAGCCTGGGCATGTACCCTGACCAAGAATCGAACCTGTGACTTCTTGGTGCATGGGGACGATGCTCAACCACTGAGCCACCCTGGCTAGGCACAGAGCTCTTTTGATTGAAGAGGAGGGCTGATTTCTACAAAAGGGTGCAAACTCTTAAATAAATTGTTGGGCAAATAAAAATAACAAAACAAAAGTGAAATGTTGCAGCATTTTGCGGCAATAAATGTTTCCCCCAGCTTGAAAAAAGCAACGAGTAACGAACCCTGGCCTGTGTCGCTGAGATTCCTTGAGCTATTCCCTCTCCTGTCTGTGTGTATTTAGAAGTTTCCATAATAAAAGGTTTTTCAAGTTAAAAAGAGAGAGAGAGAGAAAGAGAGAGAGAGAGAGAGAGAGAGAGAGCAGGGGGAAAGGATGGAACAATTGACCATAGATGCTCGTCATCCCTCTTTTTCCCTTCTCATTTTGGAAGCTCTACTCTGTGTTGTCTTCCACTCCTGTTGTCCCACCCCTTTCTGGTTTTCATGGGGGAAAAACGTTCTATTACTTGTCAACAAGGTACCAATCAATCCCTCCCGCCGACCGGCGCCCTCCCCTTCTCCCCTCTCCCCCACCCAGTGGAGACATTTAAAATGCTTTTGCTGGCTCCCTGTCTCCTCCTCAGCGCCTACCTTTTGCCAAGACCGTTTGGCACTTTCAGCCGCAGGCTAGCAGCAGGTCCCCAACCTGATCCTTGTATCTCCGGGCTCGGGTCCTTCCTCGGGCACGTCCCTGGACGGGACGTTCGGTGGATCCCTGTATTTTTTCTCTCCTGGGCAGGTGGCATGGGATGCTTTGCTCTTTTCTAAGCAAACGAGAAGATGTGCGTTTCTAGTCTTACCCTCTTTTCTTTCCGTGCAGCTTGTCCATTTGGGAAGCTTATGAGACTTTCCCCTTCCATCGTGGAATTCAGGAATCTCCCCAGGCTGTGCCTGCATGTCTGCTTTTTTTCCATCGTCCCTGCCTGGAACTCAGCGAACCCTCTCAAACCCCATCTTTCTTCGAGCCACGGAAAAGTCGCTTTCCCGCAGTCCCTCCGTGCGCTGCCTTTTTCCTCCTGGGTATGTGATTCACCCAGGACGCCTCAGGGTCTCTCTCCTCGCCGGCTCCTCTACCTCCTCATGGGCTCTGCCTTCTGTTTGGTTTTTTTTTTTTTTTTGCTTTGTCCTTTGCATCCTCTCTTCTTCCCCTTGGTTTCCCAGTTCTCCTTCCTCTCCGTTAAAATCCCATTTCCTAGCTCCAGAGCGCGTTTTCTTTCGCCTCTGATTTGTTAGGAGCGCTTTCGTGTGGTTCCGTTTTCTTTCCCCCGTGGCTGTGCAGGTCGGGGTGTCTCCTCCCGGGGTTCTGAGCAAAGGTCGGGCTCTTCCTCCTGGCGGGTGGCTTCCCTCAGGCGCCTGTTCCTTCCACTCTGTCTTGTTCTCCCCCAGAATGTCCATGTCAAGCTTATTATGCCCCAGTTTTTCTCCAGCGTTACGGGGGTATCGCTGACAGGTAAAAAGGACATTAAGATGTATGCCGCGATGATGCCGAAACCGGCTCAGTGGATAGAGCATCGGCCTGCGGACTGAAAGGTCCCAGGTTCGATTCCAGTCAAAGGCATGTACCTTGGTTGCGGGCACATCCCCGGTAGGGGGTGTGCAAGAGACAGCTGATCGATAATTCTCTCTCATCGATGTTTCTAACTCTCTCTTCCTCTCTGTAAAAAAAAAAAAAGATGTACACCGTGATGTTTTGAGATAAGTATACACTGACACTGTGAGATGCTTACCAAAGCCAAGCTCAGTAACACACCCACCACCCAAGCCACTTTTTTTTTTTAAAGAAAAACTCTCTCTCTCTCTCTCTCTCTCTCTCTCTCTCTCTCTCTCTCTCTCTCTCTCTCTCTCTGTTTGACTCTGCAAAAATCAGAAGGCACTAATGGACAGCCAACCCCTCCCATGGTGCTCTGATGAAGACAAGTCAGCTTAGGTATATGATGGACTAAAATCCCACCACTTAAGGCTACACGCAGCAGAAAACCTCTCCTAACAAACTTGGAGTAGCTATTACAGTCTGCTGACTGAGGTCCCCTTGTGACACATGAGACCTCCAGGCCGCTCCATCCTGCAGAACGGACACTTCGCAGCCTTGGACCAACATTGCCGCCGCTCCCCGCCCCCACCTCCCCAGCCCTTGGCCACCACCACTCTGCTCGCTGCTTCTGGGAATTCAACTCCTTTGGATTCCACATGCGAGTGAGGTCACACGGTGCTTGTCTTTCTGTGTCCGGCTCGTTCCACTTGGCGTGATGTCCTCTGGGTCCGTCCATCTGAGTTGTTGAGAATGGCAGATTCCCTTCTTTTTTTTTTCTTTTTTTCTTTTTTTTAAAATATATTTTATTGATTTTTTACTGAGAGGAAGAGAGAGGGATGGAGAGTTAGAAACATCGATGAGAGAGAATCATGGATCAGCTGCCTATTGCACACCCCCTACTGGGGATGTGCCCGCAACCAAGGTACATGCCCTTGACCGGAATTGAACCCGGGATCTTTCAGTCCGCAGGCCGACGCTCTATCCACTGAGCCAAACCGGTTTCTGCCAGAGTTCCCTTCTTTTTAAAGGCCGGGTAATATGTCATCATATGGACAGGTGGGCAAAGGTAGGTTTACAGTTGTTCGTATGGAAAAAATAATAATACGATGAATAACAATACAAGAACAAACTGCGTTTTGTGTGCTCACAGCTGTACACCTGCTTTTACCCACCCCTGCGGGCACCACCTTTTCTCCCAACATTCATTCATCTGAACTCACCCCGAGTATCTTTTCCGACCACCACAGAGCGACACTGGAAATCCACAACAGCGAGGAGACAGGAGAACTCACACATACGTGGAGAGTAAGCAGCGCACTCCTGAACAACTATTGGGTCCATATGAAATCAAGAGGAAATTGAAAAAAAGTATCTGGAGACGGATGGAAACGCAAACACAACACAGCAAAGCTATGGGATGTAGCAGAAGCAGTTGCTGACAGGAGTTTATCCTTTCCTTCTTGCGGCTCTCACCACCCCCAGGCTCAGGCCCAGCTGACAGACTGGCTTGTGCCTCGGGGTGCTCCAGGAGGGAGCACTCTGGGTCCCCATCTCCCAGGGACAGGAATGGGTTCTGAGGGTCCTCCCAGCAGCACCCAGAGCGGCCGGAGCAGCTCTCGGGTGGGTCCCTGCGCTGAGCTCTCTCTACGGGGGTCTCTGCTGTCTGCAGGGAGGGAGCCAGCCCTCCGAGTGCAGGGCCCGCCGAGCGGCCAGGCCTGCTGCTGGCGGAGGAGCAGCCTTAGAGCCGGGGAGCAGGCAGCCCTCGTCCAGGAGGCTGCACGAGAGAGAGAGATTCTCAAGTTTCATGGATGTTAAAGAGATGACTGGGACCAACCACCTCATGCAGGGTTATAAAAACGCATCAGCGCCTGGCCAGTTGCTCAGTGGTTAGAGCATGGGCCCTTGGACGGAAGGGTCTGGGGTTCGATTCCCAGTCAAGGGCGCTTACCTCGGTTGCAGGTTGGATTTCTGGCCCTGATCAGGACTCATGTGGAAGGCAACCAACCCATGTGATGTGTCTCTTTCACGTGGGTGTTATTTTTTTTTTCTTTTCTTTATCTTCTTCCCTCCCTCTACCCTCCCTTCTCCTCTCTAAAAAATCAATGGGGGAGAGCATGTATGGGAGTGTGTGTGGGGGGTTGGGGATTGGTAAGGTATGTACACATATAATACCTTAATTTTTAAAAATGAGAAAAAAAATTAATGGGATCAACCAAAGGACTTATGTGCACACATATGAGCCCAACCAGTGGTCAAGGACAATGGGGGGGTGGGGCATGGGGGGGGGGATTGGAATGGGGGGTTGAGGACAAATATGTGATGCCTTAATCAATCAATAAATTAAAAATTTAAAAAAAATCAATGGGAAAAATATTCTCAGGTGAGGATTTAAAACAAAACAAAACATGTCAGCAAAAAATAAAATTAAAAAAAAACAAAGCAGCAGAGTGGAGCTGGTGAATCACACTGAGGAAACTTTGCGGGGTTCTGTTGATCCTGAGAATAACGGAGCTTTATGAGGGGCGGGAAGGACCTCCGAGGCTCTCAGTTCCGTTCGTGGCACCACGAGATGCACCCACGGGGAGAGCTCCCGGCCTCTGGCCGCGGTGCAGGCGGAGGTGCAGGCGGAGGTGCCGGAGGCACGGTGATCGGTGATCGCTGGGCGCCTCCGGCAGCTGTGAGGAAGGGCCCAGGCCACGGGGCAGGGCAGCAAAGGATTCTTCTCATCCTGCAGGAGGCCGGTGGTCCCCTCGATAGCCCTGCTTCCAAATTTGAATTTATCGTTTGTTTTAAATTTCTTTACCACATGGTAAGTGTCATGGGAATTTTTTTTTTTTCTAAAGAGCTTCAAAGGGAAACTATAGACATTTTCTTTGTCTTAAAAGCTAGCAAGGATCGTCATCTGAGAGAAATTATGAACATTGCAAAGCCGCTTGGGACAGAGTGGATAAATTATGCCAAAAAACAATTCCTAAGGACTTCAAAGTTTGAAAACTATTTCTCTCCAAAGAAAAGAACTTCTGAAATAAAATAAATGGTGGCAATTCAGAGTAGGCATGTCTTCTGCTCTGTCAGAAGAGAAGAGCTATATGAATAACTGTTCTGCAGGAGGGGTCTTAGGTTATTGATTTAAATGTACACTTTTCTAGAAACAATCGTGACACAGTGAAATAAATTTTCGAACTGCCATATTCAGATGGCGTGAAATAATAAATAGGAATGGTTAAACATGAGCAACTTTGGTTTGGCAACTTTTTTTTTCCCCCCTCAATTCTCACCCGAGGGTATGTTTCATTGATCTAAGAGAGGAATGGAGAGAGAGAGAGAGAGAGAGAGAGAGAGAGAGAGAGACAGACATGTGAGAGACACACATTGATTGGCTGCCTCCCGCGTGAACCCTGGCTGGAGCCAGGGATAAAACCTTCAGAGAGCTTCAGAACGAGTTCTTGACCTGGAATCAAACCCATGACCCTTTGGCATGTGGGTCAATACTCTAACCACTGAACACACCTGGCCAGGGCAACCACATGCAACTTTTGATACCACAATTCAGAGCATGTTTTACGAAACTCTGAAAGTTACCACTTCTGCTGGATCTTTGAGGCTTGCTGATTGGCAAGGTCTTCACCACCCTGTTCCTATTCACCACCCTGTTCAGCTATTATAGATGGCAGCACAGAAAGTTCATTTTCTACTCTTGGTGGCCTGGATGTCCCCTTTTGCTGCCAACCACGAGGGCGGTACTGACTCTGATGGCTGCCGAGTAGGACGAATCCACAACAGTGAACACTTCTTGAGTCCTTACTTCCTCCAGCCACGTGGAACACCCTGATTTCATTAGTTCCTTCAGTCTTCAAGTAACCCCCAGGGAAGGGATTAATGCCTCATTTCTCGGTTGAGGAAAGTGAGGCTCAGAAAGGGTAAGTGGCTTGCTCAAGGTCATGCAGCAAGGAAGCCTCAAACCCAGAGGCTGAGACACCAGAGCCAGTATAATCACTACGTTATCTGTGGGCAAAGAGATGAGGAGCCGGGCCATGGAGTCTTCTGCATTAGCTGAGCTAAAAATGTGCCACCACTTTAATGTCATCTCAAATAACTTTTCATTTCAGGAGGCATTGTGTGTTCCATGTACATTTCTGGGTGACCGGACGTTCCTATAGAATTCTGAAGCCCTCTGCTGAGCAGGGCTGGCGCTGGCACGCCGTCTCTGATGCCGGGATGACGTAAAGGACATACGTTACAGTGAGATATATGAAAACTTCCTCCGCCATTCAAAAAGAAAGTTCCCTGGCTAAACAAATGGTGCAATATTTAGATAATGGAAGAGTACTCAGCAATGAAAAGGGGCATAGTTCTGAACCCCAAAAGCCTTGTACTGGACAGAGTAAATCAGACACAAAAGAATAGAAACTGCATTTGTCTAATATATAGAGTTTTAGAAAAGGAAAACCTGGTGTGTCAGATGGCTAGCATGGACTGCCACAGATGGGGACGCTTAAACAACAGAAATTAATTTTTCTCACAGTTCTGGAGACTAAAAGCTCAAGATCAAGGTGTGGCCCTAACCAGTTTGGCTCAGTGGATAGAGCGTCGGCCTGCGGACTGAAGGGTCCTGGGTTCTGTTCTGGTCAAGGGCACATGCCTGGGTTGGGGGCTTGGTCCCCAGTGTGGAGTATGCAGGAGGCAGCCCATCGATGATTCTCTCTGATCACTGATGTTTCTCTCTCTCTCTCTCTCTCTCTTTTTCTCTCTCTCTTCCTCTCTGAAATCAATAAAAATATATATTTTTTAAAAAGATCAAGGTGTGGCCAGGGTTGGTCCCTTCTGAGGCCGCTCTTCTCCCTGTATCTTCACAGGGTCTTCCCTCAGTGCCCCACATGTCTGTGCCCAATCTCTTTGTGTAAGGGCGCTGGTTAAACTCGATCAGGGCCCACCTATATGACCTCGTTAAAGGCCTAGTTATCTCTTCCAACACACTCACATTCTGAGGTTCTGGGGTTGTGGCTTCAACGTGGGAATTTTGGGAGAACACATAAGCCCGAGCCTATGGGAACACACCAGCACAGTGGTTGCCTCTGGGAGCAGTGGGGGATAGAGGTGGACTGGGCCACGGTGAACTTTCTGGGGTTGACAATAAATAGCACACAATGACAAGCATTTGGGTTACATAAGTACTAGTATCTGTGTTTGTTAAAGTTACTGGAACAATACACTTAAGACATATATGCATTTCACTGGATGTCAATCTCACCTCCAAGAAAACCATCCTATCTACTAAAGAGGGAATATGCTAATTGACCATCATGCCCTCACAAAGATGGCAGCGACCACAGCCAATAAGGAGGAAATATGCTAATTAGCTACCACTCCCTCAAAGATGGCAGTGCCCAGTCCCCTCAGCCCCGCCAGGGTGGCAGGTGGGCAGCACGGCCAGGCCCACCCCCAGGAGGGTCTGGTTGCTCTGCACACCTGCCTCCAGAGTCCCCCAGTCCTGTCATCCCCCCAGATGCCCAGAGCTGGCCCAAGGCATAGGCAAGCCTCAGATGGCAGCTGCCCAGCTGCCCAGGAACACCCAAGGCTCAGGTATCCAGGGCTGGCTGAGGCTTGCGCTGCCGGCAGTGACAGCAGCAGAGGTGTGATGGGACGTCACCTTCCTGTGATCGCCGGGTCGCCTCCTGCCCCTGAGGGCTCCTGGACTATGAGAGGGGATAGGCCCGGCTGAGGGACGCCCCCTCCAGTGCATGAATTGTCATGCTCCGGGCCTCTAGTAAACAAATATTGAACTCTAGTTAATGTTATGCTCGCATAGTGTCTAGGGGTAAAGTGTAGTGATGTTTGAAAATTGCTTTTGAATTGATTGATGTGAAACTAGATGGATAGATACAGCAGCATATTCACAATTGCCGAGTCCAGGTGATGGGTTTTGTGGGTGGGTAATCACTGTACAATTCTTTCAATTTTTTTTTTTTTTTTTTTTTGTATATTTGAAATTTTTCATCACAAAATGCAGGGGGAAAATATTTTTAAAACTAAAATTTCCACTTAAAAATGTTAGCCAGGCATTTCTCATAAAGTCTCCTTGATTTCGAGATCAAGGCTCAGCAATGGAGGGAATGGCCAGGGCTCCCGCCGGGTCACTGGGCGGTCAGCGCCCGCAGTGTGTGGCCCCCGGACGCCTGTGTCCAGGGAGGAAGGCGCTTCCGGGAGAGGCCTGAGCGTGGGAGGGAGCTCCCGGGACCAGCGGAGGTGTGCAGGCTCCGGGTCAGAGGAAGCGGAGGTGCGTTGCCGTTTGGAATCCAGGGCAGTCCATTATCTGTTTCCTTAAGCCATGATGACACCATAGAGTGCTGGGGTGGACATGCGGATGACATGGAGTTGGCAGCGCACAGTAGGCTCACAAGTACTGAATTTAAAGAGATCGGGATGTAATCCTCAGAGACAGTGAGGAGTCGGCCTCTGCCTCCGCCAGGCCCACCTCCGGCCTGGCCCCCGATGCCTGGAGGCACGGGCCCCGGAGGCCGCTGGGGCTCCGGGCTCCTGGACGGCCAGTGGGAGGGCGCCTTGCCACATTTTTCGGAGAGAGAGCACATCCAAAACAATTTCTTTTTCTAAAAACTCGGCGCTAACGGGTTCCAGATGTCCGTTTGTTATATAATGGGGTTTGTTTTAATAGCGTCAACTTCCAGATGTGCAGCCTGGAATCAAGAAGCCCACGGGCCCCCCCGCCCCGCCCCGGGACCTGGTGAGCCAAGCCCAGAGCCGCCCGGGGAGAGAGCAGACGGACGGACATGTGGAGCCAGGCCCGGGAGAGGAGCTGGGGGTGCCCTCCTGCTGCCCGCCGGCCGCTCACCTGCCCAGCGGCCCTCCCCGGACTGGGAGAGTGTCCCACCTCCTGCGGCTCCGTCCCCACTCTGAGCGGGGCTCCCCGTGGGCAATCACAGAGAGACAGCCCCAGGGGCGTGGGCGTGGGAATCAGGCTGCAATGGCGCTGCCCGGTGACCTTGGTTCAGTCTCTGGGCAAGGCCTTGCCATCCTCACTGTTCTGGCAGGTAAAGGGGGTTAACGCCGTGCTACCCCTACGGGTCCCTGTGAAGAGTGCAGCAATGTGAGGGGCATGGAGGAGGACTGGGAAGCCTTGGGCCTTTCCCCTGGGTCCGTGGAAGGACAATTCCTGTAACCCACATGTGTCAAACACAAGGCCCGCGGGCCAAATCCAGCCCGCCAGGCCTTGCAATGTGGCCCGCACCGCGCTGTCATCACTGCACTCCGCTGTCAGTTTATGACATTGTCAGTTTATGACTGTTCAGTAAACCATTCGGCCCGCGATTTAGGCTGGATTTTAGATTTTGGCCCCTTCTCTGATTGAGTTCGACACCCCTACTGTAACCCGTCACACCCCAAGGCCCCTCCCCCACCCCCAAGCTGGAAGGGAGCCAGCGGTGCAGCATTCAGCACCCCCACCGCCAGCACGTGTCCCCCTGCCCTGTGGCTCCCACAGACAGAACCTTCTCCCCCGGCCCAGCCAAAGGCCGCCCCTGGGGGGCCCCCAGTGGTCAGAGCTCCGCTCTCTGCAGCCTTGCTGAGCGCGTCCACTCCCTCGCCCACCTGTGGGCCCTCAGGTGCGGGAGGCAGGGACCAGTCTCCCCGTCCTCTTCCTCTCCGCTGGCTGCAGCCACAGCACCCGGCGGGTTCAGATGACGAAGGAGAACCAGCCCAGAACCCAAGTGTGACCACAGGAGACAGGCACGCTCTCTCCGCGCCAGGAGCGCCGCTGCGGGAAGGAAGACGACCATCCCAAGTTAATGCGTGGAAACAACGCAATGCCAGCACCTCCCCACCAAACTGGGCTGGGAGGGAAGGGGGGGCAATATAAAGGTGACATGAAAAATAAGTGCAGCCGAAACCGGTTTGGCTCAGTGGATAGAGCGTCGGCCTGAGAAATGAAGGGTCCCCGGTTCGATTCTGGTCAAGGGCGTGTACCTTGGTTGTGGGCGCATCCCCGGTGCGGGGTGTGGAAGAGGCAGCTGATCGATGTTTCTCTCTCATCGATGTTTCTAACTCTCTATCCCTCTCTTTTCCTCTCTGTAAAAAAAAACAATAAAATATATTTTAAAAAAATAAGTGCAGAGTGGTCATTGTAAGGGACTGAATGGTTGTCCCCCTCACCCCCCAGTTCCTATATTGAAGTTCTAATCTCCAAGGTGATGGTATCAGGAGGTGGAGACATTGGGAGGTGATTAGAGGGCAGAGCCCTCACAAATGGGATTAGTGCCCTCATGGCAGAGACCCCCAGAGCCCACTCACCCTATTTCTGTCCCGTGAGGACCCAGGGAGAGGATGGTACTCTGCCATCAGGAAGAGAGCCCTCACCGGAGCCCGATGATGCTACCACCTGTGTTTTAGACTTCCCGCCTCCAGAGCCGTGAGAAATACATCTCTGTCGCTGAAGCCACCCAGTCCATGGCATTTCGTGGTGGCAGCTCAAAGGGACTGAGACGGTCATATCTCTCTGAAGGAGGGACAGTAAGGGAGGACCTAGCCTCCCAGCTGTTAAAACATATGGTAACACCTGGCAGGTGTAGCGCAGTGGTTAAAGCAGCGGCCTGTGCACCAAAGGGTCATGGGTTCGATTCCCAGTCAAAGGCCCTGGTCAGGGAGTGTGCAGGAGGCAATCAGTTGATGTGTAATCTCTCACATCGATGTTTCTCTCTCTCTCTTTCCCTCCTTCCCTCCCTTCCACTCTCTCTGAAAATCAATGGAAAAAAATATCCTTGGGTGAGGAGTAACAAAATACCCCAAACATAATGATGAAACTCTAATAGTTTAAACAGTATGGTTCTAACACCAGGATAGCAGAGAAAATAAATGGCACGTCAAACTAGAGGTCCTGATGTAGACCCCTCTGCAGGTGAGGATGTGGAATGTAGTAAAGAAATCCATTTCCAACGCTCGCTGGCTGCCTTCGGGGCGAGGGGTTTGGTGTGGGAGGGCGGTGCGTGTGAGAGAGGGTTTATTTTTCATTTTGTATCTTTCAGAATGACTGGCTTTTCTGACTTCATGCATGTGATACTCTTTTTTTAAATGTCAACATATTTTTAGGTCAATAGCACTCTATGGTGTCATCATGGCTTACGGAAACAGGTCAATAGGTTAACTAGAGATCTTGGTTCCTTCGGGCTTTCTCCTTTGTACATCTTTGTACTTAAGAGAAATCTAACAGGTATTATAACACCAATAACCAAAGGACATGTACCCCCTGTGGGTCCTGGGCAGGCTTCTCACCTCCTAGGCCATATATTTCCGTGACGTTCGGACTGCTTCTCCACCTCCCCTTCTCTCTCTAATTCCAGGTATGGCTTTAAAAGTCAAAAGGGGGAGGAGTGAATTTTGAACAAAATAAACAAACGAGTGCAGAAATGATGGATTACTCAACAAACGGTTCTGGACAACTGGCTAACAATTTGGAAAAAATAAAGCTAGATTCCTGCCTCGCACCATAATAACCTCATATGGCTTTAAGATTTCGGTGTTAGAAGTAAAACCGTGAAAGAACCCTGAAACGTGCCTTGGCCGGTGGCTCGGCTGGTTGGAACGCTGTCCGGTACACCAAAAGGGTTTCGGGTTCGGTTCTCAGTCAGGACACATACATACCTAGTTTGCATATTTGGTTCCCGGTTGGGCACACGCAGGTGGCTGCCAATTGTTGTTTCTTTCTCACATCCATGTCTCTCTCTCTCAAATCAGTAAATGTATCTTCGAGTGATGATTTGAAAAAAGAATCTTGAAACATATACAATTTTAGATAGGCAGTGGTTTCCTAAGAAGACCTCAAATGCACAGATTGACAGATTTGATAACAAAATACGTAGTACCCCTCTTTTCATCAAAACAAAATAGAATAAAAGTCAAACTGAAAAAAAAAAATAAGAGTCCTATATAACAAAGAATGAAGAATTTCAATAGATAAAGAGCTTTTACAAAAATTCCTGCCACTTGTTTCTTTGCCAAGCCAAGCATAGAGGGGATTTGACCACACTGAGCCCTGAGTTTCCCACCACAGCTGAGGTTGGGGGTGGGGCTGTCCAGGGGATTCAGAACGGAGTGGAGAGCGCATGGGGGCAGCCCCAGGGCCGGGCGGGGTGCCCTCCATGTGGCAGGGGCTCCCCAGGCTCCCTGGCACCCACAATCCTATCGGTGCCAGCTTCCCCAGTCCACTAATATTTCTCCATTCCTTCACACACCCTGGGCACTTCCCGTCTCTATGACTTTTGCAAACGCTGGTCTCTCTGCCTGGCTCATTCTCATTACCAGAAAAAAGATCCAACTGCTCCTTGCAGGCTCAGCTCTAAGGTCCCCTGTTCTGCAAAACCATCTCTATCTGCCCCGCCCCCCACGGAGTCCCCTCAGGCCCCGCAGCGCCTGCCCATCGCTCTCCCGTCCAGCTGCTTGTCTGGTCCGCCTGTGGACAGGGCCTCCACGGCCCCTTCCCCACTCCAGGTCCGGCATGGGGCAGGTGTTGACCAGTTCTGTACGAACCAACGGATTGCCTCGTGAGGGACAGAGCAGGGCACTTGAAATGACACGCCCCATGTTGGCTGGTGGAGCTTCAGGGCCAATCAAGTGATTCCCTAAAACCAAAACATTTCATCCACTGCTGGACATAGGTTATCAGACTATTGTGTCGTGAGAAACGCATCAAAGAGAGGTGCCCAGTTACAGTACGAATCAAAGTAGAAGCAAGAAACGCACAGAGGGGCAGCGGTATGTGAACGCACTTGAACTACGGATGGCCGTGGCCGAGACCAGCAAGCATAGCCTCGTACCAGGCTCGGTGCCGGCACACCCTGCCCTTGAGATGCCCACCCTCTCCGGGGAGAAAGAGCCAGACAGGGGCATTCCCAGGATTGGTGCTGACACAGAGAAGGAAGGGGTGCGCCTGCAGTGGGATGAGAGCTCCAGGGGTGGGGAGGGGGGAATGAGTGCTGCACAACCAGGATGTGAGCCCGTGGGTCCCTCCCAGGCAGGGTTCTGTCTCTCCGCCCGTCCCGGAATGCCCAGCACCGGGAAAAGCTCCTGGTGCACAGAGGCCTTCAGGGAACGTCTGTTCACTGAGTGACTGGAGTGAGTCGGGCACAGAGCCTGGAGAAGGGGGCTGAAGTCACCTCTGGGTGGGGTGGGAGGGGTCTCCCCAGGCTGACACCCCTGAGTGAGAAAGGGGGGCTGTTCTCACTGGAGGCTCGGCTTCCAGAGGACCTCGCTCTGAGGGAGCGGAGGCTGGGGCAGGGCGGGAGGGACAGGTGCCTCCAGAGTGACGAGGACCGCTTCCCATCCTCCCCTTCTCTCCGCAGGCTCCAGGCACCTGTGAGGCCGAGGCAAGGACCAAAGGTGGGGCTAAGGGAGGAGGGGAGCCAGAGCAGGAAGCCAGGGGCTGGCCTGGCCTCGGCCCCCTGGGACAGCAGGTTGCTGGCAGCCAGGCCCAGAGGCAATGCCTGCAGAGAGAGAGAGAAAGAGAGAGAGAGAGAGAGAGAGAGAGAGAGAGAGAGAGAGAGAGAGAGAGAGAGAGAAGGCTGCTGTGCCCTGTGGGCTCAGTAATGAGGATGAGCCTCCGGGCGGTGAGAACTGTGTAACAGGGACTTGAATTTGAGGCTCGAAAAGGCCAGGTCTGTTCTCATTGAGGTCAGCCGCTAGCGAAGGATAGAGCCAAGACTCAAGTTCACATCTTCCTAGTTCCAGAGACTGACCTTTTTTTTTTACTCTGCTAAAAACAGCAAGGCCACAGGCGCAAGCCAGGCCTGGTGCTGGGGCCAGCGCCGGCCTCCGTCTGGGTCAGGGCAGCACCCGGGCTGGGGTCAGTGTGAGGTCAGGGCCAGCCCAGGGCCAGGGGCAGAGTGGCCAGGCCTGAGGGACACTGGCTTTCTGGGTTCTGTGTAGCCAGCGAGGAGACGGTGTCCCAAGGGTGGCGGCAGGGTCTGCCAGAGCCCGGCTCCCTCTCCCTCTGTCCCCGGCCTCGCCTGACCTTCCTCCCCTGGGTGAGGAGCTGGCCCGGCCCTTATCCTGGAGGAGGCCGCAGCTGCTCCCACAGCCCCGGGCCCCGCACACAAAGGCGCTTTCTTTCCCAGCACAAGGTCTCCAGTGCACATTGCCCTGGATCCGAAAGCTCCTGTGAAGCAAGGGGTTCCCTCCCAGGGTGTGTGTATGCGTGTGTGTGTGTGTGTGTGTGTGTGTGTGCGCGTGTGTGTGACCAGGCAGCTGGGTCATGGGGCAGTCAAGCCCTCTCCCTGCCCACTGCCCGGGTGCAGCCCAGCGTTTCTCAGTCTGTGTGTGTCCTTTGTACACATGCGTGGGTGTGTGTGTGCGTGTATGTACGTGTCTCTCTGGGCCTGTATGTGTGAGCATGCTTGAACATGTGTGACTGCCTAGACCTATGTATGTTCCAGGGCACATCTCTGTGTACACCAGCACACACCTACATGTTTGCACACCTATGTAGCTATCTCTGTACCCAGGTGCTTTGGGCGTGTGGGTGTCACGTGTGCGTGTACAGGAGGTCCCTGCGCCCTCCAGCCGGGCTCCCCATCCCTCCTCGCCCCAGGCTGCTGCTCCCACCCCTTTCCTCCCGCTCCACCCCCGCCTCTGCCTCTGTCTGGGAACAACCTGGCCCCGCTCAGCGGAGGAAGACAGGTTTGTGCAGCTTGGCTTGGCCCACACACTTTCCGAACGTTCCCTGGCCGCCTGCCGAGCTCTGCAGAAAAGGCTTGTGGGGAACAGTCTGACAGGAAGGAGGGGACCCTGCCGAGGGGGCTCAGGACCCCCGTCCCAGGCCCCACGATGAAATGGGAGCATCCGACCCTGGAGCCTCCCCAGGACAGGCCCTGGGCCCCAGGTGGAGCTCCGTCCGAGGACCCTCCACCGAGGAGGGGACGCAGCGCCCCAGGTCTCCTGCCCAGAGGGGCAGAGCCGGAGCCGCTGAGCACAGAGGGTGAGGCCCGGAGGGGTGCTCCAGGCCTCCAGGGCTGAGCCCCTCCCTGGCACCCTGCTGCCCCGGCCTGGGGACCCTCTGGGGGCGGCCTGGGTGTGCCTGGCCAGGGTGCTGCCCCCAGGACCACCGCCTCACCGGAGGCGCTCTGTCCGCCTACCCAGAGCCCAGAGCCTCCAGACCCCACGTCAGAAAATCAGTGTCTGGCCGAGGCCGGTTTGGCTCAGTGGATAGAGCGTCGGCCTGCAGACTGAAGGGTTCCAGGTTCGATTCCGGTCAAGGGCATGTACCTTGGTTGCAGGCACATCTCTAGTGAGGGGTGTGCAGGAGGCAGCTGATCGATGATTCTCTCTCATCGATGTTTCTAACTCTCTATCCCTCTCTCTTCCTCTCTGTAAAAAATCAATAAAATATATTTTAAAACAAGAAAAAAAAAAAAAAAAGAAGTCCATATCTGAGCAGCACTGACGTCACATGGCAGGCTCTGTCTGGTGCCCCCTGACCTGGGATTGGGGGCCTCCGGCTGGTTTCTCCCAGCCCCTGCGCACCCTGATCGGAAGCACAGGGTGGGGGCTCCCCGCACTGCTCTCCGCTGTATCCGGGGGGCCCCCCTCTGAAGGCACAGGGATCTTGGGGTGTCCCAGGCGGCTGGAAGGAGGGCCGTCCATTGGGGGGAGAGCTGATCCCAGTGAAGCTCAGGGCACAGGAAGCAGCCGCTCCCACCGCCCCGTCCACCTGCCCCGGAGCTGCTGCTGACGGAGGGGCCGCCGCCGCTGAGCCCCGGCTGCTGGAGTGGGACAGGCTGTGCCCGAGGCTGGCTCCTGCCGCCCCCCTGGCCTCCCCCAGCCGCCCCTCTCCTCTTCCCGCCAGGAACCCGCTCCCAGCCGGGGAGGGAGGGACTGGGAAGCGTCGCTCTTACCTGGCACCTGTGTCCGGGCCAGGGGCTTCTCTGGAAACCCAAAGCCAGCGAGAACACCTCGCCGTTCTCTTTCCGGTGCCAGCTGTCCCTGAGAGAGCGTGGACTGGCTGGTGCAGCACGGCGGGGAGGGGGAACCCGAGGGGCAGGGAATCACCGGAACAAAACACACGAGGCCAGGAACTCCGCCGTCTGTGCCCCCACGGCGACTGCGGGGACAGCGTCACCTGAGCGGGTGTTTCCTCTTTGAACCCCTGCTCCCTGGAGAGGCTGGATGGCCGGGCCAGGGGGGCCTGGCCAGGGACCGTAGCCCCTGACCCTCGGGCCTGCTTTGGGCGCTGGGTTGTGCACAGAGAGAGCCGTTGGAGGGGCTCCGAGCCCTCCTGCGCCCGCCCCGCCCCCAGCCCAGGAGAGACGCCTCCCCACCCCCTCCCTGGACGGGATGCTCGGATCTCTAATGACCTGGGGAGCGGGAGGAAGTGGCTGCGGGGCCTTAGCCCGCCAGAGCACCCACTCCCCGGCCCCCGCCCAGCTCTCTCCCCCGCGCACACCCACGTGGGGAGCACCGGACTGAGGGCTCTGTTCCCTAGACACACCCTGCTTCCTGGTGGGGACATCTCCGCAGGCCCCTCAGGTCCACTCGACAGGCCCGTGTGTCCCCCAGCCCCCGCCGAAGGCGCTCACCGGGCCTTGGCAGCCCCTCCGGCCTGGCTCCTCAGTGCGCTGGAAAGTTTGGGATCCGTGAATGGAAAAGCCTGGGTCAGAGCTGGAGTGGGGAAGGGGTGGGAGGGGGCTGGGGGGGAGCGGAGTCGTGAGTTTTCCTGGTCTGGCCTCCTCTCGGTCTGAGCCAGGAAAAAGGCTGAGTGCTTCTCAGTCCTGCTGGGCCTGGCCCCCCGGTCCCGCCCTCCCCCCCCCCCCCCCATGGCACCTGTGGAGGGGCCCTCGGTGTGATCTGATCGGCATGCCGGAAGGCTCCGGGGGTTCTCAGGGAACCCGAGTGTGCTGGGACCGAGACGGGGGAGGTCCAGGCATCATCCCGAGGCGGTCCCACAGACTAGAGTCTGGTGCTGAGTCAGTAGAGGGTAACATCTAGATTCCATGGTCCCTGGGCCGGTCATTCCCCCAACCAGACTCTGAGGTGCTCGACAGGGTGGTGTCTGCTCTGTCTCCCGGGAGAGCAGGAGAGACTTAGAGTCCCCAGGCTGTGTCCAAGGTCTTAGTGCCTTTGGGAGGCCATGGCTTGGGCCTGATGGTGCCGCCCTCGGTTCCAGGAGTGAGACTGGGTAAGACGGGGACTCACTTTCTCCTGCGTAGACTGGGTCCCAGCTGCCCTTTCCTGTCTTCCTTTCAACTCCGCTTCCAGGATGCGGCTGCCCGTCAGCCTGGGCCTTGGGCACTCAGCTCCCCCACATGTGGCCTTCCTGCTGCCTGAGCTCCAGGTGGGAAGGTGAGCAGAACCTGCTTACCCTCCAGGCCCGCTTCCTGGGAGGTCTCCCTTCCGCTGACATGCAGGTGACTGGCCCATAAACAAGTCATCTTTTCTGTCAGAGAGCAGTTTAGACGGCCGCCATGTTGGGCCACGGGACTTGGCAGGTGCCATGTTGGCTACATGGCTTGCAGCTCCCCTGGGGGCCGCCCTTTGAATCAGCCAATCAGGAAAGACTGTGCTCCCGAGCTCCAATCAGGAGCAGAGGATAGGCCCAGTGCGTCAGAGGTTATAAAGCCGAGCAGACAGTCAACTCGATGGGCACCAGCTCCCAGACCACGTGTGTGCACCCTTCTAAGCAGAAGTAAATACGTTTGCCTTGCTGCCTGGCTCCCGCGTGTTTTGTGTTCTACCAGGACCCCTGACTCGGGCGGGGGTGGGGGGGTTGGGGGGGCTCGCCTTGTTTCTAACATTCCCAAGGCAGGGGCAGTTCCACCTCCTGGTCCTTCAACCCACATCCCGCATCTCCTCCTGCCTGTGTCCCCCTCCCCTTTCTGGGTCTTCTGGCTAAAAAACGACCTCGTCTCTCTCCCCAGCAGCGTCACACCTGTGCTCTGACTCCCCTTCTTAATCCCAGACAGGGTGTCGTGTGGAGAGAGAGGGCAGGGCAGCTCAGCGTTTCCTCCCACAGGGAAGGATGCCCTGCGGGTCTGGGGCCCCCTGGAGAAACCCCCACGCCCAGGGCTTCCCTGACGTTTATTTTACTGTAAGAGTCGGTGTCACTCTGATACTGGTGTCTGATTCATATTTCTACAAAACCATGTTTGAGCTGATATCAAAATACTTCAATAACTTGGTTGTTTCGCTGAACGTATGAAGAAAATGGATGCTGTAAGATAGGGGTCGGCCACCTTTTTCCGTAAAAAGGGCCAGACAGTAAGCCTCTTCGGCTTTGCAGGCCGCGTGGCTCTGCGACGGTTCCACTCCGTGGCTGCGGCGTGAGAGCAGCCACAGTCCGTACGGGAGTGTGCGGCTCTGCTCCCGGTCTCTGGGATGTGATCTGGGACGACAGTCACGGTCATGAAGTGTTCTCCTCCTGATTTATCCGTTATTTAAAACGGTGATGTCCATTCGTGGCTCATGGGCTGCACCAAGGCCGTGCTCTGCCCACGCCACCCCAGGAAGACAGTGCTGGGCCTGAGCTCTGGGGTACCAGACTCCCTGTAGATTTTGGTTCTATTCCTGAACTGTGCCACCGAAGTGCTGTCCTCGCCTGAAGACGCGTTCTGGGATGAGCGTGTGCTGGCCGGGCCTGGCCGTGAGCAGCGGAGAGGGCGCCCGGGGGCAGTGCGGGGCACCTCAGAGCTGCCCGTGGCTGAGGCACGCTGGGTGGAGGGCTGCCTCAGCCATGGCCTGGCACTGCCTCCTCCCGGCAGCTCCTGCACCACCCAGCCCTGCAGGTGGGCGATCCGTGAACACCCTAAGGCGACGGGTGAGCAGTGTTCATACCAGAAGGCTGAGTCAGAGCTCTCCCAGGTGGGATTCCTGGTCCTGCTTCCGGGCTGTGACTCACACCTGCTGGAGGTGAGGCTCCGCCTTCAGAGAGGACCCGTAGTCAGGGAGGCTCATTCCGTATCACTTGTAATTTGCCTCTCTCTTAACCCAGGGGATTTCTCCCCTGCCCCTTCCCTCGGGCCCTTCTAGCTGAGCAGTTACCCCCACCCCCTAAACCTTCTTTTCCACCTTCTGGGCCTGCCTCTCACCTGGCCCCCTGGGACCAGGGCGGTGAGACCAGACACTGAGAACATCCCTGGGCTCGCACAGCAGGATGGGGAGGAATACCTTCAGCCCTCTGGGTGGGGGCTGGCAGCTGCAGCCCAGGGGCAGCATGGCCCGAACAGCCCCTCTCCCCTTGCTCATCCCTCCATGGCCGCTGCTTTAGGAAGCTGCATCTTAGAGGGCCAGCCAGCCCCAGGCCTCAGGCCGCTGCCCATCCCAACGCCCCTACTGGTCAGTTTTTGGCTCTGAAACCTGTTTTCTCTGAGCCCCCAGATCCCAGCCCCGCCATTGACCAGCTGGGTGACTGGGGAAGTTGTTTAGCCTCTCTGGCCTCAGTGCTCTCATCTGTAAAATGGGGATAACCTCACAGAGTAACTGGAGGTGAAGGACGTGGCCATGGAGCACTGAGGACAAGCCCCGCTAGAGGAGGTGCCTGGTAAATGTGTAACTACATTGAGTAAGGTCATCAAAGAAAACGTCTGCAGGCAAGAATCTAAATCCCAGCAAAATATTTTGAGTAAAATTATGTACCAAATATTACATGGACATACTTGCACCAAAAAAAAAAAAAAAAAAAGTTTATGTAAAATTCAAATATAACTAGGTGTCATTCTGCGCCCACCCCCCCAAAAATCTGGCAACTCCACACTGAGGGGGCTTCACAGACCCCGGGCCTCCTTGTTCCCATCCCTTAGGTCAGGGCTCAGGGGCAAAGGCCCCTCCTTGGCTGTGTGCAGGGCTGTGGGGACAGAGCCAGCCAGAAAGCCCGCTTCCTGCCATATCCACCCTGTGCTTGCCTTGAGGCTAGAGCAAGATCTTCCTTCTTTTTTAAAATATATTTTATTGATTTTTTACAGAGAGGAAGGGAGAGAGATAGAGAGCTAGAGACGTCGATGAGAGAGAAACATTGACCAGCTGCCTCTTGCACACCCCCTACCGGGGATGTGCCCGCAACCAAGGTACATGCCCTTGATCGGAATCGAACCTGGGACCTTTCAGTCCACAGACCGACGCTCTACCACTGAGCCAAACTGGTTTCGGCAAGATCTTCCTTCTTCACTTTCCTGCTGGATCATTGATTTGATTACCCAATCTTTCCAGGGGACTGGTAATCCTCACCTCCCCCGCTACTCCAAAGGAACAAAGATACACAAACCAAATACATCAAGCACAGTTTTATAATAAGACCTGGCATTGATCGTTTCAATCCAACCCCACAACAACCCTAAAGGTCCAAGTCAGAATGACCCCTGTTCTATCTGATGAGGAAACTGAGGCTTGTGGAAGGTGGGGAAGCCATGTTTCTTCCCAGGTTACCACAGTCCTCTCCTCCCCGCCCCATTCTCCCCACCCTCTGGCCTCCAGGCCTGGGCTAGGGCTGAGCCACAGGGCAGATAAGCGGACCAACCACTTGAGTCACCATCATGCTCAGGTCTTCATTCCCAAACAGAACTCCCGAACACCCTCCCTGTAGGAGCCAGGGCCTACTTTCTCCGTTTCCCTCCTCTCCTATCTTAGCCCACAGATACGGGACCCCATTTGGAACATGAGGCCCGTGGACTGCACCAGCTGTGTCCGGAGGACCTGCCCTCGTGCTTCTGCGCCTGAGACTGGATCCTGAGAAGCCAGGTGTCAGCCCCTGGGCTGGGCGAGTCCTCCACTGCCGACCTGAGAAAGATCCTTGCGTGACTTGCAGACCAGACAAATAAACAGGAATTCTTGCAAGAAACCATTGTTAAGAACTTTGGTGTAAATGACCCAAGCATGGAGTTTTCCAGAGGGTGTGATCTGACTGTTCCGTTTCCCAGCCTCAGCTTTCCTGAGTGCACTTCGGTTGGATCTGGCTTCTGAGGCGGAGGGGTCCCGGACTATCATAGAGGCTAGTGTTCCAGCCGTGGCCATGGGACTGAGGGTCTAGCCCCGGCTCTGTTCTCACCGATGAGTAGCTTTGCAGCCTTCTGTTGGCTCTCATTAGGCTAACAGATCAATGCCAGTGTCTACCTAGCAACCAAGACAGTATGAGACAAAGGAGGCCACTTATGGCAAACACACACAAAACATTCAAACCCTGGCCCAATGGACTGTCCCTGGCTACCTGTACTCCTCTGTCCTTGGCCAAGGAGGCATCTACTGGGGCAGGCTTTGAGGTCACAAATGAAACCAAGACCCTTTCCTACTTATTCTGCATAAATCATCCCTCACCCTGGCCAGGTGGCTCGGTCAGTTGGAGCTTTGTCCAGTACACCAAAAGGTTGCGGGTTTGATCTCTGGTTGGGGCGTGTATGGGAGGCAACTGATAATCAATAAACATCTCTCTGGGTGAGGATTAAAAAAATAAATTATTCCTCTACCCAGTCTCAACACTAAAGGTCTACAAAGCCTATAATAAATCCTTACTTTAAAAATGGTAGAACTGTAAAGCCTTATCCAACAACTAGAGGCCCAGGGCATGAAATTCATGCATAGGTAGGGTCTCTAGGCCTGGCTGGGGATTAGGACCCATCTGTTGGGTGACCGGTGGGTTAATTGGGGGCCCCCTGCTTGGCTGGCCTGGGGCCTGTGAGCAGGGGGCAGCTCCTGTGTTGAGTGTATGCCTCCTGGGGGTCAGTGCACATCATAGTGACCGGTTGTTCCACTGGTCATTCTGCCGTTTGGTCCACTTGCATATTAGACTTTTATTATATAGGACTAGAGACCCGATGCATGAGATTCGTGCACTTGGGGACAGGGGGGCTGGGCCCAGCCTGTGCCCTCTTGCAGTCCAGGAGCCCTCGGGGGATGTCTGACTGATGGTTTAGGCCTGCTCCCCAAGGGAACGAGCCTAAGCGGTGAGTCAGACATCCTTAGCACTGTTGCAGAGAGGCTCCCGCCACACTATTGTGCTCGCCAGCTGTAAGCCCAGCTTCTGGCTGAGTGGTGCTCCCCCAGTGGGAGCACACTAACCACCAGGGGGCAGCTCCTATGTTGAGCGTCTGCCCCCTGGTGGTCAGTGCGTGTCATAGTGACCAGTTGTTCTGCCGTTTGGTCAATTTTCATATTACCCTTTTATTATGTCGGATGTCTCGCCATCCTTCAGGCTAGGTCATCCACCACCTATTGGTACTCAGTGGGGACCCAGCAAGGGAGAGGGAGGTCATCTCTTTTCTGTCTCACCGAGACGCCAGCACTTCCTGCCAGCCTTGTGGACAATTCCCGACAGACTTTCTGGGCCTGAGAAGCGACGCTTCCCAAAACGAAGGACTCTGAAATTCTCAATGAGCCAAAGAACTTCAGCTACTGAGGCATCCCTAAGTTTTACGGACCTGCTCCAACCCACAGGTCTGGTTGCACCCTTAAGTCCCAGCTGTGTGGTCCGAGGGGGACTTTGGGAATGGCGCTCAGTAAAGTGTGCCACGGAGGCATTCAGGCCCGAGTCCCAGAGGCTGTGCTGCGCCCCTTGCCGTGGCGTCTTTTAACCAGGTGCTCTGGCAGGTCCAGTCCACCCTCCTGAGTGAGTACTTAACAAGCCCGCCACAGGGTGCACCCAGGAAAGACTGATTCCCGTGTGCGGATGATTCCTTCAGAAAGTACCCAGGCAGCAAGAGACACCCACGTGCCACTGAAGTCCTCACGTACAAATTGGACTTTTCAAATTTTTTTTTTTTTTTTTTTAAATCCAGCATCAAGACCACAGACAATTTATTATGTAAGACACGGGGTGAGGAACGACCAAGGGGATTTATGGCTGTGAGCGACATGGAATTGGATGAAAAGGCTCGAGTTGGCTGAAATAAGTTTAAATTTGGCTTTTGCTCTTGATAACGTCAAAATAAGAAGAAAGCACGTATGCCTTACAGAGAAAAGAATCCACAAAGTGTCATTTTCATTTTGCAAACAGGGACACAACAGCAGTCAAATATCAGCCTAAACGCCGGGAGAGCAAACATACAGGCCCGGGAAGCGGTAACAAGGGGTTTCGCATGCCGGTGGGTTTCGAACGCAAATCCAGACCGAACCCTGTGACCCACGGGGGTTCTGCGCGGAACCCGGGAAGCAGCTTTTCCGTACAGAACAAGGACGACGACGAGGACGAGCCCCGGCTCTGCGGGATGTCTAGAATACTCATTTGCAGTAAGGCTTTCAAGATACATGAATTTTTATAGCATTTGTATTTTAAGGATTTAGGGCAAATACATTTTTTTTTTTCTACTTGATAAAAAGAAAATTAGTACTTAAAAGGTTCAAAAATATATTGATTGAGTGATTTTTTTTTTTACATAAATAAATTATATTGATTTTCAGGATTTAACAGCTGAAAAAACCCTTTCTGCTTCCACTGGAGGCAAAACTGAACAAAATGTTAGTTAAATAGAGAGAGCAGCATTTCTAAGAAATCTGTTGTCAGCATCACAGACCATCTGTGCTACAAAGATGTCATTAAATAGGACCTGTTCAATCACTGGGCTCTTTCTTCTTATAGATTTTCTGGTTTATAGCTTTGATTCACAAAACTGGGACTCCACTTTTTGAAAATACATTTGATTCTTTCCGGTCACGACTTAACAGACTTCTTTGAGATGCTCATTTTAACATTTACATAATTTATAATCCCAAATGTATAAAAGACAATGACAAAAGCATGATAAATAAATAATGCAAACTGAAATAGTTATGTCAAACTTTTGGACCTTCTGATAAATTAGCAAAACGGTAACAGAAAAAGTAAAAAATACAGTCAATTGTGACAACGAAAAGTGAAACTGGTACTAGTCACACTTCCAACATTTCCAATGGTCCTGCACCGCCCTGTGCCCCCCCGGAGTTCTGAGCTATGAGCTTATTTCAAGCCTCAGAGTGTGGCCTGTCAGGAGAGGGTAAGGTCATCGGAAGGTTTGGAACACGGATGGGAAGGCCAAAGGAAGCGGCTGAAGTGCTGCTCGCGCAGGAGGAAGGAAAAATAATGCTAATTTGCAACAGTCTCGACTAACGTGATGATTTGGAATCTGGGTCCAACTGTAAAATACAAAACCAAATGGAGAAAAAATGGAGAATAAAACTTTTCACAGTCGTTTTATAAAAGGTGGTACACACGTTTGGACAACCTCAGATGACTCCGACAGAAGGACCTAGGCAAGCGTGAAAGTGCTGAGTGACTGTTTTCCCGCAAGCTCCAGAAAGAGCCTGATTCTTGGTGGACGAAAGCACAAAAGAAAAACCCATCAGGCCCAGGGGTGGCGAGCGCGATTCTGGAGAACGGAGAAGGAGGGGAGGGAGTGGAGTGCTAGTCATGTGCTTGTGGGCGGTGTGCAGCTCCGTGGAGGGCGAGCCCCTCACCCACCCCCATCGCCAGCAATAACTCAAGGTGTGTACAGTGTCCTCACACTGAGACTCATCCTTTAACTCGGGAGAGAGCATCCGTGTATAAAACAATGCCTAGTCAGTACTTCTTCTTGCTGCAGGTGCTGAAAAACCATAAAGGGGGAAGTTAATTTATTACCGATAAGCATTTTGTCTTATAAAGAAATGAATATATGCATTTTCAATCATTAGTTATATATTTCTGTCTATACTACTCATTTAGTAATCATGATAAAATAGGGAAATATCTCAACTAAAAAATGTGCACCAGCACTTCCTTTTCCTGTGCTTTTTGGTTCCCCAATACATTCTTTCCCATCCAGCACAGCTCACGAAAAAGGAGCTGCTCTGTCTGTCCTTCGGCCCGGTAACAGTTAAGTCCCTGGACAGCCTTCTTATGCCATTTCTCCTCCTCAGATCCGTGGGAAACTTGGAAGAGAAGGGGGTAGGGCGTGTCACCAAGCACTGCGTTAACTCCGACTGCTGGAATGAACAACTGGGTGACAGAGGGAGAATTCTGTGCCTCCCACACTAGGTCGACAACACTCAGCTAATGAAGTGGCAAGACCCTGCAGCTATGACATCCGTTACCATGGTTCTCAGACAGGAATTAGGTGGGTTCATATCACTTATGGAAACACAGGTTCTTATGAAGGCGAAGGGAGGGAAGTAACAAACCTTTATGGGATAAGAAACTCACAAGTCACGTCATGAAATGAAAAAGTTCTAATTGGTGTCACTGCTGGAGTCTTTGAGGCCCCCGTCTCCGGCCTGGGCCGCATGTTCTCTGTCGGAGGGCACGGGTGCCCTGGATTCGGGGCAGTTCTGGTCGCTGCCCGGCTCCCTGTCCGGCCCGGGAGCAGGCTCCGGGTTGGGGTTCAGGTTATCCCCCTTTGTTTTCTTCTTCTTCCTCTTCTGGCTCTCCAGCCCCGCCATCTCAGAGTGTCTGGCCTGCTGCATGGCTGGCAGAGCCATGCCCATGCCAGGGGAGAGAAACATGGGTGGGTAGATGAGTCCAGGAGACACTCCTGGGATGAGAAATGGGTTAAAAGCCACAGGACTACTCGTCGTTATTGCAGGTTCGGACTGATCGGAATATGGGCTAGGGCCGGGCTTGTCTTCCGCAGACGCGTCCGTTTTTCCCTCACGGCTGCTCGGCTTGTCTTCTGCAGTCTGTTCGGTCGCCGAGGTGCCGCTTTTCGTTGTGCTTGACAGAGGCGCTGGTGCAGTCGAAGTGCAGGCAGTCGCCATGGGGGCGCTGAGGAGGCCCCCGACCCCGAACATCTGGGGCACGGCGGCCATCCCCGGCAGCATCATGGGCAGCATGCTCAGGGTGCTCTTGACCTCCTCACCTGTGGGCATGGCGGCGAAGCCGGCCGGGAACCCCACCAGCCCCGTGAGGGGGATGCCCGGCATATTCCTCATGTTCTGAAGTCCCACCAGGTCCATCCCAGCAATCAGTCCGTTCATGAAGAGTGGCCCCATTCTGGAGGGGGAGTCCGCCCCAAGGGCGGGAGTCTTCAGCAGCTCACTCCGAGGCCGCCGCCCCCTCCGCCGGGGGCCCGCGTCGCGAAGCACAGGCTCGGTCAGGGTGTGATTAAATTTGTTTTCTGGGAGGAACCCCTGGAGAGGGACAAAGAAACACAAGATGCGAAGGTTACTGGATGACGTGTGATCATCTGGCCCAGCTTGCGAAGGATCCCTGATGGCCCTGCCTCCTGCCTCATTGCACCTGAAGGCTTCCTCCCTCTGAGGCCGACACACGGCCTGTCACCACCAAGCGGTGCCATCAACATGCTCATTGCGCAAAAGCAGTGTCCACCCTGTGGAGAAGCCGACAGTGCTGGGAGCTAGAGACCAGTAGTAGACGCCCAGGTCTTAGTCAAGACTCTTGAAACAATTCTATTGATGTATAACTGGCATAACCTATTAGTTTTGGTTGTACAATGTAAAAACCATATGGAATACTGCAGGAATTTGCATGTTTTTTTTTTTTTTTTTAAATAGGTTTTTTATTGGTTCCTGAGAGAGATAAAGGGAGAGGGAGAGAGAGAAAAACAACGATATGAGAAACATGGATCAGCTGCCTCCTGCACACCCTATACCGGGGATGTAGCCCGCAACCCGGACATGTGCACCAACTGGGAATCGAACCTGCCACCTTTTGGTGCACTGGACTGTGTGTCATTCTTGTATAGGGGCCATGCTAATCTCCTCGGAATCATCCCAAGTGTAGTATATGTGCTACCAACGTGTACAGTCAAGACTTGTGGTTGCGACTCCTTGACAAGATCCCAACATTCGTCTTCCTCATGACTCAGGAAGATTTTTTCTTTAAAAAATTTTTTTAAAAAATAATGTTTTACAGATTTCAGAGAGGAAAGGAGAGGGAGATGGAGAGAGAGAGATAGAAACATCAGTATCCCTGACCAGTTTGGCTCAGTAGATAGAGTGTTGGCCTGTGGACTAAAAGGTCCCAATTTTGATTCTGATCAAGGGCATGTGCCTTGGTTGTGGGCACATACCCAGCAGGAGGTGTGCAGGAGGCAGCTGATTGGATGTTTCTCTCTCATCAATGTTCCTAACTCTCTATACTTCTTCCTTCCTCTCTGTAAAAAAATCAATAAAATATATTAACTAACAAACAAACAAACAAACAAACATTAGTGATGAAAGAGAATCATCGATCAGCTGCCTCCTGCCTGCTCCCTGCATGGAAATGTGCCCTGAATGGAAACTGAACCATAATCTCCTGGTTCATAGGTTGATTCTCAACCAACTGAGCCACACAGGCTGGGCACAGGAAGATTTTTCAATCAGCCGCAGAGTAGGCACCTGAAAGTGAAGTGTTTAATACATTACCCGGCCCACAGAAAGAAGTATTGTTAAAGAGACACTTGGCTGTGTGTGCCCCATTCCCCTCTGGATTGTGAGCTCCTGGAGGGCAATGATTCTCAGACACCTATGTATCTGCCCAGGAAATGAAAGCATTCTTGGCTATTACTGGGGAAATGCATCAAAAAGCAGCAGTACTCTGGTTTCCCTTTAGGAGACGATCTTCTTTCCTCTCCAGTGTTCTTACTTAGTGGAGAGCTCCAGAACTCAGCACTCCTCTCCACGTGGACTGTACTATGACTGTGCCTGGGACTTACAGCTATGCCTGCACACAGGTCACTGGCGCCACACATCTGGATGACCGAGCTACAGAGAATCAGAGAGGAGGACCTGCTATCTAATGTATCAGTGAGCGGCAGGCAGATGGCAGGGAGAAAGCACCCACCTACAGTGGGTTTGCTGCAGCCACATGCGCTCCTTCCTGTGACTGTGGCTCAGGAGCTCTGGGGGGAAATGATGCAGCCAGAACCTGCTGAGAACCTGCTCCCCCAGCGCAGCAGCTACAGAGAATTAAACCAACCACTGCCATTACAATGCAACCGACTCTGAATGTGTTTCAAAAAATGGCCAGAATGACCCCCATGCGCAGGGAGAAATGTTTTCCTCACGGAAAGGGCGACATTTCTTCCGGGACTCCTCTGAAATGCCTACACCCCTCTGGGTGATGCCTACGCCCCGTGCTCTTCACAGCGATCATTAGGCTCATCAAGGTGATGCATGGGCACAGTGTTAAGGCCTCAGTCCTCTTTGCTCAGGAGCATAAGGAACAGGCCTTCTCCTGTGGGTTCCTAGGGAGTCACCCATCATCCCTTTCTGAGCCACAGTGAGAGGAAGCAACTGTAACTACTCTGGTGTCTCCTCCTTGTGGTTCTTGTCACAAAGTGGGTGTTCTTTTACGACCTTCTCTCTTAAAAAAAAGTACTGATTTCAGGGAAGGAGAGGGAGAGGGAGAGGGAAAGAAACATCAATGATAAGAGAGAATCACTGATCTGCTGCCTCATGCACATCCCCTACTGGGGATCGAGCCCACAACCCGGGCACGTACTCTGACTGGGAATGGAACCATGACTTCCTGGTTCATAGGACAATGCTCAACCACAGCCATATCAGCTGGCTACAACCTTCTCTTTGATCACAGCAATGGTAAGGCTAAAAAATGTTCAGAGTGGCCTTGTGGGATCTGTGACCCTGGATTCGCCCTGGGATGCAGGCCACAGTTAGGGCTGGAGTGTGGACATGTGATAGGGTTAAGAAGCTCCTGAACTGGGCGGGAGGCAGGAGGGCTCAACAGTGAGGCTTCTCGACTGGCTTTCTATGACGCTGGGCTGCCTTTCCAGGATTCTCAGGCGCCTGTGTGAACGCCTTCCATTCCTGCAAGCCCACTGAGGCTCAGAGGCAGGGACCCAGTTGCTCTCCTCAGTGGAGCACTCGGAGCAAGAAAGGAGGGGCAGGTTTCACCAAGAGATAGCAGATGGACCAGAAAACTGTTAGGCCTGGTGAGTGTGGAGAAAGAAGTCAGAGCAGCTAAGAACATTGAAGGGCTGAGACCGGTGATCAGAGCAGTTAAGAAATCTCTTTACAAACTTCCCAAGGACACCTACTTTGAACTTTAATCGAGTTGCTCTTGCATTCCCATTTGGTTCACTGCCTCTCCTCTCCCTTAACTATCAAGTCAAATCCTTAGAAAACCCTACAGACCTTTGCTTAAGGGGCTGCTGTAGAGACAGGGTGTGCTAGTGACACCGAGTCAGGTTCTCCACGAGCCCTGAGTACACCCGTGTACGAGAAGAAACCGAGATGCAAGGGAGACTGGCTGCCAGGGTGTGGGGTGGGGGTGGGGGGTGGGGCGGGGTGGGGTAAGAGGAGCAGCAGCAGGAGTGCTGACGGCAGGTTAAATGAGTGCTTACCCACGTCAGGTACTGTGCTGAGGGCTCCATCTGCACTATTGCAATTAATCACCACACCGACCCCACGGATTAGTGCCGTTATCTGAGCCATTTTACAGGGCGTTTACGAATTCACAGACACGTGAGAAAACGTGCACTTGAATGTTTCCAAGTCCCCCCAAATAATGTTAAATTTGAAGTCCTACATCTGTTTCCCAACGAATATGAAAGAACAACCAGGTCACCATAAGCCAGACACAGAGCATTATGATGGTCATTTCTCAAAAGCTTCGGTTTAGGAGAGCAGAAACCTCTAATACTGTCGTGCGTGGTCCCCCTTCTTCCGTACAAAGTGAAGGGCAGGGATGTGCCGCTGGGGCAGTCGGTCAGGTCCGGCGGCCCCGAACCATACCACATTGTCTCACTCCGGGTCTGGGGTGCTGGTGGAACAATTCCTCAACTGAGGTAGCAGGACTTGATGGATTGGGGCCAGGCTACAAGCGCCATTTCTCGGGAGTGTGTCTTGAGCCCATTTAGGAAAACTGCCTCCTTCTGGACTCCACCACAGTCTCAGGCCCCTGCTGGGCACAGTACCTCAGCCCAGAGCACTGGCAGGGTAACCACAGCTCAACCACAAGGCTTTCCTGCAGCCCACCCACAGAAGAGCCAGAGAAAAGTGCTGGTGGCTCTCTCTCTCTCCTATGACTCTCCTGGGGAAGTCTTTCTGTGGGAAGCCAGCAAACCCAGAGCTCGGGGAATAGCGCCCCCCATCCATTTCCAAACAATCTGCTGTAAGCCGCACACTTGACTTTGAGCTCAACAGGGCACTCAGGACCAGCCAGGGCACTTAGGACAGCTGCATCCTGCGGGACCAGCGGCTCTCTGGCCCTGCCCACCGAGCTCACGTCGCACGCCCCAGGCACCAGGATGTCTGAAAATACCCCTTCCCAACCTTGTTCGGAACCCCTGATGCCAAGAGAACGCTGGCCCTTTCCGAACTGGGAACGTGCCAAGAAGGCCAGGCTGGCCACTCTCTCAGCCTGAGAGCAGCTGCAGTGAGGCCCAGGCCTGAGAGAACAATTCTCACCTACAGCACAGCCAGGGGCGCTGGCAGAGGAAGCGGCTCTCACCACTTCCTGTGGGAGGGAGAGGGCTTCAGCCACCCAGCTGCTGCCCACCCTCATCAGATGCCCCTCCCGGCAGCTCGGACCACACACAGCAGCGAGCAGAGAGGGGGGGGGGGGGGCGGCTTTGGCAGCGCTCCCTCCTGGTAATTACACCCTGGGAGCAGACCTGCTTCCCTTCCAGGGAGGCCTGGAGAGAGGGCAAGGAGAACGAGGAGGAGGCAGCCATGAGGCGGCAGCGGGCAGAGCTGCCTCTGCGGATGATTACAGGGCCTCCCCCCTCCCCCCCAGAAGCGCGTCTGTCTCAGCAGCACCTGGGAGCACTTACATACTCCCAAGCCTGCAGATCCCACCGCTAACGCTCCCTCCTGGGCAGAAGAGGTGGGAGCAAGCACCTCCCTGCTCCTCCCAGGAAGGTGAGCAGGTTCGGCCCGCAAATAGCCAGCCAGTGGCAAGAGACCTAACAACTAGATGCAGCCTAAGGATCCCAGTTTAAAAAATCCTACAAACGAGACAGAATAAAACAAAAGCTAGCTCTAAAAACATTCTGGAACAACTGAAAAAAATCTAAAAATGAACTAGATATTAATATTCACATGCGCAATAATGGAAATAGTTACATAGGAAAACGCTATTAGGAGATGCATGCTGAAGTGTTTAGGGGTGACGTGTCATGTCAAATGACCCAGTGAGAAACAAACAGCAAAACTATACCCACATGTGTGCATATAATGTGAAACAAATGTAACTTCTACACATATGAAATATATGAAGTATGTACGTGTACACACATACATTTAATGAGCAACCAGCGTGTACTGGGCCTTCCGACACTGAATCCCCCGCCTTACCGTGCACCGGTGAGCCACAGCCCACCGAGCAGCGAGAAGCCCTGTGGGAGGGGAGCCTGTCCTAGAAGGGTGGGGTCTCCCCTGGAGAGAGGAGGGCAGTGCACCAGAGGGCTCCTGCCCCAGGAGGAGCGGCGGGGACAGGGCTGAGAATGGGCCTTCTGGAGTCTAGCAGAGTGTCGCTGTCAGAGCCGGCTGGCACTGCCCGTGGGCAGGCCGTGGAGCCCTGAGCACCAGGTGGGAAAGTGCTTCCTGTTCTTGCTGAGCTGCGGGAAAGGGCCTCCGAGGCAGGGACTGTGTTTATTTAACGAAGCAGGGAAAGTGCATCTCTGGTAAGAGGCTGACTTGCAAGAACAGCTTAGAAATGGGTTTTCTGGCAAGGGGTCAGGGTCTGCAGGGAGCGATGAACATTAATTTCCAGAGAACATGAGGGAAACTGTCAGACATGGAGAAAGACATGAGAGGGCCAAGGGGAAACCACATGGTTTTTCTGACGAATCTCTAAACCAAGAGCTCTGAGTTACAACAAAGCAAGAACTGTGAGGTCTCCACGGGACCACACTGCTGAGTGCAGAGAGAGGGAGGCAGCATGGGGGCTGGAGAGAGACAGATGGGATAAGAACTGAAG